>NC_080187.1:10130000-11380000 GCF_030028045.1 Hippopotamus amphibius kiboko
GTCTGTGCTACTCTCTCGCTTCGTCTCAGTTTCCCCTTCACCCCCCGCCCCCTCCCATACCTCGAGTTCTCCAGTCCATTCTCTGTATCTGCTTCCTTGTTCTTGTCACTGAGTTCATCAGTACCATTTTTAGATTCCGTATATGTGAGTTAGCATACAATATTTGTCCTTCTCTTTCTGACTTACTTCACTATGTATGACAGATTGTAGTTCTATCCACCTCATTACATATAGCTCCATCTCATCCCTTTTTATAGCTGAGTAATATTCCATTGTATATATATGCCACATCTTCTGTATCCATTCATTTGTTGATGGGCATTTAGGTTGCTTCCATGTCCTGGCTATTGTAAAGAGTGCTGCAATAAACATGATGGTACAAGTTTCTTTTGGGATTATGGTTTTCTTTGGGTATATGCCCAGGAGTGGGATGACTGGATCATATGGTAGTTCTATTTGTAGTTTTTTAAGGAACCTCCAAATTGTTTTCCATAGTGGCTGTACCAACTTACAGTCCCACCAACAGTGCAGGAGAGTTCCCTTTTCTCCACACCCTCTCCAGCATTTGTTGTTTCCAGACTTTGTGATGATGGCCATTCTGATTGGTGTGAGGTGATCCCTCATTGTGGCTTTGACTTGCATTTCTCTGATGATGAGTGATGTTGAGCATCTTTTCATGTGTTTGTGGGCCATCTATATGTCTTCTTTGGAGAAATGTCTGTTTAGGTCTTCTGCCCATTTGTGGATTGGGTTATTTGCTTTTTTGGTATGAAGCTGCATGAGCTGCTTGTATATTTTGGAGGTTAATCCTTTGTCCGTTGTTTCATAGGCAATTATTTTTTCCCATTCTGAGGGTTGCCTTTTAGTCTTGTTTATGGTTTCTTTTGCTGTGCAAAAGCTTTTAAGTTTCATGAGGTCCCATTCGTTTATTCTTGATTTTATTTCCATGATTCTAGGAGGTGGGTCAAAAAGGATGTTGCTTTGATGTATGCCATAGAGTGTTCTGCCTATGTTTTCCTCTAGGAGTTTTATAGTGTCTGGCCTTACATGTAGGTCTTTAATCCATTTGGAATTTATTTTTGTGTATGGTGTTAGGAAGTGTTCTAATTTCATTCTTTTACATGTTGCTGTCCAATTTTCCCAGCACCACTTATTGAGGAGGCTGTCTTTTTTCCATTGTATACTTGTGCCTCCTTTGTCAAAGATAAGGTGCCCATATGTGTTTGGGCTTACTTCTGAGTTCTCTATTCTATTCCATTGATCTTCCTTTCTATTTTTGTGCCAGTACCATACTGTCTTGATCACTATGGCCTTGTAGTATAGTTTGAAGTCAGGAAGCCTGATTCCACCAACTCCATTTTTCCTTCTCAAGATTGCTTTGGCTATTCGGGGTCTTTTGCGTTTCCATACAAATCGTAAGATTTCTTGCTCTAGTTCTGTGAAAAATGCCATTGGTAATTTGATCGGGATTGCATTGAATCTGTAAATTGCTTTGGGTAGTACAGTCATTTTCACTATGTTGATTCTTCCAATCCAGGAACATGGTATGTCCCTCCATCTGTTTGTGTCATCTTTGATTTCTTTCATCAATGTCTTAAAGTTTTCTGCATACAGATCTTTTGCCTCCTTAGGCAGGTTTATTCCTAGATATTTTATTCTTTTGGTTGCAATGGTGAATGGGAGAGTTTCCTTAATTTCTCTTTCTGCTCTTCCGTTGTTAGTGTATAGGAATGCAAGAGATTTCTGTGCATTAATTTTGTATCCTGCTACTTGACTAAACTCATCAATTAGTGCTAGCAGTTTTCTGGTAGAGTCTTTAGGGTTTTCTATATATAATATCATGTCATCTGCAAAGAGTGACAATTTTACTTCTTCTTTTCCAATTTGGATTCCTTTAATTTCTTTTTCTTCTCTGATTGCTGTGGCTAACGCTTCCAAAACTATGTTGAATAACAGTGGTGAGAGTGGACACCCTTGTCTTGTTCCTGTTCTTAGAGGGAATTCTTCCAGTTTTTCTCCATTGAGAACAATGTTGGCTTTTGGTTTGTCATATATGGCTTTTCTTATGTTGAGGTAATTTCCTTCTATGCCCATTTTCTGGAGATCTTTTATCATAAATGGATGTTGAACTTTGTCAAAAGCTTTTTCTGCATCTATTGAAATGATCATATGGTTTTTATCCTTCAATTTGTTGATATGATGTATCACATTGATTGATTTGCATATATTGAAGAATCCTTGCATCCCAGGGATAAACCCCACTTGATCGTGGTGTATGATTTTTTTAATGTGCTGTTGCAGTCTGTTAGCTAGTATTTTGTTGAGGATTTTTGCATCTATATTCATCAGTGATATTGGTCTGTAGTTTTCTTTTTTTGTGACATCTTTGCCTGGTTTTG
This sequence comes from Hippopotamus amphibius kiboko, assembly GCF_030028045.1. Lineage (NCBI taxonomy): Eukaryota > Metazoa > Chordata > Mammalia > Artiodactyla > Hippopotamidae > Hippopotamus > Hippopotamus amphibius. The sequence continues at coordinate 10,132,400 of NC_080187.1, forward strand.
GTATCAGGGTGATGGTAGCCTCGTAGAATGAGTTTGGGAGTGCTCCGCCTTCTGCAATATTTTGGAAGAGTTTGAGAAGGATAGGTGTTAACTCTTCTTGAAATGTTTGATAGAATTCGCCTGTGAATCCATCTGGTCCTGGGCTTTTGTGTGTTGGGAGATTTTTAATCACTGCCTCAATTTCTGTACTTGTGATTGGTCTGTTCATGGTTTCTATTTCTTCCTGGTTCAGTCTTGGAAGATTGTATTTTTCTAAGAATGTATCCATTTCTTCCAGGTTATCCAGTTGATTGGCATATAGTTGCTTGTAGTAGTCTCTCATGATGTTTTGTATTTCTGAGGTGTCCGTTGTGACTTCTCCTTTTTCATTTCTAATTCTGTTGATTTGCATCTTCTCCCTTTTTTTCTTGATGAGTCTGGCTAATGGTTTATCAATTTTGTTAATCTTCTCAAAGAACCAGCTTTTAGTTTCATTTCTTTTTCTTATGGTTTCTTTCCTTTCTTTTTCATTTATTTCTGCTCTGATCTTTATGATTTCTTTCCTTCTGCTCACTTTGGGGTTTCTTTGTTCTTCTTTCTCTAGTTGTTTGAGGTGTAAGGTTAGGTTGTTTATTCGATCATTTTCTTGTTTCTTAAGGTAGGACTGTATTGCTATAAACTTCCCTCTTAGAAGTGCTTTTGCTGCGTCCCATAGGTTTTGGGTTGTTGTGTTTTCGTTGTCATTTGTTTCTAGATATTTTTTTATTTCCTCTTTGATTTCTGTAGTGATTCCTTGGTTGTTTAAGAGTGAATTGTTTAGCCTCCATGTGTTTGTATTTTTTGCAGTTTTTTTCCTGTAATTGATATCTAGTCTCATGGCGTTGTGGTCTGAGAAGATGCTTGATATGATTTCAATTTTCTTGAATTTGCTGAGGTTTGATTTGTGACCCAAGATGTGATCTATCCTGGAAAATGTTCCGTGTGCACTTGAGAAGAAAGTGTAGTCTGTCGTTTTTGGATGGAATGTCCTATAAATATCAATGAAGTCGAGATGGTCTAGTGTGTCATTTAAAGCTTGTGTGTCTTTATTTATTTTCTGTTTGGATGATCTGTCCATTGATGTAAGTGGGGTGTTCAAGTCTCCCACTATTATTGTGTTCCTGTCGATGTCCCCTTTTATAGCTGTTAGCATTTGCCTTATGTATTGAGGTGCTCCTATGTTGGGGGCATAGATATTTACCATTGTGATATGTTCTTCTTGAATGGATCCCTTGATCATTATGTAGTGTCCTTCCTTGTCTCTTTTAATAGTCTTTACTTTCAAGTCTAATTTGTCTGATATGAGTATTGCTACTCCAGCTTTCTTTTGACTTCCATTTGTGTGGAATATCTTTTTCCATCCCTTTCCTTCCAGTCACTATGTATCCCTTGGTCTGAAGTGGGTTTCTTGTAGGCAGCATATAGAAGGGTCTTGTTTTTGTATCCATTCAGCCAGTCTGTGTCTTTTGGTTGGAGCATTTAATCCATTTACATTTAAAGTGATTATTGACATGTGTGTTCCAATTACCATTTTCTGAATTGTTTTGGGTTTGTATTTGTAGGTGTTTTCCTTTTCTTGTGTTTCCTACTTAGAGAAGTTCCTTTAGCACTTGTTGTAAGGCTGGTTTGGTGGTGCTGAATTCTCTTAACTTTTGCTTGTCTGGAAAGGTTTTGATTTCTCCCTCAAATCTGAATGAGATTCTTGCTGGGTAGAGTATTCTTGGCTGTAGGTTTCTCTCTTTCAGGACTTTCAGTATATCCTGCCATTCCCTTCTGGCCTGCAGAGTTTCTGTAGAAAGGTCAGCTGTTATCCTGATGGGTTTTCCCTTATATGTTGTTTGTTGCTTTTCTCTTGCTGCTTTTAATATTTTTTCTTTGTGTTGAATTGTCGTTAGTTTGATTAATATGTGTCTTGGTGTATTTCTCCTTGGGTTTATTCTGTATGGGACTCTCTGTGCTTCTTGGACTTGGTGAATTATTTCCTTTCCCATGTTGGGGAAGTTTTCCACTATAACCTCTTCAAAGATTTTCTCAGACCCTTTCTTGTTTTCTTCTTCTTCTGGGATGCCTATAATTCGAATGTTGGTACATTTAAGGTTATCACTGAGGTCTCTGAGGCTGTCTTCTAGTCTTTTTATTTTTTTTTTTTTTCTTTTTCCTGCTCTGTGGCATTTATTTCTCCCATTCTATCTTCCAACTCACTTATTCGTTCTTCTGCCTCAGTCATTCTGCTGGTTATAGCATCTAGAGTATTTTTAATTTCAGTTATTTTGTTATCCATTGCTGTTTGTTTTTCTGAGTTCTTATGAACTGTTTCTTGTATTTTCTCTATTTTGTTATCGAGATTTTGTATCATTTTTACTATCATTACTCTGAATTCTTTTTCAGGCATTTTTCCTATTTCCTCCTCATTTATTTGGTCTTGTGGGTTTTTTTCATGCTCCTTTGCCTGCATGGTGTTTCTTTGTTTCCTCATGGTTGTCCAAGCTTTTGGGGTTGCTTGTCCTGGTGATAGAGGTGTTTATAGAAGACTGTCCAAGCCTCAGACTAATGTCCAAGTATTGGATTAAATGAATATTCAGTCTAGGAAACGCATACATGTATAAGACACACAATTATTGAATCCGTTAGGACATAAGGCTCTAGAAAGACCTGACAGAACCCCAGTGTGCTATCAGATATTCAAAGAGAAACCCAACAGAAATTGACAACTGAAACAGAACAAATCAGAGATAAAAGCAAAAGCAAACAAACAACAAATAACACCCTACACATACAAACATCAATCCAGGGAGATTTTGTAAGCTAGGATCAAATATAGAAAAGAGCTAGAGTACCACCAGAGAGAATGGAGATTCTCAGAATGTAATTAGACAACTGTACTAAGAACTAAGATAAAGACAAAAGCCTAATATTAATACCAAGGCAGTGCATCATCTGGAGAATAGAGCAAGGAGTCTGAGCAGACCGATAGTGTTGCTTATAAGTATGTTAAGATAAAATACACTTAAAATGGCTGGAAGAAAGGGGAACAGAAGAGCATAATGTGGTTGGAAATATGCAAAGAAAAAGAAAGGAATAGAAGTGTATAAAAGAAAGGGATGAAAGGAAAATATGAAAGATATTTTGTCCGTACTACCAAAAACTTAGCTAGATATAGAAGTATATAAAAAGGCAAAAAAAAAAAAAAAAAAAAAAAAAAAAAGAATAAAAAATATCCTTAAAAAATTATGTTGTAAAACTTGTAGATCCCTTAGGGCTAAGATCGTATTTAATAAATCAAAGAAAAAAAAAAAAAAGAGAGAGAGAGAAAGAAAAAAAGAAAAAAAATCCAGAACTGATCCCAGAATGGACCAGTTCAATAGGTATTGATACTACTATTTCTGTTTCCTTAGCGTCTCAGCTGTAAGTGTCCTTCTCCTTGCCTTGGGTTTTTTTTTTTTTTTTTTTGCGTTATTCTGTGACCAGCAGAGGTTCCTTTATTGTTCGTCTGTAAGCCTCGGTGTGTGGGGAGGGAGAGGGTACAATAGTGGCTCCTTCTCCTGGGAGTGAGTGAGCAGTGGCGCACTGTTGTTTCAGTCAGGCTTGGAGGTGCCTATTGCAGAGGGCGCTGGTGGCTCAGGCGTACACAGAAAGTCTTAGAGTTGGGCCTCTCTCGAGGTTTTTTCTTTTTGATGCTGGTTTTTTTTTTTTCTCTCGGCAGCCTCCCTGCTGCTGGCGTTGCAAGGAGTTTTAATCTAGCCCCGCCCGAGCGCCTGAGGGTGCTTGTTATCCCTGAGCGCCTTAGGTGGCCCGCAGGGCGTCTCTCCGCTGCCTGTTGCAGAGGCACCGAAAGAGAGGGAGAGGCTATGCGCACGGCTCCTTCCCCCCGCCCGGGAGCCTGCAGCCACCAGCCGCCATCATGGCCGGGCAGCTCTCAGGGCCAGGCACTCCTCTCCGCGGACCTCCTCCCTCCTGTCCTCTCGGTCCGTCACCCTACCGGCAACAATGTTTCTCACCCTGAACCAGCTCTCCGGTTCCCACGCTCCCGCTCCTGGACCCTCCGTTCAGCCGCGGATCGATGTCTGGGTCCGGGAACGCTGAGCTGCGCTGCGGACCCTCCGTATGTTTCTCACTCCCTCCCGTCTGCCACAGCTCCGCCGCTTCACCCTCTTTGAGCCCTCGTAGATGCCTCCCTACCGGCTATGTCGGGCTCCCCGCAGCCCCTTCTGGTGTCCGAGGCCGTCTGCTGGTGTTCAGCTGGTTCTCTGTGGGAATGACTGCGTCCTTCTGTGCATTCCCAATGCATCTGTGGAGAGGGATGCACTCCACGTCTCTCTACTTCACCGCCATCATCAGAGGACTAAAGTGAGAATTTATAAGAAGTTCACCCAGTTCACGTAGAGAAAAACTGGCAGGCTGTTTTTAGACAAAGATGACTCTGATTTTTAAAACAATGAAATGCCACCACTAAAAACCATGTGGTACTCATATGGACGTCTTAAACTATAGTATTAATGATCTTTTTCTGGATTAAGTAAAGCCATTAGCTATTTGTTTGATTTTTTTTTTTCTTCTTAATCATAGATTCAGAAAATTTTGAGTGGCTGTTATGTGTAGAGCATATTACAAGGTGCTAGGGGAAAGGAAAAAATAAGAATAAAATGAGACTTCTGTCCATAGCAACAACAAAGATAATAATATTGTCTCCTATTGACTGAATACTTACTATGTGCCAGGCAGCATTCTAGAAACTTTAAGGATATCATCTCTAATCTATACAGTAACTCTAGGATATAGATAGTGTTAGTCCCATGTTCACATGGGGTCAGGGAGAGATTAAGCAATTTGCTCAAGACCATACCCTGCTATACAGTAGGGCCAGCATTTAATCCAGGTTATCTGACTTCAGAGTTCATACTGTCTGTTTAAGAAGAACAACATATATTACAGGAAATATTTTCCAAATGCATTTTCTTTGCTTGTCAAATATAGTATATAATAGTAGGAAATAAGAATCTCTAGTTTTCCTAACATTTAGCATAAGAAAAAAATAGTATCAGTTTTTTCCAGCTTGGTTCTGGAGGAGTCCTTGATTCATGAGACCAGGATTCTGTTACTTACTATATCAGTAGCTTTTTGTGTGACTTTGAATGCATCATCTCACCTTTTTTTGGGCTCAGTTAACCAGTCAGTAAAATGAGAAGGATGACCAAGGTCAGACCCATCATTAGAATTAGATAATTTTGTGGTCAATGTGAGACATTTAGGAACATTTGTAGACCCTTAAGTATTTAGGTTCTTTTTATGAGAATACTATAGGCAAGGCAGATGATTCATTCATCAGGAATTTGTTGAATGTTTACCTTCACAGTGGCAGAGTAAGAGATCCCTGTGGTGCACTGATAAAATGGTAGTCCGTGCCCTCAAAGAACCAGCTCAGAGTCTCATGAGATGAACAGACCATGATGGTCCAAGGACTGGGGGATTTGGAAGTGCAGTTGGCCCTCCGTATCTGCAGACGTGGAACCTGTGGGCATTTTATGTACGGGACTTGAGCAGCTGTGAATTTTGCTGTCTGTTGCGGGGTCCAGGAACCAATCCCTTGTGGATACTGAGGAACAATTGTATGGATGAAAGATCCAGGCCTAGACCAAAGTCTTGATGGAGAAGTTAGTGGAGTCTTAAGCACAGTCTTGAAAGGTGAGGAGGTTCTGGTTGGAATCTATGTTTTTGTTTTTCAGTGGCTGCCCATGCACCTGCCTGTGTGCAAGTGTGTATTCCCCAGAAGCGAGATAAGCCTCTTACTGCCCTCTTCATTGCATCCTTTTAGGTAGCTCTCTACCCTTCCTAGAAACCTAGAAATGCTGATTCAGGTCTGACGTTAGAAACCGGAATATCTGCTGCCAGGTAAAAAAGTCTTTCTCCTGGAAAATCCCTGCTTGTCCTCTTCAAGAGCCAGCTCAGATGTTACCTCTTCCACACCATTTCCTTGACTCCCCTGACAATGGCTTCCTTCAGTTCCACAACACCTTGTTTATGACTCTTTGGAGTATAAATCTTTCTCTTTCTGTGTCTCTTTCTCCCTCTTCTCTGGGTACAGAGTACCCACCATAGTGCTCAATAAGTATGGGGGGAAGAGAGAAGTCTGCATCCTGGTGTGTTATATTTGGTAATTCAAATGATTCTAATGATAAAACAATAACAATAATAGCAACTTGCATATATTAAGAATTTGCTATGTGCTAGTCACAGTTCTGAGTGCTTTGCATTTAATGATTGATTTACTTCTCACAACAGCCTTGTGAAGAGGTATTACAATAATCTCCAGTTTGAGAGGTGAGGAGACTGAGGCCTAGAGAAGTTAAATAATTTGCCTCAGGTCACATAGCTAGGAGGTGGGGAATCACCATGTGAGCCCAGGCACTCCAGCTCCAGACAGCGTTCCTAATCTCTGTTATACTCGCGTGAGGTGTGAAGGGCTCCCAAATGTCTTCTACTTGTTATTGTGAGGTTGATTCTCAGCCAGTTTTTAAGTGGCTCCATGTTTCCCCCAAGGGGTTGGCCACAAAGGTGTTGATCATTCCTTTTGCCCTGAGGTTTTCATAAAGTCTTTTTGCCAGTGGAATATTTGTAGCTGAAGCCATTTAGGAGACAGTGAGGTGCTTAGGGACAGAGTGCTGCTGTTCTACTGATGACACAGTGTTTTATGTGCTTCGGTCTTAAAGGGTGCAGGCTCTGTTTCCTCAGACCCGAATGATTGAGGGACATGAGTGAGAGTAAGATGACTGCAGTTTAATCTTGGAAGGATTGAGGTAATTTGTACAGACTGATAAGTATTTAGACTCGACTAGGAGAAAGGATGTTGCTTGTAGAAAAGGCAGAAAAATATTAAAGGGTATTTTGTGTGCAAAACAAAGGGTCTTTCTGTGAAATCAGTAACGTCTAGGTGATTATTTTCAAAGAAAGATTATTTCCACAGTGAGATTTAAGCCACTTACAGATGTGAATTGACGGGAGTACTTTTCTTCTTCACCGCTGTCTCCTCACGGTGTGTCCCTAAGGTCAGCCAGTGATCCCTTCTCAGTGTCTGTCAGATTTGACACTTCTCAGATTCACCAGTCACTCCTTTGTTCCAGGACCGTCTCACATCCCTTTTATGTTACAGCAGCAGCTTCCAGGCTGGTCTCCCTGACACTTGTCCCCTCTCTTTCTGTGTGTCGTGTACAGCAGTGGCCAGATTAAATACCCCCACTGCCCTCCTGAGGTAGCAGAATTAAACTCCACCTGGCAGAGCCCTTCAGCGGTGGCACCCATTCTCCCCACATACTTCCCAACTTAATTCTTACTGTTCAGTAAAGTTTGATCTTTACTCTTCACCTACCTTCTTGTTGGAGGAATGCTACTTTAATTAATACATCGTTCCTCATTGCAGCCCCAGGATAGTTCAGAGGAAAATAGAAGTTTTTATTCTTGTTTTCTAGATGAGGAAACCAAGAGGCAGAGAGGAGAAAACCCTACAGAGGAACTTCTGTGGGGGCAAAATAATTATTAGTTGAGTGAATGAATGCATGCATGCCAGTAATTAGGAAAGTTTGTGCAGTACCTGAACCTGGGCCAGTCTGGTTCAAGGTTGTCTGTCACCTTGCCTCCCAGCAAAACCTCACTTTGCTGATTACCTGACAGTTTGATACTCTGACCACAGATGATTTCTAATTTTTTCACATCTTTGCTCCAGTCATTTCTTCAACCTGGACTACATTTAGCCCATTGCCTCTTTTTCTGCAGAAAACAGAACAAAATTCACTCTGGTTAGCACTTTGATACTCGAACCACTTTTTATCTTCCTATTCCGTCTGCATGTGTGTATCATTTACATTATACTTAGATACTGATTTGTGATGTTTCTAATCAGATCATATGTGTGCCTCACAGTGGGCTCTTTGTGCAAGGGTCTGGATGTGTTGGAGTAACTGTCAAACAGTCTTGGGTCCTGGCTTTGCCACTTAGTGTCTGTACAATTTTGGGTAAATAAGAGCTTAATTTCTGTTGGACCGCAGCATCCTCTCCTTCCAGCCTTGCTGATAGGAGTTGTGAGACTTATCAGAAGGATCATGCATGAGAAAATGTTGCTGTAGTCCCTGGCACGTAATAAATGACCAACTCATATAGATTAATTTGTTCAGTTAATTAGTGCTTTTTCAGTTGTGGATGGTCTGATAACTAGACACACTAGTACACCCACCCTGTGTGCAGTATTTGGTTTAGAATTTTCTCTTTAGGGATGATGACCATTCTGGCAGTGTTAGATTGACTTTTCCAGCTCACATGTTAGAGAATATGTGGTATCTGGCAGATATTAGTTATAGTGTTGGTAGGTTCTACTTTATTTCATTTGCCTTTGTTGTGTCTTTGATGTATATACATTAACATTTTTTCTTATGTGCTATTTTCAAACCATTACTTTCCTTAGGTTTAGTGTTTGGTTTAGCTTTTTTCCTTCTTTCTATTCAGTTTTATTTTTGTTCCCGTCTGCACATCTCTCTCTTATTAAAAATGATTTATTTATTTATTTAGTTGCACTGGGTGTTAGTTGCAGCAGGCATGCTCCTTTGTTGCGGCATGTGAACTCTTAGTTGCAGCATGCATGTGGGATCTAATTCCCTGACCAGGGATCGAGCCCCAGCCCCCTGCATTGGGAGTGTGGAGTCTTAACCACTGCACCACCAGGGAAGTCCCTTGCACATCTCTTTCAAGATATGTTTTTCTGTTGTAGGCACAACACCTGTCATTAGAGAGGTGTTTTCTGCCTTTGCTTGGCCCATAGTCATGTTGCTCTTGGAGCCAGTCTCCTCTTTTCTGTTGTTCGGGAGTAGTTCCCTAGAGTTCCTTCCGACACAAATCAGTGGAGGAGGAAGACTTGGAAATAGGGAATGTAGTCTCTGCCCTAGAGCTGTCTGTCCTCTAGGGGAAGACATCTCAGAGCAGCAGCTGTTTCCACCACACCAGCCACAGCTGGTGCTCAGAGGTTGTATGTTTGCCAGAGCTGCTCTAGGGGGCCATGTTTAAGCAGGTATAGACATGTCCCCTAGCAATTTTTATTTGATTTAATTTAGTGAAAACTTATTGAGCCTCTACTTTCTAGGCCCTTTGTATACATACATGAATAAACTCCTACCCCTGCTCTGAAGGAAATTGTATGTAGACTAATAGGAACACAAACCACAGTAAGGAGCATTAAGAAAGTTCTAAATTTAAGACAACTTAAAAATCCAAGTTTCATGTATCTCTTTTTGAGCAGTAGATGCTAAATTATCTTTACTTCATTCAGCATAATTTAGTTTTAGTTAAGGTGTAATTTTGCATCCTGCTTTTGCACCTACCTTTGTAATCTTTGAATTTTTCTTTTTGTATAATAAATACTCCTTTTCAGTGACTAGCTTACATTCCTTTGGCAGATATTCCACAGTTTACATACTTGTTTCTTAGAGGCTGCTTCATGAAGAGTCTTGTGGGTAAGACAAGGGTGGGAGTGTTTTATCAAAGAGTAGAACAGTGTTCTTGGTGAGGATGCAGTGAGTGATAGGAATCATTTTGGCCTGAACACACAGTGGAAGGTCGGTCGGTCGGTCTGTCGTTCCTTCCTTCCTTCCTTCCTTCCTTCCTTTCCTTCTTTCTTTCTCGAGCGGTAGCTAGGGAGCATATAGGGAGAAAGATAGTTTGGGAAGTGGGGGGAACCCAGTGGTAGTTCATATCTAGGAATTTTAATTTCACTTGTGAAGTATTGGGAAACTTCTCCAATCATCTGAGAAGAGGCATGTGCCACTACTGATGTATGAGGTGAGTGGGGCAGTTCTAAGCTGCTGGCTGTTGGTGTAAATAGACATTCGAGAACATCTGATAAATCTGAGGATAGAATTAGTAGGACTTGATGTCTGCCTGGCCCCGTGGAAACAGTAGGCTTCATGGTGGAAAGGCTGGAATTGCTGAAGAATGGCATGCCTCTGATTAAATGGAAAAAAACTAAGGATTAGAGCTGAAGAGAACGAATCCAGTGTTAGATTGATTAGCTTTATCTGTGGACTAATTAGAGAGGGCATGACTTTTCCATCCAGTAGATGGTGATGGAGAAAAGCAGAGAACTAGCAGTCACAAGATGTGTTTTCTTGTCCCAAAGTTCTGCCCTTCTCTTGCTGGTAAGACCTCATGAGCTCTTTGAGCCTCAGTTTCCTCATATGAAAGAAATGGGGATAATAAGACCTACTGGATGTGGTGATTTTGAAGGTTAAATGGAGAACACCTGTGAAAGTGCTGCTGTTACCCTAAAAGGTTAGTATATTAAGCATTATGTTTTGCAGCTTTGACTTTCTATCTCCCCTGTAACCCTTCATCAGATGCTGTCAGGATTATATTCCAAGGACAAATTTAAACCATGCCTAGCTTCACCAGTACTCAATTTTCCCACAGAAAATGGGCTCGTGAGGCTGTGTAATGTTCATTTGCTAGTTAGAAAGGAAGTGAAACCATAGTTATTTCAGTGAGATTTTTTTCCCTCTTCCCCACCTTGTGAGAAGTATATTCATGTGTTTTATAAGACTCCCCTACAAGTCTAATTTGGTGACAAGAATCGCCATTATTGCTAAATTTATTATACTTTCACCTCTTTTCCCTGAGTGACTCATTATTGAATCCTGGAAATGCAACTGTGTTTTTGTTTAGGAGGAGGTGGTGGTGAGGGAGAACTTGGGAATGACTTTTAAATAAGAGAACTTTGTATTATATTTATCTGTCTGGAGGCAATAAATCTGTTTCAGCAGATTAAATACAGACTTCTTTATAAAGCCCTGTTTTCTCAAACCTCTTATCAGCAGCACTTGGCAGTAATCACACCTACGGAAACTTGTAATTTTCCTCAAGGAGGTGACACTGACAGAATTAAAAATGAAGGAGCCCCCCTGAAAAGCAAGTTCATTACAAATTAACAGTGGTCTTAGCAAAGCAGTGGGCTAAGGCGTGTCAAATAGCGATATGGATAAAGAAACCCAGCATTTTAAACTGTCAGAGCTGGGAGCAGGGCTAGCCTGAGAACAAATTAATCACATATTGTCAAGGCAAAGTTGCATCAAATTAACACATCGGATTCCAGCATATTAATGTTAGAATGCTTTCACCTGATTATTACTGCAAACCATTGCCACTCTTTGAATGCAAAGATATAATTAAATTGCTAAATAGAAAGTGCATATAATATCTCCACATGCATTTAGGATGCATGAGCTGAAAAGTGCACATCCTAGGAAGTGACAGATTCTATTTGTAGGGGGAAAACTTTACTTTTTTTCCCTTTTATTTACTTGGGAGTACTAGAGTATGAAATTAGAAAAGTTAGTTATGTTATTCATATCCTATATGAGTTAGATGAAATACAGGTTTAATTTAACTGATTTGCTACACTGGCTATGAGTACATAATTACTTCTGCATTTTTCTGGAAGAGAAATGGGAAAATATTGCACAGAAGTCCTTTACTACAAAATCACCCATTACATGTAATTCTAGTGGTGGATCTGTTCTCAGAAGGTCCTTTGGAGAAGCTAGACTGTCCATTCTGACAACTGTCTTAAAATACATAGGGGTTACTTTCTGACTCTGCTTGATCTAGTGTGTGTGTTTTATGATATTCAAAACAAGAATTCTGGTTGAAGCCCAACTGTGATTGATCATCCTGATCAAGGAACCAGCGCAGCAGGAAGAACATGCTTTTTCTTAGTCCCTGCTTGTCCCAGGTTATACTTGCGCCAGGCCTTCTGGCTTGCTCTCTCTGCTACTCACATCTAGCCTTGCTGTCTGTGTTAGTCACTCTTAGGCTTGACTATTCTCCCTTTGTCCTCTACCAAGCTCTGATGGTCCTCTGCATTAAAATCTTCCTTAAAACTCACCTACTTTCATGAAGCCTCCTTCAGCAGCCCAGGCATTCACAGACTTCTCCCTTCAGTTTTGGGATAGAGCAGTCTTGATTTACAAATCTCACTTAGGAACAGCTGTGGAGCTTGTAAACCTGGAAAAAGGAAGTAGTGATCACTAGGAACCAGCATGGGTTCACTCAGAACCAGGCAGGGCAGGATAATCTCATTTCTTTTCTTTTCTTTTCTTTTCTTTTTTAAGAACTTTTATTGAGATACAGTTAACACACAATAAACTGCATGTATTTAGAGTATACAATTTCTATATATGGCAATCCCAATCTCCCAATTCATTCCCCCCCAATCCTCCCCACTTTCCCCACTTGGTGTCTATATGTTTGTTCTCTACATCTGGGTCTCTATTTCTGCCTTGCAAACCAGTTGATTTGTACTGTTTTTCTATATTCCACATGTATGTGTTAATATACCATATTTGTTTTTCTAACTCACTTCACTCTGTATGACAGTCTCTAGGTCCATCCACGTCTCTATAAGCGTCCTAGTTTCATTGCTTTTTACAGGTGAGTAATATTCCATTGTACATATGTACCACATCTTTTTTATCCATTCTCTGTTGATGGACATTTAGGTTGCTTCCATGTCCTTGCTATTGTAAATAGTGCTGCAGTGAACGTTGGAGTGCATGTGTCTTTTTGAATTATGGTGTCCTCTGGGTATAGCCCAATAGTGGGATTGCTGGGTCATATGATAACTCTATTTTTAGTTTTTCAAGGAACCTCCATACTGTTCTCCATAGTGGCTGTATCAATTTACATTCCCACCAACAGTGCAAGAGCATTCCCTTTTCTCCACACCCTCTCCAGCATTTACTGTTCGTCAATTTTCTGATGATGTCCATTCTAACCGGTGTGAGGTGATACCTCATTGTCGTTTTGATTTGCATTTCTCTAATAATTAGTGATGTTGAGCAGCTTTTCATGTGCCTCTTGGCCATCTGTATGTCTTCTTTGGAGAAATGCCTATTTAGGTCTTCTGCCCATTTTTTGATTGGGTTGTTTGTTTTTTTTGATATTGAGCTGGATGAACTGTTTATATATGTCGGAGATTAATCCTTTGTCTTTTGATTCGTTTGCAAATATTTTCTCCCATTCTGAGGGTTGTCTTTTCATCTTGCTTATAGTTTCCTTTGCTGTGCAGAAGCTTTGAAGTTTCATTAGGTCCCACTTATTTATTTTTGTTTTTATTTCCATTATTCTAGGGGGTGTATCAAAAAAGATCTTGCTGTGACTTATGTCGAAGAGTGTTCTTCCTGTGCTTTCCTCCAGGAGTTTGATAGTGTCTGGCCTTACATTTAGGTCTTTAATCCATTTTGAGTTTATTTTTGTGTATAGTGTTAGGGAGTGTTCTAATTTCATTCCTTTACATGTAGCTGTCCAGTTTTTCCAGCATCACTTATTGAAGAGGCTGCCTTTTTTCCACTGTGTACCTTTGCCACAGATTAGTTGGCCATAGTTTATCTTTGGACTTTCTGTCCTGTTCCATTGATCTATATTTCTTTTTTTGTGCCAGTACCATACTGACTTGATCACTGTAGCCTTGTAGTATAGTTTGAAGTCAGGAAGCCTGATTCCACCAACTCTGTCTTTCCTTCTCAAGATTGCTTTGGCTATTCGGGGTCTTTTGTGTTTCCATACAAATTGTAAAGTTTCTTGTTCTAGTTCTGTGAAAAATGCTGTTGGTAATTTGATAGGGATTGCATTGAATCTGTAAATTGCTTTGGGTAGTGTAGTCATTTTCACAGTGTGGATTCTTCCAATCCAAGAACATGGTATATCTCTTCATCTTTTTGTGTTGTCTTTGATTTCTTTCATTAGTGTCATAGTTTTCTGAGTACAGGTCTTTGACCTCCTTAGTTAGGTTTATTCCTAGGTATTTTATTCTTTTTGTTGCAATGGTGAATGGGATTGTTTCCTTAATTTCTCTTTCTGCTTTTTCATTGTTAGTGTATAGGAATGCAAGAGATTTCTGCACATTAATTTTGTATCCTGCAACTTCACCAAATTCATTGATTAGCTCAAGTAGTTTTCTGGTGGCATCTTTAGGATTTTCTATGTATAATATCGTATCATCTGTGAACAGTGACAGTTTTACCTCTTCTTTTCCAATTTGGGTTCTTTTTATTTCTTTTTCTTCTGTGATTGCTGTGGCAAGGACTTTCAAAACTATGTTGAATAGTAGTGGCAAGAGTAGTGGACATCCTTGTCTTGTTCCTGATCTTAGAGGGAATGCTTGCAGTTTTTCACCATTGAGAATGATGTTTGCTGTGGGTTTGTCATATATGGCCTTTATTATGTTGAGGTAGGTTCCCTCTATGCCTACCTTCTGGAGAATTTTTGTCATAAATGGGTGTTGAATTTTGTCAAAAGCTTTTTGCATCTATTGAGATGATCATGTGGTTTTTATCCTTCAATTTGTTGATATGATGTATCACATTGATTGATTTGCATATATTGAAGAATCCTTGCATTCCACGGATAAACCCCACTTGATCATGGTGTATGATCCTTTTAATGTGTTGTTGGATTCTGTTGGCTAGTATTTTGTTGAGGATTTTTGCATCTAAATTCATCAGTGATATTGGTCTGTAGTTTTCTTTTTTTGTAGTATCTTTGTGTGGTTTTGGTATCAGGGCGATGGTGGCTTCATAAAATGAGTTTGGGAGTGTTCCTTCCTCTGCAATTTTTTGGAAGAGCTTGAGAAGGATGGGTGTTCGCTCTTCTCTAAATGTTTGATAAAATTCACCTGTGAATCCATCTGGTCCTGGACTTTTGTTTGTTGGGAGATTTTTAATCACAGTTTCAATTTCATTCCTTGTGATTGGTCTGTTCATATTTTCTATTTCTTCCTGATTCAGTCTTGGAAGGTTATACCTTTCTAAGAATCTGTCCATTTCATCCAGGTTGTCCATTTTATTGGCATATAGTTGCTTGTAGTAGTCTCTCATGGTGCTTTTTATTTCTGCGGTGTCCCTTGTAACTTCTCCTGTTTCATTTCTAATTTTATTGATTTGAGTCCTCTCCCTCTTTTCCTTGATGAGTCTTGCTAGAGGTTTATCAATTTTATTTATTTTCTCAAAGAACCCGCTTTTAGTTTTATTGATTTTTGCTATTGTTTTCTTTGTCTCTATTTCATTTATTTCTGCTCTGATCTTTATGATTTCTCAGCGTCTACTAACTTTGGGTTTTGTTTGCTCTTCTTTCTCTAGTTTCTTTAGGTGTAAGGTTAGATTGTTTATTTGGGGTTTTTCTTGTTTTTTGAGGTAGGATTGTATTGCTATAAACTTCCCTCTTAGAACTGCTTTTGCTGCATCCCATAGATTTTGGATCGTTGTGTTTTCATTGTCATTTGTGTCTAGATATTTTTTGATTTCCTCTTTGATTTCTTCAGTGATCTCTTGGTTATTTAGTAGTGTATAGTTTAGCCTCTATGTGTTTGTATTTTTTACAGTTTTTTTTCCTGTAATTGATTTCTAATCTCATAGCATTGTGATCAGAAAAGATGCTTGATACTATTTCAGTTTTCTTAAATTTACCAGGGCTTTATTTGTGACCCAGAATGTGATCTGTCCTGGAGAATGCTCTATGTGCACTTGAGAAGAACGTGTAATCTGCTGGTTTTGGATGTAATGTCCTATAGATACCTATTAAATCAAGCTGGTTTATTGTGTCATTTAAAGCTTGTATTTCCTTGTTAATTTTCTGTGTGGGTGATCTGTCCATTGGTGTAAGTGGGGTGTTAAAGTCCCCCACTATGATTGTGCTACTTTTGATTTCCTTTTTCATATTTGTTAGCATTTGCCTTCTGTATTGAGGTGCTCCTATATTGGGTGCATATATATTTATAATTGTTATCTCTTCTTCTTGGATGGATCCCTCGATCTTTATGTAGTGTCCTTTCTTGTCTCTTGTAACATTTTTTATTTTAAAGTCTATTTTATCTGATATGAGTATCGCTACTCCAGCTTTCCTTTGATTTCAATTTGCATGGAATATCTTTTTCCATCCCCTCACTTTCCGTCTGTATGTGTCCCTAGGTCTGAAGTGGGTCTCTTGTAGACAGCATATATATGGGTCTTGTTTTTGTATCCATTCAGCCAGTCTGTGTCTTTGGTTGGTGCATTTAGTCCATTTACATTCAAGGTAATTATCAATATGTATGTTCCTATTACTGTTTTCTTAATTGTTTTGTTGTTGTTTTTGTAGGTCCTTTTCTTCTCTTATGTTTCCCGCTTAGAGAAGTTCCTTTAGCATTTGTTGTAGGGCTGGTTTGGTGGTGCTGAATTCTCTTAGCTGTTGCTTGTCTGTAAAGCTTTTGATTTCTCTGTCAAATCTGAATGAGATCCTTGCTGGGTAGAGTATTCTTGGTTGTAGGTTCTTCCCTTTCATCACTTGAAATCTATCATGCCACTCCCTTCTGGCTTGCAGAGTTTCTGCTGAGAAATCAGCTGTTACCCTTATGGGAGTTCCCTTGTATGTTATTAGTCGTTTTTCCCTTGTTGCTTTTAATAACTTTTCTCTGTCTTTAATTTTTGTCAGTTTGACTACTGTGTGTCTTGGCGTGTTTCTCCTTGGGTATCCTGCCTGGGACTCTCTGCGCTTCCTGGACTTGGGTGGGTATTTCCTTTCCCATGTTAGGGAATTTTTCACCTATAATCTCTTCCAATATTTTCTCGGGTGCTTTCTCTCTCTCTTCTCCTTCTGGGACCCCTATAATGTGAATGTTGGTGCATTTAACATTGTCCCGGAGGTCTCTTAGGCTGTCTTCAGTTCTTTTCATTCTTTTTTCTTTATTCTTTTCCACATCAGTGATTTTCACCATTCTGTCTTCCAGGTCACTTATTCGCCCTTCTGCCTCAGTTAATCTGCTATTGGTTCCTTCTAGTGTATTTTTCATTTCAGTTATTGTATTGCATATCTCTGTTTGTTTGCTCTTTAATTCTTCTAGGTCTTTGGTAAACTTTTCTTGCAACTTTTCAGTCTTTCCATCCAGTCTTTTTTCGAAGTCCTGGATCATCTTCACCATCATTATTCTGAATTCTTTGGCTGGAAGGGTGTCTGTCTCCTCTTCATTTAGTTGTTTTTCTGGGGTTTTATTTTGTCCCTTCATCTGGTACAAAGTCCTATGCTTTTTCATTTTCTCTGTCTTTCTGTGGCTGTGGTTTTCAGTTCCACAGAACAAAATACTGCTGATACTGCTTGATACTGCTGTCTGCCCTCTTGTGGAGGAAGCACAACCTCATTTCTTTTTTAGGTAGTGTGACTAACTAGAGTACTATGGTCATGGTGTTCTGAATTTCAGTAAAGCATCTAACTATTGTAGCAGAATCTTGTGCCGTATTTTCTTGTACGCAAGCTGGAGAAACGTCAGCCAGTAACATCGTGGTCAGGTGGACTTGCTGCTGGCTTGAGTGACGAGGCATACAGTGACTAAGCACGTGGCAGTTTGGGTAGCTATCTGTTGTGGCAAGCTGCAGGCTCCGTGTGTTCAGCGGCTTGGTGAGAACATTGATGACAGGCTGATCCCATGCGTGGAAGACAGAAACTGGGGGGAATAGCAGGCATGTGCTGTAACAAAGTCAGGGACCCAAGTGATCTTGACAAGACAAAATGGTACTTGCGCTTAGGTAATAAAATGCAATTGTTTGTGTATTGGGGGTAAGGAAAGAGAAGGGCAAGATATGGTTTAACCAAGAAGTATGTGAAAGAAAGTTGGTTGTAAGCTCAGTATGATTGAGCATAGCTAGAGAGTTAGAAGAAAAACTCATTCGTTCATTCATTCTGAAACACTTCCTGAGAGCCTGTATGTGCCAGGAACTTTGCTAAATGCTGAGGATGCAGTGGTGAATGAGCTCAGAGCCCCCTGACTCACGGTGTGTGTAATCTTGTAGGAAATTGAGACAATTACTATAAAATATAAAAATGCTATGGGAGAGAAAGTTCGGTAGGTCGAGCTCCTTAAAGGAGGGGCATCTGGCCTGGACTTGGGATGGGAGAGTATTAGGGAAGACCCCTTAGATGAACCCAAAGCCAAACTTTGAAGGATAAGAGGGGGTTAGTTGGGTAAGAAGCTTCTAGGCAGGGGAAATGCTGGTATAAAAATCTGAGATGAGAGAGAGAAATTCTGGTGGATTCTGGGGGAACGAAGGTAGTTGAGTGTGCCTGGAACGTAGAGGGTGGAAGAGGCAAGAGATGAGGCTTAATCAAGAAGGTTTTGACCTGATCTTAAGAGTCATATTTTGAGCAAGGGAGTGACATCCTTAGGTCTGAATAAATCTCTATGCCTCCAGTTAGCAAAAGTGGAGAGCTTAGTGTGCAGGGGTAGTGCGTTCCTGTAAGACAGACGTTGGCAACTACAAACAGCCTGTGTTCAGACAAAGGCTGCCAGGAGGAGGTGGAGACTGGAAACAGGGTGTGTGAGTTAGGATTTTAAAAATCTGTCTGGAGAAGAGAAAACCCAGGAAGATCTGAGCATTGCCTGAACAGTAGAAATGTTCTCAGGCAGAAGAGGGCTTTGCATGGCTCTGCCAGGCTGGACACAGCAAAGGGAGTTTTAACCATCTTTCCATGGTTAAGTGTTCATTGTTGGCTGTTTGTGCGAGGCAGTGTAGTAAAATAAAAAGAGCCTTAACTCCCTAGACTTGCATTTTATAGTTTCAGATCTTACATGTAGGTCTTTAATCCATGTTCAGTTAATTTTTGCTTGTGGTGTAAGTTAAGGGTGTAACTTCATTCTCTGACATGTGGATATCCAGTTTTCCCAGCACCATTTGTTGAAGAGACACATTCTTTTCTTAAGAGACTTGTAATGAGAGCATAGCTCACAAGTAGATAATGGTCAGAGTTTTATCCTTCATATTTATGTGACTTTCCTTGATAATCTGCATAGTAAGGCCTTTTGTTTGAAATACCCTTTTTCTTATTGTGGTAATCATTTTGCAACATATACATTTATCATATCATTATGTTGTACACCTTAAGCTAATACTCTATGTCGATTATATTACAATAAAGCTTCAAGAAAAACACCCTTTCCTTCACTTCATCCCTTGCATGCCATGTTCTGTCATACCACAGTTCCTGTTCTTTGCATGTTCTGTTCTCTCTGCCTGAATGTCAGTGGATTCCTATTTATCTTTTTAAGATTCAGGCCACACATGACCTACCTTGACTCCCTCAAGTTCACTCCCACAAGTTATGCTTATCACACTCCATTGTAATTGTACATTTATATATCCGTGGCACACACAAGAATATAAACTCTGTGTGGACAGGGACAATGTCCAGTTCATGTTTCTAACCCAGCAGCTTGCACAGATCCTGTCATCCAGTAGTCATTTAGTAAAATTAAATGAATGAACAGGCCACCTTTGTCATAGAGACTGTAAAATGGTGAAGGGTAAGATGCCTCAGTTTTATATATAATGAGCTGAGCTTCTGTCTCTTCAATTCTAAGATTAGGAGATAGATTAGTTCTCTGAGGTCCCTTCTGGCTCCAACAGTCTATCAAAATTGCATAGGGAATTCTTATCCAAGTACTCCCAGAGCTTTGTTCCCACAAATATCACAAGATCTACTGTCAAATGAGACCAAATCTTAACTTCTTTTGGTTGGGAGGTGGGGGGCGGGGGCCCCTAAGGAGTTTTGCCATTCAAGGGTCAGGTGAAGTAAGGTGTGTTGGCTGAGCCTTACCAGAGTGTCCTGGTTCCAGCAGTTCTTTCATTGCAGGCAAGGCATTCCCATCCCAACCTCATTTGGCCTCACAGTTCTCATTTCTAAAATTGGGAAGATTGGACAAAGTCATCAATTTTTACCAATTCAGTATGTGTGTGTTTGAGAGGGTAATGAATATATTTTGAAAAAGCATATTCCATATTCTAATGTTATGTAAGGAAAACAAAATAATTTTTATATAATACTTACCAAAAAAGTGAAGCCTCATTAAAATTTGACTGTTAGGAATATGCAAAAGGTAGAATAAACTTTAATGGCTGTAGTGAGGTGAACATCATCTTTGGGGGAGTGTGAGATTTTTACACCCATCAGAAGAGGTCGTGGGTTAAAGATGGTCATGAAACACTGCATTAGTTTCTGTTCCTCTTCTAATTGTCTGTGATTCTGTAATGATGAAAATTTCATAGAAGGCTTCAGTGGAATAAACCCTGCTTCTAGTGTACGTATGAGTTGTAGCTACAGTTTTTGTTTGCTTGTTTTTTTTTTTAAATTGAATCCTGACTTTATTACTTACTAGCTCTGTGACCATGGGCAAATCAGTTAATCTCTCTAAGCCTTAATTTTTTCATTTGTAAAAGGGATATGATGATAACACTTTCTATATAAGATTATAGTGAGAGTTAAATAATTAAAGCTCTTAGCTTAGTGAATGGCACATCATAAAATTATTATTTTTAAAATTATTTATTTACTTATTTGTTTATTGGCTGCATTGGGTCTTCGTTGCTGCACACAGGCTTTCTGTAGTTGCGGCAAGCGGGGGTTACTCTTCATTGAGGTGCACGGGCTTCTCATTTCGGTGGCTTCTCTTGTTGCAGAGCATAGGCTCTAGGCACGCGGGCTTCAGTAGTTGTAGCTTGTGGGCTCCAGAGCACAGGCTCACTAGTTGTGGCGCATGAGCTTAGTTGCTCCATGGCATGTGGGATCTTCCCAGACCAGGGCTCGAACCCGTGTCCCGTGAATTGTCAGGTGGATTCTTAACCACTGCGCCACCAGGGAAGCTCTCATATTATTATTGTTAGAGATTTGGAGGTGAAAATTAACTACACCTCTCCCTGATCTGACTTTGGAACCTTGAGAGTTCCAATGTAGAAATCAGAAAAATGGAATTTAAAATATTTTATTATTGGCAAATCTAGTTATGACTTGCAACCCTAATACCCTAATACTTCCTCCTATGCTGATGGAAATATTCTGTATCTGTGCTGTCCAATATGGTAGCCACCACTCACATGTGACTGCTGAGTACTAGAAATGTGACTAGTGTGACTGTGGAACTGAATTTTAATTTTTTTAAAATTTATTTTTATTTGGTTGCGCCTGGTCTTAGTTTGGCAGGTGGGCTCCTTAGTTGTGGCATGTGAACTCTTAATTGCGGCATGAGTGTGGGATCTAGTTCCCTGACCAGGGATCGAACCTGGGCCCCTGCATTGGGAGCATGGAGTGTTAACCACTGTGCCACCAGTGAAGTCCCGTGATTTTAAATTTTATTTAAATTAATTTAAATTTGAATAGCCACATGTGTACTGTATTGGACAGTGCAGGTCTAGACATTGGGATGACTCGCTCAAGGCGATGCCTGATCTGCAGAGGAGACAGACTTTTCAGAATAGCTTTCTCATACCCTTTCCATGGCAGTAATGGAATCAGAGAGATCTGGGCCCTCAGACCTGCTTCTAGAAGGCTGGCCAGGGCCCTGACCCCCAAATTTTGAACACAGGAGCAGCTGCTGAGCAGGCACTTCTGAGTGCTTGGAAAAGGCAAGGACGTGTCAGTTAACTCACCCTTCAGTCTTACCTCATTTATGTTGAATGTGGCTTTTGGTGAGCTTATGGAAGGTCAGCTGCTTCTTTGTAGTTCTCTTTTTTCCTTCTTCATATTCTTTTCATTGGGCTTAAATATTAAAGGGAATCTTATCAGTGTAGCTTGTTTCTAGAAAGGGGAAAGTTGATGTTTCTTTTGAAACTTCCCCAAAGGAATATCTTGCTTATGGCCTAGCAACATGTGTAGTTTCATGGTGTGGGGGTGTCCTGTTTTTCCATGAGTTAACTGAGTGATTTTGAAATAGCAGTAGTTTGGAATCAAATCTTACATTTGGGAATTTATCTTGAAGTCACCATCACATGTATAGCACTCGCCCCCCTTTATTGAAATAAACATTGGTTATACTTCTAAAGTTTTCCACTGATGCCCTTTCTCATTAAGTATATTCAGCCTATTAAATTAAAGAGTGGCCTTAAAGACCCATGCAGAATTATGGGATATGAGCAGTTATTTTAATGACCATGTAATTTATATCATGAGGATATAGCATATCTAAAGCAGCCTTCAATTAATTAGAAGAGGCCGTTTAACCTATATGTATAAAAATTTCAATTAAAACATCTTTGCTAAACTTCTTGTCCAATTTTATTGTATTTTATATGGTTCAGTTGGTTGAAACATCCTTGAAAGTAGTTATTGTCTTAGAATGGTAAAACATTGGTTAAGCTTTTACTGTGTGTAAAACATCCTGTGAGATAGATGATGTCACTGGTTTACAGATGTGAAAATTTCTCTGGACCTCAGTCCTCTATGCTAGAGTTGATGTTACCTACTTCAGTGTGTTATGAGGATTACGTAAGCTAATGCATGCCCACCTTGAAGTAAGTACTCAGTAAATGATAGTTATTATTCTTGTTATTTTTGATTTCATGTTTTAAACAGGTAATGCTTCTTGTGATTCAAAAATGTAGAAAGGTATTATACAGTTAAAAGTCTCTCTCCTTCCTGTCCTCCATTCATCTAGTACCTATCCATACCCATTTTACTGGTTTGTTGTAGATCTTCCAGAGTGTCCATATGCAAATATGAATGTATATTCTTATTTTTTCACCTTTTACACAAAATGTAACATAATACTAACATTGTTTCAGAGCTTGCTTTTTTTACTTAACAGTATAACTTGGAAATCTGTCTATATTAGTGCCCATTTCTCATTCCTTCCCATTGCTGCATAGTATTCCCTTATTTGGAAATACTATAATTTATTTAGGCAGTTCCCTGTTGAGTGGAGACTTGAGATGTTTCTGATATTTTGCTGTTATGGACAATGCAGCAGTGAGTAATCTTGTACATATGGCATTTTGCAAGTGTCCAGTTATATATGTAGAATAAATTCCAGGAAGCAGAATTGCTGGGTCAAAGGGAGTATGCATTTGTAATTTTTGTAAGTATTGCCAAATTGCCCTCCACAGGGATCGTGCCAATTACAGTGCTACCAGCAATATGTGAGTGTCTGTTTCCTCACAGCTTCACCACAGAATTTATCAAATGTTTGGATTTTTGCCAGTCTGATAGGTGAAAGGTGAATCTGTGTCATTTTAATTTGCGTTTCTCTTATGAGTGAAGTTGAGCTTTTCATTTGTTTAAGAACCTTGGCAGTTTTGTGAACTTCCCTGATGTATTGGACTCAATCTATTTCTTATTTTCTAGGAGTTCTTTATATATAAGGGAGACTAGTCCAGTTTATTGTGTATCTTTTGACTTTGTGGGTTTTTTGGACTATACATACTTTTTTATATAGTGAAATTTATCATTTTTTTCCTTTATAGCTTGTGGATTTTGAATTCATTTGTTTGGGGAAGTATTTTTCACATGGCTTGCATATTTCTTAAGTTTATTCCTAGATAATTGCAGTTATTGTTATTGTAAATGGGGTCTTATTTTCTGTTACTTTTTTTTATTATGTGTATGAAGACTGCTGATTTCTGTGTTAATTTTGTATTCCTTTACATTACCAAATTCTCTGTTTATAGTAGTTTTTCATTAGTTCTTATAGGATTTCCATGTACAAGAGTATTATTAGTATAGAATAATACAATGATTTATTTTTACCTCTTTCATTTTCATTTTTGTGTCTCTGACTGCTTTCTCTTTTCTGGTGGTGGTGGTATCGTTATCACTGTTACCATTACTGCAGCACTTGGCATTAAGCTGAAAGTTGGCATTAAGTAAATATTAATTCTCTCTTTAAATTGAGGGCGTAAATATCTAAAAATGTAGCCAGCCAGTGATTATGTCAAGCAGAGAATATTAAGAAAAAATTTAATGAGTGAAAAAAAGGAGGGGGGAGTTGAAAATGTCTTTGTGGTCTAGTGATCCTTTCTTGCAATGCTTATAACAGCCTGTATTAAATAGGGTAGGGTTTTGTTTTAGTTTTTGCCATTGTTGAAAAGATAATCATTTGAGATGTATATATTGAGTAAGTATGGGTCTTTTCTCTCTTAGAAATCACTTGGCATTCTTTTTTCTTTCACTCTGGAGAAAAATTAATGCTTTACAATATACTATAAGATTATGTCTTTGTGTTCTACAAGTAGTATCTGTGCATTTTATTAAATATAGACCAGCATTTGAATTAGCAACTGAAATCAGTTTAAGGTTTTCCAGAGCTTCAATTAAACTTAGCAGGAATTTTTGATTTTTATTTTCCTGCTAACTTCCTATTTCTTGATTCTTAGTAGTCCTATAATGAGTTGTCTCTAGCATTCAAACTTTTGTTTTAAGAGGGTTCTGGTTTTGTTTTGTCTGTTTGTTTTTGTTTCTAGTAAACTATAGGGGACCAGAAGAATTTGAAGGGGGAAAGAGTATGAAGGGAAATTGAGTGTTCCAGCACATATTTCTCTTTTGCTCTCTGTGCCTCCCTCTCTGAGTCCTTAAAGAAACTTGTTGATTGCTTGGGAATAATTGGGTTCTTTTCTTCGTAGAGGCTAAAAAGATTGTGAGGCTCCTCATTCACCTGTGAAGTAGAGAAATGGGTTCATTTGTTAATATGTCTTAAATTTTTAAAAATTAAATGAGTGGATACAGAAAAATATTTTAAAGCTCTAGACAAGATGTAAAGTTATATAATAATCCCTCATGTACCACCCTGTTTGGTTGCTTTTACTTTTGAAGTCCCCTCTATATCTTCCTTGTTTTCCTCCCACTCATAGAAGGTGTCTTTAATTCCCTTGCTTCTCCCATGTATTTGTATCCCTAAACATTATAGTTTTGAACTTTATATAAATGTACTTATATTTACATATACTTAGATATATTTATATATAATTAATATTATAAATGTTTATAATAAATGCTTAATTATGCTTTGAGTATTCTTCTGTAACTTTTTTCTTTCAACTTTTGTCCCTGAGATTCACCCATGTTGATGCCTGTAGCTGTGTAGTTAATTCATTGTACGAGTATACTGCAATTTATTGATCTGTGCGGTTGTTGGTGAACATTTGGGTTGTTTACAGTTTTTGCTATTACAAACAATGCTATCTTTAAATATTTTATATGTGCAAGAATTACCCCAAAAGTAGAAGCTTAAAAACATTTTTAACCATGAATCACATATAATAAGAGATAATACGTTTTATATCCTGACCCAGTACACACAAACGTAAGTACGTGTGCACATATAGATATGTAATGCATCAAAACAAAAATTTTTTTTTTTTTTTTTTTTTTGGCACACGGGCTTAGTTGCTCCGTGGCATGTGGGATCTTCCTGGAGCAGGGATCGAACCCATGTCCTCTGCATTGGCAGGCGGATTCTTAACCACTGCGCCACCTAGGAAGCCCCAAAATTTTTTTTTTTTGAAACAAAATTTTCGTGAAAGAATACTGACCAGAACCAAGTGTAAATGCACGCAGATATTTTTTATTCTAATCTAGTCTATCCTATTTCATTTTTTAAAATGCTGGTCAGAATTGCTAAATTGATTTCCCAACTCTCAGAACCATAGTTTGAAAATTCCTATTCAAGAATACATGCAGATGTGGAAGTATCTGTCACAGTATCTGTGTGCAGCTTCAGCCTTAATAGATAACACCAAATTGTTTTCCAAGGTGGTGGTTCTCATTTACACTCCTTCCAGCAGTATGTAAGTTCCCATTTATCCCATCAGAGTTAATTTTTTCATCTCGTAGATGTGAAAATATCTCGTTGTGATTTGAATTCGTATTTCTCAGATTATAATTGAGATTGACCATCTTTTGTGTGTATTGATTATTTATGTTTGCTGGTCTGTGAAGTACTTTTTCAAATCTTTTGCCCATTTTTGTTTATCATGTCTTACTGATTTGAAGGAGTTTTTAAACCTGTATTTTGGATAGTAACCATTTTAATGTATTTGGACACTAACCATTCTGTTACAGATATGTTCTCCTGATTTGTGGCTTGTCTTCATTATCTTGTGGTGTTTTCTGATGAGCAGTAATTGTTATTTTTAATATTGAATTTACATGTCTTGTACTTCATTATTTATACTTTACATGTCTTGTTTAAGAAATCCTTCCCTGCCCCTATATCATAAAGATGTTTTCTATATTGTATTAAAGTTTTCATATTTAAATAATTAATCCGTATAGAATTCATTTTATTTTCAAATGTACAGTGTGAGGTAAAGGTCCATTTTCATTTTTTGTTTCTGGATAGTTAATTAATTGTCTTGGTATTATTTATTGAAGTCACCTTTTCTTGCTGGTCTGTGGTACTAGCTCAGTAATACATCAAATTTCCTTATGTGTGTGTTACTGTTTCTCCACTCTCTCTTCTGTTCTCATGGTTTATTTGGTTTTTTCCCAGGTTAATATCACTATTTTAATTATTTCAGACTTAAAACAATTTTTTTAAATAAATTTATTTATTTGTTGGCTGTGTTGGGTCTGTTGCTGCGCGCGGGGTTTCTTTAGTTGCTGTGAGTGGGGGCTACCCTTCGTTGTGGTGCACGGGGTCCTCATTGCTGTGGCTTCTCTTGTTGCAGAGCACAGGCTCTAGGTGCATGGGCTTCAGTAGTTGTAGCACATGGGCTCAATAGTTGTGGCTCATGGGCTCTAGAGCGCAGGCTCAATAGTTGTGGTGCACGGGGCTTAGTACCTCCATGGCATGTGGGATCTTCCTGGAGCAGAGATTGAACCCGTGTCCCCTGCATTGGCAGGTGGATTCATAACCACTGCGCCACTTAGGAAGTCCTAAAACAATTTCTGATATCTAGTAAGTCATGTCCCCTCAACCTCTTTTTTCTTATTCATGAATGCCTTGTGTATTTTGACCCCTTTATTGCCCTAGAATGTGAATTTTGAAGCAGCTTGTCAAGTTTTTCAAAAATTCTTATTGAGATTTTGATTAAAATTGGACTAAATTTGTAGATCAATTTGGGAGAGTTGACATCTTTACCATTTTAACATGGTATCTCTCTCCATTTATTTGATATAAAATGTCTGTCATAAAATATTTTTTATAAATTTATTTATTTGACTGCGTTGGGTCTTTGTTGCTGTAAGTGGGCTTTCTCTAGATGCAGCAAGCGAGGGCTACTCTTCATTGCCGTGCACGGGCTTCTCATTGCGGTAGCTTCTTTCATTGTGGAGCACAGGCTCTTAGGCACATGGGCTTCAGCAATTGTGGCTCACGGGCTCTAGAGCGCAGGCTCAGTAGCTGTGACACACAGGCTTAGTTGCTCTGCAGCATGTGGGAATCCTCCCAGACTAGGGATCAAACCCGTGTCCCCTACGTTGGCAGGTGGACTCCGAACCACTGTGCCACCAGGGAAGTCCTCTTTCATAAAATTTTATAATTTCTCCATAGAGGTCTTATATGTCTTGTTAGATTGAATCACACATACTTAATATATTTTGATTCTATTCTCAATATGTTTTAAATCACAGTGTCTCACTGTTTGTTCCTAGTGTTTAGAAATAGCAGTGGATTCTTCTACATCGATTTGATTTCAACAACCCTAATAAACTCTTATTAACCATATTTTATGCCTTTTTTTTGGTAGTCTGTGGAGTCAGTTATTTGCAAGTAATAATAGTTGTTTTTTGTTTTTGCTTTTTTTTGTCTGCGCCTCGTGTCTTTCAGGATCTTAGTTCCCCGACCAGGGACTGAACCTAGGCCCCTACAGTGGAAGCACCGAGTCCTAACCACTGGACTGCCAGGGAATTTCCAGTTTTATTATTTTGTTTCCAATCCTAATAATTTTATTTCTTTTTCTTGCCTTACTGAACTGGCTAAGACCTCTAATACCGTGCTGAAAAGAGGTAGTCTTGTTCCTGATATTAAAGGAAATACTTTCATTGTTTCACCATTAAGAATGATGTTTGTTATTTGGTAGATAGCTTATGTTGGATTAAGAAAGATCCCTGTTATCTCTAGTTTGCTAAGATTATTGTTTTTTAATCATTAGTGAGTGTTGAATGTACTGAGTGCTTTTTCTATATTTAGGTAGGCTGCCATATTATTTTTCTCTTTTAATTTTTAATCTGATAAATTATATTAATTTATTTCCTTCATTTAGCCGACTTTGCATTTGATAAGATAAATTCAACTTTGTTCATCAAGTATCCTAGTTTTTATATACTGCTGTATTGGTTGGCTAATTTTTTTTTTTTATGGCTTTTGTATCTTTGTTTATGTTGACCTGTAATATTGCTACCTCATACTTTCAGGTTTTGATATGGTTTTCTAGCCTCACAAAGTGATTTAGGAATTATTCTTTTTCAGTACCATTGAATAGTATGGTTAATATTAGCACTATCTATATTTTGAATGTTTGGTAGAACTTACTAATAAAGCTAGTTGTCACAGGTGGGGTTTTCCTGGGAAGCAGACTCTGAAATGGAGATTAGCATGCAGGGAATCTGTCAGAGAGTGCTCTCTAGATCATCATCTGCTGGAAGAAGGGAAGGAAACAGGATTGTATAGAAAGAATTGGACTGTAGGGCTTACACCATGGAGCATTCTGAAGCTAGGATGGCCCTTCAGAGTTGTCCCACGTTGGAATAAGGGGGCCAGGCCTTAATATTCCTGCAGTGACCATGCGAGTCTATCCTTTGTACTGTTTGTGTTTACTTGATTCACGCAAGTATATATGAATTTACTTGGACCACGCCTTCATCTTTACAGTGGGCTTCTGGTTTTGGGGGAAACTTATACAAGGAAAGGTTCATAGAAAAAACTACAGTCCCCATTTCTGCAACTGGTCTTGAGGCCAAAACTGATACTCATCTCCCTCTTCAAGTATCCATTCTAGTCCCTTCAATCTCAGTTGGCTTCTCTGCTGGTCTAGGTGGTTTTTATGGTATGATGGCCCAGACCCTTATCCCTGAGGCTCCAAGCCCCTGCTTACCTTTCAAAGGGTGTGGCTGCTTCATTTGTCCATTTACCATCAAAACTGGGCAAGAGAGTTATAGAATATGCCCAAATGGATTTACTGGCCAGACATGTTCCTTCCTGTGTCCGTTGTATAATAGTAGCCCTACCTTCTCCTGATGAGAGTCAAGTACTCCTGACAGGATAGCGATCTTTCTTCTTGCCTGATGTCCGTTGGCATGAGGAACCTGACCAGCAAACATAGTTTTAACATTTAGTGGGACTTCTGTGTCTCCTGGTAGCAATGTTTTCCATTTGGGAGCCAGGTTCTCTCAATCCACAGAGCCCCAAATTCTAGGGGTGGGAAGTATAAATTCCCCAAGTAGGTCACTGGGAGTAAGATGAGTGGGGCCACTCTTGCTTCTTCTCCTTGGTTCCTAGAACCATGTATCTTACCTACTGGGGATATGATACCATATAATGGTTGTTGATATTTTGTATATGTATTACATCCTAGAGATGGCATCCCAGCCTCACAGGGTGTCATCTCTGAGCTAGTGCCTTATCTGTACCTTCAACAGGTTGTTCAGTCACTGTTAGACTGAAAGCTTTGGGGTAGTATGTTGTGCGATATGACCAGACAATCCCATGGTTATATGCAAGTACTGATTCTCTTTTGCTATTAAAGTGGGTTCCTCGATCTGGTGTAGTGTCATGTGGGCTGCCATTTTGGTGGATCAAACACTCTGAGATAACACTGTGGGCTGAGGCATTACTGGCAGGAAAGCCAAATCCATATTTGAACATGTGTTGATCTCTGTCAAAATCACTTTCAGAGTGGAAGGGGTCTAGTACATTCAACTTGCCACCAAATGGCTCCTTGGTCTTCTTAAGGGATAATGTTCTATTGGGAGAGAGCATTGTTCTCTGTTGCTGTCAGATTGAGTATTTGATAGTGGGCAGTAGCAAAATCAGCCCTGGTGAGTGGGAGATCATGCTTTTGGGTCCATATATAGCCTCAGTCTGCTGCCATGGCTAACTCTGTTCATGTGTCCATTGTACTAGCACTGGGAGACCAGTAACAAAGACTGCCTAAAGATAGAGGAAATCTGTGTTGGGAGTCCCCAAGAGAGTGATTCACTAGGAAGACTCTCAGGACTTGGCATATAGTTGTGCTCATGTCTGATTAATTATAGCGAAAGGATACAAAGCACAATCAAAAGAGGGAAAGACTCATTGGGCAAAGTCTAGAGGAAACTATTTCTAAGAGTCCTCTTCCAGTGGCATCACACTGGACATGCCTAATCCCTCCAGAACAAGGTGTGTCAGTGTGGGTAAAATTGTCTGCTAGGGAGGCTTATTAGAAACTCAGTGCCCAGGGTTTCTATTGGAGGCTGTTCACATGGTAACTCTCTGCCTAGCATGTACCAAATTCCACAGTCCTAGAAGGAAGTCAGGTAGGTGTTCAGGGTAAACCACATCGTTTGCACACTTTAGGCACACTGAGCTGCTCTTATCAGTTAGGGTAGTGAGAACTCTCCTGAGGTCCATGTTTCCAAAGGTCTACATATTTTAACCTCCTGACATATCTCCTTCCACACAAAGGAGACGAACAAATAAATGCATTGTCCAAACTCTGGCTTTTGAGAAGACTTCCTATCACTGTTGTCTTTTAAGTCCACTCCTAAGTAGAGCTATATTGTAGCCATGGTCCATTTTCAGCTTCCACAATGGTCCATTTTCAGCTTCCCTAGCAGTTCTTGAAGTATTAGTATTCCCCTTTCTCAGTATATGCTTGCCTGACTAAATGGCCATAGGTCCCATTAAGGGAATCATTAAAATGTTTACTTGCTGTAGTATAGGTCTTTCTTCATTTAGCTTTATCTTAGTCTCACATTTTTTGGTATGTTTGCCTCTAGATATTTCTAATTTCTATTCTTATCTGATACGTGAATTATTTATGAGTGTTTCTAAATTTCCAAACCTAGGTTTTTCTAATTTTTCTTGTTGATTATTGACTCTAACTTAATTGTTTTGTGGTTAAAGAAGATGGTACCAATTACTTGAAATTTGTTGAGCACTATTTTATGCCCACTAATGTAAGTCACGTTTCACAAACAGTACCTCTGAACCTAGAAAGAATGCTGCAACTGCTGCTGTTGGTTGCAGAATTCTAAATTTATCCATTAGGTCAAGCCTGTTATCTTTTTGTCTGCCTGATCTATCAGTTAGACAAAGATATGTTAGAATCTTCCCCTATGTTGATAAATTGTTTTATTTTCTCATGTAGTTCTGATAAATTTTCCTTTATATATTTTGAGGTTATATTTGTGGGTTCATACAACTTCAGAATTGTCATTTCTTCTGGTGAATTGAACCATTTGTCATTTATGACTCTATCTCTAGTGAACTCCCCCCCTCCCTTTTTTTTTTTAAGATTTATTTATTAATTTATTTTTGGCTGTGTTGGGTTTTTGTTGCCAAGCACAGGCTTTCTCTAGTTGTGGCGAGCGGGGGCTACTCTTTGCTGTGGTGGCAAAGGTTTCTCATTTCGGCTATTCTTGTTGTGGAGCATGGGCTCTAGGCTCGTGGGCCCGGTAGTTGTGGCTCTTGGGCTCTGGAGCACAGGCTCAGCAGTTGTGGCACACGGGCTTAGTTGCTCTGTGGCATATGGGATCTTCCCAGACCAGGGATTGAACCCGTGTTCCCAGCACTGGCAGGCAGATTCTTAAGCACTGTGCCACCAGGGAAGTCCCCCCCCCCCTTTATTTTTTATATAGCTATACTAACTCCATTTGGTTTTATTTGCCTGGTATATATGCAGTTTCATTATATTTTGAGATATAGATTTTTTCCGCCCTGTTTTTCCTGTTTGGATTTCATTGGCCTTTCTGAGTCTGTGAAGTGGTGTCTTTCATCAGTTTTGGAAAACTCTTAGCCACTCTTTTTTCCGACATTGCCTCTGTACCATTTATTTCTTCCTTCCTCTTCTGAAATTCTAGTTAAATTTGTTAGAATGTTACTTTATCCTCCATATCTCTTACCCTCTTTTATATTTTCTTTCTCTGTGTCTCTTTGAGTTGCAGTCTAGGTGATTTCTTCAGCTTTGTTTTCCAGTTCGTTTTCTCTCCAGCTGTGGAACCAATGTGTTTGCAGTTTTAGTTGTCGTACTTTTCATTTCTAGAAGCCCCATTGTGATCTTCTGAAGATCTCTTTGGTAATTTTTAAAACTTTTAATTATGAAATATTTAATAATAATTTCCTTAATTCAGTGAACACCCTTATACCTATCCCCTCTGTTCATTGTTAACATTTTCCTATATTTTCTTTATGTTTTATTTAGCTGTTTCAAAATTGCCATCCACTCTTAAATACTTTAGCTTGCTTCTTCTAAGGATAGTGACATTCTCTTACTTGGCTACAATATCTGATCACATCTTGAATAATATTTTATAGTTTCTTGTTTCTATCCATACTTTAAAAAAATATAGTTGGAATATTGGAATATAGTTGATTTACAGTGTTGTATTAGTTTCAGATGTACAGCAAAGTGAATCAATCAGTTATACATATACATATAGCCACTCTTTTTTTTTTTTAAAGATTCTTTTCCCATATAGGCCATTACAGAGTATCCTACCCATACTTTTAATACTTTAAAATTTTTCTTTAAAAATTTATTTTATATTCTGTTTCTGATCATTCTGTTAACTCTAGTCTTTGTGGGACTTTTATATAATGCCTTCTATGTTTTATGATTTGAGGCTGTAATTTATTTCTTGCAGCTTTTTTTGTTGGAATTATTTGAGACATGTACGTTCCTCCAGAGAGGGTTTGTTTGCTTCTGCCTGGTATCTGGGAGTACTATCAGCCCAGAACAACTTTAAATTTTTGGTTTGAGTCTTTCTGGTTCATCAGGTAATGTGAATTTGGTATGAAAATCTTATCTGAATGTGAATGTTGAATTGTGGTTATAAAGTCTCAGAAAAAAACAAAAAACACTTATGGACAGGGATTTTTCCTCATCAGGTGGGGGGGCCTTAATTCTAATTTACTCTCACATGTAGGTCTTTTGGGTTCCAGCTTTATTATAGGTTATGAATGGGCTGTCCT
This sequence comes from Hippopotamus amphibius kiboko, assembly GCF_030028045.1. NCBI lineage: Eukaryota > Metazoa > Chordata > Mammalia > Artiodactyla > Hippopotamidae > Hippopotamus > Hippopotamus amphibius. The sequence goes on from NC_080187.1 coordinate 10,165,347, forward strand.
CTGTATCCAGCTGACCAAAGAAGTAGACACTTAATATCACCATCATTAAGGCAAAAACTGTGTTCTGTTTCTTTCCCTTTCTGGGTTTCCCTTTTCATTTAATTCATTTGTGAATTCCTTAAACACTTGCTAGTGTATGGGATAAAATTAATGTTTTTATATTATATATATTTTTTATATTTATCAAAATCTTTAGTTGTTTTCTTTTAGATGGTTGGTCAGGGTACATACTTTGCTGTGTGGCTGAAATAGAAGTCCTTTAGTAAAAATTTTTTAATGTGTTGCTGTGGAAAGAATACATATTTTAGAAGGAAGAAAAAGATGAGACAACTTGTATATGATTATATCATGGTTCTTGATTTCATGAAAATGTTGATTCAAAATATAATACAAGGCTCCCCTGCGTCCCTCCCCCCCCAAAAAAAAAGCTTTTAAATCTATTGGTTTGGGAAGGAATTATAGTAGGTAAAGATTATGATCTTTGGAGTCAGACCTGGGTTTCCACCTGAATTCTCTCACTAGCTGTGTGACCTTTAACAGTTTCTTTAACTTCTTAGGAGTTTGTCTGTAAAATGGGGTGATGGCAGTTTTGAAGATCAAAAGAGATACATAGAGGGCTCAACCTAGTCCCCAAATAAATGTTAGCTCTTTTTAATTTTTGTTACACTATTTCCAGATGTGTTCATGGTGCTAATACAGAGTGTTAAATGTGAATCATCTCACATTACCCATGGAATATGGGTACATGGGGATACAACCATAAAGGGAAAAGCAAGAAAGGTGCTACAAGGTTAGAAGATGAAGAGGAAAGCAGTAAGCTTGGCAGATGGTCAAAGCCAAGGAAATGCTCTGGCTTCCCTCAGCTTTCCAAGAGCAGGATTTCTTAAGGATATTCTCTACTCTGGCTTTTTCATTCGTGTTCTGTTCAATTAGCTGTACATCCCTACACCTTTGGGTCAAAGGGAGCTCTTACTTCCTGTGGCCTGACAGAGCTGCCTAGGGTACTTTAGGAGAAGGAAGCTTGTTCTCTTCTACAGGGATCTCAAGGGTAGTTAGGGATTTTCATTCTCACCAGTTCAGCAAGTAACCATTTGGTATCCCCAGGGTTCTGCAAGGACCTTATTAGAAAAGAGATACAGTTGCATTCCTCTGAATAGAAAAATTTATAATCAACAGGAATACAGAAATGCAGCATCAGCATATATTAGATAGTATGAAGCTTATAGACTTTTTTCCTCCACCCCTTGGTATGACTCAATCTAAATCTTGTATAACTTTTTCATTAGGGCCCACTGTGGGACATCAGAAATAAGAGGGAATTGCAGCCCACTTCCATCTAACCTTTTGCTCTATATTTTTGCATGCCCAAAGACAAGAAAAGTGTGTCTTATTCATTCATTGTCTTTATATATTTCTCTTGGTACTACTATTGTCACTTTGGTTTTTTAGTAAAGGAAATTGGCTTATTTGAAACGTTTGTCTTAATCCTCTATGGAAATATCAGTTTACGGGAAGGTTAAGGCAGCTCGTTTAGGTTCCTCTCACAGAGTCTCTGCTGCAATTGTCGGAAAGGAAACCCCAGGGAAACCCCTGAGCACAGGCTTTGGAAGAGCAGTGGCTGCGCAGAAGACAGCACTCCGGATGCTATATCAGTTGCTGTTCGGAGAGCAGAAATAATGGTTTGAAGGCAGAAATGCTGATGGCTCCACTTTCCCAACTTAGCACAAACATCTTCTTTATCTTTGGTGGATTTTGGAGCCACACAGGTGGCTCCCAGAAGCCTTAAATGCAAGTGTGATTGTTTTTAGAAACCTGGCTTTGAAAGCATGGTGTTTGGAGGTTTTCTTGATTTGAATGCTTTAAAAAAAAATTTTTTTTTTTTTTTTAAGGGCCTGGATTCATAGCATCCACTGTCAGTGCCATTTCCCTTTCTGTGATGACTTGTTCACTGTTTACATCAAAGGATTGAGGAAGTAAGAGAGGTATACATAAATAGATAAATAAACAAGTAAATAAAAAGCTTTGCTGCCCTTGTCACGTAGCAAAAAGCCTTGACTGTAACATAACAGGAACACAGCAGCTATTTGACTACAACTTTAGGATTTTTCCTTGAAATTTCAAAGCATATCTGATTGTTTTTTTTTCTATTTTAAATAACACTCTGACATGGGAGAAGAAGTTTCTAGAATGCCATGGTTGCAGTGGGGCTTTGAACGCATCATCATCCCAGTCACTGTAGGTGCTGGCATGAGATACTCTCACTACTGGTGCTTGCTTGCCCACTGACATGTCCCTCCTTTGGAAGGCCCAGAAAATGATTTGTAAATTATTTGTTTCTTGCCTCCATACAGCATTTGTTTTGCTTGTTTTTTAACCATCCTAACCATTTTTAAGTGTGCAGTTTATTGGTATTAAACACATTCATACCGTTATATAATCATCACTACCATGTGTCTCCATAATGCTTTTCACCTTGTAAAACTGAAACTTTCTACCTGTTAAACACCAACTCCCCATTCTTTCCTCTCCCCAGTCCCTGGCAACCACCCTTCTACTTTCTGTCTCTATGAATTTGACTACTCTAAGTATCTCATGTAAGTGGAATCATACAGTATTTGTCTTTCTTTGTCTGGCTTATTTCACTTAGCATCAATATCCTCAAGGTCCATCCATGTTGTGGCATATTGCAGGAGTTCCTTATTTTTTTAAAGCTTAATAACATCCCATTGTAGGTATATACCATATTTTGCTTATTCATTCATCTGTCGGTGGATTGCTTCCATTATTAGCCATTGTAAATAATGCTGCTATGACATGAGTCTACAAATACTTCTTCAAGACCCTGCTTTACATTCTTCTGGGTATATACCCAGAAGAGGAATTGCTGGATCATTTGGTAATTCTAATTTTTAAGTTTTTTTTTCTTTTAAGAACTTTTATTGAGATACAGTTAACAGACAATAAACAGCATATATTTAGAGTGTACAATTTGGTATCCCAATCTCCCAATTCATCCCCCTCCAACCCTCCCCCCGTTCCCCACTTGGTGTCCATGTGTTTGTTCTCTACAGCTGTGTCTCTATTTCTGCCTTGCATTTCCTCTTTCATAGTTGTTAGCATTTGCCTTATGTATTGAGGTGCTCCTATATTGGGTGCATATATATTTATAATTGTTATCTCCTCTTCTTGGATGGATCCCTTGATCTTTATGTAATGTCCTTTCTTGTCTCTTGTAACATTTTTTATTTTAAAGTCTATTTTATCTGATGTGACTATTGCTACCCTAGGTTTCTTTTGATTTTCATTTGCACGGAATATCTTTTCCATCCCCTCACTTTCCATCTGTATGTGTCCCTAGGTCTGAAGTGGGTCTCTTGCAGACAGCATATATATGGGTCTTGTTTTTGTATCCATTCAGCCAGTCTGTGTCTTTGGTTGGTGCATTTAGTCCATTTACATTCAAGGTAATCATCGATAAGTATGTTCCTATTACTGTTTTCTTAATTGTTTTGTTGTTGTTTTTATTTTTGTAGGTCCTTCTCTTATGTTTCCCACTTAGAGAAGTTCCTTTAGCATTTGTTGTAGGGCTGGTTTGGTGGTGCTGAATTCTCTTAGCTGTTGCTTGTCTGTAAAGCTTTTGATTTCTCTGTCAAATCTGAATGAGATCCTTGCTGGGTAGAGTATTCTTGGTTGTAGGTTCTTCCCTTTCATCACTTGAAATCTATCATGCCACTCCCTTCTGGCTTGCAGAGTTTCTGCTGAGAAATCAGCTGTTACCCTTATGGGAGTTCCCTTGTATGTTATTAGTCGTTTTTCCCTTGTTGCTTTTAATAACTTTTCTCTGTCTTTAATTTTTGTCAATTTGATTATTATATGTCTTGGCATGTTTCTCCTTGGGTTTATCCTGCCTGGGACTCTCTGTGCTTCCTGGACTTGGGTAGCTATTTCCTTTCCCATGTTAGGAAAGTTTTCACCTATAATCTCTTCCAATATTTTCTCAGGTGCTTTCTCTCTCTCTTCTCCTTCTGGGACCCCTATAATGCGAATGTTGGCGCGTTTAACATTGTCCCGGAGGTCTCTTAGGCTGTCTTCAGTTCTTTTCATTCTTTTTTCCTTATTCTTTTCCAAATCAGTGATTTTCACCATTCTGTCTTCCAGGTCCCTTATTCACCCTTCTGCCTCAGTTAATCTGCTGTTGGTTCCTTCTAGTGTATTTTTCATTTCAGTTATTGTGTTGCATATCTCTGTTTGCTCTTTAATTCTTCTAGGTCTTTGGTAAACTTTTCGATCTTTGCATCCAGTCTTTTTTCAAAGTCCTGGATCATATTCACCATCATTATTCTGAATTCTTTTTCTGGAAGGGTGCCTATCTTCTCTTCATTTAGTTGTTTTTCTGGGTTTTTAATCCTGTCCCTTCATCTGGTACAAAGTCCTCTGCTTTTTCATTTTCTCTATCTTTCTGTGGCTGTGGTTTTCAGCTCCACAAGACAAAATACTGCTGATACTGCTTGATACTGCTCTAATTTTTAAATTTTTGAAGCACTTCCATACTGCTTTCTACAGTGGCTGTACCATTTTTTTAAAATTAATTTATTTATTTGGCTCCATTGGGTCTTGGTTGTTGCGCGCAGGCTTTCTCTAGTTGCGGTGAACAGAGGCTACTCTTCGTTGCAGTGCACAGGTTGCTCATTGCGGTGTCTTCTCTTGTTGTGGAGCACGGGCTCTAGACTTGTGGGCTTCAGTAGTTGCAGCACCTGGGCTCAGTTAGTTGTCGCTCTAGAGTGCAAGCTTAGTAGTTGTGGTGCACAGGCTTAGTTGCTCTGTGGCATGTGGGATCTTCCTGGACCAGCAATTGAAGCCATGTCCCTGGCATTGGCAGGCAGATTCTTAACCACTGCGCCACCAGGGAAGTCCTGTGGCTATACCATTTTACATTTCCACCAACAGTGCACAAGTTTACTGGTTTCTCCACAACCTTGCCAACACGTGCTATTTTCTGTTTTTTTGATAGTAGCCATTTTGATGGATGTGAGGTGGTGTCTCGTAGTTTTGACTTGCATTTCCCTACTGATTAGTGATGTTGAGCATCTTTTCATGTGCTTATTGGCCATTTGTATATATCTTTGGAGAAATGTTTATTCCAGTCCTTTGCCCACTCATATCGTTTCATCAAAAGCAAAACAAGTAGCTTTGCAGTGTGGCCATGCAATTATAAGTGATGAGCGAGAACTCAGGCTTTGGAGTTAGAAAGCTCCCAGCTTCACCAGCTGCGTGACCTTGGGCAAGTTAATTCTTTTCTCCAAGCTTCCATTTCATCTAAAATGGGGAGAATAGTTGAGTCTATCCCATTAAGTTGTTTTGGAATTATATAAACTAATATTATGGATGTCAAATATATGCACTAATGTTTGACCTATAGTAAGTGTTTAATACATATTAGCTCTGTATTGTTAGAATCATGAGCCAGCCATAAAAACACTTTGTATATCTTGGTTGTCTTCTTATATTGATAGGAGTATAATTCATTCCATTTTTGAAAATTTTCTGTTGTTTTTCCAGCTCATGCTACTCATTGTCTCAGTCACTATAATATTAGGTAAAACCATATGGAATTGCAGTTTTTGTGGATCATAAATGATTTAATATCAGAGTTTCGTGTGATCTAACTTAATGTAATACAAACTATTTGAGTGTCTAATATATGCCAGAGTGGCTAATATGCTATTTTATTCATTCTTCCCGGATTCCCTATAAAGTATATATTATTTTCCCCATTTTGGGCTGGGGAAACTAAGGCTTAGAGAGGTGAACAGATTTGCCTGAGTTTATACAACTTGTAAATAGTTAAACCAGAATTCAAACCCAGGTCTGCTTAATCCAAAGTTCATTCATTTTCTTTCTAATTTCTACCACATGAACTGTCTCAGAGACACCCCTCCCCTATTTCTGTGCCCAGTAAAGATGAAAGTTAGAGAAACTATACCATTTCTTCTTAGTTGCCAGTGATGTGGGTTTTCTTCTATGCAGTGAGCATCATGTTCTGTGTTCATGTACATTTTGTGCTTTTGTCCCTCCTTTTCACATTTGAAGCACAGCATCTGCAGTGATGGCTGCAGTCACCTAGGCTCTGCCTTCATCCCATTTCTCATTGCCATCATCATCACCATCGTTTGTTAAACATCTGTTCTGTGCAGGGAATGTGTCCCTATAATTATAGAGAGTAGGGGCTAAAATCCTTTACAGGTTGAAAGGAAACTGAGGCTAAGTGGGATTATATGATTTAGCTGAGGGCACAAGTCTATCTTGCTTCAGGGTCCTCATCTTTTCTGCAACATGTCATTCCTCCTCCCTTTATTAGTGAGGTTCTCATAGAAGGGAAAATGAGGATAGCCTTTTCGACAGAATAATCTGTAGCATACGTTGGTGTGTCATCCCTACTGAATTTTTCCCTCTTTCTTTTCTCACTCCTTTTCCCCTTAGGCCTCTCCTTTCCCTCTTCCTCCCCCCCCCTTTTTTTTCTTTTCCTTCCTCCTTCCCTCCCTCCCTCTTTTCCTTCCTTCCTTTTCCTTTCTTTTTTTTTTCTCTTTCTTTCTTTCTTTCCTTCTTTTTCTTTCTTTCTTTCTTTCTTTTTCATCCTCTTTCTCTTCTTTTCATCCTCTTTCTTACTTCTTCTTTCTTTTCTTTCTTCTTTTCTTTTTCGTTTTCCTCTCCTCTCCTCTCTCCCTCCCTCCTCCCCTTTCTTCCTTCCTTCCTAATGAAGTTTAAATACCAAGATTAGGAAACTACTTAATGTATTTCCTAAAGGAAATTGGATTCTTTAGATACTCTCATTTTATTTTTTTTTCTGACACTAAAAATTATCTCCAAGTTTAATTTGCTTTCAGAGGAATTATCATCTTTTAAAATACACTACTAAAACAAGTTAGATTGAATTCCTATTAGTTTCAAAAAGAGTGACCTTCTTCTAAGACTTCAAATGGAGTTTTTTAAATAATAGGATTTGGAAGTAATTGCTTAATATCTGGGTTCAAGATAATGACATAACATATTTGAGTTCTAAGGAACGCTTGTTTGACCTGGCCCCCTACTTATTCCTAAACTAGATAACTGGAGCCAGCTTTCTTATTCACTCTATGAACTGTGTTGGTGAAACCTCTTCTCTTTGCAGCTGGAGGTTGCACTTTATTCCTTTGTTGTTTCATTGTTTCCTTTAGGGTGAGGGAGAATAATTAAGGAGAACATCTTTTCTGAGCAGCTGGAATCAAATTCCAGCTGACTGCAGCACCTGTGAAGATGGCACCTCTGCCTCTGGGTGGCAGGATGGGATGCCAGCCGTGGAGCCTGCGACAATGGGCTCCAAAGTGCAGAGACACGGCCGTGCCGCACCATTCCTGCCCTTCTGTGAGCTTCAGATGGCAGTAACACCAGTGAACGTAAAGTGTCTGTTTTAGACTAATTAGAGGGATGATTTGTGAAACGGTGGCTATTTATTTAATTAATCACCAGCACAAAGCCATAAAACCCATATTTTAAAAATCCCTGTTAGTTTGCCATGTGGTTAATAGATTGGGGCACATTAAAAAGTGACATGGTGATGTATTAAAAATGTTCCACCTAAGGTTCCTTCAGGAAGGAATGGAAGCTGTCTGCTTTCAGATGCTGAAGTGTAACCTGCCAGGATTTGACCTGTCTGAGGTTTTAATATTTGTAAAGGCATTTATCTTTTGAATAGCATCTTTGTTAGGACATCTCCTTTTGGAATATTTCAGAATATAAATATGTTTGTAGAATAATTTTTAAAATTATAATTAAAGCTAGTTTTGTTGCAGGTTCTCTTAATAATGAGGAACTGGATTTTCCCCACTAAATTATACTGTGTATATTAAGCATAACAGTATCTCTTATAACATAGGTTATTGTTTTCTGTTTTTGGATGGGAGAGTCATTTAATTAACTAAATAATAAATGCAATAGCATTTTTGCTGTAGCTGTCAGAATTGCGTTTTGTTCTGCTCATATATATATGTGTGTGTGTGTGTGTATAATTTTTTTTTTTTAAACCAAATGGGCACAGGGATAATTGCTAACCTTGGTCAGTCTCAGTTCAGATGAATTGTCATTTTTGGGTAGTAAGAATAGAGATAGAATTGACTCATCTAAGAGATGACACTGGCATTAAAAATGGGAAGAAATGGCTGAGAATCTAGCAAATGATGGTGGTTTTTACACACAAACTTCTAGTTGATTTTCAGTATACATAAACGTGTGTATGTGCAGACTATCTTGCATTTTTAAATACTATTTGATGCTAAGCGTGGTATGGTGTGATTCACTCTTTTTATTTAAAAACATAATTCCAAATTATCAGTGTTCCTGCCAAACAATCACCCAAAATTTTTAAGAAAATGTGTTGCTCAGGTGGATGCTTGTAAGGAAATTGTCCAGCCCTTAGGATTGTGTTTCTCTGCTGTGTTGTGTAATTACCTGCTCTGTTAGAAGGGGAGCAGGAATAAAACATGAGTATGTTAATGCAGCCTGGAGCTGATGTGGTGGTGATGATTGCAATGCAGATATAACATTTCTCATAACTGCCGTTGCCTACTGGAGCCTTTGAAACATCTGGACCTTTAATTGAAAAATAGTGTGGTGCTGTGCAAGGCAGACATGCTAAGTGAAGTCACTAATTTAGAATACAAAAATATAATTGATAAAGTGTTTTATTTACATCGTATTTAAATATTCATACTTTGTTATGCTTTATATAACAGGGAATTACTGGGTTAAATTTTCATGAACATAGACAGTTTAAATGAAATAAATTAAGTGAAAATGTTAATGGAATTTTACACTGGAACCAGAAAACTGTTTGCTCCAAGAGGGTGTGTGCATTTTGCATCTATCAGGGCCTTTTAGGGAAGTACGTAGTTTAGGTCTTATTCTTTGGGTTTTGTGTTTTAGAAGAACTAACCATCAGTTGGTAGTATCGTTGCATTTCATTCTTGTTATTGCTATCGTATCTTGTAATTTAGGTAAAAAAAATGAAATGTTTCTTGGCATAATGGTAAATGGCTCTAATGGCAACATTATCGCCCAATAAACCGAAGCCTTCCCCACCTCTCAGGGGCAGGTTATCAGAGCCTGCCCAGGAGAGTAGAAGAGCTGGTGAAGGGCGTGCAATTAACCTTTGTCCTGCATTTGCAGCAGGGGAACTGACCTAGCAGCCTTCCGAGGAAATCCAATTTAATTTAAAATGAATTTGAAAAGACAAATTAGCCATATCTCTTTTAATAAGATAAAATCCCGATTCTCCCTGTGTCTGGTTTAGTTAGGACCTCAGAGGAGATTGGACTGACTAAGACTCAGGATGAACAGGAGGGAAATAATACCAGGGGGCTGAGGAGAAACCCAGGAGACCCTGGTACCCGAGTGACTTGTCAGTTCCTGCAAGTGAGCAGGTCTCGTGCTGCCTGTTTCCGCAGAGAATTGCAACCTGAGATGGGCCTTTGTCTCATCAGACCTTTTCCTTGTGTTGGAGCTTGTGCCATGTTGATGTCATAGGCAGCTTGCCTGTCTCTCCAAGGACCAAATTGTTGTTTTCTTCCTTTGTCATTATCAAAGCACATTTGGATGCTACCACCTGGGCAGCCACCTTTAGTGCAGATACACCTCATAATTACTGATGAGGCTGTTACCCAAGAGTCGGGATTCTCTGGGGCCCATGAGTTGGTACTTGACCACTGCTTTTTGAGAACTGAAGCAGAGGGTTCTGCCTGCTCTTCAGGGAGCTGGTGTTCCCTTGTGTTTTTAATCTCTGAAACATAGTGAATGAGGATTTATTGAGCCCCTTCTATGTACCCAACAGCAAGGAAATATGAAACCGTTTCTGCCTTGTGCATGCACACAAGAGGGAACTGCTCCTGGAAGCAGTTACCCCAGTGTCCCTCTCCAAACCCTACAGAACTGCAAGTACGTGTGATGGGCAAGGCTGCAGGAGAGGAGTAATTCAGACCTTCCCTGTGGGTCTCAGCCAGAGGGATGTTTCTGACTCAGCTGGGGACTCCCAGTTCTGAAACAGTGGCTGCAACAAGAGCCAACAACCTTTGTGATCTTTTCTAGATATTCAGGCTACCCAACAGTTTTTCAGGACTGGGATTCACCAAGAGGGTAGGGCTTTAGAATTGAACAGACCTGGGTTAGAATCTTGATTCCCACCCCCACCCCCATGCCCTGCCCCTACTCCCAGTTGAGGGATTTGGAGCAGCCTCCTTAATGAACCTCTCACTCTTCAGCTTTAAGAGGGAGTGAGCAATCCTCATAGGACTGTTGGGCATATTAAATGAGATAATATGTGAGAAGTACTTGGACCCTGGAGGGTGCCCAGTAAATGACAGTCAGCAGTTGTGACCCGCCAGTTGCAGAGAGAGCGGAGGAGCAAACACGAAATGCTGTGTACAGAGGACTGCTCTCTGTGCCTGGTCTTACCTCCACCCAGGCCGTCGGCTTTGTAGCTGGCTGGCTTTACTTTGTATTGCTAGACTCTTGCCTACTTGAGAAGTGCGACAAGCAGCAGAGAGCTTTTATTTTGAAAGTTCTCAGTACTGACAGTTTTAACCAGTGAATCTTGTCCCTTCAGTTTTAAAAATGAAGTTTTCTGCCACTTACTACTCCTTTGCTTTTATTATCTCTGGGAGATGTGGGATAAAGTCCTGAGGGTCAGACTTTTTGGATTCTTCTCAATTGTAAATTTTGTATGTACTTAGAATTGTCTTTCCAACAGGAAGTGTTGTTGTAAATAAATAATAACCTAATTCTTTTAATTGCTCCTATTTATATTTCAACATGTACTTGCAAACTGTTAAATGCATATTTTCTCAGTTGGCTTTTTGCAGTTGTATCATTTTCATAATGTAAAAAGCATGTATTTTAGCTGCAGACAAGCATCTTTCTCTGTCACCAGAGGTGTGGGTTCTTTGTGTGGCCGTTTCCTATTGAGAATAACACCTACCCCAGTTATTTCAGATGTGCATTTCGGGGATGAAAGTGAAGGTTGTAATTGGAGAAATATAAAGCTATTTATTTCCATTTTGTCTGATGTTTTTACATTGTTTGCTAGGAGGTGCGTCAGGGACTTGAATTAATTATAATTACTGAAGAGACATACACTGATTGAGCAAATAAAGTAGTAAGCCCATTTGCGCCAAGGCCATCTAATTAAATTCTAACTTTGGATAAGCTAGATGTGCATGAAAGATTAATTTTAAGAGGTTTTTATGACTTACTAAATTATGATTCAGTGAAATTTTTGAATTATATCATTAAGGAACATTGAGTCTTAAAGTAATAAAACAGCCATGAACCTACTACAGTATAGAAATTTGTGGATTTTAAAAAACTATTCAAAATTAAGGACACAATATAACTTTTAAGTTGTATATTGACATTAAAAATTTTTGAAACATTTACCAGCTGAAACCCTGCAAGAAATGAATATGATAGCTGCACCTGGATTATTTCCTTTAATATTTATACAATTTTATATTCTCCAAATACTTCACTATCTCTGGAATTAAATTGTCCTTGGGGTACTTGGAGGGTTGTACCAAATTTTCCATATAATTTAGGAGGATGATAATGGCTATACCGTAACCTTTTCTAGAGATACATCATCTAGTAATGGAACTAAGTATACATTCTCCATTGAGTTTTAATTTTAAAAGTTGATATTAAATCTTAAAAAGACTCATTGTATTATGATAATTGATAGAGTTTAAAACATGTAACTCTTCTTTATGGTTTTAAAAAACCTATTTTTACTTTTAAAGCATATTGATTTTATTATATAAATGATTTAATAATGAAGAGGTCCCTAAACTTACCCTAGGTGATGGGACTTAGTTCATGCAAATTACCTTTCCCTGATATTAACATCATTATAGAACCCATTGTTTGTATAATTAAATGCAGAGTGCTATGTAACATTAATGATTTAAAGAATCCCACAATGGCTATGAAAATTCAAAATGGACACTTTACATCCTATTATACTTGAAGATGACTGGATTGTGCTTGTGCGAGAGCACGTCCTAGTACAGGCTGTAACCATCCTGAGGCTGAATGAGAAGAGAATGCTCTGCCTCTCTTAAAGACTGAAGTAGAGATCTTTCTCCATTGCCTCTGCTTCTCAGCCTTGTTTGAAGGGACTTTTTGTCTAAGATCTGCCTGGTCTGAGCAACAGCATAAGTAACAATAATAAGGAATAATTGACATTGTATAACAATTTGCAGTTCACAGAGCATTTTAACATGCTTTATTTTTGTCTTGTACGTCCAGTGAGTTTTTTGAGGTAGTTAAGTCTTGTCTGCGTTTCATGGATGAGGAAATTGACTTTCAGAGAGGTTATGGGCTTGCCCAAAGTTACACAACTCAAGGCTGGCAGGGACGGGTCCACACCACTTCTGTAGACTTAGCAAAGAGGTCCTTAGCAAACATAATCTATGATGGTAAAACTGACAGTATCAGGAACCGCTTTCTGAATTTAAGACTTTGAAAAAATGGTTATTATTCCAGATACAGTATGGGTAGGCTTTCCTTTTTTTTTTTTCTTTCCCCCTTCATCTCTCTCTCTGCCCCGCCCCCCAAATTTTATAAATTTCGTCCCTGTATTAGAACATGAATGATTGCTGGTCTTTCCGTTGATGTCTTGAAAAAAAGATTTATTTAAGACTATTACTCAGAATTCACTTGATAACAGTTAGATTGTTTAAACCAATAGCTCTAGGCATGTTTTTTCAAAAGTGGAAAAAGACTGTCAGAGTATCAAAATATGGAGGATTTATTTTAAATAGAGAAAGCTTTACTTGAGAGCAACAACCCCTTTCTTGTTTTAGGTCCAGAACTGTAAATTTATATTTATCATAGATGTTATAAAAAGAAAATTTAAGAAAATCATCAGCCTAAGAAAAACTAATGGAAATGACATTTTCTATACTGTTGTACTCTTAAAAGGGTTATAATCTGGCTTATTCCACAGTGTTTAGTAACTGAGTTATTTTGTTTGAGGTCCTCATGTATATGAAGGGAGGTGAATTTGTTCCAGTTTTCTGAGGGCTCGAACTAAAATCAGTGGGTAAAATCTGCAGAGAAAGTGTCCTTCAGTGAAAAGAAATGTTTTAGCCATCAAAACTGTTTGCCAGCAGTCTAAAGCAAAGGGTCTCCTTTAGAGGGTGGCAGGGACCTCATCGGTGGAAGGTATTCAGGAGAGGTAGTAGCGCAACCATTTGGTGAAAATGTTTTAAAGCAGACGACCCTTAAAATTCCTTGCAGTTTTAAAAGTCTATGAATGGCAATAGTTTTGCTTTGTTTTGTTTTTAAGTCCATGAATGTAAAAGTAGGGGTGGGGGGAAGGCAGCTTAATGAACAGCCAGCATTTCCTGAGCATTTACTGTGGACTAAGCACAGTGACAAGTGCTTTACATGCGTAGTCTCATTGAATCCTTTCAACAACTCCATGAAGAGGTACTTTTATAATGCACTATTTCTGTGTGAAAATAGTGACTCAGAGAGGTTAAATAAAATTGTCCAAGGACACACAGTAAGTGGCATTGCTGAGAACTGAACCCCGGTCTTTCTGACTCCATAGCTTATGCTTTCAGCCACCACACTGTGATGCCTCTCTTGCTAGCTCCTATTAATAGAATACGGATCCTGGCGGTACCCAGATCAGAACTTGACCTTGTTAAAGAAAGAGTGACAGTTGACATTCTTAATAATAAAAGCTTAATGGAACCAAGGTTGGTGATTCAGAGAAAATTAATGAGATTTTGTCAATTTTATTTTAAACTTAACTTGTCAGAAAATACAGTGTCCAGTGACAAACTGTAGGAATGTTTTTGACAAATTAACTTGACTACAGGTGCCAGATCAGGGAAATGTTAATGTAATAGCCTTTAAGCATTCCAGATTTATTGAAGGTTAAGATAGCACTACAAAGCCAAGCCCCTAGTTCTGAATGGATTTGTCATAGAATTTTATACAAAATCTATTCATAAGTTCAGTACCACCATTTTGAATGTAAAAAAGTGAGTTCTTTCCCTGAGCTCATAAAACCAGCATTTATTGAGAGCAGAATGCGTCTGTCTGGGGTTTGGGGTTTTTGTTTCCTCTTCATGTAGACCCCTGTTTAATTTCTCATAGTCAATTAAACCTGGCTTAGACCAGAATTAGGCTCGATTTTGTTTCAAATCCTTACTCTGATCAAATGAAGTCCCTCAATCATCATCAGAGTAAGGATAATCTGAGACCCCTGTACCAAGTCTGGGTATCATGCTATTAAAGACTAGGCCATTGGTAGACTATAGCATCCTTTGGTCCTTGTTAAGGGAGTTGGGGAAAAAGATACTGGTAGAATGGAACTGCAGCCATTCCTTTAAAAGAGTTTTAACTTTTGAAGGCTACAAATAACCCTTTTATCAATTTGCATCATTACATTGTCTGGATACACTGATATATTTATTTCTACATTAAAATTACATATAATGATCTGCTTGTGCAGTTGTGACTAATGGAATAATGTTGCCTGCTTTTTGTCTCTTTAATTGCAGAAGCGAAGCTGTCTGTCCTTCCTCTGTTCCTTTCCCTTGACAGAGAAATTGAACACTTAGCAACAGTTTTGAGATCTGATATTCAATTTATTATTGACAAACCTTGATGTTAAGTAGTGCTGCTAACCGAACCTTCTGTCCTTAAGACTTAATTCAGTTAACTCGCTTAACATGGATGTTTCTTGATTCAAGATGGTTTTGAACTGAATGCCATCCATTGTTCTTCTTGCTTCCCTTATTTTGGAAACTAGCAGGTGCATAATTTTGAAGTTTATGATAGGCAGAAAAATGTATATTATTTTCATTAATGGAATCAGATGGGAAAAATCTGAAACGGATGTTATGTTTTAATTCATCATCATGTTCAATTCTACGTATTCCATTTTTATATCCATTCATATTCCATATATAGAAGTTATTTTAAATTTTTAAGTCTACATTTTATGAACTGATTATTAATTGGATGACTTATAGTTCATAATACTTCAATATTTCATGATTGGCATAAAGACGCTTTTTAAAAAAGTGAGCTTTTGCAGTATATATCACAAGCCCCAAAGCATTCATCCTCTTCGGCTCAGCTATCTACTCTTTAGAGTATGTGTACAAACATTTATATAAGAGAATGTTTCTGAGAATATTATTCACAATAGTGAAATATTAGAAACAACATCCATTTAATAACAGGGGAATAGATTGATAGAACCTCTATATGCTATAATATAATGCAGGTGTTTGTAAATCATATGTTTAAAAATCATGTGTTAAAAGAATATTAATCATTCACTTCATCAATATGTGTAAGTAACTACTATATTCCCCCCTATGTTAGGTGCTGGAGATATTTTAGAGAAGAGTGCTCCTGAAGAATGGCCTGGGTAGTAGAAGAGGTGTAGCCAGTTTACCAGGGGTAGGAGAGAAGTGGTGGGCCCATTTTGAAAGACAGTCTGAGGACTTCTTTCAATTCAGTAAGCTAACACCACACCCCTGCTATATTCTGTGCCCTAGGAGAAAACAAAAATGGATGAGGTACAGTTTTCCCCTTAATATAATTCACAGTTATATGAGAGGGTAGCGAAGGAGGTGGTAATGGTAGGTAGAGAAAAAATGAAGCCATAAGGGTATGCAAGGCAGATTGCTAGGGGGCAGAGAGGAGGAAATTAATTTGGACTTCTACCTTCTAGGAAAAGGAGACATTTGAATTAAAGGACAGAAGAGGTACACTTCTTGATTAGTGGCTTTGTGTCAGGCATTTTATATGCATTTTGTTTGCTTTTCTAAGTAAGGGAATGGAGGTTCTGAGAAGTACATTTACCTGCCCAACGTCTCAGGTCTAGCAGCTAAGCAAGTGGCAGAGTCTTGATTCAAACCTGGATCTGGCTGACCCCAAATCTGTGCTCTTAATCTCTCTTCAATATATTGATACTTTAATAAGGATACATTGGGACCAGATTGTGAAGGGTATTAACTGTCATGCTAAAGGTCTGGAATGCTAACACTGGGGAGAGCCATCGTATGTTTCTGAGTGATAAACATGGTCAGTGATTAGAGAAAAATCGCTTTGATAGCGGTAAGAAAATAAAGATTTGGAGAGAGGAGAGGTTTTAGAGACAGGGAGATACTTAGGAGACTGCTGCAGTGGTCTTGCTGAGAGATGATGAAGCTTGAACTAGGGAAGCGGCAGTGAAGAGAAAGATTTGAGAGAGATTTCAGAGACATTTGAAAGATGAGACAGAAAGAGGAGTTAAGAATCTTAGCTTAAGTGACAGAGTAGGTGGTGAAAGCCTTAACTGAGATTGAATGTAAAATGAGAGACAAGCTGAAGGAGGAAATAGGTCTTGAACATGTTGAGTCTGAGATTTTGGCTGCATTTGCTGGGTCATCAAGTCATGGACAGGCCATGTGATGTGAACTTTGGAGTCAGGTTGGTCTTCATCAGTTGCAGTTGTGTTGAGGAATAGTTTTGCTTCAGGAATATTTTTCCTTTTGTTCTATTGGGTTGGCCAAAAGGTTCGTTCGGTTTTTTCCGTAGCTGGCTCTAGTAGTACTTAGTTGTCTTTAGTGTCATTCACATTTTGCTAGAACAGAATTGTTCTGTGTATGTATTTTGTATATAACAGAACAGTTTTGTTATGATAGCTGTCATATCTGTGTGCATTTAAAAAAAGACATCAAAATTGGTGAATTTTTGTGTAGCCATTTTAATATTAAAGATGGAAGAAAAAAAGCAACATTTTTGGCATATTATGCTTTATTATTTCAAGAAAGGTAAAAATGCAAAAAAAGATCTGTGCCGTGTGTGGAGAAGGAGCTGTGACTGATCAAACGTGTCAGAAGTGGTTTGCGAAGTTTCGTGCTGGAGATTTCTCGCTGGATGATGCTCCACAGTTGGGTTGACCAGTTGAAGTTGATAGCGATCAAATCCAGACATTAATTGAGAACAATCATCGTTATACCATGCGGGAGATAGCTGACATACTCAAAATACCCAAGTCAAGCGCTGAAAATCATTTGCACCAGTTTGGTCATGTGAATCACTTTGATGTTTAGGGTCCACATAAGCGAAAAAAACCTTCTTGACCATATTTCCACATGTGATTCTTTACTTAAATGTAATGAAAGCATTCCGTTTTTAAAACAAATTGTAATGGGCAATGAAAACTGGATACTGTACAATAATGTGGAACAGAAAAGATTGTGGGGCAAGCGAAATGAACCACCACCAACCACACCAAAGGCCATTCTTCATCCAAAGAAGGTGATGTTGTGTATATGGTAGAATTGGAAGGGAGTCCTCTATTACGAGCCCCTTCCAGAAAACCAAACGATTAATTCCAACAAGTACTGCTCTCAGACCAACTGAAAGCAACACTGGAGGAAAAGCACCTGCAATTAGTTAACAGAAAAAGCATAATCTTCCATCAGGATAACACAAGACCGCATGTTTCTTTGATGACCAGGTAAAAACTGTTACAGCTTGGCTGGGAAGTTCTGATTCATCCACTGTATTCACCAGACATTACACCTTTGGATTTCCATTTATTTCTGTCTTTACAAAATTCTCTTAATGGGAAAAATTTCAATTCCCTGGAGGACTTTAAAAGGCACCTGGAAATAGTTCTTTGCTTGAAAACCTACAAAGTTTTGGGAAGGTGAAATTATGAAGTTGCCTGGAAAAAATGGCAGAAGGTAGTGGAACAAAAGGGTGAATACGTTGTTCAGTAAAGTTCTTGGTGAAAATGAAAAATGTATCTTTTATTTTTACTTGAAAACCGAAGGCACATTTGACCAACCCAATAAAACGTGAATTAGGGGCATTTCCTGATTTAGGCACTACTCTGAAGAGTTGTTCAACTCCAAATTTGTCAGCTCAATGTGGGTTTATTACTTTTTATTTTTCTTTGATAAAAATTACTTAACCTGCTGTTGAAAGATGTCTAGATTATATTTTCAACTTATTTTTTTCCAACAGCCTGTCACAGCACCTGGCACATAGTGTGTCCTTAATGAGTTTTGCTGGATGCCTTAACACAGGCTACATTTTCAAAGTTGACCCTTTGTCTTACCTAAAAGTCTTAAGCTCTGTGTAGTAGTTCTTTTTATCTTCTTTTTTGTTATTTAATTATAACGTTTACTATTTTGTTTCTAATTATAAAAGGAATAACATGATCAGTGTAGAAAATGCAGAAAAATATAAAGCAGAAAATTAAAATTAAACACTCTTAATCCCATGTCTCAGGGAAAACTCATATTCACTTTTTTGTATATTGGTGTAGAAGGTGTTTAAATACAATAAGCGTCTTTTCCTTGGGTTAATGGTTCTATCAGATGGAAGGGTAAATTTTTTTTTTTTTTTTAATCTAGAAGGGCTTTGCCAACCCCCTTTAGTCTGGGTTACTTCTGAGCTCTCATAATAGCCTGTACTTTCCCTCTTAAAGCTTTTATTGCATTGTACGATATAGACCTTCAGCAGACCATGAATTTGATGAAGGTCTGCATTGTGTCTTACTTAACTTTGTCTTCAGAGCCCAGTGTGGTGTTTGTTGAATGCATGCGTGATTGGGAAAGAAGGAGCTAAACCAGTTTTCCCTCTCTCTATGGTGACCCTTTCCCTGTGCTCTAATTATGCCTCCATTTCCCCAGTTCTGTATTGTGGAATATATAAATTGCCATGCAGTGAAACTGTATGATATGATCTTTGTTTATTGCTAGTTGCTTTTTAATAGTTAGATGTTAGCTCTTTGGAATATTGCTTGCCTTGATGTGTGATGAATACTTTTAATCCTTTGGTCACTTTTTTTTTTAAATAAGTTAATTACTTTCTATTATGTTGATGGATTGTTTTATGTTTTAGATGATTCTCTCTAAATATTGCAACACAGGGACTATTAGATAGAGCCAACTGCCACCACCTTGAGTTTTTTCAGAAGAGGCTTCTTATTAAAAAATATATAATTTCAAGGTTTGTGCAAGGCATTTTTCCCCCATCATCAGTGCCTCAAGATGGAATTAGAAGATTAAAAAGATAAAGTGCTTCATTCATTTAATAAATACCTGCCATATTTATTCTCATAGTTTTCCCCACACTTGCTATTTTACTATGAAATAAAGAGGGTAAAGGGATTCTATAGGAGTACCATGTAACTATTTGTTTTCATTTCCTGAACAATGGTGACTTCCCTGCAGTCAGCTGACAAAGGCGATGATCTCTGGAGTCTCAGTCCTTACTGGTTCTCCTTCGGCAGCTCCTCAGAGGGCTCCTTCTGTAGGAGACTGCTTTAGGCAGTGCTGTTGGCGTATTTGTGAGAAGAAGGAGGGAGAAATGATTTTCAAGGCTTGGAGAATGGGCCTTGATTATATTTAAGAAAACTTTAGTGAAAGAAGGTGTTGATGTTTAAAGTAGAGGCTTTGGAGTCAGACAGACCTGGATTTGAGTCCTGGCTCTTCACTTTGGTTATGGGATCTTGAGCAAATGACTGTAGCCTTATAAGCCGTAGTTTTCTCATTTATATTATGAGGGTAATGATGGAACCTTGCCTCTTATAGTGATTGTGAGAATTAAATAACTTCGGCAGACATTTAGCAGAGTTTATTTAACACTTAGCTCTAAATAAATGCTAGCCTTTGTTATAATAATAGGTATTATTAGTATTAGGGCTCCTACAACATCCATCTTTGGCCTCATGTGACCTTGTAATAGACTTGAATAATAGGAATGGGTCTGATTATAAAACTTAGGCTCTCTCAAGCATACTGTGATGCATTCCTAAAGCACTTTATAGTTTACAGAGTACATTCACATTTGTCATTTCATTGACTCTTTGTATTTTGAGATATTGTGATTCCTATAGCCCCTCAGCTCTAGTTCTTCCGAAGAAGGAGAAGAAATAAACAAGTAAGAAGGGAGAGCAGTGACAGCAACTAGAGGGTTTGAAAATGGGACTGAGAAGAGAGTGGTAAGGGGGCTATAAACCCACTCCAGAAAGATTGCCAGTGTTTTAATTTTAACCTTTTGACTGCCTGACAAGATCAAAACACTTTCTGTTTAGAGACATCTTTGCTAGTCATTGGAGTTAGTACTTCCAAGATAAAAATTATGCATGGGTGTGTGTGTGTGCACGTGTGTATGCGTGAAAGAGACAGGGAGCATTATGTAGGAGAATTACTTTTTTATTATTTGCTTTATAACATAGAAGACTCAGTAAAACAAAAAACCAAAAAACCAGTGGACCTAATACTAGATGCTGGGTTATATGAGAAGTAGAATTTCTCTAGAAATGTTTTTTTAAACTGATTTTATGTTATTTCCTTACCGTAGTTCTGATCTTTTTTCCCCACCTTAGCTGCATAGATTTCTGTATAGAGTGTTGAAGATGGAACCACTTGATTGCTCAAGTCCTTCCATCTCCATCTGCTACCGGAAACAGACACATAGAAGAAGGGCAAGCGGAATGGGTAGAAGAGACTAACATTTATTGACTTCCTACCATGTGTCCCAGTAGGCATTTGAGTCATTCATGCGTTCATTCTTTAGTTCAGCAGATTTTTTTGGAGGGTCTTCTGTGCGCCAGGCATAGTGCTAGCCATTGTGTATAGAGCAGTAAACAAAGCAGATGTTGTTATGGCTGCCCTCATGGCTGCCCTCAGAGGCTAGTGGGGAAGGCATACACTGAAGATGTGCATAAATAAATATATGATATCAATTGTTAAGTGCTATGAAGGAGTGAACAGGATATGTGTGAGAGGATAACTGTGGAAGAGTCTTCTTTCTGTAGGATTATCAGTGGAGGTGTCTCTGAGGAGGTGTCATATGAGCTGAGCCTTGAGCCTCACAAGAGCCCTCTGATAGATAGCATGTCCTATCATTATCATTTTATGTATGAGGAAATGGAAGAACAGAGAGTTGAGTAGCCTGCCCAAGGCCACATATTAGAGGATGAAATCATGAGAAAGAGCGTTCTAGATACGTGAACAGCACTTGCTGTGGCCTTCAAAGGGGAAGAAGCAGGCAAGGTACACACATTCAGGGAGGGCACTTCTAGAAGGCCAGTGTAGCTGAAGCAGGATCAGGGTCGGGGGGAAGTGTGGCAGTAGATGGTGTTGGAGGGCTAGGCAGAGGTCAGATCATGTAGTGCTTTGTTGCACATTGCATGGAATTCGGATTTTATTCAAAGTTCATAGGAGCCATTCAGTGAAGGAATTTAAACAGGAGTGTAATATAATCAGATCTGATGCTGTGGTTTGGTATCCACAGATTCAACAAACCGTACTACTGTAGTCCATACTGAGTGAAAAAAATTCACATATAAGTGGACCCTCACAGTTCAAACCCATGTTGTTCAAGGGTCCACTGTATTTTTCATCTTTTGGCAGTACATGAGGGAAGGACAGGGGCTGAAGGTCAAGGGGCAAGGTTCATGGGAAGTTTGAGGAGAGAAGCAAAAGTATGCAGTAGTGGTCTCAGGTCGCGTGCAGGTTGGATCAGTAGATATAATAAGCATGCTATACAGTGTTGAGTGTCTGAGCTTTATCATCATGAATTTAAAGTATTAATAAAATCAATCTGTACAATTATATTTTTCTCCAGTGATGTTTAGCTGGGGAATGCAGAGCGCTGGGTTCATACCAGATTGGTGTTCTATGAATTGTGTCCAGTGGAGGAAGAGAGTATTAAAACTATTTGCAGAGGAATGACTATAATGGCTGTAATAGGCCATATAATCTGGAGGGTAGTGTTGGGAAGTAAGGGTAACTGATAAGTAATTAAAAGGTGGTGGTTCAACAGATTATAGGTTGAAGAATTTGAGGGACTACTTGAACATTATAGGTTGAAGATGAGGTAGAGGTCTATTACAAGTTTTAACCTTGTGGTCTAGTGGTTAGGATTCAGTGATTTCACTGTCATGGCCCGGGTTCATTCCCTGGTCAGGGAACTGAGATCTGTAAGCCGCGTGGTGTGGCCAAAATTAATTAATTAATTAATCTATATTTTAAAAATTAATTAATTTATTTGTTTTGTACTTATTTTAAAAAAGTGTATTCAGTGAGCGCATGTTCTAACTTGTGATTTTGGAGTTGGTGCAGATCTCTGGTATACCCACCACAATAAGTGATTTGAGGTGGAATGTATGAAAAGGCATTGGGGGTGACATGGTCTAGGGACTGAGACACTTGGGTATTGGACAGATTGTTCTTTTAGACAAAATTGCCAAGAATGATGGCAGGAATTCGGGTGGGAAAGACCATATGCCAAGAGCTCAGGCCTTTAGTGAGGGAGGAGAATGACCAAAGGTTGGTGGAAAACAGAAACAGTAAAGGAGAGGGAGAGGATAGTGTTGTTGGATGGCTTGGGTCTCAAAGGAACAGGGGTCTTTGTAAGAAAGGAGAGTTAATAGTTTGCAAGTAGCAGGAACAAGAATACCTACTCCACCTCCTGGCCTTAAGGATTTGGGGGTTGAAAAGAACAAAGCAAAACAGCCTTCTGGATAGCAGAGAAAGTAGTACCTCATGACCAGCAGGTTTCAATTAAGGCAAGGAGGTGGAGGGAATGTTCTTTAAAAAGAAGTAATGATTTATGGAAGTTTGCTGATTAGTACAGGAATTCCAGGGGGGAGTGGAGGGTTTGGGAGGGAGGAGAGAGAGGTGTGTGGGAGGGACTAGAGACATGTAGATCAGTGTGGATATGGTGGTTAGGGCAGTAATAAGACCAGAGACCCTTGAACTTCAGTTCAGACAGGTGAAGGAAACAGATGTGCTGCATAATGGAATTAGCCCCCCATCCTCTCTGAGAAAGCAAGCCCTTGGTTCCAGTACTGCTAAATGCTTCCTCAGAGACTATGGCAGCTTATCCCAAGGTCTCAAGGAATGATATGGCAGTTTTCAGGGAGGGCAGCCTATGCCAAGGTCTAATGATGACTTTTCCAAGGTCACACTGAGTAAGTAGCAAAGCAAGTCTCCTGACACCAAACACAAACTCTGATTTGTTCATTTTAGTTGTAGTGCTCATTGGCCTTACTGCTGGCAGAGCTGGATCCATTAGAACATTAGAAAATTAAAATTAAAGAAGAAAAAAAACCCCTTAAAACTAGACAAAGTTTCCACTTTGGGACCACCCCAGGCTTATGCGGTGGTCTGTGCAAAAAGGATGAGAACACAGGCCCTGGAGGGTAGTAGCTGTAGCTCTGTAGGGTGTGCATGACCGAAACTGTGTGCTTTACCCTCATGCATGTGCTCTGCCCACAGGGTCACGTAGGCACAACCGCAACCAAGAAGATCGACGTCTACCTCCCCCTGCACTCGAGCCAGGACAGACTGCTGCCAATGACCGTGGTGACAATGGCCAGCGCCAGGGTGCAGGATCTGATCGGGCTCATCTGTTGGCAGTACACAAGCGAAGGACGGGAGCCGAAGCTCAAGTAATCCTCCCTCTTTTTGGCTGCTCTAGTTTCTGGCTGTCTCCTGGCCACCCATGCTGCATTCTGGGTCCAGTCAGTCTTTCTAGGCTTTGGCCTGGGAGCCAGATGTCCACACTGATCCAGGTCAGGTTGCTCACCAGATCTTGGACTTGTGTAACTCAGGCTCTTCTCGGAGAGTCTGCTTGCGAAATAGATCGATAAGTTTGTGAATCCAGACATAAGGAAATGCATTTTAGCGGTTCCCAAACCCTTTTACGATGCTTGCTGATAAAAGGGGCCTGGGAGATAACGGAGGGAACTCGTTTGCTGAGCACTGATTGTGAGTGGGGCCTGGTGCTGGGCACTCCATACCTGATTTCTCGCTTCATTCTCCTGCTTCCTGTGAGGGGAGTGTCGTCGTGGTCCTCACTTTGCAGAGGAGGCAGCTCAGGATCAGAGAGGTGTTAATTTGCTGAAGTTACACCAGTGGGAGATGACAGAGTCAGAATTTGATTCCTAGTCTGTTTGGTGCCAAGATTTTTACATTATTTCCTTTTGGTCTGAATTACAGTTTGCTTTGTTATCAGTCAGTGGCCCAATTTTTCTCTCAATCATTAGACTCTATTCCTCATTAAACTATTATATTAAAAATGTAGTGCTTGAAAGTAGAGTCTCTATGCCTGTATATTGTAACTTGAACTTTGAAGTGTTTTGCTGCATTGGTTCTCCCATACTTGAATTTCTTATCTGATAGGCATCCTCTCTTAGTTTTATATGCCCTTCCCAGAAATAGGGTTTGGGATACAGCTAAATGTAGTGGATGCCTTCATTTTGGAAATGGATTCTCATGGAGACTTTTCTCTCATTTTGAGTTACCACAGTCCAGTCTGTCAGGTGTATGTGTGTGTGTGTTTTCTTTAGGTGCCTTAAACTTGCACTTAAAATTATTCTTTCAAGTTCTCATTGACATTGCCCTCCACTTTGCTTGAAAAAAATTGTGAATATAAAGATAATCCTTATTGCTCCTATGGCATAGAAAGCCTTTTCAGCCAAGATACCATCTAGGCTCAGAAAAGGATTGAGTCTGCAGCTGTGCTCAAGGCTGAGCTATGGTGTTGTCCCTTTTTGGCATGAAGTAGAAGCAAGCAAGTGCTAGTGACTTTATATATGTTGTCTGAATTAATCCTTAGAACATTGCTTGATGCAGGAACAGAAGCCAAGAGAGGCAAAGGAACTTGCCCAGGGTTACGCAGCAAGTAACAGATGTTGAACTGTGATGTACATTTCACAGATGAGGAAACTAAAGCTTAGAGAGGCTAAGTAACTTTTCTGAATCACACAGTAAGTGGTAGGACTTGTATTTAAACCCAGGAATTTCTTCTTTTTTTTTCAGTTGACTGAACAATTATTTAAATTCTGTAGTGCTCTACAATTTCCAAAAGTTTCACCCACATTTTATATAATTCCATAATAACCCTTTTTATCCCCTTCGCCTATATTGCCCCTCCTTCCCTCTCCCCACTGGTAACCACTAGTTTGTTTTCTATGTCTGTAAGTCTGCTTCTTTTTTGTCTTATTCACTAGTTTGTTGTGTTTTTCAGATGCCACGTATAAGTGATAGCATACAGTATTTGTCTTTCTGATTTACTTCACTTAGCATGATGCCCTCCAAGTCCATCCATGTTGCTGCAAGTGGCAAAATTTTATATTTTTTATGGCTGAGTAGTATTCCATTGTATGTATATACCATATCTTCTTTATCCATTCATCTGTTGATGGACACTTAGGTTGCTTCCAAGTCTTAGCAGTTGTAAATAATGCCGCTGTGAACATTGGGGTGCATGTATCTTTTCGAATTAGTGGATTTTGTTTTTTCAGATATATACCCGGAAGTGGAATTGTTGGATCATATGGTAGATGTCTTTAGTTTTTTGAGAAACCTCCATACTGTTTTCCACAGTGTCTGCACCAATTTACATTCTTACCAACAGTGTACAAGGGTTCCCCTTTCTCCACATCCTCATCAACATTTATTTGTTAAACCCAGGAATTTCTGACTCAAGAGCCCTACTCTTCACTATTACATTATACTCCTTACCATGGAAATCTGTTATACGTGATATTAAAATATTTGTTGAGTTCAAACTTAGTGCAGGCACTGTGCTAAGTCTGGAAATACAGAAGTGAAAAAGGCAGTTTATGCCATCAAGGAGCTTATTGTCAAAGGTAATAATAACAACAGTATGTAAAATCATGAGAAGATCTGACCCCATACTTGGTGGTCAGAGTGATGTCATGAAAAGCAGCCTTGCATCTAAACTGAAACCTGAAGGAGGAGTAGGAAAGGGTGATGCAGAGAAGTTGAGAGGGGGGTGCTCTAAACAGAGGGAAAAGCATGGACTTCTGGTTATGATGGCCCTTTAAGTTCATGCTTTAAATTCTGTATTCTGCTTCAAATACATAGTAATGATAAATGGAATATGTTATTGACATACTCATACTTTAATAACAAGATAACCATCCTGTGGACTAGAAACAGAACCAAGTACAGAAATAGGCAGTGTGTGCTGGGAGTCGATTCTTTTAGAGTATTACTTCCCAAGGGACATGCTGTGAATGAGTTTGCCAGCATGTGAAATACTGATTTTTCTCGGGCTTTGGGGCACGTAAGTGGTCTGAGGGTAGTCAGAGCCTGTAGCCATCATTTCTGGGAAGGGAACAGCCTCAGTCATCTACTTGTGTGCCGTACACATACTATTATTTTCAGAGTATCCCAGGATGTCAAAAAAGAGTAGGAAACAGTGCTTGAGAGTATAGAGATCAAAGGAACTTCATACCTAGAGGGGGACTAGAGGAAGTCTCACTGCTGGAAACTAGGAGCAAGGTGGGATTGTCTTGCCTATGAAAAAAAAACTGAACAAAGCTGCCTGGGTCTGTGACTCACTTCAAGTTGTATTTCTGAGGTGGCAGGATAATAGAGATAGCAGTATAACCAGGACTTGGCCATGACATGACTAGGTTTATGCTATCCCTAGTGTCCCTAGTATCACCAAAGGATAGGAACCCTGAGCTGCCAGTGTAAGACCTGGCTCTAGACTGGAGGCCTCTGCTTGGACAAAGATGGAAGACAGTGGCATTTGATAGGGAGGGGTGAGAGAAGAAGAAAGGGGGAGAGAAAAAGAGAGGAAGCATTCCTATTCAAGAAGAGCTAGCAAATTAAAGTTCCAAAGCAAACCAGTATAACTAGTACTAAGAAAAAAAGACAATAATCCGGAGAAAAAGTCACACCCAACAAAATTATAATAAAGCAATCTGAAAATTAATTTCAAATAAATATGTTTAAAATCATCAAAATGAATGAAGGAATAACACCCATGGTGAACTTCTAGGAAATTGTGAAATAAAACTGAGCAGATGAGAAACAAGAGGTGGATTTAGAACAGAACCAATGAAAAGTTCTGGAAATATAAAATGCAGTTATGAATTTTTTTTTTTAAAGAGTATATTGGATGAGCTCTAGACTGGGCCCAGTTAAAGAGAAAATGAATTGAAAGATAGTACTAGTGAATTCAACTCAGAATGCAACACAAAGATATAGAGATAAAAAGAATGAAAGGTAAGTTAAGAGACATGGGGGAAAGATAGCCCCCCACATGTGAAGCAAAGAATGGATGGAATATTTGAAGAGATAATGCCAGAGAATTTCCCAGAATTAAAGAGAGATAACAATGAGTCTTAGTATTAGAAGCACATACAAATCAAGTGGTGGAAGGATAGCCTTTTCAATAAATGGTGCTGGGCAGCTGGACATCCATAAGCTAAAAACATAAACCTCAATGTAAACCACATACCTTGTATAAAATTAACTCAAAATGAATTGCAACTTAGATGTAAAGTGTAAAACTTATAGAGCTTTTAGAAGAAAACAAAGGAAAACATCTTTGGGACTGAGGGCTGGATGAAGAGTTCTTGTATGTGACACTGAAAGCATGATCCATAATAGAAAAAAAAAAGATAAATTGGACTTCATCAAAATTAAAAACCTTTGTTTTACAAAAGAACCTTACTAAAAAAAATAATAAATAAAAACAAAAAAATAAATAAATAAAAAAAACAAAAGAACCTTACTTACTTCCTTCTCAGTCCAAAAGCCGACAGACAGACATTCTGCCATCTCCATTCCCACGAGTCAGAGTCTTCAGCTCCACCTGACAAAAGGGGGTTGGGGAGGAGGGCGGCAAAAACAACATCAATAGGATATTTTGGTAAACTACATAATGAAAAAAAGAATAGCCCACCAAGACAATATAGTCATTCTGAGTGTGTATGCATCTAGCAACATAGTTTCAGAATAGTTTAAAGGAATTTTAAGGGGAGTCCTTGACAGATCCACAGTCAGAACAGGAAATTTCAGTACCTTCTATCAGAATCTGATAAACAAAGTAGACCAAAAAATTAGTAAGGCTAAGGAAGATTTGAACAATTTAATTAGCGATTATGAATCCCCCAAATAGAGATTATTTCTTGTACTAGTTTGTAAACCTTTGAAGTTGAGTGTATCATATTAAGATTTATATTCCTGAGTGTACTTAACATGTTGACATTTTTAAATAGTTGCTCTGTAAAAATATTTTGAGTTACAAAATTACGTTGACTCTAAAGAAGCCATGGTCTTTTGAAATTTTTTTTACCACTCATGTGACAGTGAATTTCTCAATTCTTTTTGATATAAGACAGTCTATAAAGTAAATACCTGGGATCTCTTCCTGTCAGGAAGTGAAGTACAGTTATTTTCTTTCTAGCTTGTTTGTACTTAAGTGTTGGAATAGACCCTTATTTGATCTTTTCCAGTTGCCTGGCCCTGTGGAAGAGCTCTTCATTCACAGGGGGGCAAATTGCTAGTTGAATGGGAGAGCTTTCATTTTTTTCAAGAAAATTATTTATTTGAGAATATTGTTTTCCTGTCTCTGTGCCTTGAAAAATGTCTATGGAAGTAGGCTTTGGCCCCAGGGAAGGAATGGAGAATTTGGCTGGAATTCTTGGTTTCCTTGATGCTTATACCTGTTAATTCTTGAGCAAGATTGGAATGTGGTATTTAAGGTAATTTCCTGCTTATTTTGATGCACTGATTTTAGGGGAAACGAAAATCTATTTGGAAGAAGCTAAATGAAATGATTTCAGTCTCTAGGTAGTTGAATGTGAAAATTTTTGACTTTGTTATGTAGATTTATGTTTATTGAATGTTGATCAGAAAAGTGCCCTATAAAATTTCTGCTTAGAGATTTATTTCTATTTATATATATTTATATTTATTTATATAAATATTATATGTTTATATTTGTTATTAATATAATAACATTTTATAAATAGTCTATGGATTCTGGAAAAATTATTCTCTGTAGGTTACAGAATTCAATGTATGCTTATTAAATCAGCATCTTTAATCACTATTAGGTTCTTAACAGTTTCTAACTATTTTTGGTCCATGAATGATTAAGAGAAATGAATTGTTTCCTCTGTGTGTGTGTGATTTTCTCCTGGGATTTAAGCAGTTTCCACTTTATATATAGATCAGTGCTCAAAAAGATTCATGCATTTCATATCTTTATTGTGAGTTGTACTTTTTTCAATATAAAACAATCCTATTTATTTTATTTATGTATTGTGTCTAGCCTTTGTGTTTTATTTCAGTAACATGAGCTATTTTTTCTACTGTTCTTCTTTGTACTTGTCCAGTGTATCTTTGTTCAGCCTTTTACCTTTGCCTTTTTGTTTTAGACATGTTGAATACCTTTGTGAGGTTTTTCCTTTTTGGCCCAATCTGAGTCACTGTCTTTTCATAGGGAAGTTTATGTTATTAACATTTCTTCATGTTAGTCTGCTTGTTTTAAGCTTTGTTTTTTATGCTTTCTTTGTTTTCTTTATTTTCTATTTTGATTTTTTTTTTAACTCTGAAGCTGGTTACCTTTAAATCTTATTAAAAGACTTTATTTTTTAGAGTAGTTTTAGATTTACAGAAAAATTGCACAGAAAGTATAGAGTTCCCACATTTTCCCTGCCCTCATTTTTCTCTGTTAGTAACATCTTGCATTAGTGTGGTACATTTGTTACAGTTGTTGAACATATACTGACACATTATGATTAAAGTCAGTAGTTTACATTAGGTACACTTTTTGTATTGTAAAATTCTAATTAATATATCATATAGAATGGTTTCACTAGCCTAAAAATGCACCTTGTGTTCTATCTATTCATCCCACTCCCCCCACCTCTGGCCACCACTTATCTTTTTACTGTCTCTGTAGTTTTGCATTTTTCAGAATGTCAGCTACTTGAAATCATTCCATATGTAGCCTTTGCAGATTGGCTTCTTTCACCTAGCATTATGTGTTTAAGGTTTCCTTCATGTCTTTTCCTGGCTTGACAGCTCATATTTCATGTTGGTGAATAATGCTCCATTGTGTGGATATACCTCAGTTTTTCCATTCACCTATTGAAGGATAGCTTGGTTGCTTCTAATTTTTGGCAATTATGAATAAAACTGCTGTAAATATTCACGTGAAGGTTTTTGTGTGGACATAAGTTTTCAATTTATTTTTCATGTACCTAGTTGTGCAATTGCTGGATTGCATGATAAGCCTACATGTAGCTTTCTAAACTGCCAAACTGTCTTCCATAGTGATAATACCATTTGGGATTTCCATCAGCAGTGCATCAGAACTCCTGTTGCTCCACATCCTCAACAGCATTTGGTTTTGTAAGTGTTTTGGATTTTAGCTATTCTAATAGGTGTGCAGTGATATCTTATTGTTTTAATTTGCAGTTCCCTAACGAGATGATGTTGAGAATCTTTTCATATGCTTATTTGATATCTGTCTTATTTCCTGAGCTCTCTGTTCAGGCCTTTTGCTTATTTTTTAATCAGGTTGTTTTCCTCTTGTTGAGTTTTAAG
This sequence comes from Hippopotamus amphibius kiboko, assembly GCF_030028045.1. Lineage (NCBI taxonomy): Eukaryota > Metazoa > Chordata > Mammalia > Artiodactyla > Hippopotamidae > Hippopotamus > Hippopotamus amphibius. The sequence continues at coordinate 10,195,793 of NC_080187.1, forward strand.
GTTCTTTGTATATTTATTAGATATGTGCTTTGTAAAGACGTTTCTCCCAATCTGTGGCTCATGTTTTTATTTTCTTAACAGCATTTTTGCCAGAGCCTAAGCTTTTAATGTTAATGAATTGCAGCTTACCAATTTTCTTCATAGATTCTGCTTTTGGTGTTATAGCTAAAAAGTCATCACCAAACCTAAGGTTACCTACTTTTTTCCTGTGTTATCTCCTACAAGTTTCATAGTTTTGTGCTTTAGATTTATGTCTGTGATCCATTTAGAGTTAATTTTTGTGAAATATCTAAGATCTGTGTCTAAATTTTTCTTTTTGTTTTTTGTTTTTTTTTTCATCTTAATATCCTGTTGAAAAGACCATCCTTTCTCCATTGAGTTGCCTTTGCTCCTTTGTCAAAGATCAGTTGACTGTATTTGTGTAGGTCTGTTTCTGACCTGTAAGATTTTTTAAAACATTCCTTAATTTATATTTCTCCATCAGATTCAAGAGTGAAACACTATCCTTTTAGGAACACCCATTTGTAAAAGAGAGAAAAATAAAATTCAGTGAGGTTTCACCCTGTCAAGAACTTGAGATGGGAAGTATGCACTTGTTCTTGACACAAAACCACATTTATTTTACTTCATAGATAATTTAAGGGATTTTTAAGAATAACTTTGACTAGTCTCAATTTTTATGCAGAGATTTTAGTCATATATTTTGACTCTGTTGTATACTTTTCAGTTGTCCCTTAGACTTTCAACATATTTCACTGGTCTCTTTATTTATTGTAGCTCTTCATTAGGCTACTGACAGGTTAACTACTAAAAACCTGAAGAATTTTGCTGTGGTGTACAAAGCTGGAGTAGTGTACTTTGGAGATTATTGTAGTGCTCACTGAGTGGAAGTTTCTGGCTATTGCGCAGTACTGTCCAGATGAAATATAATGCAATCACCTCATACCTGTTAGAAAGACTATCATCAAAAAGACAAGCTATAACAAGTGTTGGCGAGGATGTGGAGAGAGGGGATCTCTTGTGTACTCTTGGTAGGAGTGTAAATTGGTACAGGGACTATGGAAAACAGAATGGAGTTTCCTCAAGAAATTAAAAATAGAATTGCCATACGATCCAGCAGTCCCACTTCTGGGTATATATCCATAGGAAATGCAAACAGGATCTCAAAGAGATACATGCACTCCCAAGTTCATTGCAGCATTATTCGCAATAGCCAAGATACGGAAACAACCTAAGTGTTCATCTGTGTCTGAATGAATAAAGATCATGTGGTACACACACACACACACACACACACACACACACACACACACACACACACACACACACAGGGTGGAATATTATTCAGCCACGAGAAAGAAGGAAATCCTGCTATTTTTGACAACACAGGTGGACCTTGAGGACATGATGCTGAGTGAGATAAATCAGACAGAGAAAGACAGATACCGTATGATATCACTTATATGTGGAATCTAAAAAAGTGAGCTCATAGAAACAGAGATTAGAATGGTGATTACCAGGGCCTAGGGGTTGGGGGAATTGGGGAAATATTGGTCAGAGGTTATAAACTTTCAGTTATAAGTTCTTAGGATCAAAATACAGTGCAGTTGAAAAGTTGCTAAGAGTCCTAAATGTTCTCACCATAATGGAGGTATTAGCTAATGCTACTTGGTAGTAATCATTTGGTAATATGTAAGTGTATGAAATCAACAGCTTACACTTACGCAATATGTTATATGTCAATTACATTTTATATTTTATGACATAACTTATATGTTATGTCAGTTATATTTTAATAAAGCTGAAAAAATGTATAATACAAGCTACAAATGTAAGCCACATTTACAATTTTAAATTTTCTAGTAATCACATACTTAATTAGAATTTTACAATACAAAAAGTGTACCTAATGTAAACTACTGACTTTAATCATAATGTGTCAGTATATGTTCAACAACTGTAACAAATGTACCACACTAATGCAAGATGTTACTAACAGAGAAAAATGAGGGCAGGGAAAATGTGGGAACTCTATACTTTCTGTGCAATTTTTCTGTGCAATTTTCCTTATTTTTGCAATTTTGCATAGAAGCTCTCTATCATGTGTTAACATTTTTGTCTGCCTTCTTAATCAGTATATAACATAGTGGTTAAGAGTGTGGGATTCAAAGCCATGGTCTGGGTTTGAATTCGGGCACTAACCATCAGGGTGATCTTGGATGAATTACTTCAGCCCATGTATTCCAGTTTCCTCGTGTGTAAAACGAGGATAGAAACTCCCTGTCAGGGGAGTTATGGAAATAAAATGAGAGAATACATGGCAAGTGCTCAGTAAAAGTTTGTTTCTGTGCTGCTAATACTATAACTCCAGCAGCTACTACTGCAACCAATACTAGTATTAGTTCAGTGACAGTAGCATCATTTAGCCCTTTCTTCATGACTCAAGTAATTGTACCATGCTGTGATACACTGATGCCCTTGTGGGCTTATGAAAGTATGTAGGAACGTTTGACCTTACATTGTATGTTTTCTGACAACTTTACAATTTGAATTCTTTATACTCCCCACCCCCCCACCCCACCCCATCCACCCTTTTTTTCCCTGTCTGCATGCCCACCACTGTCTACCCTTCTCCCATTTCTAGGTTGCTGCTTCCAATTTATACTCCTTAGTGTCATCATTGAGAACCATTTACCTAATAATACAGCCTAAGGTGCCCCTCCCATTCTGACCCCCAGCTATGCTCCCATGCATTCTAACGCATTGCCATTCTTTAACTGGCAACTTCTTGACACACACCATGTCCGCTCTTGCTGTTTCCTTAGAAATGCCTTTCTCACTCTTATCTTGATATCCTGCTTAATCTCAAAGACTTAAGTCCTTCATCATTTCTTCATTCAGCAAATATTTATGGAGTTCCAGGGTCTGGGTGTCAAGGATAAAATGGAGAACAAGAGAAATGCAATTGCTGCACTCAAGAACTTTACAGTTTGGTGGGAAGAAGAAATTATCAAGTGTAATAGCACTTTGTAACTGGCTCATTTCACTTATCATTTGTATTCATTCATGCATTCAGTAAATATCTATTGAGTGTTTGCTATATACCAGGCATTTTTCTGGGTGTACAGTGGTCAGTGGAAAAGACATGGTCTCTTTTTCATGAATTCCACAATCTAGTGATGGAAATGGGCAAATAATTCAAATAATTAAACCAAATATAATGTTTGCTTAGAAGCTGAAGCTGAGTTAAGTGCTCTGTAGGGAAGGAATGCCATTTGTGAGAGCCTCACCTGGAAACCAGGGAGGAATTCCCTCAGAAAGTAATACCGGAGGCATTTGGCAGGGGATGGTTCCTGGCACATGGAACCATATGCAGCGATGCTGTGGCAGAAGGAGGCATGCTGTGGTCAGGGAACTTGAAGATATAGCAAGAGAAACTATCCTAAAAGGAGCCCAGACAGAACAATATGAAGGTCTTGCTTCCACTTAAAAATTAGTGGACATTTTCTCCCTAGAACTTTACCAGGAAATTTAGATTTAACTGTTGCTGTCTGAGGTTGCTGTGGCTTGACAAACCTTATGATGTTATTTACCAGTTCTACTTTCCATTTATGGGGGGTGTGTTTTGGAGAAAAGGAAATCTTGGGAGTCTTAAAAATCTTTTCTCTGACTTCAAAGAGTTGAACTTCTGAGCTGCAACCATCAGGGTCTTTCTTTATCTTGCTAGTGCCAACATTGACACTCTTAACGATGATTGTCACCAAAATAAACAGCAGAGCTTATGTAATGAGCATTCTGGACATTTCAGAATCATGCAGTCTTTTATTTTTTGTTAAAAAAACAATAAGCATTAATCTGTCTCATGATCATACTTTAGTGTGTTTTGCATTTTCTGAAGATAAGAAATGAACATGTCAGATCACATTTGGTAAAAATCTGGGATGCTTCCTGAAATGCTCCTGGATTTTCATATATGAATTAAATACCACCTGTTTATGGGGTATAGGCTTCATAAAAGTCACACTGGCCTTTGAACATAAAATGAATATTGGTCAACAATTCAATGAGAGAAATTTTTCTAAATTTTATTTATTTATTTATTTATTTATTTATTTATTTATTTATTTATTTATTTAGGCTGTATTGGGTCTTCATTGCTGCACATAGGCTTTCTCTAGCTGCGGTGGCTTCTCTTGTTCCGGATCATGGGCTCTAGGCACATGGGCTTCAGTAGTTGTGGCACGTGGGCTCAGTAGTTGTGTCTCACGGGCTCTAGGGCACAGGCTCAGTAGTTGTGGCACACGGGCTTAGTTGCTCCCTGGCATGTGGGATCTTCCTGGACCGAGGATTGAACCCGTGTCCCCTGCATTGGCAGGCGGACTCTTAACCACTGTGCTGCCAGGGAAGTCTGAGATAAATTTTTCTAATGAAGAAGTTTAGCTTTATTTGATTAAACGTGAATAAGGGAAATTCAGTTAATTGTACTCATTAAAGCTTTGGAGATATATATATCTCCCCCAGAAGGATATCTCTTTGGCAGTAGGCTCCATTTTGGTCATCCACTCATTGTTTAAACTTCCATTCCTCTTATGACTCCACGGTACCTAAAAGGGTCTGCTCCTTCGATGCCAACCCAACTCTAAAGTTAAGCCTCTTCTTGTGGATCCAGTTGTCCTGTACTTGTTTGTTAGTGTTTTGCTCATTCTTCTCTCTCTGATAGTGATTCACAAACAGGACTTTTAGGTTTCTCTGTCTCATGCTGTCCACCATGCTTCTGTTGGATAGTTATCCTGCTTCTGTGTAATCAGCTTAAAAGTGGTAGAAGAAATTTTAGCAAAATGAGAACCCTTCTTCATGCCTGTCACTGTGCAATTAATTATGTCATTTAATCCTTATAAGACCTTATACAGTAGTTATGGTTATTTCCTCCATAATTCCAGAACTTGGTGGAGAAAATGACCACACTTATGAATCAGGCAGGCAATGCTCAGGAGTATGTAGGACAAGTGCGTTTTCTCTGTGTAGTAGGGTGAGAGATTTCCCAGCCTTCTTTGTACTGTTCCATATTTCTAAATTGTCTATGATAAGAATGTATTACCCTTATCAAAAATTTAATTAAATATTTTATAAAGAAAAGAAAATGAAAGTTATACGTACATATTATGGGACACCTGGAAAGTATAGAAATTTAAAAAGAAAAAAGTGCTCATTGCTTGAATGTAAACATAATCTTTATAAACTTTTTGATCCCTTTTCTTCTAGTCTTTTTATATGTCTGTAATTGAACGTTTTTATATAGTTGTAACATTTTCTTACTTTTTTTTCCTCCATAAAAAACTGAGATGCCAGTACTCACATCTTGATGAACTGTAAGAATGCCTCTTTGATTTTCACTTTTTTCCTGGGCCTTCTTCCCTTGTCTTGGATTGCAATCTCTGACACATGTGCATTGCCTTGAAAGCCCCATTTGGCTAACAGATATCAATGTGACAAGCAAGAAAAAGAAAAGCTTATTACTTCTCCTCTTCTTGTTAACACGCACATCATTAATAATACCCTCTATGTTTTTTTCATGGGTAGAGTGGATTCAGTCTACACATTCATATATCCACTCATTCAACAAATATTTGTTAAGTACCTTCTAAATGCCAGACATTTTATTCTTCAGTGAGGATGCAGAGACAATAGAAGAATCCCTGCTCTTTAGGAGAACATAGATGCATAAATAAGAAAAAAAGCAGTGTGATAAGCTATGTGCAGAAATACCAACTAAGTTCTGTAAGAACACAGAGGAGAGTCACTTGGATTCTTCTAGAGATCCAAATGATTCTCCTAAAGAAATCAAGGAAAGCCTTTTACGGGTAAGAAAATGGAGCTCAGGCAGATTTGGTCAGATAGCTGGTTCGTGGTTGTGTTGGCATTAAAACCAGATCTCACTGCAAAACCCCTCTTCCTTCCACCAAACTGTCATGAAGAGGTGCCCCATTTTCGTTGCTTTGGAAGCTCTGTATTTGGCACATTCCTGAGTCAGGGACCACAGCTGCCCCTTTTTTGTCTCCCCATTTCAAATGCCACCAATTTCTGATTTGATCAAAGAGTAATGGAAGGGAAGTAAGGAGACCTGAGTTCTCTAGAAACTGGCTTTGCCACCATTTAACTAGGTGATCATGGGCACCTTATTCCTTTTTTCTAGGCATCTATTCCCCATACTGTAAAAGCGAGGAGATTGAAATTAACCTCTCTAAGTTTCTAATTCTTATACATAATGTGTCGTGGTTTCCTTCTCCTTTTTAGCATATGTAGCATTTCCATAGGATTGTAGGTTCCCAGGGGCCTTGGGAAATCTTGCCACACCATGGCTTAGGCAGAGGGGTAGATGGGATCAGGAGTGAGGGCCCTTGACTGCCCGGGTTTGAATCTTGGTTCTATTACTTACATGCTGTGTAATCTTGAACAAACCACTTAACCTCATTGAGCCTCAGCTTTGCAATTTGTAAAATAGAAATAATAATAAGTGACTCACAGAGTTGATGGGAAGATACAGTGAGCATATGCGTCTAAACCATTTTGCATGGTGTCTAGCACATAGTACTCAGTAAATGTAGCAAATAATACTAATGGTTGTTGCACTAGTGCTAATTTGGAGTCCTGAAGCAGTTTTAGAAGTCAGAATACCACAGTAGCTTCTTTTATAAATGATTCCTCTATGAATGCACAAAGGGACCAATATCCATGCATAGAATATGGAATTTTAGTCATTTTTTCCCTCAGATGTTCAATTAAGTGTTGGTAGGGGGTGGAGCACTGTTTACTGCTAAACTTTGATGACCCAGGAAAGACTTGCATTAGTTTGTATAACATAGGGTGAACTATTCACTCTTTTCCTTGTTGTCTTCCCAGTGCTCAGGACAGGCTGCAGCACAGCGTAGGCACTTTGCAAATGTTTTTTAAATGAGTAAGTGATATCACTTTATATTTAAGAACTGGGGAGAGTAATAGCACTTGGCGCAGTGAGTCTTTTGGCTTTCAGAGTTTAGCCTGTGACATTTGCTGTTTGTTTTGAAGGGATTTGGGGGTGTCCCGTGACAATCAAAGCAGAATTCTTCTGATACCAATGTTTGACTATCTCCTTGATCAATAGACTTATTATTTGCTCTTGAAATCACTGTGGTGCTAGGGAATCACAGACATTCCTCAGTATGATTTACACGGCAGTAAATAACCTGTGCTGTCCATTGCTTGCTTCATCAGTGTCTGCCCTGTTCATAAAATCCCAGAAGCTTGGTGGCCCCAAGGCTGGAGCACAGTGGACATGTTCACTCCTGTTACAGATGTTTGCACATAGAGCATGTCACTCAGTTTCATTGTTGCTTTGTTGCTCTGATATGCATCCATGATTTATCTTTAAGAATCTGACCTAACTGTAAAAGTTATTTTCCATCTGACTTTATTATAGTTACTACCATTTATTTTTTTACCTCTGTTACATGCTCTAGGCACTGCATATATTATCTCATTGAAACTTCACAACCAGCTAGGTGATTGTACCCTTTCTGTAGAAGTGGAATCTGAAGGAGGTGAAGCTTATTCTCTGTAATCATATAGCCAATGAGCAGTGGGGCTTAGGTTTGAACTCAAGTCTCTTTGGACACAAAAGCCCTTAGCTACTACACCTCATCTAAAGGGCTTTCTTCTGCTTCTGCAGGTGTTTTGTGTTGAAGTTAGTAACCTTTGCAAAGATTGGTAAGTTTCCCATACCATTTGGAGATGAATTTAAAATTTCTTAACAGCATTGCAAATATATGAAATTTATAGTGACAAACATAGCCAGATTACTTTCTTGTTATCCATCCATTTAGTAAATTTACAGTTCCCATTAATTTTAATCTGTCCTTATTACCTGTTTTATATAATAAATATCTCTTAGTCGTGACACACTGAGTATAGATCACCTGAAGTAGGCTCTCTCTCAGTAAGCAGAGTTGCAAGCTAAAGATGTGTGAATTAATTGGGAAAATTGCAAATCAGGTAGTCAGTGAAATAATTCATTGTCACATCCAATCAATAAACTTTGTAAATCAACTCATTTAATCCAAAAAATGATCTATATAGATCAAACAACCAATTAAACAATTAGCATACACTTTGCAATTAATTAATTTAAGCATCAATCATATAATTAAAACTCCAAATTTAAGCCACAGAATTTAGAATCCTACCTCCCTGTGAACTATTAGGTTCATGCTTCTGAATGCTGGCAGATTTGCAGTTTCACATTTCAACTTTGGTGCAGGGCATTTGAAAGTGTTTAGGTTGATTTTAGTTTTAAATTTCCTTTATGTTGGTATAGTTTCCTACCCTTTTTCAGCAAATTGACTTTTTATTTCCCCCAAAGGAGGAGTGTTAATTCTAAACTGGGCAAAGCTGGAATCTGGGAGTACTGACTGGACATTCTGGGGAAGTGAGACAAGTCCAGAACTAGTTGAGAAGGCTAGGTATCTACATCAGGATGAATTAGGTCATTTGCTTTTACTCTGTTAAGTGTCCTTGGTGTTTGGAATTAGATCCTGCCAAGTGAGCCTGGTATTCTTCAGAGAAAGGAGAACTGTAAAGATTGTCTTGGTTACCCTGAGTACTTCTTCTGAGCTAGAGCACAGATATTTTCTTAATCTGGAATATAAATCAGTCTCTGATTCCCTCCAAATATTTTTTTCCTCATTTATAGTTTTGTTTGTCTCTCTTTTATGATATTTACTTTATTTACATTTATAAATATTATAGCTAATGTAGTGCTTACTTTCTCCCCCTGCTATACACTAAGCTTCCTTTGAGGGCGTATACTCAATCTCATTTTTGATCTGAGGGGTTAAGTTCTGTGTCTTATCTATAACAGGTGCTCAGCAAATATTTGTTGGAAGAATAGAGCAGTATAACTGTTCCCGTTTCACATTGTTTTTCTCCACCTTTGCACTGCCATGTGTTTTCTCTTTATCAAATGAAGTAGGGTTTGGGAGACCTAACTATATCGCCAGGGATTGGGGTAAGGAGCAGCAGTGTCCCAGTTTGCTTGCTGTACACCATAGCTTCTGGTCTCTGCATCCCTCCCTCACCTTGGTGTTCACTTACCTTTTTGGTTTTCCTTACAGTGACAATGTCAGTGCCTACTGCCTGCATATTGCTGAGGATGATGGGGAGGTTGACACAGATTTCCCCCCACTGGATTCCAACGAGCCCATTCATAAGTTTGGCTTCAGTACTTTGGCCCTGGTTGAAAAGTATTCATCTCCTGGTCTGACATCCAAAGAGTCACTCTTTGTTCGAATGTGAGTATTGACTCTGTTGTTTATCTCAGTATAATATGTGTGTGTGTGTATGTGTGTGTGTGTGTGTGTGTGTGTATCTCACCTCTACCTTCTAGTATTTTGGATTTGACTTTGGTTTTGTTCATCAAATGAATGATATTTGGTATCTGAAGAGTCAACATGCAATGATTACTTCCAGAGAGATGTTGCGGACAACATTTGCGTTGTATTTCATGCCTTTGCACCTGGATTAAATACAGAGTGCTTTGCAGTAACAAATCGGATTAGGTATATCTCTGAACGTCTTATCTATGAACCAGGCCTCTGGAAATGTTGGGGCACTTTGGAGTCTATGAAGGAAAAATTTGGTGTTTCCCTCTCTCATCAAGGAATCCAAACTGAAAATGTGCATTGCAGCCACTTCTCTTTTGTGACTTAAAATACTTCTTTTTCTCCCCAGTTTGTTCAAATCAAATTTGATTTTTCCTCTTACTTGCCTTTCTTTAGACTGAGCAGAGGTTCTTAACCTTTCCTGTGCCTTTGGTAGTCTGGTAAAGCCTACAGAAGCCCTTCTCAGAAAAGTGTTTATAAATGCAAAGAATAAAATTCACAGGAGTACAAAAGAATTCCATCATATTTAAATATTTATCAAATTATTAAACAAATTGGTGATATAGCAATATGTACTGGCTTTATTAAAACATTAAATGATGAGATCCAGAGGCAGGTCTAACAGTAACTCCTGAAGTCTCTCGTTTCAAAGTAGAGATAAGTATAAATGATATTACAACTCTAATGTGATGTGACAATATCTGTGGTTTCTGTTTATAACAGAGTCACCAGTACTGCTTATACGACTGTGATTTGTTGACTGCATTCATAATTCAAGGAAATGCTAAGTATCAGAAGTTAGTTAAAATAAAAATGTAGTTTTTATCCATTCACGTCTGTAGAGCACCTGAGTCTTATATATATATGCCCTGGTTGTTAGGGGAAAAGCTGCAACGTTTTCTCAGCTTCAGTTTTTCTAACAGAGGCGGTGACAGCCCCAGTCCTGTCCATCTCCTGGGAACAACAGTGGTCCCTTTGGCACCCCCTGCTGTTAGTAACCAGCAAATTCACTGTCCAGAAGAGGGATTGTTTTAGAGGACTTTCCTGTGTCTTTTAAAAATATATTGCCTTTGTTTCAGATTTTTACTAAAAATAGGATTGCTACCTCTGATATATGAGTATTTTGGGTGTTTCTACCTTTGAACAAAGAAAGAAACCTGAGTGCGTGGGAGTGAGCTGGGGGGTGGCTCCTCAAGCTTTATTATTTTCATTTCATCCCCACCATGAAGTCATGTTTGGTGTATATAACAGCAAATATTTTCTTTCTTTTTACATTTCAGAGGCACTAAAACAATAACTGTAAAGAATATTTAAAGTAATTTAGAAGTTATCCAATGATTCCTCCATCCCAGTATAATTATTTTAATTTTGTATAACCATTTTCACGTGTATACATATTACAGTTTCAGTTTTGGCATATGTATTGTATTATTTTTACTTAACATTATATTACAAATATTTTGATATCTGCTCTTAATTCCTACAATCTACGTATATTATGTAATGTCTCAGACCTTAGGTTAAAAACCTGCAGCTGCTTTTCTAACAAACTGTTGATCAGCAGAAATAAAGGGGCTACAGAAACACTCATTTTTATGCTGTTCCTTTTTGGGTTTCACGTAAAGACGATTCTGTGTAAACATACAGTTGACTCTGATTTGGAAATCTGAAAATCAGTCCATCCTTGTTATAAAATTTTTTTTTACAATTGTAATTATATTGATGTTCATATTGTATAAAATAACTCATTTAATAAAGTAGTACTTTGATTTTGCAAAAAAAATTTAGACAGAGATGGCCGCTATTCTCATGGCGCTTACTGTCTATTGGGGTGACAGTTATCAAACAAATCATTCAAATGTGAAGAGCAACAACAGAAAAACATACGGCAGGAAATGGATGCCTGTCACAGGGTGTTAAGACTGTTTCCTTGTTTTGGTTTTAATCATTGATACTATAATGATAGTCCTTATCTATATCCCTTTTATTTATGTTGATTAACTTCCTTAAGATAATTCCCTGTGAGTAGGATTGTTGGTCAGAGTAGAAACATCTTCAGATTCTTGTTTTGTGCTGATTTATATAGCCTTCTGAAGATGTATCCATTACAGTGCTACCAGTAAAATTCATAAGACAGTCTTTTCAGTCTTATCACAAGGTTTCATTAGAAGTTTTTTCTTTTTATTTTAAAAGATGTATATAGTGGAATTTCATTAGTTTCTGCTTAGAGTTTTATTGTTTATTAATAAGTCACTAGAAGAACTGTTCTCGTTAGCACATAATTTTTGCTACATAAATATTAACATATGATCATAGCTGTCTTTTGACCTGAAAGTCCTTTTTAAAACAAGAGCTTTAAAATCAATGATTTTCAATAGAATGAGGTTGGGGGTGGGATGAACATACCTTCCCAGGGAAGCATCTAAGGCTACACAGTGTCTCACTGTGAACCCTACCTTCAGAGAATGGGAAGAGAGAATGGGAAAACAACTGCTTTAAACCTGATACTCTTTTTTTTTTTACCACCTGAATTACCCCCATCCCTGAACTCCCACTCCCAAACACAGTCAATCCTTTTTCTGGTCTAAAGTTCAGGAGTTTATTAAACATGTCTAGAGTGTTTCTGAAAACACAAGGTCAAGTAAAATCTTTATACATAAGCATATAGAACAAATGTGTTGGGAATTCCCTCGTGGTCCAGCGGTTAGGACTTGGCGCTTTCACTGCCGTGGCCTGGGTTCAATCCGAGGTCAGGGAACTAAGATCCCGCAAGCTGTACAGGCGCAGGATAGATAGATAGATAGATAGATGGATGGATGGATGGATGGATGGATGGATGGATGGATACGGGCGCAGCCTGGATGGATGGATGGGTGGATGGATGGATGGATGGATGGATGGATGGATGGATGGATACGGGCGCAGCCTAGATAGATAGATATAGATAGATAGATAGACAGACAGACAAAAGTGTCAATACATTTTCTATTTCTTCTTTTCCTCGGTTGTCTGATGAAATAGTACAGATCTCTGACCATTTGCCCTGTGTATATTTTCTTGGTCCAGCAACCTCCCATTCACCTTTCTGGTCTGTATTCTAAGTTAGAAAAGCCTCTCCTGCAAATGCAGGACAGAGAAGACCTTTAGATGTCTCCAGGGACATACCAAAAGTTTCAGAGAGTGAAGTCACAGCAAAATAAGTAAAGCCATTGCTCTTCTCTTCATTTCTCCTCTTTCCTCCTTGCATCTGTCTCCCAGTGGAGAATGGGCAGGAAGTGGCTGTATAGACACTGCACTGAACCAGGAAGAGGGAGCTAGGTTTGACAATGGGAAGTGAATTAGTATTTACTAAGGGCCAACTATGTATATGTTAATTTGGTTTAATCTGAAAATAACCCAGTTTTTATTGTGACCATTTTAGAGACATGAAAATTGAGTCTGGGAAGTATTGTTCTCAGGCCTGGACTTGACCCCATGCCTGACTTCAGAGTGCAAGCTCTTTCCAACACCCGGCTGATGGTGGGGGTGTGGGTAGGGGAATCTAGTATTGGTCTAGTCATTCAAGTGAATCCCACTGTCTTAAGGCCAAAGTTCAGCTGCTACTACTATAGTATAATGGGTAAGAGCATGGTGGCCCCTGGAGCCAGACTTCTTGGATGCCAACTCTGACCTTGCCCTTCCTAGTGTGAGATCTCAGATGAATAACTTGACTTTTCTATGGCTTAGTTAAGTGAGGGTAATAATAATACCTACCTCCTAGAGCTGTTGTGAGGATTGAATGAGTTAATATATACATAAAGCACTTGAAACAGTGCCTAGCCTAAATAAGCATTATCTAAGTGGTTGCTTCAGTTGTTGTGATCACTAATAAAAATCTTTTGAGGGCAAGAACTGGGTCATTAGTGCCCCACAACACCCAGCATAGTTCCATTACTATGGTGGTAATGGAGTAAACAGAGTGATGGATTAAAGGCTGAATTGGAATAACCTGTGCTGAACACAGGCAGGGGTGGACATTGGAGATCTGCAGTCATCCTTTAAAATGTCTATAGTAGCAAGACCACAAACTCCTTGAAGACAGGGAGAGTGCAGTCTTATTTATCTCTATATCCTTAGCTCCTAGCACAGGACTTCCTAGAGAAGGAATGAACGAATGAATCTTCAGGTGTCTGTGGGCTGCTCAGAGGACCCTTGGCCAAACTTTCTTTCCCACACCTTGCTTTCTGAGCCCACTTAACCTCTTCTACAGCCCCGTTTCTGCCTTTTGAATACCATGAAGCCCCAGGGTGCCTTCTGTTTTTCAGAGGCCCTCATACCATTCAACCAGGAGACTCCAGCATACCATCTTGCCCCACTCCAAATGAGGCAGCACAGCCTTTGAACTTAGGCTAACCTGGGTTCAAGTTTCAGCTTCACTAGTGACTTGCTCCATGACTACAGTGTTTCTTCAGCTGTTGAGGATGGTAATTACTACCTCATGGAATTGTTGTGAGGAATGTTTTTAAATGTAATGAATGTTCTTAAATGTAAGGAATGTACAGACCTCTTTTAAAGGATAATTAATTCTCCTGAAACTTCAGTGTTTGCCCAAATTTGTTTTATTATAATGTTACTTAAATACATACCAATGTAAAATTCTAGCTATAAATTATGTCTTTATGCAACCCAAACAAAATTACAGATTAAATGCAAATGAAACTATAGCTTTAATAAAATACAGATTAACAACTTTACTGCAACAGATGATGTTTTCCTGAAATTAAATCACTGATGTTGGGTTTGATGGGTGTTAAATGTTTTACTTGTAAACTTGAATTTTTGATTTTCATATGAAACATCAGGTTGTCATATTATTATGTCCTTTTAAACAGTGAATGTATTTTTATTTATTAGTCCATTATTTTAATGGACCAACTGATTTATAGTGCACCCTGCCACATTTTAAATGTTTTTTAGTGGAAAAATAAAGAACATTTCTACTAGGATGACCAGTTTATGCCAGTCCTGCCCAGGACTTCCCTGTCTTATTTTATTTTATTTTATTTTATTTTATTTTATTTTATTTTATTTATTTTTATTTATTTATTTATTTATTTATTTTGGCTGTGCCACACATCTTATAGGATCTCAGTTTGCCCAGCCAGGGATTGAACCCGGGCCATGGCAGTGAAAGCCCAAAATCCTAACCACCAGGCCACCAAGGAACTGACTTTCCCTGTTTTAAAATTGGAAGTCCTAAGTCCAGGAGCACCCCACTTAGTCCCAGGTGAACCAGGATGATGGGTCACCTTACTTTCAGCTGTTGTCAGTTGGTCTGTACATAGATGGGCTCTCTGCCTGATTAATCCAGTGCACAGTGTGGCTTCCACACTACAGAGCATGAATTCTTCAGAGATCAGCACGTCTGCTCCATAAAGAGCCTTGTGTACGCTTCTCCCATCACTTTTCTCTATTCAACAAATTGTGTTTGCGTACAGCTTGCCATTTGGCTTTTCTGTTATTGATGTTAAATAACTAGCTGCTGGAACACTGCAGTCCCCCAAATCTCACCAGCTTTATCCCACATGTTGGCAACTTTTTCTATAAAGGAAAGATAGTAAATATTTTAGGCTTGCAGGACATACAGTTTCTGTAACTCAACTCTGCCGTAGTAGTGTGAAAGAAGCCAAAGACAATACATGAGTGAATGGACGTGGGCTAGAGTGGTTGACCCTGGCTTATTATATGTTTATTTCTTGTTCACATCTGTCTGATGAAGGTCAGGTAGCTCTCCCGGGTATTTCTCCTCCAAGCAGGGACTCAGGGCTCCCTCAGATGGATGGAGATTGGGGAACGTGTAAGACTGGGAGTGGCCTATATCTATATCTATCTGTCTATTGCTTATATGTCACTATATATACATCTATCTCTCTAATTTTGCTTTTCAGTGAAAATCATACATACATGATTTTCATTGAATTAAAAGCAAAATTTTTAAATTCTGAAACTCAAGAGAGCCTGTGAAAGCATCTGTTGACCCTGGGGGTCCATGAACCTCAGATAGGAAATGCTGCTATGAGAAAACTTGCTCAGACCCTAGTATGTAGAAAGTATTACATAGTTGCTATTTGTTATTTTTGCCAGAGATTTATCAGTCTGAATAATTCACACTAATGTGTGTATAGGGTTTAACCTTTCTTTGGGTAATTTTTTATTAACAATTAATACCTGTCCAATATAGGAAAATTAGAAAATATGTTTCTTCATGTAAAAGAAAATCTCAGATTTCTCTTTGTTCCATCATGCAGAGATAATGACTTATTATATTATATAATGATTTACATTTAAAAAGAGGAGCTAGTTAACTTAAATGAATCCCTAATTGGAAAAGTGTTCTCTGGGAAAGAATGTGGAGCTGGATGCCTTTTGATGTTCTTCCTGAGTTGGGGCTAGACTGGCCTTGCCTTCCCAGGCCCTTGGGCCCCAGGAAACCCCTGGAAATAGAGTTGTTGTTAGGGAAAAGAGAATGGATTACTCTAACGAAGTGCAAATTAGGAGCCTGTTAGTGGACACTGCCTCCTTTACCAGATCAGCAAGCAGATTTCTGAGGTATCCATTGTTCCTGATTGATTTTGGACAGAACAAATGTGTATATAAACAGGAGTTCCTAACTTGCTGACTGCTAGCTACTCTGAGCCTAGGCATTGGAGTTGTTTGGCTGTCAGGAGTGTGGGAGGGGAGAAATAGGGGACAGAGAGGTATGGGAGGGTGGCCCCTAATACTACTTAGGAGCTGGATCTCAGCTGGTTTTCAACATCTGAAGAAGTGCTCCTTGCCCACAATGACCAAGCCAAGGCCTGCTGGGCCTTTAGACATAGTAGGACCAGGGAAAATGAGATCTTGGAGTGGACAGGAGAGCAACTCGTGTTGTCCATTTCCCACCCCCAGCATGGGCTAATCCAATCAGAATCTGTGAAACTTAGTTGAGTTTAACAATGGCAGTGACAACAGCAGCTGTGGTGGTGTCACTGCGTCATATGTGTTGACATTAATGTTTCACACTGGGATCCTACTGTAGGGTGGGGAAGAAGGGCTTTAAGGGAAGAAAAGTCAAAAGCAATAAAATGGACGGAATCCTCCTAGATCAGTTAATTAAATCGCCCTCCTATATATGTTTTACTTAAAATGTTTACTATATCAGGTGGATATGGGAAATGAACCGTTTTAACCAAAAGCTGCAGAGTAAATAGAATCCAGTTAGGATTTTGCTATTTGCGAAATGGACCGCTGGGTAGACGTTAGAGGATCTGGTACCAGAAGCTGGGCTGCCTCGGGCAGTGTGGCCCAGAGGGCTTCCAGAGACTGCTGTGCCTTATCTTGGCTCTGCATAAAGGGAAAGTTAAGCTGCTTTTTTAGGAGGCATGCCCTAGATTCATTGCTCTTTCCTGTATGAGGGCTTTTCAAAAAGGATCTTGGTAGTTTTAGTATCCCGTCTTATGAGATTTCCACCATACACCCCAAGTGACTACACCTTTGTGAAAAGATATCATTAATTTGAAAACTCACCTACTCTTATATGATATTGCCTTAATGGTCTTGAGAGGAGGTGGCAGGGAGAGGGGGGACACTCACTCAATTTGGTGCCCCTAGTAGCCCTTATCTCATTTATTCCTTATAAGCAACTCATCTTTATAATATATAAACTGAGGATCAGAGACAGGTAGTTATTTACCCAAAGTCATAGAGTTTGGTAAGGGGCAGAGCTAAAATAGGGCAAGGAATAAAAAAAAATGCCACTGTTCTTTGTAACCAGGCCTGACAATATGGCTATAAATTATCCTAGTTATTTATTGTTTGCTTGAGTCATAGAGGACCAACTGTGTGTTGTTTCTTTTCATTCTGTTGTATTAGCAAACATTTTCGTTGTCCAGATTGTCCTCGTGTATGGAAATGTAACATATGCAGCCTGTTTAATTTTGTATTTGTAAATCTGACTTGATTTCCTTTTTGGCAACCGCTACTGTCTAGAGAAAAGAAAAGATTTTTCTTTGTGTCTGTTTAAAGTGACAGAAATATTGGAGCAAGTAATAAAGATGGAGAGCATTAATTACATACTTCTAAGAATTTAAAGGTCAGACAAGCTAAATATGTATATTTTGCTCACTGGAATGTCTGTCTGTTGAAATTGTGCCAGGAGAGCTTTGTTCCTACAATAAAAGCACATATTTTAGATAGCCGTCAACTTACTTTGGTATCCAAAAATTATACCAGATCATTGCTTTAGTTGCAAAGTGTGTATCTTAAAAGTTTGGAACTCACATTTCTGACATTAATGTGATTTGTTTCATGATCCACCCCCTTTGGCCATGTTTAGTTACTATGTCTCATTTTGATTTCCTCTGTTCTCCCCTCAGCTTATGTTGAAGTCTGTCAGCTGCTGCTATGTACATGTCAGGCTAGTGACTTGTGATGTTTATTAATACAATGTCAGTCTTGCTGTTGAAAAAACTGTGATGCTTCTCAGAAGGTTGTGATAGAACGAAGCGTTTGATTTCCAGATCCTGTCTGTACTGTGTGGTGAATACATTCTCAGATGTTATGCAGTTCACTGACCTGACAGTTGTGGAACCCCGCCTGGGACCCCATTTCAGCAGCACATATTTGAACAGAAACAGTTTGCAAAACTTTACACACTTAAACTCCTGCCAAGGCAAACTGTTAGCCACTTGAGTTTGTTATAAATACCCAGTGGCAGTGGTTGGAAGTAGCCCACAGTGTGTTTTATATTCTGAACTGAATGTGAATGTCTTTGTGGTTATATAGAGTAGTAAATAATTGAGTTTGATTAGGGAGAGGGACCTCATTATCCCCCACCTGTGCCCAGCTGGAAGGGGAGGGTCGAAATGAAGCCATTAGCTGTCTCTCTTACTGGCATCTCAAAGAGCTCAAATACATCTGTGTCTTATTTTCTTTTCTGGCACAATCAGTCGAGCAAGCTAAGCAGGCATGACCGGATTTGGCAAGTCCCAAGGACTCTGGCAAAGATACACAAGGAGAAGGCGGAGGGCAGTCATTTTGGCTTCTCACTGCCCATTAGTCTAGTGAGTTATGTTTTTGGAAAATGTCTGTTTTGAAAAAGAGTACTTTGTCCAATGTCAAACATCACATACTCACACAATACGCTTTGATCTTTTAAAAAAATTTGTTTGTCAGTGCAAGGGGAAACAAAATGTGGCATTCACACTAGTGTAAACTCTCTTTATGGATAAAGTAATACCCAAAGGACTTGCTTTAAAGCAGGCATGCTGCAGTTATTACAAGGCTTTCTCTTGCTCATATATTTTCATTTTCTACATTGAAGTGCTCGAGAATGCACATGCATGGAATTGGGACCAGAGCGGGCTGGGAACTAAAGGAGTGCGTCTTCATCACAATTATGAACTGGTCAGGACTGGAGGAAGGAGGGATACTCTTGGCAGCCTTTTCCCACTTCCACAAACTGAGACTGTGGCTCAGGAAACCAGGGTGTTCTCCAAGGGCTTTTAAAAAGGGGGTCTTGTAGGTCATATGGTTAGTCTAAGATTTGGGACATTCATAATCAAACTTAATTTGTTACAGTGGAAGTTGACCTTTCCATAGATTGGTCAGTGGTTCCAGTCTGGAAGATATGCTCTCTGAAAGTCTCTTCTTCCCCTTAGTCCCCAAACCTCCCTTGGAGGCTCTGGAGTCTGGCTGACCTGGGTTCAAGTCCTGGTTCCTCCACTTATTAGCTATGTAACTCCAAGCATGTGTCTCATCCTTGCCAATCCTCAGTTTCCTCTATTATAAAATGGGACTGATGATAACACCTACCTTTTCTGGGAGGATTAAGTGAACAAAGTAAGCACTCAATAAGTGTTGACTGAAGTCGTTTTCTCATCATTATATATCACTTTTTTGTATGAAGAAAAGCTGATAGTTATTATTATCTATTGCTTATTAAGCATTTATTTTATGACAGGTATTATGTTAACTATTTTAGAAGTATTTAGCCCTGACAACAGTCTTAACAGTCTAAGAATCATCTTCATTTTGTAGATGAGAAAGCTAGAAGTTAGAGAGATTGTATCATTTACCCAAGGAAGGCAGAGCCAGGACTCCAAAGCAGGCCTTATTCTAGAACCTGCTGTGCTCTGCTGCCTTCTGGTGTTGCCACCATTTTTTCAGTATGGCATAGAGCTAAACGACAACTTTGTTTTGAGACATCTTCACTAAGAAGCTTCTCTGACCTCTTTCGCCCCTGCCTGCTGGGCTAAGTGCCCCTGTGTTCTGGCAGTGCTCTGAAGCTTGCCTTCATCCTTGTCCTTATCACATACACTCTCTTTGCTTCTTTGTCATCCTCTCCCACTGGACTGTGCTGCTTGGGTGAGGGACCGCACTGCAGATTTCTGAATCCAAAATCGGACTTTAATAGATGAATGACCTCAGGTAAATTCTCTAATGTCTCCAGCCTCAGTTTCCACAAAATGGATACAATGATAGTGCCTATTTTAGGGTAGAATGAGTTAATATGGATTTAAAAGGCTTAACACAGCACCTGGCACATATTAAGTGCTCAGTAGGTAGTAGATGCTACTATTATTGTTATAGTTGTTGAATAATGATATCTTGTACTCTGCAGATCCAGATTTCTCTGCAACACCGCCATGACTTTTGACTTCCACCATCACCATCCAAAGCTGAGTTAAGCTGAGGTAGAACGTGCCTACTTCTCTGGTTTACTCTCAGCTGGAGCCCAGGGTGCCCTCCTTTGAGCTTCAGGGGGTGTTGATGCCTGGGCCAGGGGCTGCTTACTGATAGTGTCCCAGCGTTGCCACCATGCCCAGCAAATTGCTCATTTTAATGGCCCTGTGTTGTCAATTATGAGCAATGAGGGTTGAGATCCATTACCCCAAATAAGCAGTATCTGCTGGGGGTTTAGGGGAGTTGGGCAGAATGAGGCCTCTTCTCTTGGAGTAATGACTTGGGACAAGGGGAGCATAAGAGAAGGAACATTGTAAACACGTTCTCCTGTTTGCCAGCCTTAGTTCCAGGTGCTTGGCACTCAGTGTCTATTTTATCCTCCTTACAATTCTGTAGGGGCGTGGCCTCCTCATTTTGTGCGTGCAGCTGAGTTTCCAACATGTTAAAACAACATTTTGGTTAGCCATGGAGTCAGGATTTGAACCAAAGGGTATTTAACTCCCAGCCCGTCTGTTTTCCTCTCCAACATGTTGCCTTCCAACTTGGGTTCTGATTCCAGCTCTGCCCCTGTAAATAGAATCCAAGCTTCTCAATGAAGACCTGTACCCCTTCTTCTCTGTCCCCCACCACCTCTCGTTTAATGCTTAGTGCAGAAACGCTCACTGTGTTAGGTTAACGCCTGTATAAAAACTTCCCTCTGGTAACTGAGTGGCTTTGCAATGGGACAGAGCTGAATTCCTCAAGTGAGTAATCTCTTTTTAAAATGCCCATACGTTTTTCGGTGGTTACGAGACTTGACAGGCCCTAACTTGGAATTGACTGAAGCGCTCCTGGCAGCACTTAGTCAGCTCCCTGAGGAGGTGCTTCATCCTGGACCCAGCACAGGCAGCCCAGGGGGCTGTGGAAGGGCGGCTGCTTCTGTTCAGTGCCCCTAGAATGCCCTGCGCTGGCAGGAAAGAATCTGTCTGTCCATGAGGGGAGCTGGAGGAGGAGCAGTTTCTGAACTGAGAGTGGGTTTGTAGCCCATCTGTCTGTCCATCCATCTGCTTGTCTGTCCAGGGGCTAGTCATCCCCAGCACAGGTTACAGCCCTGAGACTGGAACACAGTGCCTTGAGGAAGGGAGGCAGGGCGAGCACCCTCCCTGCCTGCTGCCAGCATTTCCCCGAGATCACCCTCTTCTCAATCTCAGACCCAGTGCCCAACATTAAATAAAAGCGCCTTTAAAGGATGTATTTCAATAGACATTTTAGAAAGCCCATAAAAAATCCTGGATATGAAGAAATGAGGCATAAAACGCAGACTGTTTGGAAGTCAAGCTGAAAATTGTGGTAGCAAGTCTCCATATCCATTTATTAAATGGGAGCGTAACTTAACAGTTGCACCTCCATGGATTCTGAGAACCACTTCGATCCTGTCCTCTTGTGTTCTAGAAACATTTTAAATGCCGTAGACTTGCGACAAGATCCAAGGTTGGCATTCGTCTGGAGGGAGAGGAGTGAGCGGAGTGCAAGGCTGACCTGAGGAAACTTTCATTAGGTCTGGCTGAGTGTGCAGGACGTGGGTCACAACCCCCTTCTCCTTTAAATGTGCGCGTTTTCACCGGAATGGAGCCCGGGAGTGAGATCCCGCACGCTGGCGAAGGCGCATTCCGAGCGCCGAGCGTGCCCCTTCCCTCCACTGTTGTTTTCATTTTCCTCTCATGAACCTCGCTACCCTGGCTTCAGCACGGAGGCTGTAAAGGAAGATGGAGAGCCGAGTTACCTCAGAATGATCACTATCGTTAACATTCACGGGTGGTTCACTTATCATTCCTGACTGCACAGACATGGCAGCCGCTCGGAAGCGTCCGCAGGTGTAGCATGGCGATACATATTACATTGTGCCACAACGGATTTATGTATTCTGTAACAAAAGAAAAGTGTAATGAAAAAATACAGAAGGTAATCCTTTATTCCTCCACCACACAATTTATCAGTAATGCCTGTGGATGATAAGTGCCAGGGATTTCCTCTGCCTGCTTTAACCTTGTCACCCAGGTACGTTTTGGTAAAATGACAGAAAAATACAGACTAGGGATTTTCCTCTGTTCAAAAATCTTTTAAAAGGACACTTTTAATTTATGGAAGTTAGTCCAAACACAAGGCTTCCTTTTGAGCTTTTAGTCTGCCTTTGCTGAAAAGATAAACGTATTGGTTTGAAATAATGCTATCGGCCAGCAGCAGATTAGGGGAGAATGTAAGCAATTTATAAGCAGACTCAAATCTAAAATAGTTCAGGTGGAACCCCGGCAGATGGAAGTTCGCGAGATCTAGCCCAATACTAGCTAGCGAGGACCCGAGAACTGGTGTTCCCTTTCAGGTCCTACTCATCCATCGCCTAGCATATTGTCACAGATGGAGCGCACACTGACTTCCGAGGAGAAAGCAGGGGAGGGCAGGTCTGAACGCGGATGATTGGCATTTGTTCCACACACACACTGGCCTAGTGCCAGAGCAAATATCCCCAAGTTTATAAATGCACAAGGCACTTTACGTTTCAGAACTCTTGCCAAAGTATCACTTACTACATCTCTCCCTAAATATAGTTTTTAAAAAAGAGCTATTTCTTATTTTGCTTTGATCAGTAAAATAAACTTTTAAAGATTGTTCTGGGATGGGGTCCAGCTTCTGAGGTAAAGAACGGCCGGGGCTCAGGCATGATTCAGTAACAGAGTGTTCAGTAAAGTTAGCTTGACAGTTCTCAGGCCTGCTGTTCGATAGCAAGAACTTGACCAAGTTAAAATGGATGATCATGCTGGCTAAACCTGCATCGGCTTTTGCTTTTTAACAAATGGAGTGTCAAGGATTAAACAGCAAGCCGTATGGAGAGGTGGGGGTGTGGAGATGTCTTTGTATTAGGGAAGCAAATTGGGTCCTTGGTTTTGAGATCGGCCCCCAGCCCCTGTGGAAAGCCAGCCACCTGGTTGGGTCCAAGCTAGGTTTAAGGCCCCTTCCCAGCCTGTCCTACCATTGGGAAGCTTTTCCATGGCTTAGCTTGGGGCTTGGCTTTTCTTTCAGATTTCTTGTCAATATGAAGTTCTACCATGTTTTTTGGCTGTGTTCCCCTCTGAGATTCTTATGGGGAAATGGGAATGCAACCAAACTCCTTGTGGCAATTCCCATGTTCCATAGTTGGAAACTTGGGTCCCATTTGTTACATGAGCTGCTTGGAATTGGCCTGTTTTGTTTCAGTGCCCAAGCATAGTGAGTAGTATTTGTGATACTTGCTTTTGCAAATAACGGTCTTAGTGAAGTTCTGTCTCACCCAGGAATGGGCTTCTTTTTTAAGGGTACTTGTTCCTTACCAGTTTTTTCCTATCTAGATGACCCCCCCACCCCAAGTGTGATTGGATAGAAGCTTAAGAGTAGTGTTATTATTTTGTCTTGTAATTATTTATGCCTCAGCTGATATTTTACTTGACCTTCTAGGACTAAGTAGATTAAAACATTACTACTGAAGTGTACACAGACTGTGTGTGTGTGTTTTTTAATGCTTGTTTATTTATTGCTTAGGAAGAGTCTTTGGTTTCCTTATTCTAAATTGCTTTGGGCTATCATATCTATCCCCCGCCCGCATTTTCCCTCCAAGGCTCTGTAAGCTTTAATATGATGGTAGTATCTGCCTGCAGTGACATCTACTGACACAAGCCAAGTTTATCGTTTGTTAGTCCTTGCTGTGGAACTTGGCTTGGGAACCAACACTAGAAGCCATGGTACCAGTGACCCACAGAGACCAATTGGATTCAGTTGAAGATAAATAGAAAAACCTGCCCTAATTCTGCCCTCTCTTCCACTCGGAACTGTTCATATTAGAATGCTCCCCTCTCTCTCTCATTAGAAGTAGGTTTATTTAACCTATTTTTAAATAACTGACACTTCAATGTACACTTATTAAAACTTAAACTCGCTGAAGACTGTATTAACATCCCTTTGGTTGAATATTGGTGATGATTTAACATTTGTCTTTTCCTACAGAAATGCTGCTCATGGATTCTCCCTTATTCAGGTGGACAACACAAAGGTCACCATGAAAGAAATCTTGCTAAAGGCAGTGAAGCGAAGGAAAGGATCCCAGAAAATTTCAGGTGGGAACAATTAAATCATACCCTGGCAATAGAAGCTTAACCCTTAGCTGAAAGTACTGGGTGTGCGTGTAAGTGTGGGTATGGGTGGGTGTTTGATGGCTGACTAGATTGGTTCAGATGTCATTGCTAGCTTCAGTAGCAAGCGTACAGCAGAAGAGTGATTTTTAAGCTGCCCCTGGGCCCAAGGAAGAGATTGGGTCTGTGGTGTATGTGGGAAAAATGTGTTTGTGTCGCTTCTGAAAGCTTCATTTGCGATAAAGACAAAACTATTTGAGCTAACTATTAGTTGGCGTAAAGCTGTCTGGAAAACCAAATTAACCCTAAATTTGAAGCACTGCTTTTAATTTCATGTTTTCACATAATTTTCCATGGGGGGAACTTCTGGTTGTTAGTGTTTGGGGTATAGAATAAAAGAAAACATTTTCTCATTTTTACCAAATGAGGGCAATTATTTAAAAAAAAAAATTTTTTTTAAGATAAATCACTTATGCACAAGCAGCTGCTAATCTAATGCCTCGTTAGCCAACTTTATATAGAAAATAAGCCTGTGGTATTAGCTGTAATATTTAAAGGATAGGAGAAAAGAAAATATTCCCAGTATTGAGAAATAATTATTTTGAGAAATAGCTCAAAGATTTATCACACCATAAACAACTTTAGTATAAATCAACCTATCTATGTATGACATGTCAAATATCTTAGCTTTGTAAACAAATGAGACTTCTTAAACACCTTCGGTTTCATGTTTTGGAAAGGGAAAAAAGCATGGCTCAGGTTGAAGAAAATAGTTTTGTGTTCCTTTTAAGGGGAGGAAAATAATCTGTTCCAGATTTAATTAGCTATCTTCAGATGAAAGCTGAAGTTTTAATAAAAGTTAGAAGAGATAACACAGTGAAGGACACGGATGAGCTGTCTCAAGGCCATATTCCAGGGGAACGATAAGAGCTGTAAAAAATGGCAGAGGAGAGCAATTGAATGGAGCAATGAAAATCTGATTCTCATAAAAAAGAGAGAGAGAGAGAGATGCTGGTAGGGGCGGTTGTAGATGAGACCTGCTAGCGTCTGCAAGCAATTTGGATGTTTGCCAGGAGTCATTGTTCACCCTCGGCTGTGGCGGCTCCGTCCAGATGTGCCAACTGCACGTTTCGGCTTTTGCCAGCTGACTGCGCCGTTTGATAACCAGCTCTCTGGATGCCCATCACTGGCCGCAGAGATAGAATTAAATGATGATGATCTTCCCACAAGTTGGGAGAGGAAACAATGCATATAAATCTTGATTTCATCTCAGCATGAGAAGTCTTTATCCATCATCACTCATAATGAACAAGTCGTTAGCTGGGATGAATGGTGTTCTGGTTTTTCCAAACACCTCTTTTGTTCATTTTTTGGGTGACTTTTATCCATTGCATGGGGGTCAAACCTCTTTGCATTTAAGGGATGATTGAAGAGGCATAGCCTCTACTTTCCCAGGGGAAAGGAGATATTTGGGGGTTCTAGATGCCACTCTAATAGCATTTAAACAGCTTCAGATATTTAAAGATGTGAAATAAGCATTCATCTACCTTTACAATCCTTGTTTTTTCCTCTTGTTTTTGTCCCTAAATTTTTTACATGATAGTGTGTTTTATGACATATTTATTATATTCTAAGATAGCTTTATTCAGAATTGCCCAAGAGGAGGTAAAACTAACTTTTTTTAACCTTCTAAATAGAAATTCTGCTGTCTCAGATTTTTTAAATCATGAAAGCTCTGTGAACCTTCTGGGATACAGCTGAACCAGTGTCTTTCCCTCTGTCTCCAGCCATCCCTGTCCAATTGCATACCTATTTATCTGTGTCCATCTCCAGCAACCACGTTTATCATACATACATTTATTTAGGTTCATCTTTGTGTACACATCCCTGCCATTTCCATCAGAGGCTTTGGCATATCACTGGCAAAGAGTTAGGACTCGTTATCTGAAAAACAGTGATCTGCATTATTTATTCCTTTTCATACTAGAGAAGTCAATTGAGATTGATGCATTTACACAAATTACTGCCCATTTTCTTGATCCAAAAAGCTTTTTAAAATAAGATGTTCTTTCTATTGCTTTATTAAGTCTGGTCTCATGAAATAGAAGGATCTTCAGTTCGGAAAAGATGTTTATTTAAGGTTAACTTGGTAAAGGCAGGGTATGTTTTGTGTTTTTGAACTTTGTATTGTGGAGTGGACTTGTTTTGGAGGGTGATTAATGAAGAGGAAATCCTCCTGTCATGGAGAGAAACACAAGTACATTTACTAAAATAAAGTCTGTTAGTGCTCACAGTTGGCTATGAAATACTTATTACTTACCCATTGTGACACATGAACTTAGTCATGAACTTGGTGGCAGGACGTGCCAGGTTAGAGACACTTGTCCTGCACTTCCTAAGCCTCTACCACAGTGACCCATTCAGTCTTTGCAAGAAGGTGCCTGCGATTCCCGGTGTCTGGCTCAGCCCTCTCTTCAAACAGCTTTCACCTGATGGAGCGCATAACAGCACTTGTCTCTTTGCTACTCTCATTTAACTTAAGTGAGAAGGGAAAAATACCACTTGAGATTAGACAACATTTTCCATGCGGGGTCAAGAGTTCTCACACTATGTGTGCATTAGACGTTCGTCATACTAGACCAGGCTTTCAGAACTCCTTTGATAGGTTGACAGTGAACTTTAGCTGCTTACTCCCAAACCTTTAACATCGCTCATCTTTTTTTCCTGACTGACCGTACAACTCTCTGTTTAATAATAATAAATTGAGAACTTAAGCTATTTTATTATTAAATCAAGCTGTGGGCTTAATGACTGTCCTAGTGTTTAAATACTCTGTTGCCCTTCCCTCTGGCATTCCCTCACCAATTTTCATTTGTAGAAAATCAGAAGGTGGTAGATATTTGAGCAAAAGAATTCTTCTTTGTTTAGGTAAACAGCTTTGTCAATGGAAACCTTTAGGGTTTTAAAATATTTTTGCTTTTTATGGATAGAATGTCATTACAGACACTTGTAACTGATCTAAAATTTTGACTTGCATTATTTGTAATTATTTCATCAAGTCATAACTATTTATGAACACCGCAGGGTTTTTCCTGTTAATATTCATGTACTGAACTTACAGTAATCTTTTCACAGTGTGTTCTAGTCAGTGCTCTGCTAAGGCCCATTTTTTAAGCCCATTTTTAAATGTCTCTTTTAAAGTCTCTCTGCAGCTTTTCATTTTATCACTAACCTACTTGATATTTGGAATCTACCTGCATTGGCGGAACGTCCCCACGGTTTAGGAAAATTGTAAATGGAGAATCCAGTTTTAGAAGAATTAGCTGAAACTTCTTTACTAATTTTAACAGTTGGGTGGGTATGTTTTTGACATAATGAAGAGTAGCCTGTCACATCCCTTGATTTAACCAGTAAAATATACTAACCTGTTATTTAGCGAGTAAAGGCCTTAATTCGTCAAGTTCTCCTTTTATCAAGTTCGTCCTCACAATCAGTGACGACCTTCTGAGCTTCTTAGTGTTTTGTTGTGGTTTAAAATGTTATTACCCAGCAGCCTTTACCAGCCTCCTGAAGCATGATGTTGGGTGTGACAGAGGCACTTGAGAAATGGAGGTAGATACAAATTCAGTTTTAACATTGATGCAGAAATATAGGCATCTCTGGGTCTACAAAAGAGAGAAGGCTTCGAAGTAGGATTTTCTAAGCAGAATAGATTTCTGTATGGTTCTATTTCAGTATTTGTTGTCATTATAAAATGCAGGTGTTTTTCTTTATCATCTGCTGAAAGATTGAACAAGAAGCTTATTAACTTTTTCTCACCCCTGTCCATTCTTGCTTTTTGATGTGAAAGACAAATTTTTATTAGTCTGAAGATCCTTTTTGAAAAGTTCTTATAATATCGTTAATAAGACTTATGACATTCATTCCTACTTTTCCTGTACAAAATTTCACCTGGAATTAAAAGATAAATGTTAGCTTTATCAAGTGAACTCCCTCTTAACATCTGTGTTTGGAGTCACAGACCACATTATTGATTGCTAATTTACTGTGTTTTCACTAGACCCCTAGAATGTCACCAAGGAGATAATCTAGTCTAGGACTTCTCAAGCACTCTTCCTTAAAGTACGGTTAGGAGCAGAGAGGGGAATGACCACCTCCCATAGGGTGTGTGGGGTTCTGATCTGAGGGACAGCTAATGATGACAATCATTGGATGCTCAAGTTTTATCTTAAAAATTCATGTAATATGTAAATATTGATCTATAATGTATGAGGGTGAGTCAAAAATTGTCCGCACTCCGGATATATTAAGACTTCTGTTGGCTGCACTGTCTTAGCGCTTTCTGTTCAAGGCTACTGTCTCCCCAATCACTGCTGTGCAGGTGTGAACGTGTTATATCCATTCATTTGGAACTGCGGTGCGAGCAAAAATGGGTGCCCCACTTGTGATTTGCATGAAAGAAAAGCAGCGTGCAGTGATTCGTTTTTTGGGGTCTGAGGGTATACCTGGTGCCATTATTTATCAAAGACTGCGCGCAGTATGGAGAAAGTGTTTTGTCACAAAGAAGTGTGTATGAATAGATAGAGAAGTTCAAGGAAGGTCACACAAGTGTTTGCCATCAAGAAGGAGCCACATTCACTTCTGATGAAGAAGTGAAGACAGCAGTGCATTTGTGGCTTGCAGCTCAGCCTAAAACATTTTTTAATGAGGGAATACGAAAGCTTGTTGACAGATGGACAAAGTGTATTGAAAAGCAAGGAGATTCTGTTGAGAAATGATGTATTTGTCTTTTCTAAAAGTTAATTAAATGCTACAGCCAGAGTGCGGATGATTTTTGACTCACCCTCGTATTTGTAGCTGTGTGTACACTCACTCTTCATGTGCTTTCATGGGTCACACCTGTGCTGGGCGCAGGGAGACTGTGGTGAAGCAGATCTAGAGGGCCCTTGCTGGAGAGGAGCTTACATTCTAAAGGGAGAGTAAGCATAAGGGACTCAGAGAGAGAAGATGAGATTCAGGGGAGCTCACTGCTTTCTGTGGATGGTCAGGGACCTCCTCCCAGAGAAACTGACACTGAAATTGTGACCTTCACATTTAAGCTGTGAAGAGTTGGAGAGGAACAGTGTCTTTCAAAGCCTTGGCTGTTAAAGGCTTACTATTTTAATATAAAAAGAACATTTCAGATTACTTTGCAGTTAATTTACTTAACTTTATGCCCCCCATCACCTCCCCCAATGTAGCAAAAAATGACCCTTGAATTCTTCCCTGTGCTAACTCCACTCATCTTCTTAGCCATTAGCAAGTCTCCTCATTTTTACCTCCAGAATATATCCTGAATTCAGTCTTTTCCATCTCCATTGGATGAATCCAGATCACCAAGACCTTACCAGGGCTGTTGAAATAGCACCGTGGCGGCTTTTCCTGCCTCTGCCCTTGGCCCCTCCAGTATCTTGCCTACAAAGCAGCAAAGAAGTTGTTGAAAATATAAATCAGATTATATCTGCTCCAAACCCTTCAATGACTTCCAGTTGCATTCTGAATAAAACCCAAACTTCTAACCACTGTGAAATACACTGAGGCCCAAAGAGGGAATAGGACATACAGAGAATGTGAACATAAAGAAAGGGATTGGAAAGAAGTGCAGAGTTGATGGTTGCAGTATGACAGGAATACAGACCAGGCCCAGAGCCCAGGAAGCCAGGGAGGGGATTCGGAGCCTGTAACCCAACAGAGACCTGCTAGAATACCCTGGCAGCACCAGGGTCTCTGACTCACTCCCTGCGTCTTCACATGCGAAGCCTTACTTTCATGCCAAATAGACCTAGACAGTTATATACAAATTATTATTTATTAAGAATGTTTTAAGGGGATTTGTGTGTCACGGAGAAATTGGTCTTTCCCCAAGGTCTGTTCCTACTGGGTAAGAGCTGATTTATTGAGTGCCTTTGTGTACTTACAGATAGCATCTCATTTAAGCTGCACGGTACCCCTAGAAAGGAGATTTTATTGTGCCTAGTTCATAGATGAGACTTTAGAAATGTTAAAAAGTAGGGGAAAATGTGCCTCTTAGAATTAAGGAACTATGATAACTATATGTGTAATCATATGCTTTCCTCTCTCAGCCTCCCTTTCCTCAGTTTTAAGAGAAGTTAAAGTTATCCAAATTTCCCCAGTAAGTAAATGACATAATCTTAAATTGGAGCCCAAGCTTTTTTTGACCTCAAAGCCCATACTCTTTTTATTGTACCATGTTGCTTATTAGAACCCTAATGGGAGAACAAATTTAAAATTCTGTAAACAGAAATGTTCATTGATTCTAAGATCTAAATGCACCAGGGAAGTGCAGCATTTAAAGGAACCCTGTGGTGAATCTGGATATAAAGCCAGGAATTCTTTTTGTAATTGCACACTTTGTCTGTATTGGTGTCAGTTTTAATGTTTTATGTCTAGCTTTCTTAAAGCAACATACACCTGTCCTGAGCTGCCCTATGGAAAAGAGAAGCCCATATGTTTTAGATGGAGTAGGGTTTTTAACACTCTTCTAACCTAAAATGCTCTCCAAAGGCTAAAGTAAGCTAAAGAATCTTCTGGCTATAAAATTGAACAGAGTTCTGCTTCCTGTAATTGTGAAGACAGAAAATCCAGTAACCTTTCTTCTATGAAGGTAGTTTGCCAGCCAGAGATACAGACATGTGCTCTCCTAACGCTATAGCAGGTCATCCTCTTTTAAAAAATGAGGAAGAAAAGGTAAATAGGACCGTTTAAATGTTCTTTGTCCAAAAGGCAGTAATTTCTGCAGAAACTGCTCCTTCTCATGAAAGAATAAATAATCATGCAGATGGCTACTCAAAAGTAGGGGTTAGATAAGAAATAAAGACCTGATACTTGGTATCCAGTGACCCAGTAGGACAATGATACAGTAAATGAGGACTGCTAAGATGTTTACAAGTCAGAAGTGGCCCAGGCCAGGAGCTGCGAGTTAAATATTCCTCCTGCCTCCTCTCTCTGCCTCTTTATCTTGCTGTTTCATCTCACCTGAGTCTCTCCAGTCTGGCATGCTCTGGGGCTCCTGATGGATCTTCTTGTGTATAGAGCAGAGCATGTTAAAGCTGGCATTGCAGTCAACTATTTTATCGAGAAAGCCTGGAAATTTAGAGAATTTATGTCAAGCAAAAATCTTTTGGAACCACTTTAGAGACTCAATTATTTTAGAAGGGTGTTATGAGCTCTCGCAGCCGCCACATCAGAAAAACTTGAAATACATCACTCGCCAAAACTACATGTGACCAGCATTTACTCTTCCTGCTAGTTGCTAATCTTTCAGAAGTTCCTTTTCCATCACAAAATCTATTCATTCACTCCATCTGGGGCAGTCACCGGCATGGATTAGGTTAAAGAAAAAGAATGAAAGGAAGAGAAAAGATGTAGACTCCCGAGAGGCTCTGCTGGTACAGGGGGCACACGCATTTTGGAGTCAGAGGACCTTTCCCGGGGTCCACTAGGGACTAATTCTAGAACACCACTAATCTAATAATAGCTCTTCAGGAAAAACAGAAGGAAGGAAGGCAGGCAGGCAGGCAGAGCTACTATATTAAATGTACATATTGATTGTAAACTGTATCTTGATTTTAGAAATATTTAAAAATATGTTTTAGAGTAAGAAAACTGAATGTGTAATCGTGTACTTACCTCTCTGAACCTTACTTTCCTGAGCTGTAACATGGGAGAGCTTGAGAGGATGAATCAATTGCACTGTACGGAAGGCTGTGTGTGCTCGAAAGCTCTGTGTGGCCCTTGGATACCCAGTTTAGTTCAGCAGTCATCATCCAATGCTGCCTGTTCCGTGCCAGACACCATATTGGAAATCAGGTGAAAAACCTGGTGAGAAGACAGGCTAAAAAAAAGAGGCACTAAAATATAGTATGCGAGCTACTAAAGCAACACAAATAAGAGAATACTTAAAACTACTGGGTGAGGTGGGGGCTGAGAAAAGATGCTCTGGAGTAAGTAATTTCTTTGACAGCTTTTTTGAAGATTAATTAGAACTTTGCCAGATGGGTAAGTGAGAAAAACATTCCAGACAAAGATGTTTTGAGATACAGCCACAAAACATAGATCTTCCAAATGACTAGAGCAGGAGTGGGGCAGAGGATAAGCTGCAGAAGCTGGGCAGGGCCAGAGCTGATCAGGCCAGGCCTGATGGTGTACTCAAAAATAGAAGTACATTGATTTATTGGGGGGTAGTTATGCAGCAGGCACTATGTAGGCACTAGAGATTTTGTAGAAGCAAAGAAATGGTCCTTACCCTCAAGTTGCTTACTGTTCAGTTGGGGAGACAAACAGACATTCATAATACCATGCAATTCATAATACCACGCATAATACCATGAAACAGATATAGGGCCTGGCTGCACATTGCAGGAGGAAAGCCCGAGTCCAGTTTCAGGGAGTCAGGAAGGGCTATCCTAAGCAAACGCTCCAGCTGAGACACGAAGATGAGTAGAAACTGGCCACGGGAAGAGGGATGAGATAGAGGATGTAGGCAGCAGAAACAAAGTAGAACTTAGTGCCTTCTGGAAACCGCAAGTGGCTCAGTCTAATAAAGCAGTAGAATAGGAAGAGATGGGAGGGTGGGGAATGGTGAGGCTCCAGTGGTCATTTGGGACCAGATCATGTTTGTAAACTGTACTGAATTT
This sequence comes from Hippopotamus amphibius kiboko, assembly GCF_030028045.1. Lineage (NCBI taxonomy): Eukaryota > Metazoa > Chordata > Mammalia > Artiodactyla > Hippopotamidae > Hippopotamus > Hippopotamus amphibius. The sequence continues at coordinate 10,228,742 of NC_080187.1, forward strand.
GAACTTTAGTCTGATGGCAGAGGGGATCCATTGCAAGGAGAACAATATAGTCAGGATTTCTTTTAGAAAATGCACTATGTTAGAAAAATGGATTGGAGGACACAAAACAGGAGGCAGAGACACCAGTGAGGAGGCTCTTGAGGACTCTATCCAACAGGTGATGAGCGTGGAGACGGGGTGGTGATCAGTTCAGGAAGCAGAGGGGTGGACAGCAGGGTAAAGTCTGATTTCTTTTATTTGAGTTGAATGCACAGTTTGGGGAGAATTTAAAAAGCTTGGAGCTGCCACCAGGTCTCCTGGTGTTAATATTAAAACAAGGTGGTAGTAAAAGACAGGCCCTTAAAGAATTGCAGTTTTGTTTGTTTGTTTGTTTGTTTCTTTTTTAATAAAATTAAATACTGGTTGAAAACAAAAATTTTGGAGATGTGTGAAGTAAAAGTGAAGGTTTCTTCTTTGGTGTGAACACTTTGTTGTTTTTTTTTAAATTCACTTCACATGCAGGTATACATATAGGCTATAAGTTTCATGTGGGCAGGACCCTGTTTTATGTTTTTTGGTTTTTTTTTTTTAAATCACTAAATACCCAACATCTAGTAGAATGTCTGTCAAATAGACGATACCCCAAAAGCGTTTGTTAAATGAACTCATGAAAAATGTATCCATGTCATTTAAAGATGACACCATACAATATGTATGATTTTGCATTTTATTTTTACTCAGTATTATGTCATAAACATTCTTCTGCATTAGGGTGACCACTACATTTTTATCTTTTTAGTTAAATTAACTTAGCTCTATTGATGGACTTTTAGGTTATTTCCTAATTTTCAGTATTAAAAAAACATGCAGTGAACAATCTTGTAGGAATATTCATTGCAAGTTTGTGCTGTTTTATTTATTTTTAAAAAGTTTTATTTTATTATTTATTTTTATTTCTTTATTTATTTGGCTGCCTTGGGTCTTTGTTGCTGTGCGCAGGCTTCTTTAGTTGTGGCGAGTAGGGACGACTCTTCGTTATGGTGCGGGGGTTTCTCATTGTGGAGCATGGGCTCTAGGCACACAGGCTTTAGTAGTTGCGTCATGCAGGCTCAATAGTTGTGGCTCACAGACTGTAGAGTTGCAGGCTCAGTAGTCATCGTGCACAGGCTTAGTTGCTCCGTGGCATGTGGGATCTTCCCAGACCAGGGATCGAACCCATGTCCCCCTCATTGGCAGGCAGATTCTTAACCGCTGTGCCACCAGGGAAGCCCTGTGCTAGGTTTTAAATGTGGGGTTGTTTGTCAAAGATTTGCTTATTGAAAGTGTTGAGAAAAACAAATTGCCCCTCAAAGTGTGTACCCGTCCTTTGACACTCCAGGAGTGTGTGAGAGTGTCTCTTTCCCCACCCGCTTCCAGCACTGAATGTTATCAATATTTAACTTTTGCCAGACTGATGGTTAGCAGTTAATATATAGTTTTAATTTCCATTTCTAGGTTTCTGGCATACTTAAGCATTTTAAATGTTTTTATTAGCCACTTATCTTTCTAAAAGATAGTTCTTAAGTCAGTCAGTTGTTTCAGTGGGAAGAAGGATTGAGGGGAAGTCTAATTTCAGAAAACTATTTTTAAGAAGTGTCCCGTAGTTTAAATACAGTTCTCCACACCCCACCTCCCCCTTTCCTGCCCAAGCAGATATGTGCACACGTACACACATGTGCACGCGCACACACACACACAGCAGTATGTAAAGAAAGGCACGCATCCAGGCCAGGCCATTTTGCTCATTGCCTCCTGGGCATTTGTTCACCAGCAAAGCTTTTTTTTCTGTGTTTAGAGACAACTAGCTGGTAATTGACAAGACTGCACTTTACCTCATTTGAGACCTTATGTTGTTACCTGCTTGCTTTGTTATTAAAACTAGTTTAAAAAACAGATTTTTGGTTAACTAGTTTATTTTAGTCTGGTACATATATATAGCACTTAGAAAATGCATCATACTGGAAATCAGAAATGTAGACAAAAAAGCTGTCGTCCCTTAACAGGTTTATTTTGGGGAGGCACGTCTAAGGACACGCCTGGCTGCGTTATGAACAGCACTGGCACCAAGGGCAACTGTAGGGGGTTAATGGGGACCCTGCATCATTCCTTGCCATGTGCCTGGTGAGTAAACTCCTAGAAGTTTCTGGGAATGGTGGCAAGTGAGGAAAAGGCTGCAACCAACAATCAGTGTCACAAAGTGGGGATGAGTAATTTGCTGAGGAGACCGTTGAGACAGATGTTTAATTAGCTGAAGTCAGAGTGGATAAATTGGGAGAGGACTGCCTATGCAGAGAGATGCCTTTTTCCCTCATCTCTCATTTGACTGTCTTGTTTTTGTTTTTGTTTTTGTTTTTTGTCCTTACCGTTTTCTTTTTGAAGACAACATCGTCAGAAATGGGGGAGGGTAGAGAGAAAGTAACCTTTGGTTACATTTACTGAACAGTTACTGTATTCAGGTATTTTTGTATTTAACCTTTACAGAAACCTTGTGAGATGGGCATTATCTCTTTTCTACGGTTAGGAAAATTGAAGCTGTATGTGTATATATTTTGTATATGTATGTGTGCATACTTGTGTGTGTTACTAATGAATAATGTAGATGAGATATGAACCTAGATCCCTTAATTCTTGAGCCCATTTTTTTTTACCCTGTACCACAGCTTCCCCACTTAAAATGTAGTGCAGATGAGGGAACTTTCTGGAGTAAAGGTAATGTCTATGTATTGACAGGAGCCAACGTCACAGGTATATGCATTTGCCAGAACTGTCAAATGGTACTTGTAAGATGTGTGGATATCACTGTATGTACATTTTACCAAAATATAAAAAAAAAAAAAAATTCTTAAATGCTGAACACCAGTTACTATTATGCACACTGAAGTGTTCAGGGGTGAATGTACTGACACCTGCTCTGTGCTTTGAAATACATTTAAAAAAAAAAAAGATGTACTGGTGGGTAGATATGTGAAAGCAAATATAGTAAAATGTTAATTGTAGGGGGACTTCCTGGGTGACACAGTGGTTAAGAATCCACCTGCCAATGCAGGGGACATGAGCTCGAGCTCTGCAGAAGATACCACATGCTGCAGAGCAACTAAGCCCGTGCACCACAGCTGTTGAGTCTGTGCTCTAGAGCCCGTGAGCCACAACTGTTGAGCCCATGTGCCACAACTACTGAAGCCCACGTGCCTAGAGCCCGTGCTCCACAAGGGAAGCCACCACAATGAGGAGCCCACGCACCACAATGAAGAGTAGCCCCCACTCGTAGCAACTAGAGAAAGCCCACGTGCAGCAACGAAGACCCAACACAGCCAGTAAAAAAAAATCCAATAAATGAATAAATAAATAAATTTATTTAAAAAATGTTAACTGTAGGGTGTAGATGGTGGTTACATGGATTTACAGTGCACATTTCTTTCAACTTTTTTGTGGTTTAAAAATGTTCATAATAAAATAGGAAAGAACTCATTAAAATTAAAAATAAGTAATTTAAATCCTGTTCATATTAATATAAATTTCTTAACTTACAACTATGTGTCCTTATGGCATAGAAAACATTAATCTTCTTTTTGTGGGATGTTTTATCTTTCATTACTTCCTATGTTAAGTGATATCTTTGAGGTCACAGTTTCTTCCATTGACCTCTGGTTTTAAGGAGCATGTGGTGTTGTGAATATAATAATAATTGTTACCACTTATTGTATGTTCAAAATTTGCCAGAGATTCTGCCAAACAGTTTTTTAAAAATTATCTCATTTAACCTTAAAACAACTATTTGAATTGATTGTTATTTTTGTTTTATAAATGAGAAAACTAAAGCTCAGAGAAGCTGCAGGACTTATCCAAGGTCACAAGTAAGCCGGGAGCTGGGACTTAAACCCACGTTTGTACTCCTAACCACTGTGCCATAGTTCCTCCCACTGGCGAAGGTTACAGGATCCACAGCTCAGTGGAGGCAGGGTGTGCTTTTCTCCCTAGAAAGACAAGTGCGCCTGCGTCAGCTGGATGTGGCAGCAGGAGTCAGTGGAAAGGGCGTAGGCTTTGGAACCAGACCAGCCCAAGTCCTCACCTCAGCTGTACCTTTCACACAAGCTGTAAAGGTAGCAAGTCAAACCTTTCTAACCTCAGTTATCTTTTCTGTCAATAGGGGCAATACTACCTACCTTGTGGGGTTCTTGTTTTGACTGAATGCATGTAAAACACTCAATCCATAGTAAGTACTCAGTCAGTGTCAGCTGCCTTTATCCCTATTACCACTGCCATGCTAGGCGTACTGTAAAACCTGGCTTTTTGGGATTTGATTTATTTCCTTTCCTACCCATATGACTTGGCCTTTGCCTGTGCTTTTGCTTTTCCAGTGAGTTAAGTCTGTAGAAAGCTTATACCTGTGATAAAGCCAGTCTTTGAATTTGTTCTGTTATGGATCTGCTAGAAGCACCCTTTACACTGCACAAGGAGTAAACTAGATCCAGAGAGTCAACTCTGATGATTTTTGACTAACAAAGCCCAAACCGTATATGTAGGGGTAGGTTAATGATCACAGGGCTCATTCGTCATATAGCTTATATCAGCAAATTTAATTTCCTATAACAGATTCTAGAGACAAAGTGAACAAACTATAATTGCCTGTAACAAACATGTTTACAAGTGATTTTTAAAAGCCTTCGTATTAACAGTGAGTAGCTCACAGAGCCCATTGCTTCTTCTCAGAAAATTTAAGAGGAAATAGAATTAAATACCAATATAATTTTTGAGTGCATGATTACAGAGAGGTTTGGGGTGCTGCCTCTGCCCCTTAATTCCCTCCACCAAGAGTCTTGATCTCCCCCAGAGGAAGTAGAAGGCCCTCTTTCTTCAGGCAGGCCATTAGTGTGTTTATCCTGTTAGTAGCTGTGAGGAAAACTCTTCCTCTACCAAGACTGAGTTTAACCACTTTCCATGAAAAACCATAGCTTTAGAACAGTTACCCCACCACAGAAGAGTTCTCCAAGACCAGCCCAGGGACCTGAGACACCTACTCCGTTCTTACTGCTTTCCGAGGCCTGACAGTGGAGCTGGTCTTTCCCCGTAAGCAATTTAAAAGGCGGTGTTACGAATTTCAGTAACTACTTTCCATAACGACTTTTCCTTTTTGAGTAAATCACAAATACCGGGCTTTCTACAACTGCTCTAAATGCATTAAGAAAAAAGAAAAATAATCTTCAGCGAGTATATTTCTTTTCTGCCTTACAATGACAGTAATACCCAGAGACAAAGATCACTTAAAATCAGGAGAAGACATTGCAGCAGCACCGGGAGGCAGGTCTGGGGAGGACGTCTTGGCACCTACTTCGCTCGTTACCTAGCTCCTGATCACGGCAGGCCAGTCGGCAAGTGCATAGAGTCTGTTGTGCCAGGGAACCAAGTTTTCAAAACAGAGTCAGTGAGATGTGATTAAAACCCAAGTGCTGCAAAAAACACGAGGTGGTCTGTTGGAACTCCTCAGTCTTCCCCCAAACTGTCACTACATAATCATAGAAATATCAAATCATAACCCCCAGCTTCCCCCACCCTTTGTTTTCAGCACACTGCATTTAATAGCACACGTGAATTAGGATGAAGTTAAGACAAAGTGTGATTTAAGTCTGAAAAATCCCGAGGGTCCTGCACACCTCTCGAGCACAGTATGTTCAGCACCAGACTCATCACTCAGTAAATGTTTATGAAATCTACTGTATTGTAGGCAGTGGAGAATAATGACCAGGCCTGTTCCTAGAGAGCTCTCATCCCAGTGGGGAGATGGCCAGTAAAAAGTAAGCAAGCCAACAAGATGCATTTGATAGGGAGTCTTACTTCCAGCTTGCAGTCTGTCCGTTCACTGACAAAAAGGACCCCATTTTGTGAATTGAAGGGAGTCCGTCTCACCTCCAGCACAGGGCATTACCTCAGTCTTTCCACCTCAGCAGGTCGTTTGCATGCGTCACCTAACTGGCTACCAACGCCACTGCCTGGTGCGGGGAGAAGTGGACAGGGAGGGCTGGGTGAGTTCATGAGCACTGAGGGACTCCATACAGGTCAACAGTGGAAATTAAGAGGCACGGCCATATCTCAGCCTTGGAAGCTGCTAGAGGGAATGCTGTCTCTCAGCCACTCAGCCTAATGTCAGAGGTACCATGGGCCTCTCCCCAGTAAGTTCCCAGTATGTCGATCTTGCCAGATGTTGGGGAGTCCCTCACTAAGGCAAAGGATGATGACCGTCCTTTCCTTTGGGAGAAGGTTTAGGATAGCGGTGGTGAGTTTTCATTTGAATAAAATGAAAGCCCTTTTTGGATAAAAATGGGTTCCTTTTGGTTTACCAGCACCAGACCTAACCAGTACCGTAGCTGGCCTGGAGTGGGTGGCTAACACGTTTTGTGGAATGAACTAAGGAGAAGCAGCGAAAGCCAGCCTGTAGCCCACAGCTGCTTCACTCCCTCCAGCCCAGGCCCATGGCTGCCCACTTTCTGTTTGGGAGCAGATTCACTGCACTTTGATGATTGGAGGTCAGACTTCCTTAGAGAGTCAGATCATCGAATGAAAATGTCAATATCCTAAAAGTGAAATGCGATGCACATCAGTGAAAATTAGTGTTGCCTCCCAGCTTCCCTTACTAACATGGGTCTCTAGTGAGTCCTTTGGGAACCAGAGGAGTATACCGAAAACAGACATTTTAAATACTGACAATCAAGTAAGGGTCCCCCACAGGAGAAAGCTACTGCCCATACTGTATTACAGGAAAAAAGAAAAAAATTAAAGCAAACACACTTTCCAAAGAGGAGTGTGAGAGGAGAGGGAGAGGGAATACACATTAAATCCTCACCTTCCATAGCGGCAGTTAATAGATACTGCCTGATATTTATAATAATTTTAAAAACTGCTGAATGGGAATGCTAATAAAGAATGTGAGAGTGAGTATCAAAAGAAATTACCAAAAAAGTTTAAACTAGTTGCCTATAAGAAAGGTGTCGGGGATGGGCAGGGAATTAACTGGTTTTTATCATAGGACTTGTAGTATTATAACCATAAAACTGTAGATACAGGTTACTTTGATAAGAATAAGAATAGTTGTAAAATTTGTAAAAAGAAGACAGCTTACTTTCAAATTCTAGAGCTTAGAAAGCTTTCTCTTTCTTCTCCTTACTTACATGGACTTTCTCTATTTGGAAACTTCCTTTCTCCTAAAAGCCACAATCCATTTCATTGTGTTGGATGTCAGGTTTCTATGAGAACATTGTTATTAAATAGTTGCTTCCCCTTATAAACATTTCCAAACCATTTAAGACCAAAATGTTACATGAGTATAACCATTATATTGTGATTTTGCCAACATTTTGTCTCCGTGACCTGTATTTTCCGTAGGTTAAAGCACAAGCTATTAGCTGAGTACTCTGTCCCGTTCAAAGAATGACTAATATCGCAAACATAAATGAAAACAGCTGCTTTTCCATAACATTAGAGCCCCAAACAGCTGTCACATGTACGTTTTGACATTTTTTTTTTAAATCGAGACAAAAATTAGTTTACTGAATCTACTAATCTGGTTAAGTATATCATCTCACTTCTGTGGAGAGGTGGAAAAGAGGTCGTGGAAAAGCCCATTGAGCTAGAATGTAGCTGTCCCAGAGGCTCGAACTTAGTTAAAATGAAAACCCTGTGATGAGACCCTCCTTCTGTGCCAACAAACATAAGGTTTACAAGGACCTTGTGGGACTGCTGCACCACTGCCGCCTTTGCCAGCGAGCTGGGGCCTCAGCTGACAGCCACTGTTCTGTCTCTGGCTGAAGAGATTGTGGAGTGCCACCCCGTCGTCTCCCAAGAGATTAAAGCAGTGCTCTCTCCTCTGCAGCCCTCAGAGGCTTTATTTCAGGGTGTGGCTGCTGCGGAACACAGGAGCAGGCTTCCTTTCTTGCCTTCAAGCTGGCCCTGCAGCTACTAGTTGAATGACCGTGGTCGTGTCATTCTCCCACTCTGAGTTCCTTTGCTTTAGTTTGCTCTTCAATAAAGTAAGGTCACAACTAGATCACAGGCTGCTGGTTGGTAGTCTTAACTGTGAAGCTTAATAGCTGAGTTCTAGAAACAGCCCCCTGGTTCCACTCCTGCTCCTGTTACTCTTTCTAGCTCTTTGGTAAAGTTCTTAGCTTTTTTGAACTTCATTTTCCTCATTTATAAATGAGAATAATAAGAGTATCTTCTTCATGGCATTGTTGTGAAATGTCAAAAACCAAGCACTTAGCTGTTATTTTATTACTCAACAAATATTAATCCTGTCCCCTCCCTTCAATTTTACTGTTATGAGACCCAGTCATACTTAAAATTTTGTGATATAACACTTAGTTTTTTGTGTGTACGACTGCTTTGAGTCCTGGCTCAACAGAGACTCTAGCTGCTAGAGAACCCAAGCTCAAATTTAGTCCACATTAGGTATGGCCCAGAATGTGTGCATCTGTTTGCCCAGCTGCTCATTTGAGCTTTTCCAGGGGTCTGAGGCCCCTTGTCAGAGCAGCAGAGCAGCAGTGAGTACACAGGCGTGCACGTGTAGAAATGACCTGGCATTCCTCTGGAGCGCTCTGCATCTGGGCTGGATATGCAGAAGGGTTAAAAGCTGGAGAAACTTTTGTCATAAATTTTGTCTTCAGCAGGACTTCCCAGGGAACATCTGACATTAGCAGAGAGGAAATGCTGATTGGCCTCGGAGTCAGCTGAAGGAGACAGGAGCTGCAGTGGAAGCTGCTGGATTTACTGTTATTAGCAAGGCAAATGGAAAGCCAGCGGGGCAGCCTAGCTCCCAGATAATAGATCTAACACAAGGGAAAACTCCCAGAAAGGAAAATGGCTGGCAGCCACGGCTCCTCTGTCTCCTCTACTGCCATTTTCCCCGTTGTTTTACCTTTTTATTTTGTGTGTTTAGCACAAGGAGGAGCATATTTTAACATCTTAGGTTATAAGTCACAATTGGCTTAAAATAAAACAGGATGTATAGTTAAGCTTCTTACCTGCTTGATGGCTTCAGAGTTGAACATGGCCAAGTGTGCAAAATTGTATTAATATAGTAATAAGTAGTTGCCATTTATTGAGCACTTACTATGGGTCAGGCTAAGTGCTTTATATATGTTTTTATCCTATTTAATCTATAAAACAACCTCATGAGTTAGTAATTATCATTATCTCCAATTTAGAGATAAAGAAACAATGCTTTAGAGCACTTAAGTAATTTCCCAAGGTCTTTTTTTTTTTAAGATGTTTTTATCAAGGTAACATTGGTTTATGACATTATAGAAGTTTGTGCACAACATTGTATTTCCACTTCTATATACACTACAGTGAGCTCACCACCAAAAAGTTAGTCTCCATTCATCACCATACAGTTCACCCTCTTTGCCTGTTTCACCCAACCCACTTCCCCTGTGGTAACTCCTCTTCTCTGTATCTGTGTATTTTTGTTTGGTTTGTTCATTTATTTTGTTATTTTTTTGTTTATGTTTGTTTTTAAATTCCACCTATGAGTGAAATCGTATAGTATTTGTCTTTCTCCATCGGACTTATTTCACTTAGGATGATACCCTCAGGGTCCATCCATGTTGTTGCAGGTGGCAAGGTTTCATCTTTTTTTATGGCTGAGTAGTATTCCTTTGGGTATATATATCCCAAGATCTTAAAGCTTGGTGGAGCTGGGATTTGAACCCCGCCATTAAGGTCCCACCAATCTAGTGGAAGGTATGGAGGCAAGAGCCCACTATGGTATTATGGGGCCAGACAGGGTACTAGCAATAAGAAAAGGCTTGTATCCTGACTTGAAGCACAGCCCTGTTTGGTACAGTGGTGGTTAGAAGGAAGATGGACTGGCACAGAGGAGCTGGGTTGGCAGGTGGAGTCCATCTGTGAAGGGTCTGACTCCCCAAAACAGGGAGCAGAGCAGATGGGCAGTCTACACCCAAGGACCACAGAGACTGAGGGGGAACTGCAGGCAGCAAGGAGCAGGGAAGGAGGTGATGCTTAGCATCCAGGGACAGCAGCACTGAGCTGTGTCCTGACAGCGGCAAGTCACAGAGGCAACAAGTGAGCAAAAATCCTATTGTCAGAATTACCTCTAGGGAAAACATTCTTAAAAATGCCTGTCAGAGGCCAGCATACTGTGATTTTTCTCATTAAATCCAACACAGCTAGCTTTTTTCTCTAGCATTAGAATAGATGAAAACTAAAAGTACATATATTGAAATTCTAAAATCAGACTTGGCACAGGGCTTCCTAGGTGGCGCAGTGGTTGAGAATCCACCTGCCAATGTAGGGGACACAGGTTCGATCCCTGCTCCAAGAAGATTCCACATGCCGCGGAGCAACTAAACCCGTGCGCCACAACTACTGAGCCTGCGCTTTAGAGCCCGTGAGCCACGACTGTTGAGCCCATGTGCTACAACTACTGAAGCCCACGCGCCTAGAGCCCGTGCTCCACAATAAGAGAAGCCACAACAATGAGGAGACTGCGCACTACAGAAAAGAGTAGCCCCCACTCACAGCAACTAAAAGGAAAGCCCACACACAGCAAAAAAAAAAAAAAAGACCCAACACAGCCAATTGAATAAATTAAAAAAAAAAACAAAACTTGGCACAGAAAGATGCTCACACTGTCAGAGGAATTGGAAAGCTGAGGCACCACCATCCACCCAGTTAATTCAGCTAGTCATTCATCACGCATTTACCAGGATACGTGTTGCAAAGATGAATAAGACTGCTGCCTCACACTCAGTCACCTGGGCCTCACTGAGTCACAGCAAGTGGAATTCTCCAAACTGTTTCAGGTGTTGTCTTGGTCATGTTTCCCCCTCTTTTTCCCCTCATTTTTTATCAAGCATATGTGGTTGAATGCAGATAAATTAAATGTGTACTTTATGAACAGGGAAATCCAGGCAGGTGGGTGGCATTGGGGCAGGCAGGATTTTCAGAGAGGCACACTTGAGAACCTAGCAGGACATCAGGTCTGGGGGCAGGGTTCCGGGCAGGGTTGGGCTGGGATCAAGGGCAGTTACCTGAATGAGACGTGAAGGCCAAGGCTAGATTAAAAGAAAGGAAGCCTTGATTTTAATGGTTGGCCTGGAATTGCAGAAATCCTCTTGCCCTGGAGCAGAGCCCACAGGTGAGAGGAATGTTAAATGGTACAACTTTAGCCATTGTGAAGGCCAGAGTAGACTTGGGGAATGACTGTAATGGAGGGGTGTGGTCTTGACAGGCTGGAGGGGCAGGCCGTGTGGGTAAAAGGAAGGCACAGCAGTGATGCAGAGGTAGGAGACCACGACGTGTATACACCGAGTAGTGAGGAGACCAATTTGGCTGGATCATAGAGGACATAGAGGAACAAGACATTAAGAGGGATAGACGGTGTGGAGAGTAGGGTGAGGAGTTTGTGGGGAGCTTCTGAAAGGATTGTAAGCACTGAAGTGATAACCTGCAGAGTTTGACTCCAGAAAGTACCCTCTGATGATAAGGTGGGGAATGGATGGCTGGAGGCAGGTTGGGCTGGGTGATAAGCATGCCAGGGAGACTTGGTGAGTGGATAGCATCTGCGCAACTTGGGGGCTGACCCAATGTCCGCAACAGGGAGGAAGGCTGGATACAAAGTATTGCAAACTCAGGAGGCCAGATCCTCAAAGGCCAGAATCAGTCTTACTTGTCTTTGCATCTGAAGCATCTAGCTCAAGGAAGGCATGGCATGTGGTAGGAGTTCAGTAAACGTTTGATGAACAATTCAGTTAATTCATTGGGAGACTCGTGGTGTCATCACTGGAAACCCAGTTACAAGGAAAAGGTTTGAGAAGGGAAGGTTAATAAGTTTATAATTGATTGTCCTATAAAATTAGAAGCAAAAAAGTACTTGGAGTTCTTTCCCTTCCCACAAAGGCAAGCTGAAGCCATTCACTGTCAGTGGTGCTCCCTTGGGGAGTTGGTGGAGGCCCCTAAGAGGACCTGCCACCTGCTGTCCCGCCCAGGGCTAGAACCCCTTCCGCCAGGGCCGCTGGCACCAGCTTTGTTTACAGAACACTGTCCCTCCTGGGACCTCACTGCATCTGCTCAACAGCCTGTCAAGTATATACAACTATTATCCTCATTTTACAGAGGAGGAGACTGAGGTTCAGAGAGGCTATTATTTACCCAAGCCAGTCTCTGGCGTAAGCAGATTTGAATGGAAGCCTTCAGATTCCACTGTATCATAACACAGCCTGACGATTGAAAACAGTTGGCCCTAAGCATGCTTTCCATTGCCTCAGGTTGGAGTCACTGCTTTTATATAGCTCAGAAAAGGCTGAAAGACAAATGAAGTCTCCTTTTTGTTTGTTTCTTTTGTTTTTGTTCTTAGGTGCTTGTGACTAAATTCACTAATTTCACTGGCTGTCAAGGCTGTGTCAAGGAACATGGGTTTGAACGGGTGTGGTTTTTGAGTCCTGGACTGCATGTCAGAAACCTTTGCCATCACGGGAAGTTCTGTCACTCTGGATTTCCTGTCTGATCCCCACAGCTGAATGCTTCAGCAGTGTGATTTAGCACCCTGGCTCCCCATCAGCCAGTTCTGGCATTTATTTGAATGCATTACCCCACTGGTTTCCATAAACTATTTTACAATTGTTTAAAATAAATGACTGTTTATTTCCACAAAAACCATCTGTATTTCTTTACAGAGCAGCAGATAACTGTATGTAAAATTTGGTAATGTCACAGTGACTCAAGTTAAGAGAAACAGATTGGGTTGAAAAATTGGATGCTAAGGGACAGTGTTAAAGGTTTCCATTCTCTCTAAATAACAAGTGATATCTGGATTTGAAGGAAGAAAAAAATATTTCTTTTTTACAAGTAATATCTGCCTCCTTTCTCCAACGGGAAGTACATTCACACCAGCTGGACAGTGACAGGTTATGGACTGTTTGCACACCTTGGGATGGTGACGTGTCTGGCCCTTCCAGCACCCTCCCTGCCTGAGCTGGTGCGTGAGAGTCTCCTGTCCAGTGGCTTCCGGCCTTCTCCAAGTTGTGAAGTTTTCGGTTGTCCGGGCCTTACCTCTTCTCGTTCTGATGTTGAGTGTGTTACGTTTATGTTTGTGTGTTGTAGCTCAGGTCCCTCTGGTAGGGAGCATGTTAGGACAGGTTGCTGTGGCTGGAGAAGGCGGGCCTGGGTGAGGGAACAGACTGATTGGGAAGTGGGACTACCCCATGTCAGTGGTGGTCTTCCATTCTCAAGCCAGTGTCGAAAGCTTGATTCACACTAGCTCCATCCATCCCCAGGAAACCCAGTCAGATTTGGGCCACTGTTGGGATTCTCCAAACTGAGGGGACATTTGGAGTGAGACGGAGGTGGAGCTTCAGGTCTGCCTAGGAGCGAGAGATGGTCCGGATGGTAGGCAAGCGGGCTGGGCTTCAGGTTAGTCACCAGGTATTCACTAACAGCCCTTGTACCGTGGCCATCCTAGGAATGCACGGATACAAAAATGTGCTCCCACCCTCAACCTGAGTGCAGCAAGTACAAAAGACAGGCACACCCAGAGCTCTTTCTAGTATGAGTGGCACAGAGAAGTCCAGAGGCAGTGACACCTGAGCAGAGTTTTGACTCCTCAAGGAGGAGAGAATGAGTGCTAGAAAAGTAGAGTAGAGGGAAGATTATTCCAGACAGAGGGCACAGAGGATTAAAACGGCATAGTTTTGGAGGATATTTCTGGATTATTATGTCATTAGGTGGGAGGTGGAGAAGAGGGAGATGAGAGCAGTGTGGCAGACCTCTAGAGGTTCCAGCCCATTCTTCCTCTCTCTCTGTCTCTCTCTCTCTGTCTGTCTGTCTCTCTCTCTCTGAATGCTGTTTGGAAAGCAGAAGCAGCAACCTGGACACATGACTTATTGGGTCCTTGGAACAACTTAAGAGGTAGGTTCTGTTATTATCCCTCTTTTACAGATGTGAAAGTAAGGCACAGAAAGGTTAAGTAAATCACCCAGGGTCACACAGCTAGTAAGTGGTAGAGCTGGGAATTCAAACCCAAGCAGTCTGGCTTATAACTGTCTCACCCTACCCTCTCAAATGTGTTGGGCTCAGCAGAGGTTGCAGAGAACTCCCTAAACACGCATACTCAGAAACACACACACACACACACACTCACAATATTGAGCCTAGGGCAGGAATCACATCAGACCTTCTCCCAACCCCTGATGGACTCTTGCCATACCACCTCTTATCTCAAAGCCTGAGTAGAGGAAGGCATCAGGACTGCCCTAGAGGGAGGTTGAGTAGGCCAGACAGAGACAGTGTGGGATCACCCTTTGTTTTCCACAGTACCTTCCAGAATCCATGAGGAGGACAGGGCAGGCATAGTTGTCTAGACTGGGGTGGGCAGTCTGACCCTGGGTCTGTGGTCATTGGCTCCTTCTGTGAATGGCCTCTGGGCGCCAGCAGCCTGGCCTCAGGTGCTCCAGTCATCTTCCCCTTTGCTGCTCAGCTCCTTTGAGCAGCTCTGGAAACCTGTGTGGTCCAGTCTGTGGCTTGACTTAGGACCATGGGAACTCCTAAGCAGGCTCTGTGCCATTTCAGTTCATGGCTCCCCAACCGTTTAGGTGTCTCCCCAGCAGCCACTGAGACCACATGATCTGAGAGGAGGCTCCAGGGGCCACAGTCCCTCGTCTGATCCTACTGGAATCTCTGAGATTGTTCAACCTCATTTTTTTAAATTGGATTTTTAATAATAATAGTAATGCTAATATATGCCCACTGTCAAAAAGCCAAACAAGGTAGAAGTCTATAAAGTAAAAAAAAACCAAAGCCTTCGCCTTTGCTACTGCCGCATACTACACCCAAGGTAATTCTAAGGTAACAGAATAACTGTGAGAACAGTTTGGCTCATATCCTTCCAGATTGGGTGGGTGGGGGTGTGTGTGTGTGTGTGTGTGTGTGTGTTTTCAACAAATATGCGTGCACACACAGATATAAATGCACATGTAGCTGGGGTTTTACTGTATTAAAGTGGAGTATATGCTATACATTCTGTATCTTTTTAAATTTAATAATGTATCATAGAAATCTTCCCATGTCTTATTAGCTTAATTTTTTTAACAGTTCCATAACATCCCAGTGTACAGATACACTGTGTTTATCTAGTAGTTTCCTACTGGAGAATATTTAGACTGTGTGCACTTTT
The DNA here is from genome assembly GCF_030028045.1 of Hippopotamus amphibius kiboko. NCBI lineage: Eukaryota > Metazoa > Chordata > Mammalia > Artiodactyla > Hippopotamidae > Hippopotamus > Hippopotamus amphibius. The sequence goes on from NC_080187.1 coordinate 10,243,941, forward strand.
TAATATTGAAACAGTGCTGCAGTGAACATCTTTGAACAACATCAGTGTGAGCTTGGAGTAATGTCTCTTAGGCTAGATTCCTTTGTTGGGTCAAGGTTGTTCAATTTTAAATGCCACCTCATTGAAGTCATTCTGTTTAACAGAGATTACTGAGCACATACAAAGAGCCTGTTGCTGTGCTGCAGCTCTGGGAGGGGAGTTAGGTTTTTTTAAAAGCCCCTCCACTCACATCTTCAAGGAGTGCCCTGATTGGGGGGCCGGAAGGAAAACAACAACAAATAGACAGCAGTGCTTCTAATCCAGCCTGCTCCAGGCACTGAGAGAAACACGGCCTCAAGGAGGTTGGGATGAAAGAGCTCTTAATTCTGACAGAGAGTCAGGCAAGGCTGCAGAGAGGAGGGGAGATGCCCAAAGGTGTGCCTCTCGACTCCTCCCAGGAGCCCTTCTGCGAGGCTGGGTGTTCAAGAAGAAATTTGTTCTAAAGAATTATGATGCTCCTGCATTTTCTCCTACACAAAGAAGGAAATCTCAGCTGTACGCCCTTTCCTTTCCTCCTCTTGGCACTTTCTGATTGATGATTGGAAATGATGGCAATACATAAACTATTTTTCTTTTTATTTTATGACCTGGTAATAGCAGTAACATATTTCCAGTAAATGTTTTCTATCGCAATAAAAAAGTTGTAACAAGACTAGAAATGGGTATAGTTAAACCCTAAAGAAATCACGCTTTCAGAACTGTGGATTGAGGCAGTAACTCTGTAAATCATTTAACTTAGAAAAAAGCCCCCTCCCCCCAACAAAGTCAGGGCAAGCAGATGGCGTTCACTTCAAGTGCTCGGCAGTTAGGTGCCCGTCGTGGGCGCTGAGGGGCTTTCAGTTTCAGCCCCCTCAAGACCAACTACCGCCCTCTTTTCCTCCTAGTCTCCCACCTAACGTCTTCACTCCTTTCTGAACTGATAAATTATCTCAACCTTACAATTCTTTTTTTTTTAACCCAAAGATCAAGATCATAGAATGCTCTTTCTGGAACACAGCATAGCAGTATGGTTAAGAGCACAGGCACTGGCATCACACACCTGGATTCTTCTGGCCTCGCTGTGGACACGTGACTTAACCACTTTGCATTTTTTACTCCTCCGTAAGATGGGGGATTAGAATAGGGCCTACCTCATAGTTTTATGATTCAGAAGGCTAATGCATGTAAAGGACTGTTAAGGGCCCACGCAAATTGATGGTTTTGTTAAACTTTGCACAGCAGTATAACAGCTGACGATTATCGAGTGCTTATTATGTCCTAGGCATTGTGTTCCGCAGAATCTCTGCAATTACTCCATGGTTTAGATCAACGAACTTGCCCAGTGTCACAGAGCTTTTGTAAAAGAGCCAAGATTTTAACCCAAGTCTTTCCAACTCCAAAACCCACACTTTAATCACCACATGTCCACCTTCTAGGATTAGATAACAGCAGGAACAGAGATGCTTACACTTTGCTTTTGTTTTGAGCAGTGAGTTTCAGTTTTATTTGGGGACCTTACTGTCTCCCCTGGGAGACGGACTCTCAGATAGCTCCAAGGAACTGCTCTGAAGAGGTACGGGAGGAGCCGGGATATATATGAGTTCTTTGGCTGGCAATTACAAGCAGTCATGCAGACATCTTGGTAAAGATTATTGCTAATCACAGAAAACGGGTATATCAAGATGGTTACACTTTGAACAGCCTCTCTCACACCAGACGTGTCCTCCTTTGGCTGGTAAAGATTTGAAGCCGATATTGTTGAGAGCCTGTGCTCTCAGAACTCCAGGGTCAGGCAAAAAGGAAGCATTTCCTTTCCCTAATTGTAGGCAGAGCCGCTTGCTCCTCAGCTGACGGTTGTTTAGGCGCTGTTACTCCTAAGAGGATGAAGGGCTGCCGCTTCTGTGTGTCTGGTGTCCTTAACATGCTTTGAAAATTAGTCCTTTCCCAGGCTTTGCCTTTAATTTCTGATTCTAGCTGACACCGTCATTAATGGTCTTGTGCAAGCTTTCTGTCGACTTGAAGACTACTGTGTAAAAGTGGTTTTGCTGTCCTATCAATAATGGTCATAATTTCCCCCATACTCTCATCAGCAGTGAATTGAGTCTTGCAGCAAAGAAATGGAAACCCCAGTGCAGTGGTTTTAAAGTGATTTGTCTTGTAGACGGAGTCTTATTTCAGTAAAATCAGGTCAGTGCAGCACTGCTGGGTCAGATGTAAGTCTGATACAAATTAGTTGGAGGAAATGGATCATTCCAACCTTAGGCTATTTTTAGCTTCTGTAGCTTTTTAATATCTCTTTTCTTTATTTACATTTGCTTTAATAAAGTTTAATCACCATTGTGTTCTCAGTTTCAACCGAGCCTTTGATAAAAGGAAAACATGCTGCCTCCCCACCCCATAGAAGCAGCCTTCCCTTCACAGTTTTGGGGTTTGCTCCAGTTATAACATTGTTTAAACACTTAAACCCACTCCTGCGCATCCTGTGGCCGGCCCCCTTTCTGGGGTTTGTTTATAACACAAACTGGCCCCTTGACCAGTCTGTTCTTCATTGCTATTGAAAGTTAATGGGGGCAAAATTGCATTCCGAAACACTTGAACCTGAAGTGGCCAGGGCCGAACTTAGTTGATCTCTGGTGATCGGTTCAATTTAGTTACGATTTTTTGCCATTAGGCTGGGACTGAATGATGGTGATTTGGTTGAGACCAAATGTCTGAAGAAAATTGGCTCTCTGATAAGAGTGCTGTTATCAGAGGGGGCTACCTTCTCATTTACATTTAGATGAGTATTGATTATTTATTTACTCAGAGAAGTGAGATTCGTTTCCAATCTTATCTTTCTCGTCTCTGCTTGTCAGCAGAAAGAGAGATAGAGCTCCTGACATCAGGCCAAGATAACAGCACTTTGTAGTAAAGATAAAAGTTGGAATGGGCCTTTTTCTAGTCTTGACTGAAAGGATAAGTTTTAAAAATTAGAACTGATGGGTCATGCTTTCAAAACCTTTCCTGAAGGTTTTGCAGTTTAACTAGGCAGGAGAATTGGTTTATTGGAACAGCTTTGGTCTTTCTTCTTTTGTAATAGGAATGGTATTTAATTTGATTATATTCGGCTGTTTCACTGAGAACAAATGGTGTATTGGCTCAGAAGAGGATAAAGTGTGACCTTATTGTCATGTCAGCGTGTTCCTTTTTTATTATTTAAATTCCAAATTATCCAATCCAGGCCTCAGAGGGTCTATAAGCTACAGTGGTTATCACTTGAATATAATTCAGTGCTTATATTATGATCAAACAGAAAATGATTATAGTCACCTCTAGAGGAAGAGTTATAAGCAATGGAGCTGACACTACATGCAAACATTTGAGGATAGCTGGTGTGGGGTCTGAGCTCTGATATTGACAGCATCGGCTTGTGGGTGATGGCTTTGGCTCAGTGAGGAACTTGGGATTCAGCCGGCCCCTGCCATAGAGCAGACAACACTGGGCACCGCTTGCCTCAAATGGGTCTCCCTGCCACCAGTCTTCTCAAGCCCACTGTTGACAGTGCCACCAGAAGTGTACCAAAATATAAAGCTGATTATGTCACTCCCCTGCTCTGTTAGCATCTCTGTTGCTTATAAGAGAGAATCTAGACTTTGACCAACAATCTGGGCCAAGCATCCCAGTCTCAGCTTCCCATTGAACCCCACAGAGCCTGGCCCTTTCCACGCTGAATTTCCCTTGGTCTGCCTGGGCTCTGCAGTACCCCTTTGCCTTTGTACATTCTGTTCCCTCTGTAGGAATGCGCTACTGCCCCCTTCTTCTCCCAGCTCCCCGACCTCCTTCAAGACTCAGTTCAGATGTTTCCACCTCAGAGAAGGAAAATTCATTGTCCCCTCTCCTGTATTCCCACCATGCCTTGTCCTTGCCTGGGGAAGAGCACTGACTGGGGCTCTTTGATAATTTTATCTACTCGTGTGTGTCTTGCCACCTCCCCCAGCCTACTTGAGGTCAGGCATCATTGATTATTCATCTCTGTGTCTGGGACATTGTTGATACCCCTAAAATGTGTGTTAGATGAATGTATGGATGGCATTGTAACACCACATATCTTTTGATATCTGTGCTGCCATGGTTTGTTTAGTGGGTTCTGACAGTTACTCATCATTTTTAAACTGTATTCATGGATCGGAGACACTAAGGAACTTTAGGAATCCTGGCTGCTGAACAAATCTCTAATCTTAAAAATGCTGCTTGTAGCTTAAAAGCAAGCTTGTTTAAATAGACCTGTACACCCTCCCACCCCGCACTCCTACCCTGGACACACATGAGAAAGGATATAGACATCTGCTCTGATGTCAGCAGTCACTGAGTTCATCTAATCCTCACAGCAACCTTCTCATTTTACAGATGAGAAAATATGCAGAGATTAAGTAACTTCCCCAGAATGCATAGTGAGAGGGTGCAGACAGTGGAGTTTTCTACTCAAAACCCAGCTTTTCCTCTTATTTGCTCATACTTAACTTTTTCTGGCTACAAGCAGCTCTAAACTGATGAATGGAAAATAGCTGACATGAAGGCATATCTGTGAAAGTGTTCAGGCTTTTCCTTTATCATTTTCCAGATAGGTGGTCCTCTAACTTGTTCCGATGCTCAGCAATAATAATGATAGGTTAATTCATTTTTATCCCACTTCAATCTGAAAAGCAGTTGAAATAGATACACTAATGGGATAAAAAAAAAATGCATGAATTGAAAAACTACATGAAAGAAAAGGAAAATAAAGGTCCAGAGGATTAACTGACACAGAAATGTGTGTCCAGTCATCACACATTTAGTGCTGAGCTTCATCATGGGCAAAGGAGAAAGGAACACAGTATCAGTTAGTTGCAAGATTTATATTAAACTGTCTAAAGGTACAAAACAAGCCAGTTGCTGGGAGGAAGTACAGCTTTTCCTGATAGGGAGGTTTGAAGGAGGTTTCTCCCATGGGTCTTTAGAAATCAGATGCAGAGTGATGGGTCTATAGTATGGCTTCTCTCTCTTCAGGCTTCTGCCCTTGCTTCCTGTTAGATTTCAACTCTCAGTTGGCTCCCAGCTGTTAAGGAATGGCATGCCAAATGCTTTTATGTTTCGGTCAAGGATTAAAGAAAAGGGATGGAGGAAGCTGAACTGAGCATATATCCACCATCCAACAGATAATACAGATTTTCTTTGAAACTTATGTGCTAAGATATTTGCCTCAGGTTTACAAAATCCCATAAAAATCCTGCTTGGGTATTATAACTTGGAACCCTCCCAAAGTGCCCAGAGCAGTATTTTGTTCCTAGACCATTCGGTGACATGGTTTTACTGCAATAAATACATCATCGGAGTGCCCAAGCAGTTTTTTTTGTCGCTGCAGAGTAACTGCTTCCCAGAATCTTCCTTTTGTGTTCCCCTCTGCTGTGAAGGAGAGTGTATGTGTAGCTCCATGAGCGTCTGTGACATTTTAAAACCTCTTTCCAAAGGGTGGATGTTGCTTTGAGAACTATGTCCAATTTGGTGTGAAAGAGCCTCTTATATTGTTATATAATCATTTCTGTGGCAAAAGTATGTTAATAGAAACTGACCTCACAGCTTGTGTTCATAAAATGGCTTTTGGCTGCTGCTATTTTCTCTCCTCCCATGTCAGCTGCCTGAAAATTAACTCAGCATTTGATAGAAACTATTGTTCGATGTATAGTAGTTGTTTTATTTATATATATATGTGTATAGTCATCATAATCTTGATTGTCATCAACAGACATTGATTAAGAACTTGCTCATGAGTGAGGCCCTGTGGTCTGTATGTAATATGTAGACTGCGGGCCTGGGCCGTCCTAGGTATGAATCCTAGTTCCACCACTTCCTGTGGGACATCAAGTTATTTAGCCCCTGTAAGTCATGGTTTCTTCCTCTGTAAAATGGAATTCGTACTCTTTTCATCCTAACATGACAAAGAGTAAATGAGATGATCTTTATAAAAGGCCTGGTTGTTAGTACCTGGCACATAGTCGCCCCTGTTCTGTTATGATCCCTTACAAAAGTTTGATAATGTGAGTGGTGGTGATGATGGCTGAAAACTTAAATAACACTATTAATGTTCTAACTGCTTTACAACTGATAACTTATTGAATCCTCAGACAGGCCTATAAAGTAGGTGCTATTATTATCCCCATTTTATAGATGAAGAAACAGAGGTTAAGTAAGTTGGCCCAAAGTCATACAGCTCAGTTTCTCACCCAGGACTAGACCAAGACAGTCTGGCCCCAAGTGCATGCCCTTAATCATCAGGCTGCATTGCTTCTCATACATACCCTGCCTCTCCTTACACAGTGTGACCTAAAGTTATCAATCTGGCCTTTTCAGGGAAAAACATGTAAAATAATCTTTCTCTGTGAAATATCCAGTGTTTGGGCAAGAATTAGGAGAGAAATTGAGATTTGGAATAGGCAGTTTTCTACTTGGGTCTAGATCTCAAGCCTCGTCTACAGCTTAACTACCCTGCCTTCCCCAGAGTTAAGACCCATCCATCCTTTGCTAATTTCAGAAGTGGGTTTCTAAGTTGTTCTTTAGCGTTTGTGGAAGACCATGGAGTACCGAGAGCAGATGATGGTGCTCAACATTTTAGTTACTTAAAAAACTGAGTGTACATGGGAATATTCTGAAAGATGGGGAGAGAGTCTTCCTGGATGGATGGAAAAGATAAGGTGATTCTGTCTTCATAAGGAACCAGGATACAGCCATAGCATGGGATATTTAGCATGTGTGAATTTCATTAAATCATTTATTGTAGAAATGAATGTATAGAAGCCACAAGTTAAGTAATTTAGAACCAAAATGAATCCATGAATCTACAAAAAATGTATACTTATGATATAAACTGTGGCTTTTTATAATTGGTCAGTAGTTTATAGTTTGTAAAAGGAAGAAAGCTTAAAAATACATAGGCTTTAGGACCAAAGACCCTTGGGTTTCATTTCCCCCTCCTGCGTGATCTTAGGCTAGTTACTTCACCCTGCCAACCTTCAGGGTCCCAGTCTGTCATATGAGGGTAATAATATCTGCCTCTCAGAGTTGCTGTGAGGATTCAGTAAGGTAACATACCGAGAGTGCTTGGTGTATAACGGTCATGCAGTAATTGAGAGTCATCATAATACAAGGCGTCAAGGAGAATATCCTAAAGCTACTTTTAGGAAACCAACTATTTTAGTAGAAATATCTGCAAAACCCAAGAAACAAGAAAGTAAATACGGAATGGTGACACTTGTGGCTTAGAGAGTGATGCAGGGACTTGTGTTTAGGGCTAAAGGACCCTTCCTAGTCCTTGCTGCCTCCTCTGGTTTCCCTCATCCACGTTTCCCAGGCAACCAGAGACCAAAAGTAAAAAGTGTACAGAGGAAACCAGCCTGAAGTACACTCTGATGTGGCCAGCCTTCGGCTCCCAGAATCAGAAAAGGATGGCTTGCTTACCATCCAGTTGTCAGGTAGGCAAACAGCTCTAGACGCCCAAAATCCTATATGCTGTGCTCAAAGAGTGAGCACGCCAGGTTGCAGGGTTACTTAAGATGAAAATATTGATCCATATAAACAGATCATGTCTAGTTTTGATTAAACTGTTGCAAATGAAAGACCCATTGCAGATGCCACAGTGTGTGGTAATTACAGTATCCTCAGAAAAATGGCATAGTAAGAAATTGGAGGACTTATAAGTATGTATGATGTTTTTAAAATGATAAAAGTAAAAAAAAAAGGTGGGGTTGGGGGAGTTCCCCGCCAGTCCAGTGGTTATGACTTGAGCTTTCACTGCCATGGACCTGGGTTCGATCCCTGGTCTGTGAACTAAGATCCCACAAGCTGTAGCACAGCCAAAGGAAAAAAAAACTGTAAAAGTAGGCTTTATTTAAGTAATTATAGGGAATTTGAAAAATATAGGAAAACACTAAGGAAAAATAAAAAAATTCATTATCCCACTATTCAGTATAACTACTATTCACATTTTGGAAATAACCTTCCAGTATCTCCCCTCCCCCAATGACTTTACGTATATTTTTCATAATTATAATCGTCTTACAAAAATTTTGTTATAATTTGCTGTTTTCATAAGATAGCATATTGTAAATGTGTTTGATAAAATCAAATACTTTTGCAGCATCACTTTTAATATCTTCGTGGTATTTCATGATATTTTGTGTAACCAATCTCCCTGTTGCTCGATCTGGGTTATTCCCAAATTTTGACTGTCATGAAAAAATGAATTATAGCTAAACTTTGTACTCGGATTTCACTGTGAATTTGTAGGAGTGGATGTCAGTGGGTATACACTATGTTGCTGGAAGATACTAGGGGTGGGACAGTTGGAGATTAACAGGCCAGTGTTTTAGAAAGCAGCTCTCCAGGTTCAGGGGTGGCTCTCTTCTCTCTAATGGGCTGAAGCTGCCCACAGCTGTGAAAGGTGGGTGTTGTGGGTGGGGGGAGACAGGGGTGGGGCCGGAGAAAGGGATCATAGGAATCTCTCACCAGCTAAGTTTTCTGAAAGTTCAGCTGGGCATGATTCAGTGATTACTGCCACCAGTGAGTATGAAAGCACGCAGTGATGGGCAGCAAGCACACTCGGTAATTGACAAGTGTTGGCACCGACAGGTGATGGGCAGTGGAGACTAAGAATTATCTGTATTTCCATGCCTTTATTTGCTTAATTTTTTGAAATTAAAATTTTTTGAACCTTCTTGACATGAATACAGTGTATTAGAGTTTGTAAGAACTATGTAGACTTCTGAGCATGTATTTCCTTAAATAGTTGTATATCTCTTGAGCATTGTTAACTTAGTGAAGGTTTAAAACCTGTAAGTAGTGTAAAAAGGACTGAATGTGTGTAAGAACTCAAATAATTGGCAGAAATGTTAATGAAATACCAATTAGAGAAAAGATCAAATATACCGTGAAACTGAACTGAAACAAGGCTGCAGGTGAACGTAGAGCACGGGGGAGAATGACTTGAGGTGAGTGAAATGCCGCAGACGGAGGAAGGAGAAGTGTTGGATGTGAATAATCAACAAGCTGACGACACATCTAAAAATATGTCTTCCGCCTGGGAGCCCTGCACGGCCTCTGATGCTTCTTCAGATCTCTCACACCTCCCCTGTCTGACCAAACTCGCCTTTCATCGTCAAAATAATGACAGTTTCTTACACCTCTAATCTTTTCAATAACCATTAACAACAGAAGCAGTCTTTTGAATCCAATCATTGGACCTGTTAGGTGTTATCTGAGAAGAACAAGATTGTCATTCGGTTTGACAAAGAAATACATGAATAAATGTATAAAATGCCCCAGTGTTTTAAGATCTGCCAGGACCCCTTTGTGATGTAGGGTACCTAATACTCCGGTTTTTCAGTATTATTGAACCTGTGCCTCTTGTGTTTTCATAAATATTTCAACAGAAACATGAATCAGCAGCCACTATCCTTCTGTCACCATAACCCAAAAACCTGGAATTTATTTTTTAACCGCACGTGCTTTTTAAAAGAATTTTTGCCTTTTGGGGCTGTCACCACATTCGAGTTCTAAACATACCTTATTCCTGCTTATAGTTGGTTATTCATTATCATATAATAATTATTAATAAATAATTTTGTAAGCAGTATCTCCTATGAGGCAGGTGCATTACTAAGTAAGTGTTTTTCCTATGTCATCTCTAATCTTCACAATAATCCTTCAAGGTATAAGTATTTCCACATTACATATTAGGAAACAGAGATTCAGAGAGGGTAGGGGACCTGCTCATATCTGGGAAACCATTGTAGCCACATTGTGATTCCAAGTCAGTCTGACTCAAAAGCCATCTACCTCCCATCTTGTTTTGGGGAGAACTGAGCAAAAATAGGCCTGATAATAGAGTAGACAAGCGTGTGAAACCTGGTGGGAAAAAAAACTCAAACTCTTCCATCTTGGATCGCTAGACCCCAAACAGGCTTCAGTGTTTTCCTAATGCTTTATCAGCTTTTTGCTGGCGTGTGGTGTTTTTCCAATGTTAAATTCACTGTTTCAGACTGCTTCCCCTCCTCCTGCCCCTTTGATCTTCCAGGCCCCCAGTACCGCCTGGAGAAGCAGAGTGAGCCCAACGTCGCCGTGGACCTGGAGAGCACTTTGGAGAGCCAGAGCGCCTGGGAGTTCTGCCTGGTCCGCGAGAACAGTACGTTGGCCTCCTCGCTCCGTGCCTGCTTTGTCCATTGCAGCCTGCTCAGAAGTTCTGTGTTTGGGAACACTCACTGGTCTGGCCTCCCTAGGCATATTTGAAGTGACTTTGTTTTCTAAGGCAGACCTCAGCCTTCATGCCAGAAGTGTATCCCAGAGTGAAATGATTGATTTCATGCTTCTTGGGAAAGAGTGTGCATCCTGTGTAGCCCTCTGTGATTAATATTTATCTGTTAAACTGTATCTTCCTAAGTTAGGAACAGTCCTGGAAACAGCTTAGAAATATGAGGCCTTTTCTGTGGCAAAGGCTATTTTGTATATAAAGCAACTGGCCCTGGCAGTATCACTGTTCAGTCATCAAGTTTTAGAAAATTCTGACCATTTCCACACTCTTGGCCAGAGGCAATGCAGTGGTTCCTAGTGCTATGTAGAAAGCCTCTTTGAAACTTCAGTTAATTTCTTTCATTCTCTGTTTAGAGTTTCAGACTTGTGAATTTTGGCTGTTCCTCTCCTCTGTACCCCCACTGACTTACGGGGCAAGTGACATGTGATCACAACAGCCAACTCTGCATCGTTCCTGCTTCAGGGCTTCTACACAGGCAGTTTCTTCTGTGTGGAACACGTTCCCCCATTCTGGTTAACTTTCTCATCCTTCTTCTCAGTTTAAATGTCACCTTGATAGAGGCCACCTGTGATCTCCCTGTCCCCCCATTGCCTAAACCCAGTCCGTCCCTCCTTTGGGTCCCCTGTTATATTCCATCATAGAGCTACTACTTTTTCTTCATTGTATATGTTTCTGTTTATTTATTTTTCCCAATGATTGTTTGATGTCTGTCTCTCCCACTAGATTGTCAAGTCTTGGAGGGTATTCCTTACCCATACCAGGTTCATTAATTCAGCAAATAGTCACTCATCACCTCTTATGGGCCTTGTCCTGCATGTAGGCACTCTGTAGTGGATTCTGTTTCAAAGTGTTGACTCCTGTTATAGGAATAAGATAAAATGTTATTTGTTAGGATCTTGGAATATATTTTGGATATATAACACTTACACATGCAAAAACTTTTCAGATAACAAAGTATCTATGGTGAAAACTTTTAGCCTCTCTTCTCTGCCCTAATTCCTCCCCTGGAGACAACAGTTGTTCCCAGTGATTTTGGTATCTTTCCAGGGATCATCTAAGCATATGCAAGCATATTCTGTATATGTACATGAATATACCCACACAAAGACATATACACACACATACATATACACACATATTTCCCCACTTTTAAAAACAAATGGTAGCAAACTGTCATTAGTGTTCTACATTTTTCTTTTATCGTTGTAACAATGTCACATAGAGAGTGCTCCATATTCTACATCAATCCATATATTATTCCATATATTAATTTACCTTTTTCTTTTTAAACTGCTGCATAGTATTCCACAGTATACTGTGATTCCAAATTTAGATGTGTTTTGGGTTTTGGGGGTTTTTTTTTTCCCCCTTTTAAGATAGGGTGCAACTTTCTTACACTAGGAAAGAGAAGCTATGAGGATTGGTGGATAAAACTTTGAAATATGGGCTCTTATTCTCACTCCACTTCTAAGTATGAGCATAGTCTTAATTAAGTTGTATGACCTCTGTCGGCCTCAGCATCCTCATCTTAAAGGATTTGCAAGATACTTTCAGTGCTTGCCTTTGAGTCAAAATCACTTTGTTAGTGAAAGAAGACCATACCGGCATTTACAGTGTATGCCAGGCAGTGCACAGTTTGGAATCAATAGAATAATGTAACTAGTCTTTGTAAAATGGAAGTAAATTATAAAAACAAATTATTCTTTTTATAGAAGAGGTTTTTTAAATTTTTTAAGTAGGAATTTCAATCAAGAACCCATATTGTTCCCCAGTAGCTACCTAGTAAGAAGTTGGATTCAGACAAAGAAAAATATTTCAAAATCAGATTTTTTTTTTAACTTCTGTTGCTGTATTTGATCAGGACAGGCTTACTATCCTTAAAGCCATTTTAGAAGAGAACTAAATTATGAGCATCTTTTATGCAGTGTTTAAGAGAATATGCTATCAAGCCAGACTGCCTTAGTTCATATTCTGGCTCTGCCACTTCATGGCTCTGTGACCTTGGACAACTTACTTAATCTCTCTTAGGTAGTTAATTTGCCTTCATAAGATTGATGGGCGGATTCATAAAGCTCTTAGAACAGTGCCTGGCACATAATAAACACTCAATAAATATGAACTGTAATTAATAAATAACAGAAGAGCAGCATTGTGTGGCTCGTAGAGCAGATGAGGCATGAATGTGGAGGTCTGGAGTCATGGAACTGTCAGGGCCCCCATGGAGGTGTGCAGCGGGGAAGGGAGTGATGCAGAATGGAGGAGGGGCGGGGGGGTGGGAGCCAGGGCAAGTGTATAAGTCTGTGTCACAGGACCAGAGAACTTAGAGGTGGGGTACTTTCCAGCAAATGTGCTTTGGTGTCCCAGAAGAGGTATACCTGTAAGTAAAAGCATTTGATTGAGAAGACTGCCATAAGAGTAGAAATAAGCTTTCAGTTTTTCTTCCACAGAGGGACAGGGCATGGCTTTTTATACCAACTGCATCAAAAGATGTTTTTTTAATTATTCAGGCCTTCTATTGTAAGGCATCATGCTAAACATTTTGCTCTCTCTTGTATTCTAATTGTGGAGAGAGGTCGTGACTTGCCCACGTTACCTAGTCAGTAAGTGATAGGACCAGAATTCTAAGTCAGCTATCTGACTCTAAAGCCCACCCTGAGATTATTGATGAAACAAACTAAATTTTCAGTCCTAAGAAGGGTGATGACAATTGTCTTTATACACTGTGAGAGAAGCTTGCAAATGAATCTAATATGACAAGAGTTTATGCCTAGGGACTGAGAGGTAACATTTGTGCTTGAATCTTGGCCTAAATAAGAAAATGACAAGCCAAAGTCCTTGAGCTTTCCAGTTTGGATCCTAGTCTGATAATCTACTACATCCTTCAGCCAACTGTCTGCTAGAAGCTGGAATCAGACCAGGAGGAAACCCAAGTACATTATGGAGAGTCAGATGTAACATTAGAAGACTTCCATTCTTGTCCAAGTGTCTATATAAATCCTGGCACCAAACTGAACCTCAATTTCCTTTTCTGCCAAATGTTGCTAGTGACCTTTTCCTTTACCCACTGTTCATATGTGGGTAGCCCATCCAGAGCCTTAGAAGAAAGATGCAGCGTGAACCAACCTGTTGTTTCCACAGCTTTCAGAGAGAAACTCCCATTGTCAGGGCTAAAATAGACCTAAAATTGAACCGGCTTTATGGAGTGCCACAAGTATCAGACACTGTGTCAGACACTATCTTCCCTATTTTATCACTCGCTAGTCTGCCCACAGAGTAGGTCAGCATGGTGCTTAAAGCACAGTCTTTAGAATGAGGCAGACCTTGGGTGGACACTGCAGCCTCTGACATCAGACAAATCATGTCACCTCTCTGAGCCTGTTTCCTGTGTAATGGAGGTGACTGAATCTATTTCACAAAGTTGTTGTGAGGATTAAATGAGATAGAGGCGCTGTTGTTATTAGGCCAGTGTTGCCATCATCTTTATCTTATAGAAGAAGAAACGGAGGTTTTAAGGGAGTGATTTGCTCCTGGTCACATGAATAATCATTAGGGGGCCTAGAAAAATGTGTCTTCCATCCATTAAGTCTAGTGAAAGAGATGAATCTAATTATTTTGTTTCCTAAATAGAAGTTGCTATAGAAAGAGGATTCAGTTCTTTAAACATCAGTTTAATCTCCTTTGATCTCCTTTCCTTTTCAAGGATACCTTCCATTATTTCAGTACCTTAGTGAAGTTGCCTTAATTTAAGGCTATACTGAGGAAGAGCTTCAGCTCGAGGTGGGCAGTCACCCAGATAGCTGGACTGTGGCAGGAGAGTGTATCTCTGGGTCTCAGTTTGTGGGTGTCCTCTTTCACCTCCTTTAGTTTCCCCTTGAAGACCCAGTACAGGAGGCAACTCCTCCTAGAAGCCTTCCGAGACCACCTGGCTACCATTCCCTGGGCTCTGGTAGAGTCCCTCTCCTTACCCCTCTCTGATCACTGATTCCACTAGACGGGTTTGCCCGCACCCACTCTGGACTGTGACTACCCATCCCCACTCACCAAGGGCAGGGACTGGGTCTGAGATCCCCCTACATCCCAGTGCCTGTGGCCAGGTGTGGTTCATTCCCTGGGAGGGAGCCTCCTGAGTCCCTGGCATCACCAGGCTGCTCGCTAGGGCTCTGAGGGGCAAGTATGTGATGTTGTTTAAAAGGGACTTGGGCTTTGGGTGAGCATCTTTAGGTATAAGGGTTTCTTTGCAGTGGTACTTGGGATTCCGCCCTCCCCCCACTCCCCACCAGTGTTATTAAATAAAAAAGCAACTGTAGACAGTGAATGATTGCTTATCCTGGTGTGTTTCCATCTCCTCTTCGTGGTGCTTATTCTGGAGGGCCAATCCCTCCTCCCTTGTGTGCTCTGTGCCAGCCCTGGAGACTCCCTAGTGGTTCTACTTGGCTTCTGGAGGGTTTGCCTTCTTCAGTTACAAATTACTAATCTCTCCAATTTCTATCAGGTGACTTAAGTACCAGGGCTTTAAGCCTCTTTTATTATACCACATCAGCAGTCTTCAAAAGCAAAAAAAAAAAAAAAAAGTGATCCTGCAAGTAAACTCTGTTTACAAATGGAAATGACTTGTGGTATTCATGGTATATGTTTTAGGTTGAATTACTGCTGAAAGCTAGTTACATGTCTGGCTCTGGTGAGGGCGCTGGGGGGAAACATGTTCGTGGTAAGGAATTGTTGTATGGATGAGAGTTTTTTCAAGTAGGTATTGGATAATAGCTCCCTGCTTGCGGCACACTAACAGCATTTAAAAGAAACAGAAATGTTATCCCTGATGCCAGAATCCCTGTGTGTCTCTACCTCTTGATGACTGGTTGGTGTGGGCTGGTCTGCAGCGTGTTGTAGGGGAAAGGCAGGATGTTTGGAGGCACAGCATGACCTTAGGCAAGTCCTTCTCTGAGCTTCATTTCCACATCTGTAAAACATGGTGGGAATCCCTACCCTGTAGGGCTATTATGAAGATTAAATTGAGATTGTGTGCAATAGATGCACATGGTAAAGTGCAAGGCCTGATGCAAGAGCTGGCCATTCCCAGGGTTCGTGTGCCCAAGACACAAAGCAAGTGCCTGTGCCCAGACACCACGGCTAGTCTGCACTTGTGTGTGGTGGCCTTTTCCCTCTAGACTCTTAGACTTCCTGAGGGCCCCTTTGGGCAATGACCAGCAACAAGGGTAGGTGATACCTAGGGCAAAAAAAATAGTGCTGATCTGATCTGGAAGCACATTTGTGCCCTGTCCACACCTACTTCTTCAGTAGTGAGTGCATTGTGCTCTGTAGGCTGAGAAATTCCACATGAATTGCATTTTTCACTCTCCCCTTTTCTTGAAAGTTCCCCCCTTTTCATGTTATCGTTAGGTAGTAATTAGTATTCAAGGAAAATTGGTCTTAATATATTAAAATTGGTTAAGTGCATTTAGACCTGTACCACAGCCAATGTCTTATTGGAAAATGTAATTGGGGATTCTGTGTATGTAATTAATTGAATTACAATTAAGAACTTTCATTAAGCGATACACTGGTACATTAGAATAGTAAGGAAACATGTTTGACGAGCCACAAACCCTGTATGGGCTCTAAGTGAGGGCACAGGGATTTGCATCCCTCTGGTAGGCTCCTGGCCCTAGAATCTGCCCTGCAGCCCCTGACTAATGGTTTGGTAATGCGTCAGATGACATTTCGGCAGTGACTCCCCTAATGGGAGGTGGGGTTCTTCCAGCATGTGTGCCCTCATTCTCTGACTCCAGAGTCAGAGAACGAGATGCTTCAGTGCTTATCAAATGTTACAGTTCTTAGATATTTTGTCATGTAAATTGTCCAAAATGCCCAGACTCTTTAGAAGACTCCAATACTTTTCCTGTGTTTTGAGCAGGGACAAAGACATAATGGAGGAAGAGGAAGTGATAGGAATTCTGTCATTAACCTAACTTCCAGGCAAACCTGTAATGAGCCAGTGGTTCAGACCCCTGAATGGTCATGCTTCATCCTGTAAACGTTTCACGCTGGACACATATTTGTTCATTCTTCCCCCAACATTGATGGCCCCTCCTCTGGGCCAGTTGCTGTCCCAGAGCAGCAGAGAGGATACACAGCCCCCACATCATGGAGCTCACAGCTGTGATGAGGGCTGTCAAGGGTATGAAAGAGTATATAGCAGGGGCCTGGAGCTGGTAAGAATAGGAGGAGAGAGCTTCGTTGAAGAAGAATAAAAAGGAGTTATTCAGATAATGAATAAGAGGAATGTTCAGGCCAAGGGCCTACTTGCCCAAAGGTCTTGAGAAGGAGCTTGGTATATTTGGTATGGTATGTATGAATGGAGTGGGGTGAAATGAGCAAGGGACAGAGTGCTGAAAGATGAGCCTGAGGGATGGGGGGCGGAGCTTGAATGCAGAGCCTAAACCTCCCCCCTCCCCCACCCCCACCTCTCCACCGCCATGATCTGCTCTTTTTAGAAATTCTACAAACGTGAAATCGTTCCTTTCTGATCACCTCATAAAACAAAATTATCCTGATTTATTGAGGGTCTGAAATCTCCCTGTGGAAAGGCTCTGACTCCAAGAGTTTAATCAATTAGGCACTGACAGCAAGGATCCCTGCCCTGGCTGTAGCATGGCAAGTTGAGTGAAGGGTATATCCTGCTGTATGATCCTGATGGCTTTGAAGAGATTACTGCAGGGGCATGCAAGTGCGCGTGTGTGCATTATAGTATATCACCTATTGATTATTTTTTAGAGACCAGCAAAAATGACGAGTAGCCAAAGGGAAGTGTTTAATAGAAGAGACGTTTTAGGCTTATGAGTCGTTGGGAACTTAAAAGGCCTTTGGGAAGAAAACATGTGATGGCTGTAGAAAGCTAAAGGAGAGTTTTTCTCCATGCATCTAGCTTTGAGTCTTACAGGAGGAGTAGAGTTAGGTTTTATCCCTGATTGTTTGTTCTGGCAAAGCCAGGCATGATTATGTTCTCCTTAGATACCCATGGATTTGTACATTCCAGCCCATCTAAGGAACATTTTTACCCAAGGGGTTATGTGGTGGCTAAGGACACAATTTTGGAATCAGACCTGGGTTCCTTTCCTAACTCCACCTTATATTAGTTGTATGGCTATACTAGCAGGATGACATTCCGAGCCTTATTTTTCTCACTTGTCGAATGAGGATAATATTATCCAACTTAAAAGACCATTGAGAAAATTAAATGAGATAATGTATTTAAAGTGCTGAGCATGATGTCTGGCATATAGTAAGCACGCAGTGAATGTTAATTGCTACTGGAGTTGTTGTTGGGGCAGGATCCCTGTCTAGTAGGGGGTCTGAATGGAAAACTAGGAATGGTGTGTTAGGTTCTAGTAACCAAGGTAAATACAAGGGATGGTGTACAAACTCACGTACTGTTATGGTTAACCTGTGTGGCATCAACCCCATTCAAGCCACCAACAGCATTTATTGAACATATACTTTGTGCTCTGTAGGATAGAATGTTCTTGCCCTCAAGGAGCCCATAGTCCAGAAGGGGAACACAGGTGCTTATCATGTAAGAGACTTGTCATGAGAGCCTTCAAAAAAGGGTTTCAGGAAAGGGATTGGGAAAGATTCCATTTGGACTATTACCTTGAAGTGTATAATTTAAAGAGCGGACAGCACATTCTGGCCAGATGGTATAACCTGAACAAAATCCAGTTTAGCTGAAACAGGCATCGTTCAATGTGGGGAGTAGCAATAAGGCTTCAGGATAGAATGGAGCAGAAGATAGTTTGTTTGCTCTTCACTCTGTTATTTGCACAGCAGTATTTTACTGTATGCCAGGTCCCGAGATGGATAGTGCCTGTCTTTGAAGACATCTCCCCCTCCAGCCCCCACCATTTTATTTTCCACCATTCCCCTTCCCAGACGCCTTGCACCAGCCACGTGCAGACACCCATGGCCATGCTCCTGTGTTTCTGAAGCACTAGCACAGCTTCTGGCACAGGGTTGGTGCCGGGTGACTGTTTGTGGACTTGGGAGGAGTGGTCAACAGGGCCATCATGCTACAAAGAGTTTACATATGAGGTAAGGACCTAGCAAAGGCCATCGAACTTGCAGTCGAGTTCTAGAGTTGGCGTAGATCTTTTTGGAGATGGCAGACGGAAGTTGCTTTAACTTATAACTAGATTAGGCCTTTTAGATGTGGCCTGAGACTCATTGAACCATAAAATGAAGTTTGATGTTCTGTGTAGTTTGTGTCTCTGAACATAAGACATCTGCTAGAGACGTACAGTGAGTTCATCTGAGCTTTGATTTAATCATTAGTGCTCATTTGTCTGAAAGAAAGTCATGTATGTACCTCTAAGTGTCTCCCTCAGTTCCAGTGAAATCATGTAGTATATGAAAACGCTTCTTAAGCAATATTAGTTGTATTAGCCTTGATCTGATCACCTGGCAGCAAGCCTCTTAATCTAACAATGTGTGTACAAGCTTTCTGTTTGCGTTTGTTGTCAGATATGTAACACAGATACAGAGTTGTAACTGCACTTTTGTGTCCCATCATGGTTGTCCAAATGGGCATCCAGGGACAATGAAAACATGGCATAAGAACCAGTAAAGGAATGGTACTGATGAACCCAGTGACAGGACAAGAATAAGGATGCAGATGCAGAGAATGGACTGGAGGACACGGGGTTGGGGGGGCGGGAGGCGAAGGGGAAGCTGGGACAAAGTGAGAGAGTAGCATAGACATATATATACTACCAACTGTAAAATAGCTAGTGGGAAGTTGCTGTATAACAAAGGGAGATCAACTCGATGATGGGTGATGCCTTAGAGGGCCGGAACGGGGAGGGTGGGGGGGAGTCGTGGGAGGGAGGGGATATGGGGATATATGTATAAATATAGCTGATTCACTTTGGTGTACCTCATAAGCTGGTACAAGAGTGTAAAGCAATTATATTCCAATAAAGAGCTTAAAAAAAAAAAGAACCAATAAAGGCAGCGGTTCTCAAACTTTTGGGTCTTAGGACCGCTTTGCACCCTTAAAAATTGAGGACCCCAAAGAGCTTTTGTTTATTGAGTTATATCTATTTATTAGGAATAAAAACTGAGAGATTTTAAAATATTTATGAAGTCATTTAAAAACAATGGTAAAATCCTTATATATTAACATAAATAACATTTTCATTAAAAATTTTAAAAATAAAATAAAAATATTTTCTTTTAAAAATTTAATGTTAAGAGTGGCACTATTTTATTTTGGTTTGGGTTTTGGGGTTTGGGTTTTTTTTTTTCCCTTTCTCTGCAAAGCATTTATTTTTGTTCCATCAGGAAGACAAGTTATTGACTAATCTCCTGAACCATGGACACTGTTTTCTAGTTTTGCAAATTTCTGTAATGTTTGGCTTTATAGAAGACAGCTGGATTTTCATATCTACTTCTACAATCAATCTGTCACAGTACATTGTTTTGGTTGAAGTATATGAAGAAAATTTGGCTAACATAGATATGTTGTTGGAAAAGAGGGGAGTATTTCAGTAGCCTTTTCAGATAATAGTGCATATTAATTTTTGTTACTATATCAAAACTCAAGTGATAGTTTCTTTTTTTCTTTTAATTATTTTTTTATTATTATTATTTTGGCTGCATTGGGTCTTAGTTGCGGCACACAGGATCTTTGTTGCATCTTGTGGAATCTTTCGTTGTGATGCACGGGCTTCTCCCTAGTTGTGGCGCGTGAATTAGTTGCCCCATAGCACATGGGATCTTAGTTCCCTGACCAGGGATTGAACCCGTGTCCCCTGCATTGGAAGGTGGATTCTTTACCACTGGACCACCAGGGAAGTCCCTCTTAAAGGTTGGTTGCAATGTGGAATCAGAAACATATCAATGAACTTTTTATTACTTTGTGCACTTGTAATAGGCATGAAAAGGGCAAATCACATCATACTATTATTATGAAAATAGTGCTGAGCTCACAGACCCGCCTCCCCCCCATGCCTGGGGTCCTGAGCTGAACTCTGAGAACCACTGACTTGGAGTTTACAGTTACCCGCACAGTCCCAGTCCTTGCTGCTGCTTGTAGGACTGTGGTGACACGGGAGGGAAAGGAGAAGGAACATGGCTCTGGAGTCCAATCGATCTGTCCCAGCTCTTCCTCTCCCAACAGTGGAACCTTGGGCAAGGTTTTTTTGTTGTTGTTTTTTTCTTTTTTTAAGCTCTTTATTGGAGTATAATTGCTTTACACTGTTGTGCCAGTTTCTACTGTACAACCAAGTGAATCAGCTGTATTTATACATATATCCCCGTATCCCCTCCCTCCCTCTGCTCCTTCCCAGCCTCCCTATCCCACCCCCTAAGTCATCACGAGTCGTCGAGTTGGTCTCCCTGTGTCATGCAGCAGCTTCCCACTAGCTATCTATTTTACATTTGGTAGTGTGTATACGTCAGTGCTATTCTCTCACTTTGTCCCAGCTTCCCCTTCGCGCCTACCCCCCGCCCCCATGTCCTCAAGTCCATTCTCTACATCTGCATCTTTATTCTTGCCCTGTCACTGGGTTCATCAGTACCATTTTTTTAGATTCCATATATATGCATTAGCATACAGTATTTGTTTTTCTCTTTCTGGCTTACTTCACTCTGTATGACAGACTCTATCTAGGTCCATCCACCTCACTACAAATAACTCAGTTTCATTCCTTTTTATGGCTGAGTAATATTCCATTGTATATATGTGCCACATCTTCTTTATCTATTCATCTGTTGGTGGGCATTTAGGTTGCTTTCATGCCCTGGCTATTGTAGATAGTGCTGCAACAAACATTTTGTACATGTTTCTTTTTGGGTTATGGTTTTCTCAGGGTATATGCCCAGTAGTGGGATTGCTGGATCATATGGTAGTTCTATTTTTAGTTTTTTAGGGAACCTCCATACCGTTTCCCATAGTGGCTGTACCAATTTACATCCCCACCAACAGTGCAGGACGGTTCCTTTTTCTCCACACCCTCTCCAGCATTTATTATTTCTAGATGTTTTGATGATGGCCATTCTGACCCGTGTGAGGTGATACCTCATTGTGGCTTTGACTTGCATTTCTCGAATGATTAGTGATGTTGAGCATCTTTTCATATGTTTGTTAACCATCTGCATGTCTTCTTTGGAGAAATGTCTATTTAGGTCTTCTGCCCATTTTGGGGCAAGGTTTTGACCTGGTCTTAACCCTCAGTGTCAGAGTTAGGATTTGAATCTGCATCTCTGAACTCGATGTTCCAGGTTCTTTCCAACGTTATTAAGCCCCAAGGCCACATGCCCGCCCTCGCTCTCTCTCAGTACCTCCTCTTTCTTTCTTTCTTTGCAGCAGGGCCTACACTCCACCTGCCTCCTCCTTCACCTCCTCTCCGCATCCCTTTACCGGCTCTTCCCTGGCCTGGTTCTGCCATTAAGACAGGTGCCACGCTGTTCCCTTTTTCCTGATTCCTTACTCCAGACAGCTAAGCTCCTTCCTCTCTTGGATTTTCTGTCCCTCAGCGCTTTTTGTATCGTGAATGTGCTCTCCATCATCCTTCCAGAGCCTGTGGTCAGTCCATTTGAGCTCTGGTGCTCAAGTCACTTTTAGGCCCCACCCCAAAATTTGATCTATCACAATACGTCTTTGAGTTATAGCAGCTCGAGCGTTTTGACACAAGACGTTACGGTAATCCGTGGCACACAGAGGCATTAACACTCCCGACTTTGACAAAATACATTGTGAAGTCTTTGAAGGCACCATTACAATTTATCTTGTCATTCACGAGGAGACCCAGTTCAGCATTAATGTAGATGAACACAGTGTGGCTTTTGTTTCATTTAATAGCTTGTGAACTTTTTAAATTGAGAATTTAACAAAATACCAAAGGGTTATATTTCAATTAAATTAATAGTTTGGGAATGTTTGTTTTTGTTTTTTGAAGTAGATAGGGATTTTTTTTTTTTTTTTTTTAATTTTTGGAGGCATTGGGTCTTCATTGCTGCTCACAGGCTTTCTCTAGTTGTGGAGAGCGGGGGCTACTCTTCATTGCCATGCGCGGGCTTCTCATCCCAGTGGCTTTTCTTGTTGCAGAGCATGGGTTCTAGGTGTGTGGGCTTTAGTAGTTGTGGCATATGGGCTCAGTAGTTGTGGCTGTCGGGCTCTAGAGTGCGGGTTCAGTAGTTGTGGCACACGGGCTTAGTTGTTCCACGGCATGTGGTATCTTCCCGGCCCAGGGATCTAACTCGTGTCCCCTGCTTTGGCATGCAGATTCTTAACCACTGCGCCACCAGGGAAGTTCTGGGGAATGGTTTTTTTATTTTTTAATTTTTTAATTTATTTTTATTTTATTTATTGTCTGCTTTGGGTCTTCATTGCTACGCGTGGGCTTTCTCTAGTTGCACTAGTGGGGGCTACTCTTTGTTGTGGTGCACGGGCTTCTCATTGCAGTATAATTTCTTGTCTTGGAGCACAGGCTCTAAGCACACAGGCTTCAGTACCTGTGGCACATAGGCTTAATAGTTGTGGCTTGCAGGCTCCAGAGTGCAGGCTCAGTAGTTGTGGCACATGGGCGTAGTTGTGGCATATGGGCTTAGTTGCTCTGCGGCATGTGGGATCTTCCCGGAGCAGGGATCGAACCTGTGTCCCTTGCATTGGCAGGCAGATTCTTAACCACTGTGCCACCAGGGAAGTCCTGGGGAGTGATTTTTTTTAATATGTTTATTTTTAAGACATTCTGGTTCTTTTTTTTTTTTTTTTACTTCAAGTAGATAAAAATGTCTTCTCTTAACAGAAGTGGTTTTGAAGTGTAAAGTTGATAGTACAGTAATATTTTTAATATGCAATATGGTGTAGTGCCAAGCATCTTTCGTGCATGTTTGAGTTCACCCCTTTCCAGAAAGATACAAACAGTAAAGGTGTACACTCAAAGTCAGAACTTTTCTGGTCAAAAAAAGTGCTTTTGGTATAATGCTCTGCTTCAGATATGTGCCTTTAGATTGTCTGTTGCATGCATCATTTATTGGGCACTTCTCTCTGCCTTATCCTGTTTTCTTGGTGTTCTGTAGTGAATTTGTAAGTCCTGAAGATCAGGTACCCAGCTTATCCTCATCAATGTCCCTTCCCAGTCTAGGACACGGCAGGCATGGGGACAGTAGTTGCAGGTTGCGTGGCTGACTGATCCGTCCACACAAACACGCCCCCTCCAAGCATAGGCACTCCTGAGCCTACTTTGAGAAATGGCACTGGAACTTCAAGACCAGAAGTTGTTCCCATTCAGCAAATAACCTGCTGGGGGGTGAATGGCATGTATCGGAGGTGAATGCAGGACTGTTCCTTCCTTCTCTGCTCCCCCGATGCTGTTGCCCTTTTGATCATAAAGGTAAACACACCCCTTGTCAACTTGGGTAAGGCTCAGAACTCACCCAAGTATCCAAGGGACTTAAATCCTCAAATGGGATATGAATTTACACTGTCAGAGAGTAGAAGGTCAGTGCACGAAGCATTAGTGTGTTGAGCCAGCTCCAGCTATATAAGTCTTGAACAAAATTAATATGAGGACATTGACAAGCCTTGCTGGTTGTTCCGTAGCTTTAAGACCTCTACTAAAATCCTATCATCTCATCTGCCCATTATTAACATTTCAGCAAAATATGAAGTTTTCATTAATCTCCCACAGCAAATTTAGGAGTGGAAACTGGCACTCGTTTGAGCTTTTAGGACTACATTAGCTGGTGTGTTAAACAAAATATGTCATTCTTCAGCAGCTTCTGCAAGAAGCTAAATCAACTTCCAGCCGCATTTATGTGCCGCTTCATCTGAAGCGTCTGAGTTATCGTTCACAGCTAAGATGCTTTCTTAGCAGCTGGCATGGAAATTGCTCAGTAAAAATTATATGTCACTTTATAGTAATTTTTAAATTGGTTTTAATCCAACATCATAAAATGTAAAACTCTTAAGTGTGGTTTTTTTTTTAAAATAATTGACATTTTAGCATAATGAGCTGTAACCTCTTTCCAAATGAACTACCTGCAATATTTAGAAAATATTAAATAGTAAAGAAAACAGAAGTTCTTGAGCTATGTCTAATAATGGCATTTTCTCAGAAAAGATAGCTTTAAATGATTTAAAACATGAAGGGATTTTAGTATTTCTCTAAAATTCTCAATTTGAATGGTTCTAAAATAAAAGTAAACACATCTTGGCAGCCCTGTTTTAATAAAAAGTATATTTGGAGAAAGTGAATAACTATTTGAAACTTTACTTTCTAGCCAGCCTCTTGGCTTTGGATGTGGGCATTACTCAGGAGACAGTAGTGATGGTGATCACACCATCTCTATCCCAAATCACAAGTATTCCAGAGAAAGGAAACAGGGTTACCCAATGACCCTCGCAGACGTCAAGTGCAACTGTGCCAGTCCTAGCAAGGTGGTGGTGGTCAAGTCACTAAGCCTCTCTGATCCTGGGGATATGGCACTTGGTATTCATCCAGTAAATTATTTTTGGGCTCTTCCTTTATTCTGCGCATGGTAGCACTAGCAGGGTCTGGGCTACAGTGTTTAGTAAAGCGGTCGCTCTCCCTCTGCTCTTGGGGTTACAGAGACAGACGATTACTATCTGTGATAAATAACCTGAGGGGAAGCACAGGGTGCAGTGACAGAGGAGCTGAGCTAGACTTAGGGTTCCCTGGAGGGTCACTTGAGCTAAGCTCGTCGAGGGATAGGAAGGAGGCCTGGAGAAATAGACCAGGAGGGAGTAGAATGGGAAGAAGGGTGACCTGGGCAGAGAGGTCCACATGTGGAACTGTGTCACAGGCATTCAATGACTGGCCCATTAGGGGCAAGGTTGCAGCCTTACTAAGGGGAAAGCATCCTTGTAGGTGCTAGAATGGTCCAAGCTGGGAATAGTTGTAATGTTTGGAAGTAGAATGCACAATTTCCTAATAAATTAGTTAAATGTGAAGGCATCAGAAACCAGCTTTGACTTAAAAGCCTGCCCCATAAGGAATAACCGTGGGAAGCAAAGTGTGTAATTGGCAGGCATAATAGAATTTTCCAGTTTTAAGCCCAAATCTAGAGCTGTCCACTCCTCCAACTCTGT
The DNA here is from genome assembly GCF_030028045.1 of Hippopotamus amphibius kiboko. Taxonomy (NCBI): domain Eukaryota; kingdom Metazoa; phylum Chordata; class Mammalia; order Artiodactyla; family Hippopotamidae; genus Hippopotamus; species Hippopotamus amphibius. The sequence continues at coordinate 10,269,383 of NC_080187.1, forward strand.
GCCAAGGAGTTCTCTTGTAGTTTCCCTGTGGAACCATCCCCAGGTTCTCATCACAAGGCCTCGGGCAACCCTCGCTGGTTGGCCGCTTCTAGACAGGTTCTTCCTCCCACTAGCAGCCACACCTTCAGAAGACCGCATTTCAAACTCAGACATGGGGGGGGTGACGAGAGTTAGTTTAGCTTTGCTTATGTGACCTTGGGCATGGACTTTGCCTCCCAAAGCCTCAGATTCTTTATCTATATAATATGAAAACTGTAGGACCTACCTACCAGGTTGTCTTGAGACTTAAATGCATGTGTGAAGTGCTCAGCACCATGCCTGATGTGTGAGTACTCACCTGTACTAACTATCATTATTATTATTGACTTATTTGTTTATTTAGCAAAATTTAGTGAGAGCATGCCAGTTGCCTGTACTGCTTGCAGGAAAAGATGTAGAGATGAAGATGAAACTTGACTGATCCTCACAAAGCTTCCAAGTTGGGACAGAGCAACCACTCAGCAATTCTAGTGCAAGGCTGAATGTGATCCACTATGACAATAGAATAAAAATAATCATGATTGTTTTTTATTAAGCATGTCATATGTTAGATTCTTTAAATACGTTTTGGTATTCTGTGGATGGCAGATACTGGGGTTCAGAGAAATAGTCACTTGCCCAGTATCACACAGTAAGTTGGAAGCAGAGCCAGGAATTGAGCCCAGGTCTCCCTGGCTCCAGAGTCTAGTATAAATCAGCTGCTATGGAGATCAGGAGGAGGTGGAATCTGAGCTAGCCTGGGTAGAGTTTTGACAGAGGGATGTTCTAGACCAAGGGCATGAGCAAAGGACCAGAAGTAGAAAAACCTGAGCCTGTATACAGTCTGAGGAGCTTAGGAGTTGCCAAGAGAAGGTATGTGTTAGAAATGACAAGTAAAATGGGAAATTTGTATTTCAGCAAGATTGTGGACGTCCTTGATTGCTTGACAGCAAAGAGTGTGCTTCATGCAGGAGACCTTGGGAAGCCAGGGAAGATCTTTGAGCTCCAGCCTTCTTCTTTGTCCCCAGTATCGATATCAGAGTACTTAGTGTGCACAAAACTCTTGTTAAACGTTTGGTGAGTGAATGACTGATCAAAGCTTTAGGAAGATCAATCAGAAAGTCCTGTAGTAGCTGGATTGCTGAGGGAGCCTGGTGGCTAGAAGGCCACTGAGAAGACTTACAGCCATCCAAGCGTGTGCAGGCTCGTACCTGAACCAGTGGAGACTGGGGGGCACAGGACAGGAAGCTGATAAACAGATGGTTTGAGAATCTTGGAAAGAACAGGAATTCTTCAAGGAATATGGACTATTTTTATGATCAGGAAAATTATTTGAAAAAGAAGCAAGAAGTGTGACCACCCATGCTTTTGTGATTTTGACTTAACTCTTGTGGAGACAGAGCTTTGGCGAGCAGGAGTTTTTCTGCCTTCTGTATCGCTACTGCCCAGCCAAGGGCCTGCCATAGAACAGGCGATGTTTGTGGAATTAATTGTTGAATGATTAATATGTTACCGTTCGCTGTTTACTGGAATGGCATTATTAAGTCATCGCTCAGCCTTTTCTTTTCCAAATTAAATAGCCCATATTATTTTAATTTATCCCAAAGCATTTTAAGCAGACACCATTTGCCAAGCCTCATGTATCTTTATGTGTTAAACTGCTTTTTCCTCCCCAGGTTCAAGGGCAGACGGGGTTTTTGAGGAGGATGCGCAGATTGACATAGCTACAGTCCAGGACATGCTGAGCAGCCACCACTACAAGTCGTTCAAAGTCAGCATGATCCACAGACTCCGGTTCACGACCGATGTCCAGTTAGGTAAGCACGTGGACTTTCTGTCCGTGGTCAGTGTTGAAATAGGGAAAGAAACAACATGCAACTTTTGTGTGACCTGAATGACTGACGGGATCTGTTTTCAAAGAAAATGTTGGAACAATGAAATTTAAAGTGATTCCTTTTTCCCACCTAAAGTGCTCTGTCTTATCTTCTTTTTTATGAAGCAGAAGATTTGAGATAGAACTAACTTGAGACTCTTTTTCAAACTGATTGACTTCTGTGAAGTTCCATAATTTTTATTCTGTAATTCTCTTACATCCTATCCTTAGAACTGCTTTGTAGCATTGCCACTTGCCTTTTCTTACTCCATGAATTCATTGCTATTCATTCATGCCTTTATTCAGGAAGCTTTTTAATGATCTTAGAAGTTATATTTGGATCCTTACCAGATAACCTGAAACTAAAATTCACTTAATATTTGGAGTTAATTTGTTTCCATTAAGTGCTAAATTTCTGTTTTGACGTAAACCCAGCAGGGGTAGCAAGAGTGTTGTAGTAGAGTCAACAGAATATGATTACGCCATCATCTTCCTCGTGGCCCGCAGCCCTAGCAGGGGTCCCAGCCCCCAGGATCTAATGCCTGATGACCTGAGGTAGAGCTGATGTAATAATAATAGAAGTAAAGTGCACAATAAATATAATGTGCTTGGATCATCCCGAAAACACCCCCCCACCCCTGGGGTCCTTGGAAAAATTGTCTTCCATGAAAACGGTCCCTGGTGCCAAAAAGGTTGGATTGGGAACTGTTGATCTTGTAGGTGTGCATGTGTATTAGGCACTGTGTTCAGTGCTTTACGTGCACTACTAACCTACCTAAAAGGTAGGTTTTTTTACTGTCTCCATCTGACAAAGAAGGTGAATGAGGTGCAGAGAGGTGAGTCTCATGCCCACGTTCACACAGCAGGTAGGTAGTGGTATCGGGCAGAACCCTGGTCTGGCCAACTTGAGTGCACCTGCTCCCTAACAGAAGATGATAGGGGGGCAGGGGAGTAGGCACAGATGCCAGGCTTATGCAGTCAGGGAGCTGAGCTACTCCTGGCCTCTGCCTTGACCTCTGCCACACCGCCCCTTCCTGGGCCTCGTGTGCTTCATGCGTAAAGGGAGGAAGTGTGAATTTTAACTCTAAGGCTCACTAATGTTATGTTTCTCACAAATGTTTGTGTCTCATAATAAAACCTTTTCTAATGTGGGCATTAGTCTGGCTAATTTGTAATAAGCCTCAAAAATCTCTCAAATATTCCTTCCCACTTGACCGACAGGAGCTTGAAATATGTTGACAGTAGCTTAGTAATAAAGAGATGAGCATCAGAATCACATCTGGTTTAAATCGTGGCTCTGTCAACAGCCAGCCGTATTAGGCAAGTGTCTTCATCTCTCCGAGCCTCAGTTCCATTCTGTTTAAAAGGGAATATCAGTGTGCCAGCTTCTTAGGATTGCTGTGGGGAACCAGTCAGATACTCCATGTGAAGCACTTAGCACAGGGCCTGGTAGGTGGTGGACTCTGAGAGCTGTTAGTGGAGAGGCAGCATACTGGAAGCTTGGAGGATGGGCTCAAGTTCGAAGCCTGGCTTCAAACCCTGGCTCATTCATTAGCTGTATCGCCACAGGCAAGTGATGCAAAGCTGCAGTCTTCTCCTTTGTAAGATGAAGATAATAGTCTGTATCTCAGAGATAGGGTAATTTGGGGGACAAAATATGATACCACATGCAGAATACTTAGAAAGATACCTGGCACATAGCAAGTGCTCAGTAAACATCAGCTTCTAAGATGATGGAGGATCTGACAGACTGAATAGATGAATTAGCACCCAGTATCTTTGAATCAGAACACATAGAACCCACCTTTTTTCCCCCTCTGTAGACCTCTTTCTCCCTCCTCACATAAAAGCTCTAAAGTGGAAAAAATTGCTTATTTAATGTTGATTCTTAAAACATAAAATTCTTCAGTGTTATTCTTTCTAAAGCTGCTTTTTCTGGTATCTCTCATAGAAGTAAAAAAGAATAAGGCTATAAAAAATAATAATAATAAGGCTGCTCAAAAACAAGCCAGATGCCCAAAAAGGGGAGAAAGTATGTGCTGTATGATTCCATCTATATAACGTTCAAAAATACACAAAAATGATATGTAGAAGCCATGATAGTGGTTGTCCCAGAGGATGAAGAGGCTGTAGTGACTGGAGGGGGGAGCATCTCGGGTGTTGGTAAAGTTCTGTTTCTTCATCTAGGGTGCTGATTACATGAACATGTAGACTGTGCAAAAGCCAAGTTATATATACCTTAGGATTTATATACTTTCTGTTTGTATACTTTCAATTAAAAGTTTGCTAAAATAAGAATGCTGCTCAGACATCGTTTATGTTTGGCTGCAGTTCTTTCCCAGTAACAGAGGGTCTGCTTTTTCTGAGTGGGTCTAGTTTTAAGAAACCCAGTAAGTAGCCTGACTGCAGTCAAGATAGAGGTCCAGGGTACAAGGCGGGGATTTTCCCAGGCGGGCATGATCAGCAAACCCATGTCTGCTGTTCCCCAAGGTTCAAAAGCAATGCCTTGGAAAGGTAACCAAGTGCATGGGCTTCTTTCCCCAAATTTTTTTCCAAAGGCAAAAAGCCAGACTTGAGTTCATCAGATTCTGATGTGTATATTCATTCAAAGGAAAAAGTCCACAAAAGGATCTGTGCAAAGAGCCGAAGCTCTCCAGGCAAGAATGGGTTTGAATCCCAGCTTTACCACTTGCCTGCAGTCAGCTTAGACAAGTCCCTTCCCCTTTCAACCTTAGTGTTTGTCATTTATGAAGTGGGAATTACAGTGTTTGCCTTTCAAGACTGTGTATAAAAGTGGCCCACAGTAGCTTATCTTAGTGTTGTTATCGTTGCCATTATTATGTTTATTTTGCTTATTGCTTTCTCTCCTAGTCCACCATCTTGAAAGTACTTAACCAGATCACTCGGGTTAGGTAGTGGCTCTATTGGCAGAGTCACGGTGGAGACTTGTCAGGTAGAAAGGATGATGGCAGTAATGCAAGTATCTCTCGCTAGAGCAGTGAGTGGTTCTCAGAAGTGAGGTGACTGGAAGCTGGTCCGGTCACCTCTGGATGCTTCCAGCGGCACACATAGCGCCCTCTGGTGGGGAGTCACAACTGAGGAACTTCTAAAATAGATGTCAGAACATATGTTTCTATTATGAATCTACATTCAGTCTTTAGCGTTATAAGCAAAAACTTGATTAATTAGTCCTAAGTAATTTTGTGACAATCGGATAAACTCTGTCCATGAGTACTATAGCACGCAGTGAATAAATAAGTTCATTTCCTATTCCCATGTAGGTGAGTTCAGGTACGTATTAAGACCCTCACTTCCTCCTTGGAAAGCAGATGATAACACCCTTCCATTCTCACAAGTGCAACAACAAAAGCCTGCACATAGTAGTCCAGAAATTCTTTCTTTCTGACAGAATCTACTGCAAAGTTCAGGGCAGCAAACGCTCTTTGTGAGCATGCAAGTGAGCAGCTGGATTCTGAGATCAGTAAATAATTTATTTTATTTCAACTGACTAGCCAGGTGCTTCAGATCTTTCCTGACACTGATGGATGGTCTCCTCCGCTCGTCCATCCTGTGTCAGTCAGAGCAGAGATTTCACCTGCCCCCTGTGGCAGGTTCTCCTAAGTGGTGAGTGTCTGTGTGTGGCATTTACCCAGCAGCGCTGCTGATTCCACAGAAACCCACCCATCCACTCTGAGTTAGCGGTACATGCAGCGCAGAGCCAGGGCTCGGCGTTCCCGAGCCCCCCGGTGCCATCGTAGCAGCCTGCCTCCTGAGTGGGGAGCAGGGGCCGATGTTCTGGTTTTACCATCTGCCATTTGTTTCTGCGAAAGTCAGGGGATAAGAGACTCAAACTCGGATGTGCTGCAAAACCCAAAATTATATCGATTTTCCACCAGACTTTTATGTGAATGAAAACCTTTATTGGAGTCCATTAATGAAACGGGGGGCAAAGATCTGATCTTCTTAAATAATATTAACAGGAAGAATTATAATTTTTAAAAGCAGTTATCATTTACCAAATGCTTGCTATGTGGCAAGCACTCTTCTGATCACTCTCTTACGTGCATTGTCTCCTGTAATCATAGTACTTTATCACACAGTACTGGTATTATCTCTTTTTCATGCGAGGAAACTGGGGTATAGGGAAAATCTAGTAAGTGAGGAAGCTGGGATCAGAACCCAAGACTGTCTGAGGCTGAGGCCTGTGGCTAACTGCTAGAGCATGCCTCGAATGCAGATCATCACTGCATTGATGCTTTGTATTTCTATCAGTGTAACAATGTACGGTATACAATCAGCTTTCACCCCATCACCATATTTAATTGACACAGCACATCGACGATGGTATTCCCATTTCGTGACAAAACTGAGGCTTGAAAGGAGTTAATGAAATCATGTAATGTATATAAAGCACTTAGTGCTTTCTGGCACATAGCTGTTACTTAATAAGTACTAACTCTCTTTCCCTCCCCGTTGGCCATGAGATATACAGTAGAATATCCAGTCCCAGTAGCAGAACTGGGACTGAAACTCAATCCCATACACTAAATGCAGTCCATCACATGACAGATACCTCAGTCATTAATAACGTCCCTTCACCACGGAAGTGATTACTTCTAGTTGGGCAGTTCCAAAAAATCTGCACATCCCTTACTCTTCTCCCTACCCTAGTATCCAGTCCATCCTCCATTCGCATTGTTAATCAATCACTGCACTTCTTCCCTCTGGGCCCAGACATGACCTCAGAATCCTTTCCAACACAGCCTCCCACCCCCTCCCCCCCTGCCCCTACCACCACGCAGCATGTTGGATCTTAGTTCCCTGACCAGGGATCGAACCCGCACCCCCTGCATTGGAAGCTTGGAGTCTTCACCACTGGACCACCAGGGAAGTCCCATCCAACACAGCCCTATAAGCAGCCCCTACCAATCAGTTGGCATTGGTTCTTAAGTTGGAATCTGTTTGCCATCCATGCTCTACCAACCTGGAAAACTCACCAAACAAAGCCGTTATTCCTAATCATTCCTCTATTTCCCAAAAATATTTTTGGACTATTTCATCTTGTCTGCTTCCCTTCCATGTTGGGCCTAAAAGTACAGATGCCCTTTAAGTGTAGACCTTGCTTGCGCTTATACCAAGTTGAGATTTTTTCCCTTAACTTGAGCTCCTATATGCTTGACCGTAGGATTAGGTACTAAGACATGGGTGCTACCGAAACATGCCAAGGCTGGCGGGTTGAAGTAGGTTTGGGGAAATTGAATTTAAATGGGTCAGATGGTGAATGCCAGCCATGATCTAAGAAGCCCATAGTATACTATCAATAATGACAGAAACCGAATTACCACACACCCAGCCTAGGGGCTGCCCATAAACCCATGTTAGAATCAAGGCAGAGGAGGCCAAGACATGACCATAGCACACCTCTCATTTACATGGTACCTTAAAGCAGTGGTTCCCACCATGACCATGTATTAGAATCACCAATTCCCTGGCCTCATACCAGACCTGCTGGTGCAGAATCTTTCTTTAATTGTGGGGTTTGGGAAATGCAATCTCACAGTATTCAAAGGACTTTCTTACCCTTATCTGTTTGTCCAACACTTGTTTTTACTGATTGGGCAGGCCAGCCGGGTTTTCCCAGCACAGGGTCTCAGGCTGAAAAATGTTTTGATAGTTGTGCCACTTATGCTAACTTGACTCCTTCACCTTATTTGTCAGTATTGACCATCCACATGCCACCAAAGGAATATGTTACTGAATGCATACTATACCATGAATTCCATCTGTGTCATTATTGCATATGTAACCTAACATAATTCTGTATAGGACATACAAATCCTGTATAGGGTTTACAGGTGAAGATTATGTTATAAAATCACCTCTACCAAAAGTTTCCATGGTTACCTCTGTTACCTCTTCACAAAACAGTCTGTGTGGATAATCATAACACTTGTGATCACAGTAGCTTTTTTTTAGAAAAGCATCAAGTACAGCAGCGCATACCTTCGAGAAAGTAAAGAGGTTTCATCTCATAAAGAACTCCAGTCAAGTTTGTATTGGCTGCTCGGAGCCCTGTGCTGAGGCAGCATCTCAGGCTGCGTCTCAGGGCAACAAAAACTCTGTGATTGATTAAAAATGTCTGCCCTGGGCCTGAGCATGACAGGAAGCAGCATGTTTGCCATCTATTGTCTTTCCTGGTTTTATCCTATTGCAGTTTTAATTTAACCCTCTGGTCAGTACCTACAAGCCAGCATTCAAAGAAGACCTATCACAGTATTATTTTTTAATATGTAGTACACAAACTTAAGAAACATACACAAGACTGCATGAGTGGAAGCAATGAGTGGAAGCAACGGCTCTGGCCTGGACTTTATTACTTCTCAGGCTCACTCTGACACTAAAAGTAGTTCATGTAGTTGTATGAATAAAATATTTGCCCTTGTTATTTTCCCATGGGGTACCTATGGAGTAGAGTTCAAGTAATTACATAATCTGGAAATTCACATTCTTAAAAAATGGATCGCTCTTCCTTCCACGTTTCCATTTCATATTGAATACTAAGGAGATACCCTTCTCCATTCAGAGACACTAAAATGTTTGCAAGGAGACTTGCATCATGTTTAACTCCAGGATCCCTGGGTCTATTGAGTAACCTGAGAATGCAAATTCTAGCATTCTAGAATTAATAGTAATAAACTAGTAATAAATTCTAGTATTAAATGATTGCTCTCTCCCTATTGTGACAACATTTTCTGAACCAAAATTTGGAATAAAGTTTAACAAATCCTAGTGAACTTATGAGGTAGCAGGACAGGTACTATCAAGACTGCCTCCAGAAAATTTCTTTACCACGTTAATGCTTAATGCTGTGATCAAGTCACAGGGAAATCCCCTGACGAGGAATGTCAGAAACTCGAGGGGCTTTGTCTAACTGTGTACTTTCCTCTCTGCTCCCAGATCTGCCCTTTTGAGAATTCCTGTTGAGTAATCCAGAGTTAGTAGTGACAACATGTCAGGCTCCTCGGATGGCTGAGAAAGAACTAAGAATTGGAAAAAGTTGAGAGCTACTGGCATAATGGAATTAATGGGAATCAGATACATGAGAGTTCACCAAAGTTCCATATTCTTTTTACCACTTCCTCATCCTTGGCACTTGAGCTCCAACAGCGTACCAGGGCCTGAGCATGGGGAAGAGCTGATGTTTCCCCGTTCAGCGGTGATATTATAGATTCTCCTAGGAAGCAGCATTACTGCTTCCTGACACTGTAAGCTCACCTGAGGTATATTTACCAGGAGAATATTTAGTTTGGAGATCTAACTGCCCCAGTGCAAAATCTTTGCAACTGCCTTCTCTACAGCGAAAATTTAGCCCTCATCCAAGGACGGGTGTTACTGGGATTAAATAGTCCAAGGTCTCATTTGGTAAGGTCCACCCACTGTGCTGAATGCTGCTGTACCATCATGGTCTCCTTCACGATCAGGCCTCCTGTTAGTTTGCATTCCAAGGAAAATGGTCTAGTCAAGTACACTCAGACTTATTACCAAGTCTCTAACTGACCATACATTGGAATTGGCAGCTTTTAACTCTGGTTCCCAAATGGTTTCAGATGGTTAGCCACTTAAAAGAACCAGTGATCCACTTGATCTCAAGAATGTAAGTCTCTGCTGGGTCTTGTCTTAGTTGTGATCCAAATATGATTTTATCGTGTATTTTGGGTCCCTAATATATGGCTGGAGGCTGTGCTTTTTATACTGTAATGCATTTGGTCACTATAAACATAAAGCGTAGTGAGACAAAGAGGGTCTTTTTAAGCCCTAGCTTGGTAGTATGAGAATATGAATTATGGTTATAGCTGTGTCATTAATGGGTGACATCAGACAAGTCATATCCCCGCCGTGAGCCTCAATTTCTTCCTATGGAGGATGAAAGCCCCAGACTAGGTGATCTCTGAGGTCTCATTAAGCCCAAACAGCCTGTGTGTCTGATCCTGTGTGTAAATTCAGAAAAGTTTCAAAGACTTCCCTGCCTGCTCTGTGGATGCTATCGATTGGCTGTATAGATTCAGCAAAATCCACTCTGGCAAAGAGTTGTTCAGTGGCACTCCCCAGGGGCTTTTCCAGGCTTTCATAGGCTCTAGGTAACCTGAAGACAAGAGGACTGCAGAACGGTATAAAAAGCTACTCCAGGATTTAACAGCAGGAGCTTTTGTAGTCTTAGATTCACAGTTGTAGGAAATTGATGAATGAGCCACAGCTCTTGATGTCTGAACAAATAAACAATAACGCAGGAAATACACTGAGGCTTGGGATGTTAAATGCCCTAATTTTTGCCACACTGGTGTTTCAGCTTAGTAGAAGGGCATTTCAAGTGTGCCTTTGGCCGGGTTGGAGGTGGGGCGGGGGGGTTGCTGTGCCTTCGAAGAGTCAAGCATATAGGAAATAGCTGACAGGTCGGAACACTTAGTCCCATAGACCCAGGCTTCAACCCCAGCTTTGCCATTTACTAACTTGATTCACCCTGGGCAAGTACATCATTTCACCTTTCTGAGGTCATTTTTAATAATAATTTTGCTAATAATTGAGCCCTTATCATGTACCAGGCACTCTGCTCTTTTTTACATGCTTAGACCATTCTACCTTCATGACACCCTAGGCGTTGGTACTGTTGTTTCCGCATTTTACATAGGAGGAAGGCTCACCAAGGGAAAAGTAACTTTCCCAGGTTAATACCAGTGGGATCAAGATCTCCAGATTCATGACCTGGAGACCTTTTAGGGCAAGGGTTCCCTAGCACAAACGTTTCCACAGCTTCCAGGTGTGAGAACGTTCTTCCTGATGTTAATTGAACCCGTGGAGGTTGCCAGGAAGAGGTTTGCTCTCTTGGTGATGGGAGGTTATTGCAAGGACTCATGGGGATGAGGGCATTGGTCTCTCTGGGTGGACAGTCGTCTGGATCCTGGTGCTTCCAGTACTGGGGTATAGACGGGTCCCAGAGAGAATCACCTCCCACCCCTACCCCAGACTAGGACCGGGCAGGTCCCTTGTTCATATCCCTCCCGGGGCTCTCTGAGCTCACTCCGCTGTCCTGACCCTCATCACTGGGTCTGCGTAATATCCCTTAGCCAGTGCCCGACTCCAGATAACAGTAGTCATGAGAAGTAGTCATGTATGTCAGGAGCTGTGGATTAATAAGGACTATTCCAAGCACTTTTACAAGCCTTATTTCATCTAATCCTCATAACAAGCCCATGAGGTGGATTCTGTTATCTTCACCATCTATTTATAGCAACTTTCCCAAAGTCTCATAGTTAGGAAGTAGGGAAGCTAATATCTGAACTCAGGACTCTCTGACTCCAAAGTCCGCTATCCCTAACCTCTTTGCACTACTGCCTTTGAATATAAAATGGGGCTGCTACTGCCTTCCTGATAGAGATGTAATAAGCTCTCAATAAGTTGCTACACACAAAAGGACCCAGTGCAGGGGCTGCCCAAAGTAGATACCCAGTCTGTGTTAGCAGAAGATGATATACAGAGCTAATTTCCTCTTATGGAAATCTTTTGGTTAGTTAAAACAGACAAGGGTCTCCTTGTAATAACTCTAAAGCCTTGAACAAATAGTCTCCCCAGAGAGTTGTATATACATTATAGTTGCATTTTTGTTTATTTTGAGCTGTCTTGTTAAGGAAGGATTTATATGCTGGCATAGATGTAGGACAGCAATCAGGCAGTGTTTTCTGCCTTTGACAGTTGGTGTGATAGTTTGCTTCCAGTGAAGTTTGACTCATTGTATCTGGAAGCTGTCAGAAGTGGGAACATGAAAAGGTCATGACGGATGGCTTTGGATAAGTGGGTTGGGGAGGAGAGCTGGTAAAAGACAAATGGCCTCCCTGTTTCTGAGGGAAGGGGCTGACCCTGTCTGCTTCAGGCCAGCCCCTATCCTCTCTTCTTCCTCACCGGCCGAGGCTGCTGGGGTGGAGCCTCCCAGGCACCATTTGTCAGAGCGGCACAGGGTTGGGCATAACGCAGCTCCTGGGAGCCCTTCCCAGCAGCCCGGCCCCTCGGGTACTGGAGAACTGCTATGTGGAAGTGGTCTTCGGCTCAGGACCATGTCTCCTGATTACCAGTTACAGAATTCAACATCCTCCCTTCCTCGCATCTTAAAAAGTGGGAGGGAATTCCCTGGCGGTCCAGTGGTTAGCACGCTGCGCTTTCACTGCCAAGGGCATGGGTTTAGAAGACTAAGATCTTGCAAGCCATGCAGCATGGCCAAAAACAAACAAACAAATAAATAAATATATTGGGAAAAGAGTACTGAATTCTGAAGTAGAAGCACCCCCCCCCCCAAAAAAAAGGTAAACTTTTTAAATGATATTTGTTTTTATTTTTGGTGAAATTTCTACTTTGGGAAAATACAGAAAAGGAAAAGATGTAATTCCACTGGCCAGAGTTGACTTCACCACTCTTATCAATATGAAGCATATCCTTTTGATCTCTTTTCTATAAATATTTTTCCTATCCTTTTCACCTACTGTCATAAGAAATTTTCCAAGTCAGAGCTTTTCTTATACATAATTTTTCATGGTTGTATTGTATTCCGACATGTTTGTATTAACTATTCCTCTGTTGTTGGCCATTTAAGTTGGAGAAATGTAAGCTTAACAAAAGCCAGCTTCCCTTGTTTTCTCGGACATATATTTATAATTTGAATTACTTTAAAATGGTTCATAAATGACACTTTAAGGAGTGCCTCTGCCTTTCCTTCAGTGACTTTACACAAGAACTTTAGCCAAGGAAATCAGAACCGTGCTCAGTGGTCAAACAGAAGAATATTGATAGGGTTTCATGCTCCAGTTTGCCACGTGTGAACAAAAATAGGTGTACATTTATTGGCATATTTGAATATTATTTGTTCCTTGGTGAAAATTGAGAGAGAAGCCTAAAGACTAGGTGGGCAGACTTTCTTACACGTCTTCCTGACTCAGATGAATGGGGCCGTGTGGAGCAGTGGAGAGTACTATACTTGGGAACCAGATGGTTCTGGGTGTGAATGCGGATTTCCCAGTTAAAAGCTCGCCAGCCTTGGACAAGTACCTTCACCTCTCTGATCCTACTGCATGTTATGTAAAACACCTCGCACAGTTCCTGCAGAATAGTGCAGTGGCAGAGGAGAAAGATTCTGGAACCAGATTACCTGGCTTCTTTCTTCAATTCCAGCCTTGCCACTTTGTAGCTGTATGAACTTGGGCAAGTTACCTGACACCACCGCCCCCCCGCCCCCCCCACCCGGTGTTTCAGGTTCCTCATCTATAAAATAGGGGAAAACATAGTAGCCAACTTCACAAGGTTGTTGTGAGTTTTGAATCAATGGGCACAAAGGATTCTAACCTTTCTGGCACGTAGTTGGTGCTGGTTATGCTTCGCCGCTCTTTGCCCCTGCCCTGGTCTGTAGCACCAGCCTCCAAAGTGGTCTCCTCCCCACCAGGCTGCCTCCTCCTTTCAACCAAAAAGGAGACCTCAGACTCCCACCCTGGGGCCAGAAGAGGTCTCTGTTTGCTTCTGGGCTGGATTCCAGGGACTCTGTCTTCAGCAGCGGGGTCTGGGTGTGCTCAGGAAAATGGGTTCAGACAGTGGGCTGCCACGTGTCCAGCAAGAGCAGAGTCCTGTGGGGCCGTGTGCCCTGCTTCAAGAAGCCAGACTCACACACATCTCAAGTAGGGTGAGGTTATTTAATGTACAAAAGGATTTTTCCCATCAGGAAAGATTCCCCTACAGGTTTCTTTAAATAGTGACTCCTCTAGGCAGGCGAGTGTTTTACAGATCATTAACTACTTGACTGAAAGCCTGCAGGGCAGAGAAACTTAAAACTAAAGTGTTGGGAACTCCTGCCAATTACAGATCAATCCAAAATGAAGATAAAGTATCTCTGAAACTAGAAGTCACTGGGAAAATGTGATTTGATTCAGAAAAAAATCTGATTTGCACGCATCTTTTTTGGAACACACCACTTGTTTAAACAGTGTTCCGCCTGCCCGCCTGTCTTGAACCTAATGCACTTGTCTCCCACATCTTCATCCCCAAACAGCAGACTTGGGGTTCCCCTCTGTGAACAGCGGCTGCACAATAACTCCAGGAAAGGGTGTCTTTGGGAAAGTGTTCTTGTGGCGGAGCAGAGCTTAGGCAATTGATGCAGAGATACAGCCCATAATGGATGAACCATACTGTAACAATTTGCAGATAAAAATAATAGAAGTTAAAGTGTACTTTACATGATAAAAGAAAGATGAAAGAGGACGAGAGTCTGTTACATCTGAGATGGTTACAAAAGTCCTGCTTTGTGAAGTCGGCTCTGTTGAAAAGATTGATGCAACGGGGAGTGACCTTGGCTTGGAGCAGGGGCTGGTGATGTATGTATGCGCATCCCTCTGCTAAATGGACCCAGATTTGTAGCACTAATATACATGGGAGCCCAGAACCAAACTCAGTGCGGCAATAAATCAACAGCCACTTTGGGTGTCATTTCTGGTTTATATTCCACTATTGTTCTATCACTTTAATTCATGTCACTATCATCTTTTCATCTGGAACAGTTTTATATAATTTTCCAGTGGAGTTACCTGACAAATCCTATCAAATTAACAAGCTACATTAACAATATTGACTGACTACGGCTTCAGGAGTTGCAGGGCCGTAGAACAAAATTTCAAAACTGTGTCTCTCTGTTGATGATCTTTCCCCCTCCCTTTCTGAGACAGGAATGTGGGGCAGGCTTTATGCCACATAAGAGATATGCACATTTATTTTGCCCTGCTCGTTTTGACTTTTATAAATGTCAAAATAAGAAGCAGAAGAAGGGAGAAAAAAAAAACCACTACCAGCAACCACGGTGTAAGTACTTTTCTTCTTTCGGGGAACTATAGAAATGTCCAGATCTTTAACAATTAATGACCAAATTGGAGGGAAGAGTGTAACTGGGTAGTCGTAATCTATTTTAAGTGATATGTAATAAAATTGGTCTCCTGATACATTCTCGCCCTCCTGAAATCATCTAGACCTGAACGTCCAGAGTCAATTGGGCTTATGACATTATGCCTAATTGAAATATGGTTTTCCTGAAATATGTCTAATGACAAATTCCAGCATTCGATTAATAAAAAATACCGATTGTTCGTCTTTTCCAAAGACCACACAGTAATGACCAAGGTTAAGCAACTGAACTGCAATGTCTCCTTCAGAGACAGCAGGCGAGACTCTACTGTCGTCTGTCCAGTCTCCTGCCTTTGTCTGACTGCTCTTTGGGATTTCTTTATTCATAAAATAAAATAGAGATGAATGGAGTGTGTGGCAGAACTAATCACTAGGGTTCTGTTTGTATTTGTTTT
Organism: Hippopotamus amphibius kiboko; assembly: GCF_030028045.1. Taxonomy (NCBI): domain Eukaryota; kingdom Metazoa; phylum Chordata; class Mammalia; order Artiodactyla; family Hippopotamidae; genus Hippopotamus; species Hippopotamus amphibius. The sequence continues at coordinate 10,284,653 of NC_080187.1, forward strand.
GTTTTTTTTTTAATTTTAAATTTGGTCTGACTGTGGTCATTGTGTCCTTTTGGTTTTTGTTTTTTAAGTTAGCTATTCCTTTTGTCCACCTTATCTTTTGGCCTGCTAAGTTTTCTCACATTATATTTTAAAATTTCTGAGTGTGATCCATAGGATGAAATATGTTTACTCTGGTTGTCTTTTCTGTCGCAGTATGTACATTCAATTGTTTGCATTATTTCTTACATTATTACTTCATTTTGCTTCCTTTCGCTTTGAACTTGACCTTTAAACTTGTGGCCTAAAAATTAATTACTTTTAAGATTCCATCTGGGGTCCACTCTGGAAGGATATTGAAGGGTTTTGTTTCATTTCGTGAACAGATTCCTCGATTTTCAGTAAAAGGAAAAAGCATTTAGCGTAGATCTTGTGTGTTGGGCTGGGCACCTTCTGCTCGGTGATACCAGGAGAGCAAGTGCTGTGCGTTTCTGCAGTCGTCCAAGGACACCCTCCATCCCTGGCGTTACCTTGGTTCTCCTAACACCTTTGCTTCCGACACTGCACAGCGTGTTACGTCTTTCACAGCTCTGAAAATGAAACCTGAAGTCCCCGTAGTTAACATTCTGAATTCCTGTTAGAAAGTCTTTGTTGCATAAAGTGCACACCCAGTGCCATCTCTCCCTCCGCGTAGAAGCAGTGACCTCCACAGCCTGAAACCAGGCTCCAAGACTTGAACTTGGAAGGTTTAATGTGAAGAACACTTTGATCTTCCAGTGACTTCCTTTAATTGCTGTGTGGATAATTATTTAGTGTCGGATAATTATTTAGTGTCAGAGAGTTATTTAGTGAGAGACAGAGAGTTTTCCTATTTTTAGTGTATAAGATTTTTCCAAATCAGAAACTCTTCATTGGTGGCCTAGCTATTTATGCATAGGTGATGTTACAGCTTTATCTGTCCAACCCAGATCTTCTAGAACAAAGCAAAACAAAAGAGACCTCTGATCAAAATGGTTTAAATGAACCTTATCTTATAGATTATTTCATTAACAATATGTAGGTAAGCTCTATATTGTGCCTGTGTTATATCTAAGAAGGTAAGCTTCTTAATACCTTCTTGTATGGTTTTTGGTTGTTCCCCCTCCCCCACTCTGACCCCAGCTCACCCACTCAGGAAATCAGACTGTGAAACTTCTCTGTGCCGTTTGGAGTCTCCTTCTGTCTGTCTTAAGAAACCCATGGCATTCCCCAAAGCTCTAGAAAGGAGCTTGTGTTCATGCAATTTAGGATTTACAAAACAGGTCAAATGGTTACACTGAAATCACTTACACCTTGTACTTCTTGTGGCTTCTTTTTTATCCTCCCCTCGGCCTTACAGGTATCTCTGGAGACAAAGTAGAGATAGACCCTGTTACGAATCAGAAAGCCAGCACTAAGTTTTGGATTAAGCAGAAACCCATCTCAATCGATTCTGACCTGCTCTGTGCCTGTGACCTTGCTGAAGAAAAAAGCCCCAGTGAGTAGTCCCTTTTATTTATGTCTCCTTTCTCTCTTCCCCCTCTTCCCCTCTGTGTGCTGGGTGCCAGGAGAATATATTGCCACCGTGTCCTTTTTTCCTTGGGTCTGTTTAATTCATTACCAGAAATTTCTTTTAATCAAATGGGATTGTATTATGGTGCCCAGAGCCTGACGTGGGCCCCTGTTCTGTTCAGTCTTGATGACAGTAGAGAACCTCACAGCGGCTCCTGACCTCAGTAGCCCCCGCTGAGGGCTGGGGGCACAGGGGCAGATTCCTCACAGGACTCTGCACTCATCAGAGCCCTCATTTCACTTTGTGCTCCCTTCCTCTTCCTATTTGGGGAATGGACCAGTCTGACCTGGACCTGCCTTCCTTCCTTGCCAGATCGAGGGAAGTTGGAGGATTTCCTGTGGCGGCTGGAGACTAGATTTAGATATCCATCATGCCGGAGGTGTCAGCACCCTCCAGATTATTGGCAGCTGCATGACCTACCAGCTCGTAATTAAACTCCTGCCTGGTCCTGCAGAAGAGATCGCTGCTGGGTTGGCACTCCTCTGTTTAAATTACCAAAGTAGATACAGTCTGGGTGTATATTTTAGTATATTATATTTTTGCAGTTAAGTAATTGAGGTAGCCCTTAGATTAATCATTTTTAGGACTTCAGTCCATCAAGAGGCAGAAAGGATACAGATGCACTGGTATTCCTCCATGGAGGAAAGGATTTGTTAGCTGCCTGGAGAAGGCTCTCAGACAGTGGTTCTGAAATCTGGTGTATTACCAGCACTGCCTGCAGAGCCTGTTTAGAATGTAGTCACCCAGGGCCCACCCCAGTAGGTTCTGATTCAGTGCCTTGGAGTATGACCTGAGCACGCAATTTGTGTTGATCCCCTTTATTCCAGTGTCTGCTAAATTGGGGAACAAATATAAGGAATGACATACTTAAAAGGAACAGTAAGAAATCTAAAGGCCAGCAAGTTTCTATAGCATGGCTCAAGTTTTTGAGATGAAACTGACTAAGCAGGGGCCTAAAGAACAAAAAACTGGGCCTATAGACTGGGCATGTGTGCCACTTGGCCTCATTTGTCAAATCCAGCAGTGCTGGGCTGTATGGTCTCCTCTTTTCAACTCATCCTACAGCTTAGCAAGAAGGGAGAACGTAGTGGTGCAGGAGAAAGGAGGAAAGTCATGGCCACTGCCCTTCCCACCATTCCTGTCATCCCAGCGAGGCCTCCCTGGCTTGCAGGGGCAAGATGGCTGCCAGAAGGAGCGGTGGGGAAATCACCTGCTGCTCTGGGGCCCTTGCCCCAAGCCAGCCAGATTCCCTCTGCCTTTAGGTAAACATCTTCTTCCCAATCCCTCACTCCAGCTAGCCATCCAGTAAAGATGTCATTGTTCTAGCCTCTTTTTTCGCAAGAACTCAGAATGTAACATTTTATAAACTCTCCATGTCTCTGAGAAATGAAAGACAATCACTTACATGTTGCAAAGGGGGCCAAGCCGGAGTGGAAAGGTTAGGGAAAGAGCTGGAAACAGGATTCAGATTTCCCTCAGCGTCATACCAAGACACGCACTGTGCTGAGGAGGGCTGTGATTTACGCACCGAAAGGTGAAGCATGTAACACACCCAGCCTAGGAGGGAATGAAGCAGAGGTGCACAGCTACCACCTTTCTGTTGCATCTTGAGGTCTTTCAGTCAAAAAGTCGCTGAGAGTGAGGCCAAGTTCCAAGCATGAGGGATGCAGAGCAGATGTGGGCCCTACCGTTTAACTACTGACAGTCCAGCAGGAGAGTCTTTTGTCCTATTCTTAGACCTGCTGCATGGTTTTGTGTAAAAACTGCACAGGTAGGTCTTATAGAGCTTTCCCCCTCTCTCACTCTGGCTCCAGAGATCTAGAACTATGACACTTTCCTGAAGAGAGAGGCACACTGCCTGCCCCAGTAAAACACTTCCTGAGTCCCTGTCCCCACCACAGCACTTTCAAACCATGTCCCTCAAAGCTCTGGGTCCTCAGGGGCGTGTGTGTGTGTGTGTGTGTGTGTGTGTGTGTGTGTGTGTGTGTGTGTGTGTGTGTGTGTGTGTGTGTGTGTGTGTGTGTGTGTGTGTGTGTGTGTGTGTGTGTGTGTGTGTGTGTGTGTGTGTGTGTGTAGGGCAGAGCTGGGCATGAGGCCTCCCCTTCAACCAAAGTATTCTGCATTTAATCCCAGCCAATTTGGTGATTCTACACTTAAAAAGTCAATTGATAAAAAGGAGTTTGCTGTTTAAAAAAAAAAATGTTTGAAAGTTGCTGGCTCACAGACTCCTTAGGATAGCCTTTACAGACATTGACTACTCCAGACCCATGGCCCATAATTTCCCATCCTGAACTTGAGCTGTGTTCGCTGTGAACTACCGGCACACAAGCACACCTTGCATTTTGTGCTTCTGCTGTTCCCACTGCCAGGTATACACCCCCACCCTGACCCTCTCTCTCATTTATGGACACCTCCGTTTCCTCACACACAGCCCACTCATTTTTCAAGATCCAGCTCCAGTGTCAGGCTCTCTCTGTAATTTTGCCCCTAGGCGTTTGCACACACCTCTGGTAGAGCACCTCACACACTGTGCTGTGTTTATTTGAGGTCTGACCCTCTCCCACCCCCGTCTCCATGCTGAACTCATTGACCAGAAACTGGTTTCTGTATCCTCATTCCCTAGCACAGTGCCTGCAGGGTTGTCCTCAGTGAATGTTTGCTGTCTTGAAATAGAACTTAATGAGGCCAGAATTGAGAAACCAAAAGTTATTCAACATAATTTATGTTGTAAAATGCCCAAAGATGTATTAAATGAATCAGCTTGATGCTGTTTTTTATTTTTTATGATTTCCAGTATCTTCATCAAATTAATTCATTACTTAATCTAAAAAGTTCATCTTCAAGACCATCATCACACCACAGAATTAATCTGCGCGGCTGCTGCTTCTTTTTTTAAAGGATTAATGGTAACCCGTTTTATCTTTTGTGTCTGTTGAACCTTAGAAAAAAGTTATTTTAACAGCACTAAAGAAATGAAAGTCACTATATTTCATAAGTTTAGCCTGTGATTTTTATCAGCATAGTGATGTATGTTTGTAGCTGAGTTTACATCAAAAATTATTCTTGGGGCCTTCTTGAATGAATTATGGCAAAGAGAGAGAGTCTAGAAGTAGATAAGGTTTTTGATTTCTGCAGTATATTTCCTTTTTCATGTTTTTATCTCTCATAACACAAGTGTCTTGCCAAAGACTGGAACGTGTGACCAACTGGAATAATTTAGTTGTGAAAACAGAGCAGACGTGTTATTAAACAGCCTTCTTTACAAAAAGGCATTAAGTGTTGGGAGGATAATGAAGTTGTCCCCAGTCTTACTTGAGACATGTTTGTCAGAATTTTGAACAGAAAAGAAATGGTTTTTAAAACCTTCAAATATGGCCAGTTTGCAGTGTTTATTGAGAAAGCCGCTGTCAAACCATTAATTTGGTCGTCATAAAGAGCACAACTCCAGTTTAATTGATGCCGTATCCAAAAAGTATGTGAATAGCTGACTTGGCAGAGGGACTGAGCATTAGAGCGCCTGCAGTGAAACACATAATTACATATATTGGGGAATCAGAAAGACCCAGACTCTGAAGCCATACTCCATAAATAGCAATTCTCTGGCACTCTTTCCTTCGCCTAACTTCTCCCTCTTAGGCCATGTTCTCGTAGGGAAGATTTATTGTTCTGTCCCTGTGAGTGTTTAAGACCTGGAACTTAATGACTAAATAGATACATGCCTTTTAAAAAAGTGTACATATAAATATGGACTCTTACAAAAGTTAGTTGAGAAAAGCAGTGTAGCAACAGCCCTGAGAAATTAAGAATACACTCTGCCTTTCTAGATTTAAACAAAAAAAAAAAGGCTGTATGCTGCCATTATTATTCAAATCAGTGATTTCTAAGTCTGGTTTTGCCACTTCTTTGGGTACCTTGCTGTTTTGAAGGATGTCACAGACCTCTAAAAGATGAATTAATTCTAATTCATTTTAACTGTACAAAGATGTATACAGCATAAAGGAGAATGTTTCCATCAGAAATGGCCATGGTTAAACTGTCTCAGAAATAATTCTCCATTCTTATACAGGTCTACATGTAGGCTTTAAATGCAGTGGGCACTCTTTTTAAGTACCAACCTCAAATTCCAACACCGAAACAAAAGAAAGGGACCAGAAAGGGACCTTTCTGTGAAATTAGCACCCATCAGGGACTCTCGGGTTGTATTTAAATAAAGTACCAGACTCAAGCATGCCAGGTCTGGTTTTATCATAAGAAGGTTGTGCAGGTTTAGTCTTTAAAGGAAGCAGCCTATCATTAAGAAATCAGATTTAAACTTTAATAAAGTAGCTGTCGTCTTTATAGCTGAAAAGAGCTCTGTATCTCAATTAAGTATAGATGATATAAAATCTTAAGGAAGCAACATAATAGAGGTAACCCAATTACGTTCTCTTGCAATAGTATAATTTAAAGGAAATCGGATTCTGTTGATGGTAGTTGTGTTGGTGGGGGATTGTTTGTTCGGTTTTTTTGTCCAAAACACTGTTTGGACACAGGGCAGGAACTCTTTGGGATTGTGAGTTAACCACAACTGCAGGAGCCTGTTAAGCCCTCGTGAATAGAACCTGCTGGATATGTGAGACGAGATTCATTTAAGATTATGAGTTAAATTAGCTGGGTTTATTGGTGACCTCCCACTTAAATGAATCTTTCTTTTCATAAGTACTTGACAAGATCTGTAAAGTAGTGTATTTAATTTACTAATTAAATTAAAGCTACTGAATAATGATTTGTCCACATTGATTTAGCTTAAATAGAAAAGATCAGCGTTGTTGTGATCTTCAGCAACCTTAATGGCCGAGCCAGTTAGACACAAAGGCCTCTTGTGTTTTATAGGTCAGAAGTACATAGGTAAGCCCAGGCTGTAATTGAATTGCCTGCACTGCACCCTGCAGTTGCAGGTTTCCTTTGCCTTCCCGTTCCATTGTTGCACTGGGGCTTAAGAGAATGTTAACGCGGTAATAGGCACAGGGCCTTCCCCATTATACGTCTTGCTATCGAGCGGTTCTGCATGACTAGTTAAAGAAGATGGCAAGAAGATTAATGAAAGCAGGGCTAATACAGAAGGGGGTACTTTTGCAAGACTTCTACCGAGGAGATATTAGAGCTGAACCAGAGCTTGGCTTTTTCTTTATCCTGTGACCTTTGAACCTGCCGTACTGTTGAGAGCTGCCAGGGAAGTCGACATTTTGATTGATGTTGGTACACGAGTCAGTCTTTCCCATTGAATTCCACATCTGCACGAAAATAGCTTTTCCAGCAGAATTCATACTGGCTAGAAGTGATAGCCAAATTGATGGCTGAAATGCTTTTATGTAGTTTTCATTTAAACCTAAGTATTTGATGGTTTAATTCAGTATCCAGTTTTCATAGATTATAAGCATTCGCTTATATGTTCTTAATGGGTTTATCAACTTATGGTGAAAGACCAGTATTAAAGAGTGTTCAAAGATTTGCAAACAGAGCTCCAAGGAGGCTTTATGGGGGAGTAAAAGCAGTCATCAAACAAACCCTTCACCATTCTTAAAAAAGAAAAATCAGTCTGAGGGCCCAGGCAAACTGACTTGAAGGTTTTTGTAAATAAAGCAAAGTATCTGTTTTTGGAAAGCTATCCATGGGGGAGTCTGTAACCTTGCCTCCACACCGCAGCTGAGCCCCAGCTTAGAGGCTCTCTTGATCCATCCAGATGCAGGGTTCCCTGACCTTGACCTTGAGACACTAGCATTCCATCTGAAAGGGATTATTATGGTCTACTTGTAATACAGTCCAAGTGCAGATACGAACCTCTTCATTTGTTCTCACTAATTTTGTTACCTTGTTTATGGAGCTGCAGGCCTCTAGTGTGCATGCATGAGCATGTGTGTGTGTGTGTGTGTCTGTCTGTCTGTCTGTGAATGTGTCTGTGTATGCATCACCCACCCCATCTCCCAACAAAGAAGAGCGGGGAGACTGGCAGAAGGACTCAGATTTTGTACTAAAATCAACTTGGGCACATCACAGCCCATACATTGAATTCTCTGACCACCCGATTTCTTTTCTCCCTACTTGACAGGGGTAATTCTAGCAGAGAAAACACACACATACACACACCCGTTGATGTGACACGTATTCCAGTTCCTAAACAAGGAGGTGCCCAGGAATTTTGTTACATTCTTTAGATGCTCGTGAAAATGTGTGAGAGGGAAGTGAGGATGAGCATTCAGCTACTGCTGGGTGAAAGAGCTGCACCCCACGGTGGGTGGGTGGATGGGTGGGAGGCCATGGCCATGCCAGCGTACTCTATGTCCCGGTAAGTAAGGTGCTTGCATTTATGCTCACATCCTCAGGCTCTGTCGATTCCTAGGAAGTCCAGGCACTTCAAACTTCAGGTGGGCAGGCTATGTTGTGTTTTTATTCTCTGACAAGGACTTATTTCATAAGTTCGAGATCAAATACGGTAAGTACTGCTCGATTACAGAACACAACAGACTCTAACATATTAAATGCCCCAGTTATTGAATTGCCTTTTCATAATAGTACTCTGGAGCACAGTCAGGAGCAGGCAGTGCCTCATCCTTTTAACAGATATGTTTCCTAGCCCTATTAAAAGGGGTCTTCATCTATCCTGTCAAAGGGAGTCTGCTGGGGTTTTTTAGTTTAATTACACTATCCAATTAAAACTCCTTGCTGCATTTGGATGCGCCTCTCCTTGGGCCTGAGTGGATATGACATTTACAAGGCTCGCCTTTCAAGCAGACAATAGTGTGATTGATGAGGTGCACGTTCAGTGAAGGAGGCGAGTGCCTGTGGAAGTGCTGCTTAGTGCATTTTGATTTATTTATCATCTTCTTCCAAAACAAGGGAGCTGCCAGGGAGATGGGTTTTAGGCAACCAGGGGGCCCACCTCAGTTTTTCCAAGTGTATGGGAGGGGAGGACCTGGCGTGCGCCATAGGATAAAGGTGGAGAAGCACCATAAGCGTGGGGCCAGCTTGCGTTGCCACATGCCAGACTGCATTCTTAGGTTCTCTGACCCAGTTTGGTTTCCAGTAACCTCAAGCTATGATTTGGGCCATCGCTGTATTTCAGGGAACAGTTGCTGGGACTGGATAACATTGGCCAGACCCCTGAGAACTCAGCCTGTGGGAGCCAGCCCAGCATGTATCCCGTTGACTGACCTGGTCATTATTAGCTGACACCTGACGTTTGCGCTGGACATTTATGCTCCCAGCCGCATCCTCCAGCAGTCCAGCAGCTTCTGTCCAGGGGCTACAGTCGGTGCCCACTGGCTCTTTCTCTAACTCTCCCTAGCCACATTAAACACTTAAAAGTTGCTTCTAGGGACTTCCCTGGCGGTCCAGTGGTTAAGACTTCACCTTCCAATGCATGGGACGTGGGTTCAATCCCTGGTTGGGGAGCTAAGATCCCACGTGCCTCATGGCCAAAAAGCCAAGAAAACATAAAACAGAAGCAATATTGTAACAAATTCAATAAAGACTTTTTAAATGGTTCACATCAAAAAAATAAAAGTTGTTTCTAGAATTTGGATTCAGCCAAAAGCAAACGAGACTCTTCAACAAAGAGATATGGAAACACATTGGAGAGCTTCTCAAAGTTGTAGTGAAAAGGCAAACCCAGCATCTTGTTCCTAACCTACTATTTTGTGTACCTTCAGCATATGATAGATGGGACCAGTGTGCTTCTCTCCCTAGTTCCTGGAAAAGAGGCATTTAGTACCGTGTGTGGTTTCTGGAAGGGTCAACACTCTGAATTTAAGAGGCAGGCAATTCTACTCTGAGGCCTAGACAGATGATAAGAACCCTCCCATATTCATTATCAGATACTCATAGGGGCTGTCGGGGGCATGTTTGCTAACTGTGTAACGTATGAGAATGTCTCTTGTTGAAGAAAATTGGCTGGTACTGAGACTCAGTGGATGTTCTTATATTCTTTATAAACTTTCTTCATTTTTCCCTAGGACTTATTAATAAACAAGAAAGAATTTTCTTATGTTGATTGGAATATTGATATCTGATGGAGCAGAAAACATTTCGAGGGTGTCAGCTTCTCTTCCTCCTGGGAGAAGCCTTCTTTTTGCTATTAAATTTTCACTTAATTGTCGGCTTGGGCCATATAGACCCATAATAACAAAACAGTTATGTAGGTGTAATGGAAAGTTTGTTTCCCACTGAAGAAATCTCTGTGAAAGATTTTTCAGCTGGATAAATGATTGGAAAAATCTGTTTCCCTTGCCTCCTGCCAAGCTCCAAACTGTGTTTTCATAATAAATAAATGGAGTGCTTAGATTTTAAGTTATTCTTGTAGACATGGAAAAAGTAAGCCATTCTTTCATTAAAATTAAAATATGTATTGCTTACAAGACTCCTATAGGCAACTTCCAGGACAGGGTAACTGTAATCAGATTAGCCCTTCTATCATAAATGAGTGGAAAACTGCACAAAATATAAACTAAAATTCTGGCCAAAACTCTAGTTTATAGCTCCCCAGTAGTTGAGGCATCCAGGACATTTAGTAGTGACTCTGGAAAGGCCATATCTTAGGAGTAAGGCCAAACTAGCCCTATGTTAAAGACTACTTTAATTCTTAATAAAGGTTTAAAAGTCTTGAAAGGATCAAACTGATTCACATGTAGATTAACTGCCAGAACAAAACCCAGTATTCTCTAAAAGATGACAAAATGCAGACATCCCACAATGTAACATTCATAGTGTCCACCTTTCAATAAAAAATCATGAGACATGCAAAGAAGCAGGAAAAAAATGTATCTTATAACCAGGAGAAAAATCAGCCAATAGAAACAGAGTCAGAAATGGCAGGGATGATAGAATTGGCAGCTAAGTACTTGAAATTTTTTATTATAAATATGTTCAAAGACTGAAAGGGAAACAATAACTCAAAAAGAAGAGAAATGGAAACTTTGAAAAGAACCAAGTGAAAATTCTAGAGCTGAGAAATATAATACCTGAATCAGAAAATTCACTGATGAGAGCAAATGAGTTTTAGTTATCTATTGCCACATAACAAATTTTCCCAAAACTCAGTGGCTTAAAACAACAATAACATGTATTATCTCACAGTTTTGTGGGTCAGGAATCCAGCACAGCTTATCTGGATCCTCTAGCACAGGGCCCCTCACCAGCCTGCAGTCAAACTGTCAACCAGGGCCACAGTCATCTCAAGGTTCAATAGGGGCAGGATCTGCTTCTAAGCTCACTGAGTAATTACCAGCAGAGTTCATTTCTTTGTGAACACCCTCATTTCCTTGCCACATGGGCCTCTCTGTGGGGAAGCTCACAAAATGGCAGCTGGTTTCATCAAAATAAGCAGGAAGAGTAAACTTCTTGGAGGGAAGAAGTTACAGTCTTTTATAACCTAATCTCAGAAATTCATCCCAACACTTTTGCTATACTTTACTCATCAGAAGTAAGTTACTAAGTCTAAAAGGATTAATCTCCAAAATATGTAAACAGTTCATCGAGCTCAATATCAAAAAAGCAAACAACCCAATCAAAAAATGGGCAGAAGGCCTAAATAGGCATTTCTCCAAAGAAGACATACGGATGGCCAAGAGGCACATGAAAAGCTGCTCAACATCACTAATTATTAGAGAAATGCAAATCAAAACCACAATGAGGTATCATCTCACACTGGTCAGAATGGGCATCATCAGAAAATCAACAAACAGTAAATGCTGAAGAGGGTGTGGTGAAAAGGGAATGCTCTTGCACTGTTGATGGGAATGAAAATTGATACAGCCACTATGGAGAACAGTATGGAGGTTCCTTGAAAAACTAAAAATAGAGTTATCATATGAGCCAGCAATCCCACTACTGGGCATATACCCAGAGAACACCATAATTCAAAAAGACACATGCACTCCAGTGTTCATTGCAGCACTATTTACAATAGCCAGGACATGGAAGCAACCTGAATGTCCATCAACAGATGAATGGATAAAAAAGATGTGGTACATACATACAATGGAATATTACTCAGCTGTAAAAAGGAATGAAACTGGGACATTTGCAGAGACATGGATGGACCTAGAGACTGTCATACAGAGTGAAGTGAGCCAGAAAGAGAAAAACAAATATCGTATATTAACACATATGTGAACTATAGAAAAATGGTACCAATCAACCAGTTTGCAAGGCAGAAATGGAGACCCAGATGTAGAGAACAAACATATGGACACCAAGTGGGGAAAGCGGGGAGGGTTGGGGGAGGGAATGAACTGGGAGATTGGGATACCAAATTGTACACTCTAAATACATGCAGTTTATTGTATGTCAATTGTATCTCAATAAAAGTTCTTTAAAAAAAAGAAGTAAGTTACTAGGTCTAGCCCACAGACAAGACAAGGAGATTACACAAGGTTGTGAAAAGCAGGAGGTGGGATCATTGAAAGCCATTTCAGAATCTGCCTATTGCAAGCAGTGAGCTTTAAGACAGAGCAATAGAATGTATTCAAAGAGATTTAAAAAAAAAAAAAAAAGGATAAAAAGAACAATAGCAAGTGTTCTGACATATATGTAGTTGGAGTCTCAGGAATGGTACAGAAAACCATTCCAGATTTGATTAAAAAATATCAGTCCACTAATCTTGGAAGTCCAAAGAAGCCCAAACAGTATAAGTACAGAGAAAACCACATCAAGGCACATGGTAATCAAATGGCAGAAAACCAATAATAAAGACAAAAATTTTATAAGCAGCCAGAGAAACCAAGATAAGAATTATTGCTGATTTCTCACCAGAAATAATGCAACCCAGAAGACAATGGAGTGGCATCGTTTGCTAAAGGAAAATCTTTGTCAACCTAGAATTCTATATTTAGTGAAAATATTCTTCAGAAATGAAGATGAAGTGAAGACATTTCTAGATTTTCAAAAAATGAAAGAATTTTTTGCCATTAAACCTTCACTACAAGAAATATTGAAAGTTGCAGGGGGGCGGGGGGGGAATACCAGATAGAAACCTAGATCTGCACAAAGAAATCAAGAGTACTCAAAATGTTACACCATTAGCAACTATACAGAATGAACAAAGAAAAGCAAAATAAGCAAGACCTCTTTGAGTGGGAATTGACAAATTCTGGCCCAAACTCTTCCTAATGCACTGTGGTAACCTATGTGGGAGGGAAGTCCAAAAGGGAGGGGATATCTGTATGTGTGTGGCGGATTCATTTTGTTGTGCAGTAGAGGCTAACACAACATTGTAAAGCAACCATACTCCAATAACAATTAACTTAAAGAAAAAAAAACCAACCTCTGGCCCATAGGCTAAATCTGGCCTACCACCTATTTTTGTATGGCTTATGCACTAAGAATAGGTTGTTGTTTTTGTTTTTTCAGATTTTTGTTGGAGTATAATTGCTTTACACTGTTGTGCCAGTTTCTGCTGTACAACAAAGTGAATCAACTGTATTTATACATATATCCCCATAATCCTCTCCCTCTTGAACCTCCCTCCCACCCTCCCTGTCTCACCCCTCTAGGTCATCACCAATCATTGACTTGATCTCCCTGTGTTATGCAGCCGCTTCCCACTAGCCATCTGTTTTGCATTTGGTAGTGTATGTATGTCAGTGCTACTCTCTCACTTCATCCCAGCTTCTGCCCCCCCCCCAACCCCCCCAACCCCCCACCCTGGTCCTCAGCCTCAAGTCCGTTCTCTACATCTGCTTATTTATTCTTGCCCTGCCACTAGATTTATCGGTGCCATTTTTTTAGATTCCACATATATGCATTAGCATACGGTATTTGTTTTTCTCTTTCTGGCTTACTTCACTCTGTATGACAGATTCTAGGTCCATCCACCTCACTACAAATAGCTCGATTTCATTCCTTTTTATGGCTAATTAAGAATAGTTTTTAACTTGTGAATATTTCCAATTGATTTGATGATGTGGAACATTAATTTTGAACTCCATTTAAGTGAAATGTTATCCCCCCCCTCAAAAAAAAAAATTATGTCCTTCTCAAGAGTATCCTGCAGTGCCCCCAGAAAATACATTTGATTATTATGTTTTGAATTTTGTTAGTTAAAAAATGTGGAAATTCATTTTCTCTTGTTATATAAGTATCTCTAAAATATCCTTAGTTTTGCCTCTTGGCGCTCTTAGCCTGTCTAGAAAAGTTTGCTTATCTTGGAGAGTGAAAGTAAAAAGATAAAGGGAATCTACCATGTGCCAGGCAATGCCCCAGTGCTTGATACACACTACTTAATTCTTGCAACAACACTCTGAGGTTTATATACATTTATTATAGACGTCTCAGGTTGTTGATTTTATCCGAGGATTACTTAATCTTAGCAAAACTCTGAGAGACAAGTATTATTCCCATTTTATAAATGACGAAACTGGGGTTCAGAGAAGTTATGTAACTTGTCTAAAGTTATATATAAATGGTAACAGAGGCTCGTATTCTTCCCTCTGCCTCTTGCACAAACCAAGGCACTTAAACTTCTGTGCTTTTTGGATGGAAGCATATCCCTAGCCCCAGTTCAGTCTGTGAAGTCTTATTTCTTAACAGATTTTAACCATGCTTCGTTATCTGGTTTCTCTTCCTAAAGGATATTAAATGCAGAAAAATAGGAGGGGGAGAAAGAATTACAGAACTTAATAATAAAGACAGTAGGAAATGAAAACTGACAAGAGTTGACCAAAAATGAAACAAAACAACAACTGTTAAAAAGCAGTCTAAGAGATGTGGTACATATATACGAATGTTACTCAGCTAAAAAAAGGAACGAAATCGGGACATTTGTAGAGACATGGATGGACCTAGAGACTGTCATACAGAGTGAAGTGAGTCAGAAAGAGAAAAACAAATATCATGTATTAACACATATATGCGGAATATAGAAAAATGGTACAAATCAACCGGTTTGCAAGGCAGAAACAGAGACACAGATGTAGAGAACAAACATATGGACACCAAGTAGGCAAAGTGGGGGTCGGTTGGGGGGGAATGAATTGGGAGATTGGGATTGCCATATATACATTACTAATAAGAAAAAAAATATCAAATTGTACACTTTAAATATATGCAGTTTATTGTATGTCAATTGTATCTCAATAAAAGTTCTTAAAGGGAAAAAAAACTAAGAACTCAGTAAGCACAGTAGTTTGACAATATGGAACTATTTTGTGGTGAGATGCAGAACCTTTTGCAACCCTGAAGAAATCATGATATTCAGTATTTATTTTCCTTATACTCTAATACAGGAGGAAAATTTGTAACATGAAATTTTTATGCTTAAAATGAAAAAGATTGTATGTTTTTTGCACAAAGGTCACCCTAGCTCTCTGCTCCAAGGATTGGATAGCTGAGGTTTTATCTAATTTAGATAAAATTTTTTTGCAAACTCAGGCTTGTTACAAACTGAGGACAGAATTTCCAGATACAGAATTTGTTTCTTGTTTCTCTACCTCGCTAAAAACTAAAGAATAAAACTCAACCAGTACTTGATTACTGAAATGCCATATGATATTTTGTTAGAACAACTTATACATGAATTGAAGCATCAAAAAACGCCATAAATATTGCTCTTAATTCATTTCCTGACATCTGCTACATACGAAGGTAGAATACTTGTCTCTAAAGGAAAAGCACTTGTGTAATTGTGTGAGTTGCAAGCTGAATTAACCATTTATTTCATGGAGCACCATTTCTACTGGAAAGAGCAACTGACAAACCATAGTTATTCAAGCCTAACTATTTAGCATACATTTTCTTGAAAATAAAGGAAGTGAGCCTGTCACTTCAAGGAAAATAAATTAGTATTTGATGCCAATGAGGAAATTCGAGCTTTCAGATGAAAATTGGAATTTTGGAAAATTTGTATCCATTACTGTGAGTTTAGTTTCTCATTGCTTAAATAAGACTTTTCCAAAGATATCAGTGGTGATATTAATGAATGAGATATTTTTTGATGCTGTATAATGAAATGTGTCAACATTTGAAAGACCTACATAACTGTGAACTGATACTTTCCAGACTACTGCATGATGTTACAAAATCATACAAGAGTAAAAGATTCATTCAAAGTGCAAGACAGGCCAATGAATTTTAATGTAACAGGATACAAAAGTTAACTCATGTAGTTTCAGATTCCACATTGCAACTAATCTTTAAGATACCATTTATCGTTTGGTATCATATCAAAGAATATTTGCAAAGAAGAATATTAGAATATGCCTCCTGGGGACTTCCCTGGTGGTCCAGTGGTTAAGACTCCACCCTTCCACTGCAGGGGACATGGGTTCGATCCCTGGTCAGGAAACTAAGATCCCACATGCCGTGTGGCACAGCCAAAAAAATAAATACAAAATTTTTTAAAATAAAATATGCCTCCCTTTTCCAAAAAAATCTGTGTGAGACTGACTTTTCTTCATATGCTTCAACCAAAACAATCACAACAAATCTAATGGGAAAGTGGAGAGTATAATCTAGCTGTGTTCTGTTAAACCAAATATTTTACAATTTTAAAAATATAATGCCAGGCTTCTCGTTAAACATTTATTGTTTGAGGAAATGTAAGGGTTTCACCATTAGAATATACATTGTGTTAACTTGTAATGACTTTTTAATGAATTAATAGCTTTTATATTTCTCAGGTTTAATTTCTAATACAATAACTATTGATATAACCCAATAAGCAAAAGCATTTGGGGCTCATCAGTAATGCTTAAGAGTGTAAAGGGATTCTGAGACCAAGAAGTTTGACAGCTGCTGATCTGTGGTCTTGAAAATCATCTAAGAAGCTTGGATTTTATTCTGAAGACAGTAGGGAAAGTAACGCAGGTTTAAGTAGGGGAGTGATATAACCAAATATGTGTTATAAGAGGATGACTCCTTTCGGTAGCTGTTTGGAAATGAAGAAGACATGACCAAAAAAAGTAGGAAAACCAAGAAGAGTCAACAAACGGTCGGGACCTGGATGAGAGCTGTGGTCACAGGATAGGAAGGGATGGAAGATGAATATATGAAAACTATTTAGGGGACCAAATGCTTGGAACTTGTTGAGTAGTGAGGCCTCCAGTTGCGCTAACAGAGCTTTTGATTTAAGGGAATGTCGACTTTGATTCTGGATGTGCAACACTGCAGGCTGTATGAAGATGGCAGCTGTACTCACCGGTTGGCTCTGAAAATCTGGAGAAAGGTTCAGGCCAGATAACTGCTTTGGGATCATAACACCTTGGTAGAAATTAAAACCTAAGGGTCAAACCTGACAGAGGAGAAATGGAGTTAAAAGAGATGAGGGTCGAGGACAGGCCGTTGGGGAAGACCGTCATTTAAGAGAAAGATGAAGGACAAGAAGGTCACAAAGGACATGTAAGAAACGGATTGACTGAAGAAGTCAGCTGCAGAATCAGTTGACTGTGTCTTCATGGGAAGAGAGGACTTCAGGAGAAGTATCAGATAGAGCTGAGAAGCCAAGCAAAATAAAAGCTGAGAAGTACCTACTGGATCTCTCACAACGTAGAGGTCGTGGTGACCTTAGCAAGAGTGTTTTCAATAAATTAGAGGAAGGAGGGAAATCACATTGCCATGGGAGTTTTTATAATCAGAGAGCTTTAATTATGTTTATAGGAAGGAGCCAAAGAGGGGAGGGGGTGAATGACACAGGCAGAAGTGTAAGTGGATCAGACTCTGCCCCTGCTCCAGAGGTCAGAGAGGTCATTCCAGTTACTGGGGCCTCTGCCACTGTCGGGGCGCTCGGGAAGGAGCACCAGCCTTTGCCGGTTGAATTAGATTGAACCGAAGCGCCTACAGGCAGCTGGGAATGCTGCTCAACAGTGGAGACCAGACCCAGAGCGGATTTTTAGCCCAGAGACCAAAGCATCCCAGGCCATCCATTTCCCTCAAGAAATCCAATCACCCACTTCTAGGCCACAGGGACCAGAAAAGATCAGACCCTTGAAACTCATTTTTTTTAAGTATCCATGCCTGATGTAAAGGAATTCAGAAAGAATCCAGATACTCAGAGATGTTCTTCATAGCCTTGGCTATAATACTGGCAATTTTATAAGCAACTTACGTGCCCAGTGGAAAGATAGTAGCCTGAACCATGGCGCACACGCACTTGTTGGAATAAAATATAGCTGTTGAAAAATATGGTTGTGGAGACTGTGTAGCAACAGGAAAAGGCTGTTGTAAAATGTTAACAACAAAAATCATCCCCAAATTTTAGTATACAATCCAATTATAACTATGTGAAAACAGGCATGTGAGAATGACTAGAAAAGAGATCGCGGATGTCATTGTGCCAGAGTGTTGGTATTATGGGGGTGGAGTGTGGAAGTTTTTCCTCTGTCTTCTAAATTTCTAGTAATTTTTTAACGTATTTTATAATTTTTTAATTGAAAAGGAAAACCAAAAATTCAATTTTATTTTTGGCTTTCCTGACAAGTACTAACACGGGCAGGGCGGGGTTAGACAGAAGTGGGCTGCAGGCTCCGTGTGGAATTCCCAGCTCTGACCAGTCATTGCCGGCCACCGTCGGTGCCCACAGGTCACTTAGAAGGGAGCCTCCTTTCAAACAACAATCTGTTCACTTAGAGTGGAAATCTGGGACCGCTTCTTTGAGCAGGAGTGTATGAGCTGCTGGCCCTCTGCTTAAGCTGCCCCATCTTGTGATAATAGCAGCTTTTTCCGAATGGCCGCTCCGCTCAATTGACCAGGAGAACCTGTTTTTTCAGCACAGCCTCTTGTTTAAGTTAAACTCATAATGCAGATGATAAATTACATCACAAAATCTTAAGTGTCTCTGCTTCTGACATCTGTGCTGCTAATTAGTTTCTGTTCCAGTGTTACATTCCATCTTCTCTGTTTTACTTTGGGAAAAAAAATACATAAATGTAAATACATTTTTACATATCCAGACTTCCATTTCAACATTCAGAAGCAGATGTATAGTTTCAGTGCCCTGAGCAAATCGGGAAATGTGACCGAGGCTTAGATGCGGCATTTTATTCCTACAGCTCTAAAAGCAAGTCTGCTCAAAGAAGGCCCAATTAAAAGCCAGATCTTCAAAATAATGAGGATTTTATCTTTAAATATTGGTTCCATTACAATTGGAAGAATGGGCCACCACCCACTGAGCCCCCACTGTATCCAAGCGCCGTGTGAGCTGCCTGACGGATGCTGTCTCCTCCTGGGCAAACCTGGGCTCCTGGAGGGACAGTGCCTCCCACCGTCCCACCACTAGAACACAGCAGAACTGGATTTCTTCCCAAGTCTCTGACCAGCACTCACACTTCTCCCCTCTGCATCCCAGGCTTTTGTTATGCCTCAATGTCCAAACAGAATTTAACAACCCAAACAAAATAATTTGGACTAATGGGAATATTAGACTTTGCATTGTCTTTTAAACCATACTGATTCGCCGGCATACCTCAGAAATATTGCAGATTCGGTTCCAGACCACCACAGTAAAGCGAGTCACACAAATTTTTTGGTTTCCCAGTGCCTATAAAAGTTATATTTACACTATACTGTAATCTGTTACATGTACAATAACATTATGTCTAAAAAAATAACTTACACACCTTAGTTTAAAAATACTTTATTGCTAAAAATGCTAACCATCATCTGACAGTGTCAGGTTGCCACAAACCTTCAATTTGTAAAAAATGCAGTATCTACGAAACACGGTAGAGGAGAGCATGGTAAAACAAGACATGCCTGGATCATTTTTCTCAGCTGGCATTTTTACAAAGACAGTTTACGCCTATGGCTTACTCATTCCCTATGAAAGCTGCTGATGTTGAGTTTCCAAGGGTAACCTGCCCACCTCTGATTCCCTCTAACAGGCCAGGACAGATGCCCTGATAGGCTGCAGCTGAGGAAGGCATTTGACCCCCTCCTCTTCCTCCTTTGCCTGAGGTGAGCCTAGAGGTGCCCGAGGCTGATGAAGGTTTGATAACTGCCTTTTCTCACTTTGTGTTCCTATTCTGTTCAGTCGACATTGAAATGCCAGTGATTTCTTCTTCCCAGACACCTCTGGTGGAAATTTACCACGTAGCATAAACTACTCATGTTTATTGATAGATTCATTTCCAGAAAGAGGTCAATTAACTTGTTACACTTTAATATATGGGGTTTGGATTGGGTGAAATTGTACAAGTGTGAATTCTGCTTATTAACTATTCTATTGTAAAAGAATTCGCAAGTCCTACCACTGTTACCTTCTCTATAGTTCTCAAGTCAATCCCTTTCTCAGCATCCTTTTTGCCCCTGTCTAGCTCAAAACCGAATATGCTCCTACCTGGATGACTGTGGCAGCTGGTCCCCCTGCCTCCAGGCTCTGGGTAGCCAGGGTGAATGCCCCAAAGCACAATTTGATCATATATTTCACTGCCCCGCTTACAGCCCGCTAGTGGCCCCCTCAGCTGGAGAATCCAGCATTCCCAGCGCTTTAGCCTGCCCTGTGTCACAGCACCTCCTGCCCGTCCACTGTTCGTGAACCTGTCTGCTCGGAGCTCCAGCTCGGAGGCGTGCTGCCTCTTGCCCCGGTGTGTTTGTCCATGCTCCGTCCTCATCCTATTGCATCCTTCTCCGCCCCACCTTTACGCAGCTGACTCCCCTTCCTCCTCTAAGACTGTTCAGGCAGACATCAGCTTTTCCAACAAACTGTCTCTGATGGCCCTTCCGCCACCAGGCTAGCCATCTCCTCGGGGTCTCCACAGCATCTCCCTGCAGCCACCTTCCTCGTCACGCTCATCATACTTGTATCTTGATGTTCCTGGTGTTCATTGCTCTGGCCACCCAGCCAAACAGGGATCCCTGGAGCAAGCGGAAAAGCTCACGGCAAAAACTCTTGGAGCACCTCAGCCCCATGCTCCAGGGCTCCAGCACGGGTGCCAGCGTGGCTTTAGGTTACCTAGAGCTCTCCCTCCAGAGTCCTCCCACAGAGCAGGAGGGGGCTGTCTGCTGTGGCTGTCCCACCACACCGTAACCCAGTTATTAGCTCTGTAATAGTCTATCTGTGGCTCTATAATAGTTGCAAAAGGGCTGATTTGTTGAATTCTAAGGTTCTCCAGATAATGCTCTCTGTGTCCTCTTCCCTCAGTGAGGTGAATGCTTTCACTGGAAAGGACCCATTAAGTCAGAAGCTTCAGGGAGATGGTCAGGGGTGGAACTCTTCATCACTCCTGCTTGCTGCCCTCTTCCTTGGGGGTCTGGAAGGAACGCTGGGGACAGGCAAGGGACACAGTACACAAGGGGTGTGTCTGTAGTCACCTGACCCAAATATGCAGCTGTTCCAGAGACCTGAAGTGGAATGACTAGTTTGTGTTTGTGATGTGACTGGTGTGCAGATGAACCTCAGGCCTCCCCTCCGTGAGCCCATACGATCCAAGGGGATGGTGTGGAGGCTTCCTTCCAAAGGCTCCTAGGCCCCTGCAGACTGCATGTCACATGTGCCATGTGCAGATTTGGATCTTCCTGAAGAGTACAGGACAGGTTTTTAATGGTGTCCCAGTTGTTCAGGCGAAACATGCTCCAGTATCTTGAGGTTTTGGTTGTGTTCTGTCAGTGACGAGCAGGAGCAGGTGGTGTAGACAGTCCACGAGATCACTTATCAAAGTGGTCAGTGAACCCCGGAGCTTCGGGTCCATTGGTCTCCCTAAGACCTTCTGGTCCTTTTTAGCTGCAGGCACTGGTGTCTGTGTCTGCCATGGCCAGGTGTCAGCAGTAAGACCTCCTGGAGGGGGTGGCTTTGTTTGTCCTTCACAGCTCTGTGACCTTCATAGACGGCTCTGCTTGGTCACAGTGTGGCCGAAAGAGAGATCTGCATTGTCCTTCCACACAGTGATGTCACCATCAAGATCTGATGTTCCGAGCCGAATCCTGTGAAGATAAAGGAATATACACACACACGCGTGTCTGTACATACAGATACATCCATTCATGTGAGATTCACTTCTCAGAAACAAGTAATTTATATATTCACAGAATGATTAGCTTTCAGCTAAGAATTCTAACATTTTAGTACCACGATTTAGAATCGGGCTAAATTTGTCAAGTGACTGAAAGTGAGGTTTTTCAGAAATTATTAGCTAATTTTTTCTATATTGAATTTATAGTCACAAAGAGTATATCATAGTGATGTTTCCAGGATAAAATACCAGCAGCTTAACTTTTCTGGCCACAAACGTACAGCATATATCAGTTTATTTTTGAAGATCTGAGGAATTAGCTACTGTAAATAAAGTTTCCAAGAGGTTTCTCCGGGAAAGAGGTGAACTTACAGTAATATGGGTGATATATTATTAATTAATAACTATGACCAGCCACTGCTTCAATTAAAAGGACAACGGATAAGAAGGCCTAATAGAAAGGACATGCTGAATTTTAATCTCACAAGCACTGAAGTCTGCAGAGCAGATGAGGGAGAGTTGTTTCTGAGGCTGGTAGGAGGAGGCCTCTGGTTGAGAGATGTCACCAGCTGCTCCTTGGTCCGGGAATGTTTGCTGAGCTCTGACTACACGTCTCTCCGGAGCCGTGCTCCTTTGGTTGCCAGTACTGGAAACCAACTTCAAAATAGCTTAAGGATCTTGAAGGGCCACAGGGGTCTCCCAGACCCGAAGGGCAGCACGGGCCGAGGGGCCTGGGAGAGCGTCTCATGGGATTGAGGCAGGCAGGCAGCTATGTCTCCGCTTAGAGGAGGGAATCTGATTGGCACGTCTGGCCTGCAGGACAAGCATGGGGGTGCAGACAAGGCTGCGGGTGGCATGATACGGTAAGTGGGTTTCTTTGACGGGCTGAGCACTGTGTGGGAGGCCACGTGAGAAGTTGCCTAGAAAAGTATCCCACAGAGGTGCTAGTCAAGCTAAAGCACCCAGCATCGGCAGGCCTTTTGGAGACAAGTTAATGAGAGAGGACATCCCAGGAGTGGGCAGGTGGGTGTGTACAGTGCCCTGGGCTGGCCTGTGGCATCTGAGGGCAGTGAAGTGAGGTGAGGCTAGACTGGGGAGCAGTCCCGACAATGACAAGGTTGCCCTGAAGGTGGTAGGAAAGGGGTGCAAAAGAGTCTGGATCAAGGAGGGATTTGTGTGTTCAGGGAATCAGGCCCCCGTGAGGTCCGTCTGTTCTGTGAAGTACCAGCTTTCCACAGAAACCTTCAGAGCAGCGTCTTCATGCCTCGCCATACCCCCGTCCACCCATCCTTCCAGGGTGGAAATGACCAGAGGCCTTGGGCCTTGGGAGCAGCTTCCACACAGGATCACAAGACCAAGACTCCCCTCCCAGCAGGAGCTAGGCTACAGAAAACCCTGTAATAGCATTACTATCGGCCTTTCTCCTTCCTGTTGCTCATTTATTTGACTTTAAGCACAGTTATTTTATTTTTAGAGTAATAATTTGGAGTTAATTGGCCTTCTGCCTTAAAAAAAAAAAATACCACCTCTTCCATGTAATTACTATGTAGAAGTGGTTCCGTAGCGCTCTCCTAATGTGGCGTCCCCTGAACACCCTCTAGAATGGAATGGGACCTAACTAGCCATTTGATCTGTTTTCACTGACTGCTTTCTCCCGGGCCTGTGATGAGAAAGTGAACAGCTCCTGGGAGGAGTCACTGCCGTGCAGCCTCCACTTGCTCTTGCTGGAGCTAGAGGGACAGAGGAGAATGTGGGGGCGCCTCCCCCGAGGTCACCCGCCAGAGCCCCCTCAGCCCAGCCTTTTCTCTCTCCCTCCAGGTCACGCAATATTTAAACTCACGTATCTAAGCAATCACGACTATAAACACCTCTACTTTGAATCTGACGCTGCTACCGTCAATGAAATTGTGCTCAAGGTGAGTATCCCTTCTCCGCCCAGGGCCAGCCTCCCCCCCAGCACTGGATGAGGTTCCCGAGCAGGTTTTGCAGAGTTGCTGAGCTGCCTGCGGGTCGCCCCGGCTGTTGAACACCCAGGCCTGGGCAGGTCAGCTGCTCTGCACCCACTTTGGCCAGTCCCCCGATAATCCTCGTTCTTCAGATATTTATTCATTCTTTTTATGTACCATTTATTTCTCCTCCCTCCACACTCAGGAGCTCCTTGAGGTTCCTGGAACAGACTCTGAGGAAATTACTGTTATTGTTTGAAGACACCTTAAAGTAATCACGATGATTTGGGAACCTGTTCTAAACATACCCGATTGATGCTAGAATCGTCTGTCACCACATCTCACTGAGCACCTTCTGTGTGCCAGGCGAGTACCCAGGATACTGCAGTGGCAGACCCAGCCCCTGCCCTCAGGGAGCTTGTCCTCTATCAGAGGAGACAGACATTAAGAAAATTACGGAGAGATTGTTAAATTGTCACAAGGTGCCCTGTGGGTATGTGAAGAGTAAACTGACTTGGTGCAGGGAGTGGGGAGGCAGGGAGAGCTGCGCCCTGAAGCATGGATGGAAAAGCACACCTTTTACCAGATGAGGAGAGAGAAAAGCTTTCACAGAGCAGCCCGTGAAGGGACAGAGAGGCAGGGCGAGCGTGGTGTGGTTTGGGGGCTACACCCAAGCCTGTGTGGCTGGAGCAGAGAGGTTGCAGGGGCCAAGCCACACAGAACCTTGCGAAGCAGGGTCGGGCTGAGGAATGCTCCCCTGGGGTGTTGGCTCAGGAAGCCTGGGGCAGGGCCCTCCCACGTGCTGCCCAGGATGCCGGTTTGTGCATCACACTCTGAGTAGCCCTGGAAGAGTGATTTCCAGACTCTTCCAAACTGAGAATCCTTTCTGCAATCCAGATCATGTGTAGAATGACCAAATAGAGAAAACAGAACTGCTTTGGCAGAACAAGGCTTAGAACCAGAGGGGGCTTCCCCACCCCTGGTTGTGTGACTTTGGCCAGTCACATCACCTCCCTGGGCCTCAGTTTCTTGTCCTGTAGAATGGGGATCATGGTAGCTACCCTGACCCACCCCACCAAAGAGCTGCTAGAGCAAATATTAAATGAGATACAGTGAACCTACCTAAGTGATTATTCGTTTCTTCTTAAGAGTAGACGTCATCAAGTAATAGTCATTAAAGTACTAAGGTATACCGAGGGGTTGCGAAGTTCAGGACCTGGGCCAGGCACTTTACCTGACCTGTCTAAAGGAACCTTCACACCTCTGTGAGGCAGTAACATCAAATCATTCCCATTTCCTATATGAAAACTGAGGCTCAGGAAAAAAGTAACTTAGCCAGGGTTGTGACTGGCAGAACCAGAACTTGACCCAGGTTTGGCACTTTTCAGAATTCGTGCTCCTGTCCCCCCGAGTGTGCATAACCTTAAGGAGTTGAATGGGAGATTTCGATGAAATGGAATTGTTTCATGGGAACATTTTGAGACAAAGTCCTCATGGCTACAAAAGATTTTCAAAAGTAGTAGGTAAGAATTAAAAGGATAAAGCTTCTAGGAGGACAGTTTAGAGCCGAGACAGAGTAGCATGACCAGTTGGATGGAAAGCAGAGGGTTCACGGACCACCCCAGATCAGAGCCCCTCAGAACAGGCCAGGGGCAGTGCCCGCCCGGCGTGCTTGAAACCAGCAAGCTAAGAGTTACCTGCCAGCGTGTCCCCAGACAGCCCAGGGAGAGCCTGCTGCACTCGGGGGCCAGGTGGAGAAATATTCCATTACCCCGTCAGGGTTGGCCTTTTTTTTATAGCCAGCATTAAAATATTCAAGACTTGAGAAGGATTCTAGTAAAATTATAATCCTGTGTTTGACATCAAAATAATTTTCACAACAGCAGATTGATGACAGAAACACAGGTTTATGACTTCAGTGTGAGACTGTGGAAGAACAAGTGCAGAGAAATCATTTTCCAGGACCAAATGCTCCCTCGAAGCTAATGCTTTTCCACAAAATCCCCGAAGCCTAGCACCTTCCCTAAAATGTCTGTTTTCATATGAAAATGCTTGTAGAAATATTGCATCATTCACGAGACTCCAGGAGAGTCCCAGCCTGATTTACTTAGAGAGCTAATGATTGCTATCCTGATGGACGATTAAATTTCACATCTCCGATCTCTGATTTTTTTAAAGCAGTTTAAATATTTAGCCTGATCTGCCATTCCTAGTGTCTTCGTGGGGCTTTGCATGGACACCAAGTGACTGAGGCCCCACTTGGTAGAAATGTTCCCATCAGAGGTTCTTCTCAGATCTGTTTTGGATGCAAGTAATGTGTGTGGTGGTTTTAGAATTGAGGAGTTTCACATAAAATAAGAACTTTAGACTGAAACTGAAAGGAGGAAATAAGGACCAGAGGCTAATGTCAAAGAAACTATTACAAACAGGCAACTCTCCATCAAGTTATTTTTATCTCGTCGTGTTTTTCCCCATGGGACTCATTTATTGAGCACTGACTGTATACAGGACATTTTATGTACATGATCTCATTTCATCTTCACAACTGCCCTGCCCAGTGTAGGCATCATTATCCCCACTTTATAGATGAGGAGACAGAGGCCCAAGGCCACAGAGCACATAGAGGTGGAGCCTCAGCTTGAAGCCAGCTGAGGAGTCCCAGACCGGCGCCTTCCCACCTGAGTGGAATTGAGCTAAGCCGTGTATAGTCCCTAATTCTGCAGGCTTCGAGATGAATCTCAGAGGAATCATTGGTCTCTTCAAATTGGGTTCTTCTCGTGATCGAGTGATGGAGGCTGTGACTTTATTGACCATGAAAACTCCCTATATTTTTATGCCTTAAGCTGTAAAACGCATTGAAAGTGAAACACTCTATAGTGCATAAAATTGTGCAAGTTTTAAGCCACAGCATATTAACCAGCTAATGGCAGACCAAAGGGCGTTTTTATCTTTTGATTATTACATTAATCTTCCATTAAAATTATCTATGTGATTATCACAAAGCACTGAAGATAATAAATTTAGGAAATAGTTGGCCTGTTAAGGATCATTTTAAAATGCTTTTGTCAAGTTACACGTGCCAAAAATACCCTGAAAACAGTAGGTTGGCTGAGTGTGCAAACAATCTAATCCAAAGATTGCTCTTATTAAGAATGATAAAACCTCTTTTTTCCATGCATTGTCTGTGGTGTCCCAAATCGTCACCCGGCCCTGCAGGCCTCATGATTTATTGCTCTCAGCTGGTAACTTGGCGAGGCAGTGGGCCGAGCGTGTCAAGCCTTCTGTACTCACACACCAGCCTTTAACGCCTTCTGCCGGCAACTATCAGAGCAGAAAGTTTGGAGGGGACACCGTGGCGGAGTCCTGGCCCCACACAAGGCAAGCCACCCGCACCGCCTCCCCCAGTACTTCGGTTCTTTCTCGGTCAGCAGAGGCCTCTCCTCCTCCGGGCTTAGGACACGTGACCCTCAGTAGCATCCAGAGGAGGTGGCCTCTCTCTAGCTAGAAATATTCAGGTTTCTACTCCTAACTTTCAGATATTTGGGGTTGAAGAGAAAAACTGTTTACAGAAAGGCCCAGCCAGAGGGCAGCTGGGGCAGTGGGAGGAGCAGGGTCTGAGGAGGTGAGGGGGTGGGGGGGGGGTCTCAGGAGGCCGGGGGCCTGGAGAACTTGTCCAGGTCCTGGCCAGACTCTTACTAGCTTCATGACCTTGAGTGAATGACATTACCATTCTGTGCCTCAGTTTTCTCCTCTGTACAATGGGGATAACAATGGCAGCCATCTCCTAAGGCTGTTGTGAGGGTTAAATGAGTTAATCCTTGAAAAGCACTCCAAACACTGCTGCTGCTGCCACCGCCGCCACCACTGCCACCCAGCCAGGGGCGCATCCTCGCACCAGGCGTAAGTCTGATCACGGTGCTGCTGCCCTTCCCCGGCTCCTCCCCACCTCACCGTGACTGGCCCCTAAGCTTCTGCGGTTCTTGGACACACCAATTGCTGTGCCTTGATGCATACTGGTTCTCCCTGCCTCTTGTATAACCCAGACTCCTATTTATCCCTCAAAACCCAGCTCATTCATCCCCTCTACAACCCTTCCCTGCCCCACACGTCCCCAGTAGTTACTCTCCCCATTCCTTTCTGCTCCTTCTGTATCTGTTGTCACACCTGTTCTGTCGGACACTCACTAGGCCATGAGCTCGGTGGGGCAGGGACCAAGTCTTAATTTTCCTTTTGCCCCTTGAGCCGAACGTGGGGCGAGGCTCAGACAAGGCAGGTGCTCAGTGCCAGAGGTGATGGCAGTGACCACCCGGCATAGGGGGATCTGAAAAGACCCCAAGAGACCCAGGTGGGAGCAGCAGCATTGAGACCTGGGAGGCAGCCCAGCTATGCACCCTGCACAGGGTTTCCACGACGCCTTTCCTGGCTTTGACCCTGACCTCTCAGTGATCATGGGCAGCTTGGTCCTCTTCTCTGAGCCTCACTTTCCTTTTTATCAAGTAAGCTGTAGCTAGTGGGGCACTTGTGAGCATTAAAATATCCCAGTTGGAAGCTCTGTACCTGCTGGTGGGAGGCTGAACACTGAGCCTTGTTTTGGTTCGGTTTTCATTCCTGTGACACCCTTGTCTTTCAGATGAGGGAAGGGGTGGGAGGATGGGTTGCTCAGGGAAGTTATGTGCGAGCCCAGGGCTGCACCACAGGCCAGGGGCAGAACCAGGAAGCCCAGTGCACAGGCCTCTAGGAGGCGCACGTGGTGAGGAGGGACCACAGGCTCTGGAATCAGAGAAGTTCCACCACTGACTGAAAGGCCTGTTTCTGCATCGTGCAGTGAGCTCCAGTCCCAGCCTGTGAGGCTGCTGTGATGACTGGACTCTGTGCACAGGGGGACATCATGCCCGGAGGGCACCCAGCCCAGGGCAGGGCCCTTCCCTTGCTCGCCCCAGGTGAGCAGAGAGTGGCTAGCAAGTAACTGGGCTGTGTCACCTTGCTTTCTAGGTTAACTACATCCTGGAATCACGAGCAAGCACTGCCCGGGCTGACTATTTTGCTCAAAAACAAAGAAAACTGAACAGACGTACAAGCTTCAGCTTCCAGAAGGAAAAGAAATCAGGGCAACAGTGACAGTGGGCTCCAGCTTCAATCTGTTGCCATAGCTCAGAGCCTGCCTGCCAGGGCCAGGTGGCCCTACAGCCCACCCCATGCCCTGCAGTCCTCGCGGGAGGCCAGCCCCTGGCTCACGGGGACAGGGCTGGTGGGCTCTTGGGGAAGGGGGGCCACCCCCTAGAACAGAGCTGGGGACATTTCCACGGGACCGAAGCCTGAGTGGTGATGGCTTTGACTAGCAGTGCCTGGGGCCGGTCGACACCGAGAGGAGCCCCGAGCTGCCCAGCCACCTTCACTGCCCGACGGCTCGCCGAGGATGTACATAGCCACGCCCAGACATGTCCTTGCAACTTGATCAAATTTCTTAAAACAAACGAAGAACAAAAATGTACATTCTTTTTTTTTTTCCTTCCTTTTAATAAACTCTCTATCATGGTTGGTATGATGGACCATTCTTTGGGGCAGAGGATTGATTATGTTATTCTCTTTAAAATCTGCTCCCATATTGAACAGGCAGATTGGAAAAGCTATGGCTCGATTTTTCAGAAGAAATGTTTAGGGTTTAGTCAATAGTTTTAACTATGCCATTTGTTTAAATGAGTGCATTGCTTTGAGGATAGTATCTCACTAAAGTTAGGAAGGGGACTGAGTGATGTGTCCAAGGCTGCGCCGTTTTCCCCTTCAGAAGCCTCCTCTCCTCGGTTCATCCCGGCACCCTGATTTCAGGAAGGCGGGACTGCATGTAAAGCTCAGGGCTCGGAGAAACGGGGATCACACTGAGCTCCCAGCCAGAAATAGTCTTTTCCGTTTCCTAAATAACGAGTCTGAGTTTCAACTGACAGTTGGACCCACATGTGGATTTTTCCTGGACTCGGAAGAGTCTCTGCTGTGCTGTCTCGGAGGGGCCTCCGCTGCCTTTGTCCTCTTCTCACAGTGCCTGCCCCCTGGTCTGAGCAGGCAGGAAGCCACTGCTTTCCCTTCATCAGAGACTGTGGGGCAGGGGGAGCTGCTGCCAGGGGTCCAGCTCCCAGGGGGTAGGGGGCAAGGGACCGAGGGTCCACTGACACCACCCCTCTGGCCACACCTGATGCCTCTGCGGTCCTCGGCAGCCCCTCCAGTGTCCCTCCCGGGGTGACATCCTTTCACACTGTCCCCAGCCAGGGTGGAGGACTGAGGTTTCACTGAGGACCTGCATTTCAAAGGTTTTTAAATCGTTGTACAGGAAGCAACGTGGCTGAAACAGCCTTTCATAGTCGAGGGTCCGTTTGCACAGGGGCATCCTAATGAATTCCTCTTTCATTCTGATCTTTGTTCAGCCAACAGAAGCACCCTTTTCTAATGTCTTCCATTCCTACCCACCCCAGAAACAAAAGAAATATTATTTGTAGCTTGCTATCTGTATTTGAATTTTTAGCAATTTTATATTTAGATATCTTTGCAAAATGTAAATGACTAATTTGGTCATTAAATCTTGTGACATATTCAATATTAAAATAAAAATCATAAACACCTTGTTTTGCGTATTGCCTTGAGTTCTTGAAGTCTTGAGCACATATTGCTGAAGACGGTGGCCACCATGGATCACTCTGGGCAGTGACATTTGCCGGCCGTTGATGTGGTGCCGATCGGCTCTGAAAGGCACCGTGGGCCTCCGTTAGCACTGAGCAAGACAGGATGACCCTCTTGCTCACGGAAATCATCACCTCCTTCAATTACAAAATCAACACCATTCTCGTATCATGAAATATAGCACTTGTGCAGCTTACACACGACACACACTCGAAGGAATAATTTAAGGGGAACACTAACCACTGGCAGGTCCGCCAAATATCGAGACTGTTTACATTCAGTTTCTCCTCGGCCCCTCTCACACCCCATAGCTGGATTTTAAGGTAAGACCGTGACCATCTCTCACTGTCTCCCCAGGGCCGGCCTTTACAAAGCAGGAGCTCAGCACACCCGGGTTACACCCAAGTGATCCGACAGGCCCTGCCTCCACCTTCCAGCGAGTCTCGTGACCTGGCTCCAGTGTGGCCCCCACCAACCTGATGGTAACTCAGGACGGGGACTTTACTGAGTCTGGGTGGCCTGACAGGTCCGAGCAGTGGTCCCCGGAGCCCTGACCTCCACTGGCCACTGAGCAGCCCCCGTCATCTGAGGGCAGGTGATCCTGCAGCCAGCCAGGCACGTCCTATCACTACCTGCATTCCGGGGCTGAGGACTCGGGGCTTGGAAGGGTCCCACCTTCCGTCCAGGACACACCGAGAGTGATCGAATGGCAGCTGTGCTCTGAGCCTCCAGGCCCTGCCCTGCACGGCAAGTGGCTGTGGGCCTGACCCGGGCGCTGCCTCGCTGGGGCCTCGGTTTCCTCATCTATAAAGGCAGGTGCTGGAGTAGGTGGTTCCTGCAGACTTTCTAGAGAATGTCTTAAATGTCTCAGAATCACAGTGAGCCCAAACTTCCTGCCAGTGGTTTCTGTTTCCCACAGCTTGCAGGAGCTCCTCTGCATCTGCACAAGAATTTTAAGAGCTGAGGAACAGCGTGCGCGCGCGTCGTCCAGCCTCCGCCCTGGAACAGCAAGTGCTGTTCCCTCCCAGGGTCTTTGGGGCTCGGCCCGCACACCTCCAGCGACGGGGCGCGCTGCCGTGCGGGTCAGTGCTTTCCCTTGTTGGCCCGCTCGGTCCCCTTCGGCCAGGAGTCCCCCGCCCTGCACTGCCGGCCCCGCGTGCTGGCCCCTCTTCCTACGCGGGGCCGCAGCTCCTCCTGACCCCTCTTCTCCGTGGCCCCGCTGCCTCGGGGGGCCCCTCAGCTGCGTAGCGACCACACTGTCACCCCTCTGAGTCTTCTCTCCATGGGTTAAAAAGCTGGAAGATGGTCCCCTCCCCCGTTACGTCCCTCAAGCCCACCAGCTGCCCCTTTGGGTCCCCAGTTCCCCAGGTGAGGGGCAGAGCGGGGCAAAGGCCCGACGCGGTCATCACGATGCTCAGTCTGGTGAGGCCCCGCGGTGGCAGGGGACCCCCAGGCCACGCTGAAGCAAGCACCACACAAGCCCTGTGGGGACCAGCGTGGGCCTGGCGGGTGCCAGGCAGAGGGACGGGTGGTGGGAGTGACAGGGTGGGGCCCTGGGGGCCCGAGGTGTGGGGGCAGCAGCCAGGGCCAGGCCGTCTCATCAGGCCCCTGGCAGCCCTGCTGAGTGGGACAGTTGCTGCTTCTTGGGGGGCTGCAGCCTCCCTGGGGAGAAGGGAGCCGCCACCCCAGCAGCCCCAGGAGGGAGACTATGGCTTCACCACCGGACGCGGCATCAGCAGCTTTTGACCTTCCCCGCCGGCGAGGATGGCAGCTGCCATGGGGCTGAAGGAGGCGCCCCGAGACTGAGGAGGGAGAAGGGGTCTGTGCCTCTGCCTCGCCGCCCCCGGCCTGCTCCCCGATGCCCACATCGGCGTCCCCAAGGGGCCACCACGGCCTCCACAGTGGCACACCTTCTGCCACCTGACTCTTGCCAGTGCTGCCAGAGTGCTCTCCTCCTTCAGAGGGAGAAGCAGGAGGGAGAGGAGGAAAAAGCAGGGGCTTCCCCAGCTCGAGGTCGGAGGGCTCAGCGTGCGGCCCCGGGATCAGAGCCCAGCCCCCCACGCCCCGGCCTGCGAGCTGAGCCTCCTCCTCGGCGGTGAGCAGCGGCATCCACCCCAGAACCCTGCGGGGAGCAGCGGGTCCGAGGACTGAGGGGCCCCTCCCTGGTGTGGAGCCCGGTCACAGGCTCCACAGCCTGGGTCCAAATCCCAGTCCTCTCCTCACTGGCCTCACTCCCTCCAGGTAAGAGGCTAACTCCTCGGGACGTCCCTGGTGGCACAGTGGTTAAGACTCCACGCTCCCAATGCAGGGGGCCCGGGGTCCATCCTTGGTCAGGGAACTAGATCCCACATGCATGCTGCAACTGAGAATTTGTATGCCGCAACTAAGGAGCCCACATGCCACAACTAAGGAGCCCTTGAGTTGCAACTAAGGGTGCAACCAAATAGATATACTTTAAAAAAAAAAAAAGGGCTAACTCCTCTGTGCTGCAGCATCCTCGTCTGTAAAATGGGATGAAAATGCCCACTTTCCAGGCTGGAGTCAAGACTCAGTGAGACAATATACACACAGCACCTGGTACATGAACACCCAACAAACGGCCGCATGATGTTGGCATCTGTCATCTCCCTTAGTCTGGATGCCCAGATGCCATGTTCTCCCCAGCAGTGCCCTCCCTGAGAGGGGACCCGGCCGTGCCCAGCTGTCCCTTCCTTGAGTTCCAGAGTCCAAAGGAACTTCCATGGCAGCGCCAAGACCAGCTTCCTCAGTGCCGGGAAGGAGGGCACACAGGAGCCAGGCCTGGGCACTCTGTCCCGGGGACAGCCAGCTTGATTAGTGGACCCTGTGCTGCCGACCCGCACCCTGTCCTAGTCCCAGAGGCTGGCTCTGGGACCCTACCCAGAGGACCTGTCCTTCCTCACCAACTGATTGTGCGAAGCGAATGCTGAGTGCCCTCTTATAAAAGCAGACTGTGGGGTTGGACAGATTGTGTTCAAATTCCAGCTGTCTCCTGGCTGTGTACTCCTTTGAGCCTCAGTTTCCTCTTCTGTAAAATGGGGACAATAATACCTTCTTCAGAGGGGCCTTGTGAGGATTGGATGAGTTTACCAGATAGGATGGGCTGGGCTGTGGTGACACCAACAGGCCCACGTCCGCCATGGCCTTAACACAGCAAACACTTATTTCTCGTCACACAGAGTGAGCCATGGTCCAGCTGCCCTCGGGCTTCCACAGAGGCCCCAGTAGGGGACTGAAGGGCTAGAGAATGGGCAGCAACGAGATACTGTGGTTCAAAAGTGACACACAGGTCCTTTCCCACCTTCGCTCACATTTCATTGACCAGAATCAGTCATCTGGTGATGCCTACTTCAAGGGCACAGAGGGGTGTGACCACCCAAGGATGGGCAGTCACAGATGTTTGGGAAACAGTCACAACGTCTGCCACCATGAGATGACACTGTGCTTCCCAAGTATCCCCAGTCACAGGCTGCCCTGAGGTAGCACCTCGTCTACAATGAAATATTTTCCCTTTAAACTGATTCAGGCTAACGCTGTTCTCTACCTTAAACTTCATCCTAAACAAGAAAGGCCATGGAGAGACTTCCTTGGTAGTGGTTGGGACTCCGTGCTCCCAATGTAAGGGGCCCGAGTTCGATCCCTGGTCAGGGAGCTGGATCCCACATGCATGCCACAACTAAGAGTTTGCACACCACAACTAAGGAGGCTGCCTGCTGCAGCAAAGACCCGGTGCAACCAACCAAATAAATAAATTTAAAAAAAAAGAAAGAAAGGCAGGCCATGGAGTCTTGGATTTGGTGTGCAGCTTATATGCCTTCTGGAGCACATTAAAATAAATGCATAACTGTTCGGATTGAAACCATCCACCCACATACCTCTGAAATCACATTGTGAAGGACCACAGTCACGCCTCCCACACTGGCTAAGTTCACGATTTCTGTTCTTTTATCAGTGCCTGCCCCCTGCCTCTTAGTAAGCTCTCAACCAAGGTTAGTGAACTATTTTATTAACCATTCTCTCATTCCATCCTCATGCCCACCTAATCCCCATTTTACAGATGAGGAAACTGAGGCAAAGAGCAGCCTCATCTGAGGCCATGCAGTTGGTAAGTGATGGAGAGGCTGTCCCGCCTCCCTCCAGTCCCCCAGGCTGTCGCCAGTCTTCCTGGGCCTCCGTCTCAGCTGACGTGGCCCAAACCCCCTCAATCCTGAAAGCTCCCCCGAGGCCCCGCTGGGAAGACCTTGTTCTTTGAAAAGGCAGCCGGGAGAAGGAAAGGGTTAAGCCTGTCATGTTGTGTTCCCACCAAACACCTCTGCTTAAATGCAAAATCCCAACAGGGTGGTGTTTGCTATAAAAGCCCTAAGAGTGATTTGTGAAGTCTCGAAGGCCTGTAATCTCGTCAGCGTAATGGGATTATATTTCAAATCACCACGGCCTGTTCATTACCCATTTAAACTCCTCTGACAGAGGAAAACTTACATAAAACGTGCACGGCAGCCCTTGCTGGCTTCCCTGCTCTCCTTCCTGATTAGACAAACAGATGCTGAGGTCTGGAATGAAAAAGTAATGTGCCCATTTATTCATTTTTCTGACAAGTCACAATAGATTTTTAACTGCCAATGAGTGACCTCCCGGAGGTGCGGCAGCTGGGAGGTAGCCGCCGGACAGCGAGTGGTCATTTCCTGGCCTGGCCGGCGATGCCTCCTGGGACCAGAGCTGAGCCAGGCTGAGCCCCTCCCCTCGCCCTGGCCCAGCCGGGGTGGGGGACCTCCTCAGAGCAACCCGGACGCAGCCACGGCCTGACGTCACAGAGCCCCAGCAGGAAGCCCGGCCCGGCCTTGCTCAAGGTGACTGAGGACCCCTTCCGTCCCTCTGAGCCTCAGTGTCCCCATCTGTAACATGGAGGTAGTAAGAGAGCTCATCTTGGCGGTGCGGGCTCAGGGTGCAACCT
This sequence comes from Hippopotamus amphibius kiboko, assembly GCF_030028045.1. Classification (NCBI taxonomy): domain Eukaryota; kingdom Metazoa; phylum Chordata; class Mammalia; order Artiodactyla; family Hippopotamidae; genus Hippopotamus; species Hippopotamus amphibius. The sequence continues at coordinate 10,319,720 of NC_080187.1, forward strand.
TCACCCCGGGTTCCCAGGGAAGGCATCCAACCAGCCCCGCTGGCTGTGCCAGGCCCACCTCGGGCGGATGCGGCTTTGCTAGTTACTTGCTGGGTCTGTGTCTCTCTCTGCTCGGTGATGGTGCCTGGAGCAAGGGGTGGGTGGGCGGAGGGACAGCTGGGTCAGGGCCCCCGCTCTGCCTGACCCACCCCGGTCCCAGGGTCCTGCCCCTGGGGTGCCCCCTCATTCAGAAGCAGGATGTTGCCTCTGAAGACTGGTGACCCCTGAGCCAGGCCAGGCAGCCACCAGCTAGAGGGGACCCCACGGCAGTGAGTGGAAAAGGGCAGTCTGCCCTCTCATCTGTCATTCAAGGCCTCCCGCCCTCTCCCAGGGCCCCTCGAGATCAGCCTCAATGATCCCAAGTCGCCTCGTGTCTGGTCACATAATGCCCACCTCCTCACCCTCCCACCGCTCCTGCAGCCAATGCCCCGACCCCAGAGACAGGCAGAGAGGGTGTCAGTGGATAAATGATGCACCCTTGAGACCTGGGTTCAACCCTGGAACCCGCACACACTCACGCTGCAGAAGTCACAGCCAGTCACATCTCCCAGCCCCCTCATCACGGCCCTCCTATGGCCCTTTCTGGAAAAAAAAACTCAGCCATGGACTTCCTGAAGGCAAACCCCAGTACCTGGGGAGAGGGGCTGGCCCGGGTTATCTTTGGGTCCAGCCCGGGGCCTGGCACGGGGGCGGTAGCAGTGAGCTCCCACTCAGCAAACTCACCTGTCCAGCCCACAAACATCTGCGCGCAGCCTCTGGGCAGGGCCTGGCCCTCAGGCTGCAGTGGGAAGACAGAGGCTGACCCCTCCAGGCCCCCTCACCTAGCAGGGAGAGCACACTTTGCCTGAGAGGCCGGGGAGAGACGAGAGCCACGAGCTGTAGTGGGGGTGGGGGCAGGCCAGGGCTGGGACCCAGGGAAGCCCTGCTTCAGCCACTGGGAGCCGGCGAGGGAGGAGGCGACCAGGTGGGTGAGTGTTCAAACAGCCTCAAGACTGAGCTGAGAATCAACAGAAGGAATGAAGATCTGCCTCCTTGCTGTGTGACCTTGAACCCATGACTCAGCCTCTCTGAGCCATCTTCTCATCTGCAGAACTGGGACAAAATCCCACCTTCAGTGTCACTAGCCTGGTGTACAGTAGGGGATCAGTAACAGATAGGAGACAGCGTGCCTCATCACATACAGGGAACACGCGGGCCAAGGCCTCCCCCTGCCGGCAGGCCTCAGGGGGCATCCCCAGAACCCCAGGGAAGCCCCCCAGATCCAACTGTGGGCCTAGGCCCTCCTTCCCAGGGCCCTCTCCCCTCACAGGCACTGCCTACCTCGCTGAGGAGCCCCAGGCATCTTCATGCAATAACTCTATGAATACATAAGAAATACTGCGAAACTCATTCTTTTTAAAATGGTAAAATTTGTCTATATTATAGCATTCCAGCCCCCAGCTTCCTGAGAGCGAAAAATATTTTAATGTCATATTCCCATGTAAATTTTAGTTTAGAATTTAATACCCTTTTAACATACATTAAATTTTTAGCATTCTTTAAGCCCTTGACTCTTCTGAGGGCTTGGCTGCTGAGTATTGGAGCAAAGGGATGGGGAAGGCTGCAAATTAGGAGAGAAAGTTCTAGAATTAGGTTACCCCCAAACCTCTGTACCCACCTCATCTTGGAAGTTACTCCTCTGGGCTGAGGAATGTCTGAGCCAAACCCTGGAGTCCTGGGGAAGTGTCAGAAGTCTCTGCTTCCTTGCTGGAGTGGCTGTTATTTTATAAGATAAATACAGCAGTGCTTCACTGGGGCCCAGGAGGACCCCTCCCAGCGGCCGAGGTTGGGGGAACCAGATGGCCTGGTTGCCCGGCCCAGACCCTACTCGTGCCACGTGCCCTACTTCTGTCACAGCAGGTGACCTTGGCATGCTCTCTGTGCCTATTTCTTTGCCCCAAAATGGGGCCAAGGTCAGAGTCAGTGCACAGGCTAAGTCTGAGTGAATACGTATGAAAGGGGGAGGTTATCAGCTCTCCAGAGGACGTGACCTCCAGGGTGAATTGGCTGGCCTTGCGAAGGGGTCCAGGGGATGACGTATGGGAGCTGGGACAGATCATTCTGACTGATCTGTACCCCTACCCACTCCAGCTCCTAGAGTGAGACCTCCTCGCCCAGCCACAGGGATGCCCAAGGGTGTCTTTGCGAAGTCCCATGACTGGCCCATGGGCTGCAGCCTCCCATTAGGTCCCTCTTGCGACGAGGCAGGGACAGCCGGGGGCCGGGGCCGGGTAGGGCGGTGTCTGAAAATGGCAGGGAGGGGTGTTCACAGCAGCCTTTGAGGGAAAGCAGGGTGGGAACTTCACGCCCCCCTGGGCTCACCAGCCTGAGGTCTGGGGTCTGCCTGGGGCACCTGGCTCACCAGGCTCAAACTTGGGGTGTGGGGCTGCTCTGGCCCAGGTCCACACCCCCTGCCTGGGTCACCACGCCAGGTTCCTTAAGTGAATCCCTCCGTGTCTCTGAGGGCCCATCTGTGAAATGGGGGCAGAAATAGCAAAGCCTCCTTCATGGGAGGACCCAACACAGTAGCAGTCATCACAAACGATTCGATGTGCGGCAACAGGCTCGCGTGCCCATCTGTCCCAGTGGTCATTAACCAGAATGAGAAATTTACAATGTGGACACCTGAAATCCAGTGAGATGACGGCTCTGCTTTCTAGTCACTTTCAGCGGATGATACAATGCATTGATCGACACAGGCGAGCCACCGTTTGGGTTCCAACCAGTGTCTGCAGCTAAAGCAGCAGGCTTGTTAACTTGGATTTACAAAGACTGTCTCCATCATGGTGAGAGGAAGGCCTGGATGCGAGGAAGCTGCTGTTGGTGTGGGATACTGGGGGACACTGGGGGGACCAAGTAGGGACCCCTCTTGAGCCTGCCCCAGAAGAAGCCTAAGGGATCCCTCTCCAAGGTGGCCACTAATGAGTTTGTTTCCTGATGGAGACTGAGTTCCCCGACTCTGGAGGAATGTAAGCACTCAGCATTCTGTCAACAAATCCACTAATGCCTACCCTGTGCCATGCCCGGCACGGGCCCTGAAGGTAGAGAAATGATCAGACTCAGAGCCTCTCTTTGGGAACTCATGGTCCACGGGGCCAAGACCCATTCTCTAGTGCTTGGGTGACCAGATGTCACAGAACCCTTTGCAGCTGGAAGCTAAGAACACTCCTGGGTCTGATGGATCCAACTGGAGGATGACAAGCTGGTAGATGCCTGGGGAGGACAGATTCTGAGGCAAGAATCCCCAAGAGGAACTCACCAAGCAAGAGGAAGGTGAGTGGCCAGAAAGTCCCACCCCACCCATGGGGAGCGGTGTGAACAAGCGATGGCTCCCCGGCCTCCCTCTGGCTCAGGCGGCCTCGCTGCGGGGCCCGTGGCTGCAGCTCCTGAGCTGCGAGCTCACCGCGTACAAAGACCCCTGACAAACGCTTGACGCCATCATCACCCAATAAATCTTCCACTTATTATGGAAGGAGGGGCTCCTAGGGGCTTCTCCCTAGACCGTTGGTTTCTCCCATCCATGTTGGGAAAGGCGGCCTTTGGCTTTGGGGAGGGACTTACCTGTGTCCCTTCCTAGGATGCTGTGAGGGGTCCTCGGGGACGGGACGATCGTCCTAGGCGACCCCAGAGCAGCCCCCAGCGGACACTCACACCTGCCAACAAGGGGACCCGCCTTTCACCAATGTGTGTGTCACCCCTGGACAGAACTTCAGCAGCCACCTCGCGTCACCTTGATCACCCTCATTCTCCACTCCCGAGAAGCACATCCTCCATGTGGCCAGAGGGATGTGGGCAAAGCTCCAGACTGTTCCAGGCTGTGGAAGCCCAGAAGGAGGAACTTCTTATCCACATACCATACACACACGCCAGGTCAGGTCTCTGATTGCCCTGGCAGGGGTCCCACGTTCATCCCTGCGCCCATCCCCGTGACCAAGGGACGAGCTGTGCGATCGGCGGCACCCCCAGGACCACAGGCTCAGGGAAGGGCCCCAGTCACCAGAGGAAGGAGGGGCACACGCAGAGACCGTGACCTCTTCCGCAGGTCCCATGGGCCCATCACTGTGCTAAACACCTTTTCTTAAAAGTTTTCTTGACATCACCCAAAAGCAGACACGGACGGCATCCTTCCACAGTAACAAAGTCTAAAGGCTGAAGGGGCTTTGCCCGGTGAGGAAGGAGCTGGACCTGCCTCTGATTCCACTCCCCCGCGCTCCACCGTGCGGGCCAGCTCCTCCACGCGGGCGCAGAGGCGGCGAGGCCTCACTCTAACCACCGCTTCCCGGGAGATGGTGGCCTGAGTGTGTGCGGTGTGTGCGCTGTGGTTATGTGTGTGTGGTGTGGTGTGTGTGGTGTGAGTGTGGTGTGTGTGGTGTGTGTGTGTGTGTGGTGTGTGTGTGTGTTGTGGTGTGTGTGTGTATAGTGTGTGTGTGTGTGTTGTGGTGTGTGTGGTGTGAGTGTGGTGTGTGCGCTGTGGTTATGTGTGTGTGGTGTGGTGTGTGTGGTGTGAGTGTGTGTGGCGTGGAGTGTGTGTGTGGTGTGTGTGTTGTGGTGTGTGTGTGTATAGTGTGTGTGTGTGTTGTGGTGTGTGTGGTGTGAGTATGGTGTGTGTGGTGTGGTGTGTGTGTGGTGTGAATGTGGTGTGTGGTGTGTGTGGTGTGTGTGTGTGTTGTGGTGTGTGTGTGTATAGTGTGTGTGTGTGTTGTGGTGTGTGTGGTGTGAGTGTGCGTGGCGTGGAGTGTGTGTGTGGTGTGTGTGTGAGGTATGGTGTGTGGGAGGGTGGTATGGTGTGTGTGTGGTGTGTGTGTGAGGTATGGTGTGTAGGGGGGTGGTATGGTGTGTGTGTGTGGTGTGTGTGTGTGTTGTGGTGTGTGTGTGGTGTGTGTGGTGTGTGTGTGAGGTATGGTGTGGGGGGGGTGGTATGGTGTGTGTGTGGTATGTTGTGTGAGTGTGGTGTGTGGGTTGCGTGGGGTGTGCGGTGTGAGTGTGTGTGGTATGTGTGTGGTGTGGCGTGTGTGTGTGACCGTTTATTCTGTGAGCCTCCTGCCCGTGCCCACCCCCGCTCCCTCCGGGCAGGGCACACGCCCTCACACACCTGTGCTCAGGGCATAGCGAGGCTGGCGGCGTCCGCTTTCCGAGAAAGCCGCTCAGGTCTCTAAGCAGCCCCTTCCCCACCGCTGAACAGCTGGCCACCATCTTGGCACACGTTTCCCTGTCACATCTGATTTGCAAAATCGTGTCAGTAACAGACCCACAGGAGCGTCCAGTTGGGGCTTTTTCAGGTCAAAGAGTATTTTCTGGAGTCTGTAGTTCTTCAGAGGAGAAAAAGAATGTGAACAGTCCTCCTTCTCCATTGCCAGGCTGACACTCTCAGTGGTGGAATCTTCCTCCCAGCTCCCCCGGGGCTAAGGCCTTGAGGATCACCTTGAGGTTCTGTCATTGTCCCATTTTACAGATGAGGAGATTGAGGCTCACAGGAGTCCTGTCATTTCCCCAAGGTCACACAGCTTCTAAGAGCAGAGCTAGGATTTGAACACGGCCTCTGTGGCCCCATTAGTCCTTGCTGGTCACCATCATGTCCACAGCCCCTCTGCAGGTGCCTGAGCTGAGCTGTCCCTGCTGCTCTAACTCCAGGACTCCCTCCTCCTTGGAAGGGTCTGCCTGAGCTGTCATGGCCCTCCTTGGCCCCTCAGGCTCTTACTCACCGCTGACTGGAGTCTCTGGCTTCCAGAGCATTCTGGGAGGGGCCTACCCGAGCTGGGCAACTTTGACACCCTAAAGGCAGCACCTTGGCCAGGGTGCTTTGACTGCATGGAGTGGAAGCCCATGAAGATGCAGGCTAAGCAGGTTTCTCTCCCGCAGAACCCCTCGGAGCCTTTAGTGGACATCGTACACCATGCTCCAGGAAGGGGGTGATATATGCAGTGTTTCCCAAACGCCTTTTTTGCCAGAGCATGTGTTCACATTTCTAGAACTGGGGTAGCTCAGCACTCAGAGTGGCAATGCTATTTCATGCGATCCAAAGGAGCCAGGGTCAGGCACTGGCTGAAAGCAAACCAGCTCTGCCACCTATTCGCTGTGTGACCTTTGGCAAGTCACTTTACCTCTCTGAGCCTCAGTTACCCCATACATTTCTATGGGGCTCATCAGGGCTACTCCATCTTTGTCCAGGCTGCCATGCAGCTCCATCCAGCAAAAGCCTCTTCCCAGGCCTCTCTGGCTCCCGTCTGTCTCTCACCCCTAGATATGAGCTCTGGGCCTGGAGGACTCGAGTTTGTCTTGCTCCCCACTCACTGTATCCCCAGCACCAGAGCAGGCTGGGCACAAAATAATGTTTGTTTAATGAGTGAATGGATGGATGAATTCCTATGTGAATACTCTGAGTTTAGTCTGGGGCAGGCATGGCCTGGCCAAGCAGCCCCTGGCCACGCCCCACCCTGACCCCCCTCCCTACCCCTCTCCTACACTTCAGTCTGGTTTGAACCTAAAGGAAGCCCAAGTTTCACTCAGCAAACATTTATTCAATTTGAATAATTATATCCCGTTGAGAGTTGGGAGTTGGCAGATGGCGAGAGATGATTGGGAGAAGCTCTTTGTCTTCTCATATAAACAACAGCCTCCCACTCTCTACAGGACACCAGAAGCTCCAAGTCTGGGCTCTGCTCCAGGGTACATGGGCTTCTTGACTCCACACCACGCCACTGTGGCAGGAGTATAGCACTGTGTCCATCGCACAGATGAGGAGAGTGAGGCTCAGAGTGCTCAGTGACTTGCCCAAGGTCACATAGCTAGGGAGAAGCAGGGCAGAAATTTCGACCAGGTTTCATCTGACCCCAGACCCTGTAATCTTAACCCTTCATTGTTCTTGACTGAGAGGCATGGGACACTGGGAAGACCACAGTTCTGATCTGGGTTGAAATCCTAGCTCTGCCTCACCCCCTATTTTTGTGTGACACTAGGCCAGTCATTCCACCTCTCTGCACCTCAGTTTCCTCATCTGTAAAATGGGGCTAATAACCCCTCCTCTACAGGGTCAGGAGAATTAAACGAGGTAGTAGATGGGAGGGAGATTTCTGAGGTAGAGGCATAGAACAGGGGCTCAATAAACTTTTGCGGAATGAATGATTACCTTCTGTGGGTGCTGCCAACTGTCCCGGAACATGGACAGAGACACAAAGGCACAGAGCTTGAACTAGGGTTCCCTTGGACAGACAATGAGAAAACAGGGGGTGAAATGGAGCAGTGTGCTTGAGGCCATGACAGCCTAGACCATCCTCCAGCTTCAGGGGCTCTGTGTGGGCACAAGAGACTTTGTATACGTCAGCCAAGACGACTGCTACACCACTCAAGATGGCCACCACCCCAGTCAAGATGGCCGCCACACCAGACAAGATGGCCACCACACAGCTGCCACCTCTGCCCCCAAAAGCAGCATCCAACTATGACTGGATTCAAAACAAAACAAAAATTAATTGTTAAACTATGACCAGACTCCAAATGGCGTGAGTCAAAACCCAGGGCAGCCTAAACTCTCCAAGGAATAAGAAGAAACCAGTCAGCCCATCCCTGTGCCCCTGAGGATGCTGGGTAATTACTTTTTCCTTTTTGTCTGTTTTCTTTTAGCAGAACCACCAAGAGGCGGCCACAAAAAATCAGTTAAAGCTTCCAAAGTGCTTCTTGCCCCAGAAATCTTTTATAAAAGGTGAAAGATTTACAAGATCTGAAGAGCAAACCAAGCAGGATAATTGTTTTTGGAATGACCCCAATATTTTCACCCCAGTGACCCCGGGCTGGGCATCTTGCCCCATATTTACGATTCCTGGTCCTCTGCGCGCCGCTGGGCGACCTTTCTGAGCCCCCTCTGTGAGCCCCCAGTCCCTTATCGGGCCTGTAACTCACCCTGACGTTATCTCTCAGGAGGGTCTTATGCACTTTCATTTAACTCCCCTCATCATTATTTCCCGGACTTCAAGGTTTTCTCTTTTGAGCTGCCCTTCCCGGGACAAGCATAATCTGTTTGCCATCAGGCCCAATAAATATGTTTGTGCAGGAGATGGGAACCATTTGGGGAGAGTAGCTCAGGCCTGGGAAGCCACCTCCAGCCCTCACCCCCTCTGGGCTGTGAGGGCTGGCCGGTGTGTCCTTGAGTCACTGTCCTGGTGGGAGGTACTGCCTTCTTTCTGAGGCCGGGTGGCCAGTTGTAGCAAATGAAAATACAAGACCCCCAGTTCAATCTGAATTTCGGATAAATGAATTTTTTTAGTATAAGTATGTCCCATTCAATATATGCTAAAAAAGTATTCGTTGTTTATCTGAAATTCAAACTGAACTGAGTGTCTTGTGTTTAATCTGGTATCAGTTCCTGGGGGCCTCACCCCCCAAACGCAGATTAATATATTGGAGAGTATCCGTTTACTAGTGTTGCCATAGCAAAGTACCACCGACTGGGTGGCTTAAACAAAAGAAATTTATTTTCCCACAGTTCTGGGGGCTAGAAGGGCAAGATCAAGGTCTCAGCCGGGTTGGTTTCTTATAAAGTCCCTCTCCTTGGCTCGTAGACGGCCCCCTTCTCCCTGTGTTCTCTTGCGGTCGTCTCTCTGTGTGTGTCCTAATTTCCTCTTCTTAAACAGCCATGTTGGATCCAGGCCCACCCTAACGACCTCATTGTAACTTAATTACCTCTTTGAAGAGCCTACCTCCAAACACAGCCACGTTCTACGGTATGGGGGTTGGGACTTCAACGTAAGAATTTCATGGGGACACTTTTCAACCCATAACAAAGGGTGTTTAACCACCTCTCCCCAGAAAGCCCCAGAGTCTGGGACGACGTACTCCAGAGCAGCCCTGGGAAGACAAGAACCTTGCCTGTCTGGCCGCCATAGGTTCTGCAGCACCTGCCAGCGCCTGGCTCAGAGCAGGCCCACAACAATTGCAGTCAGGGTCCTGTCAGATTCACCCACACTCTCTCCCGACCTCACCGTCCTGGTGATGCTAAGAGGTCCCCTGACGACCCTGCAAGGCAGGTACAATTAGTCAAGGAGCACAGAGCAGGAATGAGGCACAGCAGCACAGAGGCAATTTGAAATTATCCAAACTATCCAATCCTAACCTTGCTCAGAACTGCCTATATTGTATCATAGCTGTGCAAGATAGGACCTTTGGGGGAAGCTTTGGGGGAAGGGTACCCCAGACTCTCCATACTATTTTCCCAACGTCCTGTAGATCTATAATTAATTTCAAAATTTTTAAAGTTTGAGAAAAATTCAAGATGAGAAATGTGTTGAAGAAAGCAGAACCAAATCTTTATTTACATGAAGTTTATTAAACCCCAATGAGAACACAAAATACTCTAGTGACCCAGGTTGAACTATGAAAGATAGACTAGATAAGATTTATACACTCATAGAACTTAGACTGTGTGAGAAATTTATTAATACATAATACGTTCAACTGATACTAGTGCAAAGAGGCACGCTGAAAAGAATAATAGGAAAAATAAATATAGATAATTAATGGAAATATAATAAATAAGTAATAAATAATTGGATAAAGTAATTACCTAGTAACTTAATGCTGGCTGATTTTCTCTCCTGACCCTAAGATTGAGGGATTTTTATTACCTTTATCCAATCATGTCCCTCTTTGATGTGAAGACTTGTTTTTACCTAATTTTAGAATACTCTGTCAGCTTCTAATATTTCTACGTATTATTAGATTAATATCTTGGCTTCCACACTTGACAATCCACATGCAATAAAAACCGAGTGGAAAAAAAAGAATGGAACCATGCCTGAGTCAGAGAAAATGGTACAAGAGCAGGAAAGTTTAATCGGGTGAGACAGAGGTTTACTCCAGGAGGAGAGGCTGTCACTCCAGGGGGACAGGGCCTGTCTGTCGGTCCGTCTCCCCACCCCTCATTCTGAGTCTGGCACAGAGAAGGCACACGATAAATATCTGTGGAATGAATGAATGAATGAATGAATGATGCCTCGGCTGGACTCCTGTCCACGGCCTCCCTGGCTGGTGAGCGCCCGGGTTGGGCCCCTGAGGCCTGGCCCCCGGAGGCAAGGTGCAGCTGTTCCCCCCCCACCGAGGCCCTGACCGTGCACTGCAGCCAAGGACAGCCACTCCCTGCCCCTTCCCCGGTGCCCCGGCACCTGAGCACCCACCTCTCTGGGTACCCGGCTCTGTCACCTGCAACAAGGGGAGGGTACCCAGGAAGCGGGGAGCACGTGGTTCCTCAGGAGGCCCGGCCCAGCTGCTTGAGGAGACCTCGGGCCTGTAAAGATGCGGTGCTTCTGTGAGGGTCTCCTGATACAATAAAAGATTATCAGCTAAATAAAACAAGGAGTGACTGGGGCCACTATGCCCTGTTGGATTGAAATCGTGTGAGCAAAGTGGTTTTCTCTGAGAGATTTATTTCCTGGGCTGGCTTCAGGCAGCCAGCCCAGCCGGAAAGAATGGGGCTGGTCTCCCTCCACTGGGGTGGGGGGAGGGGGGGCATGGGTTTTTATTTAATCTTCCAATGAGCTGGAACAGTGAAGACGGCGTGAATGGACATTAATTCTGAAACAAATTATTAAAGTGCGATCTGGGATTCCGGGAAAGCCATCTACCCCCTGCCTGTCTGCCACTTCCTCTCACCCAGGCCATAAAATCCCTCCCCTCCACTTGAAACCCAGCACAGGCTGACAGGGTTTCCATTCAGGCTGAGAAGAAAGGCCTGGAATTGACCTGAGCCCAGGGCCAGTGACGCATCGGCCTGGCTGGACTGCCCATGCCCTCAGGAGGACACCATCTGCCTGCCTGGGCCTTGGTGCCTCAAAGGGAGCCCCCACATTTCTTGTCCCCTCATCACTCGTATTTGTGATCCAGGACGCCCCAGGCAAAGACGGCCACCACCATTCTCACATGGGCTCAACCTCCAACCACCTCCACCAGCTTGGGCTGCCTTCCTCACACTCAGCCCAGCCCAGGCCAGCACGGACCCAGCTGCCCTCCTAAACTGTCTGGCACCTTCCCTCCTATACTGTCAGGGACCTGCCCAGGCGCTGCTCATCTGAGGGGAAAGAGATCTGGAATTCAAGTAGGAAGCCAGAAAGCACGGTCTGGGGGACCATGGGGCCTCTGGCTGGGCCCTGGAGACACAGAAAAACATCTGACCCAGCACCTGCGGAGGCCAGTCTAGGAGAAGTGAGTAACTAGGGAGTAACTGCTGTACACCAGGCACAGGGCGGCAGACAAGGGACAGCTCAGGTCAGCTGGGTGCTGGGGTGACCTCAGAGGGGCTTCCAGAGACAAGCCCCCTGACCTGGGCATGGAAGGATGAGGAGGGCTGCACCACCTGGGCCAGGACATTCTGAGTGGAGGAAAGAAAATCTGCAAAGGCCTGGAGGTAGAACATCTACTGCTGCATCCAAGATCTATTACAATAATAACAATGATGATAGTTAAAACGTACTGAGCACGTCCTGTTTGCTGTGCCACGTATTTCATACATATTCTCGGGTTTTAATCTTTCCAACAACCCCACAACAATTACCATTAGTCACATTTTACAGATGAGGAGACTGAGGCTCAGAGAGGCCAGTTGCCCAACACAGAGCCAGTATGTGGGAGAGTCAGAATTTGAACCTCGGTCTCTGACTCCAGAGGCAAGGCCCTACCACACCCTGCCTCCCCTGGGCCCGACCCAGGCATCCCCCGCTGGCCTATGCTGGGGGTGGACCAACAGGCTTTGAATCCACGTCTGCACCAGGGAGCCCGGCGCCTGGGCGAACACACCTGGCCTGGCCCTCCCTCTTTCCTTAGTCCCTTCCTGTTCCTCTAACAACAGGGCCTGTGTTCCTGGGTGACAGGGTTTGGGCGGGATTGAGAGACCCCAGGCAGGTAAGTTCTCCTGGCAGAGTCGAGCAGCCCATCACGGCCCTGTCCACAGACCCACCTGCCCAGGACTCACCATCTTTAATGATGAGAAACACGTTGAGGCCCACATAGCCACATACCAGAGCCCATCCGTCCAAGGTAGACAACCGACTCTGGGCTCCCGATTCCCAGAGCCTGGCATGGGTCAGGGCGAAAGGTTCACAGGGCTCCCATCAGGCCAGGCTGGGGGCCCCCACCTGCTCCTCCTCCCAGCAGCCATGCCTCCATCCATTGGGCTGTACAAGTCAGAAACCTGGAAGGGCCCTCGAACTTCCTGTCCATCACCCCACAACCGATCCCTCAGCAAGTGCTGTCACCCCAACATAAAACACATCCCCAGTCTGCCCACTTCTCACGGCTCCACCACCTCCTCCCTGGGGCCAGCACCCCCCTCTCCACCCTCCATGACTCCCAACCACCAGCACCCCGCCAGCAACACCTGACAGTTGTCAGTGATGGGATGACAGAGAGAAACCTAGTGTGTGGTAAACAGAACATTCCCTTATTCTCTGATGTTGAGAAAAGAGTGCATTTTCCATCAACCTAGACAATAAAAAGCAATGAAAAAACAAGCATTTGCTAAGGATTTACTTAACAAATGACCCTTTAACCATGTCACCTCTCTCCAGTTGGTGTCTCTGCTCAAGCTGGTTTGCTCAGGTCAAATTTTCCCTCACTCAGGATTCAAATGTCTTCCTCCCTTTGTCCAGGTTAGAATGGGGAGTCTTTCTTGATCGCCGCAATTATCTGAAAATGCTGTCTCTTTATCCTCCGGGTCCCTCTCAGGGCTCTCAGCCCCCGGGAACCAAGTGTCCCCCCCCTCCCTCCCCCAGCAGGCCAGAGCTCCTGGGAGGGGTAGCTGGACACAGAAGCAGCCCCCGTGGGCGATGACGGGCCCACCCCAAAGACTCCGGTCCTTCCACACTTGCGGGAACAAAGCCTTGAGGGATGAGATAAGAGAGGCAGCTAGTCTTGGGTGGAGATGCTGGCGGCCAGAGAGTCCTGGAGAGCTGGGTTAAGAGGCTGGGAGGACTTCCTTGGACAGGCACTGCTGAAAACAACAGAACCATGCCTCGCACAGGTCTGGCCCTTTCCAGGTGCCGGGCCCTGTGCTAGCACTCTGCATACCCACACCTGCCCACTGAGGTGAACACCTATGTTATTATCCTGTAGACTGGGAAGCTGAGATGCAGAGAGGGTGGGAGCTGCCCGTGGGCACACAGCTAGCAGAGTTCTGATTCCAACACCGAAGCCTGGGCCCCTCACCTCTGTGCTCCAGGCCTGGCGTTCAGGGGTTGGGAGAACCCAGCGTGTAAGGATGCGGTGCAGCAAGAGGGAAGTTGAGGGGCAGGCAGAGCCCTGAGGGTGGATAAGGGACTCAGGACTTGGTCCAAGGGCAGTAGGGATTCACGTTTGGGTTTTAAGCTGGGGAGGCTCACAGCCATGTTTGGGTTTAAGGGCTGCCTGGCTGTCCTCTGTCCAGTGAATAAGAGAGAAAGACACTGAGGCTGTGCGGGCAGGAGGAGGCAGCCAGCAGCTAGAGAGAGGGAGAGGGAGAGAAGGGGTGAGGAGGGAGAAACGCGCAGGAGACCCCATGGATGCGACCAACATAGTCACTGGCGGGCTTGGTGACCAAAGCTGGCAGGGCCTCTGGATGTCTGAGGCTCGGGGCCCTCCTTCAGCTGCCACAGCGTCTCCCCTCGCCTGGGTCCAGCCCAGCAGCTGTTCTGCCTCCTCCCTCTCTCCTGCTGGATGCTCCCTGTGTCCCCAGGGAAACTGCTGCCCCCCACCCTTGATCTGGAAAAGGGAGGAATGGGGAATCCTGGCCTCCAGCCCTGCCCTCCCTCACTCCTGCAGCCCCTCACTTGCGGCCATGCTGAGCCAGGCCCCAGCCCCCCACCCCTTCCGAATCACGCTCACCTGCCTCTCACTTGATGCTCCTGGGACAGCCATTCCTGCCCCTCCAGCCAGGCTGCTCTTACCATGACTCAGTCCTTGCAGCTGTTTGGGGAGAGGAACTTTGTGTCCCTTTCTACACACAGGAAACCAAGGCTCAGAGAGGGGCAGTGACACATCCAGAGTCACTCAGGGAGAAGCTGCAGAGGTGGGGCTCCTGAGGTATGACTCCCGACCTTGGCTCTTGCAGCTGCCCGACAGGGTTTGCGCCAGGAATGGCATCATTGAACCAACCTGCCCACAAAGAAGCACCATTTGTACGTCTGCTCAGGATCTTCCCAACTGCAGAACAGCAAAAATGCAAACTATCCAAAGTCAGTAAAGGGTTTATGGCTCAAAAGCCAAGGAAAGAATAGATAATGACAGTTCCTACAGCCCATCCAGCAGGAAAGCCTCTGGCCAGGAGGGGGTCACGTGCCCATCACTAAACCAGTCACAGCACCAGGATGGGGAACTCTGGTTGGCTAGGCCTGGATAGCGCCTTCTTCCCTGTACCCGGTAGTGGGTGCTGGGTTTGCTACCACAGGGGAAGGGGGAAATACTGTGGGACTTCAAAATCAAGTTACCACAAAGCCTGTTTTACAAATAGCTCAGAGAGGTTAAGCAAGCCTCCAGATCACACAGCAATCCCCTTCCCTTGCTCCCTTGCTCTGAACCTGTGGGGGGGGAGGGCAGGGGGGGGCAGGTATTGGGGTAGGGGTACGGCTCATTGGGGGGGGGTGAGATTCTCCTGGCCTCTGTCCAAATTTCCTTCTTTTCTGGCATTGAGATCCTCCAAGCCCTGGCTCCTGAAAAGCCATCACACTTCCCACTTCCTCCGCTGACCACATCCCGCCTACATGTGCAGCCACCAACCATATGATGTGTCCTAACTGCTCTGCTGGACTGGACTCCCCTGAGCTGGGTGGGGCCTAAGTCCTCTCAAAACCCCCTCTCCTAGGGCAGAGCCTGGTTCAGGGCAACTGCTTCTGAAAGGGTTCTGTGTGGATTCTGGAATGAACTGGAAAGGACTTATAAGTCCTGGGGCTCAAAAACCTGCAGACACAGTTTACTGTATGTTAACTGTATCTCAGTAAAAGTTCTTAAAACAAAGCAAAACCCTGCAGACACAGACAGCTCACCACCTCCAAGGCGTCTCTTCTGTTGTTGGGTCAAATCAATCCCACTCCCAACCCTCAAGTCCGCCCCAGGGCATCCCTGTGGTGCGGCTTCTCCCTGGAGGCCTGGAGTCAGGGAAGCCCCAGAGATCAAAAGGTTTCTTCGCCCAAGATTCAAGAGTCAAGAGCACACTCCCACAAAGACACACACACACACAAACACACACACCCACACCCACACACACACCCACACACACACCCACACACCCTCCATGTCTTTCCAGTAAGGATCCTGACCAGCTCCCATGCAGGTCTTCCCTTTGGGGAACGCGGCCAGGGAACCCGGAGGTGGGAAGTTGAGCGGGAGGAAGAGAACCCCCTCTTCCGCCGCCCGCCCTGCAGCTCCTGGCCTGGGACCCCCCCTGCCCGCCCCGCTCCCCCGCAGGGGGCCTGCGGGGAGGAAGGGCGGGAACAAAGGCAGCGTCCCCAGCGCAGCAGGACCCCGCGCCCTTGCACCCGGCCCGCCACACGCAGGCCTCCCCGCGGACGCACAGGCCGGACACGTCCCAGTTCCCGCCCGCGGCCGCCGCCCCACGCGGTGGATCCGCACGGGCTGGCACACAGCGCCGGGCCCCGCGCACCGCTGCTGCCACGCGGAGCCCGACCCTCGCGGCGGGAAGGCCCTGCGGGGGCGCCGGGGGCGGCCGCTCGAGGATGCCCGCGCGTCCGTGTGGGCCTTGGCCTCGTTCGGCCGGGGTGCGACCCCAGCGCCCCAAACACCCACGGGGGTCCCGACCGCCCACCGGCGGCGAGGCCGGACCCGCGGGCCCGAGAGCGGCCGAGACGCGCGAGCGCCCCGCGCCGCGCCGCCCCTCGGCCGGGCAGCGGGAGCCGCCAGGGAGCCCCAACCGCGGCCTCGTGGCGCCACCTGCGGTCCGCACTGCGCGGGCTCCGGCCCGGGCGCCCAGGGGCGCCGAGGAGGGTGTCTCCTCCCCTCCCGGGGCCCGTGGAAGGGGCGGGAGCTGCCGCCGCGCTGGGTCCCGGCGGCCCGGCCAGAGCCCCACGGCTGCTGCCCCCCAGGCCCGCCCTGCTCACGCCCCAACCCGGCCACGCGCAGGGCCGGCTTCCTCGTGTGACAGAGGGGGAGACGGAGGCTCGGCTCACAGCCCGGAAGTGGGGAAGCCTGGACGGGACCTTGACTTTGGGGCATGTGAATAGGGGCCCCCGAACCCGGCCGGCCACCTCCTGGCCCGCTGCTCATCCCGGTCTCCTCCAGGTACCGCCTGCCTCATCCAGGAAGCTCTGCCCGCCGCAGCCCTCCTCTGACCGCACCCCGCACCCCAAAAACACACATCCTGCCCATCTGTCCTCAAGAACTGCCCCCACCCGTTTAACACTGTCCTGGATTTAAAAAAATCACACAGGAAAAAAAAAAATTCTTGGAGCCCCAGCCTCACTGCCCATCTTGGAGTGGGGAAACCATGACCCATGAGGTCCCCTTGGCTCTAGTCTGGTGTCTGTGAGTCAGTCTGATTGCCTGTCTAGACAGATCCTTTAGGCACTCCCTGCCACCCCCTACTGTGCCAGCAGGGATGTGACACCCAAAGTGTTCTGCACCCATGACAATAGTGAATACCTTTGGGGCACATGCTCTGGGCCAGGCCCTGTGCACCTCTCTTGTGATCCTCATGGCAAATGCACCCATGAGTGGATTTACTAGTAGTAGTAGTAGCAGTAGCAGTAGTAGTAGTAGTATTCCATTCTACAGATAAAATGGGCTCATTGACGTCAGGAGGCTTGCCCGTAGCAGGTGAGTGGCAGAGCTGAGATTGCAGCCCTGATTTGGGACTTACTTCAGAGCTCTACCAGCCCAGTCTATGTTCACCACGTGGAACCCAGGCTGAGCCAGGCATTGGCACTGGCCTTTTGATGTGACCCACTCTGACATGGGGAGTGGCCACCCCCTCATATACATCTTGAGAGTCACAGTCACATTGGTCACATGGTGTAAGGCTCTGGCCCAAGCCTGGCCCTCAGAGTCCCCAAGTGTCAGATGCCTGCAGGCTGACCCTCCCATTTTATAGATGGGCAAACTGAGCCCACAGGGACACAGGGTCTCGCTCAGAATCACATAGAGCAGCTGTGGTCTAGGCTGCTCAATACCCCAGGGAAGAAAAGAGTCCAGGTCCTAGGATCTGACCCATCTGTGCTTCAGGGCTGCAGTCCCCACTCTGTAGAATCAGCGGTTCAGCTGGAGCTCTCAGTCTGGGGGGAGGGATGAAGTGGAGGAGACAGACACTGACACAGACAATGACAAGCCCAGAGATCAGAGCTGAGGTGAGGGCTCGGCTGGTGGCTTGGGGAAGATTGGACATGGGAGGGATCAGTCAGGGAAGGATTCCCAAGGAAGTGACATCAAGTGGGCTTTAAAGGGTGCATAGGAGTTTGCCAGTGGAAAAATGCAAGCAGGGATATTTCAGGGGAAGACATGGGGCTTAGAGGCCTTAAAGAGTTTGGCTTGTTCTCATCTATACTTTGGTAATTAAGAGTATGGGATTGGGCACTAGATAGGCCTGGGTTGGAGTCCCAGCCCTGCTGGGTGACCTCTGGCGGGTGACTTAACCTTTCTGAGTTTCCATTTCCTAGGCTATAAAATGAGAGCAATGATGATCTCCTCAGTCATGGGGCAATTGAAGTGTTAACAAGGGGTGTGACACACAGGATGGGACCAAAAGTACCTGATAGGGTGACCGGAGACTATTGTTGGAGACAGGAGGCAAGAATGACGTGGCTGGAGAGCTCATCAGAGAGCAGACAGACTGTGAGGGACTTTGAATGTCAAGCTAAGGAACTTGGCTTCATTCTGAGGCCAGTGGGGTGACATGGAAGGGCTTTGAGTCAAGGAATATATGGGAATTCCCTGGAGGTCCAGTGGTTAGGACTTGGTGCTTTCACCGCTGGGGCCGGGTTCCATCCCTGATCGGGGAACTAAGATCCCGCAAGCTGTGCAGCACGGCCAAAAATAAATAAAAAAGGAGTTACAAATGTGATTTGTGTTTTAGAAAGTGCCCACCTGGAAGGTGCTAGGGTGTCCTTAAGGAAGGACGGGGACAAGGCTTCTGATAGCTAAGCCCAGCCGTGTCCTTGCCTCTGGGCCCCCTTAGTCCCGATGCCTTCTCCCTGCCAGCAGCTCTGTGAGACTGAGAAGCTGCCCTGCCCTGATTCCAAGGCTGGGCCAGGGCTGAGGAGGGGGCAGGCCTGCAGCCCCTACTCTCGCTGCCCCGTGGCCCCAGACACCCCCGCCCAAGCATCACACCCCCTGTGACCAGGCTTCTGCTTTCCTTGGAGCTGCCATCCCTCCGACTTCCCCTCCACACACAGACACACTCCACAGTCCCCATTACAAGGAAAGGACGGGCAGCACCGCCATAATTTCTATTTCCTTCTAAATAGATGCTCCCAGACCTGCTCCCACAAAACCAATTAAAGCACCTGCCGGGGACGGGGCTTTGTCAGCAAATTATTTCCAGGCTCTGAGACCTGGGAATAAATCTCAGAAGGATGAAGTGAATGGAATGAGTAGGGGAGCTAGAGATGGGGGGGGGGGGAGGTTTCTGAGCAGGCAGGGGAGGAGGGGCACTTTGAGTCCGGGGAGCTGCAGGTGGGGTCTTCACTTCTGCCCAAGACCCCTACCCCAGATCCCAGCACTGGCTCCCTTTGCAGTTCCACCAGTGAATCTGTCTCCAAGGAGTCCGACATCCTGGCTTCATGTGGGGTATTCCCCCAGGAAACAACTTCCAGGACCATGGGTGGGGGCAGGGGGAGATATCTTCATGTCCTTGTCCCCATCTGCAGCCTGTCCCATGTCCCTTGACTGCCTCCCCACCAGAAGTGGTGCCACAGCCTCCATGGAAAGGCAGGAGGTCTGGGCTCCTAACTCACTGTGGGACCTCCGGCAAGTCCTTTCCTGCTCTGGGCCTCGGTGTTTCTATCTGTGAAATGGGGGTGGGTGGAAGTGCAGCCAGCCCTCCAGCTCCAGTTTTTTAGGTGCCCATGAAACTGCATAGGGCCTCCTGGTTGAGGCCCAGGCTGGCCTTCTGGGATTCCTGTGGACTCTCTCCTTGGGCAGGCAAAGGCCAGGGGCAGGTGCAGTCCCATCCAACTCAGCCATCACTGCACCCAGCAGCTCTAAGCCTGGCAGAGGGGATGGAGGGGCTGAGGCAGGCCCAGGTGGGGAACTGAGCAGTGACTCCTACACAGAGGGCAGACGCTTCCTGGGCTGGGATCACTGGAGCTGGTCTTTAAAGGATGAATGGGAGTTCACTGGGTTGAGGTGTCATTCTCCCAAAGTAGAAATGATTCTGGTTCGTGCGGCATCTCTGTGAGAATTAGGAAAGGCACCTTTACTTCCACTTTATTCCCATCTTTCAGAAAAGTTGTCCTAACTTTAGGAAATCTGCCATGTCTATGATACATGCCCCTGGGTACCTCTAGGGTCATTCTGTGTACAACCCTCATAATTGCACTGCAGCTCAGGGAGAATCGAGCCAAAGGGGCAAGGAGCTGCCCATCCCACCAGCCTTGAGAAGGGCTGAGGCAGGACAAGGGGGCCTCCTGCCAGCAGAGGGGTGCAAGGGGACTGCCCCAGGGGTGACATCAGCTGTGCCCCATCCCTAAACGTTGTAGATTCAGAACTTTCAAAGGTACCGAAGGCTTCTTCATTTCCACCACAACCCTCAAGGAGTGACTCACACCACCATGAAACTTCACCAACCCTACCACAGGGTCCAGTGGAAGAAACTGAGGCAGCAGGAGACCATGTCACAGAGGACTCCGTGCCCACATTTGGAGTCATCCCAGCCTGGGTTCAAATCACTGCTTGTCCACTCACAGCATGTGAGCTTTCACAAGGAGCAGTCCACCCTCCCCACAGGTGCCTGGTGACAGTGGGACAGTCACCCAACATCCAGCACTTAGCAGCACACCTTGCCCATGGTGAGGGCTCAATAAATGTGGCCATTCTTACTGTTTCTAAAGCAACACTCCCCTCTCTAGACTGCCAGGTCCCTCTGCTCCCAGCTGCATCCCCATCACTTCAGCAGCATCCACCTTGGCCCAGCCAGTAGTAAGGACTTGTTACATGGCTGAGCCCATAAGGTGGGTATCATCATCACTGCCATCTTACACCTGAGGAGTCAGAGAGGTTAAGCAATGTGCTCAGAGTCACACAGCTTGCACAGCAGGACAGGATTTGCACGCAGTTCCCTCTGATGCCAAAATGGAGGTTCACTAATTTCCCAGGTGCCCAAAGAGGGAATCTGCGTTGGATGCACAAAAGGGATCAGGCCTGAGAGGAGGAGCTGCCAGGCGCCAGAGCTACAAGATCACCAGGGGATCAGCCATCCTGGACTGGATTCTACTCATAAGGGCTGCAAATTAATTAATTATTTTTAAAAAAAGAATTCCCTGGCAGTCCACTGGTTAGGACTCCTGCTGGGGGGGCTCGGGTTCCATCCCTGGTCGGGGAACAATAAAATAAGGACTGCAGACTCCCCGTGTCAGCACCCAGCAGCACTCCCGTCCCCAGTGCCCACCCCTCACCCCAGCACCCAGCCTGGGGCATCTGGGACGCCCTGGACTGTGCTGCTATACTTCCCTAGGCCACAGGGGACCCACTCAGTCCACAGATTGCTGGCAGTAATAACAAAACAGTAACAAAATAATAACCGTAGGTGGTGCCCATCCTCCTGGCTGAAATAGCTGAAGGATCCCTGGCAATACCCCTGAGGTAGGGACCAAGATCATCCCATTTTATAGGTAAGAAAACTGAGGCCAGAGAGGAGAAGTCACTTGTCTGGGGTCATTCCGCTAACAGAGGGGGCATAGTTTGCCCAGCTCCTACTGTCAATGCCTGGGTGGGAGGGGCTGTTTCCCATGGTCTCCCGGGAGTATTTTGCCTTCAGTGATTACACATTTCATTTCGTATGTGTCAGGAAAAAAGAGCACCAGCCCTTCAAGCCCAAACAGTTCATGGATATTAAAAATGAACATGTTTTTTGAAGCAAGAAAAATCCGAAGTCAGTGAGAACAAGTGGAGATTTTGGTCCTGGGCCCAGAGGGCTGGTGGTGGGTCAGTGCTGAGATGCAGCATCCACGTCCCTCGTCTGCGTCCACACAGCTGGCTGAGGCCCCTAACGAGGGGACGCAGGCACAAGACCCGAACAGGCTTATCGGGGGTGACTCTGTGCGGGGCTGTGGCACTTTGACCTCCATGCTGTCAAGCAGCCATTGTTGCCTGAGGTGTGTTCATGCCGGCTCTGCAGGGAACTGACCTTTAAACATTTTTTTTAATATGGAATTTTTTTTAACTTATTTATTTATTGCTGTGTTGGGTCTTTGCTGCGGTGCTTGGGCTTCTCATTACAGTGGCTTCTCTCGTTGCAGAGCACGGGTTCTAGGCTCATGGGTTTCAGTTGCTGCAGCATGTGGGCTTAGTAGTTGTGGCTCATGGGCTCATGGCGCCCAGGCTTAGTTGCTCCACGGCATGTGGGCTCTTCCCAGACCAGGGCTTGAACCCGTGTCCCCTGCATTGGCAGGCAGATTCTTAACCACTGCGCCACCAGAGAAGTCTGGAAACGGACCTTTAGACTTGACTTCTCTCGCGCGATGGAAGGGAGAACTGGACTTAGAGAGGCTCATGCCCAGGGGCCCTGGCTACTAAGTTGAGGCCTGGGGTTCCAGGACCCGCCCCTGTGCTATTCAGGGGCTGGGAGAGGCTGGACTTACCTGAGGGAGTTTCCCTGGCCTGCAGGGCCACTCCAGACCCTCTGTATCAGTCCTGCACTTGCCCAGGATTTGTTTCTTGTTGTTTGCCTTTCATAATTTTTCTAACTATAGAGGTCACTATACAAAACACTCCAGTATAATATAGTAATAAGAGCTCAAAGAACTTCTGAGCGTTGTGACAGGCTGTGTGACTTTGGGGCACATTATTCAGCTTCTCTGAGCTTCAGCTTCCTCATTTGCAAAGTGGGGACCCCAATACCTCCCTCAGAGGGGCATTTCAAGAGTAAAATGAGATAATGTATGTGTGTCAGTCGGTATTCAACCAGGAAAACAGTATTTCAACAGGGGGAATTAGATCCAGGGAATTAACTACACAGGTGACAGAAGAGTTGAGAAGCCAATTGGGATGAGACCCAGAGATTATCGAAGCAGGCAGCCACTCCCCGCCTGTGTGGGGAGTGCAAAAGAAGGAGCGGGGGTTCACAGGGGCCACCTGGTGGAAGCTGGAACCAAGGAGGGCCCATGCAGGTGGACGTGGGATGGGCAGAGCTGCAGAGGACGCACAGCGACAGGGGAAGAGATACCCTGGCTTCTCCCTTCTCCTACCCTCCTTTCTCCCCTAGTGCCTCCCATTGGCCATTTGAGAGGCCTGGAAAGCTCAGCTGCAGGGCAGGGTCCTGCAACACAGGGCAGAGCAAGAATAACCAGGCATGGATCTGAGGGCGTTTGCACAGGTCTGGGTACAGTGCAGCAGGAGGCGTCCCAGCCCAGTCAGTAAATGTCTGTGATTTCTATTCGTTTCCTTCATATTGTTACCATAGTACATGCTTACTATGTTAGGACGATTTTGGTTGTAACAGAAACTCATTCAAGCCAGATTCAACACGACAAAAGAAGGAATTTAACAGAACACTACCGTGGAGTCTCCTTAAATCCGACAGGCAGGACCACCATAAGGCCTGGATATGTTGCCGGGTCTCCCCCAGGTTCTCCCACTGTCTCCTGCTTCTCTCTGTGAGGGCTGCACCACACTCTTCGTGGCACAAAAGCTCCTCAGCCCACCTGACAGAAGATGCCACCTAACAGCTCACACATTCAGGCTGAACCCAGATTCCTTCGTCCCTTTTCCAAATTCCTGGGGAAGGCATTCTCATTGGCCCAGCTTGAGTACCAGTGCCTGTCCTGATCCAATCAGCTATGGCCAAAGGGGTGGAGTCACACGGCTGCCAGGCGCTGCACCCCACTTGGGTGGGGCACACAGACCGTCCCCCAAACCTGTGTAGAAATTACAGAAAGTCTTAACATGCTCTTCATTGTTTTCTCTTCAGATCTTCTATTTCGGCTGTCCCCACTGTTATGTTTAATATAAATAATGCTTCAGCCCTACCCCGATATTTCCCGCGGATGAATTCCTAGGGGCGGCTCAGCTAATACTGAGAGAGCCTTTTACTGCCCCCCTTGCATAAATGCTCAGTAGCTGGTGGGATGTTCTTAAATGGTTGTTGTGTATGAGGGAAGACTGAACTGAGGGTTTCAGAAGCGAAGGACACCTGGGTCCCGCTGCCGGCCGTCCCCTCTGTAGTTTTATTTTGCTTTTTTTGTATATTTGTTTTAATTAATTATTATTAGATTACCTGATTAATTATTATTCCAGACTCCAGTAGTCCATAATGCAAAATCATATGGACAAATGCTGGGCCTAATTAAATGGACTTTTGCCTCAACTGGGAGAAAAAGAGTTTATTTAACAAGAAAAGAAGGTAAAGCAGTTCGAGGCAGCCAGTAGGGCCATTGTCTTTCCTTCCCAATTTTTATTATGAGTTTTCTAAACAGGAAGGTTGAGAGAATAGCACACTAAACACCTGTATACGCTCCATCTAGATTCAACAGTGATTCATCCTTTTCCCATTTATCTCTTTGTCTCTCTTTCTGGGTCTCTATCTGTCTCTCTCTATATATATACACACATATATAAAATATATATACATATATTATATATAATACATATTAACATGTTAAAATACATAACATGTATATATAAATATATATACATGTATAATATTTTTTCCTGGGCCATTTGGAAGTGAGTGGCAGGTATCATGACCCTTGACCCACAAGCTTCTTTTCATCTCCTAAGAATAAGGACATTCTTCTACACAACTACAATGCCATTATTATCCTAAGAAAATTAACAATGATTCCATAGTTCCGTTAAACATTTCAGAGGAACAAGCTCAAATTTCAGGGCGACTAATTGCCGTTGATAAGCAATTTCAGGGAATAAATAATATCTGTAAAAGTACCCAGCATAGTGCCTGGCACCCAGTAGGAACTTAGTAAAAGTCAGTGTCCCCCTGACACACCTGTTTCCATCACCACCGCTTTTAAAACCACTAAGTAACTGCAACCGGCATGGCTCTATGTGATGCCACATCAGAGCTGCCTGGTCAGACCACCCGTACCCACGACAGGGCTCTCTCAACTCTTCCCCGCAGCCACAAGAGCACACGCTGAAGGCAAGAGGAAAATTGCTGGAAACAAAAGACAGAGTCACAGGGCGCTGAACTTGGCCTCACCAGCCTATGAGTAATGGCACCAGGGAGGGGATTGGTGCCAGCCAGTGCTGCTCAGCCACCACGTGGCAGACAGAGCTGGGCTCCTGGCCGGGGTCCCTCCACTTACCAGGGCAAGAGCAGGTTTTTTTTTTTTAAATTGTTTTCAAAACAGATTTCATGTGGTCCCAAAATGAGCCCATGATTGTAAATTAAAGTGTAATTAGCCTTTACGCTTTTATATTCATTAACTCTTCTCTGTTAATGATGCTAGGCTGGAGCAGAAACCCTGCATTATGAAACCACATCCAGGAAATAAAATAGTGATTTAGATAATGGCCACAATGTATTGCTACTTACACATAATTAAACAAATGCTCCATTTAAACTTGGAAACATGACTGAATGTTGATTAACCCTCGCCCAGCAATTCTGCTCGGAACTGGGGAAGGGGAGGCACCGTGAGCTCGTCCGTAACAAAGTGGCTGGACCAGTCCTGTCTGCCCGCCACAGCGCCAGCCATGCCCACCAGCCATACCTGTGTGGGTTGGGTACAGGTCTCGTGCCAGGGAGTGTGGCCACGGATGGCGATGACCAGGAAAGTTATCCTGGGACCACTTAAGAAACCACCACACTAAGTAAAGTAAGCCAGACACAAAAAGATAAATATCGTATGATTCCACTTATATGAGGTACCTAGAGGAGTCAAATTCACAGAAACAGAAAGGAGAAGGGTGTCCACCGGGGACCAGGAGCTAGTGCTTAATGGGTACAGTGTTTCAGCTTGGGCTGATGAAAGCGTTCTGGAGATGGGTGGTTGTGATGGTTGCACAACAATGTGCATATGCTTAATGCCACTTAACTGTAGTCTTTAAAATGGTTAAATAGTAAATTTCATGTATATTTCACTACAATTTTTAAAGTTTATTTAAAGCATAAAAAAAGGAAAAAGTCAGGAATTCCCTGGTGGTCCAGTGGTTGGGACTTGGTACTTTCACTGCCATAGTCCGGGTTCAGTCCCTGGTTAGGGAACTAAGATCCCACAAGCCATACATGGCCAAAAAAAAAAAAAAAAAAGGGAAAAAGGAAAAAGTCACCACACCCCAGCTCCACTGCCAGTGAGGACAAAACGTCTGGTTTGCCTTCTTGGAGATCAACTCACTCGGTCTAGCAATGGATCTGATGAGATCTGACTCAAGGTTTTATGGAAATTTTTTATATTTTTAAAATTATAATGAAGAATTGCTTAACATGTAAATAATCACACATGTATTGCATAAAAAGTAAAGTTTCTGGTTCTCAAATTCATTCCCAAAGAAGCATCCAATAATTTTCAGTTTCTCATTTTTCTCCATGTGTCTTTTCCAAATAATGTGTTGCCTTGCTGAGTCTCCCAGAAACAGACCCTGAGACAAGAATGCGAGTGCAGGTGGCTGATGTAGGAGGTGATCCCAGGAGAAACAAGAAGGGGGGTGGGAAATAAGGCAAGGAAAGGGAAGACTAAAAAGTGCGTGACCGTATCCGTTATTTATTGCTGAGTAACAAGCTACTCCAAAATCCAGTCTCTTCACACAACAATCTTTATTTGATTATTGATTCCTGTGGGTCAGGAATGCAGACAGCAGGGATGAATGGCCTCTGCTCCACAGTGTCTGGGGCCTCGGCTGGAAAACTCAGAGGCTGGGGCTGCAGTCGCCTGAAAGTTGCCTGCTCGCACATCTGACAGCTGATGCTGGCTGCCTTCAGGGGCCTAGCTGGGGTTGTCAACTGAAATCCCCACGTGTAGTCTCTCCAGGTGGCCTGGGTTCTTGAAACATGGTGGCTAGGTTCCAAGAGCAACCATCGCACACATGAGAGAGAGAGAGAGAAAGAGAGAGAGAAAGCCAGGCAGAATCTATGTTGCCTGTTGGGGCCAGCTTCAGGAGTCACCTCCACCCCCTGTTATGAAGGTCTGCCCAGGTTCAAGGATGGGGGAATGTCAATGACCCATTGTAACTGAGGATGTGGGGGGACTTCCCTGGTGGTGCAGTGGTTAAGAATCTGCCTGCCAATGCAGGGGACACGGGTTCGATCCCTGGTCCAGGAAGATCATCCCACATGCCTCAGAGCAACTAAGCCCATGCACAGCAGCTATTGAGCCCACATGCCACAATTCCTGAAGCCTGCATGCTCTAGGGCCCACGTGCCACAACTACTGAGCCCACGTGCTGCAACTACTGAAGCCCGAGTGCCTAGAGCCCGTGCTCCGCAACAAGAGAAACCACTGCACTGAGAAGCGTGCACACCACCATGGAGAGTGGCCCCCGCTCACCACAGCAAGAGAAAACTAGTTCTCTGCTGGGAGGTAGCCTGTCACCCTGATATTTATCAAGCACTCACTGTGGGTCAGGGGCTGTGCTGAATGCACACATATTATGCCATGTCCTGTGCAGTAGCTACTATTATTGCCCCCATAATAAAGATAAGGAAACTGAGGCTTAGAGAGTACAGGGGCAGAGACAGCCCATCCACCCACCAAACCCCTTCTTTCCTGCTTCCCATACACACAGCTAGAGCACATCTCCCAGCCTCCTTTTGTTTAGGTTGTGGCCATATGACTAAGTTCTCTGCAATGGAATGTGAGCCAAAGTAGGGGTACCCCATCCAGGCTGGGGCTGTGGAACCTCCCTCATTCTCCTGTGTTCCTTCTCCCTCCTGGCCAGAGTCAACACACAGCCTTGGAAAACCACCTGCTGAAAACATCAGGCTCTTCCTCAGCCTGGGTCCCTGAATCACCTCATGGAAGAGACCCCTCCCTCCTATCATGTATCTCATCTCCCCAACCTGGGACTCTTACCTTAGCAACAAACTTCCGTCGCGTTTATCCATTACACATTTGGGTCTGTTTGTCACCACAGCTCAATCTACTCTGATACAAGTGCATAGTATTAGATTGACTCCTCTGAAATTGCCATCACTGCTTTGTAAATCAGTAACGACCAAATGTTAGCAATTTCAGACGATTCAACCTCATACACACAACTCACTCTTTTCACCCCTGCATCATGTTCCACTTGTGGATGTCCGGAACTTATTGAACCACTCCCCTTTTGATGAACATCTGTGTTGTTTCCAATGTTTTGTCCTTACAAATAATGCTGCAAGAAACATTCTCAAGTATTTATCGTTATGAATTTTATGAAGGTGTCCATCAGAGAGATTCCATAAAGCGGGATTGCTGAGGGGGTGCTGCATGTTTAAAAATTTGGTGTGTGCGTGTGCACTTTGACAGCACATATACTAAAACTGGAACAATACAGAGAAGATTAGCACAGCTCCTGCACAAGGATGACACGCACATTAGAGAAGCATTCCATATTTTTATGGATAAGGAATAAACCATGATGGAAAAGAATATGAAAAAGAATACATAGAAGTATGTATATATATAATGTGTACATATGTGCATATACATATTACATGTATACATATATATAAAACTGAGTCACTTTGCTGGACACCAGAAACTAACACAACATTGTAAATCTATACGTCAATAAAAAAATAAATCTTAAAAAAAATTTGCTATGTACTACTCAGATTACTCTCACGCATTTTCTAACGACTGTATATATGGGGGGTGGATGACAAACACTAGTATAGGACTTACTCTGTGCCAGGCCCTATTCTATGTTCTTCACAAATATCAATTTATTTAATCCTCACCACAACCCTGTGAGGTAGGGACTATTATCACCCCCCATTTTACAGATGGGGAAACTGAGGCCAAGAGCGCTAATTGCGCAAGGTCATGCCACTGCTACATGGTGAAGCTGGGGTTTGAGCCCAGGCACCTGGCTCCAGAGTCCCCTCTTCAGAAGCACCAGGTCCTGCAGCATGAGAGAGTGAGGCCTGCCCCGGAGAGGCCCCTCAGATGAAAATGTGGCGACCTGGCCAGCTGGGGAGGCCTGCTCTCTTTCCTCTCAGGAAAAGTGAACAAATGGCAGTCTGGTTACTGCCACGGTGAACACTTAGCTTGCCCTGGGTAAGAGCTGCACGTGCTTATTAGAAGAATGAACTAAGGTATCTACCATGATTATTTTTGTAATCTGGTCAGTTAGTAAACAGTGACTGCTTTCAAATTGAAAAAAAAAGAAAAGACAATGAGGGACTTCCCTTGGTGGTCCAGTGGGTA
The DNA here is from genome assembly GCF_030028045.1 of Hippopotamus amphibius kiboko. Lineage (NCBI taxonomy): Eukaryota > Metazoa > Chordata > Mammalia > Artiodactyla > Hippopotamidae > Hippopotamus > Hippopotamus amphibius. The sequence continues at coordinate 10,348,285 of NC_080187.1, forward strand.
AGACTCCACGCTCCCAATGCAGGGGGCCCAGGTTCGATCCCCAGTCCGGGAACTAGATCTCACATACATGCCGCAACTAAAGATCCCACATGCCACAACAAAGACCCGGTGCAGGTAAAATAAATAAATACATAAATTTTTTTAAAAAGACTATTAAGCACGAGTAACTCGCAGGAATCTTCTCCCTGATTTCCTTTATTCTTACGCAGACTTCTGGCTCTATTTGTTTATTGGTCCCTGGAGTCAGACCAAGCTGAGCATAGCCAGTAGCCATGTGCCCTTCTCTGAGCCTTTGTTCTTTTGTCTAAAAAGCGGGGATCATAACAGAACTTACCTCAAAGTTTGCAAGAATGACATGAGAGCAAAGTAAGTGAAAGCACCACAATTTCAGCCATTTACTCAAGAATTTCTAGAGCCCCTCCTGTGAGCCCTAGGGCAGCTGTGGGTGCCCCTCCCCCACAGTGAAAACCCCTCTGCCCCACCCCACGTCCAGCCAGGTTACAGGGTGGCCCCGGGAGGCCAGCTCAGGCTGCCGAGCAGGGTTCCACAGTGAACACTGATGACCGTGGTGACCAGGGAGACCTCTAACCCAACAACCTGATGAGTGGTAACTGGGGATTTTAAGGGGACCCCTGGCCCAGGCGGGGACAGGAGCCGCTGCTTTGAGGAGGCAGTACTTAAGGGGTGAGGTATGTTCTGGGCAGAGGTGGCAGCCCGTGGAAAGGCCCAGAGATGAGAGAGGAGGACCTTGGAGTCATCTTAAGGAGGATGGAGCATATCCCAATGGCAACGGGGTTTAGAGGTATCCCTCTGGCCACCTTGTAGAGAATGGACCAGAGAGGCTGAGCCTGGAGACAAGCATGAACTCAGGAACTAGGTTTCTGTTTGTGCCTTCTGTTCACACTACGAGTACTAACATGAATACCAATTTTAAAGTGAACAAGACCATCCTTCTTTTTTTTTTTTTTTTGGCCATGCTGTGTGGCATGTGGGATCTCAGTTCCTGACCATGGATTGAACCTGCATCCCCTGCATGGGAAGCTTGGAGTCTTAACCATTGGAAGTCCACGGAAGTCCCAAGACCATCCTCCTTAATAGTAGGAGTTACCCTTTAGAAATCAAAACCTAAAAATCAGCCTGAAGTGCAGGCAAAATAAAAACCTCCCTCTTTCAGGTGTGTGTCCTGGGCTCACATCTGCACAAGCCTTTTCATTCGTCTGGAGGGCATCCCACCTAACTCCACCTGTTTCAGTCCTCCCCCCATGACACCCCCTGCAGGAAGTCCTCCATGATTCACTGGCTGGCAGTGGCCTCACTTTCTCTGAGCTGCCAGCCAAGTCTCTTACTGGGTTCATCCAAGGCTGGACACATTCACCCACGTGTGTTGTAGTCACTCGTGGGTCAGCTCATCTCCACCTCCCTCCTCCACCCTCAGCCTCCCCCCAGGGCCCTGCAGAGAATCAGTGCTCCGTACTGGTGGCAGCATCTAGCCTCTTCTCTGTCTTACTTTTCTCCCTGTGTTCCTGGCACCCCGTGGCCTTCATTCATTTGTTCATTCATTCACTCATCCATTTGCCAAGCATGTATTGAGCGCTGCTCTGCTCCAAGCCTGTGCCAGGTGCTGGTTACACCGTGATGAGTCAGGAGACTCAGCCCAGCGTCTCAGAGCTCACAGTCTGCTGGGGGAGGTGGAGCAGCCATCAGGCAGGCGTGGGGAGGCGCTGGGCAGGGAGAAGCCCAGTCGGGGAGGAGGAAGGGAGGGGAGATTCAGGAAGGGAGATGTTTCCCAAAATGCCTTCCTGTATGGTTCCTGTATGTGAGGTTGGAAAGCGAGGGTGAAGCAGTGACCTTTACTCTCTGAAGGTCATAGCAGTCAGACCCAGAGTGCCCGGGGGGTCCAGCTTGTCCTCACTCTCCTCGTCTCTGCGCCCAGCACCACGTCCTGCCTGCTGGCCCCGCCGATCAACGGCAGCCCCCGGCCCACCTCCAGAGGCTCAGCTGAGAACCCCCAGAGGCCGTAATTCCCAAAGGCCCTGGACAGGCCTGGCTTCACAGATTGCCTGATGGAGGCTATTCCTCTGACCTTCCAATGCTCCTTGGGGACTTTCACCTCCCCAGCTCCTCCCACTATCATGGCAGACCTCATTCCCGTGATAAATCCATATCCCATAACACCCACAGGGCTCTGCCTCCTGGACCAGCGCTGCCTGATACAGTCATTGGCAGTGGCGATGCTTCCAGGGGCATCTGGCGTCACTGCTCCAATCTAAGTAGATTTAGAGGCATTTTAATGACCATGCTAGTCCACGGCATGCAATTGTGAAGCAGTCACTTAAATGATCGCCTTTCCGGAATTCGCTGGTGGCGCAGTGGTTAAGAATCCGCCTGCCAATGCAGGGGACACAGGTTCGATCCCTGCTCCAGGAAGATCCCACATGCCACAGAGCAGCTGAGTCGGTGCGCCACATCTACTGAGCCTGTGCTCTAGAGCCTGTGAGCCCCAACTACTGAAGCCCGTGCTCCGAAGCCACTGCAATGAGAAGTACCACAACAAAGAGTAGCCCCTGTGCGCCACAACTAGAGAAAGCCCACGAGCAGCAAAGACCTAATGCAGCCAATAAATAAATAAAGTTATTTTTAAAAAAATGATCACTTTTCAACCCCTGGAGTCAAGGTCTATAGAAGGCTCTGGGTGACCAAGCAGCTGCTGGCATAGAACGAGACTGGAAATAAAGAGCATCAGGACCGTGGGGCTGCTCGGTTGCTTCTAAGTGCGCCGGCAAACTTAGAAAAAAAGATGAGCTCAGGGTCTTGAATTCCCAGTCGAGGTCGGAGTGATGAACAGAGGTTATCCCGGTGCTTGGAGAAGCTCTAGTGGCTGAGGAATAATGATCTTCCTCAAGACCATCTCCCGCCTCTCGCTGCTTCTTGATCTATAACCAGACTCGAGACTCAGCAAGTTTCAAAATATCAGGTACAAGGTGTGACCCATGAGGAGGCATCACACACACCAAAGAGCTGCAAATTGCTGTCAACTTATACGAGCAGGGACACGTGTATGGGAATTGACACTAAGCGTGATGCATGATAATGGAGGAAGTATAACGTGTTGAAGGGGGTGGATGCACGAAGCAGAGATCCTGGACCCCTCGTGTTAGCTCAAGCTAATGGGAACGGCTCTAAAGGGCTGCTCAGTTGGTTCATTGAAAGCTGGTCCCAAGGTAGCCTACACTGACTGAAGCTGAGATGCCAGGATTCCTTTAGCAGAACGTAGACAAAAGAAAGTATCCAAAAGACTCAAGAGAGTGTTCAAATGCTGAGTGAACTTTTTTTTTTCCCCCCTTCGGCTGCACCATGCAGCTTGTGGGATCTTAGTTTCCCCACCAGGGATCAAACTCAGACGCTCAGCAGTGAGAACATGGACTCCTAACCACTGGACTGCCAGGGAATTCCCTGAGTGGACTTATTATTTATTTATTTTATTTATTTATTTTTGGCTGCGTTGGGTCTTCATTGCTGCACGTGGGCTTTCCCTAGTTGTGGTGAGTGGGGACTACTCTTCGCGGTGTGTGGGCTTCTCATTTTGGTGGCTTCTCTTGTTGTGGAGCACGGGCTCTAGGCAAGCAGGCTTCAGTAGTTGCAGCACGCAGGCTCAGTAGTTGTGGCTCACAGGCTCTATAGCACAGGCTCAGTAGTTGTGGTACACCGGCTTAGTTGCTCCACGGCATGTGGGATCTTTCTGGACCAGGGATCGAACCCATGTCTCCTGCACTGGCAGGCGGATTGGTAACCACTGCAGCACCAGGGAAGTCCTGGACTTATTATTTAACACCTGATCACCTACCCCCTCACTATGTCCTCTGGTTGGGGGGAGGGGTGCAGGGGGATGGAATTATTAGATTGACCAATCAATCATTCCTGGTGCCCCTGAGACCAAAGTCGGTGGGCAGTCTAATAAAATCTTTTTCCTAAAATCAGGAAAGCTCTAGGTCTGGTAAACAGAAGTCTGAACTAAAGCAACATAATAGAGAATGTGGGCCAATGCCCACCAATGCCTGAACCGGGCATTTCATATATGCAGCGCCCCTTGAATGAAAGAGGAGGCTGGATCCACTTGAGGAAGGACCCACTACACAGTCAAGACTGTATACAATGCATTTCCCTCCTGGTTTTCCCCCAAAGGGACCTGAGGCCTTAGTGACTGACTGTGTGTTGGAGAAGGGGAAGTGCCAGGGATTACTAGATCCTGGCTCTGAGCTGACACTAGTTCCAGGAGACCCAAAATGCCACTGTGGTCCACCCAGAGTAAGGACTTCCAGAGGCATTCTGGGCATCTTTGCTGTGTAACAAACCACAGCCACTTTCTAATGTCTCCTTATCTTATGGGTGAGGAGTTCAGGCAGGGCTCAGTGGGACACTGTCCTTTTCCTTTTGGTGTCGGCTGAGGTCACTCAATGGCACTCAGTTGGCGATGAGCTGCTCTGGAGGGTCCAAGACAGCTTCTCTCACGTACCTGGTGCCTTGGCCGCTATGGCTGGTGGGCAGGGCTCAGCTGGGACTGTTGACCTGAGTGCCTGGCATGGTGATCTCAGAGTAGTCATGCTTCTTACTCAGTGACTCGGGGTTCCGTGAGCAACTGTACCAGCAAACAAAGTGAGAAGTCTATCACCTTGGGAGGCCTGGCCTCAGAGGTCACATGGCATCGCTTCCTTTATATTCTATTGGTCAAAGGAGTCACAAGCCCATCCAGATTCAAGAGAAAGGGACCAAATCTTTGCCTCTTTTTTTTAATTAATTAATTTATTTATTTCATTGGTTATGTTAGGTCTTCGTTGCTGCACACAGACTTTCTCTAGATGCAGTGAGCAGGGGCTACTCTTCATTGTGGTGCACGGGCTTCTCATTGTGGTGGCCTCTCATTGCAGAGCATGGGCTCTAGGCACGTGGGCTTCAGTAGTTGCGGCACATGGGCTCAGTAGTTGTGGCTCACGGGCTCTAGAGTGCAGGCTCAATAGTTGTGGTGCACAGGCTTAGTTGCTCCACGGCATGTGGTGTCTTCCTGGGGCAGGGATCGAACCCGTGTCCCCTGCATTGGCAGGCAGATTCTTACCCACTGCACCACCTAGGAAGTCCAATCTTTGCCTCTTAATGGGAGAAATGTCAAGAATGTATGGTCATATTTCTGCTTTTGATAAAGTTATTGCTTGTTTATTTTCTTGATAATTTTTATTGGAGTATAGTTGATTTACAATGTTGAGTTAGTTTCAGGTGTACAGCAAAGTGAATCAGTTATACATATATCTCAACACTTTTCTAGATTCTTTCCCCATATAGGTCATTACAGAGTACTGAAGGGCTTCCCAGGTGGCGCAGTGGTTAAGAATCCACCTGCCAATGCAGAGGACACGGGTTCAATCCCTGCTCCAGGAAGATCCCACATGCCCGTGCGCCAAAAGAAAAAACAAAAACAAAACAGAGTACTGAGAAGAGTTCCCTGTGCTATACAGTAGGTCCTTATTAGTTATCTTTTTTTTTTCCCCTGGCCATACCACACAGCTTTCGGGATCTTAGTTCCCTAATCAGGGATTGAACCTGGGCCTCCTGCAGTGGAAACACAGAGTCCTAACCACTGGACCACCTGGGAATTCCCAGTTATCTATTTCACATACAGTAGTGTGTATATCTCAATCCCAATCTCCCAATTCCCCCCACTCCCATTCCCCTGTGGTAACCATAAGTTTATTTTCTCCATCTGTGACTTTATTTCTGTTCTGTAAATAAATTCACTTGTACCATTTTTTTTTTTTAAGATTCCACATATAAGTGATATGATATGATATTTGTCTTTGTCTGTGTATGGTCATGTTTTTAAAAAACTGTTGGGAATCAAATCAGGTAACTAGGAGAGTTTTGCTCATGTCCAACTCACTTGGACCCAGTGAGTCCCTGAACACAGCTCAGGGTTACTTTCCCAGTTTCAAATGCACAGTTGGAAGTGACATACTCAGCAGCTGGCAGTTCCCTGACCAGTTACGGGAGGAGAGGCCAGATGGAAGCCCCCTACCAAACTGGTAAGCCAGAAGCAGACCACATCCCTGAGGGCTGCAGAGATTGGTGCCTCCATCGAGGACTTGGAGGATGCAGAGGTGGCGATTCCTACCACGTCCCCCTTCAATTCACCTACTGCGTCTGTACAAAAGACAGGGCCAATGGATCTTGGAGAATGGCAGGGGATTATTGTAAACTTCATCAGGTGGTGATTCCAATTGCAGCTATTGTTCTGATGTCGTTTCTTGGCTGGAGCTCATCAGTACATCTGGTACCTCTTCTCTTAGCAGCAGCAGTTTACGTCCAGTGGGTGGGGTCCGTAATATACTTTCCCCAGCCAACTTCAGGGTTACGTCAGCCCTCCAGCCCTCTTCCATAGTCTAGACCACAGGAACCTGGACTGCCTTTCTCTTCCACAGGCCATCACACTAGTCCCCTGAGCCCACTATATGGCCCTCACTCCCCAGGGAGACCAGGGCATCCCTGGCAGCAGACGGATGACAGAGCACACTTCCATCATAGAAGGAGAAGCACTTTGCACTCCTTGGCATAGACACTTCTTCTGAGTATGGATTTGTTTTCCTGTTCCAAAATGCTCTGCCAAAACCACCATCCCTGGACTTACAGAATGCCTTATCCACCAACATGGTATTCCATACAGCACTGCTTCAACTAGGCACACATTTTGCAGCAAATTAAGTCTGGCAATTGGCCTGTGGAATTCCATATTACCCTAAAGCAGCTGGCTTTATAGAAGGATGGGATGGCCTTTTGGAGACCCCATGATGCCACCAGCGAGGGGTAACACCTCACAGGGCTGGGGCAGCATCCTCCAGGGTGCAGACTGTGATCTGAATCAGCACGTGGAGCTGTTTCTCCCACAGCCAGGACTCATGAGTCCAGGAGTCGAAGCTGGGTAGAAATGGGAGTAGCTCTTCTCACTGTTATCCCTAGTGGCCCTCTAGCAACATGCTTGTTTCCCGTCCCTGTGATTTTGAATTCCCAAGGGAGAAACGTTCCCACTAGGGGACACAACAATATTTCCACTAAATCAATGGTTCCTCTGGCCACAATGGGTTTTTTTAATGCTGCTAAATCAACAGCCAGAAGGGGGTGATTGGCCCTGACTATCTGGGAAATTAGGGTTGCTAAATATACAATGGGGGGCTTCCCTGGTGGTCCAGTGGTTAAGACTCAGCACTTCCACTGCCAGGGGCGTGGAGCATCACCCCCATCTCTGTCTCCATCGTCACATGCCATTCTCCTTGTACGCTCTGTGTGTCCAAATTTCTCCTTTTTATCGGATACCAGTCAGACTGGGTTAGGGCCCACCCTAATGACCTTTTCATTTGAAGACGAGCTCTTTACAGCAGGAATCAGGTTTTTATAAATTTATTTTATGTATTTATCTTATTTTTGGCTGCGTTGAGTCTTCGTTGCTGCGCATGGGCTTTCTCTAGTTGCGGCGAGTGGGGGCTACTCTTCGTTGAAGTGCACAGGCTTCTCGTTGCGGTGGCTTTTCTTGTTGTGGAGCACGGGCTCTAGGCACTCGGGCTTCAGTAGTTGTGGCATGTGGGCTCAGTAGTTGTGGCTCACAGGCTTAGTTGCTCCTCAGCATGTGGGATCTTCCTGGACCAGGGCTCGAACCCATGTCCCCTGCATTAGTAGGCGCATTCTCAACTACTGTGCCACGGGGGATGTTCCAGGAATCAGGATTTTAGACTTTACAGAGGCAATCAAGTATTTTAACTTGGGGTGAGGTGCCATCACACTGTGACTCTGGGTGGAGGTGCCCATTAGGGTTGGGGTTTGTGTGATGGGTGGTGTGAGCCAGACTCCTGATCAATGAGTCAGGGATGAAGGGTCTCTGGCGCCGGGGCACCCAGGTGTTTCTCATCTCCGGACTCCCCTGCTCTGGCCCCTTAGATCATCCAAGATCCCACAAGACCAGGCTCCCTTGAGGAAGACTGAGCACAGCTGCAGAGCCTCAGGCCTGATTCCACCCTCTCTGAGCGACCCCAGGTGCTCAACCTGTCCCAGCCCAGCCTCTCCCCACCCTTCCACTGGGACCCGCACTTAGTTCTCTCTCCCACACACAAAAAGTAAGTGTTTTAACTTGATTAGCACTGTAAAGACCTTGTCTCCAAATAAGGTCACATTTTGAGGTCCTGGGAGTTAGGACTTCAATATTTGAATTTGGTAGGGGAAAAAATTCAACTTATAACAGTGACTGAGAGCTTGATTTGCTAAGCCAGCCCTGCTCTGCTCCAAATCCTCCCTGGATGGTCTCTTGTTAAATTCACAGCAGGCTGGTCTCAGTTCATTCAGGAGGCAGAGGACCAGGCTGCCCTGCCTGGATGGAGTATGGTGGGCCGCCGTGGGCACCCCCAGTGGGAACTGACAGTCCAGCATGGCAATTTCTGGGCAAGGTGGACCCCTCTCCACCCAGTTCTGCCCTTACCAGGGGCTTGGCCCTGTAGACACCTCACATATCCCTTCATTTGACCCTCACAACCACCTGCAAGGTAAGGATAAACTATTCCCATTTTACAGGTGAGAAAACTGAGACTCAGAAGAGGGAATTCACCTGATCACCGTGTCCCAGCTGATAAGTGTCAGGGCCAGGATTCAAAGCTTGGCAACCTGGCTCCTGAGCCCGAACTCTCAACTCCCACACTCAGCCGTACAAATGGACTGCGGGACCATGTCTACCTCCTGAGGGGCTGAGGGCATGGAGCGGTGGGCAAGGCGGAGGGAAGAGGGGGCCCAGCTACTGCAGCCCCAGACACCAGCCCCACGCAGGGCTCAGCTGCCAGCCACACCTGGCAAGGAGTTGGGCCAGGGCCGGAACTGCCTCCCTAGCTCTGATGGGCCAGTTTTCCCCTTCAAGCCTCAGGTTTGCTACGGTACAGTAGAGACAGCAATTCCCAGTGGCTCAGGCTGCTGGGAGCCTCTAGTGAGATCCACCAGGACAGCCTTGTGTCCCATGAAGGCACCTGCTCTGTGTTGTCCCCTTCTGGGTCCAGGGGAGCCTGGCACACTGAAGGCACTGAAAAAAGCACAATACAAGACTTGTGGTTTCCATAAAGGTGAATAATTAGCAAAAATCACAGCCTCCAAGGAGAGATGGTGTCCCATGGCACAGACACCGTACAAGTTGATAGGAAGAATTTAGCTAAAAATTTGGACAACTTGCTAAAGGCGAAGTGGGAGCTAGTGTGAAGTATAGAATCCCCAGGAGCTGCAGACACAGGTGAATTTCCACCCACTCGCAGGCTCTTCCCTAAGGATCTCACCCAGTGCTAAGAAAGACTGGGGGCAGGGCCAGAGGCCCTAGAAGGTCCTAGAAGACAGGTCACTGTAAGAAAGGCATGAAGCCCCACCCACTTTCTCCTTTTCCACTCTCTCCCACAGAGAACAGAGCCTTAAGCATCTGAGAGCAGGGCAGGAAAAGCCCTCAGTGTACGGGTGAAGACCCATTGCAGCTGGGGAAATCAAACAAAACCCCTTAAACTCTGGGCAAGGGGTAGAAATACATCCTGGACTGACACCCTTAGGTCTCACCTGCCACTGGGGGAGGGGCAGGATCACTGAGACCCAGTTCCTTCCTAGCACTGAGGCGGAACCAAGCAACGGAGAATGTCCCTCCCCCAGCCAGCCTAATAAACCGTAGCTGGGGGAGGGGGAAGACCACGGAGACTGCCGAGCCAAGTGCAGAGGGAAGATTGAAAATTGAAGGTGAAATAGACACTGAGAAAAATCCTCTGGCAAATCAAGCCCAACCCTAAAAACATGGAAATATTGGAGGAATGTAAAGCAACCCAATTGAAAAATGAGCAAAAGAGAGACTTCCCTGATGGCACAGCGGTTAAGACTCTGTGTTCCCAATGCAGGGAGCCGGGGTTGAATCCCTGGTCAGGGAACTAGGTCCTACATGCATGCCACAACTAAGAGTTTGCCTGCCACAACTAAGAGTTTGCCTGCCACAACTGAGCCTTCCAGCTTCAACTAAGACCCGGTGCAACTAAATAAATAAAATGTTTTTTTAATAGGCAAAAGTTTGAATAGACATGAGGCAGGAGACAAATGGGCCCCCCAGGGCAAACAGTCTGAGTTCATTCCCTGTGAACTGATACTCTGAGACAGGAATAACAGGACAATTGAGAGAGGATGCTGGGCCTTGCCCAGATAAAAGATGAGACCACATATTTCTCACTCTCAAAGTCAGCAGACCTCCCCCAACCACACATGCGCAGAAAGGCTTCTTGGAGGTTAAAAAGGGAGTGAGGCCAAGTGGCCAAACCTACCCATAGGCCTCTTCAGTGGAATCCATCTTGGCTAAGAGATGTGCACGCACATGTGGGAAAATTCTGAGATACACCAAATATGGACTTTGAACCAGGCAAATCAAAATGATTGGTCAAAGGAAACATGGAAGAAATGCCCCACATAAGTGATTTAAACTGCCACAAGGGCGGGACTCCCTCTGAGCCCACCCATGTGTCTATCTACACGTATTCTGCTCCTTTTTTTCCCTAATACTTTACTTGTTTCACTACTTTCCATCTTTGTGGGAATTCTTTTCTGCAAAGCCATGGGGCCAGGGCCTTGTCACTGACCACTGGTCTAGTGGCTAGTGCTCTCACCACCGCTACCCAACCTCAATCACTGACTGGGAGCTGAAACTCCGCTTCAAGCCACTGCAGGCCGAGGCCACCGGAGATCAGACACTTCATCAAAGAAGATATGAGCATGACAAATAAGCACATGAAATAGGCTCAGCACTGTTAGTGGAGTCAGGTAATGCTAGAGGAACGTGAGGGTAACCATAACAACACGACCCAAAGTCAGTTCAACTCCCGGCTAGACTGACTCCACCCCCAGAGGAAAGGCCTGAGAGAAGTGTATCCATTTCCAAGTTTAAATACCATTTGCCAGACAACAGCAATAGTGGAAAGTAGGAGACAATGGAATAAACCTCAAAATTATCTGGAGATATGACTTCCCACCTAGAATATCATACCCAGCCAAACTATCAATCACACATGTGCATGGAATAAAGCCATTTTCACACTTGCAAGGTCTCTATTAGACCACATGGAAAACAGACTTCAGAGGAGTTGGAGAGTTGGTGAAGAATTAACAGTTGGGACATAAAAAATTAATGAAATGAAAACATGAGGATACAAAAAGCTATCCAAGAAAGGAAATGTGATCAAAATTCCCTACATGGTTCAGATGTGAATAACACTTACATAGATACTGAATACTGATTTAACAAATACTGTTATATACCTATATTGTGAGCATGGAAACAAGAGAGTTGAGGGCAGGCTAGTAAGAGAACTAAATTTTCATGTTGCGTTACAGGAAGTGAGTAGATAATGTCTAAAGCTGATGAGTCGAGAAATAGTGGTATAAACATATTATTGACAAATATGAATCACATGCCTGTAAATTATTTAAAGTAATCACCTTTGGGGAAAGGGACTCAGGAAGGAGGTAGGAATGGGTCAAGGGACAGCTGGCTTTCGTTAGGAGCTGTTAGTACTATTTGACTTTTTTAAACTATGTACTTATATAATTGAGGGGGTGAAATAATTAAAATACAATGAAGAAGATCATGAGGCTGAACTGGTTGGTCTCAGGAAGCCCTTCCAGTTCCACCAATCTGTGGTTCTACAACTGTCATGGAAAATGGGACTATGAGGGCCATCAGATCTGGGCCAGCCCTCAACCTCAACATCTGAGAACCCATTCACAGATTCTGCCGATTGTACCCTTGTACTTGCCTAATATTATTGTTAATATTTTAACTGCGTGGATATATTTCAGAAGGTCTTATGGGGTGAATTGTGTCCCCTAAAAAGATACATTGAAGTCCTAATCCTCAGTACCTGCGAATGTGACCTTATTTGGAAACAGAGTCTTTGCAGATCTAACCAAGGTAAGATGAGGTCATTAGTGTAGAACCTAATCCAACATGACTTGCGTCATTATAAGAAAAGAGGAGAGACACACGGAGAGAGGATGGCCACGTGACAACAGAGGCAGAGACGGGACTGACGCAGCTACAAGCCAAGGATTGCTGGCCACCACCAGAAGCTTAGAGGCCAAAGGGAGCATGGCCCTGCGGATCCCTTGATTTCAGACTCGCATCCTCCAGAACTGTGAGAGAATAAATTTCTGTTGTTTTAATCCACCCGGTTTGTGGTACTTAGTTATGGCAGCCCTAGGAAACTAATGCAGAAGGAAACCAGAATACGAGCACACGTTTGTCAGATCACTGTAGAAAGACTGCATTTTTATCACGATGTTTATCACGTCTGACACCACGAAGCTCGTCCCTGTCCAGCAGTCACACCGCTGCTCCCCTCTGTGGAAGTGGCTCAGCTTCCTGCCTTCCAGGCCGGGCCTGGCCTCAGGACACCTGAGGAACTGGGCTCCTGAGCACGCTGTTTCTCCAGCCACAGACACTGTGCCACTGACAGCCACCATCCTTCCGGAGAGGTTTGGATGTGTTTTTTCTGCCTCAAGGTAGAGCTCCTGCAGGGCTGAGAGCCTACTCTCCGAGCAGAAGGGCAGGATGAAGGCCAAGAGGGAGGCTCTTCTGTGGCCCAAGCACCCCCACATGGGGGTCCTAGGCAGGCTCCCCCCCTTTTTTTACATTAATTAATTAATTTAAAAAATTCTAGTCTTACACAAACTCTTCCAGAGATAAGAGAAAGACAGTACATCTTTTCCAAAAATCCATCTTACAGATTTTCCTGGAGGAGCCGCCATAGCACAGGAATAGAAACCAGTCTTGGAGAGTTACAATCAGTTAAGGAAAGAGTGGCAGATGTAGCGAGCTCTGGTTTCTCTTCAGATCACTTGTCTGTTACCTTCTGTGGAAAGGAATGTGTGGGAGGTTGCCTTATTTCTCATCTAAAAGGGAACGTTTCCAATGTTTATCTATTAGGTATAACCTCTGCTATACAGTTTTTTGTAGATAGCTCTTATCAAGATTGTCAATTTTTTCAAACTTTTTTTTTTTTTCTATTAAGATGATATATGGCCGCCATCTGGAGCCCCCGGGACCCTCCACCTCTCCGCCCCTGCCCAGCCTGCCGCGCCATGCCGTCGGAGAAGACCTTCAAACAGCACCGAACCTTCGAACAGAGAGTAGATGATGTCCGACTTATCCGAGAGCAGTATCCTACCAAAATCCCGGTAATAATAGAACGATACAAAGGTGAGAAGAAGCTTCCAGTCCTGGATAAAACAAAGTTCCTGGTGCCTGATCATGTCAACATGAGTGAGCTCATCAAGATAATCAGAAGGCGCTTACAGCTCAACGCTAATCAAGCCTTCTTCCTGTTAGTGAATGGACATAGCATGGTGAGTGTGTCCACACCGATTTGTGAAGTGTATGAAAGTGAGAAGGATGAAGATGGATTCCTGTATATGGTATACGCCTCTCAGGAGACTTTTGGAATGAAATTGTCTGTGTAAGGGTTAAAAAAAAAAAAAAAAAGCATCTGTTCTAGAATTTTTTAAACCCTTATTTACCAAGGAATAAAAAAGGGATATTACCAACTGATTGATCAGTTCATCTAATCACAGATCATCCAAACAGTAGTGTTCCTGCCTAGGAGTTTTAGGAAGTTGTTTTTTTGGGACTTCAAGCAGAAAAACTGAGCTCCAAATGAGCACATTCAGCTTTGGGAAACTTTATTATTATTTAACCTAGGCTGTCTTGTTTTCAAATTTAGAAGTTTAAAAATAAAATACTTTGCATTCTAAGTTGCCAATAAAATAGACCTTCAAGTTATTTTAATGTTTTTTTATTCCCCCAAAAGGAACTTGCAATTTGAGCATTCAGAGAGACATTTACTCTTCTCTTTAGGTTCACAGAATCTGCCAACTTTTTATAAAAGGGTTTCTACTCACCTAGAGAAATGTCCTTTAGGAGGATCTTTAAGCGTAAGCTGTCAGGCATAGCCACCCCTCCCCCACCACCCCCAATACATTTACCATAATAGTTGGCAAAAAGCGGGGTGGATGTGGGTGTATAGGAAATAAGAGAACAGACCTGTTGTCCAGGGTTCCTGATTGCTAATAAGTGTATTTCAAGACAGTGCTCTTATTATGAAGTTTTCATTTGGTTTGTTCTCTAGACAGCTGTAACAGAAAAACAGCACTGCTCAACAGGAACCTTGAATAATTTATATAGTTTTGGCCAAGTTTCTCAAAAGGCCTAGAGAAAGAATGACATGTTTTTGTTTTGAATATTCTCTTAAGAGCTCAAAATAGTGCCTGCTTTGGCAAATAATCTGTTACATGGGTTTCATTCTTTGGGACAAAGGTAGAACGCTACAGGATACTGAAACTAAAAGCATTAAATTTCAGATACACTTCCTCTACCTTTTGGCTTAAAGCTGTAGATGATCCATGTTTTATGTTAAGTATGTGACTGAAATATGTTATTAAAAAGCATTTTTAAGAGTATTTCAGTTCACTCTTAGGTCAAACAGTCATCAGAATTCCCCCACTCCCGTGCGCATGTCAGTTTTGAAAATAGCAAAAGGAAACACAGATTAATGTCAAACTAAACATTTTCAGAGTCCAACTAGGATAAGTAACCAGTGCTTCCGACTACCTGTATGGGGTTTACTATGTACTATTTTTGTGAGAGCTGTCGCAGAAGGATCACAGACCCATCACAGACCCACTTGAGACTGTATGTGTAGCAGGTCACCATTTACCCTTGTGTATTTAGATGTGTGTGGAAAACTTGTATCTGTTAGTGGCAGTTATTTACTGTAATTGAGGAAGAAAAAGCAATATTACTGCATATGGGCCCTCAAGCCCTATCAACTACTCTTCCTGATGCATGCATCTGTCCACATGGCTAACTTTTAATATGCATATTTTTACATTATGTAAATTCTTAATTAGCCTGTCTTGTTTAGATTGTATACATCATTATATCTGACATTCTTGTAACTACTGTGTGATCAATAAGATTCCTATAAGAAACTCTGCTTTCTAAAGACAAAAATACCATGCTGAGAGGGGTGACTTACTTATAATCCCACATTAGTGCGTGGTTATTCTATTTATAGGATCTTTAAAACAAGCCCATTTTTAATGAACTAAGGTGAATAAAGGCACAACTAAAAACTGTAAAAAAAAAAAAGATGATATATGTGCATTCCTAGATGGCACGTTATTCCTTTTACATACTGCTAGATTCAAGTCGCTAATATTTTGTGCAGATTTTTTGCACCTATGTTCATTAGTAAGATCGCCGTATAACTTCCTCTAGACCTTCACTTACAGCTGGAGGCAGGGAATCAGAGAATCCAGTTCCCAACCTACAGTTTAAACTTGGAACTGCTTTCTAAAACAAGTTGGCTATATCCTTTATTTCTTAAGTAGGAACCTCCTCCTTGCTAACTGAATCTTTCCCTCCTTTTGCTTCCACCACTTCCTAGCTGTGGCACTTTAGGCAAGTGCTTTACCTCTCTGTGCCTCATTCCCGCAAAGGTAAAAGAGGGATAAGTCATCGTGCTATCGCAAAATGAACCTCGTTGGTGACAGCGAGTGTCACTGGATGCTGAACCCGGAGTCCTTAGCACAGAGCCTAGGCAAACGACGCCTCAATAAGGGTGCGTCCGAAAGGAAAGTTTCTCCCAACTGCTGTCTAGCTTGCCTCCTTCTCATTTTCTGCTACACATCCCCACCCACTTGCTCTGTCTTTCTCTTACCCCTTGTCTTTCCCCATCCCGTCTCCCTTTGAAGACCCTGTGGCCCTTCCCTCCTCCATGAAACCTTCTAGGTTCCTCAAAGCCCTAAGGGAGCCCTACCTCTGTGGGGCCTCCAGCTCTTTTCAGCCTCTAAGCCTCCAAACCTTCTTCCTCCAGCTCTGGCTGGTTCTGTGAGTCCTGGGGGTTTGGGGGGGGGGGTGCTCGGGCCCCCTCCTCCTCTCCTCTTCAACCACGAGCTCCAGCCCAGCTCCCCCCACACCTGGCACAGTGCTGGCCAGGAAGAGATGCGAAGAAAGGTCGACAAAGAATCGGGGGGAGGGGGTGTTGCTTCCTTGAGGGGGTGGGGAGTGGAGTGGCGGGACTCCCCAGCGCCTCTGCCTTCCGCAGCCATCGAGCTGATCAAGGACCTGGGCAGTGAGGACGTGCGCGGCGCTGCTGATACCGTCCCTCGAGGAGACCAGCAGACTGCAGTCCCAGATCGTCAGCGGTGGGGATCCGCTCGGATGGAGGGGTGGGCCCCAGTGGGGGGTGGGGGTGTCCTCCAGCCTCTCGGCCACTCCCTCGTCCAGACTCGTCGGTTCTGCCGCTCACGGGCCACCTGCTTCTTGCAGCAGGCTGCGGCCGCCAAGGCCATCGGGTAAGCAGGCAGCAGGCAGTGGGCGGATGCGGCTGGCCAGGCTCGGCGCCGCCCGCGGGCCCCAGGGGCGCTCCGGCCGCCGGAGGGTCTCACGGGACGGCCGCAGCCAGAATGGCACCCCCACCCTCCCCGAGCCCAGGATCCTGGCTCGCGACAACACGAGCCTGGCCGAGGAGATGCTGCACCTGCGCGTGGTGCACAGCCTGATGGCCGCCGTGGGCAACACGGAGCCCAGCGACAGCCAGCGGCAGGCCAGCCTCACTCTAGAGGTGTGTGCGGGGCGGCGCGGCTGGCACCGAGCATGGGCACGACAGTCACCCAGCCCCCCGCCCACGCAGTACTTCCTACAGTTATTCCGGGTAGTGGAGGAACACCTGTGCAGGTCCATGGGCCACCCTCCCCCCGCCTTTTTTTTAAGGATTATTTATTTTTTTGGCCACAGCATGCGGGATCTTAGTTCCCCCACCAGGGATCAAACCCATGCCCCCCGAAGAGAAGCATGGAGCCTTCCTGGACCACCAGGGAAGTCCCATAGGTCGGCTTTCCCTTGAAGAGGCCTCTTCTCCCCCTGTCTCTGTCCCTCCCTCCCTCCCCCACAGTGTCTTCTGGCCCTCATGCCTCTGACTCTAATGAGCTCATCAGTCCGGAAGGCAGGTTCATGGAAAGCTCCAGAGCAAGGGATGGTCTGGAAGAGGGTCCAGGCCAGTAGGAAAATGGAGCATTCGGTCAAGAGACTGGGCTCTCTTGAACTTGGAGTACAGGCCTTGGGGGGTGTGTGTGTGTGTGTGTGTGTGTGTGTGTCCTACGTGCACACGTGTGAGTGCTTATGTGTGTGTGAGTGCATGCACGCGTGTCTAAGCACATCTGTGTGTGCATGTGTGTGTGTGTATATCGGTCTGGAGAGCTCTGTAAATCCAACTAGGCCCACCCCAGATGGCTTTCCGCCGCCAACTTTTGGCCCAGGAAATTCATTTAAACACTATTCTACCTCCTTTCTTTCCCTCCATCACTATTGATCACGAAGATCCCAGCCTCCGGTCCTCCGTTTGGAAAGTCTTTTTCTGCTTGGTGCTCACCAGCTCGTGACCAACTTCCAGGTAGAGTAAAGGATTAAATGGAAGGCACAATAAGAAGTGAAACAATTAGAATTTCTGCCTCATTATCATGGTAATCTTATCAGTCGGATAATGAGGTATTAATGGAGATTTAATGTGCATCTCATAACAGAATCCCTTGGAGAAAACACACAGGGAAATTGCTGTAAATCCACTTAATGATGGAGAAGTCCCAAAACACCATATTCCAAAGGATGAAAAATGCAGGATGCAAATGAGAAAGAATCAAGGTCAATAACACCGCGGGGACAGGCCTAATGGCAGATTTGGAGATATATGTAATAAAAATTGCATGTTGCTTTTAAACCTCACCCTCTGTTGTTTTCAAATGTGCATTCCTCGTAATGAAACACAGAAGTGCAGCCAGAATGATTTGTATGTTTTAGAAACCATAGGGGGGATGGAAACATGTCTTACAACCCATCAGTCCCCCCGTGGGGAGCCATGGGGAAACGGGGTGCTTTACTGAGAGGCCGTGAGAGAAGGAGGGCAGAGGAAGAGCCCCTTGCTTGGAGGAGGCGGAAGCAGCCTATCTGAGTTCAAGGTCATTTGGGAAACACCAGCGGAGGTAGCCGCATTTATTTCCACTCCTTCATTCGATCAACATTTGTCGGGCGCCTGCTGCGTGGGTGACCACAGGCAACTCAGAAAGATGAAGGACACAACGGATACAGGCTGAAAATAAAAGCTCTAGTTCAGAGAGCACCTACTCTGTGCCAGGCATTACTGAAATGCCATACATGGGTGATCTCGTATACCTCCAACAGCAACAGTGGGATGTAGGCACTCACCAAGAGCCCCATTTTTCAGATGAGAAACTTAAGCTCATAGAAATTAAGTTGTCTCAACTTGCATCATGACCTGAACTTCACCACTACTCTCAGGTTGAACCATATGAAAATGCTGATATTTGACTGTTTGGGCTCCACTAAAAGGCTACTTTCATGTGATTCAGGCTAATATTTTACTTCCTGGCTAGGGACCCTTTCTAGATGTGGACGCCTCTAACAGAGGCGAGAGAGAGGGACAGAAATGTGACGTAAGCTGAGGGTCACAGAATCTAAGGAGCTGCTGGCTCCGCAGCCTCACAGGGGACCAGTGTGCTTCTGCCTCAGCCCCTGAGGTCCTATCTGCCCACATCAGCCCTGGGGGCTCAGTCCATGGACACTGAGTAAATAGAAAGGAAGCCATGAAACACTCATCCTGTAAATTAAGAGCAGTTTGTGGATTGGAAAACGCTAAGCAAATGTTGGCTGTTTGGTTCTTATTATTTATTGATAATAACTCTTGGGCCTCCCAGACATTTGCAAGCATCAAAGGTAAAGTTAGTTCAATTTTTTTGTTTGTTTTAGGGAACTTGGAAAGGGAGAGTTTCATGGGGCTCTGAGAACAGAGTGACTGTCACTGTTTTAGTTCTAAAACCCCTACATCCAGGGAAACCCCATAGGCTTGGCAAACTGAGACAGTGGGTCACATTATGCTAGAGGGACACGGGGACACCCAGGGTCATAGACAGGAGACATCAGGCCAGTTCCGTCCAGCACTGGGCAAGCAGTCCCTGGGGGCCAGGCTCTGTGCTGGGTCCTCGGGGTAGCAACAGGCACAGATTTTCCTTGTCAAGGGCTGTCTGGGGGACCCTGGGGCCTCTGTCTTAATGACAGCCCAGGAGTGTAGTGGGCAGAGGAGGAGGGCAGGGAAGGAAACTTCACCATCCAGCTACTGGCTAGGGTCTGGAACAGCCACTGAATACTCATCCCGACAGCCAGAGAATCATGAACCCACTTTACAGATGAGAAAACTGAGTTGTTGCCTAATGCTGGGACTTTTAATTCACAAGTAGCCGGTGAGCATCTGAAGAGCTAAAGGTTGATGACAAGACCCCACTTGAGAGTGGAAATGGCCCCCAGAGAAGAGGTCCATCTGAACCAGGAAAAAGGCAGATATTAGGCAACATTTCTGGAGTCTTGCAGCTGTGTTCCGTTTAATCACAGACTGCAAATTGAATGAAGTGAAGACAGTGTTGCCTCTTTGAATTTCCCCCAGGTCCTGTTTAATGAATAAATAGGCATGATTTGTAATTAGCTGATCCATTGTGCGAACGCTTCTAGAGCACCTGAAGTGAGTTAAACATGCCCCCTGCAATCTGGTCGACAATATTAATACACCCAGCAAACCTTTCTTCCTGGTCCACGGTGCATGCGACCGAAGGATCACACATGGCTCTGCAGTGGACAAATTGAGAAAAATTGGGATTTTTCGGCGTGGAAAGATGAAGACACAGTGTCCTCATCAGCCCTGCCTCCCAGTGTGGAATTTGGAAGCTACAAGTTCGGTTTGTTTTCATCAGCAAATGCTAGACAACCCACAAAATCATCTCCCCGCTGCACCCTCAACCAGCCTTTAAAAACCCCAAAGCTGCTCTCAGGAAAGTCTTCTGGTCGTGACGACCACATAGTGGAGGGGTCCGTGGCTGGCACCGGCGTCCTCACCCACACAGGCTGCCTTTCTTTGTGCAAGCTGTCGTCTGTTTGCAGGGGCTGCCTGCCACCCGCCCGCAGCCGCTGTTTGAGTCCACAAATTCCTGCCAAGCTAACGGGCATCCTGTATCATTTATCCTGTAATTGGGGCTGCTTATCACGAGTTTTGCCTGCGTTCTGTGCTAACCATGTGGCGGGTGCTAAAATTCCAGATCCTAACACTT
The DNA here is from genome assembly GCF_030028045.1 of Hippopotamus amphibius kiboko. Taxonomy (NCBI): domain Eukaryota; kingdom Metazoa; phylum Chordata; class Mammalia; order Artiodactyla; family Hippopotamidae; genus Hippopotamus; species Hippopotamus amphibius. The sequence goes on from NC_080187.1 coordinate 10,368,538, forward strand.
CCCTGCGTGGAGCTGGTGGGAGGGCCCCTCGGCACAGGTAGCTGTCTCGATTGCCTCCACATTTTCCAGCAAAGGGGTTTCCATTCATCTTCATCATGGGCTCAATCTGTGCGCAGAGAGGAGGCGGCTGCCCCGGTGGGTCCTCTCCACCCAGTCACCTGGAGGCTCTCTCTCATCTGTTCCTCTGCGTTCACAGGCGCATTTATATTCCGCCTGCCCTGCTGCTTTCTCCGGGGCCTGCAAGAGATCTCCAGCAACGAAGCCCTCTCCCTCTGGGCCCTGCATGGGAGTCCAGGTGCCAGCCTATTACAACAGAGAGGAAATGAAGGTCACCCCTTCCTCTGAATGAAGTGAATCAGGAGGTAGAGACTGGCTATCCTTGCCTTGGCCTTGAACACTAGGAAATGAACGTGGGCCACGTAGGGATGGGTGGGGAAGTAGGTCTTCCCTGCCCCCCGAGATTCAAATTCTGTCCGATCTGCTGGTGCCCACTGGCTCCGTGCTGGGCACCGGGGATGCCACAGGTGTCCAGCTCTGCCCTCAAGGGGCTCACACGCAAAAGGGGAAGTGCACGTGAGGATCAGGATAATAATGCACCATCGGGGCACCGTCCTCTACCGTTTGCAAAGCTCCATCCACTCCCAATTTATATGATGCCCCTATAATCCTCTGGGGCTGATATCTTGCAGAGAAGCAGATGGGATCCCATAGTAGCTAAAAATAAGGACTCAGGAATCCTCTAGACCTGGCTCTGCCATTTCATTTCTTTTTTAAACAAATTTATTTATTTATTTATTTATTTATTTATTTGGCTGTGTTGGGTCTTTGTTGCCGCCCGTGGGCTTTCTCTAGTTGAGGTGAGCAGGCATTCCTGTGACCAATAATACTCTTCCACTCCGCAGCACCCCCCTGGAGAGTGGGGTGCAATTCTCAGCCCTGGTCTAGCGAGGTGCTGGGGACTGAGAGAGCTGGGCTCAAGTTCTGCCTTGGTTACTCATTGGCTACGTGACTCGGGGCTGTTGCCTCATCGCTCCTCATCTGTAAAATGGGAATAATAACCTTGTCATTAGGTTGCTATAATAATGGTTATTATTTGCACCAAGAAGGGTGGGCCAAGACAAACCTGGTTTATTTGTGTGTCTAGTGTGGGGGACATGGGTGAGTCTTGGGGTCCACTGAGAGCTGTCCTAGTAAAGAGTTCAGTGAAAGGCCCGATTAAGAGGGGCTGGTTGGGGCTTCTGGGTCCAGGAGCCTGACGCCTCCTCCAGCGAGGCCTTGAGAGGGGCCTTGACGCTGCAATCTTTGCAGCCAATGGTTTGTACCTGTCCTTGGCCACAAGATGTCACCCAAGCAACAGCAAAGCAGGGGCCTGGAACCCCGCCAGTCCAGACATCAACTCAGGGGAGAGCAAGGCCCAGCCACAGCCCTCTCCCACCACGGCACATCTCTGGGATGCCTGGGGGAAGAGCCCACGCCGCCCTGGGTTCAAATCCCAGGATTTCCTTCCAAACCTGATACTGTTGCCCCCAGAGGACACCGGTTTGTAGACCCCACCTAAAGTAATAAATAAATAGGGATAATAATTAATCCTACTCCTTCACAGAGTGGGATTGACCTCGAGCCTGCGGAACAAGGAGGGTGGGGAGGCGATGCAAACAGACGACCACACGTGGCGAGATTCAGGGCTGCAGCCGCCGCACCCCGCAGGACACCTGAGGTCCTCCATCCCTGCCGTGTGCCTCATAAGGGGTGGAGCAGACACCGAACAGGCGACAATGTGGCACATTCTAGGCCCCCGGGGCGGCCCCGGATGACCCAGCAGAGCCCACACCTACCCTGCGTGGCGGCCGCCTGGCGCAGGGATCTGGACCACTCCGACAGGAAGGGCGTGACCCTGGGCCCGGCTCCCCCCGGGCAGCCTGCGGCCCTGAGCCCTGCACCTGGGGCAGGAGGAGCCGTCGAGGCCTGGCCAAGAGTCCTGCATTCCCCACGCCTGAGGGCCGGCTGGAGCCGGACAACCCGGGCGTCCTGGGCGGCCAGCCTGACCCTCCCAAGCTCCCCGCCACCCGGGACTTGGCGCCGCTATGCCAGCACTTCGCTGGGTGCAGGGCTCCTTATCCATCCCTCCACCAGCTGGGATCCGGGGAGGGGCCGCCTCGGTGACCGGCCTCTCCCGCTGGGGATGCGCGGTCCCAGCCAGACCCGGGAGCACACGCGAGCGGCGGGGCGGGGCTGCCGGAAGCCTGCACCCACCTCCGTCTCCCCGGTGGAGATCGAGGGCTTGGGGCGCAGTGTTTCCCCAGAGGAACTGAAGAGCTCCCGGCCCCGGACCCCATGAAGGTAGCGGAAGGAGAGCCCCTGTCCCGGCAAGGGCCGAATTTGGGAGAAAAAGAGTGGAATCCCCGCATCCAGGGGCTACTGTCTGGCCTCTCACCCACCCCCGTCTGCAGACATTTGGAGACACCTGCCATTTGGGATCAGAGGGTCCCCAAGGAGAGCACAGGCTACAGAGAGATCACTACGTTGTAGAGAAGTGTAGAGGGGATAAGCCTTCTTGGAGAGGGAGGAAAGGATGGGGGCATCTGAGGAGTCTTCCTCTGGGAAGAGCCATTGGCGGCTGGAGGAGAGAGTGGTTAGAGACAGCACTGAAACCAGAGGTGCCAGCAAAGGCAGAGGCTTAGAGCCAGGGGTCTACTGGGGGAGAAAAAAAGCACAATGCAAGAATTGTGAGTTGTTTTACTTGGCGCAAAATGAGGACTATAGCCTGGGAGACGGCACCTCAGATAGCTCTGAGAAACTGCTCCAAAGATAATGGGGGGGGGGGGGGAGGGCGGGGCGGGGTGGAGGTCAGTCTATACCGTGATTTTGGTGAAGGGGAAGTACATGCACTCAAGCACATATGTTTTACAGAAAGTTTCTGCTAGTCTCATGAAGCTTACTGCTAGTCACGAGGAGCAGACATCACCATGAAGGATTTTAGTGCTTTTCTAGATACAAGGAGATACAAGAATTGGGCTCATGAAATCATCTCCTGAAAATATCTAACTATCTGAAGACCTGTTCTGCCAGTTTTTCCCAGAGCAGAGAGGCCCTCGTTCCTGATCTCCACCCTGAACGCCTTTCAGGGGGTGTTGAAGGTCATCAGCTGCAGCAGCTCATAACTTGATCCTTGTAGAGGTAGATGGCACGTGCCAATTTAAATAGGTGGCACAGACAAAGCATGATTTACTTTGGGGTAAAAGTGAGAGGGTTGAGGGGCAAGAGAGGAGCTGGAGGGGAAGAAGGGACGGAGGCACAAGAATGAAAATCCAGGTTGGAATCAAAATAGAAAAGGGAAGCTTTGAGGTCAGACTTGATTAACACTAGGAGAAAGGGGGGAAGGGAGAATGGAAACCAGTCAGGGGGGTCATTGTGATAATGGACGTGAGAAAAAGCTGTGTGATAAGACAGTAGAGATGTTTCCTCAGGAGACTCTTCAGGGGGTGTGAGGGACCCGGGGATTGGGAGCAGTGAGGAATAGGAGAGGCGGGACAGGGTAGGGCCCTTCGGGGTTGAAATATCCAAACCCAGGAGGGTACTGACAGCTAAAAAGTCACGCTCCGTCTGGTTCCACAAGGATCAGGTCACTAGCCACAGCAGCTGCTGACCTTCAACACAACCCTGAAAGGCGTTCCGGGTGGAGATCAGAGCACTCTGTGCTCTGGGAAAACTGGCAGAATAGCCTTCAGATAGATATTTTCAGGAGAGCAGTTTATGAACCCAATTTCTTGCATCTTCTCATACCTAGAAAAGCACTAAAATCATTAATGGAGACATTTGCTCATGACTAGCAGCAGCCTTCTACCGAGATGTGTGCTTGATGGCACGAAACCCCTTCACTAAAATCATAGGTATACTGACCTCGCCCTTACTCTTCTGAGAAGTTCCTCAGAGCTGTTTGAGAGCTGTCTCCTTAAGTCCCCCAATAAAACTGGACTCACAGCTCTCACGCTGTGTTGTCGTTTGTTTCCAGTCGACAGTATAAAGGGAAGTTTCAGAAATTGTGTCACTGTCACTATTATTCATGACCCCAGCAGCAAGCGCACAAGGGGGTGCGCTTTTAACCTTTTAGTTAAAAACAGGTGGAGTGGTTTCTGTGCTCACAGGTGGTTCGTGTGTTCCTGGGATGTCTTGAGGCAGAGCAGGTGCTGCCCCTCTGCTCTGTTGGCTGATGTTGGAGAGGCGTGCCTCTCCAGGATCATCCGGCCTGTGTCTTGTCACCCATAATACATCAGTCCTGGTTCAAGTTCATTAAACCAGATTTGAAAGAGTCTTGGTGCCTATATTTGTGTTCACTGTGTTCTCAAGTCCCTCCTTGAGTCAGCTCCGTGGGCAGCCTCTTCCACCAGGGCTCACAAACACCCGTGGTCCTTCTGGCAACCTCTGCAGTGTCACTGCACTTTACTACATCCCTCAGTTAAATGCTGGCATGGGAGAAATGTTTCAAGACTACATAGATATACACACACATATACATATGTGCATATATATACATATTCATATATCCATACATGTACACATATACATGCATATTCACCAAGACTGGATGTCCAGGACCACTGAGGTAACAAAGCCCATCTCAGAAAAAGCCCTTCAAAGAGGTTTTCATTTGCCTTAGATCTGGTTAGTGGCAGATCTAAGATTAGAACCGTCTTCAGGCTCCCAGACGGTTACAACCACACACAGCTTGAGACCTGTGGCTTTCCAGTAAGTGGCAAGAGTGATTCAGGAAGGGAAAATGCTCCTTTAGGCTCATCCGTGTGGCCCAGCTTTGCTGTGGAGGAGGTGCTTCTGGGCATCGCTGTGACAGTGTGCTAGTAGGATGACCTTAGCACCTCCCCTTCCTATCACCTGTTATTCTTTCGCACGCACCTCCACCTCGTCCCGTCTTCCTCCCCACCAAGCTGGCTCACTCCCAGCTGCAGCGGACACAGCCTCACCTGTCACCATCACAGCCACAAGAGAAGGAAAACAGGGTTGTCACCGATCAGAAAGTGCATAGGAGAGAGGAAGGAGTTGGAACCCACATACAGACTGAGGGGACCAGAAACAGGAGGGGAAACACGCTGCTTGCAGGTTCTCTCACTTTCAGCAGGGGGCAGGCCAGGCTGCCCTTTGGGGGCAAAAGTCCAGTTGGAGGCCAGGGGCTGCTGGAACCAATGCTGTCACTTTACATGGGACATGACACCACTTATGAATGGAACCCAAACACAACAGAAATGAAATAGCCATTTTAAAAGCTAAAACAATGAGGAAGATTAGACAAATATGTTTTCATACAGAAATTTGAACACCATGATTATCAGATGTTCAGCAATTTGAGGTTTGGGAAAGAAACAGTTTTACCATAACCAGACAGATCATCAGTACAGAAAATATTTGGATTTAAACAAATTAAAAAAAACAAACACAAAACTATCATTAAACTGGACTGGCTGCCAGGTCCTTTATTCTTTAAAAGGGACTTCCTCCCTCAAACCCCTTGGGGAGGTAGAGCCAAGCCTTTAGGAACTGAACACCCTTCACAGATCACAAATTTTAGTTGAGTATCAGAGTCAGAAGGGGAGATTGCTAGGCACGCAGAGTTTTTCCCAGACTCTTCCCCCAACATTGATTCATCCCCAGGTGGACGGTGCAGGTGGTCCACTGGCTCAGCCTTTGTGAAATGCTGACTCCTGGCGCTCCTCACATCTCCGTGAGAGCAAGTCACCTGGAGAACTTTCTGTCCCATCCCCTAAGGATTCTGACTTACCAACAAGAGTACCAGGTGATTCTCAACAGTGGAGTCTGGAAAATGATGGTTTATAGAACTCCCTAGGGCACCTAAAAATGGATCTGTTTTGGGTGCCACCCCCCAAAGAATGTAACTCATTTGGTCACAGTGAGTCAGATCAGATAGATCCCTTGACGGAATTCCCCGGCCTTACTGATATGAAACATCAGCAGTTATGTATATTAACCAACAGCCTTGGTAACCAAAGTTTTGTCAAAACTACAAACTAAAAAAAAAAACTAAAAACAAAAAACAAAAAACTTACAAACTAGGGGGGCTGAGGAGAGCTGAAGTGAAATGTTCTATTTTTAAAAATCACACTGGATAGGCTTCCTAGGTGGCGCAGTGGTTAAGAATCTGCCTGCCAATGCAGAGGTCACGGGTTCGATCCCAGCTCCAGGAAGATCCCACATGCCGTGGAGCAACTAAGCCTGTGTGCCAAAAAAAAAAAAAAAAAAAAAAATCACGCTGGAAACTCTTTTTTTCACAGGAGCATAAAATTTAATGTTTTTGGCCAGCAATGTGCTGAATTCCTAGTTAACAGAGATAAGATTACCATGGTTTTCATGTTCACTGTCAACAACAGATTCAATGACTGGGAACTGAGAGCTTTTTCCATTTTAGCACAAAATGTGGAAGATGTTTTCTGGATCCCCACAACCAGAGATTTTCCAGCCTCTTCAATCAATTTTTTTAAAAAAGTCTATGTCCTGCATTTTGGTACCAAGAAGATGGAATAAGATTCTTCTGGAATGAAATGACTGAAGCGAAAGCTCTTCAACGAACACTTAAGTCTCCAGGTAGAGGACACATGTAGAGCCAAGAGGAGCTTCTGACCTGATTTCACTTTCCAGGGTCGTGACACGTCTCACAGGCAGCACTGCAGGGAGGCCTAGCCAAACGCCGTCACTACCTCTGGGAAAAGCTGCAGAGCCACTTACTTAGAGAGAGGGCTGAGTGGGCACAAATACAAGAGTCCAGGTGACACAGGTAATTCCAAGTTGGCAAGAAAAGTTGAATTCTATTTTCAGTTCTAGGCAAGCCATAGCATTAATTTTAATACTGAACAGACTGATGAAAACTGAGCCCTAATCCAATTTTTAAATGTTTCCTTCCAAATGAAGTGTAATCAATATGGAGAAAGCGCTTTTCCACCAGTGAGTGGAGTGAGCTTGCCCCTGCAACAAGTGCTCCTTGGCTCATAGAAACTCCCCTCAGCTGAGATTAATAAAGGCTTCAGTGAATACCATGATTAGGACTTCTGCGCTCAGAACTAAGGCTGATGAATAGCTACCAAATACAGAGGTCAGGCAGGAGCCGTCTTAAAAGAGTAAATGTTCGCCACCTCGTTAGTAACTGCTGGATGATTCTAATTCCTTCCTGTGCTGCACTTAACAAATACCCTTAGATGTTCAGATGAAAAAGACAAGTGTGAATTCATGGAGAACATTAGTAATATCTCAGAAGTCAAAGAAGGACTTCCTAGGTGGCGCAGTGGTAAAGAATCTGCCTGCCAATGCAGGGGACACGGGTTCGAGCCCTGCCCTGGGAAGATTCCATATGCCATGGAGCAACTAAGCCTGTGCGCCTAAAAAAAAAAAAAAAAAAGAAGTCAAAGAAATCTTCCGAAATGCTTCTGAATACAAAGCAGATGATGGAAACATAAAACCCAATGAATTCAACTGCTCTCCCTTTTTAATCAGTTTTACACAATGGTATCATACATGAGTAATCACATTAGGAGACAGGATGGGTTTCCTGTACATATACAAGATGGTGCAAGCTCATTAACTGAGGCTTATATAAGGTTTTATCAGTTTCAAGAGGAGAGGCAGTACAAAGCTTTTTCATACAGGTGAAGCACAAGAATACAGTAGACAAGACAGTACCAACTCAGCAGAGGTGAATTCTTAAGGCGTGTGGCCCCTGCCCACACTGTCTGCCACTAACCAAGTGTAGAGGACTTCCTCTCCCGTGAAGTTAACCTTCACTGAGCACAGGCCTGTGGGACACGCAGCTCCGTGGTGACTCCACAGCTCAACCACACCAACCTTGACACTGAAGCAAACTGTATCTTCCTTTCTCCAAGTATCCTCCAGAGTAATAAGGCTATCCCTGGTCACCCTACTCCGCGGGTAACCCACATTCTAAAATATATTGAATGGTTATTAATCTGGCAATGCTCTCAAGCATTTTGGCATTCAAAGTATCTCAAATATCTCACCACTGTTCATCTACTCACTAAAAATTCTTTGAGCTTCAAGAAGATTGCTTCTGATTTTTCCCCCCAAAGTGTGGCAATGACATGTAGAATAAACTTACTAGAGTTAAAAGAACTAAAAAGAGGGCAGACTTTTCCTTAGGAAATAAAGCAGGATGAAGAGGGAAAAGAACGTCTAGGACACACACAAACGGAGAAAGCTGACTGCACTGGTGGTTTCTATCACTTCTACGCAGTGCACTAACAATTTTGAGCAAGTGTGTTCCTACTGTCCTTTTTCACACCCAATCACATAAGAGAAAGGAACTGTTAAAACTTCACAATGTTGACCTTCACCTGGCCCATGGAATTCCCATGGCAGGCAATGGGGAAACGGTGCCAACCGGCGCACACAGTTAGCTACAGCTTCTCATGGCCAGAATGCGGCCTCGTCACCGTCTGGCACAGGTTTTTGTTCTCTCGCTCACGCACCTCAGGAACATGTATGTTGAAAGTCTACATTAAACGAAGGCTTCCGGGACACAACAGGGAAAGAAAAACCATGCATCACATCCACATCTATTTTCGATCCTTCACAAAGCCTAATCCTCTTATAGCGATTTAGTATCTGTATAAAAAAGGCTTTCATAAGCAGGCCTTTAAAAAGAAAAAGCAGGAGAAATCAGTAACTGTGGCTGAGAGTTGACCTAAAGTAGAGAAAGAAAACAAAATGTTTACTAGATTTAAAAAATGATAATTTTACAAAGAAAGACAATCTTCAATCTGAATTTCTATTATTTGACTGTCTCCAGAAGCAGAGTAGTAATACAAAATATAAACTGATTTTTCTTTAGACAATTCCACAAGATTTCAGTGAACATTTAACATTCATCTTTGTAAATTCCATGTAATAATTGGTGACTACTGAATGTTTCCTATGTGTAATTTTATACTTTTGCACAATCCTTCATATAAACTATGTACTGGGAGGAAGTGTGATAAGAAACATCTAAAGAACAACTATTCCTCTTTCCTGAAAGAACAAAATCAAATTACTCCCTATCTCACACTCCACCACTGCCATGCAGAGAGTTACCAATTCCTAAATTCAGAAATCGACACTATGATAAAACACTGTCATAAAATTAAACAAGTGACGGTTAATACTGAAGTAGTCCTTACTCCTGACAGGTTCCAGAGGAAAACAGCTTAACCTTAAACAGCTGGGCTGTGCTTCTCTGCCAGCACCTGAGTCAAGACCCAAGTACCTACCTCTGACTCAGATGTAACGCTGATGCCAAATCTCTTGGGGTCCTGCTCTCACCACTGTCTCAAGCACTGCAGAGCCCTATCTCCTGCCTCCAGATACAAACTCACCAGCCCAAACTCACCACCTTCTCCACAGAAAAGAGCCCTGTGCAATGTCCACATCTTCGTATTTATTTCCATAGTGACAACATGGAATAGATTTAGTAACCATCATGGGGGAAAGAAATCTCTCATTGATTTATGAGTTAAATCCCAAAACAATGAATTTCAAGTATTCCAAGTCTTCTATTGACTTAACATTTATTGAATCAAATGCTGAACTCCCCCTAGGCCTTAGAAATCGTGATAGAGTTTGTCTTGTAAAGTATTTATGATGAAATTTAACTTCTAAGACCTAGACAAGCTTGACAGTTACAGCCCACGAAGCACATGATTCTGTACACAGATTTCTTGATCTAACATTCAAAAGGACATTTTTTAGTACTACTTTAATTTTGATCTCCCCCTAAAAGGCAGAAACCACATTGTACACTTTCTATGTAACTCATTATCTTGGTATTTTAGAATAGAGGAACGAGAAGAGGTCAAGGCATAAAGAAAATCCAGCTTCCTTAGGAACAACGGAGCACAGGGGTCCTGGAAAGAGAGGGAGGAGACAGCCTTTTGTATTCATCTGCTCAAGGCTGTTGGTCACAGTTCCCTTACAAATGCCTGGAAATGCTGCCAGCAACAAGAGACTCAAAGTAGGGGACCAAGTTTTATAAAAGAAGCTAAACATATTTAGGAAACATACAAAGTGAAACCAGTCAGTGATGACCTATGTATAAGACTTGTGCTTGAAGCTTCAGTGGGCTTCCTTGGCCAGTTTCTCAGACACCAAAACCCGTTCCTGATTAACTATCAATACATAATCAAACCAAAATACAGAAACACATACTTTTGTTCAGAAGAGGGAAACAAAGGCACAGAAACCTGCCAAAATAGATTTTTTTCCCCATAAGAATAGTATGGTTGATTAAAATAGTTTATCACTAGTAAAACTTGTATCACTAGAGCGGACAATACAAATTAGTTTTTAAAAAAATGACATTCACTGAATTCCTGGTTTGTGCATTCAATGTGAATCATCATCAAAAATATATTACGGTTAAAGGTTTGTAAGGAGTTCTGTTTGGGGTTTCTACACTATATTTAGCATTTCGGATGAGAAGTACCACAAGAATGTATTAGATATCTACTGTTCCTTTGTATGTAACGTATGGCGATTAAAGAGTCTGTCTTCTACTGCGGGCTCAAAGACGTCCATGGTGAGAAATGTCTAAGTGATGTACATAGACATTGTACATTGATTTCTATACCCCTCATCAAAGGCAGCCCTGTGCATCAAATTCCACACCTAGAAAGTTCAATAAACTGTATTACACTTTAATAAATACTTCTGTGTATTTGTTCGCCTTTTGCTTTTAAGCTCAGCTTAAACTTTGTCAAGGAAACCCTTTCACAAGAGGGTACATGACAACCTACTATCAGCAATATTCCTTGTTTATTAAATCTGAAGATGTCCATATTACATCAAATATAAATATATATTATATTTACATTTCCTTCTTAGCCTTTCAATTTAGGTGAGTATATTTATAGATAATGCCACTAATGTCACCACTATTATAATCCTCAGTGCAACTGGTATTTTCCTTCTGTTAGATGCATATAAGATTAAACAGCATCTTAAAAAGAGGTGTACTATTCTCTCTCTCTTTTTTTTTTAAATGAAAAGAAAGAAAGGGTATTCATAAATGGAGATCTAGGAATTTTCTAGGAGATTTTGTTTTGTTTTTTAGTATTTCAAAATACCTGAAAAATGTGGTCCCTTTTTGCAGTACTAGTCTCTACTTGGGGACAAGAAATTAACGAAATATGCAACTCAGAAAGGAAAAGAGCCCAAAGAAAAGAGAACCTGCTTGTTAGCTCATTAATCTGTTTAGTAAAGATCTGTTTTAAAAGGTCTCAACGCTGTACAATATTATACAAAAACAATCTTCAGCCTTCAAAGCAGCTGGTACATTTTCTAAGAGATCTGTCTGTCCCCCTAACAGTCTGCTGCCTTGGTGAGCCTTGGTCCTGGTCACTTTCGGTCATCAATAGTCTTAATGAATTCCACTGCTGCTGTGAACTGCATCCACCAATAAGACTCCTCTCCAGAGAGACAGCTGGCATAAAAGCTGCTGATGTACTGAACAGTGGACAGCAAACAGGGTGGATTTGCCTAGAGAAGTGAAAAATAAAAGAGTCAATTACTCAGCTGTATAAGCTTTGCAAAAATCATTTATGGTAACACCTTCAAATATTTTTCTGTGGAGAGAGATACCAGTCTTTTTTTCCACACTTCCAATGCAGGGCGCGCAGGTTGGATCTCTGATCAGGGAACTAAGATCCCACATCCCACATGCTGCAGCCAAAAAAAAGAGAGAGATACCAGTCTTTTAAAAATAACCCCCCAAATCCATTCTGAAACTAATTTGTAAACCCTAGCTACTATGAGTAGCAGCAATGTATTGGAAAGGCTACTTGGGTTCTAATCCTAGCTGAACTATCTAGAGCTTTCTATCCTAAGAAAACACTTGACCTCACCGGTCTTTAAAGAGGCTGAACTAATTCCAGTGGATTTACTCAGCATCCCAGGATTTCAGAATGCTAGATAAGGAAAGAAATGCAGTAGGAAAACTGAGTGATATCTGGTAAGTCCAGGTAGAATCAGATGGGAAAGAAAAAACTAAAAAAAAAGAGAGTATGTCCTCTGCTGCAAGAGGTAACACAGAACATCTCCTGATTTTTCACCTGCATGTGGAGAGAAAGGACACAGGCGTGTTAAGTGAGAAGGACAAGCTAAGGCCTGTTCCTTAAAAGGAGCTTAAATTGGCTCTGGGTAGAGACTAAACACATCACCTGTGGAAGGGAGAGGACCAATGGGCAACAGGAGAAGTTATGAAGGCTGATCACACACTGATCCTACGGTTCTGACTCTAAGAGTTCAGGTTGCAGAAACATTGCAAATATTAAGAATTAGTAAGCTATATGGCAAACATACTTTAGATATCAACAGACGGCTGAGCTGACTGGAACACATGAGGGATACAGTTATTTGGTGGTTGTTTGCACCCAAACTGCGAGGTCCCCCCCGAGCAAAATATTCAAAATAAACCCTTTAAATGATCAAACTTTAAAGTCAAAAAGGGAAAAGAAATGTCAGTACTTTTAAAAATAATATGGTACAATTATGAAATATGAAGCTAAAAGAGGAGAAAGATGATTGGTAAATGTATTAGTTTATGTGATAAGTACTATGAAGAATTCAATGTGAAAGAAGATGGTAAAAATATGCTAAATAGAGCCTGCCCTCATTCATTCATTCATTCATTCATTCATTCAGTAATTATCTACTGAGCTCTCACCAAGACTTTCAGGCACTGCTTTAAAAGCTGAAAATGTTCATCTAGGAATCTAGTCCTCCCCTCCTTTCTTTTGAAAACCCTAACTTCTGGACAGAACAAAACTTGACATTAGATACTTCCTTTCTGGGTAACACAGAGCGTGAAACTTGTAAAAGAGCCAAAGTCTCTAATATCTGGTGACACTCTGCACCACCTGACTCAGGATGCCAGATAAACTCTTCTCACTAATGGTAGTGAGGGACCCACCTTTATCAACACAAAAACCAAAACAGGGACAAAGTCATCTGCTCCTGGGACAGAGTCCTCGTTGGCCAGGCTCAGAAGGTTCATGATCGTGGAGCACATTCTCAGGATGCACTGCACTTTGTCCCGGGGTGTCTTGTAAGCACTTATTGTCCTTATTTCCGACTGTGCAGATGGCCACGGTGCCTCCCGAAGATAAACCTAAGTGAGACCACACACAGACAGTCAGACAGAGGATCTAATGGCAACTGGGGGCAGCGACCAGAGCAGCCTCCACGTCAGGAGGCAGAGGGTAAGGCTGTTGCCTTTCCCTTTTTTTCAGTAAAATCAAATTGCAATTCCTCCCTGTGCTCCACTTAGGATTGAAGCTTAACTTTTAAACTTTTAAATTATTTGCTTTGCATTTTAAAATAAAACCACCCAGGGGAATTCCACTAGTTAGGACTCCGTGCTCTCACTGCCAGGCTCCTGGGTTTGCTTCCTGGTTGGGGAACTAAGATCACACAAGCTGCATGCACAGCACCCCCTCCCTCAAAAGTACAACCCAGATATATATTAATAGAGGCATACAATAACACAGAACCTAGAATTCATAAAGTTTCAAACAATTATCTTTTTTAAGAGCTAGAATGGAACTTATCGATTTGTTGTAGCTCATTCCAAAAGCACAAGCAAGCTACTTTAAAAATACTTTAAAAATTAATATATACCTTGGTTGCAGTAGTTCTACAAATCAAAGACAATTAAAAATTTTATCCCAATTAATGTTTAGATTTTATTTTATTATTATTTTTTTGGCTGCACCGTGAGGCATGCAGGATCTTAGTAACCTGACCAGGGATGAATCCATGCCCCCTGCATTGGGAACTTGGAGTCTTAACCACTGGACTGCCAGGGAAGTCCCCTCAATGTTTGGATTTTAATAAAACAAGAAAACTCATATACCTAAAACGTTCCTACTTTCTAATTTTGTAAGAGTTGTATGACAGATAAACATGCTAATATCAATAACTAAAAGGTATTTTTGAGGTCACATTCAGATTCAATTCCCTCTCCTGGACAGTAGTTTTCATACTCTTTGATGTACCACGAGATCCCTTCTACATATGGGACTTCCCTGCAGCAATGTGACTATAAAAGCATCTGCCCCAGGAGGCACAGAGCTATGGACAGGAAGCACCCCCTGCAGGGACTGGTGTCAGGGCAGGGGCTCCTCCATGCTGGCCCTCCCTCCTCTCCACTACTAAGGTCCCTTCTCACACCAGGGAATTTTAATCCGTGGAAGGAGCTTTGAGAACTTTACAGTTAGACTGAATTGCATCTAGGGCAAGTGGTATTTTATAACTTACTATATTCTGCTTCCTAGAAAAACGGGTAACATGCACATAGGATACCAAGCAATTTTTAGTGAACTAATACCACCCATGCTATATAAACCTGTATTACCTCTGGTATCTGAAGAGCTCTGTGATTTGCAGTCACTACTTTAGACAATCTCTGAATATGTTCATGAAGAACCCTGAAAACCCCCCAAAACACACATGTAAATATATATTTCAGAAAATAAGGTACACAGATAGTCATAATTGATTTTTTTAAAACACATTTAAAACGTTTTAGGCTTACTTCCAGATACAGATTACAAATACAGTTGAGACTCTTAGCTATAAGTCCTGTGTCTTGTCAAAAAAAAATCTCATGTTTAGGATCTGCTTAGAAATGCTGAGTGAGCCAAGGGGCTCCAGGGAGAAGAGCAGAGAAGCCCTCCCTTCCTGGACTAGGACAGCACTGCAAGGGAAAAAGCAGAGGAGCCCTGAGCCTAGAAGCTACTTGGACAAATTCACTAGTAAACAGGTCAAGAGGAAGTAAAGGGATCAAAGGCCAGACACCAAAGATTACAGATGCTTAGACTGAGAAGGGACTCTGGGGACGCTCAACCTCTCACTTCAGAGAGGACAATAACTAGGCTTAAGATGGCGAAGGATTTGCCTAAGGCCACACAGTGGTGAGCAGCAGAGGCTAAGCCCAGCTTTTGACTGCAAGCGTTCTTTCTACAACACAAGGTTAACTCTCCACGCTACAAACCCACAGAAACACCGCAGAGGAGAGGGTGCTCCAAAGGTGCTCTTTGCAGGAAGCACCGTGTCCATGTTTCCACTCCTCATCTCACTCTGGAAGCCAAAAATCAGTGCTCTGGAGAGAAAACAGGGCCCATCTGGCAACTTCCGCACAGAAACTTGGGAAGGGGTAAAAAGCCTGTGAAACTATGAACAAGTGAGAGAGGCAGGCTGGAACAACTCTAACCCTCTCACAGGAAAGTGAACTTTCTCAAATGTACACCAAACATCTTAAAATTTCCATGAATAAAAAATCTTACAGAAACCACCAATGCCCCACCCTGAGGTCCTATTACATGTGCACTTGAGAGTCGCTGGCACAGTGAGTCGCTGTCACTGCTGGGGGGGCACGGTGGCCACCGCAACACACTTGGGGGTAGAAACAGGGTCGTAAAGCAGTGGTCAAGAAAATGCAGAAGAGGAAAAATAAAAATGCTAAGTTATCCGCAGTCTCACTACCCCAAAATAACCACTGTTACCATTCCAAAATTTTTTTTCAAGATTAATTTTTGTAGGCTTACTTTTAAAAACAGGCTTTATTGAGATTCATATACCATGCAATTCATATACCATACGATTCCAGATGTTTTGATTTTCAAATATGTAACTTTTCACTCCCAATAAACAATGAGCATGCCTTAGAAGTCACGCAGTGTGCCCGACGCCCTGACGGACTGGTGAGTAAAGCATTACGTTCCTGCTCTCATGGTGGGGAGCAACCCAGCGGGGGACAGAGGCATTCGTCACATGATCACACGAATCAGCGATCAGAAACAGAGGCAATTCTGCCCCCAGGGGACATTTGGCGATGTCTGGAGACATTTTTGGTTCTCACACCTGGTAGGGTACTCCAGTGTGTAGAGGCCAGGGATGCTGCTCAATGTCCTACCGTGCACAGGACAGCCTCCCAATTTAAAGAATTATCTGGCCCAAAATGTCAGTAGTGCCAGCTTGAGAAACCACGACTCCAACAAATGTAAAACTGCAACTGTGGCAAGTGCTAAAGAAAGGTTCCCGGGCCTGAGGGAGCACTGACAAGGCATTTACGCTCGTCAGAAAGGCCAAGAAAGGTTTTCCCGAGAAAGTGATGTCTGAGGCAAGATCTGAAGAATAAAAGTAGGTAGAAGTAAGAAGGGAAGAACAGGTGATAGAGAATAGACAGCAGTGCCTTCCACAAAGGCCACAGCAATTTATATACCCTCCAGCCTGATTCCCCACATCTCAGAAACCAGAGCATTTTCATTCTTTCTGATCTTGTAACTCTGACAGGTGAAAAAAGGTAACATGTACTTTTTCCTTTCCTACTCAGATACTAAGTCTCACACATAGCTTGTCTAGAATAATACGGGGCTGGCTAGCATATCCCTACGTAGTCCCCCACAGGCATGTTACCCTCAGATGCACTCACTGGTCACGGAGTATGTCCCCGTCCTGATTAGGGTAAAAGGCGAGTTTGAAGATGCGATTCATCACGCTTCGCTCAATGGCCAGCTGAGCATCCTGGAGCTGCTCCTCGCTCGCGTTCTGCCAGATGACGTCCTGGGCCATGGCGCCATAGAGGAACTGCAGGAAATCTTCCACCTGAGCAGTTTTATCATCAGCTGCTGTGAGTTTCTGAAAGTCTCCAATGCAAAATAATAATTTTTAAAATACAGTATTTGAATAAATTTAAATAGGAAATTATTGGAATTCATTTTAATCCACTAGCTATGCAGATACCATGCTCTTAAAGCCAAAAATATCTGGGCATGGTTTATTTTGGGAGAAAATGCAGCCACATCATTAAACACAGGAGAAATGTAAGAAATACGTAGACGTTTAGGAACAAGAGGTTTATTACAAAAAGATACGCTTTGTTTAAAAAAAAAGTGAGAAAAATAGTATGGATCCAAAACGTTGTCATTTTCCCAACTTTTTAATAAACTATAGATATTCAATCCAGGACAAAAATGAAATTTATCAGTTTGACATCAAGGTTTAATTATTAAGAAATAACTGGGAATTTAAGGAATTGCTCTCAGACAGGTAGGTACTCAAAAAAGTAGCAAAAGACCCAAATCTTCCCAATAACATACGGCTTAACCAAAAGTCTCTAGTTACCTTGAATGAATTCCCTGATCTTCTTCTCTTTGCTCTCAAGCAGCAACCTCACACAGACAGTGGTGAAGTATCGATTGGCCACCTCTTTGTCCCGCAAAACCCTCTGCAGCAGCCTTTCCAGGTGAGCCTGCGTGGTCTGCAGTCCTTGTCGACAGCGAGTGAGGTAAGCAATATAGGGGGCCCTTTTCCTAAAAGGAAATATGCTCTGCAGGACATCAGACATACACGGTGCACTCTCTTCGGAGACTAAGAGTCCTGATCTTTCTTTAAACCAAAAAACTACTTCAAAGACTTTGGTTTCACAAATTAGCATGTCAGGCTGCAGACAACCATCCTGAGGACTAACTATGCTGCCAGATCAAGAAACAGAACCAGATGCAAGGATGTACTGTGCAGCACAGGGACTAGAACCAATGATTTATAACAACTGTAAACGGAGTGTAAGCTATAAAAAAAAGTGAATCACTATGTTATATACCTGAAACTAATATAACACTGTAAATCAACTATACTTCAATTAAAAAAAAAAAGAAAGAAAGGAACAGAACCATACTGCACGTGTGTGAAGAACATCACCCACTGGGCTGAACACTCAGCTCCCTAACTCCCTAAACATGACTAAGTCCCTCTGCATTGCTGGTCTGCTGTTTTGGAGCAGTCTCCATGCTAGTAGAACCTCATTCTTAACAGGAAGTTGACTGCTACAAAAGACTAAAATAATAACAAAATACAGGTTAATGTACTGCTGGATCATTAAACATACCACCAATTATTTGCTTATAGTCTAAATGTAAGAATCACTGGAGCACCCATTCCCTAAGCCTCTTTACTTCCTAAGATTCTCAATAACATTTTAATGTCAGCAAGGGACTGGCAACAGACAAAGGGTAGTGATTCTGAGGCCTACTTCTGCTTCCCTTGTCCAAGGAAGCAGTCTTTTCTATCAACCCTGAAAGAGGGAAATGAGGGACTTCCCTGGTGGCGCAGCGGTTAAGAATCCACCTGCCAATGCAAGGGACACGGGTTCGATCCCTGGTCTGGGAAGATCCCACATGCTGTAGAGCGACTAAGCCCGCGAGCCACTACTGAAGCCCGTGCACCCTAGAGCCCGTGCTCTGCAACAAGAGAAGCCACCACAATGAGAAGCCCGAGCGCCACAACAAACAGTAGCCCCCGCTCGCTGCAACCAGAGAAAGCCAGAACGTAGCGATGAAGACCCAATGCAGCCAAAAATAAATAATTTAATTAAATTTAATTTAAAAAGGGAAGTGATATTCTAGTCATCCTGACCCCACCTTCGCTGAAGGTGCTTTTGGGCAAAGCTGAAGTAAACTGTACTCTGTGTTAGTAAGAGCTGCTCATTTATAGCTACATTTCCAGATTAAATATCCAAATGTGTTCTTTGGAAATCTACATCCGTATGAATATAGCCAAGCACTTTGTAGTGAGCCTAGATTTATTTCTGAAATAAGGACGAAGAAGAAAATACTTGCAGCTGAAAACAGGTGGGGTATAATTACCTGTAGTCCTCAGCGATAGAAGCCAGCAGTTTCCTACAAGTTCTGTTATCAAAGCGGCACACACAACGCATTGTTTCTTGAAGTTGAGCCATTAAGTTCTTATCTTGTAAATTAATTGCTTCAGCTATTTGAACTTTTAAGAAGCAGACAATTTCATTGTCTAAATAAAAAAATAAAAATATTCTGTTACTGTTGAAAATTTCCATGGGCCTTACATAAGCTGAAGGTCATCCCTCAGCCTTTGGGATGTCAATTATGTTTGTATCAGTAGAACTAGACAGTACTACTCAGAGAACATTTTCATGAACCATCAGTAATCAAAGTGCCCTTAACTGATGCCAATATAAATGTATTAAGTGGAACCATAGGGAACTGCTGTATAGTTTAAATACAGTTGAATACTGGCAATTTCATATGGTTCAACCTATAAACACAGGAGAAAAATAAACTATCACGCAGTGTCTTACCTTCTGGGTCTGTATGGTCTGGTAAACCATTCCTTGTTGAATGGGTGAGCATGGGGAAAGCAACAGAATCCGCAGAGCAAAGAGCAAGCCTCAGTTTCTTTTTTGCATCTCTGAAGAATGAGTTGAAGATACATTAAATTCCTTGTCTACATATGGTCACACTTTATGAACTATTATCATCTTTACTATACAAACTAATAGGCTACGTCAAGACTCAAATGTCTCAAGTAGTCATAAATAAAAGATAATTTTTAACTTACAGACACCTCACTTAAGCAGTGGGCTTTCTAGTTACCTGAGGAGCAAGGCTGCAAAAGTGCTCTGGGCAAGGACCACGCAGTAAAGTCACCAGCATCAAACAAATCCTTCTTGCCCTTCTAATATACACTGAGCTCTACGCTAAGCACGCCGAGGAGGCAAAGCCAGATTTCGCCCGAGTTACGAGGGAATCAACAGAAGTCAGAACCACCTCACCACCCAAACTAAGGAAGCCTTCCACCACATCTCTAGAGAAATGTCGATCCTGCCACAAGACAAGCTCACCCCTGACAAGAAGCCCTTTCTGTTGCCCTGTTGCTTGAAACTCTGTGTTGAGCCAAAAGCTGCTTCCTTTCAACTTCCGACTACTGAACCACCTGCTACCACCAGGCAAAGCGCCCTTCAGTAAGGCGTCAGCCTTGACGACAAGGCAGCCCTTCATCCTGGGAGGGGCCTGTAGGGCATGGACCAGAGCTCCTTCAGAACGTCCGAGGCTGCCATCCAAAAAAAGGAGTAGAAACACCTCAGAGAACAAGCCAGAGTTTGCTCCTCCTGAAGGATCATCACTTGTCCACCTCATCTGACTAGTTCTGAGTCCTTCCTTATTGGTTTGTTCCCTCTAAAACGAGTAACTTACAAATCAACCCAATCAAATGTAGTATTTGCCTATTTTGCCAAGACTCCAAATCTATATAACAGTAAAGTCATGGCTGGAAAATAAAAATACTGTCTTCCACACCCCTCAGTTTTACTGTAGGAAAGAAATCATAAAGCTTCACAATATTTAAAGATAAAATGATAAACTCAAAATGGATTAAAGACCTAAATGTAAGGCCAGACACTATAAAACTAGAGGAAAACATAGGAAGAACACTCTTCTATGTAAATAACAGCAAGATCTTTTTTGATCCACCCCCTAGAATAATGGAAATAAAAACAAAAATAAATAAGTGGGACCTAATGAAACTTCAAAGCTTCTGCACAGCAAAGGAAACTATAAGCAAGACGAAAAGACAACCCTCAGAATGGGAAAAAATATTTGCAAACGAATCAACAGACAAAGCATTAATCTCTAAAATATATAAACAGTTTATCCAGCTCAGTATCAAAAAAACAAACAACCCAATCAAAAAATGGGCAGAAGACCTAAATAGACATTTCTCCAAAGAAGACATACGGATGGCCAACAGGCACATGAAAGGCTGCTCAACATCACTAATTATTAGAGAAATGCAAATCAAAACGACAATGAGGTATCACCTCACACCAGTTAGAATGGGCATCATCAGAAAATCTACAAACAGTAAATGCTGGAGAGGGTGTGGAGAAAAAGGAACACTCTCGCATTGCTGGTGGGAATGTAAATTGATACAGCCACTACAGAGAACAGTATGGAGGTTCCTTGCAAAGCTAAAAATAGAACTACCATATGACCCAGCAATCCCACTACTGGGCATATACCCAGAGAACACCATCATTCAAAAAGACACATGCACTCCAATGTTCATTGCAGCACTATTTACAATAGCCAGGACATGGAAGCAACCGAAATGTCCATCAACAGATGAATGGATAAAGAAGATGTGGTACATACAAACAATGGAATATTACTCAGCTGTAAAAAGCAATGAAACTGGGACATTTGCAGAGACATGGATGGACCTCGAGACTGTCATACAGAGTGAAGTGAGTCAGAAAGAGAAAAACAAGTATTGTATATTAACACATATGTGGACTATAGAAAAATGGTACAAATCAACTGGTTTGCAAGGCAGAAATAGAGACACAGATGTGGAGAACAAACATATGGACACCAGGCGGGGAAAGCGGGGAGGGTTGGGGGGAATGAATTGGGAGATTGGGATACCAATTTGTACACTCTAAATATATGCAGTTTATTGTAAAAAAAAAAATAAAAAGTTAAAAAAAAATAAAACAATATGTACAACATAGGGAATACAGCCATTATTTTGTAACAACTATAAATGGAGTATAATCTTTAAAAATTGTGACTCACTATGTTGTACCTCTGAAACTTATAACAATATTGGGGCTTCCTACGTGGCGCAGTGGTTAAGAATCCACCTGCCAATGCAGGGGACACGGGTTTGATCCCTGCTCCAGGAAGATCCCACATGCCACAGAGCAACTAAGCCCGTGAGCCACAACTATAGAGCCCATGTGCTGCAACTACTGAAGCCCACTCGCCTAGAGCCTGTGCTCTGCAACAAGAGAAGCAACGGCAACGAGGAGCCCACGCACCACAACGAAGAGTAGCCCCCACTTGCCGCAACTAAAGAAAGCCCGCGCACACCAAAAGGAGACCCAACACAGCCAATTTAATTAATTAATTAATTAATTAATTAAAAAAAAACCAATACTGGCCATGTATTAGGTAATGGGCACATCACCGTACTCTCCCATTTTTGTACATGCTTGAAAATTTCTAAAATAAAAAGTTTAAAAAGAGAGAGGATGACAGAGACAGAGTCAAAGATAAAAATAGAGAGACAGATGGATGATGCGTGCTTTAAAACTGATAATCTGTGTCTGGAAACACACAGCTTCCCTATGAAACAAAAGCAGATTTTTCAGGCTCTTAAAATCATTTTCTTTCTCAAGCCCCATTAAAAATGGAGACCAGGGACTTCCCTAGTGGCACAGTGGTTAAGAATCCACCTGCCAATGCAGGGGACACGGGTTCAATCCCTGGGCCGGGAAGATCCCACGTGCTGTAAAGCAACTAAGCTCACGCACCACAACTACTGAGCCTGTGGCTCTAGAGCCCGTGAGCCACAACTATTGAGTCTGTGTGCCGCAACTACTGAAACCTGCGCACCGAGAGCCCATGCTCTGCAACAAGAGAAGCCACCACAATGAGGAGACCTTGCACCACAATGAAGAGCAGCCCCCGCTCGCCTCGTGGTAGCAGGTGGTTCACTAGTCGGAAGTTGAACAGAAGCAGGTTTTAGCTCAACACAAAGTTTCAAGAGAAAGCCCATGTGCAGCAACGAAGACCCAACACAGCAAATAAATAAATAAATTTATTAAAAAAAAAAGAAAGAAAAAAGAAACGGAGAGACCTGCCCGGAGAACGACGAGGATGACAAACTGGGAGGGCTCCAGTAGGCTTACTGGGGACAGTGGGCTATTCAACAACTCTGCACTGGCTGCTCCTCCCACCTCAGTCGTGCCCCAACACCTCTCACACACAGAGCTGGGAGTTCTGCACAGGCACAGGCACTGCCAGTCTCATTCAAATTACTTATGTGGCCCTGGTGAGCACGGGGTTTTTTGTTTTTGTTTTCAATCCCTGAATTAAAGCCTCTGACGCATGACATCCACAAGGGAAGCAAAGTCCTCACAGTGAACATTTCATTCTTACCTCTCTGCTTTACACATTTATTAAGTGACTCAATGAACACCTGCCTTGAAGTGACTGCAATGGTGATGAAAAGTTCAAACCCAAAGGTTCTAAATCCTACAGAAGAAATACCTGTAAGAGAAAGCCGAATCCTGAGGGTGGGCCGCTTGGCTCGCGGAGTCTGGAAGATCATCAGCCGAGATGTTCTGCAGGGTTTCATCACGAGGCGAATCGTGTGCACTTTCACCATCACCCATAACTTCTAAATAAGACCCAGTCCCCCAAAAGGATAAGCACGTTAATCTGGAATATTCTGGCACTGGTAGGTATTCAGAGTAACTCAACAATAAATTAACTTGTGTCTTCCAATAAGAGTTCTTTTAAAGAGAAAGAAAAAAAGAAACTTCAAACACAAATTATTGATAGCAATGATAATATACCAACAGAGCAGTTGTTGAGAATAGTCTTACTTCTTATCCCAATCCTAGTCCAAAACAATGAAAGTCTTTATTAACTTAATAAAGACAATACTTTGTAATCACAATCACTGAACCACAGAACTAAAAGAAACCATTTCACACAACACCCTCATTTCACAGACATGGAATCCTGCCCAGTCAGAAAAGAGCTGGTTGTGAACCCCTTGGCCAGGCTGTGCTGAAGTCTCCTGTCCTCCTTACCAGGACTGCTTCCGCTGCCTGAGAATGAGCTGGGGACAAACTCACAAATGCAGCCAGGACAAACCTGTGGTTCCCACAGCTGTTATGTTTTTAATTAATCACTTTGGTTAATACATGCATGTATAAAATCAAAAGAAATAAAAAGTTCCTTCATATAATAAAGATACCTGTGCCTATGTAGGAAAAATATGTTTATTCTTAGCAGATAGTTTCAAATGCTTCAGGAAACAAAATATAGAGAAAATGTGGCAAAATGTTAACAAGTGCTAAGTCAAGGTAGACGGAATACAGACCTTCATTATGCTATTCCTTCAACTTTGTTATTGTACAACTTTTCAAAAAAAAAAGTGTGGAATGGGACTTCGCTGGTGGTCCAGTGGATAAGACGCTGCGCTCCCAATGCAGGGGGCCCGGATTCAGTCCCTGGTTGAGGGACTAGCTCCCTCATGCATGCCGCAACTAAGAAGCCCACGTGCTACCACGAAGACTCTGCGGGCCACAACGAAGACCCGGCACATCCAACATAAATATAAATAAATATTATTAAAAAAAAAAAAAAAGTGTGGGCAGTTCTCCTCTCAGGCTCCCTGAGTCCCCGCTGAGTCAACTCGCCTTACCAGTTTGTCAAAGATTCTTCCAGAGACACTCTAATTTATCTTGGGGATTGTACCGCATTTTTCTGACAACTCTTCAAAAATAGCTATTACAAGGCAACCTGTAACGCAGACCGCCTTCCCCACTACGGCACCAGCTACTATTCCATCCTTCTCGTGATTATCACCTGCACTTTCGTAGTTTGCCAGCGCTCCCTCACTGGGGCTGGTACGTTTAATGGCGTTCCTGTATTTGTCCAGAATATCCTCAGCGACCTGAGCTTGTGCACTGAGCCTAGGGCTCGGGTCATCTGCAGGGGAAAGGAGAGGGAGAGAATGAGTTTCCCTTGGTCTGTACCCACTCTGATGTTAGTACGACACCAGTAGCATAATCCCAAAGGCGGATTAGGAGGTAAGACTTAAAAAGAGCACATATCTCAATGTTATAAGAGGCACCATGCAGCTGCCTACTCATCCCATTTCTACGTCTGAGAGCCTTGCCAAAGCACGAAATTGGGAGGGTCAGTTCCACTTTCTCATCATCGTCAGAATTCTGCATGACGGTGTCAAACAGTTCAGTGCAGACTGAATGGATGATGGGATTCTAAAGTGTTTACACTCAAATCACTGTTATTAGCAGTTCATGCTAACAGAACTTCCAACAATGCACTTTCATATGCAGACTTCATTTATTCAGACATCTCTATGCTGAAGGAGGAAAAAAAAAGTATTCAAACTTAAAATTAAGCCCTTTTAAATAATACTTTTAAAATGCCTTCCTCCACTCTTCCTTCATGAATTTCTCTCTCTACACCATATTTGAAAACTTCAGATGTTCACGTTCAATCTCACTAAATCTCACCAGGACAGCGCAGCTGCTGGATTAGAGCACTTTTGTGCATGCAATGGTGTCAGAGGCACTCCTAGAGAATCTAGACATTGTTGGGGAGTGCTGGAATTGTACCTGGGGTGCACAGAGAAAAAGCTTATCACAATCACAGGTGCGGCACTTGTTACTGACAGGCCCACTATCCTGTCAGCAAAATCAGCACATCATAATGTTTTCCTGGAGTCAGATGGCAGAGTCACTAATCAACAGTTAACAAAGCAAAGAAGTGCTACAGATCTATGGGACAAAATATAGTTCCATAGTGAAACACAAAGTCCTGAGATAGATCTAGGCCAAGCAGGTAATGTCCACATTCTGGTAGAATCCCACTTTCTAAAAAGTCTTAAAACACATAAAAATCACTGGAATTTATATATGTGTACATGTTAATAGCAGCTAACATTTACTGAGCACTTACCCTGTGCCAGGAACTGTGCTAAACACTTTATATGAATGATTTCAATTAATCATTGCAACCACCCTGCAGGGAGGTACTGTTACCACTCCCATTTTTAAGAAGAGGAAGTCAAGGCAGAAAGAGGTTAAGTAATATGCTCATAGGCTCTTCTTCTTCCACGAAAAAAATATTTAGTGTTTGTGTCTCCATAAAATTGTGGTAAACTGTAGGAAGAAATGATTTCCAAAATAACTTAATATTTCTCCTATAATAATATCTGAATGCATGATAAGACAGTCCTAATAAAATCTGATCTTCTTCAAAATGTAAACTGATAAAACCTTTATCAGTTTTTTTTGCTACTGGTTTTCAGTGCTGTTGAGGGAGGGCTCCAAAAAAGGGCTAAATGTAGTGAAAGCAGTAATGTTGCTTATAAACTTTATTTCTATAACACCATTTCTTAAAAATTTTACCTGAGGACAATAAATAAAACATACAAAAAGTGCTCTTATATACAAAGCTGTGAGCAATATTTTCATAGTAAAAAAAAAAAGGATACAATTTAAATATTCAAAAGCAAGAGAATGTTCACACCACAGTAAAATGATGATAGATGATCTTAGCGCCAATAAAAATTATTAAAAAAACAACTGTCTAGTAGAAACTGGAAGAGCGTTTGTGAAATAACATGTCGTGAAAGACTACAAAGTTACATACACACTCTGATTTAACCATGCGAAGCCATGTATAGATATGGAAAGACTGGGAGAAAACACGAAAAAAAGAACAGTTAGAGTAGCACAATTATGGACAGATTGTTAAGAAATTCCCTCTCACGACATTTAAAAAATTGACTTAATGATACTTTTCAATGGGTCATTAATTACAAGTGGGTAGAAATTTCTGCCCCAGTAGGGAAGCTAAACTGCTTGAATCAAACACATGCAAAATGATATATTTTATGGAAAAAATTTTCTCTACTTAGGTTGTAGTTTAGGCACCAAGAACTAAGAAAAAAGTATTGCCTAAAGACCCAAGTAAAAAAAAACCTATAACTTCTCCAAAGTTATTAATTCAACATTTTGAAAATCTGAGATTTCGTTAAGAGTATTCCACTGTAAGTTCCTAAAGAACAAGAGTCATGTGTGATTTGACTTAACACCTACAACACTTAGCACAGTGCCTGGCATGAGTTAGATGTTCAACAAATATTTGCTGATTAAATGAGATAGGCTTGACCACTCTCAGCAGGAAACCTGGCCTGAAAGCACAGCTCCTGCTGTTTAAAACCTTTATTCCAGGAAAGTCACCTCGACAAATTAACAGGGATGTACCCTAGGACATGGACATGTCTACATGTATTTTAGAACTAGGCACGACAATACTATGCACTGAAATGGGATTCTACCTGTGCTACGCTGAACTCTTTGAGAAGGATGTTCTTTTGAAACCTATCCCATTTTTAAATAAAAATCTTCATTTTTACCTTATTAGGATAATTTAAAATCAAGATAAGAAAAAGAGAGGTGAGAAATTAATTTCCCTCTAGATGCTCTTCAGTTACTGGCGATAGTATACAGCTATCAAACTCAAGGTTGGGTCATCAACACTACCTCTCATACTGTTTCCTTTTAGGGCGTTCATTCATAATATGCCAAAAAGAAGCTGCAAAAATACAAATGCTGAATGAGGTAAGAACCCAACCCCTAGTTGTATTTTCCTTGGGTCAGATAACAATGTTAAAATGATTCAAGCTGTAAAAAACTGGTCAAGTTTATAAATTTATGATATTGTTTGAACACATCACAAAAAAAGGAAATGATTAGGTAAAACAGAATTTCACAATGATCCTGAAAAATCAAGAACTACAGATGGAAATAAATTTAGAATTCTATAGTCAACACTAAAGAAAACGACTCAATCAATGATCCAAAGATATGGCATGCATTGCACTAAAACCATCACCACACTTTCCTAAAAGGCACTGTGTGTCATCATCCCACTAAGATGTCGGGTTCTAGGGCAGGCCCAGAGGCCCAGGATCGGAGGCCTCACCATAAAGGGAAGTTATGACAATGAGGATGATGATGGTGGTGGCGGGCTGCAGGAAGAGCACACTGAGACTCACTGTGGCCGCCGACTGGAAACCACAGAGCCATGAAGAACATACTCCCCACTGTACACACACAGACACACTCTTCTAAGAAGGCAACGCTTATGGCACCCAAGAAAAAGTGTTATGAAATATGTGCTCTGGGAATGAAGGAGCCAGGAAGTCCATGGGTCTACAAACCTGTGAGTGTTGAGAATCTGTCAGGCCCCAGATCATCTCTGTCTTTTTCTTGTTTCTCTTTCTTTCTAAAGGGTATAGGAGCTGGAAATTAAATAAAGTCAGTAGTGTGACATATAACATACTGCACTACTTGGAAGACAGCAGTCATTCTGGAGTTAACTGGTGTGCCAACATTTCTAAGTGGAAGGAAGGTGAAAAGTTTACAAGCTAAGAAATCCCGAGTGTCAACTGATAATCATTCTTAAAATAGCATTGAAGGTTCCCAAAGAAGCTTTCAGAATCTGCTTTGGGGTCATCTGCCACAGGAAGAATGATTTAATAGGAATCTATTGGGACTGAATCAAAACCACTGCCTCTTAACAAAACACAACACATTCAAAGCTCTGAGCCTCACTCTCTCCTCCTCAAGTGGGCTTGAGCCTGGCGTGAAAGCAGTGCTCCTCAGCCCCTGAGCACCACAGTGCCGAGGAGAGGCCTTCAGAAGAAGCCCCTTGCTTTAAGCCTGGATAATCTCTCCTTCCTGGAAGAGATACTTCTGCCAACTCAAATTTCAGTACCTACTGGTATGATGTCAGGCTATTCACAAAAAAAGCAAACAATTCTACACAACTGCCTTCCCGAATAAACACTAATATTCAGGGTATTATCATTCTCAATGAACATAAACATACGAAGCTTAAGGTTATTCCAGGAATGTAAAGGATGAATTTTCAACGTTTGTTTACTAACAGCATCCCTTTTTCCTGCAATAATTATTAGCAATACATATGTCAAAAGTCCTGTATGTTTAACTTCAATGGTATATGATATTTAAACAACCGTGACCTGCCTGACTTTCATTTATGAAACCACTGCCACTTCCTGCAAAGAACAAGAACTGTCACTTCTAAAGCTGTACCTTAGCATTCACCTGCGTGAAATCATTTTCCATACCCTCAAAACAGCGAGAAAATTAGGCCCCACAAGTCTCATGGAGGAGTTGAGATTTTTGGCTCTCTGAAAGAGATTTCGGGGCTTTGCTTCTTGCTGCTAATACTGTGTTCTGATATTTTATAAAATTACCTTTGGGCATGGCAGAAACAAAGCGTTTTCTCCACCAAGGTCTGTTCCTGTCTGACTTCTCATCATCGCTATCTTTGCGTTCTTCAGTCTGTAGGAAAAAGTTGATGCTTTATTTGGAGTTGGACAGCAGGATAAATTACTATGAAAAAGATTTTAGTCTGTCTGTGAAATACAAAAACCACGCGTTTATCTTCAAAGCAAAACTGTTATTGTTGTACAGGCAACTTCTGGAACATGGACATGTATCTTTCAAGCACCAGACTATGACGGATCACTTGAAAGTAGGCACTATCTTATTACTGTTCGTGAATCAAAAGCTAAATAGAGTCTAGCCTAGAACAGGCACTCAATAAACACTCATACTGGATGAGTAAATGCAATGCAAATAAAATCTAGAGGGACAGTAGAGATGGTAGCAGTAGTATTAATAACAAAACTAAGTATGTACTGTGTGCCAAACGCTGAACGTAAGGACATATTATCTCATTTAAACTTCACAGAAGCCTTAGGAGATAAATACTCTTATTAAGCCCTTTTTATAGATGAGAAATAAGAGGCTAAAAAATGTACAGACTGTATGTGGCACAGCTGGGACTCGAACCTAGATCTGACCAATTTCAAAGTTTATGTTTTGATCACCAATTATAAGACCACATGTTCAAAGGCAGGGACTGTAATTCCTTTACTATCCTATCATGAGACTTTAGACAAATCATTTTATGTCTGTTTTTTCATCTACAAAACTGAAACTAAAAACTAAGGGCATCCATGTGAATGGAATATCAGAACTTAAGCAGAGGAACGGCACCTGGGGAAGGCTTAGTGGTGGGGATGGGATATTGATTACATACAGGGAACTGATCAAATAAGTACATACATGAAGAATAATGAAAGCAGGTTTCTCACTGCTGGAGACGGGAATTGCAAACATGGAATGGGAGAAAGATGAATTGTTGTTTTTAGATTGGAAATGGTTCTCTATATACAAAGAGAAAGATACAGAAATAAACACACATGTAAATGGCTGTGTACACACACACATACTCCCTAGCTCTATCTACTGAAAGATCCTGGAAGCAGAAACACCCCTACAGCAAAGAGCACATCTAATAGCCAGATCTTGATTTCTAAAAACCAATTTCTACTAAAAAAAACAAGGGCTCCTTGGAGAAATGGCTGGTTCCAGGACTAAGGCAGACCCAGTACAATACAAGCAAAGAGAGACTAAAAGAATGATAGCAAAATGTCAAAACAACACAGGAGCCAGCTTGAAGGGGTGACCACTGGTCAAATCAGGGACAAATGGGCTTCAACATAAATGGCCGTAACAAACTCACTGACTGAAAACAGAAAACCATGAGACCACAGATATAATTAATAAGTGGATACATTTAAAATTTGATAAAGAACAGGATATTTACATATTTTCAAAGCCCTCTCTCCCCCCAAAAATACTTATTAAGTACAAAGGGGAAAAGAGTAACTAACAGTAGTGAAGACAACACCTTCAGCAAACAATCCAAGTGAACACCAGAGTAGTGGGACAAATTTAAACTGTGTGCTACCTTACAGCATGCAATGAAATGAACACAGAGTCACTTTAGTGATATTCCTGCCAAAGAATACCCGAATCTAATCATGAGAAAATATCAAGCAGACCCAAATTGAGGCACGTTCTAGGAAACAACTGGCCTGTAACTTTCAAGAGTATAAAGGTCATGAAAGTCAAGGAGAAACTGAGGAAATGTCCTAGATTGAAAGAGACTAAAAAGACATGACAACTAAATACAAGATGTGATTTTGAATGGGATCCTTTTACTATAAAGAATGTTACTGGGACAACTGGGGACACATGAATGGGGTATGAAAATTATCATTAATGTATCAATACATTATTATTAACGTATGGATTTTAATTTCCTGATGCGGATGGCTGTACTATGACATGTAGGAGAAGGTGCTTGTTTGTAGGAAACTTTCACTGACGTACTCATAGGCAATGGAGCACTGGAGCATCAGGCTGGCAACTTACTCCCACGTGGTTGAGGGGGAGGTTCCTTGTATCTACTTCCAACTTTTTAGTAATTCTGTGATTGTTTCAAAATTAAAAATAATAATTCATTGGGAAAAAAAGAAAAAAAGTAGTTCCTCTAACCATCTCTGAAGGAAACTGTGAGGTTTAAATGAGACACGAAATTGTTTGGAGAAAAGTTAAAAGTGTCATAAAAATGCAAAATACATTAGTACAAAACCAAAGTAGAGGTTTTTTTATGGGTTATGGTCATGGACATACCAGACTGACAAATCACCTTTAATCATGACTACTGTCCATCCTTCATCCTAGATTATACATTCCGAGTTAATTTCAGGTATTAAGAGAACTGGGCAAAAGGAACACTACAGCTGACCTTAATTAGCAAGTTCTTCTCCATGGCCTGCATCCCATACCTCTCCTCTCGAGGAGTCTTTACTCGGGGATGAAGATGATGAATGAGGTGCAGCCACCAAAGAAGTAGCACCAATGGCTGCGGCTGGAGGGAGTTCTCGCTCTTCATTCCCTGGACGTCGGTTCCAGCTGGGGTCACTCATAGGTCGCCGGACAGAAGATACTATATCAGAGCTCCTGCTGCGAACTAATCTCTCCGGGTAAGAATGCCTCTGCTTAAATGCCTCCATCTCAGCTGGAGTTAAGACATGGGACCCGAAGCTTGGCAACCTGGCCTCATTTCCTCCCACAGCTCCTTCCAGGATTGGGGGATCTGGTGGTGGATGCGATGGTCTGGCATAGTGAACTTTCGGCCTTACCACAGCAGAAGCCCCTGGAACACAGAAAAAAGTCTGCAGCTGAGACACAACAAAATTTAACAAAGGCATGAACAAAGGGTTTTGGTTTTGTTCTTCTGTCCATTGATAAAACAAGAGTCAACAAAGTTCATCTGACTACTTTACCTTCATGTGAAGACAGTGGATCAAACATGGCAAGCAGAGACTCTGACTGAGAAGGAGGAGAGGTCAGCTGGTGGGCACCTGTAAGGGATGGGCAAACTGTGTGACCAAATTAGAACTCATGACTCAGTGGGAGTTTCAACACAGTGAAAAAAGGTTTTCTCTTCCACAGTCTTCCTTTTTGACCAGTTAGAACATGAGGGGCATATGAGAAAAAATAGGATCTAATAAATAAACAGCATATTCTGATTACTTCAAATTCATTTTACGTTTTAATCTACATACATGGGATTTTCATTACATTTAAGTGGTCTAGCATTCATTGTCTATTACTTCTAATGGCTAAACTGTATTATGCTTAATGCAAAGAGCGGAGCCAAAGATGTAAATCATCAAAATTTTCAGAATGTCACAAGTTCCCTGAGTCTCACCTTCCCTCCACCTATAATAACAGGGGAAATACTACCTACAGAAGGAGTATAAATAAAAAGTTGGGGACTTTCCTGGTGGCCCAGTGGTTGGGAATCCACCTGGCCAATTCAGGGGACATGGGTTTGACCCCTGGTCCGGGAAGATCCCACATGCCACAGAGCAACTAAGCCCATGCACCACAACTACTGAGCCTGTGCTCTAGAGCCCATGAGCCATAACTACTGAGCCTGCGTGGCGCAACTACTAAAGCCTGCACACCTAGAGCCTGTGCTCCGCAACAAGAGAAGCCACCGCACTGAAAAGCCCACACACGGCAATGAAGAGTAGCCCCCGGATCACAGCAACTAGAGAAAGCCCGCGTGCAGCAACGAGGACCCAATGCAGCCAATAATAATAATAATAATAAATTTATTAATTAAAAAAATAAATAAAAAGTTGTAAAATTTGAAATTGTAATATTACTCTCAGTAAAAGACAATTCATAACAGAACACATAACAAAAATGAGTAATACTACATTATACCACAAAACAAACAAACTTCTAAAGTACAATATTTTAAAGTTACAGAGTAAAAGAGGACTCCTCTAGGCCTATGTGAGAGGATATTAACAACCAAAATGAGAAATATTAAAATAGATAATATACAGAGATTAAATTTTACAAATATATAAAAGAAACTGTTGCTCTCAACTTTTTGAGTCTGAGTTCTTTTTTGATAATGAATGATATCAATAGTACTATTTTGCCATTTGATTTTCCTTTTGTTCTATGTCTTACAACAACCTTCCTTTTTAAAAATTACGGAAATAGTATTATGAAAGATAGCTTAGAATATCAGTTCTCAAAATTTTGGTCTTAGGACACTTTTACATTCTTAAAACTTTTTGACCCTAAAAGCTTATTTATGTTGGTTATATCTAATGATATTTACCATATCAGAAATTAAAACTGAAAAGAGTATTTAATTTTTAAATTTTAATAAATTTTACATTAAAATTTTATATTTGACTACATCAAACTACAAGGCTTCTGCACAGTGAAAGAAACAACCAACAAAATGGGAAGGTAACCTATAGAATGGGAAATTTGCAAATCATGTATCTAATAAGAGGTTAATAGCCAAAGTATATAAGGAACTCATATAACTCAATAGCAAAAACAAACAAAAAAAAACCCAATTAAAAAATGGGCAAAGGAACTGAGTAGAAATCAAAAGTTTTGCAGACAAGCAACAGCTAAGAGAATTCAGCACCACCAAACCAGCCCTACAACAAATGCTAAAGGAAATTCTCTAAGCGGGAAACATAAGAGAAGAAAAGGACCTACAAAAACAAAAACAAAACAATTAAGAAAATGGTAATAGGAACATACATATGGATAATGACCTTGAATGTAAATGGACTAAATGCACCAATCAAAAGACACAGACTGGCTGAATGGATACGAATACAAGACCTATATATATGCTGTCTACAAGAGACCCACTTCAGACCTAGGGACACATACAGACTGAAAGTGAGGGGATGGAAAAAGATATTCCATGCAAATGGAAATCAAAAGAAAGCTGGAGTGGCAATACTCATATCAGATAAAATAGACTTTAAAATGAAAAAAATTACAAGAGACAAGAAAGGACATTACATAAAGATCAAGGGATCCATCCAAGAAGAGGAGATAACAATTATAAATATATATGCACCCAATATAGGAGCACCTCAATACATAAGGCAAATGCTAACAACTATGAAAGAGGAAATGAAAGGCAGAAATAGAGACACAGGTGTAGAGAACAAACACATGGACACCAAGTGGGGAAAGCTGGGAGGGTTGGGGGGAATGAATTGGGAAATTGGGATACCAAATTGTACACTCTAAATATATGCTGTTTATTGTCTGTTAACTGTATCTCAATAAAAGTTCTTAAAGAAAAAATAAATAAATTTTACATTAAAATTTTATATATTAATTCATTTAAACCTACCCATTAAATGGTAACGCAACCCCCCCCCCCCCAGCTTTATTTTAATCTTTTGGCCACACCGTGTGGTATGTGGGATCTTCGTTTCCTGACTATAGATCGAACCTGAGGCCCCTGCAATGGAAGCGCACAGTCTTAACCACTAGACTGCCAGGGAAGTCCCCACAAATAACCTTTTTAAATGAAAAATAACTATATTTTCCAAAATACAAAACCAGAAGAGGGACACTTTTACATTTTTGCAAATTCCTTCAATGTATGACTTAATGGAACAGAGCTAGATTCTCATACATGCTTCTGCTTTCAATCTGTGGCACTATGTTGCTTTGGTTGAAGTATATAAAGAAAAGTTGATCTCACAAAGATACACAGGTGGGAAAAGGACAATATTTTAACAGCAATATTTTCAGAAAACTGCAGATATTATTTTTTGATAGTATACCAAATCTTGACGAGTAGTAGTTTTTTAAAGGTTGGCTACAATTTGGAATCTGAAACCAATTCGATGAACTTTTTGTACTCCGTTACATTAAAATTTAATGGTCTGTCTTGCACTTTGAATGGATCTTTTACCCAAGCATGATTTTATAACATCACACACTGATCATATGGAAAATATTGGTTCAATTAGATATGCAGATCTTCCAAATGTTGACATATTTTATCACATAATATCAAAAAAAAATGACATTCTTAAATCACCATCAATCTCACCAGAAAAGTTTTTAAATAGCAGGAAGCTGTCAAGCTCGTGGAGGTAGACACAAGTTTTCCAAAATTCTAATTTTTATCTGAAAGCTTGAATTTTATCATTGGCAACAAACTACCCTGTCAGTTGTTTTCCTTGAAATGACAGGCTCATTTTGTTAATTTTCAAGAAATGTCTGCCAGGACTTCCCAGGTGGCACAGTGGTTAAGAATCCACCTGCCAATGCAGGGGACATGGGTTCAATCCCTGGTCTGGGAAGATTCCACATGGCATGGAGCAACCAAGCCCCTGTGCCACAACTACTGAGCCTGCACTCTAGAGCCCGGCAAGCCACAACTACTGAGCCTGTGTGCCACAACTACTGAAACCCACGCCCTAGACCCTGTGCTCCACAAGAAGAGAAGCCACCGCACTAAGAAGCTCATGCAATGCAATGAAGAGTAACCCCCACTCTCTGCAATCAGAGAAAGTCCATGTGCAGCAATGAAGACCCAACGCAGCCAAAAATAAAAATAAATAATTAAAAAAAAAGTCTGCCAAATACCCAAGAATGAGTAACTACAATTTGTCATTCTTTGAAACAAAAATGGTGTTTCATGAAAAATGAACAAGAAAAAAAACACAGCTACTTAAGTTCACAACACAATCTTAAAAGTACTTTTCCTTGAGATACTTCGTCATATTTCAGAATGCAGCAGAAATGTGTTAGGAGTACTTCCTGTTTCCTCAGAATATTAGATAGATGTGCACTCAAGGGCTGAGATATAGCATTAAATAATTTTTACTGCTTCATAAAAGACATTCATAACTAAAACTTTTTCTTTTGAAACTGTGAGAGAAGAATACCGTAGCTGCTAGCCTGCTCTGGTGCCGCTGCCTTGCTCCGTGCTAACGCCTCAGCAAAGTTACCCACCTTCGCTTGTGCACCATCAGTGCAACATCAGTACGGCAAAAAGGACAATAACCTTTTATTACTATGAAAACAGTTTTGACCTCATACCTCCCCAGCCTCCTAAAACGTCTAAAGGGCCCTCAGTGATCCATGGACACTACACTTTGAAAACTGCTGATTTAGAACAGTGGTTCTCAGCTGGGGCTATTTTGCCCCTTAAGGGATCATCTGGCAACGTCTGGAGACATTTTTGGTTTTCACCACCGCACAAGACGGAGGCAGATGGTATGCTTCTGACAGAGGCCAGAGATGCCGCTAAACATCCTGCAAAGCACAGGACAGGCCCCCGCAGCAAAGAATTACCTGATCCCAAAATGTCCATAGTCTTGAGGATAAGAAACCTTGGTTTAGAATAAAGAAAAAGGTAAAAAATGAAAAAAGTACTTCAAACCCAGTATGCAATATATAAAACCACTACTGAGTAGCACTCAAGTACTTCTTCCCAGTGCTTTCTTTTTTTTTCTTTTTTTCTTCTTAAAATTTTTATTTATCTATTTATTGGCTATGCTGGGTCTTTATTGCTGAGTGCGGGCTTTCTCTAGTTGTGGAGAGTAGGGGCTACTCTTTGCTGTGGTGCTTGGACTTCTCTTGTTGCGGAGCACAGGCTCTAGGCGTGAGGGCTTCAGTAGTTGTGGCACACAGGCTCAGTAGTTGTGGTGCACAGGTTTAGCTGCTCCACGGCATGTGGGACTGGGGATCGAACCCGTGTCCCCTGCATTGGCAGGTGGATTTTTTTTGCTTCTTTTTTTGGCTGGTGGATTCTTAACCAGTGAATCATCAGGAAAGTCCCCCAGTGCTTTCTTTAGGATAGGTTTTTTAACATTTTATTATCTTACATATAAAATTCTTTAAAATAAAATTCCCAAGTAATATTATATTCTAGGTATTTCTCCAAATTATTTTATATTCTTTAAAGCGTTTAAAAAATAGATATATATGTTCTAATAAGTGGTTATATCAAAATTCACTTAGCCATTCTATTTTTCAGATCTTAGGTTGTTTTTAATTTTCTGCCAATATAAATATTATGCAGAACATTTT
This sequence comes from Hippopotamus amphibius kiboko, assembly GCF_030028045.1. Taxonomy (NCBI): domain Eukaryota; kingdom Metazoa; phylum Chordata; class Mammalia; order Artiodactyla; family Hippopotamidae; genus Hippopotamus; species Hippopotamus amphibius. The sequence goes on from NC_080187.1 coordinate 10,405,313, forward strand.
TGTGCATAAGACTTTCTTCATACATTAATTGTTTCCTTATGACTGATTCCTAAAGTGGACTACCCGAATCAAATTTAGTATGTGAAACTTATTTTAAGGCCTTATACATATATTGCTGAATTATGCCCCAAAGTGCTATAACAAATATCATCACCAGCAATGTGTTAAGGTTGCCAGTTTCAGCCACGGATGTGGTCATTTCTAAAAGTCATTCTCACTTCCCCTTCTTACCATGAGTTACTTCATCCATGTCTGGACTAGTGACAGAATCTTTACCCCCAAAATCAGAGCTGCACTCAGATCTCAGGTCTTCAATCTTATTGGGAATATCCTCAGAGGTTGCACTTATGCCTTTAAAAAAAAAAAAGATAAAACATAAGCAAGAAGAACAAAATAACCATACAAAAAGTATATGAAGTTTGGAGAAATATATATATATATATGTATTCTTTGTGTCCCAGTTCTTTACATGTGCGTTGTTTGGCACTATATCCTTTATTTTTCTAACGCTTAAATACATTTACCTTGACTTGTACAACATAATCAGAATTATCACATGATATCTAAATACAGTAGCAGAGGCTACCAAGAACAGATAGAGTTATAGAGGTAACACAAACACACCTACTTTAACAGGCTCTATAAAGGCACACATTAACTTCTCACAGATGTCAGGTCCCACAGAAAAAACTGTTTCCTGGAAATTACTCAGATCTTAAATAAAATATTTCTCTTTGCTATCAACTTTATAAATGGGGAAGTGGGAACACACCTTCAAATCCTTATTCCTTAAAACAAGACAGACATACCCGACACAACACTGAGGCCTGGAGTGCTGGGGCGGGAACTGACCTCCCTGACATCCGTATCATCAGATGTGCTACCCAGTCCAGAACAGCTCTCCAGTTCTTGTAGTCGTTCCTCCTGCTTTAGATCTGGGGCCTCTAAACAGAAGAAGTGAGGTATCACATTAGTGATTATACTAGTACACTGCAGTTTCAGTTTTTGCAACCCAGATGAAGAAAGCTACCAGGGCATGAATGAAATCAGTGAAACAGACTCCTAAGTCTGGGCCAGTCAGCAAAGTTAGTTAGATCTAGTGTTAAAGAGGTCAAGGTTGTGACTTTCATCCCAATACAGGCCAGTTCACTGTGCACAGATGAAAATTCTGCTCCTAGATCACTAACCTCATAGAATATTCTATTGGTTAACAAGTAAACTAAGCAAGAGAACACAGAATAGCTTAGCATTAAATCAATCACGTTCTAAAAAATAACTGCTATGGATGCTCAATAGTGAGCTAACCCTACTGTCTCCTTATGCAAAGGTTAGCATGTCTGAATGTGGTAACATTAAAAAGCATATATCTGGGGATATGTGTATAAAAACAGTTGATTGAACCTGGTGTACCCCCAAAAAAATAAAATAATTAAAAAAAAAAAAAAGCATATATCAAGATCACTTCATTATTCTTGAGCCAAGCAGATTAAAGAAATGTAATTCAGATATAGTTACTTGTATTTGCATTCTGGTGGTTGACATTTAGTTGACGATAAGGATTTATATTCATAATCAGAAAAAAAGCAGAAATGCAACACATAAGAGGAAGTATAAAATACTTTATATACATTTATAATAATCCTGCACAAAATCATTCTCAGGATTCCAGAGTTTCAATGTCAATGCATTTCAAAAGTACATTATGTATCTTTGGCTCAAGTTTTCCAAATCTAAACATGCTTACCAGGCACCCAACCACTCAGGGTGGTTGTGATAAGTTAGTGGGAGATACTGAACTCAATGTCCCACATAGAATCCTGATGAGTTATTAACAATTGCTTCCAAGATAACTGAGTAGATTCAGAAAGCACCTGCCATCTGAGCCTATGCCATCCAACACTGCATTTTTTCTTGATGGACAGAAAATACCCTAAACTAATTTTCCATTTGAAATTCTTAGCAATGTGATTGCCTCATACTTGTCAAATGTATATCAGACAAAATGTACACAATATAGAAATTAGAATACCTTACATTTAAAACTTCTGTGCATATAAAAAGGCAAACAATGACAGCATACTAACCTGAGTCACTTGGCAATACCTCTACACTCCAAGCTTCGCTTGTTGTCTCTGATATGGTAGAACCAGTGCAGGGGTCAAGAAGCACTGACCCTGAACCTGGCAGGCACAGTAAACTGCCTAACATGTTTTCTGCTGCTGCACCTGTATAACCAGTGGGGAGCAAAGGGTTAACAAAGGTCCTCAGGGAAAGAGCAGCGATAATGGAAAAAAGCCAAACACTAAGCTAACAAAAACTCTCTACTCTACTCACAAGAAAGAAGCCGAGGAAAGAGTAATTTCAATCAGTAACACCGCTAAAAACACAAATTTCCCACTCTGGTCACAATAACACAAGCTCCTTTTCATCAATTTCCTACTGTTCACCTTGGTCTCCATCGAGAAAACAGATCATTAGGACAAGTCATTTCAACTAGCTTTCATCTTGATTTTTCAGCAAATTTTACGTGTCCCTAACATCTCTCTAATACTTATAGGCCTTCAGGGATTAAAAACACTCAAACAGAGACATTTAACCACAGAAAGTTGTTCTAGCCAAATATGTTTTCTTCTGGCACATTAGCCACATATTCAGAGCAATAAAATATATTTGCAGGAAAATACACATCTCCTCGGTAGCACTCATTCAACTGCAAATACAGCTTATTGCCCAAATACAGCCCACTGCCAAGAAAAATACTATTGTACTTGGACTTCTGGAACAAAATAATGTAAAACCAATTGAGAAATCTATTTACACTACTTAAAAATACAAATAGAAAGATGAAACATTATTGTACACCTGTGTTAAAAATACTCAAGTTCAGAATGTTCCACTACTTCTGATTAAACCTAAAAAAAGAACAATTTTATTTCGGTAGATGAAGAACTTTTAGAAGAACTGGTAAAGGTTACCTTTTAAAGATACGTCATGGTTACCAAGGGGGAAAGACGGGGAAGGGAGGGATAAATTAGGAGTCTGGGACTGGCATATGCACACTACTATATATGAAATAGATGGTCAACAGGGACCTACTGCACAGCACAGGGAACTCTGCTCAATGCTCTGTAATAACCTATGTGGGAAAAGAATCTGAAAAGGAATGCATATATGTATACGTATAACTGAATCACTGTGCTATACACCTGAAACTAACACAACATTGTAAATCTACTATACTCCAATATAAAATAAAAATTCAATTTAAAAATTTAGAAAATAAAGATACACCATGAAATAATTACAATAATAATTAAAACAATGTCTGGAACCTGCCTAAACATAATTACATAATTGGGGGAGAGGATAAAAAGGTGGGAGAAGAGAGGAAACAAAACTGGTCGTGTATGTATGTGTAATTGTTGAAGCTGAGTGATGGGTACATGGTGTTCATTATACTGTTCTCTCTTGTACTTGTTTGAAATGTTCCATGATTTAAAAAGAAAATAAAGATGGTGATTACAAGACCATATGAATCTTTCAGAACAGAGAACAATATCCTAAAAAGGGTAACTTTAAACATATGTAAATTGTATCTCTACAAACTTGATATAAAAAAACAACCCTGATCATTCTTTGGAACTGAATTAAACCTTCCAGAAGTAAATTTGGTTTTTAGAGAAGCTCAGTATCATATTATTCTGAAAGATTTTATGGCTATAACCTGTAAGAATTTTCATCTTAAGGCAAGCTGTTTAGTCTCAAAAGAAGAATATGCTAATCGTAGACTAAGAACATATACTACACCCTGCAAATGAGAATTGACAAGAAGTTAATTCAAAAGATTGTTTTTTCTTTTTTGCAGGGCAAGGGGCACTTAAATGTAGATAGGGAAAATACTACCTATATTTAAGTAAAGAAAAAAATATACAAATGTCTTGTCACATACAATTACCTCTGTTTCCCAGTTACTGCTAACACACATGCCATGTTTGTCAGAGCACTGCAGTTCCCTCCAGTGAAGGGTGGGTGAACGTGAATAATTAAACAGCAATCTTCCAGAGACATTAAACAGCAGTTACCTGCAATTTCTTGCAAGCGATCTTCATCAATGTTAGGGTCAAAATCACTTCCCAAGACATCTGTACTCCAGGTCTCACTCACTGTTTCTGATATATCTCTATCGTCTGTCAGTCCCATCATGTCACGAATTTCAAACTTCCTCAGCTTATCATCGAGATTATCCTGGGTTGTAGCTATCAAAAACAAAATTAAGCACTTAAAAAATGGTAGCACAGCTATCATTTTTTATATCAACTTTAAAGACCTTTTGTCTTTGAATTTTAAGTTACATACTTTTTTAACATCAACACTCAGCACATAGTACAAAAAAAACACTGAATTACCCCCTCACGGATGTACTCTTTCCCTCTCTGAACTGAGCTCTGCATATGTCCTCCCCCTTACGGTAACTGTCTCCCTGTCCTCTAGAGTGTGACTCTGGTCAAGAATTGGGATATATTCCTCTCTCTCTAAATCTGCACAGGCCTGATTGCCTGCTTTGTCCAAAAGAGTAAGGAGGAAGTGTGACAGTTGCAAGGTTAGGCCTCAAGTGAACTTATAAACATCTCTTCTCTCTCATCCTTGCTTCTCCCATGAGGACAAGCTGAAACCAGCCTGTTGGAGGATGAGGAAACACATGGGACAAAGCAAAGGTCATCCTAGACCAGCCAGCTCCCCAGTGACCAATGGACCCCCAGCTAAGATTAATAGAGCTCCTACTCGACCACTGGTGACCAGAGATGCATGAGTGAACCTGGTCCAAATCAGAACCACCACCTGGCTGACCCAGAGACTTGAGAACAAAAATAAACGTTTATTGTTTTAAGGCACCAAGTTTTGGGGTGGTTTGCTATGTATCATTATTGTGGCAATAATGAACAGATAAACCCATACCAAAAAAATTTTTTCCCACTTGACTTGGATACATTCCCCCAATCCTAGAGTTTTCTCTCTTCCCTTGACCAATGAGAATCAGTCTGTAACTTGCCCCAAGTCACTCTTTTTCTTTCTTTTTCTTTTTTCTTTTTTTAAATCTTTTGGCCACGCTGCACGGCATGTGGGATCTTAGTTCCCCGACTGCGGCCCTGCATTGGAAGCTTGGAGTCTTAACCACTGGACCGCCAGGGAAGTCCCACTCACTTCTCAACCTAGTATCTCACAAAGTGTAGACTGCCAACCACACATATCAGAATCACCTAGAGGGCTTTTTAAAGAGGTGATATTCTTTCAACTTCTGTCTTAAGATAATATTATTTTAGTTTTCTGTTATTTGCAGAAATTTTAATCCTGAATAATACAGTGACAATCTGATCCAGTAAAAACACAGCCTTACTTTTATTCAACCCACACATAATGCAAATGGCAACACTCTTTTCCTCTCTAAAAACAGACTGAACCAGGATTTCTAGAAATGAGACACAGGAAATTCCTTTTCTCCTCCCTAACTCCCCAGGTGATTTTTACACACACTAAAGTCACTGCCTCAAATCCAGTGGAGGGCATCTGCCCTCAACACTCCTGTGAAAGCCACCATTGATCTTTAAAGGAAAACATTCCAGAGAGCTTTTTCATATTAACCTCCCTAAAGCACAGCAGGGATCCATGTACTTTTCATCCTTACCTCATATTATTAGCCTACCTGGCAGTTCCTGAGTAAGTACTATGGTTTCCCACCTCCCCTGACTTGCTTATACTATTCCCTCACAGAGAATATCTCTACTTTCAGCCAGTGCAATACCAGCCAGGCTTTGAGGTTATTTTTCTCTCCCAATAAGCTTTTCCCTACACTTTCAACGACATGTATTTCTCACTCAGAACTGCCAAAGCACTTTTATGATAATTTTAATCACTTGTGTACCATTCTCATCCTATTCTAAGTTCCTTGAGCCCTGAGTATCTACCTTAGTAGCCCTTAAAATTTTAATATTATGGAATTCAAGCAATTCATTTTAATTATTCTATGTAATTTAAGCCTAAATAGTCCACTTGGCAACTAAACACACATTTTTTTTTTTTTTTTGGCCACACAGTGCATCTTGTGGGATCTTAGTTCCCTGACCAGGGATTGAACCCAGGCCACCACAGTTAAACTGCCGAGTCCTAACCACTGGACCGCCAGGGAATTCCCAGCTAAACACATTTTTAAGAACTGAAGGAACTGTGAATAAATGCAAGTATAACAGTCATTATATAATCAACTGAACACAGCATCTTACATGGAAACAGACTGCTTATTCTGCAACCAGGTAAGTGCTTGACTTCTTGAGCAACTGAATTCAACATCACTTTACCTTGCTCATGTTCTAATAGCTGTAGAGCTTCAACTCCATTACTCCCAGAAGGTCCTGCTCCAAGTTCTGACACAGATTCCCCTTCCAGGTCTAGTGAGGATACTGAATTAGAACGATTTGAAGGACCTAGAGAAATGTTTATACTGTGAGTGAGCTTTTTAAGACAATCTTAAGCCACCATGTAATTTTTCGTGCCTTGATAAGAGACTAAAAAGACGGACTAAAGTGTTATTAATGTTGTTATAACCCTAAAAATAAATACACCCTTTAAGCCAGAAATTCTGCTTTTAGAAACTTATCCTAAGGAACTAATCAAAAAATCATCTAAGGTTTGCTTGCTGCAGGGTTTCTTATAATGTCTGAAAATTGGAAGCAACCTACATGCGTAATCATAGAAAAATGTTTAAATAAATTATGATAAATGCTCATTTGAAGTTGAAGAAAACAGCCATTAAAAACCATGTTATTTAAGAATGCTAAATTACAAAGGGAAATGTTACTGTTATATAGTTAAACAAAAAAGGTTACAAAATAGCATAAGCCTAATTTTGCTATAAATAAACAAAAATGTTAACTGTTATTAATAGAATGGTAAGGTTACAGATGGTTCAATTTTTTCCTTCATTCTCTAGAATGAATGTACACTACTTATGTTTTCGAAAGTGAGAAAAAAAGGAAAAGTTATTACCGTTTATGTTCATTTTAAAATGTTAATCAACTTGAAACTTTTTCATTAAAAAACCTTCTCCTAACACATGGAGTGACATTCTCTCACTTTACACTCCTGCCTTTAAGTTTCTTTTTTTATTCCTACTCTACTTCCATTGTATCTTTCTGCTTCACCAAAACATTAAAAGTATACACAACATCCTGGGCAAGGATATACAATGGAGAAAAGGCAGCCTCTTCAATAAGTAGTGCTGGGAAAACTGGTCAGCTACGTGTAAAAGAATGAAACTAGAACACTTCCTAACACCATACACAAAAAAACTCCAAATGGATTAAAGACCTACATGTAAGGCCAGACACTATAAAACTCCTAGAGGAAAACATAGGCAGAACACTCTATGACATACATCAAAGCAAGATCCTTTTTGACCCGCCTCCTAGAATCATGGAAATCAAATCAAGAATAAACAAATGGGACCTCATGAAACTTAAAAGCTTTTGCACACCGAAAGAAACAATAAACAAGACTAAAAGGCAACCCTCAGAATGGGAAAAAATAATTGCCTATGAAACAACAGACAAAGGATTAACCTCCAAAATATACAAGCAGCTCATGAAGCTTAATACCAAAAAAGCAAATAACCCAATCCACAAATGGGCGGAAGACCTAAATAGACATTTCTCCAAAGAAGACATACAGATGGCCCACAAACACATGAAAAGATGCTCAACATCACTAATCATCAGAGAAATGCAAGTCAAAGCCACAATGAGGTATCACCTCACACCAATCAGAATGGCCATCATCACAAAGTCTGGAAACAACAAATGTTGGAGAGGGTGTGGAGAAAAGGGAAGTCTCCTGCACTGTTGGTGGCAATGTAAGTTGGTACAGCCACTATGGAAAACAGTTTGGAGGTTCCTTAAAAAACTACAAATAGAACGACCATATGATCCAGTCATCCCACTACTGGGCATATACCCAAAGAAAACCATAATCCCAAAAGAAACTTGTACCATAATGTTTATTGCAGCACTATTTACAATAGCCAGGACATGGAAGCAACCTAAATGCCCATCAACAAATGAATGGATACAGAAGATGTGGCATATATATACAATGGAATATTACTCAGCTATAAAAAGGGATGAGATGGAGCTATATGTAATGAGGTGGATAGGCCTAGAGTCTGTCATACAGAGTGAAGTAAGTCAGAAAGAGAAAGACAAATATTGTATGCTAACTCACATATATGGAATCTAAAAATGGTACTGATGAACTCAGTGACAAGAACAAGGACACAGATACAGAGAATGGACTGGAGAACTCGAGGTCTGGGAGGGGGCGGGGGAGTGAAGGGGAAGCTGAGACAAAGCGAGAGGGTAGCACAGACATATATATACTACCAACTGTAAAATAGATAGTCAGTGGGAAGTTGCTGTATAACAAAGGGAGTCCAACTCGAGGATGGAAGATGCCTTAGAGGACTGGGGTGGGGAGGGTGGGGGGGACTCGAGGCGGGGGGGGGGGGAGTCAAGGAAGGGAGGGAATACGGGGATATGTATATAAAAACAGATGATTGAACTTGGTGTACCCCCAAAAAAATAATAAATAAATAAATAAAATTTAAAAAAAAATGGATTGAAGACCTAAATGTAAGGCCAGACACTATAAAACTCCTAGAGGAAAACATAGGAAGAACACTCTTAACCCTAACCCTAACCCAAACCCAAACAACCCAATCAAAAAATGGGCAGAAGACCTAAATAGGCATTTCTCCAAAGAAGACATACGGATGGCCAACAGGCACATGAAAAGCTGCTCAACATCACTAATTATTAGAGAAATGCAAATCAAAACGACAATGAGGTATCACCTCACACCAGTCAGAATGGGCATCATCAGAAAATCTACAAACAGTAAATGCTGGAGAGGGTGTGGAGAACAGGGAATGCTCTTGCACTGTTGATGGGAATGAAAATTGATACAGCCACTACAGAGAACAGTATGGAGGTTCCTTGCAAAACTAAAAATAGAACTACCATATGACCCAGCAATCCCACTGCTGGGCATATACCCAGAGAACACCATCATTCAAAAAGACACATGCACTCCAATGTTCACTGCAGCACTATATACAATAGCCAGGACATGGAAGCAACTTGATTGTCCATTAACAGATGAATGGATAAAAAAGATGTGGTACATACAAACAATGGAATATTACTCAGCTGTAAAAAGCAATGAAACTGGGACATTTGTAGAGACATGGATAGACCCAGAGACTGTCATACAGAGTGAAGTGAGTCAGAAAGAGAAAAACAAATATCATATATTAACACATATATGCGGGCTATACAAAAATGGTACATATCAACCGGTTTGCAAGACAGAAATAGAGACACAGATGTAGAGAACAAACATATGGACACCAAGTGGGGAAAGCGGGGAGGGTTGGGGGGGGGGATGAAATGGGAGATTGGGATACCAAATAGTACACTCTAAATATATGCAGTTTATTGTATGTTAACTGTATCTCAATAAAAGTTCTTAAAAAAAAGTATACACAACATCCTGAAACACTAGTGAGTCCATTTTTTTCCATTTAGACATGCATTATATCCCTCTAAAGGAGCTCTATAAGCTTTGGTATATATTAGTATGAGTGAAATAAAACTTGGTATTATTCAAGTCTCAATGAAGACTTAGATTGTTTCTATTTTATATGACCAAAGGTCTCTTGCAATCTTAATTTTATTCAAAAAAACAATCTTCATAGCCAACTGTTCAGGATCATTAGAGGAAAACTTCATTTCTCTCCTCAGTCAGAGGCACAGATGGCATAATTATAATTTATAAGGCTCCTTTAAAGAACACAAAACAAAATATTACTTGAATCACACAACTCCTTGAATGAAGTAACCCTTCACCTTCAGATATTCCTTCCAGATTATCACTGCAGAGGGAAAAGCGCAAGGTTTTATCAGGTTTACCGTGGAGTTTGTTTTCATCGACAGGGACATCTCCTTGTCCTCCATCCGAAAGCTGCATGTTTAGGACCTGAAAAAATAAAATGCCATTAGTTTATCACAACTGAAAGATTACTGATAAGAAAACAAACCATGGCAAATAAATGCATATTTAAGTTTGTCTTAATATGAAATTATCATTTTAAACTAAAATGCCCCATTTATAGGGCTCCAATCAAGTTTTTAAGTACCCCAGGATAAAAGTGTATCAGTTAGAAGAACTGAACCTATGCCTTTCCATCACCCTACCAGTATCAGCAATTGCACAGGCAATCGGACATCAATGAGCAATGATTAGGACTGCAGGAATCAGAGGCTTCAGACTCAGCAGTCCGGTACTCCTAGTTCTGCCATGGGCCAACTATGTAAATCTGGATACGTTTTTTAAGCTCCCTGAGCTTCACCTTCTTCATCTATACCATGGTGATAGTAGCAGTATATATGCCACAGAGTTGCTGAGGATTAAATAAAAAGATGCATATAAAGCATCTGGCACAGTAAAATGACATATTAATTTTGTGTGCATTTTTCCCAAAGTTAATAAACTAATTAATAGGAAGAAAACATATGAATAAATTATTTTGTAGGCACCTGAATTAATCAGCCTAGTTTGAACCTTCATTCAGTCACCATACACACGGCCATAAAGTCCATATCAGAAGCCGAAGTATGACTTCTAAGCCACATCTAGCTTAGAGTTGATTGCCTTTTTACAGTGCTTTCTATCTGTTAGATGATTTCCAAATAACATAATTACTTCTCACTCCCCACAAGCCTCACAACAGCTTTGTATGTGTACCTCCAACTTAACGAAGAAATGAGTGCTTTGCTGGAAGTCACAGCGTGTGTGAAACACACCTGGAACTTAAACTCACAACCAGGGCTTCCTAGGTGGCGCAGTGGTTAAGAATCCGCCTGCTCCAGCAGTTGGATTCCTGCTCCAGGAAGATCCCACATGCCTCGGAGCAACTAATCCCGTGTGCCACAGCTATTGAGCCTGTGCTTTAGAGCCTGTGAGCCACAACTATTGAGCCCGTGTGCCGCAACTACTGAAGCCCACGTGCCTAGAGCCCGTGCTCCACAACAAAAGAAGCCACGGCACTGAGAACCCCCCGACCACAAGGAAGAGTAGACCCCACTCATGGCAACTAGAGAAAGCCCGCACACAGCAATGAAGACCCAACACAGCCAATAAATAAATAAATTAAAAAAAACCTCACAACCACTGGGCTCCTAGGCTGCTGCTGGAATATGAAGAGCAGTGTCCTCGATTAAAAAGAAAAAGCCAATACAAAGCCAAAACAAGCAAAATCCCCCCAAAAACCCCCAAAACAAAATACCCTTTAGACACTGCTTTGAACCTGCTTTTTTTTTTTTGGCACACAGGCTTAGTTGCTCTGCGGCATGTGGAATCTTCCTGGAGCAGGGATCAAACCCGTGTCCCCTGCATTGGCAGGCGGATTCTTAACCACTGCGCCACCTAGGAAGCCCCATGAACCTGCATTTTTATAAGTTTAATTAAAGGTTTTCTAATGGCTCTATGTATTTACTCATGTGATGCTTTTAAAAATTCATTTAAAAATAGGGGTTTTCCCTATTTGCTTGAAATTAAATGCAGACATAAAGATTTTACCTTTTGTATTTTTAAGATAACTTGAACCTTTACACTCATCATAGCAAGTGGTATGAATTAACATAAAACAAAAGGATCATACCACAGTCTAGATATTTCCCCGCACAGGAATGCAGGCAGCTGGGGGCTAGGGGAAGGTAACAGGGGAAGGTAAAATGCCACAAAGCTCTCTGACTGAAATGCAGCAGTTTTTTTCCTCATTAAGCATTCCCCCGGTTGTTTTAAGTTCTTTATCATATTCCAGAGTTCCTAAAAAGTTGATTCTGACAGTTTTTGCCAGCTTATTCATTTTGAATGTGTGTGTGGAAGACAAGGCTGTGGAGTTTGATGGTCCTCTTTCCTACAAGTCTTGCCACTTAATCAATCACCATCATCACTGTATCAACCACCGTAACTGGTCCCTCCTTCCCAGGCCAGGAACAGGCTTTCTTGAATATTAAGCAGGCAATGTTGAAGATAAGAAAATGCTTCTTTCTCAAGAGGTCACATTCTGTGAGAAGAGGCTCCTATCTTTAAAGTCAAAATTTCTTTCCATTTGCTTCTATCCCAAGCTCTTCTGTTTACAAATATCTCAAAACTGATTCTCACACCCCCAACCCCAATTTCTTCAAAATATTTTACTTAGTTTTCTCTTTCATTTCTTCCTAACTAGCCAAAGAACAGAAATTGTTTCTAAACAACTGTTTGGCTCTTTAAAGCAGGAATATCACTAGTATATCATTAAAAAGAAAAGAAACATAAAACATTTCCTAGAGGTCACTGGAAAAGTCTCTTCAATGTCCATACCACAATTCCCTGGCTCCCTGCCTCTTCCACTACTATTAGGAAAATTCCTTTTGGTATGGATCTGGTTACCAACTACAGTACCATAGATGTATTAACGTGAAGGGCCTCCACAGCTGTTGAGAGGGAGTTGAGCACTTGATGAGGTATCATAGTAGACCCACTGAAGATAATGAAAAATACTTATTAAATGTATACAGAAGCAAGTGACCTTTACTGAGAAGAATCTAAAGTTCTTAACATTAACAGCTACAAGTTAAGTGTAACAACACAGTCATACCTCATTTTCTGACATCATCCCTGGAGTAAGCTGGGGACCTGTTCCTAAGGAAATAACCAACACCTCCTCTGGCTGCACCTCCTGGATGGTTTCTTGAGCTGATCCTTCATGGTCCATATGTAAGTCCATTAGAACATTGGTGCGGCTTCTGCTCCGAGTTGCTAATAAAAAAATTTCAAGTAAAATAATTTACAGAGGAAAAGATAAAATGAAGAAAATGGCACATTAGTACAAAAATACATTTTCTACTAATGTAGAACATCTGCACATGCACAAAAAGAGTGGTGAGAACGTGAATTAAAAAAAATAAAAAATAACCGTATCTTCCCAACTACTCTACTAATGACTAATACAAATTCTTCAAAACTGATCAACAGAAACAACAATCCATGTTCACCTGACAGGGAGTGACACACAGTTTACACCTGGAGAACAGCAAACACATCCCAATCAATTTAAGACTTGGGGGTGACAAGAAAAGCATTACTCTACTCCTTATCTTTTCAAGATATAATACCTTCAACTATTTCTCCTACAAAATGATTTAACTGCCACAGGTCTCTCATACTAATAACTAAACTTATAAGCACTAGAAAATTTCTCGTAGAAATCTGATAGCCATATAAAGTTACACATGTTAATGAGGCAACTGTTGACAAAACCAGAATCAGTTTTTGAAAACACACTGTTTTTCCCGAAATGTATTTATCTCTCTCCAAAGATGCAAAAGAGTTCTCTATGTTTGAATACAAGTTTCCTTTCTGCTTTATGGGAACATTCTGAATTAATGAAGGATCTAATTATTTGAGGGTGTTTTCCCCCTATCTATAAGTAAACAAGCAATACCTTTTTCTAAAGTAATCCATCCTACAGATCTTACAAGAACTTTTATTTTGGGTGGGGTTTTTTTGATTGTTTTGTTTTTTGGCCACACTGAGCAGCTTGTGGGATCTCAGTTCCCCAACCAGGGATCAAACCTGGGCCCTTGGTAGTGAAAGCACAGAGTCCCAACCACTAGACTGCCAGAGAATTCCCTATGAAGAACTTTTGGAAACTAAAAGATTTAGATGGTTTGTGACAAATTCTCTATGAATTTTAGTCCTCTGTGGTAAGTTTCAGTTTTCTTTCAGAGGACAATAAAATTCAACACAACCAGAATACTAAATACTCTTTCAAGGCAAAATAATCAAAAGCACAGACATAAAGCAAAAACACTCAATAATAATCAGTCTTTCATCTTCAGTTTGAATGAAAGCTGACCTACCTGAAGACAGAAATATAAACAATCATGTTCTCTCCACAATGCTGTAGATCAGTTCATCAATCACTCTTACTTTCAAAACTCAAAGCACATAACTTTCAAAAGCCTAAAACAGGTTCACTCACACCTTTCTTTGCTGTCTTCTCTTGAACTGTAAACTTAAATTCAACTTTATGAACAACTACATGAATCTTAAGGAACAAACTTTATAATTTACAAAAATGCAAGTAATCAAATTTCATGTAGCAATTTACATAAAGCAAAAGCAACATGCACATGGAGCATAATTTCACAAACTGTTTCTTAAATAAAAGTTATATAAGAAAAGGAGGACTTCCTAGGTGGCGCAGTGGTTAAGAATCCACCTGCCATTGCAGGGGACACGGGTTCGAGCCCTGCTCTGGGAAGATTCCACATGCCACGGAGCAACTAAGCCCATGTGCCACAACTATTGAGCCTGTGCTCTAGAGCCTGTGAGCCACAACTATTGAGCCCATGTGCCACAAATATTGAAGCCCACGCGCCTAGAGCCTGTGCTCCTCAACAAGAGAAGACACTACAATGAAGAAGCCTTGCACCACAGTGAAGAGTAGCCCCCACTCGCATCAACTAGAGAAAGCCCGTGTGCAGCAACGAAGAGCCAACGCAGCCAATAAATTAAAAAAAAAAAGAAAAGAAAAGGAACAGCCTATTACCCACCAAATGGGGTTACTAGAGTAATATGAGCAGTAAGATTGGTGGCTGAGGAATCCCAGGCAGTGATGGCTGCTAACTGTTGTCCTGGGTTGTGAAAGCATTAAATAGAAAGAAAATCAACCCTCTGAATAATGGACACATCTTTTAAAATATGAAATAAATTCAATGACCAGGTCACATGACTACACAAAATAATACTGGGCAAACATTTGAAATTTACTTTCCATTATACTCTTATTTAATGACACTCTGGATGACAAGAAATGAAACGACTCATGTACACAAGTGAATCATGGAGAAAAAAAATCTCTGGTTTACTAAAAATCATTTATTTGCTCATGTTAAAAAAGTGCAAATAGCCTATAATATTAAAAATCATTGCGTGCCAAGTTTTTTTTCTGTTTTTAATTCTGAAAATTGACATTTTTGAGATGACGATAGCCAAAGACTTGAAGAATATAATGCCACATTCCTGTTGATGTTACTCCATATTATGTTAAAAGGTAGATTAATTTTAAGACACTGACAGTTCTTAACAAATCAGCTCATGGGAGTTTAAAAATGAAATCCCGTTCCTCAGAACGTACAAAATATAATAACTATTCACGCTCACTAACTGCCACTGAGCTACTCGTTACCATTAAAAAGTTGGTGCCAAAATGCTCTGCTCCCTCGGCCTAAACACTCTGTGTCTTGTTCCCTTTGTTTAAATTCCATTCACCCTCCAAAAGAAAGTGCAGCCTTCACCTGCTCCAGGATATTCTCCTGACAGAATCACCACACCACTAAGTTAGGTGTCCCCATAACCCTCTATGCTAATCCATCAGACACTCAGCACACTGAAGGGTGCTGTCTCTTCCCGTTCTAACTAGACTGTCAGCAGCTAAGCTGAGTGTGAGGGCATGACTGGTCTTTGTATCCCCAGTGTTGAACACTGCCCTGCCTGCAGGACAGTGATCAGACCTACTCTTTTTGTGTGGATTTTCTGCATGAATTAAATGTGAAAGAACATTTAGAAAGTGTGTACCCTGTGTCTGGTACATAGTATATGCTCAATTTGTGGGTTTATATAGATATTATTACAGATTATACAGATTTATTATAGACAATAAATGTTTACTAAGGAAATAAGGCTTAATTAAACCTAATTCTTAATAAACAACAAAATAAAATGAAATTTTTGCCTTATTTTATAAAATAACAAAGATCTTAACTCAGTCAATAAGACTATTAATAATAATGAAAAAATAATAACTATATATTTTCAACTTTACTGACAAACTTCTAAAATAATATTTTATTATATTATTTAGAACTTTGTAGAAAGGACAGGGCTACATAATTCAAATCATGACTACTTACAACAAATCACATTTTCAAAATTTTCTAGGACACTAAAATATAAACAAAGCATACTGTAAGTGGCATGATTCTAATTTATTATGAAAAGTGTGTCTAGATAAAGCTAAAGCCTACTGATGAACCTTAACTAATCTGGTGCAATTTTTTTTTTTAATTTTAAAAACTGACTTACTATCAGTAAAAATGAAGAGAAGAACTTCTCCAAATTATTTAAAACTATACTCCCAAATGCTACGCAATAATGAGGGCTAATAAAGAAATATTAAATTTAAAAGAAAGCCTCAACATGAGAAATTCTCTTTACCTATAGGCAATCGATTCTTTTTATTTGCTGGAGTGGTTGCTGGAGACAGCTGAGGAGTACTGTAGGGAGTCATTTCCAAACTGCTGCTTTTTCCTGGCCTTGCCTGGGGTAGGTTTGCTAATAAATTGTCAAGAGCCATTCTGTCTTCTCTCAGTTGATCTCCAGACATCACACTCTTCATAAAATTCACCTGGCAAAAGTAAAAGGACATTAGCTTCTGAAATCAATTTTTCAAACACAATATTTCTCACACAATGTACTCATCTATGACTCTGCCCATGTTTAGATAAATGACTTCTGAGAAAATCCTATTAAAGAATAAAGCCATTACCAGAGTAATAAGCTGACTGTAGGTTATATAAACCACAGTTCTGCTTAACCCTTCTAGAAGATTAACAGAGGACATTGGCGGGGTCTCCACTGCACGGCCTCCAATCACCACATCAAGGAAAGCAGCAACACAGCTCTGTTCAAATAGGAGAAAAAAATCACAGTGAAATACTTCCCCTTTAAATTAAGGGAACAAAATGTCTGATTACAGTGGACAAGCATGTAGAAAGTTTTTCTTCTTGAAATTTATATTAAACCCAACATTTAAAAAAATTAAACTCTTCATGAATGGATATAAAATAATCTCCAACATATTCTGATACGTGAAACAAACGAGGCAGAACAGTGCACACCAGGGGCGGGGGGGAGGGGGGGGAGGTTAAATGAATTGGGAGATTGGGATTGCCATATATATGTTACTAACAAGAAAATAAATATCAAATTGTACACTTTAAGAAAAAAAGAACAGCACACAATCCTACCATCTGTAATTAGGAAAATATATTAGGAATTTGCTTGTATACATATAGACTTCTTAAAGGACACAAAAGATTGATAACATCAAGAACCTTTGGGGGATTAAATGAAGGTTAGAGATCAGAGGTGGAAGGGAAACTTCACTATATAACCTTTGAATTTTAACCTAGGTTGAATGTACAGCCTACTCAAAATATGATAAATTTTTATTTAGTTAAAGCAACTGAACAATGCCATGTTAACTTATGAAATACACTTAAAATTATATAATTATTGCTGATTCATATATTCAGACGATTTAGTGATAATTTTTTTAAATCAGATTTTTAAAAATAATCTTAATAGCTCTTTGGCTCTCATTACAATGGCATCTCAACATTTCTATAAGTGAGAATTAGCAATCTTTTTTTTTTAATGAAGTATAGTTGGTGTTTATATATTTTTTTCTTTTTGAGAATTAATCATCTTTGATGACATCATCCTTTAAATGCTGCTGATGCGACACTGTATCCTCTACAGCCGAACCAAGGGTAACTGAAAAGAATATTTAATTTACACATCACCTAGGGACAAGATTATTTAATAAAGAGAATAGTTGGGTTCACTAATACTTCAGCAGAACTTTCTATAAACAGTACGTCACATGACACAGTATTCACTCTTACTTTGTCAAATTTTCCAAGGCTGCTCTTTGTCCGGGGATCTCCCTCTTCAGAGCCAGTCATTGCTAATTGCTGCAAAAGGCGGCCAACCTGCAACCCAGAGCAGAGGTGGGAAGACACAGGCTGTAGACACTTACAGAGTCCTCACTGTGAAAGCACTTCTGTTCCATGCTAAAAATCTGTTTCATAAGAATATTCACACCACCTGACCAGGCATACAAAACAGGATCCCAAATAAAATGAGCATCTTGTCTATGTCAGCTTTTACTATATTTTATTACATTCAGACTGAGTTATAAGGAATAAGTAGAAAATTTTGCTTTGTTTTTAACACATTATTACAACATCAGGAAATGAAGGTGCACACCTTTGTTTCTGCAATTGTACTTTTCATGGTCAGAAATTTAATTAATTTGTAAAAGCTAACTCAAAACTATCTCAAGTTATTAAGTCCTCTTCCCTATAGTTCATAAAGTACTCAAGGTAAAGATTTTTTTTCTAGACTTCTAAGCAAACAATTCCTACAGAACATAAGCTGTTTCAAAAATAAACATTAATTCACAGAGCCAGTTCCTTACTGCCAAAGTGAACTGTTAATCCACTCTCTTTAAAGGCACTTTGCTGAAAGTTATTATCCTACAGCATCATCTTCTTCATATTTGGGACAATCCCCCCTTTTACTCATCTTAAAAACATGTGATTCAATCTCTGTTGGACTGACAAAAATAAAACCACAATAACAGTATCATAAGAATAAATTTAGTGTTTCAGAGATGATTAAAAAAATTTTAATTTTATTTCAGGGACGTCTATATAGTTAATTTCCAAACACCCCAATATGACAGAACTGATCATGAAAAAAAGCTCATCAATTAAAAAAAAAAAGATCACCCAAAGATATATTCTATTCCAAATAAACTCTGTCTCTTCTTCAAGTACTTCTTGAAGATACCTGAAGATAAGATATAACTAAAAATCCCTTAAAAAATAATAACATGATTTCAGTAGTTCAGATGATTAGGGAAATAAGTGCTAATATAGACCCAAAAACCCTCTTTCCAAAACTTTTACGTACAAAAGTTTCAGATTTCAAAACTTGGAGATTTTTAGAAAGGTTGGTTACTGCAAACATGTAACATGTCCAGTATTTAGGCTGGCATCCTAAAATCAGACATATTAACATTCCTGCAGCACAACATGAATATCCATTAACATGAAATGGAATAACTAATAATTTTAGTCTGTTAGTTCAGGTTAGGTTTTGCTACCAAATGAAGTATAAAAGACAGTCAGTTTTCAATCATTCTGGATTTTAAAATCATGGGAAATCAACTATACATTCAAGTGTGTGAGGACTCCATCTAAAAACTAACACAAGGGACTTCCCTGGTGGTCCAGCGGTTAAGAATCCGAGCTTCCAAGGGGATATATGTATACATATGGCTGATTCACTCTGCTGTACAGCAGAAACTGGCACAGCAGTGTAAAACAACTATACTCCAATAAAAATAAATAGATAAAAAAAAGAATCCGCGCTTCCACTGCAGGGGACATGGGTTCGATCCCTGATTGGGGAACAAGGATCCACACGCCATGCAGTGTGGCCGAAAAAAAAAAAAAAACTAACACAAAATATAAGAAGCAAATATTTAGGACAGTTTGGGGAAAAGGAATGGCAAGAATATATGAATAACATCATCATACTTTCTGTCGCCAACCCCACTGCTCAACAACTGATTTTAAACTGAATGCCTAGCAAAAGCATACCTGCATCAGATTAAATCTCGCCACCTCATTAATAGGAGCATCAGAAATTATTCCATACTGTTCTGGATTGACAACCGCTGGACAGATGAAGCAGGCCAACAAGAGATCAGTACACATTGCCCTGACCTCCCCAATTTCCAGTCTATCTACACAGGAGAGAGTTTTGTACATCTGTGACACGATCCATCGCAAACTATGTGGAAAGCAGTATGTGTTCTGTTTGAGATAACCAATAAATTTGTTCACCAAAGCCACTAGTTTGGCCTCATTGGAATCCACCATCTCTTGAACCTTTTGCCTGAATCTATCTGAGCCTTTCTCTCCAAACAGTTTTTCCTGCTGAGATGGGGAGAACCTCTCGATGAGCTTGTTAGGGTCTGTTTCCAGGTGATCCTCGTCTTCAACAAGCAGCTGCATGATTGGCTCATGTAAAGTAGCTGTGAGGAAAAGTTTGGCAGAAAACAGTCCTTCAGAAAAGAGTTTAAATAAGATGCTGAAGGCACAAGTTCCTCTCCTCAAAAGTCGCCGGGGGTTGTCACTTTCTTTAAGTTCAAATTCAATCAAGTATCTCAACACCTGAAGGAGGTAGCTTTCATCTTCTTGCATGATGCAGTTGCCATAGAGAGAGGTAAAAACTGTGTAAATAACACCTTGTGTGTTCTCCTGATTAAGTTTCTCTCCAGCAACCAAAGAGGAGGCAATAAGACGAGGATTCTCCCTTACTCGACTTAGGAATTCTCCATAAGCAGTCTCCTGGAATCCCAACTGCTTATACCCGTCGACAAACTGTGTATCTTCCAAAACCTTGGCATGCTGGCAACATTCAGCAGGGGACGCTTCAGCACTAAAAAATGAGCAAACAAGCAAAATAATAAAATTAACAACAATAATAACATACTATACTGAATTATGGAAATGTGAGTTGATGATAGTCATGGCAATGAGATCACTCAGAACTGCTAAAATCTTTTAGACCACCAGCACCTAAATGTGTAAAGAAAGTCAAAATCAAAAAGTAGGATAAAGTCTTCATATTAAATCAGTTCAATGAAAAGTACCGAGAAGAACATGGAATCATACAGTATGTACTCTTCTATGCCTGGCTCCGTTTCTCAACAGTATACCACAGCACCACTATTTCTAGATTTAAAGACTGCTTCTTGGAACAACAGAACAATGAAGCATTAACACAATGAAAAATGAAGTCTCTAAAACTGAAAAGTAGATACACAATAGCAAAACATGAAAATGTATATATTAAATAATATTAGGAGAAAAGCAGAACACAAGATAATTTACTCTCTACAATAATAAAATGTTACATAATGCCAAGATACAAAATTAATTGGTGTGGTACAAAATATTAATGTTCAAGTTATAATTCTCTACAACGGTGCTTAGGTTAATAGGTTACTTAAACAAAATAAGCAAAGACTCACCACTGAGATGCTGATTTAAACTATCTTAAACCATGCATTTTGTTGGAAATAGATTTGTTTATTTGCAGTTAGCAGTTATATAACTGCTATAAGCAGAATTATAGTGGTTCACAAAATTTAAGACCTCAAAACCCTTTCCTTACCTGGTTATGATAAGCCGATCCAAATTAATTCTCTGTTGCTTAGCGATCCATGCTGTACGATACAACTTTTCGGCCGTCTTAAGTACATCTGCATTGAGCCTCTGAATGAGCTGTTTCTCAGAGTTTACATATAAGCGTTCCTGCTTGAGGTGATGGGCCAGAGTATGAATATCTAGCTTCACCATCTTCAAATGTGGACAAGGTACAAAGGCTGATCACTGAGAACAAAAAGAAAATTTTTTATGTCACTTAAATTGTTTTCCAAAAATCAAAGGGGGTAGGAGAACACATGAAAAATTAGGCCACCTTTAGTATCATGGTTAGCTCTAATTTTAAAATTATATATATGTTTTGTTTTGTTTTTTTACAGTAGAAGCATTACAGGTCCAATAAAGAAAAACTGGTAAACACAGATAAGCAACAAAAAAAAAAAAAAAAAAAAAGAAAAGCTCTTAATAAGGCCAGTGCTCAGAGGCAGCCACTGTAAATATCTTGCATATATCCTTCAAGTCCAGTGTCTATTTATTAACACTGGACTTCCCTTGCCTGTTCTCTTTAACGCTGTAATCAATCAACATAGCCTGTTGACTCTTTCTTTAAAGCACATCTCAAATGGGACTGCTTCTCACCACCTCCATCACCATCTCTCACCCAAAGGTCTCTAACCACCACTTCCTAACTGACCTCCCTGCTTCATTTCTTGTACTACTGGAGTCTGTTCTCTACGTAGCATAGAGCAGCCTTTAAATTTAAGTCTGGTCACTTTATTCCCCCTCTAGAAACTGTCCAAAGGCTTATTTTACACTTAGAATGAAATCTGAAGGTGCTACATGATCTATTCCTCCAACCTCATCTCCTGCCATTATAACCCCTGCTCACACAGCTCCAGACACGCTGGCCTCCTTGCTTGAACAGATCAAGCATGTCCCATCCCCAAAGCCTCTACATTTGCTGATCCCTCTCTCTGGAAGGCGATTCCTCCAGATGCCTTTGCAAGGCTGGTGCCTTTACTTCATTCAAGTCTCTCTGCTTAAGTGTCTATTTAGAAAGGCCTTCTGAGACAACTCATTCTAAAACAGAAAATATCACTTCCTATTCCCTCTTCCGGCTTTTTTTTTAAGCACTTGCCCCTACCCAGCATTATGCTACATGCATGTTCATCATGCTTAGAGTATGGCTCCCCCATTGAAAGGCAAGGGCCGCCAAGGCCAAGGTTTGTCTGCTCTGTCGACTTGTTTTGTCGACTTGCAGCTGTAATTTCAGGGCTGAGGAGAGGGCCTGGTTCACAGCAGGAGTTGAATAAGTATTTGCCAAAGGAATGAATGAAATCACACAATTCTTGTTTGTCTAGTAGCTAAACAAACTGATAAAAATAGCACACATATTTTAAAGCATTATTATTTAAGCTATACTCTTGAAGCTGGAATGCCTGCCATACCACAAACGTTTTATCTGAGCAATAGAAGAGCTTGTGGCCCAGAGAGCAGAATACAACATTGTGTCCAGACAGCAGTCATTAAGTTAGAAAAATGTTTCTCATTAAGAATTAAACGTTAGGGGTGGGCAAGGAAAGGACTGGGAGTTTGGGATTAGCAGATGCAAACTATTACATACAGGATGGATAAACAAGGTCCTACTGTATAGCACAGGGAACTGTATTCAATATCCTGTGATAAACCATAATGGAAAAGAAAATGAAAAAGAATGTATATGTATAACTGAGTCACTCTGCTGTACAGCAGAAATTAAGCACAACATTGTAAAACAGCTATACTTCAATAAAAAATTTTTAAAAAGAATTAAACATTACGATTGTACACTTAAAAGTTGCTCACATGAAAAGCTGCTCAACATCACTAATCATTAGAGAAATGCAAATCAAAACGACAATGAGGTATCACCTCACACCAGTTAGAATGGGCATCATCAGAAAATCTACAAACAGTAAATGCTGGAGAGGGTGTGGAGAACAGGGAACGCTCTTGCACCGTTGATGGGAATGAAAATTGATACAGCCACTATGGAAAACAGTATGGAGGTTCCTTGCAAAACTAAAAATAGAACTACCATATGACCCAGTGATCCCACTGCTGGGCATATACCCAGAGAACACCATAATTCCGAAAGACACATGCACTCCAATGTTCATTGCAGCACTATTTACAATAGCCAGGACATGGAAGCAACCTGAATGTCCATCAACAGATGAATGGATAAAAAAGATATGGTACATATATACCATGGAATATTACTCAGCTGTAAAAAGCAATGAAACTGGGACACTTGTAGAGACAGGGATGGACCTAGAGACTGTCATACAGAGTGAAGTGAGTCAGAAAGAGAAAAACAAATATTGTATATTAACACATATATGCAGAATATAGAAAAATGGTACAAACCAACTGGTTTGCAAGACAGAAATAGAGACCCAGATATAGAGAACAAACATACGGACACCAAGTGGGGAAAGTGGGGAGGATGGGGGCGGGGGGGTGAATTGGGAGATTGGGATTGCCACATATACATTACTAATAAGAAAAAAAGGGGCTTCCTAGGTGGCGCAGTGGTTAAGAATCCGCCTGCCAATGCAGGGGACACGGGTTTGATCCCTGCTCCAGGAAGATCCCACTTAAAAAGAAAAAAAAATACCAAATTGTACACTTCAAAAACAAAATAAAATAAAATAAAAAGAACTGCCTAACAAAGAGGAAAGTGCAGCAAATAAATAAAGACACTAGATGTGGTCAGGAGACAGCTAAGCATTCACATAACAACACTGCCATCATGCAGGAGACTACAGATGTGCCACCAGAGGAACTGAGTGCAAGAACACGAAGGCCAGGCTGAAGACATCTCAGGGAGGTGACAGTGGTAAAAACTTTTCCATTCAAGGAATGCTGAGAGATTTTTCAGGACGTGGAAAGCACAAAGGGTAAAATGTTGATCTCAACTTAGAAAGGAATGTGAATTCACCAAGACAGAAAAAGATACCAGGCAAATAAGTCAAGCTCTGTTCAAACTACTGTTAATATAATTTTTAGAAATTAATAAGATGATTTCATTGCACTGTGTTCAATTATACTATAATAAATAAATAAATAAATAAATAAATAATACTTTTGGTTAAAAAAAAATTTGCTATGAGAGTAAAGCTTTAAATGCTCTCACCATAATAACAAGAAAATGGTAATTACATGAGGTGAAGCATGTGCTAACTAACCTTACGTTGGTTAACATTTTGCAATATATATGCACCAAATCATCATTACACGACAAACTTCCACAATGTTATATGTCAATTAAACTTCAGGGACTTCCCTGGTGGTGCAATGGTTAAGAATCCTCCTGCCAATGCAGGAGACATGGGTTCGACCCCCGGTCCGGGAAGATCCCGCATGCCGAGGAGCAACTAAGCCCGTGCGCCACAACTACTGAGCCCACGTGCCTAGAGCCCATGCTCCACAACAAGAAGCCACCATAATGAGAAGCCCACGTACGACAACAGAAGAGTAGGCCCCACTCGCCACAACTAGAGAAAGCCTGTGCACAGCAACAAAGACCCAATGCAGCCACAATAAATGAATAAAAAAAAATTTTTTTAATTATACTTCAATAAACCTGGAAAAAAAAAGTTGTCCCAGCCAATCAGATTCATAATGGATTTATTTGGAATTGATAAAATACAATTTGTAGTGAATTCAGATTCTGAAAGAAGTGATAACCTACCCCACAGAACTCTCAATATGTTTACAGACCCAATGAAAATATGCTCATATATATGAAATAAATATTTTTGGTACTAAGACTAAAAAAAAAAAGAATTAAACATTAAGGTAGCAGATGGAAATATATTTTAAACCACCTTATTTAAAGCAATAGATTCAACAATTTTTAATTAAGTTTGATTTCAGAAATTTAAAATTTTTTTTACTTTAATGAACTATGGATGACTAGGAAAGTTTCAGATATTATCATCTAACCTGAATTTAACTGCTTTAAAAACACTTTCCTGTACCTTATCAATTCCCTAGCAAACTATGAAAGCTATTACTCCAAGTCTCTTGTATTAAGACCCTCATATTGCTTTCCTCTCAAAAGGTTTAAGTATATCTACTTCACCAAAATGATTTGCTATTAAGACACAAAAGCATCTGTGTACATTCAAAAAAAAAATTGGTGTCATACATACATATACAATCTTATTAAGTCAGCCTAAAGAAAACACATACCAACTTTGTAGACTTCCATGAGGGAATTCCAACATCCTCTAGGGGGCTCTAAATCCACAGACTAAGAACAGAATCACTGAACAAATGGTTGTAATTATGAGAAGTATTATAGTTATGAAATGGGCTCTTAAAGATCTGTATGCTTCATTAATTAATTCTGTTACCTTGGGTACATAATGCATATTCTCTGATCCTCAGGGTTTTTTTCATCCATAAAATGTGGACACAATATCTACATTTATTTTGTGCCTGGTAGGAGCAACACACTAGGGATACAAAAAAAGGATAAAACCTAATATGTGCCCTCGAGGACTTTCTAATCTAATAGAACAAGGCAGACACGCAAGCAATTGGCTGCCCCAAAATGTTACAGGTATTATGCTGAAGGCTATACAACATAGAGAAGGTACAAAAGAGAAGGAATGATTGAGAAGTTAGGTACCTGAGCCTAGTCTTAAAAGACAAGTATTTGGGACTACCCTGGTGGTGCAGTGGTTAAGAATCCGCCTGCCAATGCAGGCGACACGGGTTTGATCCCTGGTCCGGGAAGATTCTACATACTGAGGAGCACCTAAGCCCGTGCGCCACAACAACTGAGCTCACATGCTGCAACTACTGAAGCCTGTGCACCTAGTAAAGCCCATGCTCCGCAACAAGAGAAGCCATTGTACTAAGTCTGCACACCACAACTAAGAGTAGCCCCCACTCGCCACAACTAGAGAAAGCCCGCACACAGCAATGAAGACCCAAAACAGCCAAAAATAAAGAAATAAAATAATAATTAAAAAAAAAAAAGACAAGTATTTGGAGGGGAAAAAAAGATAAGTATTTGCCAGACATAAAGAGGATAATGGGTAGGGGTAGACTTCCAGGGAGCCAATCCAGCAAAGGCACAGAGGTATGTGACACAGTATATGCACACAACTCCACATGGCTTGCTACAGTTTGGGGGCATGTGTGTTTGTGTGTGTTAAGAGTGAGGCTGGGGGTAGGGGAGGAAATGTATAATGAGATAAGGCTACAGAGACAGAAGGTACACAGAAGCCAGTGTTAAGAAACTGAGACTTTGCACTGTAGGAGATGGGAAAGCGGTTTAAACGGATTAACATGATTAAATTTATATTTGAGAACATAAACTCTGGCAGTTAGGGAAAAGATGAACAGGTGGGGCTGGAACTAGATGAAGAAAGACTAAGAAATTGTTGATGGCAAGAAATGTTGCAGTAGCAATGGAAAGCACAGGACAAATTTGAGAGACACTGGAGGTAGAAAATACAAGATTTGCTGACACCTATACCTGGGGAAGGCGAGGTAGAAGTGTCCAACTCTGGTGACAAGGGTTGGTGGTGGTGTTATCCACAGTTGAGTATCATATGAGAAAACACTTTATCAACTGAAAATTGTGCCTGGTATGGTTCTAAGAACTTTACACACTTGATGTTCATAATATCCCTCTGAGATAGGTACTCTGCAGCAAAGGAAACTGAGGCTCAGGGAAATTAAGTAACTTGCATAGGCCACGGGGGTGAGAGGTGACAGAGCCGGTACACTATTATTATTGCCCAGATCTCTACAAGAATGACTCAGCAATCTTGTGGCTACACAGGTGAATTATTTTTAAGAGATGCACACTCAAGTACGTAGAAGTACTGTTAGGATGTCTGGAACTCACTTGTACATGGTTCAAAAAAACTAAAAGATTTTTTAAAGGCAGCAGAACATAAACCACTATTGAATCTGAATGGTGGGTATATGGTGATCACTGTACTACCTTTCAACAGTTTCGGTATGTTAGAATTTTTTCATTATAAAATGATAGAGGAAACTCTTAGAAATTCTCAAACCATATCCTTCTTGCTGCCTTAATACAATTTTATTCAACAAATATATTATTGGCTTTTGTTGGAACCTAGCCACGTCCCCTAATCTCAAGGAGATCACAGTCTAATTACAGCCAAAATACTGTTCAAGATAGGATACATAAAATGTTTCCAATGACACAGCAAAATATGAAACAACTTATGCAATTTAGAAATTAAAACTTTCAAATATAGCTTCACTTTAAAAAATTAACACATAAAAATAATGCTCCACCTGATCTGCATAAGAACTCACCTTCTAAACCCTTCAACAGTCCCAAATGTCTTCAAAGACATTTTTGTAAAGATATTTTAAATAAATATTTTAGGATCACTCGCCAAATGCATTTTCAATTTGCCCCTCTCACTTAACTAAACCTCAATCCCAGTTAAATCCAATGCTCTGCCCACTCCTGGTTTGTACCTATGGATGAGAAAACCAACACACACAGCCATCACTTTAAACTCATGATCACAAACCTGATATGAGCCTTACTAATGCGTGGCACACACACTATTACTCCCCCAGTCCATCCACCACTCCCCACTCTCCCAGGCAATGAATTCATACCATCTTCTCTCAACTCTCCAGCCTCTTCCCCTCTCCTTATTCTCAGCTCCTTACTTCCTACTTCACCAAGGAAACTGAAGCATCAGAAGAGATTCTCCACAGGCTCCCTGATTCAGTTTCTGCTCTCAACCTACTCTCCATATAGCAGCCAGAGTGAGTCTGTGACCCTAAGTCAAATCACATCACTCCTGTGCTCAAAATCCTTCAAAAGCTTCTTTTTGTGGCTTTCCATGGTCTGCCTCCACCCCCCTTACCTCCTTGACCTCACCTTCTATTACCAGAAGACCATGCAACTTACCATCCAAACCAAGACATCATGGGAATGAAAGCAGACACTATTAATAATTTCATCAAGACAAGACATAAACCAAGAAATACAACCACTCTCTTACCACATCCCTCATTCATTCTGCTCCAGCCATATTCTCTAGCACGCCAGGCATGCTTGCACCCTCGTACTCTTGCACTTGCTCACCACCCAGGTCTCTCACTTCCTTTAGGTCTTACCGAGAGTCATCTTTTTCAATGAGGTCTTTCTTGGCCCTCCTACATAAAATTCCAACTCCTACCTTGCCACATACACATATTAGTTTTATTTTTAGTTTTTCTTGTTAGCACTAGTCATACTATACATTTCACTTATTTATCTTATGTACTGACCATCTCCCCAAGAAAACGTAAACTCCCTAAGAGGAGGGATTTTTGCCTAATTTGTACCCTGCTCTATTCACACTGACTGGAATAGAACCCATCACAAGCATTCAGCGCATATTTTCTGAATGAATATAAGAATGAAAAAGAGGTATTTCAATAACATACTCATCTTAGAAATATCACAAGCAGAGGTAGAAATAACGTAGGAAGAACAATTAGTCTTTGATGGACAGGAAAAGAAGTAAATGCTGTGAAATTATCAACAAATGCTAGCTAAAATAAGCACACCATGGAAGTTTCATGAAAGACTTAAAGGAAAAACTAAAGTGCTGAAAGTTTACATTTATTCCTTACTTCTTAGAGGGTAATTTCCAAACTACTTAACCTAATGTTTAAGGGCCAATCTTGCCTTAACCCTCACCTCCAGTCCTATCCCACACCATTTCCGTACATAAACCCTCCTGCCCAGCAAATCTGCCTTTTCATTTTTATTTTCAATTCACCTTTATGTTTATATTTACATCATCTTATTTGCTCCTTCTAATTTCCAAGGCCTGGCTCAATAAAAACCTTCCTTCTCAACGATACAGTCTGTCCCCAGTGACAAATCCCAACTCTGAACTCTTAAAGCAGTGCTTATCCATACCATTAAATTGGAACTGTTAATTTTTACTTTCATTTTTTTTTTTTTTTTGGATGAGCCTCGAGGCTTGCGGGATCTTAGTTCCTCCACCAGGGATTGAAAGTGCCGAGTCCTAACCACGGGACCATCAGGGAATTCCCTATTTTCATCTTTAATGTCTGTATCTTGTCCTTCCAGCAAGAACAAATGGTCCCCTCAAAGGATGAGAACATCCCTTAGACCTATGTACCCTCAACCCCCAATACTATGGCCATATAAGAAGTTCTCTGCTAAATGCATTGTCGCAAGTTGCTCTGAGAAAAATAACATAAGTAAAATAAAAAATTTTTTAATTAACATTAGGGGATGGACCTAAGTCTGTCATACAGAGTGAAGTAAGCCAGAGAGAGAAAAACAAATACTGTATGCTAACTCATGTATACGGAATATAAAAAAAAAAAAAACCAAAACGGTGCTGATGAACCCAGTGACAGGGCAAGAATAAGGATGCAGATGCAGAGAATGAACATGGCAGATGCAGAGAATGACCTAAATAGGCATTTCTCCAAAGAAGACATACGGATGGCCAACAGGCACATGAAAAGCTGCTCAACATCACTAATTATTAGAGAAATGCAAATCAAAACGACAATGAGGTATCACCTCACACCGGTTAGAATGGGCATCATCAGAAAATCTACAAACAGTAAATGCTGGAGAGGGTGTGGAGAAAAAGGAACGCTCTGGCATTGCTGGTGGGAATGTAAATTGATACAGCCACTATGGAAAACAGTATGGAGGTTCCTTGCAAAACTAAAAATAGAACTACCATATGACCCAGTGATCCCACTACTGGGCATATACCCAGAGAACACCATAACTCAAAAAGACGCATGCACTCCAATGTTCATTGCAGCACTATTTACAATAGCCAGGACATGGAAGCAACCTGAATGTCCATCAACAGATGAATGCATAAAAAAGATGTGGTACATATATACAATGGAATATCATTCAGCTGTAAAAAGGAATGAAACTAGGACATTTGTAGAGACAGGGATGGACCTAGAGACTGTCATACAGAGTGAAGTTAGAAAAAGAAAAACAAATATCGTATATCAACACATATATGTGGACTACAGAAAAATGGTACAAATCAACCAGTTTGCAAGGCAGAAATAGAGACACACATGTAGAGAACAAACATACAGACACCAAGTGGGGAAAGCAGGGAGGGCTGGGAGGAGATGAATTGGGAGGTTGGGATACCAAACTGTACACTCTAAATATATGCAGTTTATTGTATGTTAACTGTATCTCAATAAAAGTTCTTAAAAAAAAAAAAAGAATCTGCCTGCCAATACAGGAGACACGGGTTTCATCCCCAGTCTGGGAAGATCCCACATGCCGCGGAGCAACTAAGCCCGAGAGACACAACTACTGAGCCCGAGAGACACAACTACTGAGCCCATGTGCCACAACTACTGAAGCCTGTATGCCTAGAGCCCATGCTCCACAACAAGAGAAGCCACCGCACGGCAATGAAAAGTAGCCCCAGTTCACCGCAACTAGAGAAAGCCCGCACGCAGCAATGCAGACCCAATGCAGCCAAAAATAAATAATTTTTTTTTAAAAAGCCTTCCAAGTTAATGATATGAATCCAACAGTTCTAAACTCTTTAGTAACAGCTAGTTTATCTAATTATCTCTTTATTAATTTAAAAAATTCAAGACTAACTCTGTAAGAGTCAATAAGAAAAGACTATTATTTTCTATAGAGACAACTTCATATAACACAGCGGGAAGGATACTAAAAAAACAAGCAAAAAAAACTACAGTCAGAAGATCTGAGGCATTTAAGACTGGGCTCTGATACCTACTGGCAATGTGACTTGTGGCTAGTCATTTCACCTAGGTTTCTGTTTCCCCATCTTCAAAACTGTGATAATGTTCTTATCTACCTCACATGCTAAACTGTACGTACAGTTCATACGAGAAGACTGTAAAGTGTAAATACTCCATGATATAGGACCGCACTATTCTTGTCAATTAAGAGGTAGGGTAGGGAATTCCCTGGCGGTCCAGTGGTTAGGACTCTGCACTTTCACTGCTAAGGGCCTGGGTTCAATCCCTGGTGGGGGAACTAAGATCCCACAAGCCATGTGGCACAGCTCCTCACCCCCTCCCCCGAAAAAAGAGGTAGGGTAATTTTTATCATTTCACTAGGACACAATGAGACATACTCCATGTCCATCACATGACAGAAGTGACCAAAATGAACCTTTCCATGAAAATAAGTGGAAAATATCAGAGTCATAACTAGAGGTAAGACAGAGATGGAACCTACACTTGTAAAAGGCTTATTAAAAGTGAAATTAAAGGCCAATTATCTTCAATCAAAGAGCATTATTAGTAACATAATATGGCACACACAGGTATGGTTTTGAAATCTGAGAATAAAGCATGCTTTGCAAATAAATTAATCTGTCTAATTAAGATGATCCAATTAAAAATTACAGAGACAATGACAACTAAATGTAACGTGGTATCTTGAATGAGATCCTAGAGCAGAAAAAAGGACATCAAGTAAAAACAAAGGAAATCTGAATAAAGTATGAACTTTAGTTAATAATAATTATCAATATTGGGTCACTAATTGTAGTAAATGTGCCATATTAATATGTCAATAAAAATAGGAACTTGGGACTTCCCTGGTGGCCTCGTGGTTAAGAATCCACCTCCCAATGCAGGGGACGCGGGTTCGAGGCCTGGTCCGGGAAGATCCCAGGTGTCATGGAGCAACTAATCCCGTGCACCACAACCACTGAGCCTGTGCTCTAGAGCCCATGCTCCACAACAAGAGAAGCCACCACAATGAGAAGCCCGCGCACCACAACAAAGAGCAGCCCCCACTTGCCACAACTAGAGAAAGCCAGGGTGCAGCAAAAAAGACCCAACACAGCCATAAATAAATTAATTAATTAATTAAAAAATTATTTTTAAAAAGTAAATAAGAATAGGAACTTGATGCTGGGTATATGGTAACTCCCTGTACTATCATTTCAGTTTTTCTGTAAATTAAACTGTTCTAAAAAGTAAAGTCTATTTAAATTTTTTTAACTGCATAAATAACATAATTCTAAATCCAAGCATCCAATTTAGCAACTTTTCTCAGTAAGAAAAAATATGCAAATTTGAGAAATGCATGTGAACCCTGTAATTTATCAGTCTCCAACAACTACCATCTACAGAAAGGATTAGCAGCTATCACATGATGTCCCAGAACCCATTAACATCTGGTAACGCATCGCAGTGTTTAAGCTGTCATGCTAAGAAAATGTTTTCTTTCAGTTCACTGTGACCAGAAACAAAATACGGAAACTTCCTAACACTAAATTTCCACAGCTATGTTACATTTTGCAATAAATTCTGGTCAACTGAAGCAAGGCAAATATATTTCCTAGCCAGAATTGTTTAAGAAAAGCCAGTTTTTATATTAATATCCACTTAACAGCAAACTTGAAAAAGCCATTATAAGCAGTAATGGTTGAGCTTGAAGAGGAGAGTTTTGACTGGTGGTAGTAAAGCATACAGGTGCTTAGGAAATAAAAACAATAACTACCATGCATTTCAGGCTTGTCAGGTACTGGGCACCAACCAGGTGCTGTACATGGACATTCTCATTTAACCTGTGCAACACTCCTGAAAGATAAGTATTCTTATCCACTTTTTACAGATGAGGAAACTGAGGAAATTAAATAATTTTCCCAAGATCAAATGAATAACTAGCAAAGCTGAGACTAGAATCCAGGTGAATCTGGCTCACCCAGCTTTTACCCACCATGCCAACTGCATTCCAAGAGTGAGTGCTTTAATTTACCGTCAAGGTTACTTCAGTTACTTCTTCTAATCACCCCACTCTTTCACAACTATTAATACGCCAGTTAGTAGCTGGACGACTCCTCCTTTCTTGGAAAGTTTCAAACTGTCTGACAAGTCAGGTTTAGTTGGACTTCAGGACTAAATAACCTAACTTCTACTAAATAAAGGGTATATGAAAGTTTAGAAAAAGTTACTAGGGACTCATCCAGATTATTACCCTGATCACACACACACACACACACACACACACACACACACACACACACACAGCAGGTCCTATCTAAAGTATCTATTTTTTTTTAAGAAACTCTATCTTTTTAAAATTTTTTTCTTTTAATATTTATTTATTTATTTATTTTGGCTGCTCTGGGTCTTAGTTGCGGCATGCATGCAGGATCTAGTTTCCTGACCAGGGATCAAACCCAGGCCCCCTGCGTTGGGAGTGCAGAGACTTTTTTTTTTAATGTGAGGACATCTAATTCTTTCCTTCCTTCTTCCCTCCCTTATTTATTTGTTTATTTATTTATTTATATTTTTGGCTGTGTCAAATCTTGGTTGCAGCACACAGGATCTTTCGTTGTGGTCTGTGGGCTCAGTTGCCCCACAGCATGTGGGAGCTTAGTTCCTCCACAGCATGTGGGAGCTTAATTCCCCGACCAGGGATCAAACCCATGTCCCCTGCATTGGAAGGTGGATTCTTAACTACTGGACCACCAGGGAAGTCCCTATCTAAAGTATCTTTTAAGACTTAAATGTACTAACAGAGTTCTGGGTATAGCACCCTAAAGTAAAATACAATGAGCTCACAGCTAGCTATATAATCTCTAGTGATTAATATAATCTTTCTGGAATTCAGTTTCTCAACAGAAAAACAAGGAATTATGGGTACCATTTCTTTCCCATAATTAACATGCCACCAATCTCCAAAGAGATCCAAGTTCCCTAACTGGTTCCAGAACATCTTTGTCACCTCACTCTTTCTCTATGAGCTAACTGGGATTTTCTGTGGGCAAGTGACTTCAGATAGTAATCAATATTGTTAAAGTGATCTGTACTCTTAGTGTATCATGTGCCTTCCAACATGGGGGCGCATAAGATTCAAATGGCCCTTTACTGGAAAAAGTTAGGAAAATTTAAGATTATCATCTTCCTCCCAGTCAATCCTTTACATTATTTACATTCTCATCATCTCAGTAGTCTCCTTCCTGGTCTCTCCTTCCTACTGATGCAGCAATCTTCCTAAAGCACAAATCTTGTCATGCTACTCTCCACTGCTTACAGAATAATGTCTACAACATGCTACAGAGCATCAAGCTCTCAACCATAAATCCCTCTTTTTATAACTCCTATCTCATCTCCCACCATCTCCCCACTTCCCCAAAATCAGACCCTGCCGCCATACTACATCCAAAAGTCTCCAACATTTGCAGATGTTATTATCTAGGCTTAAGAGGTCCATATCTGGGACTTCCCTGGCAGTCCAGTGGTTAAGACTCCAAGACTCCGCACTTCAAATGCAAGGGGCGAAGGTTCAATCCCTGGTCAGGGAACTAAGATCCCACACGCTGCGTGGTGCAGCCAAGGAGGGGGAAAAAAAAGAGGCTCATATCTTCCTTATTTTCAAGTGAACTCAGATACCTCCTTTAAGGCCCAGCCCCCAAATCTCTTCCTTATGTGAAGATCTGGGGGAAATGCTCCTGACAAGAAACAGGGTGCATCCTTCCTCCCTTAAGACATTTAGTGGGAAAGTTACTCCATTTTAAAGTCTCTTTCAGTTCTCCTATTTACATCACAGAGAAAATCTAAACAAGGTATCAATTTGTCTTCAACACTTCTCTAACACTTGCTAATCTTTCCTTTTAATTAAAGACAGCAGGCCTCAAACTCAGCACCTTCTGCAAACAGCAGCAAGCTAGGTTTTATAACATTGTTTTGTTTTTATTACATTCAAGTTGCTTTCTACTTAGGGCAAGAGACTGCAACCTTTCATTATGGTAATAACATACAGCTTCTTTAAAAATAGTTTTAAAGATGTCCAAAAAAAAGACATTTTAAATAAGCAACAGTATAAGTAGTATGCAGATTTGGGAAAAATTATGTTACTCAAGTATTAAGCATGGTAAACACTGTTATATAATGATGCCTACATCTTGACAGAATCGTCAGTTACTTTTTTTGTTCATTAAATAGGTATATTTCAACATAGTATTTACATACTATTTATACATAATGTGATAGGGCAAAAAACATGACATTTTTTTAATGACCCACTACAATGTTAGCTGTATTTTATCAATGAAATAATTTTAATTTGAGGATTTATTTCAATTACCCACCACTTTTCAGGGACCCAGCCAATCCATACCAGAGATGGGTATCCTTTGCAAATTTTTTTTATAAAAATAATCATGTTGAATTACAATGATTTGTCTACCTGAGTCTCCCCTTATAAGACTTACCTCCTTCAATGCAGGAATAGTTTCCTATTCATTTTATGTTTCGTTAAATTACATATTCTAAAAATCATCAGGTATTAAAAATAATGAGCTCATCTCTTTCCAAAAAATGGACAGACAAGCACAGTAAGCTTTAACCTACTTCACTCACTCATTCAACAAATGTTTCTTAAACACC
The DNA here is from genome assembly GCF_030028045.1 of Hippopotamus amphibius kiboko. Lineage (NCBI taxonomy): Eukaryota > Metazoa > Chordata > Mammalia > Artiodactyla > Hippopotamidae > Hippopotamus > Hippopotamus amphibius. The sequence goes on from NC_080187.1 coordinate 10,440,952, forward strand.
TACGAAGTGCTAAGCACTGATGAACAGGACAGGTTAAGGTCTTCTTTTGAGGGACCAACATTCTCACAGGGATACATGACATCCTAATGACAATTTCAAGCGGTCTTCACAGACTGGATTTCTACATACCCTCTATTTAGAATCCTTTGCCTGCTCCTTTTAGTGGTCAGTTAAGTTCCACTCAGGCAGCAGGGCCCAGCTGAAACTGAGAAGCCTTTACCAATCTCTCCACTCAGATACTTTCTCATAGACTCTTTGCAACAAAATGTTGTTTTCTCAACATAACTCCAAGTTCCCTAAAGTAGGAGCATAGTCATCTTGGTATCCCCATTACTTGCCAGAAGAACTGGCATTTAGCAGGTGTGGAATCAATGTGTGAATTTATTAAAAAAATAAAGTGACTGAAAGATGAAGAGCAAACCCCAGTTAGGAATCAGCCAAACTGCTGCTAACTCAGTTACAAAATGAGTAAAGAACAGTAACTAAATTTAAGTTGAAAACATACACTCACTTCCCAATGAGCATGTTTAAAATAATTATTAATGTACCAAAAAAGATATTTCCTCACAATTAAGAAACTTACATCATGAAGGAGAAAAAATGGAAACAAGTGATACTTTAATATCTTTAGTTGGTATTTTTGAAACAAAAGTAAAACATTGTAGAAAACAAGAATGGCCTTAGTACCAACTATTCCTGGCACAAGTACAGGGTACTGAAAGGCACACTACTCTGAAGATGTAAGTATGTAATATAAAGCCAGACAGCATCCAAAATTCAAATTAACAGTACAAGACTTCTTGTTATGACACCCAAACTCTAGACCCTACCAAAAGTGGATAAATAAAATACAGATGTCAACTTTACCCCAATACATTAATTTTCCAGAACTAAAAAAGACAAGCCACAAAAATAATGAAATTCATGCATAATAAACGGCTTGTGGATTAAGCTCAGATTTTATTAGACTACACAACTGACATAATATTAAAACACTTGGATAGCTAATAGGCATTACGTAGAAATACTAATGTATCCTCACTATTCCCATTCAAAAACCTTGGCTTTTTAAAATATTACTTGAAATCATTACTAACGGGACTGTTAAATAAGATTAAGTTTGAAAGACATTAAGCAAGTTATGGTACACCACTATCATGGAATACTATGTAATTATTAAGAAGGAGGTAGATGTACATGGCAGGATATCTTACCATATGCATGGTAAGATCCCAGAGGCAGTACAGGGGTTAAAACACAACCCTGGAGCAAGACTACTTGAGCTCAGATCTCCGTTTTGCTGCTCACTAGCTATGCAACCTTTGGCTAATTACTCCTCCTTGCCTCAGTTTCTTCATCTGCAAATGGATTAAAATTGAAGCTTACTTCGTAGGGTATGTTCATAAGTTTGTGAGGGTTTAATGGCTTAACATATACAAAGCACTTAGCAAGAACAAGTGTTAACTATAACTTGCAGGGGGGAATGAAAAAATCCAAATCATATCGCATGTGCATATACATGTAGGGGAAAAAAAGTTTTCATTTTTGTATTGTGTTCAGTTTTTTTTTTTTAACAAAGAACATTCATTACTTTAGTAATTTAAATTTTTTTAAAAAGGAAAACATAATAAAAATTTGGCACTAAGAGCTCCCCTGCTGAAAGATCTGCTAGTACAATTGCTTAAACACTCAGGACCAGACAAATTCTGTGAATAATAAAAAATGTGAAATTTTCAAGTCCAACAAAAAGGACGCCGTACTTAATTTCTAGGTATAGTTCAACAATAACACACTACACACCAATAAGCAGAACTGCAATGGTATTAAAATTATATCCCTTTTTTTCCCCAAAGGCAATAAATAACACAAAAACATCCACCTAATCTAGAAATGCGTATCAGGAACTTTCACAATTATATAAACCTTCATTAATTTTATTAGTCTAAAGTTATATACCACCAAATCTAATTTCCTCTTATTTGACAATCTCTAATGACAACTCACTAAGACATATACAAATCTGGAGATCAAGATAAACCAAATTTTTTTTTTTAAAAACCCTAAAACCCTCAGAACCCTCTATGAACTTTTGAGAGGACGATTTCACCACCCATATGCTTTGAGGAAGCTTTGGTCCCCAGCATAAACTTCTTCCATAAATACAGCGGGCGTACAAAACTACTAAATAGAAGAGCAGAGAGAGAACTCTGAGCTTCAGCATTTTTGCTAAGCTGTAATACTAGTTAAGCCTGTTTCAAGATCCAAGAGTACACCCTCAAATTTAAGGAAAGCATGTAAACAGCAGACTGACATGTCTATGTCATCACATTCACCAGAATGGTACTTCATCAAATTACAAATATTTATTATCAAACTTCAAACAGCATTATTATCACTGACTGTGTTCTACCTAAAAGGAACCTTCTGGAGAAAGAAAGGAAAGAAAAGAAAGAAAGAAAGAAAGAAAGAAAGAAAGAAAGAAAGAAAGAAAGAAAGAAAGAAAGAAAGGAAGGAAGGAAGGAAGGAAGGAAGGAAGGAAGAAAGAGAGAAAGAGAAAGAAAGAAAAAAGGAAAGAAGGAAAGAGAAGAAAATCTCGTTTAATAGCTTTTCAAAAATAAACAGAAGTCAATAAATGTCAGCCGTTATTGTCCTTACTGTTATTATGATGTTTTGTAATGATGGAATAGAAATCTACTCAGAGGGAAGCTTACTTAATAAGTTACTTTCCATCAGAATCCAAGTTGGCCCACCACACCCTTGAATATTCAATATTAAAAGATACTTTGTTTTAGAGAAATCAAAGTTAGATTCCTTGGGTTCTAAAGGAGGTAAAGATGAAATAAAGTCTGCAAAAAGAATTAATCTATTCTTTCCTAAGCTTTTCTGACACAGAAATCCATATTTGTAAGCATTTTGCAATTCTGCCTTAAGTGCTATGACTTGTAGACCGAATGTATTTTTGTCAGGTAGTCAGGATTTATAAACAACGAAAGTAAAATCAAGAGATGGGTTAGAGTTCTGCATTAGAAAGTGAAAGGAGACAGTTCAGGGTGGGTTGAAAATAGATGACTTTAACCTAAGTCCTAAAAACTTTTAAAATAGATGTATTTGGATAAAATTTAGATTGCCTGGAAGATAATTTGATTCTGAGCCCGAAAAAAAGAAACAGGCTAATATCCCTTGACTAAATTTTTGTCTTTTAAGTTTTCCAATATTAATCCTTTCAAAGATGCAACAGAAAATAAATTGAAAACATAAATTAAGAAAGAAAAAAAAAAAGAACTGAACACGTCTGACGACATGCTTTCCACTAGTCTCCAGTGTGGGTGTACAGGCATCACAAGGGAGCAAGACCAAGCAAGCACCTTTTCAGACAGACATCTTAGATTAATGAGCAGACATCTTGCCCATTTTTAGTTACAGTATGCTTAAAGCCTTCTATTTTTTTTCTTCTCTTCTGACTGAAGTATATAGTTGATTTACAATATTGTGTTAGTTTCAGGTGTACAACAAAGCGATTCAGATATATATATCTTTTTTTCAGATTATTTTCCATTATAGGTTATGATAAGATATTGACTAATTCCCTGTGCTATACAGTAAATCCTTGTTGCTTATCTATTTTACGTATAGTAGTCTGTATCTGTTAATCCGTACTCCTAATTTATCCCCCACTCCTAATTTATCCCCCCGCCCTACCCGCTTTCCCCTTTGGTAACCATAGGTTTGTTTTCCATGTTTGTGAGTTTGCTTCTGCCTTGAATACAGAGTCATTTGCATTATTTTTAGATTCCACATACAAGTGATATCATATATTTGTCTTTGATGACTTACTTCACTTAGCACAATATTCTCTAGGTCCACTCGTTGCTGCAAATGGCAATATTTCATTTTTTTTAAATGTAGAGCCTTATCTTTTTAAAATGGCTTACAAAAAAGGTGAATATGAAGATAATTTTGGCTTAATACATATATAATTTAACTACAGTGTTAGTATTAAGTTATATTTTCCTTTCAGGTATAAATACTTATCAAGTATCTGGTTCACCTTCAAACTTCAAAAAAAAGAAAAAAGACATTACAGAGACTCAGGAATTCGGTAAGTACTTTTTTAAAACATCTGCTCAACCGTTCATTTATATATATATTAAATATGAGAACGTGAACTCTCAACAGATATTCACCACTTCTTTTGACCTTTGCATTGAAGAGTTCAAACTGGATTTCAGCTTAGAAACAATGAAGAACTACACTTCCAAAAATGTTTTTACAAAATCATAACAAAATGATAATACATATTGAAACACATTCCAAAAAATCAGAAAATATAGGTAAACATAAAGAGGGAAACTTTAATTATCTATAATTTTAAAAACCAAATATCAAACAATTTGGTGTCTAAAGCTTCTTCTAAAATGTATACGCAATACATAAATTATTGGTCCTAGTTCTTTTACAACTGAAAACACCTTGATTAGGATTAAAGAGTTAAAGCTGCAAATAATTCTATGCAAACATAAGTTTAGATAGTTCAAATGTAAAAAAAAAAAGAAAAAAAAACTGAAATCCTTCTTACCTAAGAAAAAATTAATTCCAGAGAAGGAAAGGTATATGGTGAAAAAAACATAAAGTTGAAGGGGAAAATTTAATTAACTGTTTAAGAAAAAAATTTTCTTCAATTCTTTTGGTCTTTCCAAAGCAAGTAAGAAGGATTCCACTTATATCAGACTTTTACCCCCACAAAATCATACTTTATCTTGGAGAGTCGTAATGTGTAACCACCTCCCCAATACACTCACGCCTAAAATAATAATAATAATAGATAAAAGTGAAACATCTTACAATTGGGAATATATCCACTTTCCCACTTCAATTTTCTGCAAATATCAGGAGTAATTTTTCCAGAAAAACTAATTTAAACTGAAGCACATCACATTTAAAGAGCAGCAAATTTTGTATTGTTAGTTGCACCAAACAAAAGTTAGTACATATTGTTGCCATTTTCAGAATGCCATTATCAGGCAGCATCACCTTGTAAGGTGCTAAGTGCCATCACTGGAAAGCTGCTCACAAACTCACACTGGAGCCGACTGGGTGAAGTGGAAAGTGACACTGTGACAGTGGCCAAGAAGGCACCAGAAGGTAGTGCTTGTTTTAAAGTCAGGGATGTGGTATGAAGGTGAAAAAGGGCAAAAGTATATTGAAAGCTGGAATGCCAAAAATAACTAGCAATTACTGAGTGTTTAAAGCCATGTTCCTCAAGTTTTACGTATATTATTATTTTTGGAGTTAATCCTATGTGATAGCTATTTATCATCTCCACTTCACAGCTGAGGAAACAGGTTTAGAAAAGTCAAATAACTTACTGCCTGATCACTCAGCTATCACTCAGCAGACAAGGAACTCAAAACCAGATTTACTTGACTCCACAGCCCACACTCTTTTCATTTCCCCAGCTTGCCTCTCTGGTCCTTCAGTACACAGACTTCAGGTTCCCTGTGAGCAATTTCACTGTGATGGACTCTCGGAGGGAGAGATCCACCTGGAAGCAAAGGGTCACATACGGTCACCTGGAGCCTAGAGTTTTCAGCCTTTATTCATCCCAAACTACCCTTATACATAGTCTTTTCTCTCATTTTCCCTTTTACAGACCTAAAACACTGGATGGATGGATGGATGGATGGATGGATGGATGGATGGATGGATGGATGAGGGGAGAGGGAGGGAGGCAAGCTCACTGACTTAGATGTTTATTTGATTTACAAACTCCTCTGTTCTTGTCTTTGTTCAAGCTGTTCCCTGCACCTGGAGCCCTTCTCCAGTATCCCTATAGCTAATTACATCTATGACTGAAGGTCCAGTTCAAATGCCATCTCCACACAGCTCTACCCAATCTCCCACTCTCATTCAGTGGTAGTATCTCCAATCTAAATTTTCCTGACCCTTTATGTGTGTGTGTGTGTATATATATATATATATGTATATATATATGTATATATATATGTATATATATATGTATATATATATGTATATATATATGTATATATATATGTATATATATATGTATATATATATGTATATATATATACACACACACACACAAATAATGATGCCAGATAGATATATGCTATAAATAAAATAAAGGGGCAGGGGAGAAAGAATGACCAAGGGGCCAGTGTAAGGATACAGAAAGTATCAGGCAAGACCTCTCCAAGGTAGTGATATGTAATAGGGTGTGGTTAATTCAACACAAACTATTTCAGCACCAACACCTATTTCACAAAATACTCTTCTTCAGTTCTTCATACCTTCCCCTAATCTGCTCCAGAAAAAAGTCTGCTGGGGTAGTTTTTCATTACTGCTATTATTTTCTTTTATTCTTTTATTTTTAAATATTTATTTATTTATCTATTTAGGCTGCACTGAGTCTTAGTTGCAGCAGGCACGTGGGATCTAGTTCCCCTGCCAGGGATCGAACCCTGGCCCCCTGCATTGGGAGCACAGAGTCTTACTCACTGGACCACCAGAGATGTCCCCTACTGCTATTATTTTAGAGGGAAAAAAAAATTTCACTCAAGGTGCTGACAGGTGATTTACAAACAGGTGCAAATTTCAACTCACACATATTCTGAAAAAATGTTGAGTGATTTGTGAGAAGTCTGATGCCAAAATGAAGCTGAACTAGGAGAATTTAAAATGGAATTTCAAGAAAATGACTTAGCAACTCTTCAACACTATAATCTGCACGTTACTTTCTATCATATATGAAAAGAACAATGGTCATAGGAAAATACACTTGAAGAGAGATCCTGCAGTTTTCCACTTAAAGATAGAAAAATTAGATTGGGAAATTCCCTGGCGGTCCAGCACTTTCACTGCCAGGGCCCAGGTTCCATCTCTGGTCAGGGAACTAAGATCCCACAATCTGAGCACAGTGTAGCCAAAAAAAAAAAAAAAAAAAGATAGAAAAATTAGAATACCTTCTCCCCTTTAAAAGCCACACTATCTACATGACTTAAAGAAAACCAGCACACACTAAAATTCTCTTTCACAGACTTACACAAGAGCTTGGAGGGCTCAATCCCTTCAATCACTTGGAACTAGGAGATGCCATAACATAAAAATCCAAGGGCCAAAGTACTCACTTCCCTTTCTTCCTCAGATTATTCTGCCGATTCCCCAGTACCCTGAATGAAATACCTATGGTCTATTCTATCTTTCAAAACTATTACTCTGATCCCAGTCAAATCTTTTCACTTACTTCCCTGATTACAAAATTCGCTTTCATCTACACTATCGTCCTATCTACCCTGAGTTTTTTCTTATCTAATGAGACAAATATTCTTACAAGCAGACTTACAGATCCCCAAAACTTATTTCTACTTCAAGAGTTCTTAATCTTTTTGTGCCGTGGGTCTCTCTGGTAGTCTGATGAAGCCTATGGACCCCTTCTCAGACTGCTTTCAAATGCATAATTAAGTATACGTGATTACAAAAGAAACTCATTGTACTGAACTATTAGCAAAACAATGAAAAAAGCCCTGATATGGTAATATATGTGCATCTTTATTACCACATTAAATAATGAGATCTAACAGTGGATCTAATAATACCATAATTCAAAAAAGTATAAGCACAAATGATATTTTTTAAATTTTTATTGGAGTATACCATAATGATATTTTGAGATATCTGCAACAACTGTAAACATGACACAAAAATATCTGTAATTTTTATTGGTGACAAAGACACAAGCATTGCTAATTCTACTGTGGTTTGTTGCTTACACTCATAATTGAAGGAAATGATAACACAGTTATCAGATAAAAATAAAGACGTGATTTTATCCCCATTCTAGTTCAAGGAGCTCCTGACTTCTATTCACCAACTGATGGATCCCAGGTTAAAAATCTTTTCTAGTTCAAAGCCTTGCTCAAACTGATTGTCACAAATTTTAAAATAGAAACACTGATTTCTCCTCTGACCCAGCTCTCATCTGAACATACCACCATGCCTCCCTGTTTTTACGCAGATTTACAGACAGAACTCTGTTTATTTCCATGATTTGCTTATCCAGCACCCGTTTAAATTTTGCCAGTCAATAAAAGGCAAAGTTGAAGGTAAGGAGATGGAAGCAACCAACAGCTCCTCACTTACAGACCTCCAACAGGAAATGGAAAGATGCCAAGTATGGTGTGTACGTTTACGGTAGGTGGGCTGCCCCCCAGACCCGTGAGGCCAGCTTGTCAAGAGTCTCCGAAGCAAGACATCTTCACCAGCGGCCCTCAGAAGACATTCCACCTTCTCCTCGCCTCCCACACTCAGCTCCCTAACTTGCCAGGTCGCTCGCCTCTGGCCCTCTCCCGAAGCCGCCCCGCGGTCCTCCTGTCTCTTCCGATCCCATCCCCCACGCGTCCCTCCCTCTTGCCCGCCCCAGGCTTCCCTGGCCCCTGCGCGCCGCCACATCTCCCCCCTGGATCTAACCGTGTGCTCCCACCCCCATTTCTCCCCTCCCTGGAGGGAAGGGCCCAGGGGTCAGGTGGACCCGGCGGCCCGCCGTCAGGCGCAGGCTGCGGCCCTAGGCCAGAGCAGCACGGCCGCCAGGCAAAGGGCCCCGCACTCCGCGCGGGTTGATCAGGGACGTGCACTCACCAAGAAGATCAGGCGGAATAGGGAACCGAGGTCTGCGCCGGACCGCCACTCGCCCTCGGAGCCGTCGCCCTCGCCGCGAACTGCCACCGCCGCTGCCGCCGCCGCCACTCGCTAGTTGGCTTCCCTGCGTCTTGCGGCGGCGCTGCCGCCACGCCATCGCGCGTGCGCGGCGCCGCGGGGGCCCCTGGGACTGGTAGTTCGGGCCTGGCGGCCGCGGCGCCTCTTCCGCTTTTTTTTTTTCCTTCCGCTTTTAACACCCAAGTCCGCTGCGGGCTGCAGCTGTCTTGGGCTACTGAGGTACCGCGAAACTGCTTCCGGAAAATTGTTGACCAGACGTTGCCCTTGCTCCCGCGTTGGGCACTGCTGGATGTCAAAAACCGTCTGAGCAAGTATGTGTAGAGTAAAACAATTTAGAGCATTTATGTTTTAGATAAGTGTCACTTGGCCAGAACACATCATTCGAAACACACACACACACACACACACACACACACACACACACACAAACACACACTCTTCTTACTTTGTTGTGTCATTAATTGCCTTTGTGATATCTGGATTTTCAGTCTTAAACCTGATTTCCCACTCCTTTTATCAAATTTTACTTATTGTAAACTTGACCATACAGTTTTTAGGTCGACTGAATTTATCTAATACAAAATTTTTTGTAAAAACAATTCAGATATATTCAAATATGAAGTTAACTGAGCTGAACAGTCCTAGAAACCTTAGAATTGGAAGACACCTTAAAGGTCTTTAGTCCAACTCTGGCCTGGGTAGGAATTCCCTCTTGTACACTCCAGCCAGATAGTCATCCAACTTCTATTTCAACAGTTCAAATTTCAGGGCGCTTACTTCCTTAAGTAAGGAGGCCTCCTCAACTGTTGGGCAGCATTAAATGTTAGAAAGTTCTTCTGCTGAACCAAAATCTACTTCCCTTTTACTTCTTTCCACTGCTAGTAGTTATGCTGCCTGGAGCAATATAGAAGGTTTTCCACTTGATGGTCTTTCAAAAAATTGAACACAATGTTATATCCTCCAACACTAGGAGTCTCCAGACCAAGAAAACCCCAAAAAGAATAATTGTCAGTTTTGCAACAATTTCAAATGTGATTCAGCTCCCAGATTGCTTTCATTTAGTCATCCTCCTTGATGTATTATCTTTAAAAATTGTCAAAATGCCTCAGATTTATTGCGTCATTTTATTGCCCCAAGAGCATTCTATGGTAAGCTGGTCAGGTATTATTGCTATCATATTGCCATTCAACTGATTCAGTTAGATCAGTTAGATTCAATTACATCAAAGATTATTCCTCAGCTCTGTTATAAAACATTGTCCAAAGCAACAAGGGAATGAAAAAACCAACAGGATATGGTTTACAATTTAAGATAAAAGGATAATTCATGCAGATTAAGGATCATAATAATAAACTAAGGTACAAAGTGCCTCCAGACTCCTGGCGAAAGGCTTCATCAAATTGAGGGACCATGACTTTAAGAAGGAAGTAACACTTGGGGGTTACTGAATGATTGGATTTCAACAAAGAAATGGCATGTGAGGATTGCTAAGAACCCAGCCTGAGCAAAATGAATGCATTCACAGTTTGCTCTCACTTAACAGAGTACAGTCTATAAATGGGCTGGAGCATACAGGCCAGGTTAAAGGGGAAGGAAAGGGCCCCCAAAGTTGCAAAAAGTTCTTGAGGGTTGTGAAGAAACTGCAGTGTGTGTAGTAAGTAAAAAGGCACTGGGATGGGCAGTTAGTCATTCTGAGCCCTTCTCTGTCAACCTGCAAATGAAGAGCTTGAACTAGATAAGTAGTTCTCAATCTTTCTTTCCAGCCAGCACATCCAAGGAACACAACCGACACATTAGAGCAATGGATCATTACAACAGTAATTTTTGCAGAGTATGAAGTAGTATCCTCAACACCTTTCACACACGGAAAAGTGAACTCAAGAGGTGAAAAGACACTCAAAATCAATAAATGGTACTCCTTGAGGACAGAGAACCCTGTCTTATTCACCACTGTCTTTCTGGAACCTGCCATACCACCTAGGATGTAATACATATCTTCTTCTTTAAAAAAAAAGGGATGAGTAAACAATAAACTGTGGCCAAAGTGTTTTTCTTTCCGCTACATCACTCAGCCTTCCTTGACACACAGGGATATGAAATTACTTGCCCATAGTAACAGAATTCACACCGGATCTTGATTGGAGCCAAGTTCTTCAGACTCTCAACCTCATACTCTCCAGACTACTCTGCCACAGAGCAGAGAGCAGTGAAAAACTCAGAATTTTTTTTAATGTTCTCTTTCCTTCCATTTGTGCACAGCCAGTCTTGAAGGTAAGACAAGAAAGCAGGTGCTATGTCATGTGATTTGAAGGGTCTTTGGCAAGTATTTCTGGACAAAAATATTTTATCTTCACGTCCATGAAAGCACCCTGAAGTGTCATCATTAGCATTGGAAATGTTGAATCCTGGATGTTAGAGCTGAGTTTCAGAGATCCTCCAGTCCAGTACCTGCATTCATTTGAATTTGGAGGCTGTTCCTCCAGAGATCCTAATTAAAAAGTACATGCCCCTGGGAATAATAATATTGAAGTTATTATGCCTCTATACTTGGCAAAGAAATATGACAGTTAATTGAGAGCAAACCATACCAGAAAGAAAAACAGGGCCATATCCAGAAATAAAGATTAGGAAGAGGGAGAGCAAGTTGAAAGGGAAAAATACAAGGACCTCATCTATGTGCAATTTTATCTATTTGGCACACAATTTGGGAAATGAATTAGTTTGAAGCAGTAGTACATACTTGGCTGAAGAAAGCTACAGCTTGTGCAAAGATTAATCTTAGTGTCTCATCTGAAAGAGTCAAATTATAAACCAGGTAATAAGTAAAAACAGCAATAACATGGATAGAAACCAATATGGCAGAAAATTCATACTTTTACTATGAACAAAATCTGAGACTTTCTTTTTTATTGCTTAATTTAAAAAAATATTTATTTATTTATTTATTTATTTATTTATTTAGGGTGCACCGGGTCTTACCCACTGGACCACCAGGGAAGTCCCTGAGACTGTATTTTCAACTGTTAAACAGAAACATCACCAACCCTGTCTATCTTGTATGGTTGTTGAAAGGATAAAACCAAAGGATGTAGGTCAAAGCTTTTTACCATAAAGCAAAACACAAATGTAATACTTTGACATAGTTCAAACTCAAAGAACAGGCAAACATTCAATGCTAAAGGCTAACTTAGTTGTTTTTTGTTTCTTACATTTCTTTTATAAAATTTATTTTCAATCTGACAAGTAATATATTAATTCTTGTTCTTAAAAAAAAATGTATACAGTACACAACATGGATGGACCTAGTGGTTATCATACTAAGTGGAGTAAGTCACACAGAGAAAGAGAAATATATAATATCACTTATATGTGGAATCTAAAAAAATGATACAAATGAACTTATTTACAAAACAGAAACAGACTCACAGAAAACAAACTTATGGTGGGGGGAGGGATAAACTAGGAGGTTGGGATTAACATATACACACTACTATATATAAAATAGATAATCAACAAGGACCTACTGTATAGCATCGGGAACTCAACTCAATACTCTGTAAAAACCTATACAGGAAAGGAATCTGTAAAAGAATAGATGTATGTGTATGTATAACCAAATCACTTTGCTGTACATCTGAAACTAACACAACATTGTAAATCGACTATACTCCAATAGGAAATAAAAAATGTTTTAAATAAATTTAAATTTTTTAAAAATGTATACAATACAAATAAGTCAAAAGTTCCTCTTGATTCCCATCCAATTCCACCCAGGAGCCACTTGTCAATTTGATACGTATCTGCCCAGATTTGGTGGGAGGTTGTTTAACCCAAATAGAATTGTTCCATGTTAACACTTTTTTCATGTAATAATAAATTCTGGCATCTTTCCACATAAATATATAAAAATCTACTTCATTGTTTTGAACCTTGCACAATATTTCCATAGCATAATCTACCCTAGTTAATTTAGCATACCCTGTTGATAGACATTTAGGTTGACTCATCACATTTTGAATAACAAAAAATACATGTGAATTAACTATAAATTATTTCTTAATGGGAAAATTTTTCTAAACCTCTGGAAGATCCAGAAAGACAGACATGGAAGCTGTCCTATACATGGGTGGCAGAAAATATCCTTCATAAAATCCTTTTTGCATTTAAACAGTCCAATTGAAAGCAAAGGACAAGATTCCAGTCATAGCCTTACTCCATGCTCTGGGCCCTTGGTTGTCCTGCACTGGCCCCCACTGGCAGGTTCAGAAATAGTGATACTCAGAGGTCAATTTACCATGAAGCTGATGGAGCTTATGATTTAAGGCAATGTATTCACACAGTCATATGATTTTGTAACATTTGCCAAGGAATTTTAAAGTATTGGCTCAAATGAGGACAACCGATAAAAACCTCAAACTTGAGAATACTGGAAATGTGAAAAGTGACTCCCGTAGAACAGGGTGACGCCTGTAGAACAGGATCATAAATCATGCAACTCACACTTCAGCCCAATGAAATATACTATAAAACTTATTTTTCTACCAGTGCAAGGGATGTCCAGACTAATAGGAGCTGTAATGTTAATGCAACATAAAACTTTGGGGCATTATCTGTATTTGAATTTAACCCACGACTAATTATAATGTATGAAATATCTTTAATGTAATCATATCTTACATCTTTCACTGACAGCTTTTTTCACTGTCTTGTATTACTCTTAAATTTTAATTTAAGTTCTTAAAGCTTTTCAAGCTTGTTAAGCTCCTGATAGATATTTTCTTAACAGCAAAAAAGTGTAGACAAAAAAAAGTAACATGCTTACAATTTATATACTCTTTGAAAATCATAGATATCAACAATTTTAATGGCTACATATTTCATCATACTGATAAATCATAATTTGTCATTTCAAAATGGAAATTGTTTACTCCTGATAAATTTTTGAATGCCAAATTCATACAAATTTTAAAAAATTCTAGAATACAGAAATAAGTTAAAGAGATATTTAATACTTTGTAAGGCTTATTTTAAAAATAAATGGTATGGTACTCTCGTATTATTGAGTAACCTACTTTTTTTACTTAATAAAAGTTTGTTTTGCTAAGTTGATAAGCTAATTCTAAAATTTATATGGAAATACAAAGTGCCAAGATTAGTCAAAGACACTTCTGAAGAAGGACAATGTGGAAGGACTTGTCTACCAGATATCAAAATTTATTACACTTGACCTTTGACCAGTACGTGGGGTTAGGGGCACCAAGCTTCTGCATAGCAGAAAATCTGAGTGTAACTTATAGTTGGTCCTCCGTATCCACAGATTCAACCAACCTCAGATCGTGTAGTATTGTGGTATTTCCTGTTGAAAACAATCCACATATAAGTGGACCCATGCAGTTCAAACCTGTGTTGTTCAAGGGTCAGCTCTATACATCTATAGAAATTAAGACAGAGGCTAACAAAATACTAATATGAAAAATGCTGCTGGGACAATTGCGTTTCCATGTGGAAAAAAATTAATTTTACTCACACTATATACAACTCACATATATTAAAAAATAAATTCCAAGTGAATTATATAGATCTAAAAGAGATAAGTTAAAAAAATAAGTTTTCAGCAGATAATTAAGAACAGTATCTTCTTGATCTCAGGATAAGGAAAGATTTATTAAACAAAACAAAAAAGCACAACCATAAAAGAAAAAATTGGTAAGTTTTCTGTTTGTCAAAATACCTCCTCATCAAAAATAACATTAAATTCTATAACTTGATTTTAGTGATGGTTACATGAATCTATACATCAGATAAAACTGTATAGAACTATATACAAACATACACACATGAGGCTATAAAGATGGTGAAAACTGAATACGATGTGTGGTCTAGTTAAAAGTAATGGACCAATGTCAATTTCCTAGTTTTTCCAACTATGTAAGATGTCACCATTGGAGGAACCTGAGTGAAGGGTACATGGGATTCTACTATTTTTGTAACTTTCTGTAAGTCTGCATTGCTTTCAAAATTAAAAGGCTTTTAAAAACACTAGGAAGGGAATAGAAACAAATGCCACACAGTGGGGGAAAAGATACTTGCAATACAGAGAACTGAAAAAAATGACTAACATCTAGAATATAAAGAATTAACTAATTATAAAATAAGAAACTCAACAGAGAAATGGGCAACTTCAAAAAAGAAATCAAAATGACAAATAAAAATATGAAAAAGTACACAACTCCACTGTGATCAGGGAAATTAAAATTAAAAACATGAGAAACCAGTACACATGCCCCAGACTGTCAAATAAAAAATTTGTATCAGGTGTTGACAATGATGTGAACACCTGGAATTCTCATAAACTTCTGGTGAGAGTAAACACTTGGAAAGCAGTTTGCCATGATCTACTAAAGCTGAAGATATTTAAACCTTTTGATCCGTAAATTCTAATCCTGGTCATATACCTACATGTAGTAGAGGAATTCATGCATGTGTGTACCAAGAAACCTGCAGAATAATGTTCGTAGCAGCATTGTTCATAATAGCCAAAATGAGAAATACAAACATAAATTGTGGTGTCTTGGGATACTACACAGTTGAAAATGAATGAATTAGAGCTACACATAACAATAAGGATAAAACTTTAAAACAATGTTGAAGGGGACTTTCTAGGTGGTGCAGTCATTAAGAATCCGCTTGCCAATGTAGGGGACATGGGTTTGATCCCTGCCCCAGAAAGATCTCACATGCTGCGGAGCAACTAAGCCCACAACTACTGAGCCTGTGCTCTAGAGCCCATGAGCCACAACTATTGAGCCCATGTGCCACAACTACTGAAGCCACGAGCCTAGAGCCCACGCTCTGCAACAAGAGAGGCCACTGCAATGAGGAGCCTGCGCACCACAATGAAGAGTAGCCCCCGCTCACCGCAACTAGAGAAAGCCGGTGTGCAGCAACAAAGACCCAACACAGCCAATAAAATTAATTAACTAATTAATTAAAAAAACCCAAAAAACCCAATGTTGAGTGAAAGAAGCCAGACACAAAAGCATGCATACTCTTGGATTCTATTACATCAAGTAAAAAAAAAAACAGGTTAAACTAAACCATGAAGTTTGATGAGGTATATTTACGTGGTTAAATTCTAAAGACTATAACAATAAAGTCACTTTTTAGTGAAGGAGGAGACTGTGATCAGCTAGGGGAAAAAATAAGGATTTTGGGGTACTGACAACATTCTATTTCTTGGCCTAGATACTGAATACCTAGGGATTTGCTTTATGCTTTTTCATTAAACTATACATTTGCATTTTCTGTAGTCACATTGTAATTTATAACAAAAAGGTTTAAAATATATAAAACACTCTGCACAGAGTAGATACTCAATTAAGGGCACCCACTATTGACATTAAAAAAAATGAAGGCAGCTGATTTGTGACAATCTCCAAGAAATACAGCTCAGTGGATAAAGGAGCAGAGCCATCTGTGCAGTATGCTTCACCATTGGTTTTAAAGCAGGGATACACACACGTGTTGCGTATGAATAAAACATCTCTAAAAGGCAACATAAGAAAGCAGTGACAGTGGTAACCATCACTAGTGTAGGGTAACAGGGCTGGGGACTGGGTGGCAGGCCAACTTATCTTAATTCTATATTGTATATTGCACCCTTTGAATTTTATACCATGTATATATATTTCCTGTTTTTAAAATTTAGAAATTTAAGACATATATCAAATATTATTACTCAAAATCTCTAGAGGTAGCTCTTCATGCTCAGTAGCTTATTTTACTTCAAAGGAAAACTTATGACAGAAGAAAAATTAAAACTAACACTTTACGTATAAAGTTAAAATGCTTTGCAATTAAGTGAGTACCTTAATTGTAAATAGCTTTGTGAGGAGGCAGAATTATATCCATTTTACAAACTAGTAAAAAGAGCCTCAGAGGGATTAAGTGACTTGCTCGAAGTCACAGCTAGTTAGTGACAGAACTGGAATTCATAGTTTTTAACGCTTGCAAACCCCATGATCTTTCCTCTCTACCACACTGACACAACATGCCCTCCTAAAGGCATTTCACCAAAAAAAAAAAAATATGAAGAACAGAAAATGCACTGTTTGTTACTTTTCATTTGTGTGTGGGGAAGGGAAGGAAAGGTTCTCTATTAATTATTAAATTCACTCTTTAAAAGTAAAGACAAAGAAAGGCAATGTGCTTATGGAATAGCACACTGCACTTTCAGAAGTACTAAAAAATCTTACATGATTCATACCTTGTATTACTCCCAGCTCAGGTATTAGGGAGATACTTTCCTTTCACTCTCCTGTTGTTTAATGAACGCTGAGGAATTCTCCCCAGTCTCTTAGTAAAACAGACATCTATGTGGCCAATACGAGAGTAATTAGATGTAGCACTTTTCAAAGCATTTCCAAAAATCTTTGTCAAATTCAGTGTAATCACCAAACTTATTTCCCATTGAAAGTAACCTTGAAAATTCACTCCCAAGAGGTGGTTTTCTTGCAGAGCTTCTAAAATTTATTCTCATAGTATATTCACGTGATAAATAATAGCATTACCACTATTCTACAACTTTCCCATAGAGTATCTCATGGGAAACAAGCCACTAAGACAGGCAGGGACACAAATCCCTGACATTCAATAGATGAAGAAACTGAGGCTCTGGGAGGTTGGTTTCTCCCATAGTCATGTGCCCTATCTCTTAGCTGAATAGTCTCGCCAACAAAGCATGTGAAAAATTCTTAATTATCAGGGTCTAAACATTCAACTTCTCAGTTACGTAAGCTTTTTCTTTTTCCTTCTTGCTCTATGCCTTTAATTCCCTTTCAGAAAGGAAGATTTAGGAACTAAATGACATCCAGTCCTAATCAGTCCTAACTCTGCTTAGCTTTCTGAGATCACCTAGGAAATAGAAATCTTTTTTCTTACCCATAAGGGCACAAGTGAAATAAGCTGGTTTAAATTGCTGGATAAAATCTACATTTGTCTATCATCTAACATCAAAATATTTGTAAACTACGTAACTACTCTATATCCTAATAACACTATGTAAGTCTTACAAATCTGGAGCTCAGGATGACAACCTAGACTACAGAAATTAAAAATTAAACTGCCAAAGCTCAAATCCTGGCTCCGTATCTTCTCAGCTGTGTGATCTCCTGGGCAAGTTCCTTTGCCTCTTGGAGCTTCCGATTCCTTAGCCCCAAAATAGGGGTTTAAAAAAATGTTTTCATAAGGATTAAAACAGATAATGTACTTAAAGCATTTAACGTAGTGTCTAGCACTTATTTAAATATTGATAACTTGGCACTGACACTATTATTGGCTTTTAACATTCAGCAAACTAGATTTATCTGCACATTTTCCTATTCAATCCATAAATGACTGCACTTTGGAATATACTATATAACATACCTGATATACTTGACTTTTAAAAGTTACTACAACCACCAATATACTCATTCCCTTTAGCAGTTAGCCAGATATCACTTTTCTAAATCTCCGAAAAAGGAGTGCTGCAAAGGTTACCCCATCAATCAAGGGTGAGGCTGAAATTGAGAGCTCTGTTTTTAATGGGTAAGGACTATGACATACACAGAAAATTTGCTTGAAATTATATATATGTAGCTGTCATGTGGTGGAATGGTGATTTCTATCTTGATAATGGACTGATGCAACCTACAGAAGGGTCAGTGTTACAGCAGTACTACAAACCCTGTTGAAAGAGATGGATGATGCAACTTCTATAGTAAGAATGGAGTCAACTCTGAGTCACCAGTATGACCTTTGAGGAACACTAAAGGAGAGAGGGAAAGCATCTTAGTAAACTGTGTGTAAGATGTTTCAGTACTATTTGGACACTATCGCTCATACCAATGAATCTCAAGAAACCATTTAGTGCAAAAATTACTGAGGTCATTAGTTCCTGACTATGATAAATCTCACGAACTTTCTGTAAGCATCTCAAAATACTTTGTATCAGGCCTTTGGCGCATCTCTAGTAGGTCCTCCAAAAAGATCTGTTGAATAAATGAACTTAATTTTTAAATATTGTTAAGAACATTGGCTACGGGGTCAAGCTGACTTGGATATCAGTCCTAACTCCATCACTTACCAGCTCTATGACTTTAAGCTAGTTAATTAATCTTCTCCGGTCTCAATTTTTCTCATCTGTAAAATGGGAAATGCCAAGTATTGAACTGTAAGGATCGAAAGGCACGGGAGACAGAATAACGCTCGGCACGTGGTAAGCCTTAAGTAAATAGCAGCCTTTATACTTTTTGCTACAAGAGTAAGGCATTAAGACGTCTTTGTTTATCAAATACATTTAAGCACACGTCAGATCTTTTCCAGACGCAGGGAAAGTAAAAAGGTATCAATAAACGATGAGGAAGACCTTGTAAATGATAATCTGATCCACAAAGGGAAATGATGGGCAGGGAGAGGGAAGACAAGCTAGAAAAACGGTACATTCCAGGGTGGGAGTGATGGCATCAGTAAGCTCTTCGGGGGAAGGCTGCCACATGGGGAGGGGACTCAGTGCTAGGAGTCAATCACTTTGACGAGGCCTGTCCTGGGACTTACCGTGG
Source organism: Hippopotamus amphibius kiboko (assembly GCF_030028045.1). Classification (NCBI taxonomy): domain Eukaryota; kingdom Metazoa; phylum Chordata; class Mammalia; order Artiodactyla; family Hippopotamidae; genus Hippopotamus; species Hippopotamus amphibius. The sequence goes on from NC_080187.1 coordinate 10,460,283, forward strand.
GGCAAGGCAATGTGGAGAGGCCTGGTATAGACAAAGCTAGCGGGGCAGGGGGTGCCGAAGAGACTTAACTGGCTGGTAAAAGCCAAGATTCGCGGCCGAGCAGTGCCCAGACCAGGCCCCGGCTCGAGGGCTGCGACCCGGTGAGCAACAAAAGGCCCCGGGGCTTGAACACGCTAGAACCCGTAGTGGCTGTGAAGGGCACAGAAATCTGTTCTGAGCCGATCACAACATCTACGCTGACACCTGCCTGCCTGGGACGGAGGCGGGGAGGAGGAAGGGCAGGCGGGTGGGCAGCGGTAAAAGCAAGGGGCTCAGGTCCCGCTGCCTCGGGGGAATCAAGCACGCCGGACTGGGTCCGGCCCCCTCAAGGCCCAGCGTGGAGGCGGGACCTCAGCGGTTACCTGCGGAAACCGCCTCGGGGGTGAGAGGTCGCGTCAGAGACAGGCAGCTGCTAAACCAATGGAGCCGGAGCACGGGGCGGATGTTGCCTCCCATTGGTGGCTATTGGGCGCGCCCAGCAACCAATGAGTCAGCGCGGGGGGGCGTAGCGGTGACGTTAGCTGCGCAGGAGGCCGCTTCGAATCCGCAGCGGCCAGCTTGGTGGCCTGGACCAATCGGCGGCCTCCAACGAGTAGCGCCTTCGCCAATCGGCGGCCTCCACGACGGGGCTGGGGGGAGGGTATATAAGCCGAGCAGGCGACGGCGCGGTCGACGCTGACTGAGACATCACAGGCACGTCGTTTTGGGCTTTTCGTGAGTGTGCGAGATCGGTGCCTCGGCCTGCCTTTTCGGATCTGCTCTTCGCCTCGTCTGCCGCTCCTCCCGCCCCCGGGCCCTGTCGTCCTCGGCTCGGCCACCCCGGTGCGCTCCCGTGCTGCGGCCTGTGGCTGGTTGGCCTGCGAAGCCCTGCCTGCCTGCTGACCGAGTAGCCGACGGCGCCGACAAGATGAAGCTCTCCTTGGTGGCTGCGGTGCTGCTGCTGCTCGGCGCGGCGCGGCCGGAGGAAGACGACAAGAAGGAGGACGTGGGCACGGTGGTCGGCATCGACCTGGGCACCACGTACTCCTGGTGAGTGGGGTTTCTGGCGAGGGGAGGACGGGGCGGGGCCTCCTGGGCCGCCGTGAGCATCGCGGTGCTGATTCCTTCCCTTCGGTTCCTCCGGCAGCGTCGGGGTGTTCAAGAACGGCCGCGTGGAGATCATCGCCAACGACCAGGGCAACCGCATCACGCCGTCTTACGTGGCCTTCACTCCTGAAGGGGAGCGTCTGATCGGCGATGCGGCCAAGAACCAGCTCACCTCCAACCCTGAGAACACGGTTTTCGACGCCAAGCGGCTCATCGGCCGTACGTGGAACGACCCGTCTGTGCAGCAGGACATCAAGTTCTTGCCTTTCAAGGTTCGACCTGGTTTCTCTCTTCTAAATGAATAGAAAGTGGGGGGTGGGGGTGGGAGTATCTGGGATTAAGAAGTTACTGAAAAACGGTGTAGAGACAAGCAAAAAGGATACAGACATGGTGTATGTATAGTTTCAGTCGAATAGTTTCAGTGTGTTACAGACCTTAAAAAAGTAAGATTGGCAAAGAACTTTTGTACGTGACTACTCAGTACACAATAGTTTAGGATTAAAAGACTGATTAAAACTGGAGAGGCTTGCAATTGTAAGGCCTTAAAGTATTTCTGCTCAGTATGAAGCTCCAAGGGACCAAAGTAAACCAAGCTGTGGGGGAAGAAGTGGGTCTCAGACAATCGTCTTTTTAAAAAGTTTAAAATGTCATTGCTTCTATGTCTGAAAATAATTATTCTTTAAAATAGGTGGTTGAAAAGAAAACTAAGCCATACATTCAAGTTGATGTTGGAGGTGGGCAAACAAAGACATTTGCTCCTGAAGAAATTTCTGCCATGGTCCTCACTAAAATGAAGGAAACTGCTGAGGCTTATTTGGGAAAGAAGGTAAGTATTTCTAGAACAATGTTGAACAGTTTTATTATTACTGTTCTTGATTGATTGCATTGTGTTAATGCGTTCATCGCTTTAAAAATCTGAATGACATCCATGTGTATCAGTGTTAATCACTTGCATGCTTTACTGAATAAACAAAATACTAGGGCCTATTCATGTGTTATCACTTAATCCTTGCAAATCCATGGGTATAAAATTATATATTATACCCATCTTAAAGTGATGGTTTGGCTGTACGTAAACAAGGGTTAAACCGTGTAATAAAATGTGTTTAATTATCTTTTGTTATCATTTTAGGTTACTCATGCAGTTGTTACTGTACCAGCCTATTTCAATGATGCCCAACGCCAGGCAACCAAAGATGCTGGAACTATTGCTGGGTTGAATGTTATGAGGATCATCAATGAGCCGTAAGTGTAAAATTCAAAAATATGGCATAATTGCCAAATGGGAAAAGGTAAACTTAACAAAGCTTTTTTTTTTTCTCATTCTCCTAACAGTACAGCAGCTGCTATTGCTTATGGTCTGGATAAGAGGGAAGGAGAGAAGAACATCCTGGTGTTTGACCTGGGTGGTGGAACCTTCGATGTGTCTCTTCTCACCATTGATAATGGTGTTTTTGAAGTCGTGGCTACTAATGGAGACACTCATCTGGGTGGAGAAGACTTTGACCAGCGTGTCATGGAACACTTCATCAAGCTCTACAAAAAGAAAACTGGCAAAGATGTTCGGAAAGACAACAGGGCTGTGCAGAAACTCCGGCGTGAGGTAGAAAAGGCCAAACGGGCCCTGTCTTCTCAACATCAAGCAAGAATTGAAATTGAGTCCTTCTATGAAGGAGAAGACTTCTCTGAGACCCTGACTCGGGCCAAATTTGAAGAGCTAAACATGGTATGTTCCTTGTCTTTGACTTTGCTAATGAGATCTAGTCTCTGAGTTTGGGACAATGCATCTAGGTATTTTGACTGTATCTGGGTATGAGAGGCATCATCACAGTAATTGTGTCTCTTATTCTAGGACCTGTTCCGTTCTACCATGAAGCCTGTCCAGAAAGTGCTGGAAGATTCTGATTTAAAGAAGTCTGATATTGATGAAATTGTTCTTGTTGGTGGCTCTACTCGAATCCCAAAGATTCAGCAACTGGTTAAAGAGTTTTTCAATGGCAAAGAACCATCCCGTGGCATAAACCCAGATGAGGCTGTAGCGTATGGTGCTGCTGTCCAGGCTGGTGTACTCTCTGGTGATCAAGATACAGGTAATTCAGTGTCACAGCATCTTCTGTAGTGCTTCAGAGTATAATTAGGTATTGCTTTGGAAAGCAATAGATTATGAGCAGCAAGCTCACACAGCTAGTAAAATGTATAGTGAGGACAAGACCTACTATAGTCTCAAGATCCTTAGCAACTATATTTAATTCATTGCTTCTAAATTGATCTTGCATAAAACCTAACCTGGTGGCAAGGTGGAGAAGATGAAGTTGTACTGTTTGTGGGGACTGCTTGGTATTTGCTCCTGTGACTCATAAATTAGAATTTATCTTGATTAACTTACCTTTGCAGGTGATCTGGTACTGCTTGATGTATGTCCCCTTACACTTGGTATTGAAACCGTGGGAGGTGTCATGACCAAACTGATTCCAAGGAACACTGTGGTGCCCACCAAGAAATCTCAAATCTTTTCTACAGCCTCTGATAATCAACCAACTGTTACCATCAAGGTCTATGAAGGTAATTGCTTACATTTGTTAATACCATGCTCTGTTTTTGAAGAGCTTGACTTCTTTTAATATACTCTATTGAAATGGCTAGGAAAGAAATACTTGCTATTTTCAGGTGGGAGGGCCCTAATTTAACTAGTGTTGAGTTTGGTAGAGCCAGTAGTAAAATCTGTTGCTTATCTAGCTATCTAGCACTCTTTCCCATTAGAAATAACTTCTGGGGGAATTCCCTGCCAGTCCAGTGGTTAGAATTCCACACTTCCACTGCAGGGGGCACAGGTTGGATCCCTGGTTGGGGAACTAACATCCTACATGCTGCATGGTGCTGTCAAAATAAATACATTCTAAAATATAAGAACAAGGACTTCCTTGGTGGACCAGTGGCTAAGACTCTGAGCTCCCAATTCAGGGGGTCCAGGTTCAATCCCTGGTGGAGGAACTAGATCCCCACATGCCACAACTAAGAGTTCACATGCCGCAACAGAAAGAGCCCATGTGCTGCAACTAAGACCCGGCACAGCCAAATATATAAAATAAATATTAAAATACAAGAACAAGGGTTCATACTGCTATGAAGTAGATGAAATTCATTTAAGAGTTACCAGTAACTTAACTCTCTGCTCCTTTCAGACCCAATACTGACCCACTTCTAGGCTGATAGAGTGCCCTTGCCACTACAGGCTCTAACAGATGGAAATGTAGGGATCCAGGTGTACTAGTGTTTGTCAGTAACAACTAACAAGTTATTTTTGTGTGTGACTTCTAGGTGAACGACCCCTGACGAAAGACAATCACCTTCTGGGAACTTTTGATCTGACTGGAATTCCTCCTGCTCCCCGTGGGGTTCCACAGATAGAAGTCACCTTTGAGATAGATGTGAATGGCATTCTTCGAGTGACAGCTGAAGACAAAGGTACAGGCAACAAAAATAAAATCACAATTACCAATGACCAGAATCGCCTGACACCTGAAGAAATTGAAAGGATGGTCAATGATGCTGAGAAGTTTGCTGAGGAAGACAAAAAGCTCAAGGAGCGCATTGACACCAGAAATGAATTGGAAAGCTATGCCTACTCTCTCAAGAATCAGATTGGAGATAAAGAAAAGCTGGGAGGTAAACTTTCCTCTGAAGATAAGGAGACCATGGAAAAAGCTGTAGAAGAAAAGATTGAGTGGCTGGAAAGTCACCAGGATGCTGACATTGAAGATTTCAAAGCCAAAAAGAAGGAGCTGGAGGAAATTGTTCAGCCAATTATCAGCAAACTCTATGGAAGTGCAGGCCCTCCCCCAACTGGTGATGAGGAAGCAGCAGAGAAAGATGAGTTGTAGACACTGCTCTGCTAGTGCTGTAATATTGTAAATACTGGACTCAGGAACTTTCGTTAGGAGAAAATTGAGAGAACTTAAGTCTCGAATGTAATTGGAATCTTCACCTTGGAGTGGAGTTGAAAATGCTATAGCCCAAGTGGCTGTTTACTGCTTTTCATTAGCAGTTGCTCACATGTCTTGGGGTGGGGGGCGAGGAGGAATTGGCTATCATCAAAAGTGGGTAAAAAAGCTGGGTTAGGATGTGTGTTCACCTTGAAAATGTTCTATTTAACAATTGGGTCATGTGCATCTGGTGTAGGAACTTTTTTCTACCATAAGTGACACCAATAAATGTTTATTATTTACACTGGTCTGATTTTTGTGATGAACGACTAACCTAATTAGAAGCTTATTTTAAGGTTAGAGTCTCATGTGTTGGGGGGAGTGTTGGGGTTTTTGAGGTAAGGAAACATTTTTTTTATTCCGTCATTTTGGGAAACCTGCCTGACCTAATCTAAGAAAAGGGGTGGGAGGTTCATCCATATATGCTTAACTAGGCAAGGGTCATTTCACAATGTCCAAGAGTGGAGTTTTCCTGAGCATGATTGAAATTTCCTATTTCCCCTTACCTTTCATAAACTTTCATGGCTTTTTATTACTAATAATGCTTTATAGCTGCTTGGATTCTCTTGATTTGATAGAGTGATGGATCACTCATGATAACTTTACACACTTGGATTCAGTTCATAATCTTAGGATGTGAAGGTATGTTTCTGAACCTCTATGTCAGTCTCCATCTCGGTGGTACAGGAGTGGGATCTAGGATGATGACCTATATTTAACCCTACTACAGTTTAATATATGTGGCCAGTAAAGGGCAGGCTATCAGGCTTGCTAATATGAAATCCAGTTCAGCCCAAGGATAGATATTTTATAGATGGGCAACCAGCTGAAAGGTTAACTTGCGGAATTAGGACCTGACAGTGTGATAGTTTTACTAGGAGGCTTGGATGTCTGCTGCATTGCCTAAAGCATTTGGACAGAGGGTCTTCAGGCCAAGTTCCATATAAGTTAAAAATGATCTGCAGTGCAGTGTGGAGTGGGGTAGGGGATAGTGGGGAAAGATAAGGGCCAGTCTTCACCCCTGTGCACAGTGGCTCTTACTACCAAAAGCCAACAGTCTGCACCTCGTTCTGAGGAGCAGCTAATGAATATTAAAAACACTTCAGCCTGTGAATGTCCACTCCCTGATTTCCACAGCTTCTGCTGTATCTAGCAACTAGAATTCCTGGAACATTTTTGTGATTAGTATTCTTTACAACCAGCCAATCAGTTACTGAGTTCCCTGGGTTGTCTTGCCGGTAAGATCTTTTATATACCAAAGGTTTTTGCCCTGGGCTATCCAGTTCATCTCTTCACCTACCAAAGTAGATAAAAGTCAGAGGGATATATGGTGCAGAAGATTTTGGAGGTATGAAACAACTAAGGTTTCATTTAACTTTTCTGAAAGTAGTTGACATTTAAAATAGTAAAAATGTGGCTTTTATTAATCAACTACAGTCACAATACAATCATTATAGATTTCCCCTTCTGTGTTCATCCCACCAAACACAAAACAGAGCAGTGTGTCAGTCTGACCTTCATGCAAGTCACCACCTTGGGTTACTCCTTTCCCAGTGGAATCCCCCTTCGCAGCACCACAGTTGAGAGTGGCAGAGTTTGAATCTTCTGTCTCAGATGTACACGTTGTCACTGGCCATGGAATGATACACATGGAATGGTCCAATCGTCCAGGGGGTAGAAAAGTATCAAATTTAAGCAAGGTCCAATGCTGCTTTTCTATTTTGGAAAAAAAAGGGGAGTCTGTGTTAAGAAATTTCCAGAAATGCTCAGTGATGTGCTGTAGCACCTGAGCCCTAAAAGAAATAGGAAATAAAAGGGAAAAACCCTTCATGGCACTGTTACTGCTTTGATGATGTCATTCCCTAAAAGTCTGGTTGTCATTCTTTTGGATTTAGATGTGGAGGGACCAAATGGAAAGAGCAGAGCATTGTGATACTTTTCATAGAATGGTTACATTTGTGTAAAGACCCACAGTGAACACCTGCTCACCTATGTGATATTGGTACATTGTGTCCAGGGCTCCAGTGGGAGTCATCCCTCCGAAGATGTATAAGTGCTTCCCCACAGCCACAGCTGAGTGGGCAGCACAGCCTATGGGAGCTGCCCCAGTGGGACTTAGCTTCTGCCACTTCATGTCACCTGCCAAGAGACAGAAAGGGAGGGACTCAGTAATCTGTAATTTTGACAAGCATCCCAGGTGATTCTGAAGTAGGTGGTCTTTGGAGCACACTGAGGAACGTGATCCAACCTTTAGTGACCATCACCATTAAGTATTTTGGAGCCCAGAAGTAGGCAAGTTTCCAAGTGTGTGTGTGTGTGTTTGTGTTATGTGTATGTAAGCATGCCTGTGTGTGCATGTTTGAAATGCTAACAGTTCCTTAGAAAGCAACTTTGTGACTATTGGCTAGACACTTAACTTATTTATTTTTTAAAATTAATTTATTTATTGGCTGTGTTGGGTCTTTGTTGCTGTGCACAGGCTTTCTCTAGTTGTGGCGAGCGGGCTTCTCATCGCAGTGGCTTTTCTTGTTGTGGAGCACGGGCTCTAGGTGTGCGGGCTTCAGTAGTTGTGGCACGCAGGCTCTAGAGCACAGGCTCAGTAGTTGTGGATCATGGGCTTAGTTGCTCTGCGGCATGTGGGATCTTCCTGGCCCAGGGATCAAACCCATGTCCCTTGCATTGGCAGGCGGATTCTTAACCTCTGTGCCACAAGGGAAGTCCCTAGACACTAAATCCCTTGCTTACTTCATCCTCATAATAGCTGTATGAAATTGTTATTACTTCTGCCTACCTTCTTTCTTCTTACAGATGAAGAAACTGGATTAGAGAGGGAAAGAGACTTGAGATCACACAGGTAGCAGGTGGCAGAGCCAGAACTGTACTCAGGTCTGACTCCAAAACCTGTGTTCTCTATGCTATAACATGCTGCCTCAGCACCTATTTCCAACCTATCACTACAAGTAATGGCAACTTTTCAGACAAGCATTAAAATGAGGCAGGATATCACTGGATTTTAGGTTTTAGAGAACTACCTGGGTAGGAAAGGAGGAAAAATAGCTAGGAAGTAGTTCCTCACACAGGAGAAAAGGACTTTCTTTTTTAAAATAAGCATTAAAACCCTGTTTGACTGCTTGCAAGGAATGCTTCTGTGAAGATATTTTCCATCTGTCAGTTCAAGGCAGGGGTCCAGCCACTCAGAGTTGGAAGGGAGAATCACCCAGTCCAGCCAAATATCCTAGCCAATGCAGGAATCCCAGCCAGTGTCAGCTGGCCTCAGATGTCACTAAACCAGAGAACCCATTGTTTGGCAAGGTAGCCCGATACACTGCACAGCAGTTCTCATGCCTTCTGCCTGTGGTTCCAATTCCTGTAGTCTGAAGTAATGCAGAACATGTCCATTTGTTCATCTGTCCACTTTTTTTTTTTTACTTTTTAAATATCTTTTATTGCAATATTGAGTCAAATTTCCAGAAGTTTTAGCTCCCTTTTACAAATATGAATTGCGTTTGTGAGAAACACTTATAAATCATATATAAAACCAGCGACTCAGCATAAAAACCTCTAAGAAAACACTAAATCCACTTGTAATTTGATTAAAGAGACATGGAGGACTCTACTTGATATGGGTGAGATATTTTGTCTATTACTTTTATTCAATCTTTGGTCTTCACGATAACCCTCTGGGGTAGGGAGTACAATCACCGCCCCCATCTTAAGGAGTAGGAGACTGTCCACTTTTTCTTTTAATTTTAAAATTAGAAAAAAATTTTGACCGCACTGTGTGGCATGCAGGATCTTGGTTCCCCAGCCAGGGATCGAACCCATGCCCCCTGCAGTGGAAGTGCAGAGTCTTAACCACTGGACCACCGGAAGTCCCCATCTGTCCCCTCTTAACAGATATGCACTCATCATCCACCACCTGCCAGACACTGCGCTCAATGCTGGAAATGCACAGGGCAAAAAAAGAGACAAAGTCCTGCCCTAAGGGAGCTCACAGTCTGCAACAATGACCCAGAAAGAGTCCAGACCGTCTAGGGCACATCAGCCCATCAGGCACCTAAAGACAATTCTCATGTTACCCCTAACTTTCCTTTTCTCAGTGTTTTTAACAATTTAGTGTGACAGTTCTTTCTGGTTGTCCACCTCCAGACACACTCCAGAAGTTATCCATGGGGTTAATGGCTACTGCTTGAAAGAAATCCAATTGGGAAACACAAAGCATAATGAATTTTAATGAAAGAGCAGGGTTGTTGGAAGGGTAAATAATTAATGGGTAGGTACATGGCAAATGCTCAGGAAATACTTGCTTTTATTGTTATTATTATTTCTTATTATTATGCAGGCCACATTTGACAGAATCTAGTGAAGATTCTGCTGGCTGGTCAAGAACAAGGCTCTAGTCAATCAAAGCATATTTTATTGAATCTTAAGCAAAAAAAAAAAAAAAAAAACTTAAGCAGACAAGCCCCAATACCCTTCACCCTACTTACTGATATCAATGCAATGGAGATCATCATAGAAATTGTCCCCTGCCAAGCCTCCATGAATGAAGAGTTTTGTCCCTGCTGCCACCATCACATGACCATGCCGGGGGGATGGAGGTTTTCCAAGTGTCTCTGGTTGTGACCAGGTCAGGGTGTCTAGGAAAATAAATTCAGTGACATCAGATGACGAAGCTATGAAGCAAGAATGCGAGGAATATACCCAAGCCTCACCTCCCAGCAAGCAGAGATGCTCCAAACAGAGAGGGCCCCAGGGGTCATTCACTGTGACTTGCCAACCCAACCCAGGCCCCCCTCCATCCACAGCCTTTACAGCCTCTGCAGGTACACATCCAGGGCTGGAGAATTCACTATGTAATATGCCTGACCCTTTTACTGGGCATTAAGGAACGACTCCTTGCTTTGAATTAAAAAAAAGATCTCCCTTAAGTTTCTTCAACCCAGAACTGCCCCAGAGTTAAAAAGAATAAGAATACTTCCTCTGGGGTAGGCCTTCAGAGTTTTCTCTCTCTTTTTTTTTTTTCTCCCAGGGTTTTCTCTTTTTAAAGGCAATATTCTTAATTGATTTGCTGGAAGGGTGGGGAAGAAAACAGGCTACTTATAAAGTTGGCAGAGCCTCCTGAAGTGGTTGTATAGGATAATGGTTAGAGCATGGGATTTGGTGTTAAAACCAGGTATTTTTAACTATGTGGCCTTGCACCAGTTAATTCTCTAAGCTTCAGTTTCCGCAGTTGTAAAATGAGGAGAAAGAAAGTACCTGATAATACCTACCTCTCAGAGTTGAAGTGTGGATTAAATGAGATAACGGATGGAAAGCACAGGCACAGAGAAAGTACTCAATACATGCGAGTTATTAATACTATTAGGATGATAAGTATGAACCCAATAGTGCAGATGTGTTCTACCTGTTGTCAACCCTTCATATCTTCAAAACTGTACATACATAGAATTCAGGAAAATCAATTATTTCAACATACCAGAAAAGCCTTAAAGGGGTGCTATAAAAATTATCTAAGACAAAAGCCTGCCAAACAGTTTATCTCTGAGTTACCATTTGTGACACACCCGAAGGTTGTTCAAGGAGCCCCCAGTGTTCCAAGGAACACAATTTGAAATAATCAGAAAAAGTTTATGCATAAATTTGTTTACCACAGCATTGTTTGTAATAGAGAAGAACTGGAAACAGCCGAAGTCCATCAACAGGTGAATGGGTGAGTTATTGCTACAGTTATGACAGAATACTATGTATTCATTAAAAGCATTGAAAAAACTTTGTGTGACAGGGGAAATGCTTAAGTGAAAAATACAGGATACAAATAGTACATCTAGAATTATCTCTGCTATTAAAAAAAAAGACTGTAGTTGTACTGAAATGAACACTTTGGGGGTGATAGTATTATATATACATACACACATACACACAAACGTGTATATATACTCATACATACATATATTTTTTTTCTTACAGTTTTATATATTCAAAACTAACATTTAAATTTTGAAACTGCTTCAAAAGAATCACAAATTCCATTCTTTCTGGAAAAAGTCATACTGTGATGTGTCTTAATTCTCCTTTTTTTTTTATAGTTAGTTTTTGGGTTTTTTTTTTTCATTTGGGGTATAGTTGTTTTACAATGTTGTGTTAGTTTCTACTGAACAGCGAAGTGGAGTTCCCTGTGCTATACAGCAGATTCTCATCAGTTATCTTTGTTATACATATTAGTGTATATATATCAATCCCAGTCTCCCAGTTCATCCCACCCCACCCCCTGTTTCCCCCTTGGTGTCCATACATTTCTTCTCTACATCTGTATCTCTATTTCTGTCTTGCAAACTGGTACATCTGTATCATTTTTGTAGATTCCACATATATGTGTTAATATACGATGTTTGTTTTTCTCTTTCTGACTTACTTCACTCTGTATGACAGTCTCCAGGTCCACCCACGTCTCTACAAATGACCCAATTTCATTCTGTTTTACAGCTGAGTAATATTCCATTGTATATATGTATCACGTCTTCTTTATCCACTCATCTGTTTATGGCCATTTAGGTTGCTTCCATGATCTGGCTATTGTAAACAGTGCTGCAGTGAACACTGGGGTGCATGTGTCTTTTTGAATTATTGTTTTCTTTGGGTATATGCCCAGTAGTGGGATCACTGGGTCAGATGGTAATTCTATTTTCAGTTGTTTAAGGAACCTCCATACTGTTCTCCATAGTGGCTGTATCAATTTACATTCCTACCAACAGTGCAAGAGGGTCCCTGTGTCTTAATTCTTAATTTAAACCTTGTAAGTTTACAATTTTGCTTACTGCCCTCTCTCAAAACAGACTGCAAAAACACACACGAAAATCATTTTTGTCACATGCTATTTGTAAAGTATTAATCATAAATGTCCACTAGTTAGAGGAAGAAATGTAAATAAATACTACTTAGACAAAAATCTGGCAAGAGATCTCACAATTTTAAATGTTCATACCATTTTGACCCAGTAATCCCACTTCTTAGCATGTATTCCATGTGAAATGTTGTAACATGTACAGAAATTAATGTATATGTTCACTGTAACACTGTCAGCAAAAAGTCAATCAATGGGAAAATGACTGAATCAATAGGGATGCCCACAGAAAGATATGCTTTGCAAGGAAATTGCTGGCTTAGGAGAGATCCATGATGTGTGATTAAAGAAAGGAATAATAATAATACAGTGAAAATTCATTAGGTGCTTCCTGTGTGTCAGGCACTGTGCTATGCACTGTATCACATTATCTCATTTAATCCTTCCAACTCTTTGTGGTAGGCACTATTACCATCTCTGTTTTACAGATCAGCAAACTAAGGCCTAGAGAGATTAAGAAATTAGTCTAAAGTAATACAGAAAGTAGACATCAGATCTGGTCCTGAGTCCATGTCCTGTGGCTTCAAAATTTATACTTTCCACTAATACTAGGATCTACACTCAGATCTGCAAAAGTAAGAGGCAGACCAATATTCATAATTTAATAATTCCATGTGTGTATTTTAAAGTTTTTATATAACTTCAAAATCCATAGAAAATTTATGGATGTTCATACACACATGTGCATATGATTTATAAACACACAGGAAAATCTGGAAGTAGACATTAGGAATGGCTAACAGTGTTTACCTCTGTCCGGGGAGTGGGAAGGAAACGCTTAAGGGGAAACTTTTTACTTTTTTGCTTTATAAAACATACTGTTTAAATTTTTAAAATTGATCATTATTCCTTTTTAAACGCAAATTTTGATATGGGTAGAAGATATCAGCTAAGAGATATACTGAAGAAGTCTAGAAGTGAGACACACAGCCAGGCTGTCATTTTCTAACCTCTGCTTCCTACATCTGGTAAGCTGCAGGCCAGGGTAGTCCCGCCCAGGTACGTGGCAGCCCTAACCAGGTAAATGGCAGCCCCAGGGTTCCCCCCAGTCCATACTTGCATCAAACACATGCAGCTTCACATCTTGCACGGGCTGGGCGCCTCTCTCTCCGCCCCCAAAGACATAGAGCTGGTTCCCAATAGCTGCCGATGACGTGTGGAATGTTCTTGGGGACGGTGGTCGGCTGGTCACTTCTGGCATGGTCCAAGTCCTTGTTTCTGGTGCACAGAGAAGGTAGGTATCTCAAACACCCAGGCTGAGGGGCGTCTGACATGGAGTCTGGGGCCGGGCAGGGCCACTTTGCAAACCCCAGTCCTCAAGGCGGACAGTGTAGGTCTAGGTGGGGATGTCATGCCACCAAATTCAAGGAGGGGTAGGGGGCAATATGTAGAATTTGCCCAGAGAGACCCAAATTCCCAAGATTGAAAAGCCACAAGTACAATTAAGAATGAGGTCAATTTGGTTTTGGAGGCCTTCAAACATCCTCTCTAACCCTATACCCCTTTGACGACTGACTACCCTGCCCCATGCCCACTCAGAGAAGCCCAAAATCTGCTAAAATTCATTCCCACCAGATGCAAGAAACCAAACGTGCCAAGTTTCTCAGGATATGTGGCCATTAAAAGAAAGTAGACAATATTGTTACAGTTTCAGCAGTAGTACTAATTGTCCCTACTAAACACTAAGTGCTAAATAAACAGTTTCCCCATTTTACAGATAAGGAATTGAAGCAGAGACAGATTAAGTCACTCATTTAAGGTGACATGGCTACTTAATGGCTGAGTTGGGATTCAAGTTTTCTTTCAACAACACCAAGATCTATGTATTTTCCACTCTTGAGACTTGAGAATAAAATTTTACCACTTGGGTAGGTGTACAGAAGCTTATTTTTTTTTCAGAATGAAGCATGAATTTTACAGAAACACACGCAGTGACTGCGCACCTCCGTTGTGCAGAATCATTGCCCTGAGCACTCTGCCACCCCCACTATCCCTGGTCAGCCCTGGGAGGCGGGTGGAAAGTATCCCCGCTTTGCAGATGAGGGAACGGAAGCTCAGAAAATTTAAATCCTTTCCCCCAGGTCACAGTGTTGGTGAGAAGTACAGCAGGGCTCTGAACACAGATCCGTCAAAACTCCCATACTTATTCCACTACAACACACCAGGAATTCTTCCTCCTTCCCTCCCTTCCTTCCTTTCCTTTCTTTCTGCCGAGCCGCAAGGCTCGTGGGATCTTAGTTCCCGGACCAGGGAATGAACCCAACCCCATGGCAGTGAAAGCGCCAGGGAACTCCCAGGAATTACTTCTTGACTGGGAAATTCTGTGCCTTTTGTAAAGGTCTTCATTCAATATACAAAGTGGCGCATGAAGCATTTGTAATATGTGTGGGACTCAGAACATGAACCTGGAGACCAAACAAGTCTCAGCCTATAGCGGGAGCATAATGGGGACTTCCCTGGCGCTCCAGTGGTTAAGACTCTGTACGTCCACTGCAGTGGGCACTGGTTCAATCCCTGGCCAGGGAACTAAGATTCCACAAGCCAATGGCCAAAAAAGAACAAAAACAAAAACAAAAAACAAAGCATAATATAATTGTCTCTATAGCTACAGACCCTGGAGAGATTTTGGATCTTAGAGGGAGTTAGAAGGTACACAACCTCCAGGGTGAGAAGATCCTGGGACTGTGTGGCTGCCAAGCCAAACGCTAGCACAAATAATCCGAAAGGAGACCTAAGCCAGCAGAGGGACTTGCCTTAGTAACAAAAGCAAATAATTATTCGCTTACATCTTCTATATTTCTTGGGCATGGTGTCAAACTCTACTTTCTAGGAGAGAAAAAGGATCTGGTGGAAAATCAATTCCTTTGCCAGAAGCTTTCCAAATTCTCACTGTATTTTAATTTAAATAGATGCCATCATTGAAAATCAAGAGAACTGATCTCCATCCAATCTAGAACAGATTTCCATCTGTCAAACCATAGCTACATCAACCACAACAACAATTATTGAGGCTTAACTATGTGCCAGATTTGAGTTAATTTAAATTCTTGCCAAACTTAACAAGGTAGGAACTATTACTATCCCAAAATGACACAGACCAGCTGTTGTACAAATAAATCTATTATTGATAGACAGAACTAGGCAAGAGTTGACTGTTACGTGAAAAATGTCCAGACTAGTAGTAATTAACAAAATGTATATTTAAACAATTAGAAACAAAGTGTTTTTTTTTGCCTATCAAATTAGCAGTGCTTAAAAATGATAAATTCAGACTTCCCTGGTGGCGCAGTGGTTGGGAATCCACCTGCCAATGCAGGGGACACGGGTTCAAGCCCTGGTCCAGGAGGTTCCCACATGCCACGGAGCAACTAAGCCTATGTGCCACAACCATTGAGCCTGTGCTCTAGAGCCCATGAGCCACAACTACCGAGCCCACATGCTGCAACTACTGAAGCCCGAGTGCCTAGAGCCCGTGCTCCACAACAAAAGAAGCCACAACAATAAGCCTGAGCACTGCAATGAAGAGTAGCCCCTCTTGCTGCAACTAGAGAAAGCCCACATGCAGCAACGAAGACCCAATGCAGCCAAAATAAATAAATAAATAATAAAATAAATCTTAAAAAAATATGATAAAATTCAATACTAGTTGGGAGTGAAACAAGAACTATTAAACACAGTTGGAGAGAGGATAAGTTGAAAAAAATCTTTCTGGATAGGGAGTTCCCTGGTGGCCTGGTGGTTAGGATTCTGGGTTTTCATTGCCGTGGCCTGAGTTCAATCCCTGGTTGGAAAACTGAGATTCCTGTAAGCTGCATAGCACGGCCAAAATGAAAAAGAAAAAACCTAAAAAAAAAAATCTTTCTGGAGAACAATTTGATAGCATGTACTAAAAGCCTTAAAGTCCAGTGTTTTAGGACTTTCTAGGTGGTACAGTGGTTAAGAATCTGCCTGTCAATGCAGGGGACACAGGTTCGAGCCCTGCTCCAGGAAGATCCCACATGCCATGGAGCAACTAAGCCCATGAGCCACAACTATTGAGCCCATGTGCCGCAACTACTGAAGCCCATGTGCCTAGAGCCCATGCTCCACAACAAGAGAAGCCACCACAATGAGGAACCCATGCATCACAATGAAGAGTAGCCCCCGCTTGCTGCAACTAGAGAAAGTCCGTGTGCAGCAACAAAGACCCAATGCAGCCAATAAATAAATTTACCAAAAAAAAAAAAAAGTCCAGTGTTTTATCTACTTCTTTTATTTCTGGGCATGAGTTCTAAGGCAATAATTTGAAAGTCAATGACTTTTTTTTTTAATTAATTATTTTATTATTTTATTGGCTGTGTTGGGTCTTTTTTTTGCTGTGCCTGGGCTTTCATTTTAGTTGCAGCGAGTGGGGGCTACTCTTTGTTGTGGTGCGCCGGCTCCTCATTGCCGTGGCTTCTCTTGTTGCGGAGCATGGGCTCTAGGTGCATGGGCTTCAGTAGTTGCAGCACACGGGCTCAATAGCTGTGGCGCACGGGCTTAGTTGCTCCGCGGCATGTGGGATCTTCCTGGAACAGGGATCGAACCTGTGTCCCGTTGCATTGGTAGGCGGAGTCTCAACCAGGGCGCCACCTAGGAAGCCCCTGAAAGTCAATGACTTCAGAACAAAGATGTTCACTGCTTTGTTATTTATAATGATAAAAATCTGAAGACAACCTATATGTTAAAAAAAACAACAGGAGAATTATGGTATTGTCATAAAATTGAGTGTGATGCAGCCATTAAAAATGATTTTAATGGGGAAATGTGTATAAAAATAGATGATTGAACTTGGTGTACCCCCCAAAAAATAAAAAAAATAAAAAAAATGATTTTAGCAAAGCGTTGTTAATAGGGAATTATTTCTGTGCTAATTATGAAATAAAAAGAAAAAGATACAATAGTGTAGTGGTGAAATAGGATCATCTCAGGTTTATAAAAATGCAGAGAAAAGAGAGAAAAGAAGTACTCAGAACTGTTAATAGCCTTAGGTCATAAGGTTGTGAATGGCTTTTGTCCACTTATATACATTTTTCAAATATTTTACAATGAATATAAATTATATTTATAAAGAGAAAAACAACAACACAAAACATGTTTTTAACTGACAAAAAGTCAGGTCCACCTCCCATGGGTGGTTCAGCAATATCCTTGCAGTAGTGATGTCCCCAGACTGCTTCCTCTATGATAAAACTGCCAGTGACATTCGTCAGGAACTTTGTACTTTTTCACTAAAAGAAACATACTAGGAGGATCTAGATCAGGGTTTCTTAACTTGGGCACTATTGACACTTTAGACCAGATAATGTAAGGCAGTATCTCCGGCCTTTATCCACTAGATGCCCTGCCCCGAGGTGTGACATGGCCGACTCTCCCCTGGGGGGCACAACCACCCCCATTTGAGACCTCCAATGTAGGTGACTTGGGTTCTCGCCTGCCCCAGTCCCTGACTCCCTGGTGAATTCAGGAACGTCACTTCCCCTCTCAGGACCAGGGTTGCCCACTTGGCATAGCTGTTCTCTAAAGTCTCTTCCAGCTTTGGCTTTTAAGAAATTGATCATTTGTATACATTACGAGGAAAACAAAATGTAATTCTATTATTTTCAGATTCTGCTTAAAGTTAAAATTTCTATTTTTCTATGAGGACAGCAAAGTTAAATGGATTAGGGAGTACAATCCAAATGGGCTTTGGTACAGGAATTAGAATTGGATTTATTTATTCACTTTGATCAATAAAATAATCTTGGGCTACTTACCAGGATTCAGAACTTGTAGGCAATTTCGATTTCCCGTCTGGTCGGCACCTCCAAACACCCAGATGCTGTGAGGTGTGCAGGAGGGGACAAAGCTGGCATGCTCGTACCGAGGCAAGAGGCCCTCCGAGGTGGCTAAATCCCACTGGTGTGTTCCTGGAAAACATTTCACCCAGTTCCTAGACTGGGGCTGCCAATGGCTTATATTGGTTGACAAACTTGGGGGAGGGTAGTGAAGAGAAAAGGGTCAAAAACATAAGTGAACAACCATCGGATGACTTAAAGGGAACATGGTCAACCTCCAAAAACTTTTATATCAGACACTTCAGGGGCTGACTCATCCTTAAACTCTCTTCTAAGGGAATTGTCCCCACTCTCCCAACCCCAGGGATAGATCCCAGGAGACTTGGTTGTACTACACCTTGATGTTCTAGCCTTAGTTGATAAGGTCAAAGGTAGTCACTTAGACCCAAAATGGGCCAATCAGATCCTCTCTCCCAAGAATTTGGGATTAAAATAGATTTCTGGGTTTGGGTGGCCATCTTCTACCGTGTGTGGAGAAGCAGAGAAAGCCAAAGTATGGGGAAGAGAAGAATGAAACATCTATGTAAAGAAGCAGATCCCCCCAGAGAGAGTGAGGGAGAAGTAGATGGTTTTTGACAGCTTTCTGATTCCCGCTTTCACTCTCTCCTGAGGCTAGGCCAAATTTCCTGCCCTTGGATTCTCTCTCTCTCTTTTTTTCTGGTTTAAAAGGGTTTCTATCACCTGCAAGTAAATGACTTCTGGCTAAAACAATTTCACAGACTATTAATACCTAACTTAGTTATTTTAATTAGTAAACCACTTACATAGGACCTTCACAGCTATTATCTTGTTAGATCATTACAAGTGCCAAGTGAAGCAAGTTATTATGCCCATTTTATGGGACACTGAAGCCCAGATGGTTTAGGTGCTTAAGCCAGAGTCACAAAGCTAGTCATAGGTCACGACAGAGTTGTAACTGAAATAGACAGTGAGCTTCTTGAGAGCTGAAAGAGATTTAATTTACCTGTGATTTCCTAGTGCAGGATGTAGAAATTCAAATGCCTACAGCGGATTGGAGGAAATCGGAGAATGAGAGCCCCGATGATAGCTGACAGCTCAGTTGCAAAAAATTGTCACCATGAAGACATACAGGCCTACTGATATCAGATCTTCCAAGATTATCAAGAGAGACCAAACCACCTCAAGTTTCACATGTAGATTCCTGCACATTTAGTTAGTAAACAACTGAGATCAAAACAACAGCAGGATTTCCTTGGTGGCTCAGCGGTTTAGATTCTCAGCTTCTAACGCAGGGGGCCTGGGTTCGATGCCTGCTCAGGGAACTAGATCCCACATGCATGCTACAACTAAGAGTTTGCATGCCACAACTAAGGAGCCCAAGTGGCGCAACTAAGGAGCTGGTGAGCTGCAACTAAGGAGGCTGCCTGATGCAACTAAGACCGAGTGCTACCAAATAAATAAATAAATAAATATTTTAAAAAACACACAAAAAATAACTGTAATGTCACCTGGACCTAACAAAACATGTGACAAAACAATTTTCTTCTGCGTGTGGTAGAATTGTGTGGTACACAGTAGTCACTCATTCATTCATCCAAATACTTATAAAGCCCCTACTCTGTGCCAGGCATTGTGATAATGGCTGGGCGTACAATGAGAAGCAATATAACCATGTCATTATAACCATGTTCCCTGTTTCCAAGGAGCTTATACTCTGATGGGGAAGACAGACAAGAAACATGTGAAAAGGGCTGTGAAGGGGGATAAAGATGGGAAAGTATAGCCACAGAGTAACTAAGCCCATGCACCACAACTGAGCCACAACTGCTGAGCCTGCATGCTGTAACTACTGGAGCCCACGTGCCTAGCGCCCATGCTCTGCAACAAGAGAAGCCACCACAATGAGAAGCCCGTGAACCGCAATGAAGAGTGGCCCCCGCTCGCCACAACTAGAGAAAAGCCTGCGAGCAGCAACAAACACCCAACACAGCCAATAAATAAAAATAAATAGGGCTTCCTAGGTGGCGCAGTGGTTAAGAATTCGCCTGCCAATACAGGGGACACGGGTTTGAGGCCTAGTCCGGGAAGATCCCACATACCATGGAGCAACTAAGCTCGTGCACCACAACTATTGAGCCTGCACTTTAGAGCCTGTGAGCCACAATTATTGAGCCCATGTGCTGCAACTACTGAAGCCCATGTGCCTAGAGCCCATGCTCCGCAACAAGAGAAGCCATGGTAATGAGGAACTGGTGCACCACAACGAAGAGTAGCCCCCACTTGCCGCAACTAGAGAGAGCCCGTGTACAGCAACGAAGACCCAACACAGCCAATAAATAAATAAATAAATAATAAATTAAAAAAATAAATACATAATAATTTTAAAATAAAATTTAAAAAAAGAGAAAGATAATGATGCTTGGACTACAGTAGTAGCAGTACAAATTTAATAGACTTGAATGAAAATAGAGATATTTAGGATTTGGTGATTAACTAGCCATGTGGATAGGAGAGGTGGACACACCAATGTCTCCCAGAGAAATGCTTGATGAATGAATGTCTGGCCATCCAGGACGCCATATGGACTCTTTCCCCAAAATCAAGGATGTCTTGGTTGCGTGGGTATATTCCTGGAGTCTGTTGAGACCTTAGGGACTTCTCAGTGATGTTCATTTTCTTAGAGGAAAACCCTGCGGTTTGGTCTGAACTGATAGTCTTAAGAATGGTCATGGCTGACAGCACAAAACCCTGCTCTCTGGCCATAGAGAATGTGCTCCACAGCTGCTGGTCTTCCCTCCCTCCCTCCCTCCCTCCCTTCCTTCCTTCCTTCCTTTGCTACGCTGCGTGGCATTCGGGATCCCAGTTTCCTGACCAGGGATCAAACTGCAGTGGAAACGTAGAGTCCCAACCACTGGACTGGACTGGAAACTCGGAGTCCCCATCCCCTGCAGCTGCTGGTCTTACCCAAATCGATGGTGTGCACATCTGAGAAGCTCCTGTTTGGATCTGCTCCCCCAACAATGAAGACCTTCCCTCTCTTGGCGTCACCAACAGGGGGTAAGTATGAGCAGCTGTGGCCAACCCGAGCACAGGGACTGTCTCCAGCTGGGGTCAAGGTGTACCTGCCAAAGGGAAGGTGTATTCAGAAGGCCTGAGCAGAGAATAAATGCAGCAGTGTGTTCTTTGCATTCCTCAGGCAACAGCCACCAGAATGAAGGGTCTTATACATTCACAGTCATTTTAAATCATATCCAGCAAAGCAGCATTTTCCTGATTAATAACAGTACCTCCCCTTTGCACATAACCTTTGACTTCTCAATTTTTCACTACTTTCAACTCACATTAACCAAGCGGGGATCCCCTGGGCTAGTAATGGTCCCCATTTGGTAGAAGGGGAAACTGACACCCAGAAATGCCCAATGGTGTGTCCTGGCACAGGATGGTAGTTATGAGCAGTGTTTGCAAATTCAGACAGACCTAGTTCAAGTCCCAGTTCAGGTGCTTTTTCGACATGTGCCTTTTTAGAAGTCACTTTACCTTTCTGAACCTTAGTTTCCTCACTTGTAAAATGAAAACAGTAACAGTTTTCAGCCATGAAGAATGAGATGCAATCTTGTAACAGGGCAGGGAAGGACTCAGTAAATGATGGCTAGAGCTTTATGTGTAATCACATGAGAACCGACAGCCCCAAAGCTCTTACCGCTAGCCAGTGATGTTTCCCTCTGCCAACTAATATTCTCCATTATTCACTGATTTTTAAGAGCTTTTCCAGATTACTCATAAAGCTCAACCTGATGGAAGCCAAAACTAGGACTCTGAAAAATCAAATACAGGATGCATTCATCCTGCTCTGTAAAGTTGTTGTGAATGCTGACTGAGAAAGCACACTTCAAGCTTTCTGGTCGGCAGAGAAAATTCCACAGCTGTTTTTGAGGCGCAGTCTTATCTGACCTCTCTGGCATTGGGTACTCTTGGCTCATCCCACTTCTCATACCTTTCCCCTGATCTGGCTTCCCCACACCCATTCCTTTTGATTCTCTACCCACCTGTCTGGCTGCACTTTCTGTTTCCTTCTCTGACCCCCTTTCCCTCCAATCCCCAACCCCTATAGATTCTCTTCTTCTCAGTCTAGGTTTGCTTGTCTGATCAATTTTACATGTACTGATGGCTTCAATTACCACCCACCAACATGTTCATCACTGATTTCCAAATCTCTATTTCTTTTCCAGATCTCTCTTTTGATGTCCAGATTTACATATCACGTTACCATCCGAATGACTGCTAACCACGTACCATGCATGCTGCTAACTTCGCTACAACCCTGGATTCACTTAATTTGCACAAAACCCCTCTGGGGACAGTACTATTATCATCATCTGAGGTTTACAACTGAGGACCTGAGGCTTAGAAAGGTTAACTAACTTATTCAAGAGCTCCCAGCCATCCAGCTACACAGTGAATAAGACAAAAGAAGTCCCTGCCTTTATAGCCCTGACAGACTAATTGAGAAGAAAAACATTAAACAGATAATTTCCAAATATCCATTTCATTTCAGTTGTGTTATTAAGGAGTACAGGACATACACAGGATATATAGTATGAGAACATATCACAGGGGGACCCTACCCTGTAAGGAGAGGTAGGTGGGGATGGGGTGGTCAAAGAAGACTTCCTGAAGGAGCCCCATTTGAACTGAGATCTGAAGTATGAGTAGAAGCTAGCTGGGCAAAGAGAGGGACAAAAGATGGGGGGAAAAGGTGATCCAGGTAGAGGGACCAGCAGGTACAGTTCCTGAGTGGGACAGTGCAAGCCATGTTAAAGGAAGAGAAAGAGAACAAAGGATGAGTAAGGGGATTTGAGGTTGGAAAGACAGGCAGGGACATCATGCTGGGCCCAGGGGGCCATTTAAGGACTCTGGTTTTTATCCTAAGACCAATGGAGAGGCACAAAAGGGTTTTAAACCAGGGAAGGCCATGATCAGATGTATGATGGGTAGAGAGCAAGCATGGACGCAGGGAAGCCAGATCAGAGGCTCTCCTCCAAGGTCCTGCAGAAGCATTTCCCCCTCTCTACAGCCCCCTGTGAGCCCTGCCTCAGCACTGATCACTTTTCATCACCATCACTAGCTTCGTCTGCAGCCCCCACTACACTGAGACTATTCACCTTTGTATCCTCAGCACCTACATAGCAGCTGCCCCTGTCAGGCCAGTGTTAGTTGTTGAATGAAGGGTTGGTTGAACAAGCACTCAAGAAACAGTGAAGCCAATTTAATCCAAACCCAGTTCCCTGAAAATCTTAAAAATGAGTCACAGCTTGGAGGAAGACGCAGTGTTGGAGCTGAGGATGCCAGATGGTCAGTGCCTTACTTTTCCTGGTAAATGGATTTTAATAAAATCAACATCTGCTCTGTGATAATTATGGCCACACTACCTTTCCTCTGAAGACCTTCTCAGACAGTTTGAGTCTAATTACCAGAAACCACAGTTTCATCTCTACCGTTTTTCATAGATGATCAAATGTGTTAGTGAACTACTTATAAATGAAACAAAAACTCATGTGTTTCTCTGTCTGAATCCTTCCTTACAGACCATGATGCTTTCCTGGGCTTGTCTCCAGGCTCCAAGACTGGCAGCTGCTTCATGGTGTCCTGTGCCTAAGAAAGAAAGGCACTGTTTAGACATTTATGATTATCTTCAACCTAAAACGCACAGCAAATCAGGTTACTTCCCTCTTTAAAAATTTTCCTGTTGATGTACCAATTTCTAGGGCCTGACTAATTTGAATAAACATTACCAACCTTCTGATATACACTTATATTTGGGAGGCAACTATGACACAACTTTCTTAATCCAATTACCGAGGGTTTTGTTTCTGGGTTTTTTGGGGTTTTTTGCCTAAAGTTTTCTGTGTCTGTGGTTTTCATGGGGAAGGGACATATATCAAAATAATTTTCAGAAGTTATAAGATATTTATGTTTATCAAAAGAAAACATTTTAAAAGGCTGAGAGATACTTAACTCTAGGATAAATTCTGGCCTCAGCATGACATTCAAAGCCTTCTGGTCTCAATCTTCTTTTCAGGAACTCATCTTTATAATTTCTTGCAATATTGAGCTGTTACTATATTTGTTCCTCTAAAACGCCCTTTCATAACTTGCATCCCGTGCTGTTTCCCTTACCTGAAATGTCCCTTCTCTTCTGGTCAACTAGAACACTCCTAATCAACCTCCAAAGCCCAGTTCAAATCTCCCCTCCTTAGTGAAACCTTCCCTGATCTGCTGCTTTCCACTTACATCCTCAAGTTACTTTATTCTCTATATGAAGGTGTCTATAAGCTATCGTCATTGCAGGGATCACCCTGAATGTAATTACCTATTTTAAAGTCTTTAGACTAGATTCTAGACTAAATTCCAAGCAAACTGGGCCCCTCGGATTCATTCAGAGAACCAACCAGTGGGCCCAGCATAGAGTAGAAGTGAGGGATGAGTGAATGAAGACAGAAAATGGATGGGGTTTCTGGGAGGTGAATGGATAGACCCAGTCTTCAGCCTAAGCCACTAACTGCAGTCCCCAAAGCCCAAAGCTCAGTGGTGTAAATTTCACCTGGACCGGGACTTCCCGCCGCCGCCCCTGCCGGTCCCATCCCCCAGTCCCATCCCCGCGTGGCAGCTCTAGGGGATAGGAGACAGGGTCAGGAGAGACCAGGCTGGTTCCTTTCCGTCAGTGTGGCTGGGCCGGAGCCCGAGGAGGTCTGTCCAGCGCTTTCCACCCGGCCAGCTCCACTCCCCTAAAGGATGCGGCAGCCCCCGCCAGGGATCGCTTCCAACCGGGGTGCCGGAGCCCCCCAGCTCCGGACCGCATTACCTGCGACTGCTTAGACCAGTCCCGGGCCGTGGCTCCGCCCCAATAGGGGCGGGTCCTGGACTTTCGCCCCTCCTTCAGACCCCGGAAGAGCGCGGCGGCCAACAGCTCCCGGCTCCCAGGGCGCGACCTTGGAAGGGGGCCGGGAGGGGTCCTGGCGGCTCGGGTTCGACCCGGCTGTGTAATTCTCCAGAGCTGAACTGGCCGGGTCGTCCTGAGGCCCTACCTCCCCGGCCGAGTAAATAAGGCAGGGCTACTTGGAGATGACTTACAGACGAAACCCCAGGGATTGGGTATCCACGTAGGTGACCCAAATCCCTTGGGCTACCTGAAAGGAGCTAAGATATTTTCAGTTCCAGCGGTTGTTAGAAACGGTGTCTAAAAGGGAGAGTTGAGGGTGCGTTCCTAGGTGTGACATTTCCCTGTACAGTCCTTAGGCCAGCTCAAGCTTTGGCGCCTTAAAGAGCTGACTCATTCCATAATAATTAGTGTTTGTAACTATGGCAGATATTATGCTCAACCAGGCAAACCTGGCTTCTGGCCTCCTGGAGTTTACAATTTAACGAGAGAGAGAGAGAGAGAGAGAGAGAGAGAGAGAGAGAGATTAAACAGAAAAATAAATAACTAGGTACATTTGTAAAAAGTGCAAGGAATAAAAAATTCATCAAGGAAGAGTATTCTCGTGGAATTTACTTGTCTCTGGGACCCAGTGTCACCGGTCTGTAAAATGGAGCCAATAAGATATCTGTCACAAGGTTATGGTGGGGAATACATGAGCTAATGTATATAAAGTGCTCAGTGCCCAGTGACTGGCGCAGAGCTGGTCGTCTGTAAAATGTAACGCTATTCCGAGGTGCAAATGAACTCTAGACACCAGTCCTGAGACATATTCACCTGCATTATCGTGGTCTCCTTCATAACCATAGGTTCCCTGTGGCTTTCCAGACAATGGAGAGCTGGCTCACCTATGTCTATGTTTCAGAGAACCCCACAATCAGGAAGGCTGAATTGTATCCTAGGAATTGCAGGAAACAGCTAAGGAAGGAAACCACAGGAGTGCCTGCTGTACAGAGCTATGGTAGCAGAGTGGGAAGCAGACAGCCATGCTTGGGTTCACATCCAGGATCCGGCACTAACCATCTAATCTTGACATTTGGCAAGTTCATAACCCTCTCTGAGCTCTAGGTTCTTCACCTCTAGAATGGGAATAGGAATTACCTACCTCAAAGAGGGAGCAGTTGAGAGGATTTGATGGTACAGGTGAAAGGCCAAGTTGGTAAATCTTTTTGGTACTTGAAACCATAATAAAAATTTATTGACAACATGGAATTTGCTGTATGCAGCTCTTTTTATTGCTCAAATGTCCTATTCCAAACACCTGGAGTCTTTGTGAGTTTCCATGTTAATGGAAATATCTCCACTGACTCTCTGCTAAAAAGGAGTTTCCTGTTCTCTTTCAGGAAAGAAAACGAAGGCCAGGTTGGCTCTGCCATGTCCATGTGCATCTAAATGGAGATTTCTGCTCACAGATGCAGAATGCTCTTATGTCCCCTGTGTCTCTTTAGGCTAAATCCATTTCAAGGTGCCATGCTGGAGTTGTACCTAAACAAGAAAAACTGGAAGAGGTTTGTGGGCAAAATAGCAACAAGTTTTCATTGTTGGACCTATGGTTTTTTTTTTTAATGTTTTTAAACAATTTATTTCATTTTATTTTTTTATTTACTGTCTGTGTTGGATCTTTGTTACTGTGCATGGGCCTTCTCTAACTGCGGTGAGCAGGGGCTACTCTTTGTTGCAGGTTGCACGGGCTTCTCAGTGTGGTGGCTTCTCTTGTTGTAGAGCACGGGCTCGAGAGTGCAGGCTCAGTAGTTGTGGCGCACAGGCTTAGTTGCTCCGCGGAATGTGGAATCTTCCTGGAGCAGGGCTCCAACCCGTGTCCCCTGCATTGGCAGGCGAATTCTTTTTTTTTTTTTTTTAATTTTAAATTTTTATTTTTTTACAATAAACTGCATATATTTAGAGTGTACAGTTTGGTATCCCAATCTCCCAATTCATTCCCCTCCCAACCCTCCCCGCTTTCCCCACTTGGTGTCCATATGTTTGTTCTCTACATCTGTGTCTCTGTTTCTGGGCAGGTGAATTCTTAACCATTGTGCTACCAGGAAAGCCCTGGACTTACGCCTTTAGACTATAAATCATTTTTCAGAAAGTACTGGAAAGAGCTTTGGAAATCTATTTTTAAACTGGAAATTGAGGCCCAGAGAAGTTAAAATGACTAACCCACATAAATGGCAGAACAGGAGCCCAGATCTCCTGTTTTGTATGAGGAAGACTAAGAACACATTCCAGTCAGCAAACTCTGTACACTGTCTCTGTAACACACCACCTAATGTGTCTATCAACTCTTCTAAGAACTCACTCAACACTGAGAAAGTCAAGAGTAAGGTTCATGGAGTGAGGTGGGTCTGCAGGAGGGAGCTTCTTATTGCCAGACAGTTTGGTAATGTGAGGACTGCCCCCTACTTTCACTGGAAGAGGAAACCATGTTTCATTACGTACCTGTTCACTGACTTATCAGCAAGGGAAGCAATGATGCTGGTGACACCTTCCTTTCAAGCACTTTATTGTTTGTAAAGAACGTTCATATACATCTCCCTATTTGTCTCCCTTCCCAATTCTGAGAAGATACTTTGAATAGGACTGATTCCCAGTTACTGAGGTTCAAAGATGAAAAGTGAATTGTCAGCTTTTCAAAGAGGACTGTAAAAAAAAAAAAAGTCAAACAACAATAGCATCTTTTCTTCATTTGGGATTTTTTTTTTCCTCCAAAAAACTCTGAGCATATTATCCCTATGCTTTTTCCCCCTAAAGTCTTAAATGTAACCTCTTTAGAAAGGCCTTTTCTGCCCACCTAATATTCAGAGCTAACACATTGCACTCACTGCACACATTGTTTTAAACCCTTCCCATATATTAACTCTATTTAACTTCAGTACAAGCCTAGAAGGTAAGTATTCTTATCTCCATATGAGGCAAGCACTGTCATAATCTCCACATTGGAACTGAGAAAACTGGAGCACAGAATGGATACATGACTTTGCTAAAGTCACACAGTGAGTAGTAGAGCCTGGGCTTGAACTCTAGCCATTTGGTGCTAGTCTGCATACTTTACCTCCACTATATTGCCAACCTGAAGTAGGCCTCTTCTACTCTATTTTTCTTACAGCACCCCTTCTTTCCTTTTTTTTTTTTAACCATTAATCATACTTTGTAATTAATTCTTTCCTCATTTACATGTTTGTTATCAGATTGTAAGCCCTATAGGGCAGGGATCACATCTGTCTCATTCACATCATAGGTACTACGTAACTATGCATTGAAGAAATAAAGAAATGTATGCTTGTGGACACTGTTCTGCAACAAACTGTTAAAAGTTAATTTTACTTTGAAACAATTGCATAGTTACAGAACAGTTACAAGAATAAAACAAAGATCAGGCAGAGACCTCAGTAAAATTTAGCCAAATGTTGTTAAAATACACTTTAGGGCCAGAGGATCCAGTCTAGGGTCACCTGAACAACAAATACTTACTGAGCACCTGCTACTGTTGGATTATACAACTGCCTCCTAAGGGAGCTTTCAGCTGCAATCTTTGCCTCCTACAGTCTTACACAGCAGGCAGAGCGATCCTTTTAAAACGAGTTAGATCATGTTACTTCTCTGCTCAAGACTCTGCAATAATTCCCCATTACATCAAAAGTAAAAATCAGTGTTCTTTTCTCTCATCTCCTCTCCTACTCCTCTCAACTTGATCCAACCACACTAATCTTCTTGTCATTTCCCAGAGTCTAGACATGCTTTTATCTTAGGTCTTCTGCATCAGCTCCTCTCTATAATTTCTCTCGAGTAACTGCATGGCTAACTCCCCCACCTCTTTGCTCGTTCCTAAACATGCATCACCACATCTCCCTTATTCTGTTGTTCCACCCCCCCCCCCGCCCCAGCACTTATCACTTTCTAATATACTCTACAGTTATTTACTACATTATTATTTAATTGTTTATGTTCTGTCTCCTTTACTAGAATATAGCTACAGGTTGAGGATAAGAATCTTTGTCTATTTTGTTTGCAGAATACCCCAAGCACCTACAGCTGCACCTGGCATATAGTTAGTGTTCAATTGATAGTGGTTGAGTGAAGGAATGTTGAAGGTATACTAAGTACCAAGTCCTGTTCTTGGTGCTGGGGGGTACAACAAAAAAACTCTGCCCTCATGGGACTCACACTGAAATAGATTTACCCCCAACCTATTCCAGTCTTGGCTCCCACGCCTATTCCTGTAAGATCTGGGCAAGTTCCTTAACCTCTCTGAGCCTTCTTTTCCTATCAATCATTATGAGGATTAGACAGAAAAACAACATTTGTATAGCGTTTGGCATAATAAGCGCTTTAATATTTGTTTCCCTTCCTTCTAGGTTGGAAAGTTGGTAGCCCGATATCTCTGCCAAGGGTTTAGGCAAGGTTCTTATAAGGCCTTGGAAAGGTGCAAACAGGTTACTATATGTCCAGGCTTACCCAATTTTTTTTCTTTTTTCTTTTCCTTCCTGCCTGCCTGCCTGCCTGCCTGCCTTCCTGCCTTCCTTCCTTTTTTTTTTAAATTTTCATTCTGGCCAAGCCCGGAGACATGCGGGATCTAAGTTCTCCCACCAGGGATAGAACCCGTGCTCCCTTCAGTGGAAGCGTATAGTCTTAAACCACTGGACCGCCGGGGAAGTCCCCAGGCGTACCCAATTTTTAAGTAAAGATATTTTGGTGAGAGAATGCTTACAAGGGTGGGAGTGAGAGACCAGGGAATGGCTAGTCTCACCTACTTCGCCGTTTTGCATCGGAAAAGCCTCGCTAGGTCCCCAGAGCTGAAAGTCTAGAAGAAGGGAAGGGGAAGAAAAGAGGAGTACCTTGGCCACTGTGGAAAACTACAAATCCCAGCACTCCCCGCGGTAGACAACTACGGGTCTCAGCAGGTTCTGCTCCCTGCACCCGGGGGCCCTCTGGGGGCCTGCACCCTGGGTTCAGCGGGAGAGGGCGTGGGGCGTGCCGGAGCAGCGGGGAAAATCGGGTCAAGCCTTACGCTGCTGCGCAGACGGGCCGGACGTGACGTAGGGAGGGTTCCGGCTTCGGCCTCCGCCGCTGCCGCCGCTAGTACAGCCGCCGACACCGCCGCCGCCGTCGGGGCTTGTTATTCCTAAAATGGCGCCCCTGGACTTGGACAAGTATGTGGAGATAGCGCGGCTATGCAAATACCTGCCGGAGAACGACCTGAAGGTGAGCCCGGCCGGGGCGGGAGCGCTGCTTTCGGGGCTCGTCCCTTCCGGCAGTGGGGCGCCCGCCGGCCCGCCCTTCCTCTCTTCGCCGGACCCCCGGCGGTATCCTGTCCCGTCACGGTGGAGGGCCTAACGCGGTGCAAGACGACACGGTCCGACTTGGCGTCGCGCAGGGAGCGGGGGGAGCCCGGGTCCCCCGAATGCTGTCCCGATTCCCTCGGCGGGGAGCCCAAGGGACGTCGCGGCCTCTGCCCCAGGGTTGCCCCTCCTGGCCTTGGGGCTGCCCCGGGGCTCGAGCCCTCCCGGCTTTGCTTACGGGACTCCTCACCCCGACCTCGGGCCCCAGAGTCCGAGCGGCGCCCCCGCGGACAGTGACCTGGGGTCATCGCCCCGGAGGCGGTGACAGGAGCGCGGGGTGGCCGGCGTCTGACAGGAGACGCCGCCGGCTCCCGGAACGCGGCCCCAGTGTGTTCGGGTGCCTGAGGACTGGAGATGGGAGGGGGCGGACGGGGGCCCGAAGGGTCTGGTACTGATGAGAGAACGTCAAGTCGTCCCTCTGCCCGAGCACTTCTCCCAGTTGCTTTTTCGGAGTGTTGGTTTTCTTCTGTTAATTCCAACCTGAACCCGTTTTCGAGTACGTCGTCGAGCTGTTTTAAGTGGTTAAAGTAGTAGGCTTTCAGTAAATACAAATACTTTTCTGTCCTTTCAGTTTTTTTCTCCCTCGCCCCCCCCCCCCCCCCCCCCGCCTCCCATCTCTTCTTAGCTCAAGATTTCATTTTCTTAGTTTTCCGAAGGAAATGAGTTGTTCCTTGTACTGCACAGTCCTAGTAATAGTAAACCTTTGTTTGGGTAAAGGAATGAGTGTAAGAGTAAAGGAATAGTAAGTAAGTCTTTAGGATACTGCTTTTTTGACGAGTGTTTCATGCGTTTGTTAAAACCAATGCTTAGCTGACTAGCAGTGTTTTAGAGGTTAGTGGTAGTGCCTCTTTTTGTTCAGTTAACTTTGATTTGCTGAGTGGTAAGAGGGTAAACTGTTGATAGTTTTGAGTTCTTTGTATTCTTTAAGCTGTGGGTTTAAAGCAAGTTATCTTTGCCCATGTATTTTTTTTTTTTAAGGAAGATATTACTGATTTTTTCTTGCCATCTCTTTGTACAGGGAGTTGATATTTAACATCAGTCAACAGTATGCAGAATGTTTAAGGCCACAGGAGCTGTTGTGAATGTAGCTAATTTGTACTTACATGTTAATTATATATGCTATTCTTGCCCTTCTTGTCCATCCTCCCTTTTTTAACAGGATAATTTAATTAAAATGGGGACAGTAGAAATGTAGCTTTCATGCTCTTGTGACAATAGTTTTGTAGCTTTTTAATAAATAAATTAAATAAATTTATTTATTTAATTTGTTTATTGGTTGTGTTGGGTCTTTGTTGCTGCACACGGGCTTTCTCTAGTTGCAGTGAGCGGAGGCTACTCTTCATTGTGGTGTGCAGGCTCCTCATTGTGGTGGCTTCTCTTGTGTTGCATGGGCTCTAGGCACGTGGGCTTCGGTAGTTTGCAGCACACGGGCTCAATAGTTGTGGCTCATGGGCTATAGAGTGCAGGCTCAATATTTGTGGTGCACAGGCTTAGCTGCTCCGTGGCATGTGGGATCTTCCCAGAGCAGAGCTCCAACCCAAGTCCCCTTCATTGGCATGCGGATTCTTAACC
Organism: Hippopotamus amphibius kiboko; assembly: GCF_030028045.1. Lineage (NCBI taxonomy): Eukaryota > Metazoa > Chordata > Mammalia > Artiodactyla > Hippopotamidae > Hippopotamus > Hippopotamus amphibius. Next base: position 10,492,001 of record NC_080187.1, read on the forward strand.
ACTGCGCCACCTAGGAAGTCCCATGTAGCTTCTTTCTGCTGTATGACTGTTTAGGAAACAAGGATTTTTCTTTAAAAAACCCCCAGGGTTGTATATATATGCCACATCTTCTTTATCCATTCATTTGCTGATGGGCATTTAAGTTCCTTCCATGTCCTGGCTATTGTAAATAGTGCTGCAACAAACGAATATTACTCAGCTATAAAAAGGAATGAGATGGAGCTATATGCAATGAGGTGGATAGACCTAGACTCTGTCATACAGAGTGAAGTAAGTCAGAAAGAGAAAGACAAATATTGTATGCTAACTCATATATACGGAATCTAAAAATGGTACTGATGAACTCAGTGACAAGAACAAGGACGCAGATGCAGAGAATGGACTGGAGAACTCGAGGTTTGGGGGGCGGGGGGTGAAGGGGAAGCTGAGACGAAGTGAGAGAGTAGCATTGACATATATATACTACCAACTGTAAAATAGATAGCCAGTGGGAAGTTGTTGTATAACAAAGGGAGTTCAACTCGAGGATGGAAGATGCCTTAGAGGACTGGGACGGGGAGGGTTGGGGGAAGTTGAGGGAGGGAGGGAATACGGGGATATGTGTATAAATACAGATGATTGAACTTGGTGTACCTCAAAAAAAAAATAAGAAAAAAAAAAGAAAGGGCATATAGGATACAGACATGGTGGGAAGACAGGGTGGTCTTGTTTTTATGTTTGTTTTTTAATAAAATTCAGTTTATTGAAAAAAAAAAAAACACCAACGTTTCGACCCAGTTCATTAGAAAACTAACCAGTTGTCTTTTAGTAGCATTGTTAATCCCTTCAGTGAAGTTGGTTTTTGCATGTCAGTGAATTGATGTGGAGTTTTCTGTTCTTAAAGATATGTAAAGCAGTTTTAAGCTTTGTATTTATGAAGAGTAAAATTTTGCTTATTATGAAATGTATCTTGATATTGGATATTGAAATTATTTGCAAGATAAATTAGTTGGATTTTCTTTAGACCTCTTAGTTTGATAAACATTAAATTTCCTTCCCAACCTAAGAGAATATAGTTATTAAACCATTTCATTTCCCTTTGCAACACAATTGGAGTGTGCTTAATGTGTATCTGTTTCCTAGTAAATTTTTCCCCTGCTGGGTCAACTACTAGGAAAAAAAAAAAGAGTTCTGAACTTTTCTGTATAAGTGGAGGCTTTTCTTCTTTGACTTGGAAATGTTTTTATCAGATTACTCTTTTAAAAAAATATTTATTTTACTTATTTATTTAATTTATTTGTTGTACCTGGTCTTAGTTGTGGCATGTGGCTCGTTAGTTGCTGTCAGTGGGCTCCTTAGTTGTGGCTCACTGGCTTCTTAGTTGCACCACATGAGCTCCTTTGTTGTGGCTTGCTGGCTCTTTAGTTGTGGCATGTGGACCTAGTTGCATTATGCATTGGGATCTAGTTCCCTGACCAGGTATCAAACCCAGGCCCCCTGCATTGGGAACGTGAAGTCTTAACCATGGTGCCACCTGGGAAGTCCCCAGATTAATGTTCTTGTGCTGCATCTCTGGTGTATTTAAAGAAATTTAATTGTTTCTCCCTCCTGGCATGAAATGCAAACTAAAAATAGGCAGGCCAAGAAAGTATTCCAGGAGCACTTTTTCTGAGGCTTTAAAGCCAAAATAAAAATATTCTATCAAAGGAAGGAAAGAAATCATTGGGGCCCCTTAATGATCATTGTGGAAAAGATTTGTTCTGGCAGAAAAATAGAAATTTACCTATGTTTTAAATTGACTGGAAGTTGGAGATACTAAATAAAATAATAAATGCATAGGATGTTCTAGATCTAATCATGATTTCTCTATATCTAAATTGGAAGTGGTCCAGTCACTAGTCCTGGATCAAATGCACATAACTGTTTTGAAGGAGTAAGGATGATATGTGAAAGTGAGTGGACCAGATCGTAACATTTCTTTAAAAAGAGTTCATGTGATTCTCACCCACTATAAAGATTTCAGAGAGGATCATAGGAAACACAGATTCCATATCTGGCCAAATGGAAGAATGAGTGATAAAAGACAGGTTTACTGAATACTTAAGTATTTTGGCATGGGAGAAGTTCTGTAACTTGGAGATTGTCTGATCTCTCTGACAGTTCTTAAAGGTCCCATGTAAGTAAAGAAATTGCACACCGAGTTGGTGTTCAGTTTTGTTTTTTTCTTTCTGAAGAACTGAATACAGTTTCAGTGGTAGAGGCTGGGAGAATACCAGTATCTACTTCAGACATGTAACACAGGGAAAAGTAAGCACTTCTGTGGATTGATAATGTAATTTTTTTGGAACTCGCTTTTATGTTTAGTCTGAGCCATCTCCATTTTTCATATAAGGCCACTGCCCTGCAAAGTTGTACCTCTGTTTGAAATGCCTCCATACAGCTTCAGAGAATTCTTCCTTGCTTTTTTCTGAGATTTGGTGAAGAGCTTTTTGCACCTCCTTATTCAGCCTCTATCTGATTTTATAGATTCTCACATATGCTAGTCTTGAGTCTTCTAGGCTTGAAGCCTGTTAGTCTTGTCACTCAGCTTATTGCCCGTCTTATTGATCACTCTGTTTACCTGAGTTGTTTGGTTTTGTGTATTATCTTTCTTCAGGTATTTCAAGGAAAAATGAACACATGGGGACAGACTATGGGTTTGTATAGGGCTAGAATCGTTTTTTTCAGTGTTTTCATTGATAATCTTTCTGAGACCCTTTCTGATAATGTTTGGCATTTTGTCTTTTGGGCCATAGAATCACATTCTCTTGGGTTTTCTGAAAATAATCTTTAGCAGTGCTGTCCAATAGAAAGAAAATGCTCAGAAATGTGAACCTCAAATTGTTACATTTTTTTAAAGTAAAAAGAAACAGGTGAAATCAATTTTAGTAGTATTTTATTTAACCCAATTTCAACATGTAATCAGTATAAAATTACTAATGTAATACCTTATCTTTTTTTGTACTGAGTCTGCGAAATGTGGTATATATTTTACATTTACAACACATCCCAGTTTGGATCAACCACATTTCAGGTGCTCAGTAGCTACATGTGGTAGTAGGTTTCCTATGGGACAGTGCATGATTCTAATGACTCCCCAGACCCTTCTCTAGAATTTGAGAGCTGAGAGAATCAGAGTTTACCTAGTTCTGTAACCTCACTTTACCAAGGAGGAACTGAGCTTCATAGAGTTTATGATCTGCCTGAGGATGTCCAGCTATTCAATGAGTTAAGTTGGAAAGTCTCTTTGTGCAGAGCTCTTTCTGATACAGTTAATAGCCTTTTTAGGGTGGCAAATAGCATACTTTTCTATGTATGTCTTCCACTTAATCACCTTTCTTTTTCCCTTCCATTCTGAGCACATTGGAGTGCTCTCTTCTGACAGTGTGCCTTGTACTTCCCTGCTACTTTACTTCTGCTTAGTCTCTTTCTTTCACCTACTTATTTAATACTTATATAGCACAAATATTAAATCATTTAATACTGTGTGAGTTGGGTACTAACATTTGCCCCATTTTACAGACAGGTAACTCATGCACAGACAGATTAAGTAACTTTCCAAAGTCATATAGCTAGTAAGTAAGTGAAGGAGCTGGGATTCAAACCTAGGCAGTCAGGTTTCAGAGTTCATGTCCGTAACTACCACTTATGCATCCTCTATACAATACCCTTCATGCCCCTTTTAATTTAATTTAATTTTTATTATATTTTTGGCCATGCCATAGTGTTTGTGGGATCTTAGTTCCCCTACTAGGGATTGAACTTGGGCCCACAGCAGTGAAAGCATGGAGTCTTAACCACTGGACCGCCAGGGAATTCCCCTCCATGCCCCTCTTATCCGTAGCTCAGATGTCACTTTCTCCATACAGGGCTCCTGGATTCCACAGTCAGAATTATTAGTAATGGCTAGAATTTACACAGCTACTTATAGTTTTCAGAGCACGTTCATGTCCAGTCTGTCATTGTGATAGAACAGTTATCAGAGCCAGGACTTGATAAGGTTTAAGTGATTTTTGCCACAGGGACTCAGCAGAGTATATACCTGAATTTATTTGCTATTAAAAATTTCCGTTCTGGAATTCCCTGGCGGTCTAGTGGTTAGGACTCCGCGCTTTCACTACTGTGGCTCCGGTTCAATTCCTGGTCCGGGAACTAAGATCCCACAAGCTGCTTAGCAAGGCCAAAAAAAAATTAATTTCCATTCTTTCCTTTCTATACTAACCTGTGCCCCTTTGTTCCATTTTACTGCCACTTGTATGGTTCTGTCTTGTATGATAGTAAATATACCTGTCTCCACCATTAGACTGCAGGCTTCTTGAAGGGCCAGGATTATATCTTGTTTATTTTTGTATTCTCCACGGTTTTAGAATACTGCCTTGTATGTGATAGACACTCAGTTAAGGTGTGTTGAATCAAACCGTACTGCTTTACAACAAACATCTCTTTAAATGTCTCCTTGTGTCAATTACTATTCCTTGTGGTTGCTAGAGATAGAATTTGGTACTTCTCTCTGTCTTTGAGGGACTCTGAATATAATAAGGGAGATACAGAGGTAAACAAATGATATTGCATGTTGTGGTAGGTGCGAAAATAGAGAGCCGTCCAGCATCAGAGAACATAGAAGAAGCAGCATCTAACATGGAGCCACAGATGGTTTCACAAAGGAGGAGCAGTGAGAGGATGAGCAGAGCTTTCTCAGGTAGAGAAGATGGGAAGGAAAGAACATGAAGCTGAAGAAATACCGAGTGCAGTGGTATAGCTTAACCTGAAAGAACGTGGCTGGTCAACTTGCATAGTTTGGTATGGTTGGAGGTGGTGCAGGGAAGACAGGCAGAGTCCAAATCATGGAGGACTAGGCTGATAAACTTGGATTTTTATCTTTTAGATGGTTCGTGGATAAATGCTTTGAAATGTTTTTATATTTTAGGGAAAAACAAATAAATCATATTTTGTGATATTTTTAAAAATGTGGCTAACTAAAAAGTAAAGTAGATTCAAAGAAAACTGTTAGAGGGATGCACTGTTGTATGTAGTAGGAATACGACAAAATCATAAGGATGATATCTGAATGGAGTTTGGGAAACACTACCATAGACAGAGGAGTGTCCTTGAGAATTTTTAAGGGAAACAGTGGCAGGTTTTAGAAATATTCTGTCAGCATTATGGACCTTGGATTGAAACGGGACAGTAATGTCATAGAAGCAATAGACCGTGTGACATGAGAGCTTTTAAAGTAAGCCAATGACAAGTGGTTGTGGTGTTTAAAAGGAAATGAAGAAGGTATAATGGGACCAATTGACAGATTGTGTCTAGGTTATGAGGGAGACGGAAGAGTTCAGTGTAATCTCTTAGTTTCTGGCATGGATTACTTAGTACATACTATAACTCAAGGGACTTCCTTGATCCAGTGGGTAAGACTCCGTGCTCCCAATTCAGGGGGCCTGGATTCGATCCCTGGTCGGGGAACTAAATCCCACATGCATGCTGCAACTAAGAAGTCCACGTGCCGCAACTAAAAAAAGGTCCGGCGTGCCACAGCTAAGACCTGGCATAGCCAAGATAAATAAATAAATAAATAAATATTTTTAAAAATGACTATAACTAGATTAAGGCATACAGGGGAGTTTGGTTGGGGCCATACTGGGTTTGAGATGCTGCCAAGTTAAGACATTGAGGTAGAAATATCAAGAAGACTGTTGGATAAGCAGATGGGTTTGGTAACAAATACTTATTGATTGCCAAATGTGCTCCAGACACCGTTCTAATAGTTTTAAACTCAGGAGAAAGGTCTAGGCCATTAGTTCTCAATTGGGGGTGATTTTGCCCCCTGAGAGATATTTGGCAATGTCTGGAGACATTTTTAGATTTTCACAGCTCCATCTAGGGGTTGCTGTGGCTGTCTAGTGGGTGTAGAGGCGTGATGTTGCTAAACATCATATAACGCACAGGAGAGCAACTCCCCACAGCAAAGAATTATCAGTAGTGCCATGGTTGAGAAACTGTGGTTTTTACTGAAGATACAGATATTTCCTCCTGGATTGTAAGAGTGTGAATATCATTGTCATCTTGGATTCCCACTCTTCATTCCCAGTGATTTGTATTATAGCAGAGACTCTATTCAAAGGCTGTGTAAAATATAATTGCAGATAGATTTTTATTTCTTAAGATAAGAGAGTTCATAAATACCAGTATGTAAAAGTAGATAAAGGAAATAACATGTTTTAGATAAGATCAGCTAAACAAAGATTTACAAAAATTTAAAACCCAGTGTATTTGAGGGGCAAGAGAGAACAGGGAGACAGGAGCAGAGAATAGAATGGATCTGTAAACAAGTATCTTGAGGAAAAGGTAGAGAAGGGAAATAGGGTCTCCTAAGAATGGGTCCATGAACCTCTGCTTTTTCAAGGATTAGGAATTAATTAGGCACCGTGGGGAGAAATGGGTATAGTTTGCCCTAAATTTGGGATAAGATTGAGAATCTTGCCTCAGTGACTGCTTTGGGGCAGTAAGAGAAACCATGCTTCCTACAAACTAAGCAGCAAAGCAAAGCTGTGAAGGACTTTGGAGGAGTCTCTCCCGTGGCAAGCCTGGGCTCTGAGGCCACTGTGTGTGTGGCTGGCTGACATACGTAGAGTTTGTACTGAGATTTCATAGACTTCTTATTTTTATGTGTTCTTGACATGAATTTGTAGGCTGCTGCTGAACTGGAGAGTTGAGAGGCAGTGGCTTTGACTTAGAGACTTAGTGCTCTAAATCCTCAGTTGGGACTGCAGAAGTGGCAATTACAGGAGGCAGCTGTTACTTTACTCAAGTTAGCGTGCCTGGCCTTGGGTTGAAGATGCTGCCTAAGTAGTTTACATGGTTCTCTAGACACTCACTGGCTTTTAAGATTGGCAGGGTTTCACAGGGATGTTCTTTAGCTTATGGTCTACTGTTACTTTCAGATCAGCACTGGGGGTAGGAGTCAGTCACCAGAGGTGACTTGCAGTTCAGGAGGCATTATAGGCCAGGAGAGCCAGTCATATGTGGGTGCAAATTCTGGCTCATTCAAAATGAGAACTATAGGGACTTCCCTGGTGGCCCCGTGGGTAAGAATCCACGCTCCCAATGCAGGGGGCCTGGGTTCGATCCCTGATCAGGGAACTAAATCCCACATGCATGCCACAGCTAAGAGTTTGCATGCTGCAGCTAAGAAGCCCACATTGCAGCAACTAAGATTCAGTGCGGCCCAAATAAATACATAAATAAATATTTGAAAAAACCAAAAGACAAAATGCAAACCATAGAGTCCCTCATGAATCTGTGCTGTGATTAGTTTCAGAATGTTAAATGATAAGTCACTTTGTTCTAAAAAGGGTATAGACTGCCTGCCAGTGCCGGAGACATGGGTTCAATCCCTGGGCCGGGAAGATCCCATGTGCTGTGGAGCAGCTAAGCCCGTGTGCCACAGCTACTGAGCCCACGTGCTGCAACTACTGAAGCCTGGGTGCCTAGAGCCCATGCTCGGCAACAAGAGAAGCCATCGCAATGAGAAACCCGTGCACCGCAATGAAGAGTAGCCCCCGCTTGCCACAACTAGAGAAAGCCCATGCGCAGCAACAAAGATCCAGTGTAGCCAAAAATAAAATAAATACATAATAAAATAAATCTTAAAAAAAATGAAAAATGAAAAAATAGGATATAGAGTAGTTTACAAAGAAGCATTCAATATAGAAAGATAAATTATATTCAGAATAAGTAAGAAAAATGAGACAAAAAGAAAATAAAGATAGGAAACCAAGATAGAGCCAATAGTAAAAGTAAGAATAGGATATATAAAATAAAAGCTCTGATGACCAAGGTTACTTCCTTGAGATTAGGCCTTAAGATTTCTAGGAGCCTACAGAAAGATGGAAACTGATCAATTTAAAAAAATTTACAGAGTCTGTAAGATGATAAAAATAAACTTCTCAGGGAAATTACATCTTTCCCTGATGGAAGAAGCAAAGAGACATTTCTCCCCCAGTCCTGCTTGAAGGCAACTATTTAATCACGGCATTGTATGCACCTTGCTTATAGTCCACACAGTGACAAGCTCTGTAGAGGACTGCCTCCTATAATGTCATTTACTACAGGTTGATGGCATGACATTAAAGTGCAATTTGGGGAAAAGCAGTTGGGAAAGGAGCGCAGTGTAACACAGGGTGAGGACAGGCCTCTCTAGAGGGCAGCTGGCTTAATTCATGGTGGAATTTATAGTAGGTTGGTTTGTTTGGATAACATCCTAATAGTTGATCTTTAAAGGGGTGTACACAGTGGAGCTCCCACATTTACCAGTAACTGAGAGTGGGCAAGAGGAGAGATCAACATTCTCGGCTTATGTCAGAGAATATATTAGGTATGGGCCCTGACCTTCACTGATAGAAGTTAGGCCTGTTGTTAAAAGATGTGAAATCTGAAAGAGAGTGTGGGTGGGACAAGTGCCTGAGAATATGTGGGCCTCCTGGCAACAAACAGAAAACTCTGCCCACTCCTGGACAAATCACAGCAAGGCACTTCTAAGGACAAATAAATCAAAGCAAGATAACCCTTGGTGGAATTCTCTTTGAGGAGGTTTGGTGAGTGTACCTGAAAAAAATTGCAGATATTAATTGAGCAAGGCATCATACCTAAGAAAGGTGGGTAAGGTTCTGAGATAGGTACTTTAAAACATCACTATATTGTTTTATTTTAAAAATTGTATCGTTTCAGAAAATACATTTGAAAGTATGAATTGATGCTCTGCGAGGCCAACCTAAAAAAAGCGGTGCTCTTTATTCTGGCTGAATGAGAAAGGAGGTGGTAATGAAAGACTATAAAAAGATATAGGCCAGTTATGGCATATTTGTTCTTTGGAACTATCCTTAAGCTAGAGGGAAGTGAGTTAGGGTGAAAAAAAATGCAAATAGTAGATTGTAAACTTTGGGAGCTAATTACTGTACAAATAATAAGAAATTATATATCTCAGGTCTAGTGGATTATAATAGAAATAGGATGCTGTACAACACTGATCTTTTGAAGTTGATTGGAAGGACAGCTACCTCTATCCACCAGGAGTAGATTTGAGTGGTTATGGCCAAGGTGGTAATTATTATTTTTAAATGGGTAATATGTTATTATTTAAAAAATAACAGTTTTATGAGATATAATTCACATATCATAAAGTTAATTTTTTTTTCTTTTCTTTTCTTTTTTTTTTTGGCGCATGGGCTTAGTTGCTCTATGGCATGTGGGATCTTCCTGGAGCAGGGATCGAACCCATGTCCTCTGCATTGGCAGGCAGATTCTCAACCACTACCCCACCTAGGAAGCCCCATAAAGTTAATTTTTAAAGTGTGTAATTCAGTGGGCTTTTTTCCCCAGTGGGTTTTAATGTATTTACAGAGTTGTGCAACCATTGCCATAATAAGAGAAACAATACCCATTAACAGAAATTCCCCATTTCCCCTTACCTCAAACCCCAGCCCTAAGCAACCGTTAATCTATTTTATATCTTTATGAATTTGCCTATTCCAGACATTTCAGATAGATTGACTCATATATTATGTGGCCTTTAGTGACTGGCTTACTTAGCATGGTGTTTTCAAGATTCATGTATGTTGTAACATGTATCTGTACTTCATTTCTTTCTATGGCTGACTAATATTTAATTATAAGGATATACCACATTTTGTTTATCCATTCATCTGTTGATGGACACTTGAGTTGTTTCCACCTTTTGGCTATTGTGAATGATGCTACAGTGAACATTGGTGTCCAAATGTCTGTTTGAGTCCCTTGCTTTCATTCTCTTGGGTATATACCCAGAAGTGGAATTGCTGGGTCACATGGTAATTCTGTGTTTAGTGTTTGAGGAACTACCAAACTCTTTTCCAAAGTGGCTGCACCATTTTTTATTTCTACCATCAATGTGTAAGTATTCCAATTTCTCCACATCTTTGCCAACACCTGTTACTTTCTGTCTTTAAAAAATTATAGCAATCCTAGTATGTGTGAAGTGGTATCCCACTGTGGTTTTGATTTGTGTTCATTTTCCTTATGACTAGTGATATTGAGCATCTTTTCATGTGCTTATTGGCCACTTGGATTTCTTCTTTGGAAATATATCCAAGTCCTCTGCCCATTTTTAAAATTGGGTTGTTTTTTTTGGTGGAGTTGTAGGAGTTCTTTATACATTCTGGATATTAAACCCCTATCAGATAATGATTTCCAGATTTTTTTTCCCATTCTGGAGGTTGTCTTTTCACTTTCTTGATAGTTTTTAATTTTGATGTTCACTTTATTTTTCCTTTTATTGCTCATGCTTTTGGTACATCTAAGACTCCCTTGCCAAATCCAAGGTCATAAAGGTTTACACCTATGTTTTCTTCTAAGAGTTTTATAGTTTTAGCACTTATATTTAGGTCACTGGTCCATTTTGAGTTAATTTTTGTATATGCTGTGAGGTAGGGGTCCAACTTCATTCTTTTGTGGAAATCTAGTTGTCTCAGCACAACCGGTTGAAAAGACTATTTCTGGTAATATATTTTTAATAAATTTTTTGTATGGGTAATACATTCATATGGTTCCATACTTAAGAAGTATAAAAGACTATCCAGAATTCTCTGGCAGTCCAGTAGTTAGGACTCTGAGCTTTCACTGCTGAGGGCATGGATTTGATACCTGGTGGGGGAACTAAGATCCCATTAAAAAAAAAAAAAGGGGGGGGGAACTATAAAAGTTACATCTTCCTTCCACTCCTGCCCCCCAGCACTCAGTTCCCGTCCTCATATTGGATAGCCAGTGTTAGTTTTCTTATGGATCCTTCCAGAAACAACAGTTTAGGCATGTACAAATAAATATAAGCAAGTGTGTATATTTATGTGTGAGCCTATATGTATTTATTGCTTTAATAAAAGATAGCATATATGTTATTCTGCATCTTGCATTTTTTCAATTTAGGCTGTTTTTAGAGGGGTTATATGTATACATATAACTGATTCACTTTGCTGTGCAGCAGAAACTAACACAACATTGTAAAGCAACTATACTTCAATAAAAATTTAAAAAAAAACACGGAAAAATATGAAGAATAACCAACTAACATGTTTCCTTCCACCAATAATAAAATTTTTTCATGCTTTTTTAGAAAGTAAAGTAAGTGAAGAAAGATGAAAGTGGAATTCCTTTTATTTGACATCTCTAGCAACTGCTGTTTTGGGTTTGATGTGTATCCTTCTAGCTCGTATTTTGTAATTCAGTGTATGCTTATATGTAGTAGATTGAGTGTATGACTCTGTGTGTATATGTGTGTATGTATGTATGTGTGTGTTTGTTTAAAACTCTATAGAGCTTTTTGTATACACTGTCTTATTTAATCCTTAGGATATCCCCAGGTTGGTATTTCTGTTTTGTGGACAAGGAAACTGAGGCACAGAGGATCAAGTAACTTAGCAGGGTTACACAGCTAAGTAACAGATAGTAAGCTAAGTAATAGGTAGTAAGAAGCAGGGGTTTGACTTCAAAGACTGTGCACTTAACCTCTGAACTGTGAAATGGTGTTACTTGTGTAAGATATCCTGCAATTCGTACTTGTTGATTTAGGAATAAAGAAAGGAGTATTTCTTCTTGGCCCTACTCTGTTTCTCCAAAATTTGACCTTCCATCAGCATTGAACATAGTTGATCACTCCTCGTTTGAAACATTTTCTTCACAGGACTTCCATAATACCTCATCGTATGGTTTCCTTTGTACGTCATCAAGCAGTCTCTTTTGCTGGTTCCTTTTCTCCCTAACTTCTATGGGAAGTAGCATTAAGATTCAGTTTTTGAATTTATCCTTTTCTCTATTTGTAAGCAGCCACTTTAGTTGTCTCTTCTAATCTCATGACTTGAAATATATGTTTCCTGATTATCTCCAAATTGATTTCTCTAGCCTGGATCCTTTTCGTTGAATTCAGCACTCACTTGGTCAACTGTTTACAGCACATCTTAGGCACTTTGAAGTCTGATAGGCATAGCAGACTTAGTGTGTCAAAATCAACTTCTTACAGCCACATAGTGGAAGCAACCCAAATATCCAGCAACTGATGAATGGATAAGCAAAATGTGGTAAACACATGTAGTGGAATATTATTCAACTATAAAAAAGAACAACAAAATAATGCGTGTTACAATGTGGATGAACTTTAAAAACATATGTTGGGACTTCCCTGGTGGTGCAGTGGTTAAGAATCCGTCTGCCAATGCAGGGGATATGGGTTCGATCCCTGGTCTGGGAAGATCTCTGATGACGTGGAGCAACTAAGCCCATGCGCCAAAACTACTAAGCCTGCACTCTAGAGTCTGCAAGCTGCAACTACTGAGCCCACGTGCCACAACTACTGAAGCCCATGTGCCTAGAGCTCATGCTCTGCAACAAGAGAAGCCACCACAATGAGAAGCCCACGCACCTCAACAAAGCGTAGCGCCACTTGCCACAACTAGAGGAAGCCTGCATGCAGCAACAAAGACCCAATGCAACCTAAATAAATAAATAAATAAATAAATAAATTTATTAAAAAATAAATAAATAAAAGCATATGTTAAGTGAAAGAAGCCAGTCACAAAAGGCCTTATTTCCAGATGTCCAGAATGAACAAATCCATAGATATAGCAGACTAGTGTTTGCCTGTGGCTGTGGGGTGGGGTTGTGGGAAGTAGGAGATGAGTGCTAATGAGTACAGAGTTTCTTTTTGGGTGATGAAAATGTTCTAAAATTGATTATGGTGATGGTTGCCCAACAGTGAATATGCTAAAAACCATTGAACTTTACACATTAAAGGGGTAAATTTACAAAGGGAGATCAACTCGATGATGGATGATGCCTTAGAAGGCCGGGATGGGGAGGATGGGGGGGAAGTCACGGGAGGGAGGGAATATGGGGATATGTGTATAAATACAGCGGATTGACTTTGGTGTACCTCAAAAACTGGTACAAGAGTGTAAAGCAATTATATTCCAATAAAAAAATTAAAAAAAAATAAAATTCAGGTGGTTTGTGGAAAAAAAAATAAAATGAATGGGATGAAATGAAAAAAGAAGAAAAAAATGAAGAAAAAAGAAAAAGGGGTAAATTTTATGGATGTGTGAATTATATCTCAATGAAGTTGTTTAAAAACTCCTCACAAATTCCTGGTTCCTGATACCCCAAATCAAACCCAGACAAATCAAAACAATCTGCTACTCATGAAAAAATAATTGAGACACGCTGGACTTATTAAAATTAAAAACTTTGCATGGGAATTCACTGGTGGTCCAGTGGTTAGGACTTCTGGCTCTCACTGCTGAGGGCCTGGGTTTAATCCCTGGTCAGGGAACTAAAATCCTACAAGCCGTGTGGCCAAAAAAAAAAAAAAGAAGAAGAAAATTTAAAAAACAAAACAACTTTGCTCTGCAAAAGATGGTGTCAAGAGAATGAGAAGGCAAGCGATGGACTGGGAGAAAATATTTGTGAAAGACATATCTGATAAAGGACTTTTATCCAGAATAAACAAATCACTCTTAAAACTCAACAGTAGGAAAACAAACAACCCTATTAGAAATGGTCCAAAGACCTGAACGGATACCTCACCAAAGAAGATATACAGATGACATATAAACATATGAATAGGTGCTCCATATCCTATGTCATTAGGGAAATGCAAATTAAAACAAGGTGGGAATTCCCTGGTGGTCCAGTGGTTAGGACTCTGTGCTTTCACTGCAAGGGGCTCAGGTTCAGTCCCTGGTGGGGAAACTAAGATCCTACAAGCTGCATGGTTCACCATAAATAAGTAAGTAAGTAAGTAAGTAAGTAAACAAATAATTTAAAAAACCCCTAAAAACCAAAAACAAAAACACAACAACAAGGCAGTACCACTATGCACCTATTAGAATGGCCAGAATCCAAAACACTGACAACACCAAATACTGGCAAAATTGTAGAGCAATGGGAACTCTTGTTGTTTGGGATGCAGACTGGTACACCTACTTTGGAAGATCATTTGGCAGTCTCTTACCAAGCTAAACACCCTTACCATATGATGTAGCAATTATGCTCCTTGGTGTTTATCCCAGTGAATTGAAGACTTAAGTCCACTGCAAAACCTATACACAGATGTTTATGGCAGTGTTATTCATAATTGCCAGAATTGCAAGATGTCCTTCAGTAGACAAATAGATAAACTGGTACATTGAGACTATGGAATATTATTCAGTGCTAAAAATAAATGAGCTATCAAGCCATGAACAGACATGAAAGAAGCTTAAATGCATATTACCACGTGAAAGAAGCCAACCTGAAAAGACAACAAATGTATGATTCCAGCTATATGACATTCCAGAGAAGGCAAAACTATGGTGCTAGTAAAAAGATCAGTGGTTTCCGTCCTTTTCCCATACCTTGCCCTACACATCTCTTCCATCTGGATGTTCATCTGTATCCTTTATCACATCCTTTAATAAACTGGTAAATGCAAGTGTTTCCCTGAGTTCTGTGAGCTGCTCTAGCAAATTATTCAAACCCAAGGAGGAGGTCTTTGGAATCTCTAATCTGTAGCCGATTGGTTAGAAGTGCAGATGATAACCTGGGCTTGCAGCTGGTGTCTGAAGTGTGTGTGTATATTGGCAGGGGAGTTGGGGGAGTGCAGTCTTGTGGGACTGAGCCCTTAACCTGTGGGATTGAGTTAAACTGTAGGATAACCAGCTGGTGTTGCAGAGAATTGCATATTGTAGTGAGAAACAAACCTCCATACATTTGGTGACTGAAGTGTCAAAAATGTGTGTTCTGTGTGTCTAGTAAAGGAGACACATAGGAAAGAAGCACATAGTAGGGAAGAACTGAGTTTTTCCCTACATATGAAGGAAAAAGCTGATTTTTAAAAAAATAAATTTATTTATTTATTTATTTAATTGGCTGTGTTGGGTCTTCGTTGCTGCACACGAGCTTTCCTTAGTTGCAGCGAGTGGGGGCTACTCTTTATTGTGGTGCGCGGGCTTCTTACTGCGGTGGCCTCTCTTGTTGCAGAGCACGGGCTCTAGGCGCGTGGGCTTCAGTGGTTGTGGCACATGGGCTCAACAATTGTGGCTCACGGGCTCTGGAGCACAGGCTCAATAGTTGTGGCGCACGGGCTTAGTTGCTCCGTGGCATGTGGTATCTTCCTGGGGCAGGGATCGAACCCGTGTCCCCTGAATTGGCAGGCAGATTTTTACCCACTGCGCCACCTAGGAAGTCCTGATTTTTTTTTTTAAACAAATGCAAATGGAACTGAAGGAACCTTAGAGACCATCTTTCATTATAAACTTAAGGCTTTGAGTTCAGAAACACTGTTTCACTCACCAGTTCCTATTATGAATAATGGATGGATTATTTATCAGGACAAGGATTGTTTATTGAAGCATCTGAGGGTTGTAGGAAATTCAATACAAGAAGGAGTTGCTGCTCAGGGCCAGAAGGACTCCAGGCCAAAAGGAAGATCTTGCCTTTGAGGTGCTATTTGAAGATTAGGAACTTATCCTAGGAATAAGAACAAACATTTTGATTTTGAAAATTTCTTAAACAGCCTTATTTCCCCTCATTTTCTTTTGGGGGGCCTTTTTTCTTGCTCCTCCTCCCCCCCTCCCATTGCAGGTTCTCTCCTATGCTTGCCTCTGTGTAAAGTGTTGTAGCTATAACTGTTAAATTGTAGCATTTAGATTCCTTAATTAATGTTTAAAATCATTTCATTATGTTCATGAAGTTTAATTTGTCCTTTCTTGGGACTTCCCTGGTGGTCCAGGGGTTAAGAATCCGCCTTCCAATGCAGGGGACGTAGGTTTGATCCCTGGTCCAGGAAGATCCCACATGCCGTGGAGCAACTAAGCCCGTGTGCCACAACTACTGAGCCTGTGTTCTAGAGCCTGCAAGCCACAGCTGCTGAGCCCGTGAGCCACAAGTACTGAAGCCCTCTCACTCTAGGGCCTGCGTGCTGCAACTGCCAAAGCCTGTGCTCTACAACAAGAGGAGCCACCACACTGAGAAGCCCACACACCACAATGAAGAGTAGCCCCTGCTCATGGCAACTAGAAAAAGCCTGCGTGCAGCAATGAAGACCCGATGCAGCCAAATAAATAAAATTTTTTTTTTAAATTTGTCCTTTCTTGGCAGACCTTCATAAAATCTAGTAGGGCCTCTGACTGTAGTATTAATTGATCTCAGATGGAAGGAAGATTCCCCTCCAGTTCTTTATACATAGCAGACTGTACGTTTCCTTCTCCAGAGAGCTGTTATGAAAATCATTTTCCTTCTGTGAAATGTTTTTATTTGAGTGCTTTCAGAGGGCAAATATTTTTAAAATGCAAACATTTAGAAGTCTTTTTAAAAGGTGGAGTTGGACTTCCTAGGTGGCTCAGTGGTTAAGAATCTGCCTGCCAATGCAGGGAACATGGATTGAAGCCCTGTTCCAGTAAGATCCCACATGCCGCGGAGCAACTAAGCCTGTGCGCCACAACTATTGAGCCTGTGTGCTACACCTACCGAAGCCCATGCACCTAGAGCCTGTGCTCCACAACAAGAGAAGCCACTGCAATGAGGAGCCCACACACCACAATGAAGAGTAGCCCCTGCTCGCCACAGCTAGAGAAGGCCCATGTGCAGCAACAAAGACCTGATGCAGCCAGTAAACAAATAAAATAAATAAATAAATAAGTAAATAAATAAAATTAAAAGGTGGAGTGACTCCAATTTTAGATTTACATTTTGTAATTAATTTTAGTTAACCTTTTTATTTTGAGATAATTATGTAGATTTATATGCAATTGTAAGAAATAATACCAAGAGATCCCCTGTACCCTTTACCCAGTTTTCCCTAGTAGTAATGTCTTGTAGAACAAATACCACAACCAGGATATTGACATTGATACACCTTACGATCTTGTTCATAATTCTCCAGTTTTGTGTACTCATTTCTGTGTGTATTTAGTTTTATGCAGTCTTATATCTGTAGTCTCATGTATCCAATACCACATTCATGATACAGACAGTTCCATCACCCCAAGGAGTCCATATGTTGTCCTTTTTACAGCCATACCCACTTCCCTCCTGCTGCCCCTAACTCCTAGACCCTTGGCAATCAGTAATCTGGTCTCCATTTCTATAAATTTTTTATTTCAAGAATGTTATATAAATGGAATCATGCAGTATATAACCTTTTGAGGTATTTTTTTTTCTTTTGGCATAAATCCCTTGAAATTTATACAGATTGTCATGTGGCAATACTTTGTTTCTTTTTATTGCTGAATCGTATTCCATGGTGCGAATATATCATAATTTAACTATTTACTGTTAATTGCCAAGAATGCAGTTGCTGGGTCATATTTGTAAGTGCGTGGTTTGCAGTTTACTTTAAAAATTAGCAGATGAAAACCTTTTCCTGTTAAAATTATTGGACAGGAAATTTTACATTTTTTGGTGAAAAACATCATTTTACAGTTCCTTGCAAAGCTCTCTGTCTTCTAGAACCAATTACCCATATAGCCAGGGAATTTGCGTTTTGGAATGGGCATTGTGAGAGGAAGGTGAAAGCTGACAGAAATCAAGTCCGAGAATCATCATAGGGTAGTTTCCTTTCCTGTGAAACAATACATGTATTAGTTCTTGTCTTTTTTCATTTGGTCTTTAGTTTTAATATTGTAATAAAAGGTTGCATTTTATTTTCTCTTCTTACAGCGGCTATGTGACTATGTTTGTGACCTCCTCTTGGAAGAGTCAAATGTCCAGCCAGTATCAACACCAGTAACAGTGTGTGGAGACATACACGGACAGGTAAAATTTTATGAGCAGATTTTTAGCTTTTGTGCTGTCTGTCCGTAGTCGATGTGTGTTTCCACTAGTGCTGCAAAATATTAAAAAAAAACAACAAAAAAACCTGGTGGTTGGCTAGGGTGCCTCAGTCTGTGTGGCACTAATGATTCCTAGTTACTGTTGAAGTGAATAAAAGCAGTGGTCAAATTATTCATGGACTTAGTTGAAATCATACTTAGTGAATAGAGTGAAGCGTTATTGCTCTGTGGAAAGGGGGAGATATACAAATGTGGACTGCTCATAGTTATTATGATTGATAGGAGATGCTTTGGTTTTAGGCACTAATTTTCTATTCATTCTGTTCACTTAATGTCATATTTTATTGAAAATTTATCATTTCCTTAGTGGGAATGAAAGTGGCAGCTGTACAGAAAGATGTGCTGCCTGTTTACACAGCAAGTCAGTCTAGAATGGGATGAGAAAAACATTTCATTTTTTCATCTGCTGGGGTTTTGTTTGTTTGTTTTTAAGAGTTTCAGAGCATTGACAGGAGGGGTACACCTCATCTTTAGACTCTTACTGTCAGTGGTTAGCTTAGTTAGAAACCTGTGTATTTGTAGAGTTTTATCTTTTTTACTGGGAAGTGAAAGCTGAACAGAACACTCATAGCCTGCTCTATGCATGCAATGGAGTTGGGCTATAAGACATAACATATTGTGAACAACA
Source organism: Hippopotamus amphibius kiboko (assembly GCF_030028045.1). Classification (NCBI taxonomy): domain Eukaryota; kingdom Metazoa; phylum Chordata; class Mammalia; order Artiodactyla; family Hippopotamidae; genus Hippopotamus; species Hippopotamus amphibius. Next base: position 10,510,541 of record NC_080187.1, read on the forward strand.
TAGTGTTTATGAATTCCTGCAGGACCTTAACTATGACTGCCTGAAGGAGCAGAAGTGTGTGTAGATTGGTTGTGATTGAGGGCTGCTCCCTGAGTAGAGTTCCATTCTGACCATTTAGAGAGCTCTTTTCTTTTTGATTTTTCAGTCTGTTTTCTGGATATGTGAGGGTATAATAAATGACATCTGCATGCTATCAGCTTCTAAATAGAGGCCCCATTACGTCATATTTGATCTGTTAAAATTCTTCTCTAAGGTAGACATTAGGGGTGTACTTCTTAATTTCCATGTAACTTCTCTCCAAAAGTATAATAAACATTTGTATTTTGCTAACATAAAGGATTTTCATATAAGCAATGCCTCAACATATTCCTAAAAGCTGGAATAAACCAAGTAATGGTTTCCTTTGATTATAATATTAAAATTGGGGGATTACCTGTGTTATCAAGGGCTTTTTTTTTCTTTTTATTGGCTGCACCGCTTGGCTTATAGGATCTTAGTTCTTGACCAGAGATTGAACCCATGCACTTGGCAGTGAAAGTTACAGAGTCCTAACCACTGGACTTCCATGGAATTCCCCAACGACTCTTTTTACAGTCATGATCAAAGGTCAGGAAGTCAGACAACTTCAAACTACTAAAATTAATTAAAATAATAAATTTTCACTCCATTGATATTTATTATATATACCTTCAGTCAGATGTACAGTTCTTGCTTTCATTTATCTTGTATTTTGAGGTTAATAAAGTGCTTTTCCACATATTCCATGTCAGCATTTTGTGGAGAAGGAAATTGAGACTGAAAGATTGAGGGACAGAGCTGAGATTTGAAACTCATTTGGGTGTCTGATAGCCCATGTTATATATTTATTTACTTATGCATGCATGTATGCATACATGCATGCCACACAGCTTGCAGGATCTCAGTTCCTAGACCAGGGATTGAACCTGGGCCCGGAATCCTAACCATGAGGCTACCAGGGAACTCCCAGCCCATGTTATTTTAAGACTACCACCAAACTGAACAGTGTTTCTTTTGTGCTTGACCCTTTAAAACAATTGCTCATCAAAAGCATGGGACTTGAGGAGCTTCTAAATGTCTGCAGACTAAGTCAAAATGTAAGATGTATCCTTTGGGACTTGTAGAGTTGCCTTCCCCTTGGATCAGTTTTGGAATTGCAGGATTGGGTTATGAGTATAAATAAACTCATAAAAAATGTTGGCAAGCATACAGTGCTGAGAAGCATTGAAACAGTATAATCTAGGGAGAAGATTGTAGACTTCAGTGTCAGACAGAGCTTGGTTTAAGTCCTGCTTGGGTACATAACAGCTGTTTAAGAAGCCCTTCAGCTAGCTCTTCCAGTTCTTTAAATACAGCCTGTGGACCCTTGAGGGTTTATAAGATGGGGCAGAATCAGCTGGGTAAAACTGCTGGTGCCTCAGCATGAGTCAAGGGAGTGTCACCAGCCTATGCTGGTTGTTTTTATATTCTTCACCAGCATGCATGCATGTACAATAAAATAAAATGCCAGTTTCACTTAAGAATGACCTTGATGAAGCAGTAACATTAATTGGAACTCTTAACCCTTGAGTAGATAGGTTTTGAGCAGTCCCAGTGATGAAGTAAGAAGTATGCATAAAGCACATCTACTGTATATCGAAGAAAAATGGTTTGCTCAAAAGAAAAGTACTTGTGCAGTTCTTTGCATCTTCAGCTGAAATAGCCTCTTTTTTTTTTTTTTTTTTAATGGAACGCTATTTTTACTTGAGAGAATGAATGACAAGCTATGGGTATTTGGCAGCTATTTTACAAAAGTGAAAAAAGTAAGCCAGTCACTTCAAGGATAACAATTGCTGGTATTTATTGCTGATGACAGAATTTGAGTTTTCAAGTGAAATTTTGGAATTTTGGAAAATTTGAGTTCACCACCATGAGGCTACCAGCTTCTGATACTTAAAAGACTTTTCTGATGAGATGAATGATGATAGTAACAAATTTTTTTTTAATGATATATAAAGAAATGTCATTTCCATTTCCAAATAACCTGTCACGCACTCAAAGTGTTAGATCAACCTATCAAACAGAGTTGAGAAGAGACCAGTTGTCAACTTTTGATGTTAGAAGAATACACACTATTATCTCTAGAGGTTATTAAAATTCTCCTCCCTTTTGTAACACCTACCTGTATGAAGTTGGATTTTCTTTGTGTACTTTAATCAGCATATCCCAACAGATTGGATATAGAGGCAGATTATGAGAACCCAGCTGTTTTCTTTTTTGCCAGATATTAAAGAGATTTGCAGAAATGTAAAACACTGCCAATCTTCTCATTAAATTTGTTTTGGAAAACTTTTTCATTAAAAATATGTGTATGTTACTGCTTTGTGAGTTACTGATTTTTTAAATTTAATTTTTTATTTTATGTTGGAGTATAGTTGATTTATAGTGTTGTGTTAGTTTCAGGTGTACGGCAAAGTGATTCAGTTATACATATACATGAACCATTTTTTTAAGGTTCTTTTCCCATATAGGTTATTGTAGAATATTGAGTAGAGTTCCCTGTGCTATACAGTAGGTCCTTGTTTATTTTATTTGTAGTAGGTGTATATCTTAATCCCAAACTCCTAATTCATCCCTCCCCTGATTTTTAAAATAAATTTAAACATTAGAAAATCATCACTTTAAATTTTTGGTATGGTTAATGCCGATTCATATCACTTATAAACAAAAACATTTTGGGGACCTGTCATTTTTAAGGCTATGACTGGGTCCTGAAACCGAAAAGTTTAAAAACTACTGAGTTGGCGAACTATTTCCTTACCTCCAATAATGGAATAAAATCCACTTCTAAGGATTGGTTTTGTTTTAAAATGAGAACTTTTACAGAGTGTGTGTGATATGAAAAACATAAAATAGATGGTAGAAATTATTTGTGAAGTAATGAAATGGGCTTCCAGTAATGTATGACAAGGTTAATTGTCTGCATATATTTTCTGTAAATATTTATTATGTTAAAGAATTTTGGAAAAAACTTCCAGTATGGGGTAGGAACTATGGGTCCCTGAAGCAGAATTCTTGATCGTTCATTAAATATATGTAAGTTACATGGACGCTTACAAAGTTTTTATTCAACAACGTGTTTGTACAGACATCAGTAGTAAAGTCTAAGGACACTCTCTTCCACCACGCTTTTATAGAAGCAACTGTTTTATAAAACTTTTTAATGTTTCCTTCCTGACTGTGTGTGTATACAATTTTTACATAGTAAAATTGTATAGTTATATTAGAGGTATAGTTTTGTGTTCCATTCTTTTCCCTAATCGTTTTCCCACTTTGCTAGTTTCCATTATACTCATTATTTATGACTGCATAAGATCCGGGTCTTTGTGTTGGTAGATCATACTTTTATTAATATTCCCGTATGTTAGTCATGAAGGTTGTTTCTTCTGTTATTAGAAATGATGCTATGATGCATTTTCTTTATGTTATACAGCTTTTTTTTTTCTTTAGGATATAGTCACAGAAGTGGAATTACTAGGCAAAGTAACATACACACATATATGTATGTATATATACACTGAGAGTGTGTATAGATATATATACTTATTTTTTACTACTATTGTGTGATTGTATTTTATATGTATGTGATATATGATACACATACACACATCATACATACATCTGTGCAGTGGGAAATGAGAAGTATATTCCTTCAAAGGAAGGGATTCCACTTAGTAGAAATGGACAGCAAATATTTTGAACAAATAATAGTATGCCACTTGACTGAGAATGAATTTTATTTTATTTGTTTGCTTGCTAATTTTAAGAAGATAGGAAAATTTTATTTTAAACTTTCTAAAGTTTTTTTTTGTCTTTAAGCAAGTGACAACTCTTCAGATTTATGAAACATTGCTACAAAGGGTAGTACTTTCTTTCATTAGTATTTAAATTTCAGTTTTGTTCACTATGACTAAGATTTCTGTACTGTTTTAAAGTGTTAGAAATTTAAGTAGTAATTCTACTTTCAAGTGTAAAAGATAGATGTGAAGGAAATTATTAGTTGTAGTTGGTATGGTATGTTATAATCAGTTCCTTTAATCCAAAATCTTTTTTCAGAAAAACTGTGACGTTTTCTTTAGGAAGTAGAATTAGGATAATCTAGTTGACTGCAGTTGTCAAACACATATTTTTGTCAATTAAATTTTCAATCAAATAGAATATGATAAAATATACAAATTCTTTTTTTTTTATTGATTATTGAGAAGGCTCTCCACAACTGTAGAATATGGTGGTACACATCTCCGAAAGTAGAGTGTAAGAAGGTAGGTTGATCTGCTCTTTAGGACACTGTGAAGTGTCATGTAAAAGAAATTCTTATCTGCTTGTTTCGTTATCTTTTGTCTCATTAAAATAGGTGCTGAATGTGGGGCAGGGTGATTGGGTTAGTTTATTGACAGGTAACTGACAAATGATTTCAAATTCTCAAGTGATAGATGGGGAGATGTATGAAAGAAATTTGAGAGGGGGTTGCCTCTAACATTAATGACCTAGAAATGACTTTAGTGATAACTGTGACCTTCATTTTAGTGCCACCCCCTCCCCTTTTTTTAAAAAAGCTTAGGAGCTGTATGCTTGGCATTTTAGTTTGCACTTTATTTCTTCTTATAAATGTAAATATTTTAAGTCCTCGTAATTAACTGGCTTCTTTACACAGTTTGGCCTCAGTTTTATTATTTTACTCCACAGGAATTTGTAACCAGCATGTATTGCCTTTCTTTTATAGTTTTACGACCTATGTGAACTATTCAGAACTGGAGGTCAGGTTCCTGACACAAACTACATATTTATGGTATGTAAACACCAGTGACATCAAGTACTTATTTTAAATGGAAGGGAACTGACTTACTACGTGTAAATTATATAATAATTTCATTGCCATGTGACAGTCATTTAAATATATGAAAAGGTGATTCTATACTTTTCTACGTTTTGCTGTGTCCTCTAGTTGAGAATAATTGCTTTTGTAAACTGCTATATGCATAGGACTGGGTTGTAGCCCTCAGTAATAGTTAGGCAGAAAAATAGCCTACAACCACATGTTTAAGGCATAAATCTTCAAGTTATTGTTATTTTATCAGATTTTTTTCAGCGTTCATTTTCATCTGTTATTAATTTGTGGATTGATGAATATACACATATACACATTTGCTGTTAGGGTAGATATTTGCTTACTTTCTTTTTGGAATATAATGTTATTGTTGAACTTTTTCTGAGTCCTGTTATTTTTCTTCCTTCTGAAAATTTCTCGGTTACTTTCCTATTCTTTTAGCTGTTTTCCTATTGATCTAATATTGGCCCTAGTTAAACACAAATGGGAAATGTGTAAATAGTATGTCATCATATGCAGTTGTTAAATATGAAGCTAAATGTAGAACACTTATAATTATATTTGCTTTTACAAAAAAACTGTTCATTGACAGCTAACTTGAAATAGTTAAAAAGATTTTTGAAATCCCTTTAAAGTTTTTTGATTTACACATGATCTTTGAGAAACATTTATTAATGTAGGTAATAGAGAATTGAAAAAAATGGTGGTTTTGCTGGTAAAATCCTTGAGAGAATTGCACAGCAGGTTCCTGTAGGCCTCCTGTAGCATAAGACTAGTACAGACATTTAGTAGGAACAGCTTATTTACTTCCATTTCAGTTTTTTGTTAAAATCCAATTTCCAAATAATTCCATGTGTAACTCTTCATTTTTGTTTTTTTGGACTGTGTCTCTGAGTTTGTGCACTTTGGTGTAAATTTTTAAAAAATATTGTTGCTGTTGTATTGTTTGTAACTGTAAATTTTTACTTTCCAGGGTGATTTTGTAGACAGAGGTTACTATAGTTTGGAGACCTTCACTTACCTTCTTGCACTAAAGGCTAAATGGCCTGATCGTATCACACTTTTGCGAGGAAATCATGAGAGTAGACAGATAACACAAGTGTATGGATTTTATGGTAAGACCTTCTGTTTCTGATTCTGAATATTCTTTTTCCTTCCTCTTTGGGAAGAAAAAGCCACACAAATCATACATGTGCTTTTCGCAGTAAAATTAGAAAATATAATCTTTTTCTACTTTCTCACCTTTCACTCCCTTTCTTCCCTTAATCAGTTGAATATCTGACTATTGATATATAACGAGAACCATTCTTTTTTTTTAATTGAAGTATAGTTGATTTACAATATTAGTTTCAGATGTACAACATAGTGATTCAATATTTTTATAGGTTATACTTCTTTTAAAGTTATTATAAAATATTAGCTATAATCCCTGTGTTGTACAGTATATCCTTGTAGCTTATTATTTTATACATAGTAGTCTGAGCGAACCATTTGTAACTTCTTGGTGTATGTCTTTCTAGATCAGTGCCTCAAAATATAGTCCTTAGTTTACCTCATTGGAATCATTTGGGGTGCTTGTTAAAAATGTAGATTGCTGGGTGCCACTGCAGACCTTTTCGTGTGGGACCTTAGAATCTGCTGAGAGGGAATGTTTTGCACACTCAGTTTGAGAACCTGTTCTTTGTGTGTGTGTGCGTTTGTATGCATATGTGTGTACATACACACACACCAAGCTCAAATGGAATCATACTTGTTTTTTAACATTGTGACCAGCCTTTTCACGTCATCGATGTTAGTCTTATAGCTGTATAGTATTATACTCTATGGATGTACTGTAAATCTGTGTGCTTGCTCCAGAGAATACTAGGACCTCGGGTCATAAATAGAATACAGCCATTAAAAGCAAAAAAGCTACTTCTATAAAACTTTTATGTGGTTGAAACTTTTTAAAAATTAGGTTAGGAAGCTCTTTGAAGGAGGTAGATAGCAGAACTATTGAGATTATTAATATGAATTTTCCTTGAGCACAATTAAGGCAGATATTGAGATATTAATCTCATAACCCTTTAGTTTTAGACTTTATATTTTGAATTATCTTCTGTCATTATAAAGATTATAAAGAAATTTTGACAGTTTATCATGATTTATTTATTTATTTATTTATTTATTTATTTATTTATTTATTTATGGCTGCACCCTGTGTCTTACTAAATCTCAGCTCCCTGACCCGGGATTGAACCCGGGCCATGGAAGTGAAAGCCTGGAATCCTAACCACTAGGCAACCAGGGAACTCCCCGACAGTTTATTGTTTATGTAACTGTTAATAGGAATTGAAAAGTTAGATGGCTAATATTTATCTCCTTTCTACAAGTTACTTCAGATTTTCATTCACAAAATGCCAAATACCATTTGGAATAGAAGTGTTTGATTCTTTTTCAAAATAATCAGTATTTTGGATAATACATAGTGTAGTGTTAGCTCAGTGAAAGCAGCTGGCTCTAAGATTAATGTCACATATATAATTACAACCCAGAATTTGACCAGCATTATCAGTGTAGGGCAAAAAGGATAAAAGAAGGAGAGGAAGGAGGACATTTTAATCAAGATGCCTTGCCTGAAATAAATGACAACAGCACAACGTCTAGTATTGAATTTTATTTGATCCCAAGCTATGCTCTAGTGTTTATCTATGGTTTTGTTTAATAAGAGGAAGCCATCTGCTCCTCAGGAGGGAGATAATTTTAGTCGTCAAGGAGCTTATTAACATTGATTTTAAAGTAGTAAAGGGACTTCCCTGGTGGTCCAGTGGTTAAGAGTCTGCCTTCCAGTGCAGGGCACGAGGGTTCAGTCCTTGGTTGGGGAACTAAGATCCCACATGCCACGGGGCAGCTAAGCCTGTGTGCCGCAACAACTGAGCCCAGACACTCTGGAGCCCGTGCGCCACGACTAGAGAGAAGCCCACACCTGTGGCTGGAGAAGCCTGTGCGCCACAAAGAAGAGCCTGTGCACCACATCGAAAAGATCTCCCCGTGCAGCAGCGAAGATCCCACGTGCTGCAACTAAGACCCAATGCAGCCAAATAAATAAATACTTTTTTTTTTAAAGTAGTAAAAATGTCCATTATAGCTATTATATTGGGCCTTCAGTTCACACTGATAAACATATGGTCAGCAGTTATTATGAACATAGTGCTTTGCTTATGTGTTAAGGTGAAAAATTTACAAGATTCCTACTGGTAAACTGAGCTCATTATTAGAGCTATCTCATGAGACGTTTACATAAGGACCATGCCTCAGGTAGAGATATAATTTAGAAAATTAGGAGGATTGACCATACCCCATGGTCTTATATCCTGTATCATTTTCGGCTGTACTTAGGCAATAGTGGTGTGTCCGTTTTTTTTCAAAATTAAGGAAGAAGCCAAAGAGCAGAACTTCCATGGTATTAACCGAGAGGAGATAATGTACCCTATTAACTGCTGTAGACAGCAGAGAGAATGTTCAGCTGAGAATATGTAAGAACTGATTGGCAGTTTGTCCTTAGTGATGCCTACAGGGGTACGTACTGGAACTCAAGTTTGTAGTTGCACAATTTGCAGAAAATCTCAGAAGAGGCAACCTAGGCCTAAGAAATGTTGAAATGAGAATTACCCATGCTCCTGTGATTAAGAGTCCTCTACTTTGTTTGATTATCCTACTAGAATAAGATAGTCACATTAAATACATTACTCTGTTTGATAGAATTGCCCAGTATTTTTTTTTTTTAAGTTTATTTATTTATTTGGCCACACTGCATGGCCTGCAAGACCCCAGTTCCCCAACCAGGGATCGAACCTGCTCACTGAGCGGTGAAAGCGTGGAGTCCCAACCACCAGACTGTCAGGAAGTTGCCCCCAGTATTAATAAGACAAAAGCTTTTGCTTTGGGTTAGGTGAAATTAATATTTAGCTCCTCTTGATTATAGCATTTTGACCAGTAATTTCAACTGCTAAGGCCACTTCTGGAATGAAAAGCAGGACCACATTTTTAGACTAGTTAGACACTAGTCTTCTGGTTCTACACGGAGGACCTACCAGGGCTAAATATGTATCATAACTTGCTGTGCTAGTTTAAGCTGAATTTCTGTTGTTCTAGTGTTAGATGTATTCTTTATTTTTTGGCTGAGCCTCGTGGCATGCAGGATCTTAGTTCCCTGACCAGTAATTGAACGTGGGCCACAAGTAGTGAAGGTGCTGAGTCCTAACCACTGGACCGCCAGGGAACTCCCCTGTATTCCTTATTTTTATCAGTAGATTCAGAACTTCATTAATGAGAACTCTTTATTTCTCTCATAGATGAGTGCCAAACCAAATATGGAAATGCTAATGCCTGGAGATACTGTACCAAAGTTTTTGACATGCTCACAGTGGCAGCTGTAAGTTTATGTAGATTTTTATAAAGCCCAAGTATTTTCTTGCCAGTAGCACTTTGCATATTTTTATCTAATTGCCATCTCAATTACATTGACATCATTAGTGCTCACTGATGAATTTAAATGTGACTGAGTTTACTATTATATGTTCAACTCTCTGTTATCCTTTTTTGCTAGTTAATAGATGAGCAGATTTTGTGTGTTCATGGTGGTTTATCTCCTGATATCAAAACACTGGATCAAATTCGAACAATTGAACGGAATCAGGAAATTCCTCATAAAGGAGCATTTTGTGATCTGGTTTGGTCAGATCCTGAAGATGTGGATACCTGGGCAATCAGTCCCCGAGGAGCAGGTTGGCTTTTTGGCGCAAAGGTCACAAATGAGGTAAAGCCAACATTTTTGGAAAAGTGGTTTGTTGGTTGCTAATGGACTACATAAGGAACAATGGTGGCTATAGTTACCAAACTGCTAGTCTAGTTTACTCAAACTATGGTGGCTATGGATATAAGGTTTCTTGTCTAGTTTATTATACATATCTTTCCTTAATGGTTAAAGGAGATTGTATGATAAAAGCACCTCCTTTAGCATCCACTGGTACTATGTGTAAAATAAATGTTCCTTTTTTTTCAAACATTGCAATCAAGTAATGAGATAACAAGGGCAAGATAGGCAACTTTTTAATATAGATATTTCTTAGTATATATATATTTTGAGTTATAATTGACATGTAATATTGTATTAGTTTTATGTATACAACACAGTGATTTGCTATGTGTATTTACTGTGAATAGGCAATTTTTTTGAGGTTAACTACTTTCCGTTAAAAATAAATGCACACACACATAGGGTGAAATAATCGAGCATAATGATGTCAGAAAGCTAGATTTATCCTGTCTGAGCCTCTGTTTCCTTAAGTTGCAAGAGAAGGATAATAAATCTCTTTCAGAATTTTGTAAAAACCATACTAAAACCTCAGTAAATGATAAATACTGATAGTAATATATTTATTTTTCAACCATAAAAAACTTAGTTTCATATCTGATTGTACTTACAGAATGCTTTTCTTTCAGAAACTTCTAACTAATTATGTGACTATGATTTCTGTAATTCAGGCCAAAGTGGCTCTGTAACTTATGGAAACTAGTGGGGATAACTGTAGAATGGGTTCTATAATCATGAGAGCTTTAGTAGTTACAGGATTTATACTTTATTTAAATGCTTATTTTCTTGTATATGTAGGTTTTTTTTTTTTTTAGTGTGCTGGATACTTAACAAAACCTTTCTAAATTGCAGTTTGTTCATATCAACAACTTAAAACTCATCTGCAGAGCACACCAACTAGTGCATGAAGGCTATAAATTTATGTTTGATGAGAAGCTGGTAACAGTATGGTCTGCTCCTAATTACTGCTATCGCTGTGGAAATATCGCTTCAATCATGGTCTTCAAAGATGTAAATACAAGAGAACCAAAGTTATTCCGGGCAGTTCCAGATTCAGAACGTGTTATTCCTCCCAGAACAACAACGCCGTATTTCCTTTGAGGCCTTCGCCCGTCCTGCTGACCCATCTTTCTGCCCTCTTCTTACCCCGTCTTTCGTGTGTTACCCTCTACAGTATACTTTTTATTGAGCACTTTGCTGCTGAAATGCTGCCTCTTGCCTTTTTTTTTTTTAATTTTAAATTATCTAAATTTATTTTGTTTGTTATGGTGTCTGTAGCAATGTTTTTCTATCAGTTTTCTGCCCCATCCCATCCCCGCCTTGGACTCATTTGAGAAGACTTGAGAAATGTCTTAATACTTACACTGCTGCATGTAGCTCTTGCTTATTTACTGGTCTGGGGGAAACAAGATGTTTCCTTTTTTAAAAAAGTCAATTGACAGAACAGACTACACTGAAATACTCTTCCTTTTGTATTATTCAGTCTTTTGTTTTAGTTTGGTAAATTTTAAGAAATTTCAGCAGCAAAGTTGTTATTCAGTGGGCACGATGGACTGCAAATGCCTCGAGTTATGTATACCTGTCCCAGCTGTAACCGTCATTGTCCTTTGTTGGATGATATTTTAAGTGGATATAAAATAAATTGGTCTAAAGGGCTGCCCTCCTTGTTGTGTTTTTAAATTTTAATTTAAAAACTCCTACAGCTTATGACTTTGTACATTAAGATAATTGTATTGATCTTTTTTCAGATTCCTTGTATTTTTTAATAAAGTAATCTTAAATAAAACCCAGCTGGGTTAAAGTGTTAGAAATTTTAAACAGCGTACATTGTTACCTTAAAGTTATTCTTTTTTTCTTTTTTCCTAATTAGAGTTCTTGACCCTTTGGTTCTTAAGTTTAAAACTTCAACTGAAATTCAATACTATTTATTTTTAAAAAAAATCACTAAACTGTGCCTAAAGAAATAACTGCCATATTAATGTTTTGGTTTATATCCTCTCTATTAATAGAAAAACATTTAATACTTGTAATGCTGATGTGTTCATTTGATATCAGTTGAGTAGAATGTGACCAATCCAGTTTACAGTCTACCATGAGTATCATTAAGTAAAATATATATACTTTTCAATAGGAATCATTCTTCTCTTACTGTAACACTTGACCTTAACTTTTAGAAAGTGTTCATTTTTTAACTGCAACTGGAAAGGTTGAAAAGTCAGGACTCTTGTATTTGTGAACTGTAATCTGAAGCAGATTTTTAAAAGTGTAGAAAAAAAGAAATTGTCCTTTTTTGTAAAGGTCTGTGATACCATGTTTCAGCTTTGTGTAAGTAATTTGAGTATCCAAAGGGTTATGATGATCAGTTCTTGATATGCAACTGTCCACTTAATAAGGACAGGTGTTCCAGTGTTGCTTATGACTGTGGTCATAAATGATGCTGGAATTAACTATTTTGTGAAATAGTTGGTATCCCTTTACTTACTATAATTAGTTTTTGTCATTCCAGGAAATCTTAGTGAAGCCAGCCAGTTAATAAAGCACTTTAGCATCTGTTCAGGTAGTTTTGAAAACCAACTTTTCCCTTCAGGATAAGAACTTCCAGGTTACCTAAAAATGCAATAAAAATCTTTATAGTCTAAGCTTCTTGGCACATAATTTTTCATCAGGGCTTTTCTTTTATTAAATGAGCACAATACTGTTTTGACCCCCCCCCCCCCCCAACCGCATAGCTCCTTGTATACTTTCTAATTGTATAGCTGTAAGAAAGAAGTGGCTAAGACATTTGCTGCACACACTTGAACTGTTGGGTCAGTAGCTCTATGTTACTGCCCTGACCCCAGTGTAATTCAGGGGGAAAGGTTTTTTTTTATCTTACAGGGATATGTAGCTATGTATTTTACTAAGTGTGAAACACTGGAAATTAATGATGCAGACAACTTGGTGTGGTCTTTGAACAGCTCTCTGCAGTATTTTTTTTCTGTTACCATAAATTGTATTTAAGTGCTTGCTCTCTTCTGCTTTTAAGTTGTACCAATAAAATTGGTAACCCTCAGCCCTTCCTTCCCATTTGACACTCCTTAGCCTAGATTGATGTAGTTGTTTTAGTTATCCATGTAATGTGACTTTTATTTTTAAGCCATGGTGTACTGCATTTGTTTGTCACAAGTTGGGCATGTGCCAATAATATTCTGTCCATTCCTTAATTGCCATCTCTGTTTTGCCTGATTTTTTTCTCTTCAACTGAATAATGGCTTTTTTGCATGAAAAAAAAAGTTTTTAACTATTAGACATGTAAAGGGAAGAGAGAGTGAATGTATTGGACTTTGTAAGCCTAAAAGGAATATTTGGATCCCTCTGATAAATAAGGGCTATGTACTCTATAGAGTAATCATGTGGTGGAAAATACTTGCAAGTCATAGATTTGTAGGCAGGAGGCTCTGTTACTCCCTGTTTCTAGGCTGAATGTAAAATCCCTTATGTTGTATTAATGGGGGTAATAACTATTTTTATTTGCCTATGATAAACTTGGTTTCTAATAAAATGTCCTAGGCTCTAGTGAGAACGGTCTACTTTTAATTGCCAATTACTCCCCTTTCTTCATTTTCCTGATATGCTCTTGGCCAGCTTTTTCTAGGTTAATGCTTTTTCCTGAAAAATCTCACCACTTTAAATGTGTTCATTTGGGTGTGATCCTAAAAAGCCTGGATCATGAGCACATCTCTAATATGCAACCTGCATCAGCTCCTACTCCGTCTGGATGTCTAGAACTGTGGGAAGATTTTGACGTCTTAAACCTGGGTTTCACTTTTGAAATAAGGTTTGAAATATTGTTCTTTGCATTAAGATTTGTGTGTTGTTGCTTTGTAAGCCCAGCACCAGGTTTTGGAAAATGCCTGTACTGTGAAAGCAAATCTGAACTCTTTCTGAGCCTCTTTCATTGTCAGAAATAGAATTGCTTTCCGTCAGCCTCCAAAAAATTGTGTATCTGGAGTCGAAGAGATTTAACAGCAAGAATCCAGATTTTTAAAAATGTACTTGTTTTCTAAATGCTAATGTTTGTAAAGCACCTTCAGTTCTTTGGATGAAAGGTGCTATATTCTCTCAGTGTAAATTAATAAAAAGATTATAGGAAGTTTGTCAAAAAATTTTATCTAATGCAGTCTGTAGTATGTCCCGACAAGAAGTTAGCATTTTATATAACACAATTTAAATTAAAAAATGCTTGCTTATTCCTTCACTTGGTTGCTTGACTAGTAAACAGAAGTGAAACTTTTGTTGTTCTGCATTTGACTCTTAAGTGTTCCAGTTCTTTAAAGGCAGTATTCATTGTTCGGTCCTGGATCCAGTGCCCAGAACCCAGCTTCATGGGATCGTCACAACTCTCTCAATTGTGTGTTTAAACAGTGTGCAGTCATGCTGATGAAATATACAGTAGTAAAACACCAAAAAGAAGCATTTAGGAAGTCCTCTAGCATGAAACCAAACACAGTAGATGTTTGGAGAAGGACCCTGTTCCCCTCTTACGAGTTTTCTATTTCCTTGTTAACACTTCGTGAATATGTACCTTTTGTACCCTCGTGATAGTAAGCTTATTCTGGCTTGGATCACTCAAATGTTTTCTTAATTCAAAAATGCATAAAATTTATGAGTTTTGTGTGTGTGTGTCAACAAAAATAGTTATTATGTAAGTATATTCCACTCAATCCCTGGACACCCACTATTCTCAGCACTTTGTTTTTTTATATAAATGGGAACAGGTTGTAAAAGTTGCATGGAGGCATTATGCAATAGTGGAAAGAATACAGATAGACTTTGGAATCAATCTAGGTAAAAACCCCAGCTCTGCCAGGCAGTGGTAGCAGCTAACCTGTATTGAGCACACTTAGCTAAATGCTGTACATGCCCTATTTTGTGTCACCCTTACTATGGCTCAATGACTATATTATCTCTTTTTTTTTCTTTTTGTTTTCTTTCCTTTTTTTCCCCTTGAGATGAGAAAACAGGCTTTGGTAACTTGCCCAAGGTTGCACAGGAGAGCTGGAACTTGAACCCCTTTAGGGCATCCTAGAGTAGTACATCTTAAGCAGTATTGGTTATTGTAGCTGTGTGACCCTGAGCAAGTTGGGTTCTTTGAATCTTAAAATTCTGTGTCTAAAATAAGAATGCTATACAGGGTTGATCTCAGGATTAAAAATAGCGCACATAAAATACCCAGTCCCTGACCCAAAGCTGCCGTTTATTGAGGGCACACTTGCATACCATTTGCCCAAATTCAGTGTAGTTGGGAAGTAGGAATAATCCAAGGCAATATATAGTTGCTGACATAGTGTAGTTTATAGAAGTACAACAAATTTGGAGAAGGAAGTGTTTGATGTAGGTTGGAGTAATTGGGGAAGGCTTAAAGAGGAAGTGTGAATTAAACGTACTAGAATGATGGGCCATGTATTTCTTATAGGAAAAGCACAGAAGCAGGGACTATTAGAACTTGGACATGATATTAAGACAGAACTTGAGAGTACTTCTTGGGGAAGCATGAAAAATGAATAGCTGCAGCTCTGTTGACAATAGCATGTGTTAGGCATTGGCCAGTTGTGAAAGACCTTGAAAATCAGGCAGATGATTTTAATTCATATTTTAAGAAATGAGTGACATTCAAGATTAGTCTCCTAGTAAGTTGATCCTCCCCACCAGGACTCCTACCCCATCCCCCATCTACCCTGCCCCTCGTCTTCTCTGACAAATTATTCTGGGGTTCTTTCCCCTTTCTGGCTTGGTGATAATAAGGGTGGATATTGTTTGTTAGTATTGAGGCAATTTGTGGTTCTATAATTTTGGGCTTATGTAAAATACTAATTTGGGGAGCCAGCAGATGTTCAACTTTTTTTTCCTTAACAGCATTTTAGAGGTCCCATTAGAATTTACCATCATCATTATTTCATAGAAGGAAAGATGTAAAAAGAGCAATCTCAAAATAAAGGACAGCCCTTTACAGCAAATAAATTTGGCTTTATGAAAAACTGTAGTCTCATTTTTGCCATTTGTAAAGATCAGTAAGAGATCTGACCCCAGCTTTTTGGTGCGTATAACTCTAAGCTGTCACATTATTGATGCATAAAAGCATATTCTAATAAAAAAGGAGTAGCTTAAGAGAGTTTTATGCCTCCTCCCAGCTCCAAATAGATGCTGAGGATCTACCAAACAAAAACTACACAGGAATGCAGAAAGGCTGAAGGGGATTCCACCTTAGAGGAATAATTTTGTTAATATGTTAATGAGATTTCTTACGTTCAAGGATTGGCCTTGTTAAAGTAGGAGAGAAAAGGTAACTGATTTTTCATGCTTATGTGCTAGTAGTCTTGCATGCTTAGGTCTGTCAACAACACTAAAAATGAAAGGAAATTTATTTTAAAATTGATTAGCTGGAGTAGAAGTCACAATCATCTGCAGTATCACAGGACGGTTGGCAACACAGTCGGGTCAATTCCATTTAGGCGCTTGAAAACGGAGCACATTGCTTTTGATTACAGCATCAATTCTGTTTACAGGGCTGATTTTCCTTTCTTGGTAATTTATTTTAAAAAAATCTTTTGCTTTCTTGGAAGCCTGCACCCAAGCTTGTGATCTTTTCTGCA
Source organism: Hippopotamus amphibius kiboko (assembly GCF_030028045.1). Lineage (NCBI taxonomy): Eukaryota > Metazoa > Chordata > Mammalia > Artiodactyla > Hippopotamidae > Hippopotamus > Hippopotamus amphibius. Next base: position 10,526,913 of record NC_080187.1, read on the forward strand.
GAGGATTGAGCACCTAAACCACGCTTTATTTTGATAGATTCTTACAGTTTTCTTGCTGGATCCTCGAGGAAGGGTATCTGTGAGCGCTGACCATTTCAGCATGATGTAGTCAGGGACCGGATATGAGGTGGTTCAAAATGAAGCTCATTTTGGAGACCTATCTCACTGTCGCACCTGCCAGAGGAATTTGGCAAATTGCAGCGCTTGGCTGTTGGTCCTGGCATGGTGCAGTTTTGAGGGGCGCCAGCAGGTGTGTGGGATGCAGGACACAGCCAGAAGAACCTGCCCGCAGGTGTCTGGCGCCCGAGATGCAGTTTCTACTTTCGACCGCACGGTGGCGCTTAGATCACCCTGGCCGTGCTAGCAGTGTCTAAAGCACCTCCGCCGCCACCTGCAGTCTCAACCAAACTCTAGGTGGCGGGATGTGACGGCCCGAGCGTCCAATCAACCGCCAGGCTTTCGGCCACACTACGGTTCTAGCCAATGGGAGCCGAGCAGAGGCGCGGAGGAGGCGGGCCCCGCGGCAAGCTTTGCAGAGGCGCGAGGCCCTCCGCCCGCCTCTCCGCTTGCTCCAGCCTCCGCCGCTTCAGCTTCCCGAGCGAGCCCTGCGGCCGCCGGAGCAGCTCCCGCGGCGGAGCAGGAGCCGGATGGTCAGAGGAGCCCGGCAGCCCCAGCAGCCGCGGAGTCGCCTGGCCCCCAGGTGGGGCGGGGGCTGGATGGACGTCGGGGTTGGGGATGGGGCGCGGGAGCGGGCCCAGGGCAGCAGCTTGGGGCCGCGAAGCATTCGGGGCACCGAGACTGGAGGGGCGGGGGGTGCGGGCTGCGGGGAATTCGGGGGGCGCCTGGGGGCGGCGGGGCGGGCTGGGCGGCGGTCGCATCCTCCAGGCCGGGTGAGAGGGGTGTGTGAGGGAAGGGGCGCCGAGGGGTGCGACTGCGGGCGCTGGGCCGGGAGGGGCAGGGCGCGCGCGCCCTGTGGAGGGGCCGTGGAATGCGGGGGGCGCGGGGTCGGGAGGGGCGGGGATCGGAGGGGCAGTGCACGGGTCTGGAGGGGGTGGGCATGGGCAAGGGGAAGCCCGAGGGGCTTGCCGGGGTGATGAGGCAGACAATGAGTAGGTGGTGGTGGGTGATTTGGGGGAGCTAGGCTGTGACGAATAGGAGCTGAGGATGGAGTGAGGGGCCAGGAGGCAGAGCAGGGTTTGGGTTAAGCAGGCATTGGGGGAACGGTGAGTCCCAGGATCGCTTGGTCTTGGTAAATAGGGGAAACAGAGCATAAGGCATTTGTAAGGTCAGGTATGGGCTTAGCGAGCCTGTAGTTCTGGAGGGTGGTGCATTGAGTTCTTGACTTGGCACCGTAGGGCCCGCGGATGTGTTCTTGGATGTTACTTTTAGTTACCATCTTATCTTTTTGGTCTGTAGACTGACTGGCACAGTGGAGAAACCACCTCGAAAACGGAAAAGCAGGTAAGGCAAAATGCCTTCCTAATTTTGCTTCGTGTTTTTCCGTTTGCTTGGCTGCACCTATGCTGTACCGCATAATTACAGTGTCAGTAGATGAAGTTTTTTATTTAGCTTCTTTCTTAATGAATGTAACTATCTGCAAGCTTTCTCTTCTGAGTACTTGAAAGTACTACCTGTACCTTTTTTTTTTTATGGTATCTAAGATTATATGGGAAAGAGATGTGGATAACTGAGAAGTCCTAGTTTTTTATGTTAGCCGTAATTTCAATTTATGCAGTAACTCTGTTTAAAAAGCTAATGTCTATTGAACATCTACTGTGTGTCAGGTACGATGTGCAAGTGCTTATCTGTATTATCTTCTGTAATCCTTGAAGCACCCCAAGGAAGTGTGTCCAGTTATCACTATTTTACACAAGAGAGAACTGAGGCACAAGAGAAGTCGAGCATTTATCCAAAATCACACATCTAATAAATGATAGAACCAGGATTTGAATCCCGGCAGTGCGACTCCAGAGCTGAAGCTCTAAACCATTATACTATAATGCCTGTAATAAATATACAGTTGAAAATCGGTTTTCTTACTGCTTTTTCTTTTCTTCATTGTACGCAGAGTCTGATAAACAGTTGAACTGCAGGAAAATAGAAACAAAGGGCTTAGGTAGTCCGCAGCAAGTGCATTATTCCTTGAGTCATGAAGAGTATCCATTCCACAAGCATTTATGAGCACATTCCATGTGTCAGGTACTACATAGCAATTCTGTGTAGTCATTTGAAGATTCCTTTTTCACAGGCATTGGCCTGGAGAAGGTAAGTTAGAGTAGTGAGGATGTGACCAGTAGGACCACTGTAATAGTTAATACTTGCTAAGTTATTGACGTTAATACACAGAAAACCTTAACTAGTAGGTAGATATGATATGTTGATGGTGGAAGGTGCCAACAGCCAAAGTTCCTTTGTCACTCTTTAGGCCTGTAGTGGCCTACCATATTGGCCATTTTTCATTAGAAAAATTTGATCTGTATGTAGATTTCATAATTTAGAGATAAAAAGCAGATTCACATCTCAAGTTGTTCCAGATATAAACATTTTCTAGTAATTATCAGTTTTAAAATTTAAATTGCAATGAATAATATTTATTAAAAATTCAGTTCCTCAGTCACGTGAGCCACATCTTAAGTGTTTGACAGCTACCACTTCTGCCTATCTTTCCAGCCGCAGTTGAGTACTGTGGCCATGGAAATTCTCAACAATGGATCTAACTAAATGTCTAGTATTAAACGGCTTAACTTTCTGGTGAACCCTTCACAATGCACTAATTGCTCTGTGTAACTTTGTGTTCTGTTTGCCATTCCCAGAACTTGTGTTTGGGTTTTTGCACATGATTTCTCTTTCTCTCTGGAATACTTTCTCCTCTTTCCTTGGCAAGCTCCCCTCCTTTAAGACCTCCCTCAAACATCACATCTTCCATGCGGACTTTCTACCGTCTCCTTCATCTTCCTCTTCTCTGCTTTATTTGTTCCTGTGATAGCCTGTAGATACACCTAGGTGTAATGGTTTGAGTTGAATTTGAGTCCTAGCTCTGTCAAATACAAGTTATGAGATCATAAGCAAGTTAATAAACCTCTCTGAGCCTCACCTTCTTCATCTGTGTAATGGAAATAATAATAGTTCAACCCTTCTAGGGTTGTAAAGTGCTTAGTATAGTGCCTGGCTCATAGAAAGTATACAATAAACTTTAGGTTAAAAAAGCACCTATTAAATACCTTTTATTTCCACTTCTTTTCAAAATATATACAGTACAGAGGATTAAAAATAAAGATATTAAGGCAAAGAAGACATGAGAGAAGAATAATAAAATTAAATCAGTGGTGAAGTTAGTATATAGACTAGAAAGTATTGCACAGTTACTAAAGGTAGGTTCCACATTTGGCTTCCTAGAACAAAAGCTAAGAAGAAAATAAAGCTCAACTTCCAGATTCGTGTTGTCTGTAAAATCAAACACATGTTCAAGAGAGGCACACTTTTTTTGACATTTAGAGAAAATTTTCTCTCGTTGGCTTTCATTATGGGGACACTGGTTTTGTTGGGGGGGGGGAACCACCCAATGATGAACATAGTAGAGAGTTTTTTAAGATTGCTTCTTATAATGCTTCTCAATCCAGGTTTAGGTGATGCCAGTGAACATTCTCCAAGAGCCAGAGCAGCTGGGTTTAGGTATGCTGCTCACCGATGGTTTGGCTTGGTTCAGGGCTTAGGAGGGCTGAGTAAGCTGCAAGGTCTCTACTTATCCTCAGCACCTAGAATGGTGCCTGGCACTTAGAGAACGTTTGATTGAATTATTGAGCGAATGAGTCCTTGAATAATTTGTTCCATGAATATTATTTCTTGTAGCCAAGTATTGGTAAGCATCAGGCAGCAATGAGTTTAAGTTTATGTCCTCAGTCAGGAGTCTTGAGGGCACACATTCTGTGTCTCTGAGGCCAGAGCCTGATCGAGTCAGCATTTTGACCTGTGTGGACAGCCAGCACATATCTCTAAAGAGATCCTGTGGGCAAGACCAAGATTTTCCTCAGAAAACAGTTCTGGGATTGCTCTAAAAATAGAAGTAATGGCCAAACAAGCTCTAAAGATGGGTTATAGAGAGAGGATATAATGGTTGTAGCCAGAAATTATTTATAGCTGTTTTTATGAGTTGTATACTATGGCCATAAAATTCTCAGTATCAAATTATATAACATCTCAAGAGGAATTAATTGCTGAATGTAGTATTCCTTTGAGTTGCCCTGATGTGTAGAGTTGTTGACTGTTATGCTGTATATCGTATTCCATTTTAGAAAACAGTTGCCAAAAGTGTGATTTTTATTTTAGGATCGTTGCTGTTGTCATTCTTTTTGATGGACATTAGTTAGTGGCTGAGTTATCTTTTGAGAACATTTCTAGTGGATCAAACCAGAAGACAGTTTAAGAAAAACTAAGATAATTTGAGATAAGCACCTCATACCCCACTGTTACCAGTTCTTTGTGTCTCTGCCCACTCCCCACCCCCGAAAACATTTGTTTCCTTTTCTTAGTTCTTCTTTTCACCTCTAATACTGAGGGGCTGCTCAGTAAAAACATGGTGAACTAACAAATGAATTAGTGGTAGGAGGAAGTTAGTGTGGGATGGGGTGTTGGTGGTCTGAAATAATGTGATACTATTTAATGCCCCTGAAAAACTACTAGACTGAAAGGAGTTATAAGATTAGGAAATTTTATCTCTGCGTGGTTTTGGAAAAATTCCGAAGGCTTCAATATGTCTGTTAATAAAGTTTGGGTTATGAGTTAGAGAATCCTTTAAGATCCTATTAGGAACAAGACGCATTTGGTTGGATAGGATTCATGTTGATTAAAGCTTTATTGTATGATTTGGGTGTGTGTGTGTGTGTGTGTATGTAAAAATAAAGCAAAGGGATCTAGACTTTTTGGTGGTATATGTGATTTGTTTGAATTACATTTGAATTTGAAAAACCTTCAAATGCTTCCTAGTTCCGGGTACTAGGGATATAGACATGAATGAGATATGGCCCCTGATAGGGAGAAGCTTGCATATTAGTGGGGAAGACAGACACACAAAAATGAGATGGTGTAATTGACTTTGTATATGTACGAAGAGTTTATAGTAATTCTTCGTACTGGTAAGTGAGGGCAGTTTCTACAGACATTTCATCTAGGCTGTGAAGGTTTGGAAGGTTAATTTTGGCAGTAGAGTAGAGCCAGGTTGTAGACTGACTAATGGTGAGATGCATTCAGGACCAGTGTCAGGTGTGGGAAGAAAGATGTTTTTAAATGCTTGGGCTGTGATGTTGGTTTAGAAATTATGCAATAGTTCTCCACAAGGGATGATTTTCCCTCCCAGGGGGCATTTGGCAATGTCCGGAGACGTTTTTGGTTGTTTATAACTCAGGGCATCTAGTGGATAGAGTCCAGGAATGCTCCTAAACACCTACAGCATACAGGACAGCCTCCCAGCTGATGAATTATCCAGCTCAAATTGTCAGTGATGCTGAGGCTGAGAAATCCTGAATTTGAGTTTGAATCCTAGCTCTTCCTAATGCTAGCTTTGGACTCTTGGACAAAGTATTTAACCTCTGAACCTGTTTGGTGTTTTGCCAAATGCGGGTAATGATAGTACTCACCTTGTAGAATTATTACTCTCCTCTAATAGCATGTAAACTGCACAAGTACAGAGAGTTTTGTCTGTTTTCCTTACTGTTCTATTCCCAGCACTTAGAACACTGCCTTACATATAATAGGTATTCAGTCGCTCTTTGTTGGATGATTCAATGAATGGCTTATTGAGAGGATTCATTGAAATAATGAATGTAAAATACATGATAATATTTCCTGACAACATTAAGAACTCAATAAATGATAGCTGTAACTATCCTTAGTTTAAATATTTTTATTTTGCCTTTCCTTCCAGTGTTTTTGTTTTTTTAAATATATTTATTTATTTATTTATTGGCTGCATTGGGTCTTTGTTGCTGAGTGCAGTCTTTCTCTAGTTGCAGCACATGGGCTCAATAGTTGTTGCACAAGGGCTTAGTTGTTCTGCGGCATGTGGTATCTTCCTGGCGCAGGGATCAAACTCATGTCCCCTGCACTGGCAGGCAGATTCTTTTTTAAATTTTTTTAATGATTCTTTTTCAGGGTTTTTTTTTTTTTAATTTTTAATTTTTAATTTTTTATAATAAACTGCATATATTTGGAGTGTACAATTTGGTATCCCAATCTCCCAATTCATTCCCCCCACCAACCCTCCCCGCTTTCCCCACTTGGTGTCCATAGGTTTGTTCTCTACATCTGGGTCTTTGCAAACCGGTTGATTTGTACTATTTTTCTATAGTCCATATATATGTGTTAATATACGATATTTGTTTTTCTCTTTCTGACTCACTTCACCCTGTATGACAGTCTCTAGGTCCATCCATGTCTCTACAAATGTCCGTTTCACTGCTTTTTACAGCTGAGTAATATTCCATTGTATATATGTACCACATCTTCTTTATCCATTCATCTGTTGATGGACATTTCGGTTGCTTCCATGTCCTGGCTATTGTAAATAGTGCTGGCAGGCAGATTCTTAACCACTGCGCCACCTATGACAGAATTCACCAAGTTTAAGCGTACAATTTGAGGAGTTTTGATAAATGTATATAGTTGTGTAACCACCCACTGCAATTGTAATATAGAACACTGTCATCCTGTGGCCCCCCCCCATTTGCTCGTGTTTCCTTGCAGTCATGGTTCTGGCAACCACTGGTCTTTTTTTCCTGTCGCTGTAATTTTGTCTCTTCTAGAATTTCATGTAAGTGAATCATTCAGTATATAGTCTTTGGTGTCTCGCTTCTTCCTCTTGGCATAATGCTTTTGAGATTCATCCATGTTATTGATTGTAACTGTAGTTAATTTCTTCTTATTGCTGAGGAGCATTTCATTGTATGATTTTACCATAATTTGTTTATCATTCACCAGTTGATGGACATTTGGCTTGTTTCTAGTTTTTGGCTAGTATGAATACAACTGTTATGAACGTTTGAGTTAAGCCTTTGTGCAAACATATGTTTTCACTTCTCTTGATTAAATGCCTAGGAGTGGACTTGCTGGGTCTTATGGTAAGTGTGCGTTTAGCTTTTTAAGAAATTGCCAAGCTGTCTTCCAAAGTGGCTATACTATTTTGTATTCCCACTAGCACAATGTATGGGATTCCATTCGCTCCACATCCTTGTCAATACTTGGTATTCTTTTTCTTTTTAACAGTTATATTAAAGTATGTAATTGGCAGACCATAAGCTGCACATATTTAAAGTGTACAGTTTGATAAATTTTGACACATACGTACCGCTTTGAAACCAGCACCATTGTTTGCCATTTAAGGGGTGTGAAGTGATATCATTATGTTTTTTTTGTGGCTGGTCTTCGTTGGTGCACGCGGGCTTTTTCTGGAGGTGAGCGGGGGCTACTCTTTGTTGCGGTGCGTGGGCTTCTCATTGCAGTGGCTTCTCTTGTTGCAGAGCACAGGCTCTAGGTGCTTGGGCTTTAGTAGTTGCAGCAGGTGGGCCCCGTAGTTGTGGCTTTCAGGTTCTAGAGCGCAGGCCCAGTAGTTGTGGCACACGGGCTTAGTTGCTTCATGGCATGTGGGATCTTCCTGGACCAGGGATTGAATCTGTGTCCCCTGCATTGGCAGGTGGATGCTTAACCACTGTGCCACCAGGGAAGTCCTCATTATATTTTTTATACGGCATTCCTGTAACTGCTTTTGTGATTTCCTGTTCAAATCTTTTGCCCATTTTTTGTCAGTTGTTTGTCTTCTTATATAGTTGTAAGAATCCTTTATATATTCTGAAAATTCTTTATCAGGTATATGTTTTGCAGATTTTTTTCCCCCAGTCTGTGGCTTTTCCTTTTCTTTACAGTATCTTGAGGAGCTTTTAGCTTGAATAATAGGTTGGATGGTAACACATTTAATTGAGACAACAGATCCACGTTTGGAAGAGTAAAAGTATGAGTTTATTTTAGCTATATGGATTGTAAAGTGCTTCAGTCTACTGTCTTTAACCAGGCAGATGAAAACATGGGTCTAGAGCTGAGGGGAGAGATTGGGGCTTGAGATACAGATTTAGAAGTCAACAGCAGATCCTTAGTGACCAAGTCATGGAAAGGAATGAGATAACCCAGAGAGACCCCGCTGAGTGAAATGTGCAGATGGCAAAAGAACATTACAGTACATGGTGTGGAAATAGACCAGACAGCTCCGTCTTTTGGATGTTCTCTCTTTGCGGTACTATCTGTCCATTGCGGTCTTTCTGTAAGTAGTCATCAGACAAGGAGTGTTTATCTCTGGGAGACAGATCTCTGTACAAAGAGGACAATCTTTGGTGAGAAACAGATTCTGGACATAGTTACTGGAAAACTAAGGGAATGTCTTCTAAACTACATTGAAACACGGAAATGTTACAGAGTGCTAGTGTTTACCTCAGCAGTATCCCTACAGAAAGGCGGTGGTTTTGGTAAAGCCATTTCTTGTAGCAGGTGTGGGGCGAAAACGTAGGGCAAAATGCCAGACTTTAATTCTGTGAAAGCAGACTCTGGGAGGGCCTAAGAGAGGATGGTTAAAGTATTTGGCGTTTTCGTGGTAATATTTTATTCAAGAATTAAACATAGACTAGCTCGGGCAGTGGTTTTCAAGGTTGCTGACAGTAATTCAAGGGCTCCAGCGTTTGGCACGCCAGGAGTAGTCGGAAGGTTAAGCAGGCTAGCTCTCCTCCAAGGCTCTAGATCTACTTTTCTGTATGTCTGTATTTTTTTTTTTTTATAAATTTATTTATTTATTTATTTATTTTATTGGCTGTGTTGGGTCTTTTTTGCTGTGTGTGGGCTTTCTTTTTAGTTGTGGTGAGTGGGGGCTACTCTTCATTGTGGTTCACGGGCTCCTCATTGCCGTGGCTTCTCTTGTTGTGGAGCACGGGCTCTAGGCGTGTGGGCTTCAGTAGTTGCAGCACGTGGGCTCAATAGTTGTGGCTCACAGGCTCTAAAGCGCAGGCTCAGTAGTTGTGGCGCATGGGCTTAGTTGCTCCGCGGCATGTGGGATCTTGCTGGAGCAGGGATCGAACCCGTGTCCCTTGAATTGGCAGGCGGATTCTCAACCACTGCGCCACCTAGGAAGCCCTGTCTGTATATTTTTAATATGGAAAATTTCAAATAGAGGTAAACTTAAGATACTACAGTGAACCTGAACTGTTCATCACCTAGCTTGAGCAATTGTCAGCTGAATCCCATTTCATCTGTATACCCATCTACTCCACCTGAAGCGTATTCTATACATATTATTCATCTGTGAATATTTTAGTATATATTGTTAAAAGATAAGGACTCTTAAGGCATATAACTGCAATTCCATTAACAATAACTTAAAACTTAGCACTATTTCCTTGACATCACTAGATATCTCGTCAGTATTAAGATATCCACAGTTGACTAATCATATAAAAAAAAATCTGTTCAAATCAGGATCCAGATAAGGTTCAGAATCTGCAGTTTGTTGATTAGATTTTACTTTTTAAAAAAAAAATCTACAGTTTTCCCACTCTCTCTTTTTCCCTATGCTGTTTATTTGTTAAAGAAAGCATGCGTGTTAAGTTTCCCACAATCTGAATTTTTAGTTTTCTAAAAGATTGAGGTATAATTTGTATTGATATGATTTATAATAATGAAGGTTACCTATTTTAGTGTACAGTTTTGTGAATTTTGACAAATGCACACAGTTGCGTAACCACCACAACAATCATCATATAGAACATTTTCATCACTCCCCCAGATTGCCTTCTGTCCTCACTAACCAATTGGCAACCACTGACCAGTTTTTCCACAGCCTGAATTTTGTAGACTCTGTCCCCATGGTATCGTGTTTTTTTTTTTGGTACACGGGCTTAGTTGCTCCATGGCATGTGGGATCTTCCTGGAGCTGGGATCGAACCCGTGACCTCTGCATTGGCAGGTGGATTCTTAACCACTGCGCCACCTAGGAAGCCCCCATGGTATCGTTTAACATGTTTCTTTATTCCCTGTGTGTCTCTAGTTCTAGAGGCCTGATGAGATTCAGGTTGGTTTTGTTTTGTTTTGTTTTGTTTTGAAAGAATACTTTATAGGTGTGGTGTGTAGTTCCATCGGGGCCTCTTTTTTTTTTTTTTCTGTTAGGAACTCATAGTGATCAGTGTCTGTAATTTCATTTGAGGTTACAGATGGTGACATTCTGAATCTTTCGTTCCTTCTTTATTACTAGCTGGAGTGCTTTTATAAGGAGAAGTTCCTTTGTTGACATAAATTTTTTTAAATTAAATTTTTATTTATTTTTGTAATTAACATATAGTCAGATTGACAGTTGCATGACATTTGAACACATGTGTAGATTCCTGTAACCACTGCTGCAGGAAGAGAATAGAATAGTTCCGTCACCCCCAAAACTTGCTTTTGGTGCCCTATTACAGTCACACCCTCCTTGCACCCCCAGCTCCCTGGCAACTGATCTGTTCTTCATTGATGGTTTAATTTGCATTAGGTACAGTTTGTAAAAGGAAAAGCAGGATAAATGCCTGTGCCCCTACTCCTTTCTTTTTTTATATCAGATTTCAATATGAATTGGTTTCCTAGCATGCTCCAAAGGTGACTGGCTTTCTTTCTTTTATTAATAATAATATTATCAACTCATGGATTTAAACGTATGCAATGAATTTCAATCCATTATGATTATTTTTCTTGTTGATGTTCATATTGACCAGTGGAAGCCTCTTTTAAATTGGCTCTTGGGTCCTTCTGACACAACTCCTGTAGACTTTGGTAGCTTCCGGGTTGGACAAGGTATTCCAGACCCATCTTGTATGTTTTTTGCTTAGAATCAGCCATTCTCCAAGGAGATTTATTTCTTCTAGCATCTCACTGCTTCTATCTGTTTTATATCCTGAGAGTCTGTTTGAAAGAAAGAATTGTGTAATGTAGAAGTAGTTTTGAAAGCAGCAAATCCAGAAGAATGGATTATATACTATGTTCTTTCATAGTCTACCAAAAATGTATTTTTTCATTTAGGTTTTTGACAAAAGTTGAATAGCACACAAATGGGACTTATATCTTAGGTTAAGATCCTGAAGTATAGGTAATCTGCAGTGCTGGTTATGGTTGGATCTATTGAGAGACCAAGTAAGTGACCTGTGAATCATGCGGTATAATTGATTTTTCTTCTTTATGGAAATTGTGGGTCATTAACCTAAATGGATGGCTTTCTCACAAAGCTAAGATTTTTTTTTTTTTTTTGGCCACATCGTGTGGCGTGTGGAACTTCCCTGACCAGGGATCGAACCCATGCGCCCTGCAGAAGAAGGGTGGAGTCTTAACCACTGGATCACCTGGGAAGTTCAAGGCCGAGATTTTTGCAGGGAGGGTAGCGAACCCAGGCAGCTACACATGAATATAAAACTAATTGCTTTATATTCTATACATTAGGAGATACACATGGATATATAACTAATTGCTTAATATTCTATACATTAGGAGAGTATAGCCTGGAAAAATCAGGGAGTAATATATCGGTGATGGAAAAATCTTAATATTTTGATGGAGCAACTTGTTTGGAACTTTTTTGGAAACCACCAAGATTAGTGAATTGTAAAAGATATCCATACCATATAGTCAGTATGAATCTTATTTCACAAAATCAGATAACCATGGAACGTTACTGTATATATTATTTATTTTAAATGAAGTTAAATCCAGCCTTGGGACACCCCCCTCCCCCAATTCTATCAAACTGATGAAAAATTCAATCTCAGGAATTAAGAATGGGCATCCACTCCTCCTTAGGGTTGTACAAGAATCTGAGAGGCTTGTGGGGAACCAGGAGAAGGGTGGAAGGTTAGTTTTCAGTCCGCTGTGGCTGTGCCTGGTAAGCATGTTGTCTAAGAGGATGTGAGTCCTTGGTGTTTGGTGGCTCTAATGGTTGTGGCTGACTTGAGGCACAAGAATCTTTGCCAGATATGGGGATTCTGGTGTAGAAGTTTCAGCTTTCCCAGGTACAATACACACCCATTTCCAGAAAGACTTGTCCCTTGTCATTTCTCTAGAACACTGCTAAGAGGTGGAGTTGCAGGGCCCCTGTTTTTGTGAGTCCCAAAGCTCTCCTTCCCCTTCCCAGTTAAATTACCCCCTTTTTTCTTCTTGCTTCTACCTTTCTTCCCTCAAAGGCACTATCTTTCCACCCTTCCCTCAGCGTAATCTCCTCAAGGAGTTCACATTTTCAGAAAACAAACGCAAACCTCCCTTGAGGCGAGGACTGTTTTCTTGAGGATTGGGGAGTACAGTGCAAATAAAACATCCATTGATGTCTTAATCACTTATCCAGCTACTTTTTTTTCTTTTTTTCCTCAATAATTCTTTTAGTCCCTGTGGTGGTTTTAAAGAACTGTGTACAAATTCTTTCTTTTTTAACTGAGTTAAAAAAAATTTATTTATTTGGCTGTGCCGGGTCTTAACTGCGGCATACAGGATCGAACCTGGGGCCCCCTGCATTGGGAGCGTGAGTTTTAACCACTGGACCGCCAGAGAAGTCCCTATGTACAGATTCTTTGATTTTCCTTTCTTCAAAAGATGGAGCTTAATTCTCCCCTGGAGTGTGGGGTGGACTCAGTGACTGGCCTCTAGGGAATAGAATACAGAAATGACGAGATGTCATTTCCCAGGTCAGGTTATAGGGAGTCTTCGTCTCCTGTCTTGGGTGTTCTCTCTCTCTGCTCACTCCATCTGGAGGAGGCTAGCTGCCACGATGTGAGGCACCCTGCATAGAGGGGAGCCAGTTGCCATGTTGTGCAGACGCTCAGGCAGCATATGGGGAGGGCCACATGTTAAGGAAGGCCTGCCAGCAACCACATGAGTGAGCTTGGAAGGGGATCCTACGTTAGTTGAGCCTTGAGATGACTATAGCCCTCGCCAACGGCTTAACTTATTATCCTGGCTTCACAAGGGGTGAGTTATGTGAGTCTGTGATTTCTTTATTTAGAGAGGCTCCTTTCTTCCAGGACTGGCTCCATTGTACCCAGAGGGCTCAATGTCTGGCTGAGTTTTTCACCTCCTGGATAGGTCTCTGATGTGTGTGTGTGTGTGTGTGTGTGTGTGTGTGTGTGTGTGTGTATTTTGGAAGCAGCTATCTTTTGATTAGAGGTATTGAAGGACAGTTTACTTTCAGGCAGTGACGTGTCCCTGTGCTAATAACTGAATCTTCAGCCGTTTGCGTGCGTCATCTTCAGAGTCTTTGCTCTCTCCTTGGTCTTTTGTCCCACAGATTGGGGTGTAGTCCTCTGCTCATGTTCACTCTTATTAAGGGAAGAGCCAAAAGGTCGTTGGCCAGTGAAGGGGTCAGTTTTCCTCTGCCTGGTATCTGTCACCAGGTTTTGAGCTCTTTTTCAACCCCTTCTTGTTGTCTGGGAAGAATAGGTGAATCAGAGTCAAATAAGCTGTGATGATGGGTAATTTTATGTGTCAACTTGACTTGGGCACGGGTTGCCCAGATATTTGGTCAAACGTTATTCCTGGCATGTCAGTGTGTCTCTGGATGAGATTAACATTTGAATCTGTAGTCTTGAGTAAAGCAGACTGCCCTCCCCACTGTGGGTGGGCCTCATCCAATCAGTTGATGAGCTGAAACAAAAAGGCCGAGTAAGAAGGAACTCCTTCTTTGTGACTGTGTGAGTTGGGACCTCAGTCTCTTCCTGCCTTTGGATGCGAGCTGAGCCTTGCTCTTCTTGGATCTCGAGCTTGCTGGCTCCCAGACTGGAATTTAAACCGTCAGCCTTCTCTTTCTCAGGCCTTTAGGCTCAGACTGGAACCATACCATCGGCCCTCCTGGGTCTCCAGCTTGTCGACTGCAGGTCTTGGGACTTGTCAGTCTCCATAATTGTGTGAGCCAATTCCTTATTATCTATCTATGTATACACCCCCCCCCCCCCACACACACACCCACATCTTGTTGTTTCTGTTTCTCAGGAGAACCCTGGCTGACACATAAGCCTAGTCTTTTTTGTGGCCTTTGTTTCATTCCTGGCTTTCCATAGTGCTCCTAAAGCTGTCACAGCTTCTGCAGTATTAGCTGTGGGTTCTCTTTGTGAATGCAGTCTGCCGTGAAATGGCCATCTTCACCACAACCTAAGCAGGCGAGGTGCTTGTGTTTTCATAAATTTGGCAGCTGTTTGGAAACATTTCACTCTGAGGCAAGGCACCATTCTTTAGACTCTTGTTTTGCAGTTGGGTTTCTTTCTGTCAGGCTCTCTCCATATACTCCATGGGCCTTGAAAGCATATGTGCCTGTTGGCAATATCCTGGGTGTTCTTCCTGGGTGGGGAGCCCATGTTGAAAGTGCTCACACATGGTTTCCCAAAAGCCTGCAAAGTGGCTGTCAGAGCTCTTAAACTGTTGTGATCATTTCCAAACTATAGAGTTATCACGTGTAGATTTTTAGAGAACAGTTGCCAAAAATAAAGATTTTAAATTTAGAATTGTTGCCATTAGCCTGTCTTTCTAATAGGTAAGCAAGCCATTTACCTATTGAGGTAACTCCTGGCTGGTGACAATAAAATGTCATCAACAAGTAAGAAGATTCTTAACTTTTTTATACAATAGAAACATGCATCTGTATTGTCCCAAACCAGTTTTAAATCTTTAAGATGTAAGTTAAAAAGAAGGGGAATGCTTTTAATAATTTATAAGAGAATTATAGAATTTGTGTTGAAAGAGATTAGTTATTGAGTCCAACCATAAGCACAGCAGGAGAAATCCTGCCATAACTACCTCAAAAGAAAGTCCATAAAAATTCCTGTCTCAGCCTCTTCAAATATGGTTTACTTTGTGTTTACCAATACCTGACATGTTTTCAGTGTTTCCTAAGAACTTCACCTAAATCGAATGTCTCATGTACATGCTATTGTGTATAAATGCCCTTGTAACAAAAGTCCAGTAGAATTTAGTAGAGGTATTAGTGACTTCATGATACTTCCGTCATTACTGATTTTTGGAATAACCAGGTAATAAAATCACAACTTGCATATGGATAGCCACAGAAGTTTTACTCTTAAAAAACAGGTTCTTGGGCTTCCTAGGTGGCGCAGTGGTTAAGAATCCGCCTGCCAGTGCAGAGGTCACGGGTTCGATCCCAGCTCCAGGAAGATCCCACATGCCACAGAGCAACTAAGCCCGTGTGCCAAAAAAAAAAAAAACAGGTTCTTATACTTGAAAATGTTGGAAACCAGTGAATTAGATATCTTTGGAGCTACTTCTAGCTCTAGTGTGTGGAGAAAGGACTGTGGCTTAAGGATGGAGTGTTAGTATAAGAATGTGTTTAAAGAGCGTATAGTATAGCATGCTGATGAAATCCCCAGGCCTCTGGCTAGTTTCTAGCCACCCCTTTTCTTTTTCCTTTTTTTTTTTTTCTTGTGCGCCTCAGGGGTTTGGTTCATCCCCCCCCCCCCCCCCCC
Organism: Hippopotamus amphibius kiboko; assembly: GCF_030028045.1. Lineage (NCBI taxonomy): Eukaryota > Metazoa > Chordata > Mammalia > Artiodactyla > Hippopotamidae > Hippopotamus > Hippopotamus amphibius. The sequence continues at coordinate 10,542,422 of NC_080187.1, forward strand.
CCCCCGCCGCCTTGTCTATTATGTAATCTGTTGTTCTCTCTGCCCATAAACCTTCTTGAAAGGGTTTGAAACAGGATGCAGGTGCCTCAGCTTTTCACTTACCCTGTTAACTCTGAACGTATTTGATGCACTTTCATTTTTAAGGATTTTTGCTGCCAGTGACAATAGGGAATGAAATGAATGAATAAAAATTTTTGCATTTTAGGGTTTTATTGAGCTTTGCTAAAATTAAGAGGTTTCCCTAATCTTCACTGTAAGGTACATGAGAAAAGCTCAACTTTCTGGTGGTTGCTAGAATTAAAGCAGTAGACTAAGTGATGTGAAAGTTTCTTCCAACTCAAATATGTTTAATTTTTAGTGAGAGACTGCACAGTTTCCTTATTTTATCATCTTTTTTATTCTGGGAAGTACCTACCCATCCTTTATTCTCTTTATCATTTGGCCCTGAAGATAATTACTTGTAGGTCACTGAATTCATTTCATCACAGAGGAGGAGAAGCTCAAGGTTATTTTCAGTCTCTTTACCCATTGCTTTTTGCAAGAAAAGTCTACTTAATAAAAACCAATAAACACCAACAAAAAGTTAACTTCAGTATATTCTGAACATAACCATTCCATTGGTGTGGTAGATTATGTTTCCCAAAGATGTCTGTAATTGTATCTTTCATTCCATATGTTCTTACAGTGTGACCTTGACATTCCTTCCACCTAGTAGTGAGGTCTGTGTCCCTGTCTCCTAACCAGGGCAGACCTTTGTAACTGTCTCCACCAATAGAGCATGGCTCTAGCAACACTATGTGACTTCCGGGGCTAGGTCATAGAAATGCCATGTACTTCCACCTTCCTCTCTTGGAAGGCAGCTATGCTCACCACTATACCACCAACGCCCACCTTCCTCTCTTGGGATAGGTGCTTAGACCCAGTGACAGGCCCCTGTAAGAGAGAAACTGAAGCTCCTGGCCCTCAAACCCAGCTGAGCCCCCAGCTGCCATCCAGCATCAGCCTGCCAGCCGTGCGAGTGAGGCGTCCTAAAAGCAGATCGTAATCCTCCAGATCAGCATCGCGCTGCCTTGTGCGTGCCCACGTAGAGCAGCGAAGCGTGTCCCTGCCAAGCTCTACCCAAGCTGCAGACTCAAAAGCACAACAAAAGACTGTTGTTTTAAGCCACTAAGTTGTACAACAGAAGATAACCAGATTGACATTCCATTTTGCCAGAGTTTGGAGTAGACACCATACTATATACTAAACTGCCTCAACTTTAAGAAAATGTGTTTCTACCTTTGGGAGCACCATCAGTATCATAAGAGAAGGACAACAAATTCTTGGTCTTCTTCCTTTATAGATTTTTATCTCTGACTTTCATTTCACATGTTTATTAAATGTCGTGTTTTTTTAAATTAATGAGTAGTACGAAACAGCAAAAATTGGACAATAAGATCCCTGCCCAGATAACTCCTTTCTCATGTCCTTGTAATTTAGAAGGTTGTGTGCATGTTAATAGTGAGCAGTGGTTTGGGAATGACTCAGGCCCGAGGTATGACCTTGGAAAACAGCATCCTCTTTGTAAGTCGGCTTCTTTATCTATAAAATGGGAACAACCTAAATGGGGAAAGCACTTGAAAAAGAATAGATACATGTATATGTATAACTGAGTCACTTTGCTGTATACCTGAAACTAACACAACATTATTAATCACCTATACGCCAATATAAAATAAGAAGTTTAAAAAAAAATGGTGTCTACTTCCTAGGGTTGTTGAGAGACTTCAATGATATATACATATCATTGTACCAGTCACAAATACTGGCTGTTCATTGCTACTGCTAGTCACTACTACTGTTATTGGCCTTATTATTTTTAGACTAGGAAGGGGAAAGATAACCAGCAGAAAGGTTGCAGTCTGAAATGATGGAATAAATACTTCCAAGAAGTTAGGGACAGAGGGATGCTGGGAAGTCTGAAGGGACTAAGGAGTTATTAAACGTGTTTTAGATTTTTCAGGGCTTACAGGTTTGCTTAAGAGGTGAAGAGCAGAATGACCTTTTTCAGAAAGAGAATTAGGGAAGGTGATGGAGAAATTTCAAAAACGGGTGGGCTGATGCTGGTTTTTGGACTTGGTGATAATGACTGGCATTTACTGATTATGCGGTGATGTCTCAAATATATTACCTGTTGTCAATATTTTTTTGCAAGCCCTTTGAATTTATTGATGAATACTTTGCATGCAATAAAATGTATAGATCTGAAGTGTTCAGTTCAGTATGTGTTTTTATCAATTCTTAATTGTTCAGTGTTTTAGTTGATTACAGGGTAGAGTAAATAAACTTAAATGGGAGGAGGGGACCAAGGGAGGATAACCTAATCCCTAGGGTGCAGGTGCTTGTTAGCAGATCAAGGTTATATTTGTTACTTCATTAGAAGACAGATGGTATTATTCCCATTTACAAATAGAGAAACGGAGGCTCGCGAAAATAAAGTGGTTTACCCAAAGTAACATAGCTAGAAAGTGGTGCAGTCAAAACAAAACAGTTTTTGTTTGGCTCTATAAATTTTTTGCTATTACAGACTGAAATAGTGACATTGGAGTTTATTTTTTTTAACTTTGCTGGAGATAATTTCCTATGAGAGTTTATTAAAGTCCCATAAGTAGAATGAAAACAGTTCTTCTGGTTTCAAATGCTTCAAACTTCCTTAAAGCTTCTAAAACCATTATTTTCTATTTTACCAATTTCTGTAATTGGTATAATGTAGTTTTAGCAGGTATTCCTCTCCAGTGGTTCAGGTAATTAGATAAAAGTAGTTGTTGTGGGTAACCTAGTGCATTTTTACTTTTAAGTATCAAAGAAAGTATAGACCATTAAGAATGAAAAGAATTCTGTTTCTAGACAGTTCCTGCTATTACAGGACTCTTAGAAGATTTAAAAGCAGAAATGTTTAAGTGACGTTCATTTCACTGGCTAACAGCCAAAGCCTCATGCCTGAGACTGGGTGATGCACAGGTGATCTGCCATGTTACTGGGCGAAGAACACCTTCAGGTACAGGAGTATGGTCTCTGATTCAGTCAGCACAGAGCTCCTGAGCGGCTCTGGTTTTTCTTTCTCCTCTCATACTTTCGATTTTTTTATTCTTTGATTAAGTTTACTGTAAAAGGGTGTAACCCAGGAACAGTGAGATGGATAGCTGTGTTCCTGTGTTCTGATAGCCCCTGCTCTGCTCTGCAGTTTTTTAAATAAAAAAGTGTGTGTGTGTGTGTATACGTACACACACACACACATACACATTCATTCTGCATTTTGCTTTGTCTTCTTCCACAACTAGAATATAACCTCTGTGAGGGCAGGGATATTTCTTTGTTTATAAAGCACAGAAAATATCCGAATCATAGAGGGTGTTCAAGAAATACTTTGTTGAGTAAATAATGTTTAGTTCAATTAATTATTTTAAAATGAAATTATTATATGTGCAAAAAAGCATATAGGACATGTGTACTTTAAAAAAGAATAATAAAATAAACATCTTTGTTCCCACTGGCCAACTTTAAAAATAGTGCATTATCAATAGTCTTGAAAGTTCCTCATATGCTTCTCTTTTATGGCATTCACTTCCTTCCTTTCCCAATCAGAGGAAAGCACTACTTTGGTATGTTTTTTATTCCCTTGTATTTTCTTCATTTTTTTTTTACACATATGGATGTCATTGTAAATATATTGTTTAGTTTTAGATTTGTTAACCTTTATATATACATATGAAATCATACCGCTTGTATGATTTTTCAGTTTGCTTTATTCATTCAGCATTGGGAGTTTGAGATTCTTTCATGTTGATAAATGTAGATGTGTAACCTTCATTTTCAGTGTTATATAGAACTCAACTGCATGACTGCCACAATTATCCATTCTCCCATCTATGAGTAACTGAATTGTTTCTAAGTTACGAACTGTAAAATCACAGATATTTTAGAAAGTATTTCCTGATGTACACGTGCAAGAGTTTCTTGAAGGTATATATCTAAAGACTTTCTGGGTCATTGGGTTTTGTCAGCTCAACACTGAGAGTTGTTTTCCAAAGTGGTTGGACCAATTTATACTCCTCTCATCTACTTCTGTGAGAGTTCCAGTTCCTCTGCTTCCTTGCCAGCACTTGGTATTTTAAAATTTTAACCATTGTGGTATGTGTATGATAATATTACTATGTCTGTGCGTGGTTTTTTTGTGTTTTTTTTAAGAAAACATTTATGTCATTCTTTAAAAAAAAAAAAAGAAATTTTATTGATAAATCCCGGCACATGGGATCTTCGTTGCAACATGCGGACTTCTTAGTTATGGCATGCATGTGGGGTCTAGTTCCTCAACCAGGGATCGAACCCAGGCCCCCTGCATTGGGAGTGCGGAGTCTTACCCACTGGGGGAAGTCCCTTTATTTCATTCTTTTTATTTTTATTTTTTAAATTTTTTGGTTGCACTGGGTCTTTGTTGTGGCACGTAGGCTCTTCGTTGTAGGCTTTTCTCTAGTTGCGGCCTTGGGCTTCTCTAGCTGTGGTGCGTAGGCTCCAGAGCGTGCGGGCCCAGTACGTGGGATCTTAATTCCCTGACAAGGGATTGAACCTTCGTCCTCTGCATTGGAAGTCGGATTCTTAACCACTGACCACCAGGGAAGCCCCCTTTTATTTCATTCTTAACCACAATTATTTGGGCACTTCACAGCTTCTTAAACCTTGGGATCCTTTTGGATGCCATCACCTCATTTCCTGAACCATGTGATTTTCACACGGTATTTGTTTGTGACAGCAACCACTGAAACAACCAGCTTCTCAAAGATATGGCATTAGGGAAAGCAACATAAAGTGACCTAACTTTTTTTAATGGTTTTTATTTATTTATTTTTATTTATTGACTGTGTTGGGTCTTCGTTGCTGCGTGTGGGCTTTCTGTAGTTGAGGAGAGCGGGGGCTACTCTTCGTTGAGGTGCGTAGGCTTCTGATTGCAGTGGCTGATTGCAGTGGCTTCTCTTGTTGAGGAGCACAGGCTCTAGGTGCATGGGCTTCAGCAGTTGTGGAGCGTGGGCTCATTAGCTGTGGCTTGTGGGCTCTAGAGCACAGGCTCTGTAGTTGTGGTGCATGGGTTTAGTTGCTCTGTGGTATGTGGGATCTTCCCAGACCAGGGATCAAACTCGTGTCACCTGCATTGGCAGGCGGATTCTTAACTGCTTCGCCAGCAAGGAAGCCCAAGTGATCTAATTAATGTTAACACTGAACTACTGAACACTGAGCTTGTAGTTTGTGGAGTATCCAACAGATGTCACTGTGTTTCCCTTGAAAGTTTAAAATGTCCCACAGCATCCTTGTGAGTTTGGTGTGGTGCCCTGAGGTGCATGAGGGCACAGCTTGGGAACCATGGCCTTGGAATATTCATCATGGTTATCTTTACGGAGTAGGATTTTTACTTACTTTTTTATACTTTCTGGATTTTCTACATCTCTTTTATAATGAGCATGTAACGCTTACGAGACATCAGAGAAAACATTATATGTGTGTACTGTTTGTAAAAGAAATTATTCACTAAAGTCCATACTTTATTATACTTCTTTTTCTCTTCGTGTTTACCTAATGTCCTTTTTCTGTTCCACATAGGATACCACCTTAGTCATCATATTTCCTGAGAGGCCCCTTGACAGTGACATTTTCTCAGATCTTTCCTATTTTTGATGACCTTGACAATTTTGAAGCTTATTGGTCAAGTAGTTTTTCAGATGTCTTTCAGTTGGGAAGGACCACAAGGGTGAAATGCTGTTCTCATCACATCGTATTGACGGTCTGTGCTAGCCACGTGACTTATCAATGTTAATGTGAACCTGGATGCCTGGCTGAGTGTCAGAGTTCTTCCCTGAGAAGTTGCTGCTTTATTACTCCCCCCTTTCGTACTGTATTCTTTGGTAGGAAGTCACTATGTACAGTCCACACTCAAAGAACGAGAGCTATTCACCACTTCCTTGAAGGCAAAGCATATAAATTATCTTAAATTCTACTTCATAGGAGATTTTTCTGTTCTCCTATTTATTTATTTATTTATTTATTTATTTATTTAATTTATTGCCTATCTATTTTTGTTTTCAATTATTTATATAATTGAACTCATGGATTTTTAAAATACTTTGGGTTATAATCCATTACTGCTTTATTTTTTATTGTTGCTGAAATTGTCCCAGCTCGGCCAGTGAGAGTTCTTTAGTTGGCTGCTGTATCCCTTTGACATCCTCCTGTCATTGTGGGTTTAAAATTAAAAAAAAATTTTTTATAACACTTTCTTACTTTCTACAAGATGCTCCTGGGTCATCTTGTATATTTCTTGCCTCAGTCATGGAAGCAGACATTTCTCCAAGGAACACCGCTTCCTTTTGTTGGAGATTGGTATTTGCTACTGGTGTACAAGGTGATATTAATTCGTTTGCATTCCTCTGATGATTGATGATGTAAAGTACCTTTATATATGTTTCTTGATTATTTGTATATCCTGTTTGTTATGTGACAAGCCTGTTCAAGACTTTTGTCCAGCAGCAGAGTTTGGCTGAGACTGTAGCACTCACAAAGCCTAAAGTATTTACTCTCTGGCCCTTTACAGGAAAAGTTTGCTTGCCTCTATAGTTATGATAACTGTTCTAATGTCAGTTCTGGGTTGGTTTCGAATGGTTGCTTTTTCTCATCATGGATGGTTGTATTTTCCTGCTTCTTCAGATGCCTGGTAATCTTTGACTGGATGCCAGACATTGTGGAGGGATTAGAGTTTGTTTTGTTTTGTTTTTTCCTTCTTTTAAATTTCTAGAGATTTTCCCTGAGATGCAGTTAAACTATTTGGAAACATCTCGATCCTTTTGGGTCTCAGTTTTAAGCTTTGTTGGGTGGAACCAGGGCAGCATTTAGGGCTGTTGTCACTAGGGCTTATCATTCTCTAGTACTATGGCAAGACCCTTCTGAATACTTTGCCAGGGAATTATAAGGTTTTCCAAGTCTAGCTGGTGGGAACCGACACTATTGTTGGCCCTGTGTAAGCTCCTGGCATTGTTTCCTCTAATCGTCTCTAATGATTCTCTCCTGTCTTTGGTGGTTTTCTTCCGTTCATGGGCTGACATGTATCCAGTGGAATACTTGAGAGGAACGCCCCACAGATCTCCAGCATTTTCTCTCATATATGATATCCTGCCCTGTGAACTCTAGCTGCATTGGTCTCCCTGGACTCTCAGCTCTGTCTTTTCAGCTTGTGATATCCCTTGGGCTCTGCCTGGGTTCCCCTTCCCTGCACCACACCCTGGAAATGCTCTCAAGGCAGTGACTTGAGGGCAATTATAGAACTTGCCTATTTTTTGTCCTCAGAGATCACTGGGTTTTTTTTGTTGCTTGATGTACAGTGTCTTGAAAAACCATTGTTTATTTTGTCTGCTTTCTTTTTTTTTAAATTTTATTTATTTATTTGTTATTTATTTATTTATTGGCTGCGTTGGGTCTTCAGTTGCTGCACACGGGCTTTCTCTAGTTGCGGCGAGTTGGGGGGGCTACTCTTCGTTGTGGTGTGTGGGCTTCTCATTTCCGTGGCTTCTCCTGTTGCAGGGTGCGGGCTCTAGGTTCATGGGCTTCAGTAGTTGCGGCACACGGGCTCAATAGTTGTGACTCACGGGCTTAGTTGCTCCGAGGCATGTGGGATCTTCCTGGAGCAGGGGTCGAACCTGTGTCCCCTGCACTGGCAGGCAGATTCTTAACAACTGAGCCACCTAGGAAGTCCCTGTCTGCTTTCTTTTGATTGTTTAATGTAGGAGGGTAAATCTGGTCCCTGTTACTACATCTTGGCCAGAAGTAGAAGTCCTTGAAATCTTTTTTAAAAATCCTGAGTGGGTGTTTAATTTTGTCAAGTCCTTTTTCTGTGTCTGTTGAAATGATCATGTGATTTTTTTCTCCCTCTCGCTCTCTCTTTTTTTTTTCCTTTTAATGTGTGTTGAATTACATTGATTTCTAATGTTAAATCAACTTGGCATTTCAGGAATAAACCCCACTTGCTTATGATACATAATCCTTCTTAACATATTGCTGTATTCAATTTACTAGTATATTTTTTAGGATTTTTGCATCTCTGTTTATGTTCAGATAGTGCCCTTTCTTAGATTTTGACATCAGGGCTATCCTGGTTTATAAAATGAATTGGGAAACATTCTTTCTTTTTCTCTAGAAAAGTTTGCAAAATATTGATGCTTTTTCTTCCATAAATGGTTAGATAAATTCTCTGGTGAAGCCATGTGATGATTTTATTTGGGAAACTGTTTAATTATAGATCTTTGTCTTTAATAGATATAGGATTATTGAGTTTTTTTGTTTTTGTTTCAGTTTTGGTCAGCTGTTTTTCTGAGAAGACAAATGATTCTTTCAAGGTCATACATATAATAATGAATAAACCTTCCAATCCTGTGCTTTTTCAAACTGTCATACCACCTTAACATATGCTTTTATTTATTTATTTGGCCGTGCTGCACGACATGTGGGATCTTGGTTCCCCAACCAGGGATTGAGCCCACACCCCCTGCATTGGAAGCACGGAGCCTTAACCACTGGACCAACTGGCAGAGAAGTCCAAAACATGGTTTTAAATTTTTATACTTTTTTATCCTCTCCAGTAGATTTTAAACTAGCGAATAGGTTCTGTCTTTGGTAAAACTTAGTATCATCTGAGGCTTAGGACCAAATAGATGTTTGAATTAAATTAACATATATTTGAGGTTTGTATTGAGATTTTAAATGGAGAGACCTTGATTTAAGTGGTTGTTTCAGTACTTCCTTTGGGCTCTGTCAGTCTCTGAATTATACATTTTACCTCTTGACAGTGAGTATTGTTGTTTAGAGTATGTATTAAATAAAAAGATAGGAATAATGAATTGAAAGTGTAGTTCTTAAGTTTTGGAAGTACTGTTTATATTACTATATTTATTTTCCTAGATTTCACTCAATTTTATTTTTATTTCCTAAAACCAGTAGAATAGATACCTGTCTATAATTCTAGGGCAATTGAAAAAAAGAAAAATAACTCTAGTTCAGAATATGATTTACCAAAACCATTTTTTATTTTTATTCAAGAGAGATTGTAACTTGAATTGAATTCTGTTATCAGGGAGATTTAGTGAATATGTAACATTTCAATACCATAAAATACATCCATCTTGTTATAGAAGACTTGTTTAAGATACACCTGTTAGGGAAGAATGTGAGTTTGAAGTGGAGAGGGTTCAATTGAAGGTCTGTTTCTATAAAATATGCAGTCTGTTGCCAGAAGAAATATTACCTAGCAGCAGTTTACATGTGCCAAGAGAGGCCAGAAAAGTATTCTAGTAGAAATTGTACAGGAGAGCTGTCAGACTAGATCCCTGAGGATGTCAGGCAGGAAATAAAGCTTATGAGGCTAAAAAAATTTTACTGGATGGCTAGGCCATTGGAAACGAATCTTCCCATGCTTGTATTTCTTATTGTGCTTCTGTGTTGAATAGACAATCAGTTATTTATACGTAAGTAATTTAAACTGTTTAAAAAATTTAAACCAAAATTTTCTTAGAACTTTTCTAATATCATATTGAATAGATATTAACTTACTTATATCTTTTTCCTATTAAGTATTTAATTTTCTGAGATTAAGGTTTGGAAATGCATTAAGAGAGGGGTTTTAAGTTCTTGGGGATAAAATCGAGTAAGCAGTTAGAGCAATTTCCTTTTCTGTGCCAAAAATGGAAATACAGAAAACATAAAAAAGCAATTGTATGAAAGTATTTATCTGTGGTTCTCTTTATTTCTAAAATACATTTCCCATTTCCACGGTACACATTCAGATATACTGTACAGAATCATTGAGCCTAAAGGACTTTGAAGGAACATCTGTTGGGATTGCTTTAATTTTGTGGGGAAGAGAAACAAGGCAGGTATCGTTGAGATACAAGTAATTCGCCCAGTGTCATGAAGGGAATAGGAACATTTTTAGCACTTGGGGATTAAGAACTTTTTCTTAATTACTGTTGTGTTAATGAGTTATTTGAAATTTTATGTGTGTGGTGATGGCTTAATTTTCTCACCACCATATGGCTTCTCAAAGTTGGTGTGTCACTTTTAGTCACTGCCAGCAAAAGTAAAAACTGTCAAGCCCCTTCGAAGGTCATTATCATTTAGGAAACAAAAACAGTGTTGACACTTTGAATGAGAATAGCTTCAGGTTCTTAGAACTGAGAGAAGGTTATTATGAGATTATTTAATTTAAGTTTTCTAGGCTGCGTCTACACTTTTCTCTCTTTCATTATGCATGCCCCTTGAGGTTCACAGATAGGTTTAGACTAATGTTGTAGGATACTAAAAGGAATAGAGATGGTCCGGTAACTTCAATTATATGCAGTCCTTGTAAACTCTGTTATACATTGAAATCTTCCCTAGGTCAAGACTTAAAATCAGTCTGGTTCACTTCTGTGTCATAGAATGTTGATATTAATTATTTTAAAAATGCATTCAGTTCGTAACATCATTAAATACATTTTTAAAGAAGCAAAAAAAAAATTGCCACTTAATTTGAGAAAAATTTCTTTTTATAGAAAAATTTTATTTTGAGCTCAGATTGCAGCTGCATATTATAGCCTGTACAGCAAGAGGCCATACTGAAACAGAACTTAAAAACTAGAACTCTAGTGTTTGTATGAAATGAAATGAAAAAGAAAAGGAAATAGTTTGTGTATGAAACTGTGTATGCTGTCTCATAAAAGCCGTACCTCTGAAAAGTGTCCTGTAAGTAGCTGAACATGCCGATTTCTCTTGAAATTTGCTGAGAATAAGTTTGGAATCAGGAAAAAAAAAAGTCTTCCTGTAATTGGAGTTTCTGAGTCTAAAAATATTCTTCATTTATTCCTTAAAAACCTAAGCATTCAAAACTTGCTACAGGGACTTCCCTGGTGGCACAGTGGTTAAGAATCTGCTGCCAGTGCAGGAGACACAGGTTTGATCCCTGATCCTAGAGGATCCCACATGCCTTGGAGCAACTAAGCCTGTGGGTCACAACTACTGAGCCTGCTCTGTAGAGCCCTCGAACCATAACTACTAAGCCCAGGTGCCACAACTACTGAAGCCCACGTGCCTTGGAGCCCATGCTCTACAACAAGAGAAGCCACCGCAATGAGAAGCCCTCACGCACCACAACAAATAGTAGCCCCCATTTGCCACAACTAGAGAAAGCCTGCATGCAGCAATGAAGACCCAATGCAGCCAAATAAATAAATAAATAAACAACCCCCCCAAAAAAACAACCCCCAAAACAAAAAAAAACTTACTACAAAGCTACAGTGATCAAGGTAGTGTGGTCCTGGCATAAAGACAGGCATATAGATCAATGGAATAGAATTGAAAGTCCAGAAATAAAATCTGCACATCTTTGATCCATTGATTTTCGATAGGGGTGCCAAGAGAAGTCAGTGGTGAAATAATAGTCTTTTCAACAAAAGTGCTGGGACAGCTGAACATCCACATGCAAAAGAATGAAGCTGGACCCCTCACCACACATCATGTATGAAAATTAACTCAAAATGGATCACAAACCTAAATGTAAGAGCTAAAACTAAAACTCAGAAGAAAACATAGAAGTAAATCTTTGTGAGTTTGGATTAGGCAATGGTTTCTTGGATATGACACCAAAAGTGCAAGTGGCAAAAGAAAAAGTAAATAAATTGGACTATATCAAAATTAAAAACTTTTTTTTTGCTTCAAAGGGTACCCTCAAGAAATTCTCCACGGAATGGGAGAATCGATTTGTAAATCATATATCTGATAAGGAACGCATCCAGAATATTAAAAAGCTCTTGCAACTAAGCAATAGAAAGAAAAATAATCCAGTTTACAAGTGAGCAAAGGATTTGAGTAGTCATTTCTCCGAAGGAGATACATGCATGGCCAACAAGCACATGCAAAGATGCTCGACATCATTAATCACTAGGGAAATTTGAATCAAAACAACAAGATACCACTTCATACCCACTAGGATGGCTATAATAAGAAAGACAATTGCAAGGGCTGCTGAAGATATGAAGAAATTGTATCCTCACTACAGACCTGGTGGGATTGCAAAATGATGTAGCTGCTTTGGCACAATTTGGCAATTCCTCAAAAAGTTAAGAACATAGAGTTACCATGTGACCCAGCAACTCCACTTCTAGGTATATACTCAAGAAAAATGAAAACATATGTTCATACAAAGACTTGTACACAGAGTTTCAAGGTGGCATATTTATAATAGCCAAAAAATGGAAACAACCTGAACATTCATCAACAGATGAATAGTTAAATAAGAGATGGTATTTCCATACAATAGAATATTATCCAGTCATAAGAGAAATGAAGTACTCATACATGCTACAGTATTGATGAATCTTCAGAATATCGTGTTAAGTGAAGGAAGGCAACCATTAAAGTCCACATATTGTGTGATTCCATTTATATAAAACATCCTCTACAGGCACATCCACAGAGAGAGAGGGAGAGTTCATGGTTGTCAGGGTTAGGGGTGGGGGAAAATGGAGAGTGACTGCTCGTGACTATGAAATCTCCTTGAGGAGGTGATGAAAATGTTCTGAAATTAGGTAGCAGTGCTCAACATAGAATTTTTGTGAATTTACTAAAGCTTTTGTGAATGTGCTAAAAACCAATGAGTTATACATTTTAGAGAGGTGAGCTTTATGGCATGTGGATTATATCTCAAGCTGTTATTAAAAATACCTTAGGGACTTCCCTGGCGGTCCCATGGTTAAGACTTTGCCTTCCAGTGCAGGGGGTGCAGCTTCCATCCCTGGTAGAGGGGCTAAGATCCCACATGCCTCGGGGCCAAAAAACCAAAATATAAAACAGAAGCAGTATTGTAACAAATTCAATAAAGACTTTTAAAATGGTCCATATCCAGAAAATCTTTAAGAAAATAAATAAAAATAAAAATACCCTAAATAAGTTATAAATAGCTTACTAAAATGACTAATAAAAGATTGTTTGTGACAAAATATGAGTTGGAATCATACAGCAGTTAACCACTTCCAGATCAGGTGATGACTGAGAAGCAGCTGAGAAAAAAAATTGCATGAGCCTCCAGCAGACACCAAAAAATTTGGAGTTATAGAGTTGCTGCTGTATGGCTAAGCATAAGATAGCATTTTTGTTGTTTAGTCTAGACTTTTTTGGCATAGGCCATTTTGATTTAAAGCACAGATGGTTCTTAGTTTGAAATACATATTTTGTGCTTGTAACAGGTTTTTACTTAGGTGGGTTAAAACAATGATTATAAAATTAGAATGTGACACAATAAAACCTTGTACCTTTAATTCCAATTCGTTGTCAAATCATTCACTAAACAAATGGAAGAAAGAACTGTTTTGGCTGCAAATGTCCCACCTCATTATTACTTAGATAGAAATAGATATTCTCTTCTGGGAAGCAACTTGAATTACTTTCAGAAATGTATTTGGTGACTTGCCTGATTGGGTCAGTTCAGTATTTTTATCTTATCTTTGACATTTGCTATTTCTGATGAATGTTTGTTTTAAAAAATGGTCAAGCTATGACCTGGGTTTTTGGAATTGTACCAGTACTACTATTGTAATTTTATACAGACATTTCCCTAGCTTTATCATCTTTCATTTGTTGCTAGTCTGTACTAGATTTTAATATGATAATGGAAGTTAAAATTTATACTCGTGATTATCCACTTTAAATTTCCATTAATCATTAAAAAAAAAGATGAACTTAATTTTACAGTGTGATTTGACCTGTGGGGTTATGCTATTTGAAGTAATGCTAAAACCCTCCTAACTTTGTGAAGATCCATATTCAAATGGTTAATTTGGGAAGATATCAATATTTGACTTAAGGGCCAGTAAAACTTTTGTGTTGGCTCTAGCCAGTAGCTTCTTTGAGATAATTATCCTAAAGTGATTTTGCTTTCTTCTGTAACAAACGGTGCAAAGAAATTTTTTCCCTCTCTTTCCCTGCAGAGAATTAAGTAAAGTACACTTCGAGAAATTGCTTCATTTTGCAGCTTTTGTGAAATTTTTGTTTTGTTTGTTTTTCCTTTGATGTGTTGAAAGCTGGCAAAGATGACCTAACAGGCAGAATTAGACTGACATTTTTGGGGGGATTGTGAAGTGTTTGGGTCCTCGAGCCTGGAGCCTAGAGGAAGTGTTGGCAAGGGTAGAACTGTAAACCTTAAAATGTTCCTCAGTTAAGATGCATTCATGACCCTTCTCCATTAAGATTTGGAGTTAACTGTTTGTAACTAGTTACAGCCATGTAACAGGTATACCTCATATTAGAAACTCCTTCGTCATTTTTCCAGTTACTCTGCCAGATGGGTTTTAATATGATAGGAAGAATATGATGTCAGCTCTTTTGTACTTTGGACTAGAATGATTTTGTTCTCATGTCAACTTAAAGAGTAGCTGAATCCCTTTCTAGTGACTGGCCTTAGATTTTTTAATTAATTAATTAATTAATTAATTGGCTGTGTTGGGTCTTCGTTGCTGCACACAGGATTTCTCTAGTTGTGGTGAGTGGGGGCTACTCTTCATTGTGATGTGCAGGCTCCTCATTGTGGTGGCTTCTCTTGTTGTGGAGCACGGGCTCTAAGGTATGCAGGCTTCAGTAGTTGCGGCACATGGGCTCAATAGTTGTGGCACATGGGGTTAGTTGCTCCATGGCATGTGGGATCTTCCTAGAGCAGGGATGGAACCCATGTCCCCTGTATTGGCAGGCGGATTCTTAACCACTGCACCACCTAGGAAGTCCCTGGCCTTAGATTTTGATTGTAGATTTTGTGTTCATTTCTGCTTGTGGTAATAATCCTGTTAGGATGTATATTGCTAATTGTATGTGAAGGTGTAGCTATATGGAGCATAAAATTAGATACACTTCCTTCCTTTGGCTCACAATCTAAATTTAGTAGGTGAGAATCTCCTTTCCTAGATGTCATTAAAAATAGAAGATACCCATCTGTCTGGAATGGTTTAGATACAATTCTGCCTACAGGCTTGGAGATGAGCTATATAATGCAGACTTTCTTTTAGCCCTAGGATAATGTTTTCTTGGCCTCTGTGGCCAAGAGTGTACAGTTGCCAGTGCTGACTTTAAATTATCCTGTAAGTTTGTGAAAATCAGGAAGAGATAAGAGAACTGAATTTTGAGAAGTTTAAAAGATAAGATGAAACAATACACTTGATTAAGAAAACTGGCTTTGAAGTAAAATCTAGTTTCAATCCTATATTTACAATTTACTAGCTATGTGAGAAAGTTACTTAACTTCTTTGAGATTGTAACCTCATTTATAATGTTGGAATAGTAAGCTGATTGCATAGAGTTGTAGAGAAGTAAATTAAATGAGGTAATATGTATTTATAAAGCACTTTCTGCATGTAGAAGACATTTCTTGGTGGGAGTTATTGTTTATGGTAATATTACTTTCGGTTCCTTTTGTTTAAAATTATGCCACCTTGCTGTTAAAAAATCTTAATCTAGAGCTCAGGATTTAACATGGGGTCAGAGATGAACAGGGAATTCCTGGGGGTATTTAGAGCCATGGAAATCATTTAGAAGAGGACTGAGAAACCATCCCCGAAGGAGTACCTGTGTTTAGGGAATGCAGGAGAAGCAGAGAAATAGAGAAGGCCATCAATAAGGTGAAGAGAGAACTAGGAGGATAATGTCAGGGAATTCAAGAGGTAGGTTGCTTGCCAGGAAATATTTTCTTCAGAAGTTCATCCAAAAATATTTAAATACCCGGTGATGAGAGGTAATGGAAGGACCCTGAGGAGACCGCTGAACTGGGCAAGTAGGATCTTTGAGAGAACAGAAAAATGGCTGTAGATCCAGATTTTCTTGGTTAGAGAAGTAAATGTATAAAAGCAGTAAAAATGAAAAAGTAAAAGTGGAGGCCATGAGTATAAGATGGATCCTTCTGAAAATTTGGTTGTACACAGAAGGAGAGAGAGAACTTAAGGGGGAGAAGAAAGGGGTTTTTTTTTGTTGTTGTTGTTTAGGAGAGAAAAAAATGAGCATGTTTGGAGTCCAAGGGAGAAATTAAACATACTGTCCAGAGGATAATTGCTGGGCAGGTCTTGGTGTGAGGCAAGTGGGAACAGGATCCAGTGCATGGGTGGAGCTGAGAGGAGGCTGTTCTTCAATAGAAGAGGAGGAAAGGAGGATGACTTGTAAGTTTGAGGTGGGAGGGCCTCTATTTAAATGGGGAAATGGACAGTGAACTTACTGAGATAACAGACCAGTGGCCCTCACCTGAGGATGATTTTGCCTCCCAGGGGACATTAAGCAATGTCTGGAGACATTTTTGATTGTCCTAAGTTGGGGAATGTGCTACTGGCATCTAGCGTGTAGAGGAGAGGGATGCTGCTGGCCTGCTGCAACGTACAGGACAGCCTCCCCCATCAAAGAATGATCTGAGGAACTTCCTAGGGTGGTGCAGTGGTTAGGAATCTGTCTGCCAATGCAGGGGACATCAGTTCAATCCCTGCTCTGGGAAGATCCCACATGCCACAGAGCAACTAAGCCTATGCGCCACAGCTACTGAGCCTGCACTCTAGAGGCCGTGAGCCACACCTGTTGAGCATGTGTGCCACAAGTACTGAAGCCCAAGTGCCTAGAGCCCGTGCGCTGCAAACTAGAGAAGCCACCACAGCAAGGAGCCCATGCACCGCAATGAAGAGTAGCCCCCGCTCGCTGCAACTAGAGAAAGCCCATGTGCAGCTTCGAAGACCCAATGCAGCCAATAAATAAATAAATTAATTTAAAAAATTGTCTTTAAAAAAGAAAAAAAAGAATGATCTGGGTCAAATGCTCAGAGGGCTGCAATTGAAAACCTTGCCCTAGATCAGAACATTTCTGCAACATGGTCTTCAGCAAAAGCCAAAAAATTTGAATAACAGCTCAATATATCCCCCCTTAGAAAGTCACAGGATGTACGCGGGTAAGTCAAAAATTATCCGCACTCTGGTTGTAGAATTTAACTTTTAGAAAAGACAAATACATAATTTTTCGACATAATCTCCTTGCTTTTCAATACACTTGTCAACAAGCTTTTGTATTCCCTCATTAAAAAATGTTTTGGGCTGAGTTGCGAGCCACGAATGCACCTCTGTCTCCACTTCTTCATCAGAAGTGAATCTTCATCCTTGTAGGGCTGCTTTCAGGGGACCAAACAGGTGAAAGTCCGATGGAGCAAGATCAGGAATATAGGGAGGATGCTTAGCACCTCAAAACAAAGTTTTTGCAGCATGTTGACAGTGTGGGCAGAAGTGTGCAGATGTACATTGTCACGCAAAATCACAACGCCCTTGGAGAGCAGTCCTCTGTGTTTAATCCAAAGTCTAGTCTTCAGCACAAACTTTTCAAAGCCTAAGTCTGTCATGGATTATTTCATAGGCAGAGCCATGGCTGATTTGCAAATGATTTACCATATAATCCACTGTCACTCATCTATCCGACAGAATCATTTCATGTACATGCTCAATGTCTTCAGCCGTGGATGGGTGTCTGGCTCCTTCTTTTTTTTTAATAAATTGATTGATTGATTGATTGGCTGTGTTAGGTCTCCCTTGCTATGCACGGGCTTTCTCTAGTTGCAGAGAGTAGGGGCTACTCTTCATTGCGTTGTGTGGGCTGCTCATTGCAGCAGCTTCTGTTGTTGCAGAGCACGGGCTCTAGGCATGTGGGCTTCAGTAGTTGTGGCTCGAGGGCTCAATAGTTGTGGCACACAGGCTTAGTTGCTCTGCAGCATGTGAGATCTTTCTGGACCAGGGCTCAAACCCATGTCCCCTGCATTGGCTGGCAGATTTTTAACCACTGTGCCCCCAGGAAAGACCCCAGCTCCTTCTTGATGGCTAGCACTTGTGTGACCTTCCTTGAATCTCTCTATCCATTCATACACACTTCTTCAGGATAAAACACTTTCTCCATACTGTGCACAAAGTCTTTGATAAATAACGGCACCAGGTACACCCTCAGATCACAAAAAACGAATCACTGCAGGCTGCTCTTTTGTGCAAATCACAAGTGGGCATCCATTTTTGCTCTCACCACAGTTATGAATGAACTAATGTAACATGTTCACACCTGCACAGCAGTGACTGGGGAGACGGTAGCCCTGAGTGGAAAGCACTGAGAAGACACTGTGGCCAACAGAAGTTTTAATATAACCAGAGTGCGGGTAATTTTTGACTCATCCTCGTATTAAAGTCTGAAAAATCCTCAGGAGAAAATCTAAACTGTTTGACTGCCTGACTCCCCCCAACCCCTATTATAACAACTGTTCATTCTGAGAAATACATTCAGAAAAAGATCGTACTTTAATGTCTTGGCTGGCTGGTACTGTGTATTCATCCTTGTATGTAAAGCTCTTAGCTCAGTCTTTCAATAAATGATAGCTGCTGTCATTACTATTTTTTCCCCCTTTCAAATGTGAAGTCCTGGACCACTTCTGACAAGTGTGTTACGGGTTGCAATTTTAAGGTAAATGTAGGCAGTGTGAACAATCAACACAAAAAAGAGCTACTTCTTATTGGTCTGTGGAATACACTGATAATTGTGTTTTAAAATCTTATGTTAGAGTGTGGTGTTTCCCCCAAGATTTAGACATAGAATTACTACATGATCTGATAATTCCACTTCTGTGTATATACCCAAAGGATGAAAGCAGAGACTTGAACAGATATGTCTACACCAATGTTCATAGCGGCATTTTTCACAGTAGCCAAAAGGTAGTAATAACCCAGATGTCCATTCACAGATGAACTGATAAACAATATGTGTTATACACATATAATGGAGTATTACTCAGCTGTCATAGGGATGAAATTCTGACACGTGCTACAACATGCATGAACCTTGAAGACATTACGCTAAGTGAAATAAGCCAGACACAGAAGGACAAATATTGTATGATTCCACGTATATGAGGTACTTAGATTAGTTACATTCATAGAGACAGAACGTAGAATGCTGGTTGCCAAGGGCTGGGGGAGGAGGAATAGAAAGTTCTTCAATGGGTACAGAGTTTTGGTTCCAAAGATGAAAAAGTTCTAGACGTGAATGGTGATGATGGTTGTATAACAGTGTGAATGTACTTCATGCCACTGAACTGTATACTTAAAAATGGTTAAAATGGTAACTTTTATATTATGTATGACCACAATAAAAAAGATCTCGCATTAGAATATTTAGCAGTCGGGACTTCCTAGGTGACGCAGGGTTTAAGAATCTACCGGCCAGTGCGGGGGACATGGGTTCTATCCCTGCTCCAGGAAGATCCCACATGCCGAGGAGCAACTAATCTCGTGTGCCACAGCTATTGAGCCTATGCTCTACTGAAGCCCGAGAGCCTAGAGTCCGTGCTCTGCAACAAGGGAAGCTGCCAAGATGAGGAGCCCGTGCACCACAATGAAGAGTAGCCCCCGTTCACCGCAACTAGAGAAAGCCCGCATGCAGCAACGGAGACCCAACACAGCCAATCAGTGAATCAATCAAGCAATAAATTTATATTAAAAAAAAGAATGTTTAGCAGTCACCACAAAGCAGTCAAGGGCTTTACTGATGGTTTTTATAGAGCTTCAAAAAGGTCAGCAGAGAATGATTTTAAACTACCGATACTCTTCCAATAAGACAGTTATAGCATATGTAAACAAAAAATACATTCATTTGTTGTATCAGTGATTAATATAAATTTAACACCCTTAGTTGACAGGCATGTAATTTTCTCATGTTTATTATTTACTCAATCTTTTTAAAAATGTTTGCATCAAAGGCAATATTGGACACACTTATCTAGGATAATGGTTTTTCTTAACCTGTGATTTTCCAATAGAGAAGGAATGGGAGAAAGGAGTGAGTTTTGAAATTGTAGATGTACTTACTGATTAAGGGATAAGAGCACATGCACACAAACCCAGGAATTATCTTACTTCAGCTAAAACAACAACAAAACCCTCAGATCTCCACTTCTAGCCTCTGTAATTGCTTTTGGCATAATAGCTATTACCTCAGACAGACTGAAAGTTTAATAACTAGATTGGAGGTTTCCTTTGCAATAACAAATAGGAAAAACACCAAAGAAATTCTCTCCCACATCTGACCTCCTCCATTTCTTTCTTTCTTTCTCTTTTTCTTTCTTTCTTTTTCTTTTTTTTCTTTTTCTTTCTTTCTTTCTTCCTTTTTCTTTCTTTCTTTGTTTCTTTCTCTCTTTCTTTCTTTGTTTCTTTCATTTATTTTGTTGAAGTATAGTTGATTTTCAATGTTGTGTTAGTTTCTGGTATACAACAAAGTGGTTCAGTTATACATATATATAATAGTTTGCATCTGCTAATCCCAAACTCCCATACCATCCCTCCCCCATCCTCTCCATTTCTTTCTTTCTTTCTTTCTTTCTTTTTTTCTTTCTTTCTTTCTTTCTTTCTTTCTTTCTTTCTTTCTTTCTTTCTTTCTTTCCTTTCTTTCTTTCTTTCTTTCCTTTCTTTCTTTCTTTCTTTCTTTCTTTCTTTCTTTCTTTCTCTTTCTTTCTTTCTTTCTCTTTCTTTCTTTCTTTCTTCTTTCTTTTTCTTTCTCTCTCTTTCCTTTCTTCTTTCTTTCTTTCTTTCTTTCTTTCTTTCTTTCTTTCTTTCTTTCTTTCTTTCTTTCTGTTACTTAATTAATTAGTTAATTGGCTGCATTGGGTCTTTGTTGCTGAGCATGGGCTTTCTCTAGTTGTGGTGAGTGGGGGTGCAGGCTTCTCATTGCAGTGGCTTCTCTTATTGTGGAGCGCAGGCTGTAGGTGCATAGACTTAGTAGTTATGACTCACGGGCTTAGTTGCTTCGCAGCATGCGGGGTCTTCCCGGACCAGGGATCAAACCTTTGTCCCCGCATTGGCAGGCGGATTCTTAACCACTGCGCCACCAGGGAAGTCCCTCCATTTCTTAATTTACCAGCAGTGTGACTGTATCTCACTGCCATGCCTCATCTTTGTCAATTATAATGTTAAGCGTTTTTGGCCCACAAAATTTTTTTTGGTGTATAACATTGAACATTGCCAAATGAGTTCAAAACAATCTTGTCACTCAAAAGAGTTTATCTCTTGAAGGCTTATGTTTGATTTTGTGCACTAGTGTAATCGTTTCATGGTAAATAAATGTTATGCTGCTTTGTAGGTCTTTTAATCCAGGTGTAACATCCAATAAGGGATCATTTTTATTGTTATATTTTCAATTATGTTCTAAATATGTTTATATTCTTAAATGTTGATATTGAAACATTGAAATTTCTGTTGCTTGTTGACTGTTATTTAATTCTTGAAGGTTCATGCAGCATCTGTAATCTCTTCTTCCTTGAAGTGTAGATATATTTTAAGCAACATATCCTTCTGAAATATCCAGCATATTTTTTGCCAATAAGAAAAGGATGTTCCTTGGAAGCACCAGACTTCAAATAGGAGTTAGAGAGACTAACAATACACATACAGTTCATACAGTTCTTTTTCTTCTTCCTGCCTCCTTAAATCACAAGACTGTAAGGAAGAACATCCTGATTTTTAATACGAATTTTATATGTATCTAAATATATTTACATATTTAAGTATTAATGCATCAGAAGTTATTAGAATAAACAAAATAAAATTTATCTATTTTTAACGAATTTTGCATTGCTTCTTTTTGGTGTTCCTAGAAGTCAGTGTGCACAGTCTTCTCATTGATAAGCAGGATGACAGGGATAAACCGAAGACTTCTTCCCCTTTTAAAAATTCCTTCTTTACCTCTCTCCTCCAAAACTTTTTTTTTCTTTTCTTTTTTAACTATTTATTATACTTCAAATTATAGGCAACCCATACATCTTTAAAACTTTTGAAGTGTATATATACTGTCATGGAATATGGTCCATGAAATGTTTTAAGTCCAAAAGGCAAGGTGAATAGTTTGTATCATGTAATTCCGTTTTCATTTAAGAGAATCACCATATATTTGATTCTACAAGGAAAAGGTTTGGAATGGTGTACAGTTGTCACCTGTGATGAGCCCTTGGGAATGAGATGGTACTCATTGGTTGTAGTCAGTGATTACTGCCTCAAGTTGTATTCCCCAGAAGCAGAACTTGGCATGAGGTTTCATGGGACAGAGACTTACTAGGAATAGTTTCAGGGAAACCTGGTAGGGAGTGAGGAAAAGGAAGCTGAGGCCAAGCACGTATCAAGCAAAGCCCCAGGGAGGACAACTTTGGCTCAGTCCTGCAGCAGAGTTCTGGAGCTTATACCTAGGAGCTGCCACTATCAGGGACAAAGAAAGAAGGTAGAGCCTTTATACTCCCATTCCCGTCAGTCATTGCTCAAGGACCCCTCCTGCTGGGGAGGAGTGCATGAATGTGCTGGCAGCCTGAGGGTAGCCCTCCTGCAAGACCTGCGGGTGCTGGCTGTTGGGAGTGAGAGCACAGGGTTAGGGGGAGATGTAAACAGAGGACTGAAAGCAATTGTAGCTGTCACCCAAGTTACAGAAGTTTAAACAAGATAGAGGTTTCTTTCTTATGCAGTAGTCCATTTTAAGCTAGCAGTCCAGGGCTAGTATGCTAGCTCCGCAGGGTTCTAGGCTCCTTTTGCTTTGTTGCTCTGTCATCACTAGGTTGTTGCCTGCATCTGCATGGTCCAAGATGCTTAGTATTTTGTCCATTTTTGCATTCAAAAAAGGAGAAAGATCAGAGGGAAGAGGGCACATTAAT
Source organism: Hippopotamus amphibius kiboko (assembly GCF_030028045.1). Lineage (NCBI taxonomy): Eukaryota > Metazoa > Chordata > Mammalia > Artiodactyla > Hippopotamidae > Hippopotamus > Hippopotamus amphibius. The sequence continues at coordinate 10,565,196 of NC_080187.1, forward strand.
TCCTCTAAGGACGAGTTCTGAAAGTTATATACATCACTTCAGCTCAAATCCCATTGGCTGGGGACTTCCCTGGCTGTCCAGTGATTAAGACTTTGCCATTCAGTGCAGGGGGTGCAGGTTCGATCCCTGGTCAGGGAGCTAAGATCCCACATGCCTCGCAGCCAAAAAACAAAACAAAACAAAACAAAAACCCATCCCATAAAACAGAAGCTATATTGTAACAAATTCAATAAAGACTTTAAAAAAAGGTCCACATCAAAAAAAAATCTTTAAAAAAAATCCTGTTGGCCATAACTTGGTTATGTGGCCTCAACTGGATACGAGGAAGAATAGGTTTTACTGGTTGGCCTTATGTTCAGTTAAAAATAGAGGAGTCTGTTGCAACCGTTTCTGTAGGAGAGAACATATATTGTAGGACTATTGCAAGGATGTTGATTTCTACTTTATAGGGATGTAGTTTGTTGGCTTTTTTTTTTTTTTTTAGTTTCAACAACAAGCATGTGTTTTTTCTTTTAACTGTGTCACAGGTTGGAGTCTCCTGGAAGCAGAATTTGAGACAGAGTTTAGTGTATGGGATGGTAAGGAATGTCCAGCTGTTCAACACCTGTGGAAAGGATGGGGAAGCATCAGGATTTGGCAGCAGGAGAAGTTGAACTATGATGTAGTCCTGAACAGCAGTCTTGGCTGACTCCACAGGGACCTCTGGAGCTAGAGTAGCCTTTTAGAGTTATCCTGCATTGGGCTGAAATGGCTGGACCATTATACCCTTGCCTCCATCAGTCCCTGGATGTGGGCTGCCTTGAGGGGAACACGACCTTGTGAAGCAGTTCTGCAGAGGTGATCCCTGAAGGGGCTGACAGCACTCCTAGCAACTGAGACACAAAATCCTTCCTTAAAGGGAGATCTGGGTGGCACATCACTGCCTATCACGACTTTTTTTGTGTGTGTAAAAGTAATTAATACATGTTTATATATCCATTTTATAATTTTTAAAAAGGTTAAGTTTAATCGTTCTTTCCACAAGAATTTCTTTTTTCTTTTTTTAATTTATTTATTTTATTTATTTATTAGCTGCGTTGGGTCTTCGTTACTGCACACGGGCTTTCTCTGGTTGCTGTGAGTGGGGGCTACTCTTCATTGTGGTGCATGGGCTCCTCATTGTAGTGGCTTCTCTTGTTGTGGAGCACGGGCTCTAGGTGTGTGGGCTTCAGTAGTTGTGGCACATGGGCTCAGTAGTTGTGGCTCACGGGTTCTAGAGCACAGGCTCAGTAGTTGTGGCGCACGGGCTTAGTTGCTCTGTGCCATGTGGAATCTTCCCAGAGCAGGGCTCAAACCTGTGTGCCCTACATTGGCAGGCAGATTCTTAACCACTGCACCACCTAGGAAGTCCCCCTCAAGGATTTCTTGAGCAACTATTATGTGACAGGTTCTGTTCCCTGGAGACAGGAAAATGACAAAGTCTCTTCCCTCATGGGGTTTATATTGTATTTGGAGATAGACAATAAATAAATAAATAAATTTATGATGTGTCAGATGGCAATAATTACTTTGGAGAAAAATAATGCAAGAGAGGTATTCTGTTTTATATAGGGTGGTCAGGGAAGGCTTCTCTGATAAGGTGATTTGACCAGAGACAAGAGTGAAATGATGGAATTAGCTATGCAGATATTTTGAGGAAGAATATTTTAAGTGAGATCACAGCAGATGCCAAGAGAACCTTGTGGCAGGAGTGTGTAGTGTGTTGGCATGCTTGCTGGATAGCAAGGAGGCCAGTGTGGCTAGACCAGGATGACTGAGAATAGTAGGAGATAAAGTTTTGGATGTAATAGTGGTGATCAGATCATATGAGACCTCATAAGCCATTGTAAAGACTTTCAGGCTTTCTCAAAATGTGAAGAAGCCATGTGAAGGTTTTGAGCTGAAAAGTGATAGAATCTGACTTACATTTTTAAAAGGATCACTTTATCTGCTGTGTTTGGAATGAATTGTACCTGAGCAACTGGAGGGATGGAGTTGCCTTTAACTGAGAAGAGGACTGAGAATAGAGTAGGTTTTGTGGGGGAATAGCTGGGATTCCGTTTAGGATATAAGTTTGAAATGCCAATTAGACAGCCAGATAGTGATGTCAAATAGGAAGTTGGATAATGGAGACTGGAATTCAGGAGAGAGGTCCAATCTGTAAATTAAAAAATTTGGCAGCTCTTATTGTTTAGTTGGTATTTAAAGCCATGAGAGTGCATACTATTGCTCATGGAATAAGTAGAGAAGAGAATATCTCAGAGTTTTGAGTTCTGGGGCACTCTAGAATCTTGAGGTTGGGTGATGAGGTGAACCACCAGTGGGACTTGAGAAAAAGCAGCCAGTGAGGTGAGAGGAGAAGATGATATGCTAGAAGACAAATAGGAGTATTCAAGAAGAAGGGAATGACCAGCTGTGTCCAATCATTGATAAGTAACTTAAGATGAGTCCTGAGAATTGCTGGTTGGATTTACCAGCATGGGGATCATTAGTATTGAAACATAGTGTTTCAGCGAATGAAGGGAACAGAATGAATTGGGGTGATTTCAAGACAGAATGGAGACAAATTGGAGATAGCTATGTAGACATGTCTTTTAAAGAGTTATGTTATATAGGAAAAGGAGAGTAGAGAAATGGCATGAAAGCTAGAAGAGGATATGAGGGATGTTTTTGCTTCTAATTAAAAAATTTCAATCTTTTTAAACTAAAAAAAAAAACCCCAAACAGTTCACTCATTTCTCCCACCCTCACAGCCCCCTACCTTTGAGAACCAGTCTATTCTCTGTATCTCTGAGCTTGGTTTTACGTATATATAGTATTTGTCTTTCTCTGGGTGACTTATTTCACTTAACAGTGCTTTCAAGGTCCATTCATGTTGTCACCAGTGGCAAAATACCTTCTTTTTTATAGCTGAATAATATTCAGTTGTGTATATATGCATACCACAATTTCTTTATCCATCCTCCCATTGATGGATGCTTAGGTTGTTTCCCTATCTTGGCCACTGTGAATGATGCTGCAGTGAACATGGGGGTGCATAAATCTTTTCGAGTTGTTGTTTTTATTTCCTTTGGATAAATACCCAGAAGTTGAATTGCTGGATCGTATGGTAGTTCTATTTTTAATTTTTTGAGGAATCTCCATACTGTTTTTCATAGCAGCTGCACCTATTTACATTCCCATCAACCATGCACAAAGGTTCCCTTTTCTCCATATCTTCACCAACACTTATTATTTCTTGTCTTTTTTTTTTTAATTTCTTGTCTTTTTGATGGTCATTCTGGCAGATGTGAAGTGATATCTCATTGTGGTTTTGATTTGTATTTTACTGATGACTAATAATGTAGAGCGTCATCTCATATACTTGCTGGCCATGGTCTTCTTTGGAAAAAAATGTTCAGATTTTCTGCCCATTTTATATATTTTTTTTTTTTTTTGCTATTGTGTGAGTTCTTTATATATTTTGGATATTAGCCCCTTATCAGATTTATAATTTGCAAATACTTTCTCCCATTAAGTAGGTTGCCTTTTCATTTTGTTGATGCTTTCCTTTGCTGTGCAGAGCTTTTTAGTTTAATATAGTCCCACTTGTTTATTTTTGCTTTTGTTGCTTTGTTTTTGGTCAGATTCAAAAAAATCATCACCAAGACCTATATCAAGGAGCTTACTGCCTATGTTTTCTTCTAGGAATTTTATGGTTTCAGGTCTTAAATTCAAGTCTAATCCATTTTGAGTTAATTATTGTGTATGGTATAAGATAGTGGTCAAGTTTCATTCTTTTGCATGTGGCTGTCCAATTTTCTCAACACTGTGTATTAAAGAGACTGTCCTTTTCCTATTGTGCATACTTGGCTCCTTTGTCATAAGGAGTATATATATACCACATATACCATATATGTGTGGGTTTATTTCTGGGCTCTCTATTCTGTTCTGTTGACCTGTATGTCTGTTTTTATTGCCAAATACCATACTGTTCTAATTACTATAGCTTTGTAATATAGTTTAAAACTAGGGAGCGTGATGCCTCCAGCTTTGTTCTAATTTTTCGCAAGATTGCTTTGGGTGAGGATTTTTAAGTTGGGAGATAATGATGACAGTTGTGCAGTATAAAAGACACGATTGGTGATGCTGTAGAAAGAGAACTGTTGCTGGCTGATGTCCTTGAATAATCGTGGGGGATATGAGAGCTAATGCATAAATAGAGATGCTGGTCTTAGGAGCATAGTTCAATCAAGGTAATAGAAGGGATAACAGAGGAGTGTATATAGTTGAGATGCAACTAGGTTGGTGCATGTGTGATTGGAAATGTGTGGAAGATGTTTCCTGATTGCCTCTTTTTTCAGTGAAATATAGAACAGTTGCCATCAGCTGAAAAGTGAGGATGGGTATGAGATGTTGGATGTTGAGGAGCAAGGAGAAGGTGTGGCATAGTGCTCTAGAAAGGTAAAAAGTGAATCGACTAGGGAAATCTAGTGGGAGTGCCCAGTTTGAGGTGAATTGAAAATGAGACCAGTCAGATGGTTGTCTGCATTTCTTCAGCCATGTTTAGCTGCCCAGATGCAAGCTGGGAGTAGGTATTTAATCAAGTAATAAATAAAACAGGAATTATTCATTTTGAAAGCTGTTTTCAGATTAGTGACATGCATGGTATTTAGAAGTTCAGCTTTTTAATTACCCATTTTTGTAAGGCTAGAGACAGGTCATTTAAAAAAAAAAAAAGGAAAAAGGCATGGCATTGTTCCAGGAAAGGTTCTTGGTTGAGAATTACAGGTCTAATTCCAGCCAACTTAAGCAGAAAAGGAATTTATTGGAAGATTGTCAAGTAACTCGTAGCACCGATGGAAAGTCTGGAGAATCTGGGTCAGAAAACAGGCAGGAACAAGGAACTCAGAAGGCCTGGAATTACTGCCAAAGTCATGCAACCTGAAGACCTTGGTTAGAGATGCGTGGTTAAGGATACTGTTAACAGTATGAGTGTGTTCCCCTAAAATATGTACGTTCAAATCCTAATCCCCAAATTTGATGGGGTCTTTGGGAGGTGCTTAAGTCATGAGAGTGGAACCTCACGGGTTAGTGCCTTATAAAAAAAAAGACAGCAGAGAGATCCCTCAGCCCCTTTGCCCTGTGTGAAGATACCATGAGAAGTGTGTACCCCAGAAGAGAGTCCTCACCCGACCATGCTGGCGCCCTGGTCTCGGACTTCCAGCCTCCAGAGCTGTGAAAAGTAAATTTCTGTTGTTTATAAGCCATCCAGTCTGTGATATTTTCTTGTAGAGCCCAAATGGACTAAGACAGATGCTATTGCTGCCCCTTCTGAACCCTGCTATTGCATCTGTTGCAGGAATGACTTCTGAACTTAACCATTTCTGAGTCACTGGCTGTATCTCCAGGAGCTTTAAAAAGATTACTCTGGCTCGTACATCAAGAATGAAGTAAGGGGTTCAGTAGTAGAAGTGGGGAAGAACCAGTAATGAGACCCCAGTATAAATGATATTTACTTAGATTAGGATGGTGATAGTAGAGAGGATAAGAAATGGACAGATTCATGAAATAGCCCACTAGGTTGCTACTCAGATTCTTTTCTGGGGAAAAATTCTTTTTCATCCTCTTCTTCCTCCTTTTTTTCCTTCTTCCCCTCCCCCTCCACCCCTGTTCCTACTTCTCTTCCCTCTTTTTCATTCTCAAATTCCAGACCTATCTAGAGGCCTTGATGCAATATTATACAGGGCAGTGTAACTAATCTAGCAGGTATTTCATAAAATTCTTAATTCATTAAGAAAAAAATTTTAAGCTCCTCTGCATACACTGTGGTGCTAAAGGGGGTTGCCAGTTGTAATCATTCTAGAAGTGAGTTCAAGTCTAGACACGCAGAAATGATTCCTTTCTTCCAGGGCACTACACGATTGCTGACTAGGCTGACCACCCTTTTTCTGGGTGTGGTGAATTGATAGCACATAATCTCACTGTTGTCTAAACTTTTTTCTCCCGGACTCATTAGTTCCATTTTTTAGTCTTTTATATAGTAGTTATTTGAAATAGGTCAAATGCATATCCATTATTAAAAAATGTAATGAGAAAGAAAACGGTATCTTTTTTTAATCCTCTTAAGACAGTGATTTTCTTTTTTTCTTTTCTTTTTTAAATAAATTTATTTATTTATTGGCTGCGTTGGGTCTTTGTTGCTGTGTGCAAGCTTTCTCTACTTGTGGTGGGCGAGCAGGGGCTACTCTTCATTGCGGTGCACAGGCTTCTCATTGCAGTGTCTTCTCTTATTGTGGAGCACCGGCTCTAGGCAAGTGGGCTTCAATAGTTGCAGCATGCGGGCACAGTAGTTGTGGCTCTAGAGTTGTGGCGCACGGGCTTAGTTGCTCCGCTGGAATCTTCCCAGACTAGGGATGGAAACTGTGTCCCCTGCATTGGCGGGTGGATTCTCAACCACTGTGCCACCAGGGAGGTCCCATGACAGTGATTTTCAAATGGAACTAATCATCAGAAATGGCTCAAATAGTTAAAAAAAAAAAAGAATCCTAGCCCTCTTAAATCATAATATCTGGAAGTAGGTCCCAAAAATCTTTATTAAAAATGAAACAAAACAAACAATGTTCTAGGGTAATTAGCCAGGTTTAGGAACCATAGCTTTATGTTATTCAGACTAGGTTTACTGAAGGAGAGTTAATTAAATTCTTCTTTTTTAATGGGAGGGATCCATTATAGATGACTGTTTGGATTTCTTAGCTTGACTTTAAAATAAGGCATTTATGTCATCTTTCAGATTGGTTTCATAAGATTAAAGATAGTTTTTTTTGGGGGGGTAGTAGAGGTGGAGTCCATTAATTTTTCTTCTACCCTGTGGCTATTTTGTAATTATACAGATTTTCTTTCATCTCAAGTATAAGAAACTTGTTCTCTATATTACAAGAATATAGCCCTCTAAACTTCAGCTTCGAGCAAGCTTGTATAAAGCTAGATCACTGCTTCTCAAACGTAATGTACATATACATCACCTGGAGAGCTTGTTAAACTGCAGGTTCTGATGAAGTAGATGTGAGATGCTACATTTCTGATGAGCTCTGCAGTGATGCTGATGTTTCTGGTCTGCGGATCTCTTGAGTAGTAAGAGGCTAGGTGGTAATTGTATTACCCTTTGAGCTTTCATCTTTGTGTGAAAGTTACTCAGTTTTGGGGCATGTTTGGGGACTGTTTAGTTTGACCAAAGGTTGAGAAGTACATTTTAAGAAGATTGGATTATGTAACCTATTAATGCGTTTTTCCCCATATTCTTGAAGGTTATAGTACTGTATATAGCCTAAGGTTTTTAATGTCAGATTTGAAACTAAATAAGTGTCATAAGTATAATTTTTATTGAATCATTAAACGTGCAGCAGCAGAACTGGTTTATCTACTTGAGGTAGTCTGAACTACAAGTAGAGTGTTTAGTAACTGAATTAAGAGTAAGAGAGAAAGTGATATAATGTTGAAAATTATTTTTAGATATGCAAGATATACTTAAGAATTGGGGACTTTGTGTTTTGCATAATTGAGAATGCTTTGGATAAGATATATGATATGTTAGAGTAGTGGTTCTTAGCTGGAGGTGATTTTACCTCCCAGGGCACATATGGCAATATGTGCAGGTGTTTTTAGTTGTCACGACAGGTAGGGTGGTAGTGGTGCTACTTGTATCTAGTGGGCAGAGGCCAGGGATGCAGCTAAACACTCTGTAGTACACAAGACAGCCACCCACAACAAAGAATTATTTGGCCCCAAATGTTAGCAGTACCAACGTTGAGAAACCTATGTTAGAGAATCTTCACAAGTACTTGATTAATGTTTAAATTAGAAATAATACAGAAAATACAAATAGAAAATAACCGTCCACATTCACACCAAATTTAACCAATGTTAGCATATTTGTCGTCATGTTTGATTTTAGGCTTTTGATTGAAGAGATATCACTCCATTATGTTTGGAGAAGTAATGCACAATTACTATTTTGAGTTCAAACAATGTAGAAAATTCAAGGATGAAAGTAGTGAAGCCCTCCCAGATCTCACCACGCAGAAATTGTTAATATGAGGTGAGCATTATCCCAGATATCTTTCCATGCATATGCACGGAAGAATAGAGAAATGCTTTTATAAAATTAGTTCATACTGTATATGAACTAAATTTTTTTCTTATGAAAAATTTTAAACTTAGAGAAAATTAAATAGAATAACTCCCAATGTACTTATCACTTAGCTTCAACAATCATGAATTCATAGCCAGTCTTATTTTGTCTATATCCACACCCACTCCCCTGACCCTGAGTATTCTGAAGCAAATCCCAGACATCACCTCATTTCATCTGTAAATGGTTCAGTACCTGTCTCTAAAACATGAGAACTCTTTTTTTGAGCCATTATCACACACAGTTAACAATTTCTCTGATTCATTTTCTCTCCTTCTCCTTCTCTCTTTTTCTCTGTCTAGAGTTATGTTTTCTTCCAAGTTGGGTCTTTTGTTTCTAATGAGATTGCATGTAACGGAAGAGCAGTAATTCCGCAAAGAAAGGGAAGCGGATGCTGCTAGGCCAAGACAAAAGCTATCTGCCACAGATACTTTTTTGCGAATTTTGTTTTTTCTTTGAAAAATGTCAAATTATTTGGCAGTGCCATGGAAAATAACGAAATGCTTTATTTCTCTTTTTTACTGTGTTCATTTTTCTTTTTTTTGGAGAAATTTATTTTAATTGATTCTTTTTTTAAAGAACTTTTATTGAGATACAGTTGACATACAATAAACTGCATATAAAGTGCACAATTTGATATTTTTTTCTTATTAGTAATGTATATATGGCAGTCTTAATCTCCCAGTTCATTCCCCCCCAACCCTCCTACTGTGTTCATTTTTCAAGTTGTCTTTTCATTCTGTATTTCTCTGAGATCCCTTACTGCTTTGGTGTATTTGCTATAGTGGTGGCCTCTGGGGACAATTGGAGGAAGCTACCTGCAGGGATCATTTAACTGGTGGTTAGCTTTTTTTAAATTTTATTTTATTTACTTATTTATTTTTATTTATTGGCTGCATTGGGTCTTCATTGCTGCTCGCAGGCTTTCTGTAGTTGTGGAGAGCAGGGGCTACTCTTCATTGCGGTGCGCAGGCTTCTTATTGCAGTGGCTTTTCTTGTTGTGGAGCTCGGGCTCAGTAGTTGTGGCTCGTGGGCGCTAGAGCACAGGCTCAGTAGTTGTGGTGCACAGGCTTAGTTGCTTTGCAGCATGTGGGATCTTCCTGGACCAGGGCTCGAACCCATGTCCCCTGCATTGGCAGGTGGATTCTTAGGTGGTTAGCTTCTTGAGGGTTAGGAGCCAGCCTTACGTTACAGCTTGCCTAACAAGCAAGGTGACCTTTCTCCTTGGTACCATTACCATGTCCTCAGTATCTATTGGATGCTTGTTGTTCATCTCAAGGGATTGTGCCGATGTTGATTGGTATATTACAGCTGAAACCATTTACAACGAGAAACTAAGGATGCTCGTTTAGTGCCACATTTGTGCACGCAGGTGAGTATAATTCAGTTGTTAACCTTTGGTATCTGCATCTGTGGGCGGCCTCCGTGCAAGGAGGTGAAGCTGGGAGTTCTGCTTCCTCCGGTCACACTCTCTGGTCTCTCCTAACATTTACTCTCGTAGGGTGACCATATGTCCTGGTTTGCCTGATACAGTCTAAGTTTTTGCACAGTCTCGATGTCATTATTAATAATGTCCCTTTTCATTCACCAAATTGTCCCAGTTTAGATGGTAAATTAAATGCTAATCCTACAACAATGACATTTAATGAACACTTTACATACATTCTCATTTAATCTTCATGACATCTCGAAGAGGCAGATACTGTTTCATCCCCATTTTACCTATGGAGAAGTTGGGGCATAAAGAGGTTAAGTGACTTGACTAGTATCACACAGCTCTATTTGAGTAGTTCGTGGCAGAGCCAGGATTTGAGCTCAGGCAGTTTGGCACCAGTGTTCTTAACCACTCTATGTCGCCTCTGTGCTGGTCCCAGGTATATCTTTGTAGAACACATGCTGATAGATCAGAAGTCAGTCTCCTGATACTAACCTGCATATTTTTAGATCGGAAGTCTGGTGACCACGGCTTAAGGAATTTGAGAGATCTCCTTGTCTTCACGAGATACTTGTAGGTTCTTCATGTACCACTACACCAATCTGATTATAGACTTCTTTCTCAGAAGGGTGAACATTTACCTTTTTTCCTTCTCTGGGTGCCAGCTATTTGGCATTCCTAGCTGCTCAGGTGATGAACATCTCTAGCTCTTGCAGATTCTTAAGTCCCTGCCACAGTCACTTTTCCTTACTTCGGGTCATCTTTAGTATCTTAAATACACACACACACACACACACACACAACCTCCAGCAGGAACACACAGACTTTTTCACTGCCTTTGATCAGTTCATTTTCTGGAGTTGTCTGAGAACAGTGTTCAAAGCCTTCTGCACAAGGTGCTTTGAGGAAAGGGATTTCAGACAGCTACTGGTTTCAAGTGATTTACAATTTAGTGAGGGGACGATGAATGTATATGAATAACTGATATACGGCAGCTGAGCTAAATGAGAGTAATTTAGAGTTCAGAGAAAAACAAATAGTTTCTGACAGGGTTGATCCAGGAACATTTGGAGAAGGTGGAGACACATACGTCAGTTTAATGACTTCTAAACTGGCTAAATAACTGCCTCCTTCTGCTAAGGACAGACCTGAAGTTTGCCAGGAGTAGAGGACTGTAGAAGAGTAAGATTTGATCAGTGCAGGCAAGAGGACTCTGATCAGTTTGACACTTGGTACTCTCTTGAGAAGCCCTCAGTCAGCAGCGCTGCTCCGTTTTTGTGACGTCATCATCATGATGGCATATTTTTACCCTCCAGGTGGGTTATCAGCAGCAGGAACAGATGGAACTCCTCAGCAGCAAAGAATTTTATTTTTTTAAATGGGGAAGTGTGGTGTTATTTATTTGATTTTTAGTTTAATGTCAATTGATATACACAAGGCCTTTTTCCTTGGTAAAGCCATTGTCTATTTTTATTATAATATAATTGCATTTGCTTTTTTACTTGATGTCTTAATAAGTAAAAGATTACGGTTGAATAGAATTTCTCACAATGGTGAGATAGGGCAGTATTTGTTATCCTCACTTTGTAAGTGAGGAAACCGAAGTTAGGTTAAACTGTCAGCTGAATGACTCTGGGGAAAATGGCACAAATGAGACTTGTACTTGGGTCTTCACAGTCCAGATCCAGTGTATATCACACAGCCTTATTTTAACTTATTAGATTAAAACATCTTATCAAGATCAGAAGAACAATGAAAGTTGTGATTAGCTCACATTATAACTCTGTTAATGAATGTCATTATAGAATCTAGTTCAACATAATTCGTCTGTTTCCATTTCTCAGTTGACAGGCGTATTAACACCACTTTGATGATCGTAGATAGAATAAATTCTACTGAAATGGAAGTCCTGTAGGAGCTACAGGAGCTTACCTGGAACCTCTGTGCAAATTAGAAAAAGGCAGTCTCTCTGGCTGGATGGGTCAGTCAGAAAAATACATACCTGCTGCAGGCAGGTTCAGCCTCGACCAGGATGCTGAGCTTGGGAAATGAGTGTCTGAATTTTAGGCTCTTGCGCTGCCTCTTCTATGTAGTTCTCAAAAAGCAGCAGCCGTGAATCCTATTCTGTTTATTTATGAGGAGCTGGGTCTTTCCCCCCAGTGTGGTATTTATAGACAGAACCTCTTGCTGTTCCTCAGTCTACCAAGTGCATACCTGCCTCAGCACCTTGTCCTTGTTCCCTCCACCTGGAACCTGAGCCTCCCCGCTCCTTGCTTGGCTCACTCTGTCACTTCATCCAGGTCTCCGCTCCAGTGTTACCTTCTCAGAGGGTGCCTCATCCACTCTACCTAGAGTTTTACCCCCAGTCACACTCTCTGCTGTGTTTTCTTCATAGAACTTCTTAGTACTTGGAATATTATATATTTTTTTTACCTCTCCACTAGAACGTGTACTCTGTGAAAGCAGGGATTCTGCCTGTTTTGTTCACTGTTGTACTCCAGCATCTAGAAAAATACCTTGTATCTAGGAAGCTCTCAGTCAGTATTTGCCAAATAAATGAACTAACATTGGACTGTTTGTATTCTGATTGATAAACTCATATACCGGTTTTAATATTACTGACTATAGCACTTTCTGGACTATCCTGTTGTGAATATTGTCTAATTTGAATCATCGTGATAGCTATATGAAGGGTAAATATTATAATCTCCATTTTGGAGTTGAAGAAATCTCAAAGTCTAGAAAAGTTCAATGACATGCCCAAAGTCCAATAGCTAGTAATTAGACTCATTCTTTAACGTGATGATCTGATAACCAAAGTCCATTTTAAAACATTTGTTTTAGTGATTCCTTTGGGTCTTGTAACTTTTTTTCAGAGAGTGATTTGATTTCCAATTACTGAGGGGGAAAGCCCTAAATATGCTCTCAGCTATGTTTTAAGGGAAAGGGGAGGCAAGGCCCTTGGGATTTGAAGCACTGGGATAATGAGATCAGACAATGTGATTTTGTAATCTTTGCATTATCATCTAAGGGTGGTGACTGTAAGGGTCCTTTGAGCGTGACTTTGGTGTGCTTTTCCAACTATGTAACTCTGGATAAATAACTTATTTGAGCCTCTTTTTTCATCTCTAAATGCTGGTAACAGTGCCTGCCTTAGAGAAGTGTGAAGGTTAAATAGGTATATAAACTGTCTGGCATAGTTTCTGGCTGCTGGGAGTTTGATTTCTCCTACCTCCTGCCCTTTTCTTCCTTCAGCTGTAAGTGACCACATGTCCAGGTTGTCAAGGGGTGATTTCTTTTCCCGGTAACTTCCCTCTAGACAAGTAATCCCATATTTTAAGCTGTTTTCTGATAGTATGTAGGCAATCAAGGTACCTTTTATAATTTGCATGTCATTTTGTTTATCATTATAATTCAAGGAGTAATTTGTGTGCTTTGTGTTTATTTGTTTGTTTTTTAGTATTTATTTATTTGGCTGTGCTGGGTCTTCGTTGCAGCATGCTGGATCTTTAATTGTGGTATGCGAACTCTTAGCTGCGGCATGTGGGATCTAGTTCCCTGGCCAGGGATCGAACCCGGGCCCCCGGCGCTGGGAGCATGGAGTCTTAGCCACTCGACCACTAGGGAAGTTCTCATGTGCTTTATTGATAAGTGGTGTGCACTTAGTCCCTTCACAAACCTTTGGATCTGATTCCTGCTTTTGTGATTGAATCTTGCATGAAAACTGTGTTAATAACTGAGAAGCTCTCTTTATTTCCCACATCTTTCTCTCCACGTTCCATGAAATACCATTGTATTAAAAGTCACCAGCACCTGTTTGCTGACACATATAGATTTGGACGCTTACTAGAATTTCTTAAATGTCATCTTATAACTTACATAGTTGTCACCGTGTCCACAGAACAATAGTGTCATGCACGGAACCAAAGAATAGGGTTTCCCTCAACTAACGAGTAACTGAGGTAGGTAAAGGCATTTTTTTATATGAAGAGACTTTCTTTATGAAATTAGGTTAAACAGGGACTTCCCTGGTGGTGCAGTGGTTGAGAATCTGCCTGCCAATGCAGGGGACGCAGGTTCGTGCCCTGGTCTGGGAAGATCCCACATGCTGAGGAACAGCTAGGCCTGTGCGCCACAACTACTGAAGCCCATGCACCTAGAGCTCATGCTCTGAAACAAGAGAAGCCACCACAATGAGAAGCCCGCGCACCACAATGAAGAGTGGCTCCCACTTGCTGCAACAAAGAGAAAGCCCGCATGCAGCAACAAAGACCCAACACAGCCAAAAAAATAAAAAATAAATTAAATAAATTAAAAAAACAGTTAATAAAATAAAAATAAAGAAATCAGGTTAAACAGTATAGCATTTAACTACCAACCGTGAAAAATTATTTACTGAGAAATGGCAAATAGGATTTAGAAGAAGTGCAACCTACTACCAGTTAAAGATGCCTGAGGATCTTTCTCAATTATATGCTGATCTTCCCTTCCTCTTTTTTTTTTTTTTTTGGCACACGGGCTTAGTTGCTTCATGGCATGTGGGATCTTCCTGGAGCAGGGATCAAACCTGTGTCCCCTGCATTGGCAGGCGGATTCTTAACCTCTGCGCCATCTAGGAAGCCCCTTCCCTTCCTTTTAATACCCTATTTGATGCCATGTAATCAAGTAATAAAAGGGTTCATTATTTTAACATTAATTATTGATTTAACTGGAAGGTATATAATTTAAGGATTTCATTGATTTAACCCCAAATAATGATATAACTATACTGGGAGGGATTCTAGGAGTATAGGAGAACTAATTCCTTATTTGTCATTTTAGAAAACCTGTAATGTCAAAAATGGATGAATTAAGCAATTGCAAGAAAAGCTTCTTATGTAGGATTATGTAGGAAACTACCAGGTGAGTCAGCCAGAAGATTGAAAGTTGTTGATGCTGGTGGTGGAGGGGTGAGCCCGTGGAGCGCTGCTTTTCATTTAAGTGTTCTGGGTACTATTGAATTGTTAATTCTGCATATATTATTTTGATACAAATAAAGGTTAAAACAACAAAAGAAAAAATGGAAATGTAATCAAAGGAATTGATAAGACAAACCAGAAAAAGGGAGAATATATTTGCAAATCATATGCCTGTAAGATACTTATATCTACAATAAATAGTGAACTCTTACAACTCAGTAACAAAAACAAATAACCCCTAAAATAGGCAAAGGATCTGAGTAGACATTTCTTCAAAGAAGATATATAAAGGACCAATAAGCACATGTAAGGATGCTCAACATTATTAGCCATCAGGGAAATGCAAATCAAAACCACAGTGAGGGGGACTTCCCTGGTGGTCCAGTGGTTAAGACTTTGCCTTCCAAGGGGTATGAGTTTGATCCCCAGTTGAGGAGCTAAGATCCCACATGCCTCGCAGCCAGAAAAACCAGAAAAACCAGAAAAACAAACAAACAAACCAAAACCAAAAAAACAATGTTAAAACAGAAGCAATATTGTAACAAATTCAATAAAGACTTTAAAAAATGATCCACATCAAAAAAATCTTTAAAAAAAAAAGCCCCAAAACCCACAGTGAGATACTGCTTCACACCCACTGGAATGGCTAGAATGAAAAAGACAGTGTTGGCAAGGATGTGGAGAAGTAGCATCCCTCATGCGTACTGCAGCTATAAAATGGTGCGGTCCTTTTGGAGAACAGTCTGGTAGTTCCTACTGTATGACCCAGCAGTTTTACTTGTTGCTGTATAGCCAAAGGAAATGAAAACATGCTCACACAAAAACTTGTATACAAATGTTCACATGGCACTATTCATAATAGGTAAAAAGTGAAATCAATCCAAACGTCTATCAGCTGATGAGTGGATAAACAAAACTGGTGTATCTATATAATAGAATATTATTCAGCCATAAAAAAGAATGAAGCACTGATATATGCTACAATGTGGATGACCCTTGAAATTATTATGCTAAGTGCAGAAGCCAGTAACAAAAGGTTACGTATTGTATGATTCCATTTATATGAAATATCCAGAAGTTAAATTAAAAGAGACCAAAAATAGACTACTAGTTGCCCAGGGTTGGAGGGAAAAGGTTTTGGGGCAAAATGGGAATATGACTGCTAATGAATGTGGGATTTCTTTGGGGGGTGATGAAAATTTCTAGAGTTGGATGTGGTGATGGTTGCAAAACTTAGGAATATATTAAAAATCACTGACTTATACACTTAAATAGGTAAATTGTCTGGTATATGAATCATATCTCAATAAAGTTGTAACATATATTATGTATATATAGATATCCCCAATCAGTTATAGCTAAAAGAAACAATACCTTTCTCTTTTGTTGAAAAATTTATTATTTTCTTCTGCTTCCAGCTTATTGCAGATAAAAAATGCTATTTAGAAAAGAAAAATTGTTATAATATAAATCACAAGTGTCTTTTAATTTTTTTTTTTTTAATTCTTCCTCATACAAATCAGGTATGACCTAACTAACATTTGCATGGCCAACTGCCTTCTCTCAGAGTATGCTGAGATGTTGGTTTTGGGTGACCTCAAATGATTTACATGGTACCTGTTTTTTCTGTTTGTTTTTTTAATTCATTATTTATTTATTTATTTTGGCTGTGCCAGGTCTTAGTTGTGGCAGGCGGGATCTTCATTGCAGCATAAGGGATCTTTAACTATGGCATGCAGGCTTCTTAGTTGCAGTATGCATGCAGGATCTAGTTCCCCGACCAGGGATCGAACCCAGGCTCCCTGCATTGGGAGCACAGAGTCCTACCCACTGGACCACCAGGGAAGTCCCTATGTTACCTGTTTTTAGCGTATACTGTCTGCATGACCTCTGGCTGCTGCTGTTGCCATCTTTGTGTGTGATTAAGAAGGAAGAGTCTATGTGGCCCGCACTTCTCTACCTACTGGATAGGAGTGGTGTCTTGGTAGGTGATTGAGACTCTTGCCTGGACGTCTTATTCCCTCTTGAGTTTTTGTGTTGTGAATAGTTGGCTCTTTAAATCGAGCTACATTGTGTTTGACCACTGCCTCTGTGGGTTTTCCACCCAAGACGGTTTTTATGATTCAAGTTGTGTTTCTTCACGTCATTCTCCAGGGCATAAATATTTGATGCTTTCTTTCATTTTGCATAGTTTTGTGTTTCCTGCCCCACTGGCTTCATAAATAGCCTTTGCATGTATCTTGTTGATAGTTGTTCTTTTTAGCTGGCTGACTGAGCTATTGGCTTCCTTTCCTTTCTGTTAGGCTGTGTGCTATGTCTCAGGTGAATAAGTACTGGAATTTGCATATGCGGATGATGTATTAGATAAACACTTCTGTTTCTCTACATTTGGTAGGCAAAATGATATCTGTATAATCTCCCAGGCAATATCTTACAAATGGCCTTCTGGCCATATGTCTGTGTATCACTGCGGCTCCACGCCCTCGCTCCTTTGGCATTTTTTTCTTAACCTCTCTTTGCCCTCAGTTCATTCAGTCTCTTTCTGTATTGAACCATGAGAAGTTTGGTACCGATGTATTTCTCTTATAATTGTTATTATAGCTTGGAACCTAAGTGCAATCGCGCGTTGGAGTAGGTCAGAAAAATTGTTTTCAGAAAATAATTTACGTATAATTCAGGATATTTTTCTGCTCTCTTTGATACATGAAGATGCTTTGCACTCTGGTTCCTATTATAGGAATGCCATCTGCACCAAGTAATAGCTTCTTGTTCCTTTTTCATTGAATATAGCAAAACCATCATCATCACCCCCCACATACACACACACACTCAACAATATTTTGTACTTGGCATTTTTCAATCTATGCTCTGTTTTGAGTGCATGTATAACAATTTTACAACTAACAATTTTAAAGTACATTATAATTTACAGGGCATTTTTATATCCATTAGTTCACTTTATTGTCCAATGGCTTTATGAGGAAGCTGTCATTAATAATCCATTTTTATAGCTGAGAAAACATGTGTGACACTCTCTAATACTGATGGTTAATTATATAACCATTCCATCTCTTTACCTGTCCTTTAAAAAGTCTGAATGCATAAGAAAATGATCTCTTTCCTATCATGTGATTTCTTTTTTTTTTTTTTAATTTTATTTTTATTTATTTATTGGCTGTGTTTGGTCTTTGTTGCTGCGTGCGGGCTTTCTCTAGTTGCAGCGAGCGGGGACTACTCTTTGTTGCAGTGCACGGACTTCTCGTTGCAGTGGCCTCTCTTGTTGTGGAGCACGGGCTCTAGGTGCTAGGCGTGCTCAGGCTTCAGTAGTTGCAGCACATGGGCTCAATAGTTGTGGCTCTCGAGCTCTAGAGCGCGGGGCTCAGTTTGTGGCGCACGGGCTTAGTTGCTCCACAGCATGTGGGATCTTCCCAGCCCAGGGATTGAACCCGTGTCCCCTACATTGGCAGGACCACTGCACCACCAGAGAAGTCCCCCTACCATGTGATTTCTATAAATATCTTCTCTACTTTGTCAGAATAAATCTTTTTTATTATATTTTGGTTTCATTTCTTCTGTACTTCCATTCTTTTCTTGGTCTATTTCTCTTTTAGGTCTAATCACAGGGTCGTTCCCTATCTTTTGGAAACATCACTAAATTGCAGAATAATAATGATGCTGGTATTACACGTTAAATAGTGTTTTCAGACTTCTTTCACACCTATCTTCACAACAGTTATCTGAGGTAGCAGAACAAGTGTAAATTGCTTGTTTTTGTAGATTAAAAACCTGCAACTCAAAGTGTGAGCTAAAGTTTTTTGTTTGTTTGCAATCACAAAAGTAGGAAGTGTTTGCAACAGGAATGCTTCTTCTGTCCTAGTCCAGGGCCCTTTCCACTGCTGTTGTGATTCTGTATCGTGCTTCCTGGTATAGTATAATATACTCTCATATCATTTTCTCTCCAGATTTCTTTCATGCTTTCGTATTGCCCATCATTTACTTAGAATTAAATCCAGAGTAGCAGTTTCTCTTGTTGCTTTGTCAATGCTTTGTCAAGACTTCCTATAAAAAGAAATTGTCAACAAAGCAGGTCAGTAATTTGCCAGATGCTCTGTACTTTGCAGAACAAGTCTTTGAGCAGCTGTGCACATTCAGTGCTCTTTTGCTCTTGTGTCCATTTTGTAGTCTGTGTTAGGACTGTATCGTATACAGATTGGTGTCCTAGGGCTCTGTAATAAATTACCACAAACTGGGTGGCTTAAAATGAGAGAAATTTGTGCTCTCATACTGCAGGAAGCTATAAGTCTGAAATCAAGATATTGGCAGAATTGATTCCTTTTTTGAAGCTCGGAGGGAGAATCTGTTGCATGCCCCTTGCCTAGCTTCTGGTGGTCTCTTGGCTTGTAGCTACGTAATTCCAATCTCTGTCTCTTTCTTCATTTGGCTGTCTTCCCTCTAGTTCCGTGTCTTCGCATGGCATTTTCCTCTCTGCGGGTGTCCGTCTCTGCGTCTTTTTTCCTCAGCTTATAAGGATACCAGTCATATTGGATTAAGGGCTCACTCTATTCCAGTATGACCTCATGTTAACTTACATCTTAATTGTATCTGTAAACACCCTGTTTCCAAATAAGTTCACATTGACGGTACAAGGGGTAAGGACTTCAACATGTCTCTTTTTTTGGCAAGGGGGTTGCACAATTCAACCCACAACAAAATATGTCCTTTTCTTTGTCTCTACTTTTATTGTTACCCATGTGGTGTGTTTATACACATACTTCCTGTAAATGTCTATAGAACTAAACTTGTTTATGGATTACCATATATTATATTTCCCCCACATGATTGATATAGATACACATATATTTCATTCATGTCTTAATTTATCTTTTTTTAAAAAATAAATTTATTTATTTATTTTTTGGCTGTGTTGGATTTCCGTTGCTGCGCGCAGGGTTTCTCTAGTTGCAGAGAGCGGGGGCTACTTTTCATTGTGGTGCGTGGGCTTCTCATTGTGGTGGCTTCTCCTGTGGAGCACAGACTCTAGGCATGCGGGCTTCAGTAGTTGTGGCACACGGACTCAGTTGCTCCATGGCATGTGGGATCTTCCCAGCCCAGGGATCGTACCCATGTCCCCTGCACTGGCAGGCGGATTCTTAACCACTGAGCCACAAGGGAGGTCCCTAATTTATCATTTATTTTGTAATAAGTCAGTGAAGTTGTATTTGCTGCTTTATATTCAAATTTCAGTTATCCAGATCTATTAATATTACAAACATTCAAGGCAATAACAACTGTTTATGTAATATGGACTTTGTCTTATAATTTTTCTTTTTTATATTGCCCTTTTATTATTGCCCTTGGTGTCAAGATTATGTTGGCTTTATTAAAATGAATCTTGGAAGGGAAATATATTCAGTGTTACGTTGTTCACATGTTCAATAAAACTTACTTTTAAAACCACCTGAGTCTGGTGTTTGCTCTCCCTTTTCCTTCTTTCTTTATAAGTAGTAAATGTATGGCTCAATGAATTTTCACAATAACTCCAGGTCAAAAAAGTAAAATATTTTTAGCATCCCTCTTATTTCCTGTCACCTCCCTGAAAGTAACCAGTGTCTTGATCAGCCTGTCAAACACTGTAGTCTAATCTGTTTTGTGCTTTGTGTATTAAAGTCATGTGGGGTGTGTTCTTTTGGGTCGACTTGCTTTCACTCAGCATTATGCTGGCTTCATCCATGTTGTTGCAGGTGGCTGTAGTGGGTTCATTTTCATTATACTATAGTATTCCACTTATTTATTTCATTATTGATAGATACTTGATTGCTTCCAGATGTTGGCAATTACAAATTTTACTTCTGCGAACATTCTTGTACGTGTCTTTTGGTGCATACATGGTGCATATCTGTTGGTATATTTTCTTAGTTGCTGAGTACACATTAGTAGATACTGCTAAATAATTTTCTAGTAGTTCCTGTTGCTGCGCATTCTTCCAACATGTGGGATTGTCAGGTTTTTAAAAACTATTTGAGACATTCTGGTCGATGTGCCATTTTGGCTTTAATTTGCATTTATCTGATGACGAATGAAAGTTAGCACCTTTTCATTTGTCCATCCTCTTTGTGAAGTGTCTGTTCAAGCCTTTGCCCACCCTCTCCTTTTTTATTGGATTGACTTTTTTTCTTACTGATTTATAGGAATTCTTCATTTATTATTTTGGTTACAAGTCCTTTGTTAAATATATATATTGCAAACATCTTTTACTCTGTGGCTTGTCTTCTCACTTTCCTAATGGTATCTTTTGATCAACACAATACATACTTGGTTTTTTAAATTGTCCAATTTTTCCTTCATGATGAGTGCTTTTGGCGATCTGTTTAAGAAATATTTTTTACCCCATGGTCATAAAGATAACCTCTTTTTAAAAAATTTTATTTATTTATTTATTTATTGGCTGTGTTGGGTCTTTGTTGCTATGCGTGGGCTTTCTGTAGTTGTGGAGAATGGGGGCTACTCTTCATTGCAGTGAGTGGACTTCTTATTGTGGTGGTTTCTCTTGTTGCGGGGCATGGGCTCTAGGCGCACAGGCTTCAGTAGCTGTGGCGCACGGGCTTAGTTGCTCTACAGCATGTGGGATCTTCCTGGACCAGGGATCGAACCTGTGTCCCCTGCTTTGTCAGGTGTATTCTTAACCACCGCGCCACCAGGGAAGCCCAAGATAGCCTCTTATGTTATCATATAAGTACTACTTTATTTTACCTCTTATATTTATATCCACAGTTTACCTAGAATTGATTTTTGTGTATGGTGTAGGTAGAAATCAAGATTCATGTTTTTTCTTTTAATTTAGATATCCAGTTGACCCCACCCTATCTCTTTTTCTTCCTTGCTTCCTTCCTTCCTTTCATTTTCTTTTTTTGATAAACTATTTTTTCTCATTGTTTTACAGTGCCACTTTTGTTATAAATCAAGTATCTGTTTACGTGTGGGTCATTTCTCAATTCTCTGTTCTGTTGTATTGGTCTGCTTTTCTCTTTTTGCACCAATACCACAGTCTTCAATCCTGAAACTTTACAAAAATCTTGATATCCAGTGGAGTAAGTCCTCCCATCTCGTTGTTCTTCAGGATTATTTTAGCTGCTGTTGGCTCTTGGCATTTCCATATAAATTATAGATGCAGCTTTTCCATTACCACAAATCTTAATAAATTTATTAAGATTTTGCTTTAAGTCTTTAGATTTAAAGTACTGCATTAAATCTATAGACCAATTTAGGGAGGATTGATATCTTTAAAATTTTCCATCTTCCAGTAAAAAAAAAAAAGGCATATTCTTAGTTTTCTATGAATTTTTCTTCAGTTTACCATGAATTTTTCTTCAACTTACCTCTCAGAGTTTTATAGTCCTCTGTGATGAGGTCTTACACATCTGCATTATATTTATTCCTAGTTACTTGATATTATTTGGTGCTATTGTCAATGCTGTAATTTTCTTTAAAGTTTCACTTTCTAATTATTTGTTCTTAGGATATAGATATACAGTTGGCCTTTTTATAATTCACCTTATATCCAACAACTTTGCTAAACTCATTGGTTAATTCTAATAATTTATCTGTAGGTTCTTTTGAAATTTCTATGGAGAGGTTTGTATCATCTATGAATATTGACAGCTTTATATCTGTTTGATAGAAATATAATCACATTAGTGGTCCAGCCACTATGGAGAACAGTATGGAAGTTCCTTAAACTGAAAATAGAGTTGCCATGTGATCCAACAGTCCCACTCCTGGGCGTGTATCTGGAGCAAATTCTAATTCAGAAAGATATATATGCACCCCAGTGTTCATAGCAGCACTATTTACAATAGCCAAGACGTAGAAGCAACTTAAATGCCCATCAGAAGATGAATGGATAAAAGATGTGGTGTAAATATACAATGGAATATTGCTAGGCTATAAAAAAGAATAAAATCATGCCATTTGCAGCAACATGGATGGACCTAGAGATTATCATACTAAGTGAAATAAGTCATACAGAGAAAGACAAATATCATATGATATCACTTATGTGTGGAATCTAAAAAATGATACAAATGAACTTATTTAGAAATAGACTCAACAACATAGAAAAAAAAAACTTATGGTTGCCAAAGGGGAAAGGTGGGAGAATAAATTAAGAGTTTGCGATTAGCAGATACAAATTACTATATATGAAATAGATAAACAGCAAGGTCCTACTGTATAGCACAGATAATTATATTCAGTAACTTGTAATAAGCCTTAATGGAAAAGAATATGAGAAAGAATATGTATATATATGTATAACTGAATCACTTTGCTCTACACCAGAAGCCAACACAACATTGTAAATCAATTATACTTCAACGAAAAACAGTAATAAAATTGGTAAAAAAAAAAAAAATCACATTGAAAAGTAAAAAGAAACTGATGAATTTAATTTTAATAATATATTTTATTTCACTAAATAACCAAAATATTGTTATTTTAACATGTAACAATATAAAATTATTAATGAGATTTTTACATATTTTTTCATGCTAAATCTTCTAAATTTGATGTATTTTACATTTACAACACATCTCAACCTAGAGTAGCCATGTTTCAAGTGCTAAGTAGCCACATGTGTCCAGTGACTATAGTTTTGGACAGTACAGGTCTAGACAGTGGGACAGACTCTTTTTTTTTTTTTTCAGACTCTTTTTTAACAAACAATTGTTATATGTATAACCTTCTATGCTGTCACTGGAGAAGCTTCTCCCAACTTGGCCATGTATAAGTGCCAGGGAGTTATTAGATTTTCAAGGAAGGTTTTACTGAAAGGGTATCCTTTGAATAATGTCTGAAGCTACGAATATAAATTTGTCAGGTGAACAAAATAGGCGAAGAGAATAACATGTAAAATTGTGACGTTATGTAAGAGTAGAACTGGTTCAGAGACTTGCCCATATTTCAGTGTGGTTGGAGAATAGGTAATTATGTGAGAGGGGAAGGTGAGACCAGCCCTCAGTTCATCACCAGTTCCCTATGTTATGTGTAATTTGTCAGTAATGATGGTTAACATGTTCCTTAAGATGAGTTTCCAGAAGTGTAATTACTGAATCTCATGGAAAGAAAAAATGTAACCCTCGATACGTATAGGGAATATCAAGGGTCTGCATTAATTTGCATTGCTCCTAGCAAATATGCTGGTTTCAGTGCATACTCAACTGCAGTAATTAGGGCACTTTTTTGTCCGTTACTTTATTTTACCTTTTGAAAAATCTCATAGACTTTATTATTATTATTTTAAAATTGAAGTATAGTTGATTTACAATGTTGTGTTAGCTTTTGGTGTACAGCAAAGTGATTCAGTTATATATATATATTCATTTTCATATTCTTTTCCATTATGATTTATTACAAGATATTGAATATAGTTCCCTGTGCCATACAGTAGGACCTTGTTCTTTATTTTCTATATAGTAGTTTGTATCTGCTAATATCAGACTCCTAATTTATACCCCCCCTTTCCCCTTTGGTAACCATAAGTTTGTTTTCTGTGAGTCTATTTCTGTTTTGTAAATAAGTTCATTTGTATCATTTTTTAGAGTCTACATATAAGTGATATGTGATATTTGTCTTTGTGTGACTTACTTAGGCTATTATAATCTCTTGGTCCATCCATGTTGCTCCAGGTGGCATTATTTCATCCTCTTTTGTGGCTGAGTAATGCGCACGCGCGCGCACACACACACACACACACACACACACACACACACACACACACACACACACACACACACACCCCCACACCCCCACCCACCCACCCGCTCACCCACCCACAGCTTTATCCATTCCTCTGTTGACATTTAATTTGCTAAATAATTAGTATATTTTTAATGTGCTAACTTTGTTGTATTAGGCAGTTTTGTTGTTGTTGTTGGTTACTGGTAAGGTTTCTTTCTTTCCTATTTTTTTTTTTGGCCGCACCACACGGCATGCCGGATCTTAGTTCCCTGACCAGGGCTCAAACCTGTGCCCCCTGCAGTGGAAGTGCAGAGTCCTAACCACAAGTCTGCCAGGGAATTCCCAGGTTTCATAATTTTTTCTTATTAACATTGCTATATTACTACCATCTATCTCTCAGATCCCATTCAGGCTTCACCAGTTGTCCCAATAACATCATTTACAGCAGAAAGATCCAGTTCAGAATCAAGCATTGCACTTCAGTCTTCCCTTTTCTTTGAGGAAACATCCTTGACATTTTTGAAGATTATAGTTTGGTTACTTTATAGAATATCTCTCCCAGTTTGGTTTTGTCTGTTTCCTCATGAGGAAAATCACTTCTCATCCTACCAGGTGGTGCAGGACTTTGGTTTGTCTGATTGTAAATGATGTTCATTTTGATCACTTAATCAAGATGGTGTCTGCCAGATTTCATTGTTGTGACGTTACTTTTTCCTTTTGGAATTAATGTGTATTTTGTGGGCAAGTATTCTGCAACTATCCCATTCACTATCAAACTTTACATTTGTCAGTATTGCTTTATCATTTCTTATTTAATAGGTTATAGTCCATGACTATCTTTGTTTTGATGCTGAAATTATCCCCAATTTGGCTAGTGGCCGCTCCCTCAAGCTAGATCCTATGTCCTTTCTTAATGCTTGATTTTATTTTTTATCTTTATTTACCCCAGTTTTATTGAGATTTCATCGACATATAACATGCTGTTAGTTTAAGGTGTACACATGATTTGATGTAGTATATATTGCTAAATGATCACCACAATAAGTTTGTTATCAGCCTTCACCTCACATAGTTACCAAATTTTTTTCATGTGATGAGAACTAAGATCTACTTTCTTAGCAACTCCCAAATATGCAGTACAATGTTGTTAGCTGTAGTCACCCTACTGTACATTGTATCCCCAGAACTTATTTATCTTATATGTGGAAGTTTGTACCCTTTGACCACCTTCATCATTTTCTGTCACTCTCCAACCCCACTTCCAGAAACCACCGATCTATTCTGTTTCTAGGTGTTTGATTTTTTTCTGTAAGATTCCACATGTAAGTAAGATCATACAGTATATGTCTTTCTCTGAATGACTTATTAAACATATCATAATGCTGTCAAAGTCCATCCATGTTGTGACAGATGGCAGGACTTCCCTTTTTGTGGCTGAGTAACATTCCATCGTGTACATATACCACGTTTTCTTTATCTTCCATCTGTCCATGGACACTTAAGTCCTATATCCTTCTGTTATGTCTGTCATTCTTTGAGCACTTTGTCGCTCTCTGGCACAGGATATTCCAGATTCATCTTGTGTTTTTTGGGGCTGTAATTAGCCTATTACAATTCTCCAAGGAGCTCTGGTTCCCTTTATTGGAGAATGGTGTTAGAAGCCAAGATTTGGGTGCGAGCTAGTTTGTACCATTGAGGGAGGGGGGGTAGTTACTGCTCCCAGGCCCTCTCAGTAGACAAATTTGCAGAACTGGGGAGTGTACTTACGTATTCCCCCCCACCCCGCTGCAGACATTTATGCCTGTCTCTCTCTTCATTCACTTCATTTTTCTCACATAAAACTATGTGGTGGCTACAGCTGGAACCTGGGTCCTCTGCACAGGAACTCTTGTGCGGATCTTTACAAGATGGTCAGTGAATTCCTGATATGGAAACTTGGTGAACACTGTCTCTTTCCAGAGATCAGGAGTGAGATAACTGTAGGTCTTGGCATCAAAAGTGGCCTTGGCTGGAAAAGGAAAAACAGGAGAGGGTTGGTGAAACCCCAGTTGCAGGCGGAAGCTGTTGACTCTTAGGAACAGAGAGGCCACTGTGGGCCAGTCTGTCGTGCGTTAGGAGGGCCTTCCTCTCCCTTTCTGAAAGTAGGCCAGCCACACACAGCATGTGATTAAGTGGAGCTGAGAGATATGTCTCTTTTTAAAAATCCATTAGTTCACCCACACCTCCAGTTTCAGTCCACAGGGTTCATTCTAACATTTTCCTTTTCCGTGTTTGTGTCTCTTTTCTCTTACAGAGAGAACTCTGGGTCCCCTTTTCCTTAACAGATTTTATTTGATGAATCCCCTTTATATGACAAATCTCTTTCTAGCTCTGAAGGCTTCCACGTGGAGATGCCCTCCTCACCCTGCTCAGACGCTCACTCCCCCTGCCGGTCCCCGTGGTCACCCTGCTCACTGCACTCAGGCTCCACCATCCCGTGCAAGCTGGCCTTTTGTGTGGATGTGGATGATCTCCTCACAATTTGTGCTCAGATACCCAGCATGCTACCCTCTGTGTGAGGCGCGAGGGCTTCAGTAGTTGCAGCATGAGAGCTCAGTAGTTGTGGCTCGCGGGCTCTAGAGTGCAGGCTCGGTAGTTGTGGTGCACGGGCTTAGTTGTTCCATGGCATGTGGGATCTTCCCAGACCAGGGATTGAACCTGTGTGCCCTGCCTTGGCAGGCGGATTCTCAGCCACTGCACCACCAGGGAAGTCCCCCTTCACATGCTTTTTTCTCTTTTCTATAGATGCTGTGATGTGGATGTTGATTTCCTTCATTTCTCTATTCCATATCTCTTGAATTTTCTTTCTTATTTTATCTCTTCCTGATGTCTTTTGGCAGAGTACCTTAAACCTGATATTTTAGCTTATTAACATGCTCAGCTGTATCCTTCCTGCTCTTCAGTCTATCCATCTATTAAACTTATTTCAATGATTATATTTTTCATACCCAGTATTTTTATTTGCTTCATTATGATATTTTCTTTCTGCTTTATGTCTAATATAAAGCTTTCTTACTGAATTTATTTATTTTGAACTTTTATTTTCTGTTTTTCTCCTGTAAACTCCTACGTCCTGAGGAATATTAGCCACTTTGGCTCATGAGCTATACAAGGAGGGGTGCCTCGTTTCTGCTTCTCCTTCTGGGTTTACAGAATGAAGTGGGAGGGTTGAGTGTGGGAGATGACTTACTCAGGGTCACTGTCGTGTGGAATCCCTTCCCAGACTGCACTTTTCAAGGTCTGTTTCCCTTTATTAAAACCACCTAGCCCATGGAGTATGGAAAGAGGTGGTGGGAAAAGAGAAGTTGTGAACGTGCAGGGACCACCCAGTGCTGTCCATGTGTGTTGTAAACTACTTCCCCATCAGCTGGCTCCAGTGCCACCCATATGTTATCCTGCAGCCCTGTGACAGTTCTAGGCTTGCTGACAATTTTCCTGCTTTGCAACTGCAATTGTCTGTTTAAGACAATGTTGGAGAGAAAAATATTTGCCAAAATAACTGTACCACACCCTAACTTCCATCTCTAGTGTTTGGTCCTTGTCTGCTCTGCCTATTTTTTCACCCTACACTGGGACCAGATTTCCTTATGTCATCCCAGGGATTTTTATCTGTATGTGAACACAAATGATTTTTTTTTTTTCTTTAGAGTAGGTTCATACTATACATGCTATTCGGCAACTTGCTGTTTTAAAAATGGCTGATTATGTTGATTGACTACACAGGAAGATAGTTTGGGTTCAATAATAAATAGTTCTAAAGCATACGTATGTGTGTGTGTGTGTGTGTGGTTTTTATATCCCTTTTATACTGAAGTGTATCCATATTATTGCCTCATCATCTGAAGTATAATTGTAAGCTAGTAGTAGGGTAGAGTGTAGTCATTAGTATTCTATGAAGTACTTAGCCATTTCCCTCTTTGGTTTTTTTAGTTTCTTAACAGCTTTTAAATATTATGATACTGAAATAAATATCTTTATGGACAAAGGGTTTTCCATTTGTAGGATCATTTTCCGGAATGGATATACAGAATGGATCAAATAGATAAATAGGTTAAAAAGATCAACATTTTTAATTCTTAACCATGTAGAGGAGTGCCTGGAACATTTTAGGCTTTCAAATAATATTTATTGGATAAAATAATATTTTTTAAAAACTGGTTTTTAATATGGATGTACCAATTTTCATTCCCACCCACGATATGAGATTGTCTATTCTCCCACACCATCTTATGCTTAAATTATTTTGATGATTTGATTGTAATCAGAAGATTTCTCTATCTTAAAAAAAATTGCTATCAGATGAAATAGCTAAAGTCTGTTTCTCTTTTTATTTTCACCTACTCGATAAATGGACACGTGTTTTCTTACAGGACTGAATTTGCTCTTAAGGAAATCATGTCCTCTGGAGGTGCTGAAGATGACATCCCACAGGGAGAGAGGAAAACCGTTACAGATTTTTGTTACCTTCTGGATAAATCCAAGCAGCTGTTCAATGGGTTAAGGTTAGTGGATTCTTGATGTCCTAGACTTTTATCTAGTTCTGTATCTTTTTTTCCCCATGGCTGATGTGTGGTAAGTTTCTGGGAAGTTATGGATAGAATGTTATATAAAAATCTATACTAGAATTGATCGTGCTTTTTTTCTTTAACGCTATTTCTTCCTTTTCAGATGAAAAACAATAGAAGAGAATAACATATTGTTTTACTCAAGTTGAGAGAGCTGTTTTGTTAGATGGTCTTGTACATGTTACTCCACATCATACCTGTTTTGCATCTGCTATCTAAGGAGCCTGGGATGCATATACATGTGAACCTGGGCCACTCTTCTGTTACATTTTCTGTATACTTGTTTATTTGCTTATTTCTTTTACTCTTTCTTTCTTTTTCTTATGATGAAGTATCTGTTGACTAAAGTAATGATAAAGTTTTCTAAACAGTTATGTGTGCCCTGACTGACTGCTAGCAGAAGCTATATGCGATTTTGTTAAAATGTGTCTTTGATTGTGTATTCTTGTGCGTGGTGGATAAATAATCTTGTACCATTTTGTTTTATTTAAATGGTTTAACCATATTGCAGTTCATGAAATTCTTAGGGTATTGACTTCTTTCAGACCCAAAGCTCCATTAGCTTAGTTTCAGTCATAAATACAGTAAAATTCATGCTATAGGTAAAATACTAAGGATAAATAGGTTTTTTGGGGGGAGAAACTATATAGAAGTGAATAATTGTAAAGATAGTTGTTTTTATTTATTTATTTGTTTGTTTGTTATTGAAGTATAGTTGATTTACAATGTTGTATTTAGTGAGTTATTTTTAATTTGCAGTTTATTTCTGGGTGAAAATGCAATCTTTTCACATATTTTGTAATTGTATTCTACATCCTTATTCAGAATTGTACTGGCAGAATTTATTTTACAGAATATATCTTTAAAAAAAACATTTACAATTGTAAAGGTAATACAGGGTCATTAAAGGAGTCCTCCATGACCATTCTGTCTAAAGCTGTGCTTTCAGTCACTTTCTCAGCTCTATATTCATTTAATTTTCTTCGTAAAAGTCATCACTACCTCATATGATTGTATTTATTTGCTTATGATTGTCTTCTAGGAGGAGGAACCTATGTGTCACTGTTCCTCTACTACCTAAGCCAGGGTCTTGCACGTTACTGGTGCTTCACAAACATTTGTTAAATGAAGGATTCCAAAGACGGTGTTCTTAACTCCTACACTCTGCTGCTTCCTGTTTTGCGCTACAGAAGAGGTCTTTGAGATCAGCCTTTTCTTTTGCTTTATAGATTAATTACACCTTTTTAAAGAATTATATTCTTTCATAATTATAATTCAAAAGAAGATCCCAGTACGCCAGGTTTTGAGTCTTTTTTTCCCCCTTGAATGTTGTAGAACTTTTAAATTGCATAGAGTTTTTTTTCCTTTGTTCCCCTTTATTATCCAGGTATATTGTGTTTTTTCAGTATTTACTTGGCCCCCAGTATATGCCACATTCAATATTGGGTACAGATAATTTGAAAATAAAACTAACAGTCCCTGACCTCAAATAATCTGTGAGGAAATTATAAAAATATGAAGAAAAAAAAAAACCAAACAAAGCCAAACCCACGGCCACATCCTATTCAATGCTAGCCTCAGATTTACCGTATCTGTTAAGCAAATTTCCTGCATATCTCCATATGCCTGTTTATTAAGGCAGTAAAAAAGTTAAAATGTTGGTAGATTTAAAGAATAAGAAGACATTTAAAAGTTTGCATGAAAATCCCCACTGTAACTTCTGACATGGCTCCCAAACTCCTTTTTTCTCAACTCTTAAAACATTATCATAGGTATAATAACTCTGACATGATCTTTATAGTAACATGCATCAGTACTATGTTCGTTTTATTAGACATTAATATACCATTGTACAAATTTACCACATTTTGTTTATCCAATCATGAGTTGTTGGATATTTAAGTTATTTTGTACTTTTTGGCTGTTTTGAGTAATACTGCATGAACATTTGTGTACAAGGTTTTGCGTGGACATGTGTTTTCAGTTCTCTTGAATATATACCTCGGAGTGAAATTGCAGCCTCATACGATACTCTAACCTTTTGAGGAACTTCTAGACTGTTTTTCAAGGGGGCTGTACTACCAGCAATGTATGAGGGTTCTAATTTCTCCACATCCTCACCAGCACTTCTTATTGTCTGTCTTTTGATGATAATTATCCTAGTATGTGTGAAGTGGGATCACATCATGGTTTTGATTTGCATTTCCCTGATGACTAATGATGAGCGTGAGCATCTTTTTTTTTCTTTTTCTTTTTTGGCCATGTCGCACGGCATGTGGAATCTTAATTCCCTGACCAGAAATCAAACCCGAGCCCCCTGCAGTGGAAGAACGGAGTCTTAACCACTGGACTGCCGGGGAAATCCTGATGTTGGGCATCTTTTCATGTGCTTATTCGCCATTTTTATGTCTTCTTTGGAGAAAATGTTTATTCTAATCCTTTGATCATTCTAGGTTTATTTATCTTTTTATTTTTAAGTTGCAGTTATCTTCTGTATATTCTAGATATAAGTCCCTTATAAGATGTAATGATTTGCAAATATATATTTTCTCATTCTGTGGGTTGTCTCATCAGTTTCTTGATACTGTCCTTTGAAGCACAAATGCTTTACTTTTAATGAAGTCTAACTTGTCATTCTCTTTCATCACTTGTACTTTTGGTGTCATATGTAAGAAATCATTGCCTTACCTGAGGTTACCGAGATTTACTCCTATGTTTTCTTCTAAGAGTTTTGTGGTTTTAGCTCTTACACTTAGGTCTATGAACCATTTTGTGTTAATTTTTGTGTATGGTATGAGATATTAGGCATTTCTTTATCAGAAAACATATTTTTTCAATTGATTATTATATTTCTTCCATTTTTTTCTTTCTTCTTGCTTATTTCATGTTCCTCTTTCCTTGTTCATACTTATAATGCTTAGATTGAACTTCCAATTTAAATTCTTTGTAACCATCTACTCTCTTTTGATTTTTCATCTCTTTTCTTTTTCTCAGCATTTTTAGAAAATGTCTTCAATTTGTCCACCATATGCCCAACATGTTTCATCTTGTCATTTTGTATCAGTGGTTTTTGCTATACTGCTTTTTAAAAAACTAGATATTATGTATTTGATCCAAAGTTTACTAGCTTTTCTACCTATATATTCAAATAAGACAGACATTAGAAATTTTGATGTGCTTGTGAATGGAAATTATTTTTTTTTAGTATGTCCGAGAAGCATATTGAATTTAGCAGCGGCATTTCTCTTCTTAAAAAGAATTATTTTCCTAATCTGATTCTGATTCATAAATGAGTCATAAAGTTCAAGTAACCTCCTGCTGGAGACTCTCTGCCAGACTCAAATCACTCTGTGACTGCTGTAACAGTAACAGTGACAGAACACATTTCCACATAGCACTCTACAGTTTATAAATCACTTTCAGGTACATCCTTTGGCCGCATACCAAAAATACCTGTTACCTAAAAATGAATCATTTTATTTCACCTTCTTTTTCAGTGTTTTGGTTGTGTAAATATATTTTACCAGCTCAAATCTGTTCTCCTTTTGATTTTTTCTTTTTTTTTGGCCACGCCATATAACTTGTGGGATCTTAGTTTCCTGACCAGGGCTTGAACCCAGCCTGTGGCATTGAAAGCGCTGAGTCCTAATCACTGGATCACCAGGGAATTCCCTCATTTTGATTTTTTTTTTAAAGTGCCATTTTAACTATAACACAGATTTTATTTATTTTTAAACTAACTGCAGAGTAAAATTGTGTCTGTGGAAATAGTAGGAAACCCTAATACACGGAAAATTGTGTGAGATCTAAACTTAAGGACTCTTTATTCACTGTCAGAGAAATTTGTTATAATGCTTAGGATACCTCTTTCAGTTTAGTTTTTGAGCACTTAAAACTATATCGGGTTCAGAAATTAATCCTTTTCATACAGCACAATATCAAAAAAACAAACAATCTGATTAAGGAATGGTCAGAGGATCTGACTGTTATTTTCCCAGAGAAGACACACAGATGGCCAACAGGTACTTGAAAAGGTGCCCAACATCTTTAGTCATCAGGAAAATGCAAATCAAAACCATAATGAACTACCCGCCGCCCACCTGTTAGAATGGCTATTATCAAAAAGACAAAAAAAACACATGTTGGTGAGGATGTGGAGAGAAAGGAGCTCTTGTGCACTGTTGGTGGAAATGTAAATTGGTGCAGCTACCACAGAAGACAGTATGGAGGTTCCTTAAAAAGTTAAAACTACCATAGGATCCAGCAATTCTACTTCTGGGCATTAATGCAAAGAAAGTGAAAACACTAACTCAAAAAGATATATACACCCCCATGCTCACTGAAGCATTGTATACAGTAGC
The DNA here is from genome assembly GCF_030028045.1 of Hippopotamus amphibius kiboko. Classification (NCBI taxonomy): domain Eukaryota; kingdom Metazoa; phylum Chordata; class Mammalia; order Artiodactyla; family Hippopotamidae; genus Hippopotamus; species Hippopotamus amphibius. The sequence continues at coordinate 10,598,477 of NC_080187.1, forward strand.
CAAGATATGGAAGTAATGTAAGTGTCCATTGACGGATGAATGGATAAAGAAATATCCTTCAGCCATTAAAGGTAAAGGAAGTCTGGCATTTACGAGAACCTGGATAGACCATGAGGGCATTATGCTTAAGCGAAGTAAGTCATGCAAAGAAAGACAAATACTATATGATCTCACTTTATGTAGAATCTGAAAACAACAGGGGTTTCCTAGGTGGCACAGTGGTTAAGAATCCACTTGCCAGTGCAGGGGACACAGGTTCGAGCCCTGCTCCGGGAAGATCCCACATGCCGTGGAGCAACTAAGCCCGTGAGCCACAACTATTGAGCCCATGTGCTGCAACTACTGAAGCCCATGAGCCTAGAGCCTGTGCTCCACAAGAGAAGCCACCCCAATGAGGAGCCCATGCACTACAATGAAGAGTAGCCCCCGCTCACCACAGCTAGAGAAAGCCCATGCGCAGCAACGAAGACCCAACACAGCCAATAAACAAATAAAATAAATAATTTTAAAAAATAAAAATGAAAACAACAACAACAAAAACCAAAACAAAGGAGACAACCGAACTCATGGATACAGAGGACAGATTGATGATTGCCAGAGGCAGGAGTGGAGGCAGGGATTCAGCAGGTGAGGAAGGTTAAAAAGTGCACACTTACAGCTATAACATGGATATGTCATGGGGATATATATACAGCTTGGTGGCTATAGTTAATAATAATGTATTGTGTGTTTGAAAGTTGCTAAATAGGTAGATCTTAAAAGTTCTCATCACAAGAAGAAAAATTTTGTAACTATGTATGGTGATGGATGTTATTGTAACTTATTGTGGTCATTTTGTGATATCATTTTTTAGTAAATTTATTATTTATTTATGGTTGCATTGGGTCTTCATTGCTGCGCATGGGCTTTCTCTAGTTGTGGCGAGAGGAGACTACTCTTCGTTGGGGTGTGTGGACTTATTGTGGTGGCTTCTCTTGTTGCAGCGCACAGGCTCTAGGTGCACGGGCTTCAGAAGTTGTGGCACGCAGGCTCAGTAGTTGTGGTTCGAGGGCTCGAGAATGCAGGCTCAATAGTTGTGGCGCACGGGCTTAGTTGCTCCGCGGCATGTGGGATCTTCCTGAACCCAGGGCTCGAACCTGTGTCCCCTGCATTGGCAGGTAGATTCTTAACCACTGTGCCACCAGGGAAGTCCCTCATGATATCGTTTTGACCTAGAAAAGTAGGTAAGCAAATCCACCAGGATTTATTTTCAGTGTTTTGTGTGAAGGGTCCCCTTCATTTTAAACAAGCCTTAATTATTTATACAAAAATTGTATCTAGGGTGAGTAAAGTATATATATTCTCTATATGCTTTTGGGTTTTTGTTTATGACGGATGTGGCTAGTGGCAATGCAAGTCTGTAGTTTACTGAGAGATCAGTACTTTGACTCTTCCTTTTTCTTTTCACTTTTAAAGAAAACTGATTTCACACACAAACACAGAATAATATAGAACTATTAAAAAGATGTCAGTGGAGATATAAATGAAAAGTTGCCCACAGTGTATTGTTAAATTTTAAGAAGCAAATTGTGAAAATAGCATGTTTTACATGATCTTGTTTTATCAGAAATTCTCTATTAAACTTATGTTCTATAAACCATATTAACTCTTAGTGGGGACTCTTTGCACTTAGTGCCCAGTTTGGTCCATTTTTTTCTCGGGGGCTGATTTTCTCAGTGTCTGGTGCATGTGAGTGTGTGTATTTTCTGTGCTTGTTTGTATAAATGAAAGTGTTTTGTTCAGCATTAGGCCTCGATTGGAAAGCGATCGGAAGGTCTCTCTTGATCAGCTCTGTAAGTCTGTGCTAATTGCACATGGTGGTGGGTTGGAGGGATGTGTGGTATTCTTCCCCACACTATTCTCCAAAGAACCTCTTTGAGTTATGAGAATTAAACACCTCTCTGCTTTCAAGCATTGATGTAATGTAGTTTTTGCACATTTCTTTTGAAATAGAAAAGATTCTTTGGGAATAATTAAAAGAAGTTATTTTTTTGGTTGTCTCCTTCCCCACCCCCCATATTTGTGTTGGTCTGAATAGAAAACAGGTTCACAGTGCTTATAGAGAACATAATATATTGGTAGTGGTAGTGGACCAGCTTTGGAACTTGGGAAAAAACGGGTGAAGTGGGAGTCCAGCCGGAATAGCACCAGCTTTTAACAGGGGGCCTGTGCTTCCCAGCCTTCCTTCACTGTTAGTGCTTACCTTTTGGCTAGCTTTCCTTTGTGTTTTCTCTTTCTTTCTTGAGTTCACAAACTGGTTATTAAACTTATTAGTGCAGTGTAATGTACTTGCAGAAAAGTACACTTATTATAAGTGTATTTTTTTGCAAACCAAACACATCCATGGGTTTGTACTTGGACAAAGAAATAGAACATACAGCATGGCAACAACCCCCTGTATTCCCTCACTTGGGCTTTTTAACTGTTCATGAGCCCAGTGAAAATGTGCGTTTCAGTGTATGAAAGGCTAGACTTTCTATGTAATGTCTTATTTGGATACAATAAACTTTCTTTTTACTCTTGAAGGTGTATCTTTTCTTCTTATACTTATTAAGCTGTTCATCCAAGTTCTCAGAGCCTTTTCATTTTCCCAGCCATGAATATCTTAATGGAGTATTTTTCCTGACAGAAAATACCTTCTTATAACATGTGCATAATAATCTCTTCCATCCACTCACTGTGTAAGAAAACATAGTCCAGAGAATGAGAAATGGATCAAATGAATGGCGTTTTGCTTATAATAGCTCTTGCATGTAGTTACAGTAGTAATGAAGTGAGAATGATGTTAGAAATAGCTTTGAATAATGTCAGAAAATGATCAAAAGCCTAAATGCTTGCAGGGTTCTAGTTACCATGGTGACTAAGACTGCCGAAGCAGAATGGAATACTTGGTGGGATTATATAAGGCAACATCTTGAGACATGTATTTAAGACATGCAGCTGTGTCTACCAGTGATATCCATGACTTTTGAAACAGCATTGGCCTCCAAATCAGTAGTTATTTGACTCCAGAGGAGCAAATACACAAAGCCAAAATAAATGTTGGAAGCAATAAATAAACTAATGAATATACATATAGTAAGAAGTGCACCAAAGTGAAGTGTATTGGTCTTAAAAAAAAATAATGGCTGAAATTTTTATTAAACATGCTCCTTATATTTCAAAGTAAAGAAGAAATCATCTACAGTGCTTTCTTCAACAGCCTATTTTTAGGATGCCCTGATTCCTATATAGGAAAGGATTACTAAGAAATTAACAGTTTTTTCCACCGTCCCCTTTCTCCCCTCCCTAGCTCTCTTTTTCCTCTCCCATCCCTTTTCCTTCCCCTTTCTGTTCCTTCTTCAAAAAATTAATGCTTTCCTAGAGGCAAAGTTCTGCGAACAGGTAATAATAAAGTATATATTATTTCAGAGGTAATACCCTAAACTATCTGTACAAGCTTGTGGTGCCTACTTTCATTTTATGTGGTTTGCTACTCAAAACAGTTGCGCTTGCAGTTGAGGTAGACTGCCACCTGGGTGCAGTAGATGTCGTGATTGCATAATCTAGAGGCGCACTGACTGACAAAAGTTTAATGTGAGCCACAAATGTGATTTAAAATTTCTCTAGTAACCAAATTCTAAAAACGTAGACAGAAAAAAGTGAAATTAATTTTAAGTGTATTTTATTTGATCCAATAGATCCAAAATATTTTCTTTGAACATGTAATCAATACAGAAAAAAGTATTGAGATCTTTTACATTTTTTTATACTGAATTTTTGAGGTACACTGAATATTTTACACTTTCACACATTGCAGTTCAAATTAGACACATTTCAAGTACTCACTAGCCAAATGGGGCTATTGGCTTAGGAAGAATTCCTCCAACTTTTAGCTTCTGTTCTCAGGATGGTCCACTGTGCTTTCCAGTAGATGCATACTGGCTGTTTGGGGGGTTCTCTTCTTCACAGTCCATCCTCTGTCCCCATTGTTTCTTCTCTCTCTTCTTGCACAGGTGCTGATAGCCGGCAGATCTTCTGGCTGTTGGTGATTTGTTCCCACCCACTTGTATTTTGGGATTCGAAGGCTGCCTTATCATTCCTATGTTAGTTTGCTATCAGAACAAAATACCACACACTGGGTGGCTTAAACAACAGAAATTTATTCTCTCACAGTTCTGGAGGCTGGAAGTCCAGGGTCAACATGTCAGCAGGCTTGGTTCCTTCTGAGGCCTCTCTCCTTGGCTTGCAAATGGCCATTTTCTTGCTCTGTCCTCACCTGGTCGTCTCTTTGATTATGTGCATCCCAGGTGTCTCTCTGTGTGCCCTAATCTCCTGCTTATTAGGACACAACTGAGTTTTTGACTTGTTGTCAAAACAAGTTAAAATGTTGTTGTCAACAGCATCCCGAGAGTGAGCTCCCGGAGAAGGACTTTACTGACGTAGAATCAAAATCTAGGTTGTTTTTCCCTATGGTAGAAAGGAGAGAGTATTAGATTACAGACTCTAAAGGGTTATGAATTTCAGTCATAGCTCAAAAGTTTACTGGCCATGAGTTCCCAGGCAACTCATTTAAGCTCTCTCATCCTCGTATGTGTGTGTGTGTGTGTGTGTGTGTGTGTGTGTGTGTGTGTGTGTGTGTGTGTGTGTGTATTTATATGTATTACACCTACCTGTGCTGGGGAAGCCATGCGTTTTAGGACCGGACTAAGGAAAGAGAATCCAATGAAAGACACGGTTAGAACAGAAAGAAGAGAGGAACAAGATGGTGAGGAAGTGGTGAGCCACGTCATTGCCATAGAGGGGACTGATATGAGGCCTGGAAAGTGGCTGTTGAACTTGAATTTTATGTGTTGGTAGGCATCAGTGATCTTAGTGAATTCAGTTTAGTAAAGATGGTTGATTTATAGAAACTTGGAAGAAACTTCCTGTGTTGACATTTCAACTCTTCATTTGAAACATCTCTGAGAAGTAGGTTTAATCATTTGCACTACACTTCTTCCTATCAGTCTCCCAACTTTAGTTGGTAGAGTTGAGGATTTGAAAAAAGAGTGAGATTAGTGTTGTGCTTTCAATTTCCTCTGAAGACTTGGTAAAAGGATATGAGCAGCTAATTTATAACATAGGTGCCTTTGCAAAATGTGAAATATAAGGTCCTTTGGCTTATGGGATAATTCACACAGCCCCATTTAATTTAATTCCATGGACCATTAATTTCTCATCTCTACTGACAGTAATGATGACCAAATGATATATTCAGAGTTTAAAACTAGAGTCAAGCTCTGAGTAGTTGAGGAATTTATCTAAAACTCTTTATAAAGCACCTTAGTTAATTGTGGACTCTAATCATATTAGAGTGGCTTGTATATTAGCTTCTGTGATACGTTTCACTAGAAAAAAGGTGATAATGGGACTCACCCTTTAGGAAGTTTTTTTGTTTGTTTTTGTTTTTTTCAAAAAACTTAAACCCTATTTTGAAAAAGAAGTTGCTCTCTTTACAGCAGACTCTTCAGACTGGAGAAGTAGATGCTCTAAATTTTTTTAATGAAAATAGTGTAGAATTTAGTCAACATTGTTCGTAGCTGTAAGTCAGAAAATACTTGTATGTTACAACTTATGTTTGGAGCCTTGTTCTAACCTTTTAGACCTTCTTTTATGTGCTTTTAGCCCTCATAGAAAAGTCCCTTCCCCTAAAACCCTTTCCACTGAACACCTGAAGTTTTATAGTCATGAAATACAATACTGAGTTCTAATTCTGTTTTCTCCCTTAACAAGATATATCACTGAGATTTATTAAATGGTCAGTTTTGGAAATGCAAAGGAACTTGTAGGCAAATGCTTACTTGAAAATTTCCCTGGAGACTTTACATAGTATCTTTAAAGAAGCACTCAAGGGTTGTCATTTCTCGTGAAGTTGATGTTGCAGCCTAATGCTTTTATATAAAATACAGTCTTCCTAGCAGTAGCTACTTGATAAGAGTCTTAAAGATTCTAGCAACAGCTTCAATTAAAAATAACTGATTAGCTCTTCCTAATGCAGCCTCTTACTAGAGATCCATGGAGACATAAAAAAGATAAAAACTTGCAATAAATGTGGAAACTAGTATCTATAGTTAACCCATTCTGTAATCTGAAATGTTTGTATTTATTGTAAAGATAATGGAAATAGATTTAAAACTGGAGTTACTAGCTCATTCTTGTAATGTAGTGTCGGAAATTTTTGGGTAGGAAAACCTTTTGCTTTTTTACTCATTGTCTTAACATCTGGTACAGAAATGCAAATCTTCTTTTACTCATTAATTCCATTTACAGAAATTTGTCTTTTACTCATATCGCATAGCTGTTCAGGTTTATTAGTATGAAGATGTTTATTGCAGCATTTTCATGACAGGGAAAAACTGGAAGCAGTATAAATGTCCATCGGGAGGGGATTGGTTAAATAAGTTGGTTTATTATGTACTACATTATACACAGTCAATATTGATATAATTCTGTATGCATTAAAGAAACCTGCTATATTATTAAATTAAAAAAGCATGTTACAGAACGTTACATAAAGTTTGATCCCATTTATGTAAAATAATAGAAAAACTGACATTTAAATTACATGAAAATGCATTTTTAAATTAATTTTATTTTATTGGCTGCGTTTGGGTCTTTGCTGCTGTGTGTAGGCTTTCTGTAGTTGCGGAGAACAGGGGCTACTTTTCGTTGCGGTGCTCAGGCTTCTCATTGCGGTGGCTTCTCTTGTTGCGGAGCACAGGCTCTAGGTGCATGAGCTTCAGTAGTTGTGGAGCGTGGGCTCATTAGTTGTGGCTCGTGGACTCTAGAGCACAGACTCAGTAATTGTGGCACACGGGCTTAGTGGCTCTGTGGCATATGGGATCTTCCCGACCCAGGAATCGAACCTGGTGTCCCTACACTGGCAGGCAGATTCTTAAGCACTGTACTACCAGGGAGGCCCTGAAAATGCATTTTTTAATGGTGGTTATTTCTGGGGACTAGAAGGGAGAAGCAATAAGGTGTTTTTTATTTCTTGTTCTTATTCTCCTATCTGTATACTGTGTAGTATTTTTGTTTTCTAAGAGACATATTATTTTCAAAATTGAAAAAGAAAGGAAGACATGAGGTCTCTGTGATAGATTGTTTGTAAAAGTCACTTCCTTCCTCATACCCATGCCCATGAGTCATCTCCCTCTCACACTGACACTGGGCTTGGCCATGAGATTTGCTTTGACTGATGGGACAGTGCAAATTGATGCAGAGACTTGAAAAGAAAAATGCACATCGAAGCTGCCCTCTCTTTTGCTGCTCTTGGGATCCTTGCAACCGGCGTCCTGTAAACAGACCCAAGCTAGCCTGTTGGATGACGAGAAACACGTGATCCAGCACCTTAGCTGCTGGCTAGGCTGAACATCCACTACTAGCTGTCCACAGTTGCATGAGTGAGATAAGAAGTGTACCATGCTGTAATCAATGAATGATTATTATTCCTTTATAACACAAATGGCTTTTGAGAGTGCAACACTCTCAAGATTTCATTGGTTCTGTCTGTTTGATTCAGGTTAGCTTCCGTGTACTGATAGCCATACCCACAATATTTTGAGACACTTGCCTCTCTCTTTTCTAGACTCTATTACAGAAACCTTGAGCTTATCAGGTTTCTACAAGACAGCCTAATCCTTAGATTCTTTCCCCAGATCTATTTTGTCCCCCTGAAAGAATATGTCAATACTTGGGGCCACTTTCATAAATTTCATGACAGGCTTTAATGAAGAGATTTTGCCCTGGGGATGAGACTGTCCTAGGTGGCATTTATAGCTAGCATTTCTCAATTGGGTCTTTTACACTTATGCATTAGAAATTGTTGTATTTTTCAATCTTGAAAGTTCTGGAATTTGTAGATTTCCTCTTTTCCTTTTCAGCCTTGCTTGTAGCTAGTTCTTTTCTGAGTTTATCTCTTTCTCGTATTTTGTTAAGTGTGCCTAATAGCATACTCTTTCCCAGCTTCTTTGTATAAATCCATAAGTTCATTAGTCTCATTATTTGCTTTCCAAGTTACTTCAGGCAAGTGCAGTTTTGCCACTGTACTATCTGTTAGCCTTCAGTAACAGTTACTTACCACTCAATCCCAATGCCAGTGTCCTGTGTGTATTTCTTTTTTTTTTTTTCTTCAAGTTTTTAAAAAATTTATTTTATCGAAGTCTGGTTGATTTACAATGTTTTGTTAATTTCTACTGTACAGCAAAGTGATTCATTTAATACATATGTATATATACACACACACACACATTCTTTTTCATATTCTTTTGCATTACCACATGAATTTCTCATGGCAATAACCAGTCCTGGTACCGGTTTCTGTACTGGCTTTTCCTAAATAAGGCTGCTGCAATAACTCCAAAATTTTAGTACCTTACTACAGTAGAGATTTATTTCTGGCTCCCGTGTTAGCTACAGGTTGTCTGCAGTTCTGAGGCTCCATTAAATGTGTCTCACTCTGTGTGCCAGGCTGAGGAGCAGCCCTTGGTCTAAGGTCAAAGCGAAAAGTAAAAATGCTGAACTGTGTCATGACTCTTAAATCTTTTCCTCAGACATGCCGTACGTAACTTACAATCAGATTTCATTGGCCACAGCAAGTTATACGACCAGGCCCAAGGACAAAGATGTGTAGTTTCACTTACAGGGAAGGGATAGAATAGTTGAGAACAACAATACCACCTGCACGTCCACTTCTAGATTTATTCCCTAAAGTAGTGTTTTTCCAAGTGCTGAGTTCTTAGCTGCAGACAAACATGTGGAAGTTATCAGTATATAAGTGAGTATGAAGAAGATCACCCAGGGAGAGTGGAGATAGTGTTAGGGAGAGGCATCTACAGAGGAGACTAAGAATGAGCTGTCAGAGGTGGAAGACAAGAAAAAATGTGTCCTGGACCCCTGTGATAGAACTATTTCTGCTCTAGAAATTGTACCTTTTTTCTTTTTTTAAAGAAAGCCTGAATGCAGATGCTTTAAATCTGTCCAGTTTGTGTCATCACAAGACTTAATTTCCAAGTAGCGTAAGAGATTGAAAATGAATATATGTTTATTTGTCATTACAGAGATTTGCCACAATATGGGCAGAAGCAGTGGCAGTCCTATTTTGGAAGAACTTTTGATGTTTACACCAAACTCTGGAAGTTCCAGCAGCAGCATCGGTAAAGGATTTTTATAGTTAAAGGAGAGTGAGGGTCCATTTTCTATTAGTCACAGTTTTGACCTTTACTACCTCAGTGCTTTTTGTCTCTTAGTGTATTTTAATATATTTCATCTTTGTGACCCAAAGGAAAACGAATTGATTTTTTCCCTATTTATTTAAAATTTTCAAATATAATATTTTCTGATTTTTAAAGACTATTATGTCTGAAATGGTTCAAATTAACATAGGTAGGCATATTTGTGGTTTCACTCTAAAACAGGTGTTGTTTATTGGCCAAGGCTATTTGGGGTGTGTTGCTTCTCATTTTCATGAACATAGCTCTGAGCAGTTTATTTTTATATTTCAACCTACTTTAAATAGACATTTAATAAATGCTTTTTGAATTTAATTGAATGATTATGTTGAAATCTCATGAAAAATTCATGAATTTCAATTCATGTATTCAAAATTTCATGATGAATTGGGTGGTATTTTATCCTATTAAATTAACAGATTTGGTTATTTTTGAAATTTATAGTCTTTTATTTCTATTTTCTTATCTCCTATATAAAACAGACAAGTCTTGGATAATCGGTATGGCTTGAAGCGGTGGCAAATAGGGGAAATTGCTTCTAAGATTGGGCAGCTATACTACCATTATTAGTAAGTGAATTGCAAATGGGAAAAACAAAGCATTGTCCTGATTTAAACACAGCATGCAGAAGTATGCAGCGATACTTACTTGGTAGGAGGGAAAACTGAGGAATTTCAAGTGAAATCCTCATAGTTCAGATCATGTTGATCAAGACAATATTTTAAAATGACCTTTCTATCAAAGGCTCACCTTCTGAACATTTGGTCAGATTCATCTGTAAATTTAAAGGAGTATGATCTTGGTTTTAGATAAAAGATAAATACTGAATGAATTTATGGTTCTTAATGGCTTCACTTGGATCTTAATACTGTACAGAGACATATTATACCTGGTATGTTTGAATGAGTGGTTTTCAGGAGGACACTTTAAAACTCATCCTTGTATGATATGTGTGAAAGGTTGCATGAAGTCAATAAAGATACTTTTGACTATATCCTTAGAGTAGTATCATCTGTATAGTCCCACTCATGAGTCAACGAAAGAAGAGAGCTCCTTTTAGGACCTGTATATCTCATCATCATTAAGTGATATCAGGTATTTCATAAAAAAGGCTTGGACCATTTGTAGTTTAATAGGCCAGAAAATTCCTTCCTCTCCCTGTCTTTTGGCATGCCACCCAGATTCCCACTATTAAAATCACTCTCCCTGGTAGAATGTTTTCTTAAGAAATCCCTTGTAAAACTAGAAATTTTATTGTATGTCAACTGTACTTCAGTTAAAAAAACAAACCAGAAATGTTAAATAGAAAATCCAACTCATCAGCATCCTATGAAGATTAATATGGATTAGTCCATTTCTGAGTCCTCTGAGAAAAAACTAAAGAAATGAGTCATAGGACAAATGACTGTATGGATTTGGGGAAGGTCATGAAAGGCCTGGTCCCGGGTGGAAAGATTTAACTGAGTGGAATGCTGTTTGGAGAGGCCTTTCAAAGAATGAGAATAATGGGTACTTTGGGTTGCCATCAAAAAAGGCTTGGGAGCGGTGGGGGAGGTATTTTGTTTTTATTATCATTATTATTCTTTTTATACATTTTAAGGGTAATATGATTATTGCTTTGCTGATTCAAATTTAGGATAGTCATTCCCATCCCCTGGAGTAGAGGAAGAGAGGAATAATGGTAAAGTTTGTGACACTGTCAAATTTAAAGATTTTCTTTCTTTCTCATAGCCTGCGTACATCTGAGACCAGCTATCTGAATGAAGCTTTCTCCTTCTACTCTGCCATCAGACAGAGATCATATTATTCTCAAGTCAATAAAGAGGACAGGTATGCACCTACTGTTTTTAAAAAGAGGAAGATAAAGCACTCAGAATTTTTAAGTCTGTGGAAATTACGCAGAAAAGCACACATTTGTTTATAACTTTTATTCATTTAATGGGCTTTATTGTGTACCTGCTATATACTAGGGCTTCTTAAGCATCTGGAGACGCATTACCTAAAAGCAATAAATATTACAGATGCTATAACAGATGTCACAATACCAGGGTAGAGTCAGAGCACAAAGGAAGGGTGGATTATTTCTTTATGAGAGATTTGGGTCACGCAAAGTTTCATAGAAAAGCAGCAACTCCAAAATGAGGCTTAGCTGATACCTTAGTTCTGTTCAGTCTGTGTCGTCTTAGTTCATATACATTCAACAGCTGTTGATAGCTGTCATGTAGGACTAAAGAAAGTGCTGTAATGCTGTTTGAATTTTCTTTTATAAATCCAGTACCATTTTACAGTTGTATAGCTCCACTGTTAGGGAAAAAAAAATCATGTAGAAGTTATTCATCCCCAATAATAATCTGTTGAGCCCTTATCATGTATGGTCCATGCTTGGGTGGGAGGAGGAAAATGAAAAGAAGCTGGACGAGTGTACTCCTTTCCTTTTTGATGATTACCTTTTCATGGGAGTCCCAGACATATTTGGGCTATGGTTAGATTCCAGATGAGGATGCCATTATTGAAGAAATCAGGTATCTGCTGGAGAATCTTTATTGCTAGCATTCCAGGAATTGTTGGAATATCTGACTCTTCTTTCTACTCCCAGCAACAGAACTCACTATTGTTATATAAGTGGAAAGATTGTATTCTCTTAGAAACAGAAAAAAACATAGTTTTTACTTATTTTTCTAGAGAACACTTTGTGGTTGGCTATCATAGGCTTTCCAGCTAAATAGCAACATTTTGGGGAAAGCCCCACTCTTGTAAATCCCCTTCATTCCCTTGCAAATCTTGTTCAGACTTGTCTAGAGGAGTTTGCTTGAAACAAGTAAGGTGTGTGGATGCTGAATTCTACATTTTTCCCCAAGTCTCTTTGGCATTGCCCTACTTCATTCTTCTATCAGAAGTTCCATCTAATTACTTTCAGATTTTCTTATGATTTGCTTCATATGCTTTCACTGTAGATGTATTTCCTCCAGCTCCCTTCTTTTTGCATTCATGTTGTACAATTTGTCTGAATACTTGGTAAGATAAATTATATGTCTAAAAAAAAAAAAGTAAAAGGGCTATGTAACACTGTATGAGTATGAAAAATACATATAAGCAAAGAACTATTTTAAGCAATAGTATAAAATACCTTATATAATTCAGTTTTCTGCATTTTCTACTTTGTCAAGAGGGAAATTAGCCTTAGGTTCCTTGGTTAAAACCCAACAGTTTGAGTTATTAAAATCATTTTCTACCCTAATAGCAAACACCACATATGAATTGTTTTCTTGTGCTGCCTCCTAGAGCAGGGCAGGTGAACAGAGGTGGGATTATTTGGAACCAGGATGACAAAATCTCTTAGGGCACTCATTTAGAATCAAAGGACAATCCAGTCTAAAATCTTGACCTTGTTCCCTGTACCTTAGGAAGGATTTTGTTCAGTTGGTAGGTTGTTTGTTTCTTAGTTCACGCAGGGCAAGGGGGCCAGTCAAGGTAGCAGTTGGCGGCAGCTATTAAAATCAACAGCTGGTAGATTAAAACTAAGTAAGAAAGTATTCCACAATTTCACAGTTGCTTTCAAAGGCAAAAGTCTCTCCTCCAAAGGTCGGGTTCTCTCTGCATTGTCTTGTACCTAAGGATTATGTCAAAGCCAGGAGGGGTGGTACATTCTAACAATTACCAAGGTGACTGCCTATCACCAAACATAGACAGCTCTCAGAATGGCTCAATTCCGTGGCCCATCCTGTTTAGTGGAGGAGACATTAGCACATAATCACTTGTACTAGGAGCTTCAAACCCCAATGGTTGTAAATGACTGAGGCTGAATCTGGTCAGAGTTAGATGGGGAGAAGGTGAAGTTTCCAAGCACACAGAGGCAGAGGGGAGATGTTGCAGTTGGCCACCTGGAGCTTCTCAGGCAGATGTGTCAAGAGTCAGCATCTTACAAACAGCAGTCCTAGCAGCTTGGATAAGCCTGCAATTCTGGATTGCCAGAACTTTGTCAAAGAGAATTATGATGTCGCCTCTAGTGGTGACAGTATGGAAGGTTTTTAATAGTGGAAAATGTGAATCTAAACTTGAAGACCTTGACACCTCCCAGTCGTGTTGTTTGTAAGGAGGACTTGATTGTGGGCCTTTCCAGTGAGGTCCGCAGGATGACTTCTTCTGTAGCAGGCAGGAGGCCCTGGACCATCATTCAGGTTTTCAGGCTTGATAGGAGAGCCTCTCATGTGTATGAGTGGATAGCAGTTCAACACAGTGGTTTCCAAAACCTACCCACTTCTATATGTTTATTTAATACAGGGGTTGGCAAACTATAGCCTGGTTTTGTACTGTCTGGGGGCTTAGAATCCTTTTTACATTTTTAAAGCGTTGTGAAAAAAGAAAAGTTAAATATGCTATAGACACCACATTTGGCCTGCAGTACCTAAAATATTTACTGTCTGGCCATTTACAGAAAGTTTGTCAATCCCTGGTTCAATATATGTTCATGTAGTCTATGTTACATGATTGTATAATTTATTATGTAGATTCATAGGACCTGTTTTTTCTCAAAAATTAAAGGAATTGTCTTATTAAAATTTTAAGTATGAATTGACATCTACCTCCTTCTGTTTTGAATTCCACTTCTGACAATGCGTCAGGCTAGATAATCTAAAATACTATCTTCAAAACACCTAGGAATACTGGGTAAAAAAGATCAGTCATCCCTTTAAATGGACAGCTTAGCTGTCAAGAAAGTGAGAGAAATCCCTAGGTCATTAACCCTCTGACCTGTGCTGTGACAGCCTTGCAGGGGTGTGGTTGGTTTTGGTGACGTAAAGGCGCTTCTAAGGATTTCTTAAGAAAGAGGAAAATTGAAACTAAAAGGAAGGGATGATATACAAGGATTCATGAGAAAAAATTATTCCCTTGCTTCCTAAAAAAGCATGGACTTTATAAGTCAGTAATCTTTGTAATAATGGCTAATTGAGGTTATTAAGATAAAATGGGGCCAAATCTTGGATAGTAACATGAAAGAGGAAAGAAAACAAAGAATTAAACCATAGTAATAAGATCCATTTATTGTTCAGAAGAAGCTTTAGAGTAAGTAAATTTTGCTTATTAAAATATTAAGAAAAATATTTTTAAAGAACACAAGGAGAAGGTGTAAATTCAAAACATGTAGGGGAAGGAAAGTGAATTATGATCATTACAGTAAAAAGTAGGAAAGGAATATATATGAAAAAAAGTATAATCATAGTACAAAATAATAAAGTAGAAACAAGTCCAAGTACATTCTTAATCATAGTTAATGAAAGTGATCTACACTTCCTAGGGAAAAGTCAAAGATTATCAGTATGCCTTTATAAGAAAAATTAAGTAATATACTATTTATAAGAGGTCCTCCAAAGATGTAAGGTACACAGGGAAAGGTAAATGAGACAGATACTAAGGAGAAGAAATGCTGCTCTATTTATGTATACACTGTTTATATTTAAGGCAGAAAGTATTACTAAGGATGGAGCTTTACTTCATAATGATAAAAGGAAGAACTCAGGAAAATAAAAAAATTCTAAACTTGTATATGCCCAGTCATATAGCATAATAATAGAGCAAAAAGTGGCATATTTTTAGGGAAAAATTGACAAATGGTCACAAGTATTGTACATGGAGATTTTAATATAACATTTAATTTATATGTCAAGAAGAAAGCAACTATAAGATTTGAGTAACATAATTGAAAGCTTGTTCTAATGTGCATAAAAGTGCATACAATAAGCGGATGCACATAATTTTCAAGCTTATATGAAACTTTTGTGAAGTTGGCTTATATTTGCCACAAAAAAAAAGATTCAATAATTTTTCAAGTATATGTTGTCTAACCATGGTGCAATTCCATTAAAAATTAAGAACAAGGTCTTCCCTGGTAGCGCAGTGGTTAAGAATCTGCCTGCCAATGCAGGAGACACTGATTTGAGCCCTGGTTCGGGAAGATCCCACATGCCTCGGAGCAACTAAGCCTGGGTGCTACAACTACTGAGCCTACGCACTACAACTACTGAAGCCCATGTGCCTGAAGCCTGTGCTCCACAGCAAGAGAAGCCACTGCAATAAGAAGCCTGCGTACTGAAATGAAACTCTGCAACTGCAGAAAGCCCCCACACAGCAATGAAAACCCAATACAGCCAATAAATAAAAAGAAATAAATTACTTAATTAAATAAAATAATAGTAATGATTCTAAAGTTAAAAATCAATAAATATCTACATTATTAAAAAAATTAAGAGAGAGACATAGTTTAAAAAAATCATTATGTCAGTTAGTAGGCACGTTTCTAAATAATTCATGGGTCAGAGAGGAATTTAAAAAATTTTTATTATGGAAAATGCGAAACACAAAAATATATTGTTATTATTATATTTGGTTTTTTCCTTTTTTTTTTTAATTGAGGTATGGTTCTTTTACAATGTTGTGTTGGTTTCTACTGTACAGTAAAGTGGAGTTCCCTGTGCTCTACAGCAGGCTCTCATTAGTTATCTATTTTATACATACAGGTTATTAGTAATGTAGGCTGTGGAAAACAGGAAGTAGAAACTGGAAATGTCTGGTTTGAATTGATACGGGATAAGTTTGTTTGTTTGTTTTGGCCGCACCATGAGGCTTGAGGGATATTAGTTCCCTGACCAGGGATGGAACCTAGGCCCTCAGCAGTGAGAGCTCAGAGTCCTAACCACTGGACCATCAGGGAATTCAGATAAGGGATTAGTATTAAGGGTCAGGCGTGAGGAGGTGTAATATAGATTATAAACAGGCTTTGATAAGTTAAGGATGTGTGTTGCTACTCCTAGCAATCACTAAAAAACAGTAATGAAGAAGTGTAACTAAGAAGCTGATGGAGGATATAAAAGAGAACACTAAAATCTATTTGATTAGCTGAAAAGCAAGCAAGGAGGGAGCAGTAGAGGACCACAAACACAGAGGGGCAAGTAGAAAACAAATAGCAGGGTGAGAGTTGCAAACTCAGCCAAGGCTAAATGTAAATGGTCTGAGTTCCTGAGTATACATGGCAGAGATTGTCAAAGGAGATAAAAAGCAAGACTTAACTATATACTGTCTACAAAAGATGCATTACTATGAAAAGACAGGTACTTGAAAGTAGAGAGAGCGAAAAAGATATGGCATACAAATAGCAAGCACAAGTAAACTGATTTGATTATATTAATGTTACAAAAATAAGATTTCAGAACAAAGAATGATTCCTAGAGCTCTCTTTGCCTTGTATTTTCCTGCCTGTTGTCTTCTCGTCTTCCCTATAGTCTTAAACATGACTCTCTCTAGGAAGCCTTCTCTCACCCGAGATCCAGTCCTGTGAGCTCAAATAGCATCCTTTGTTTCTCCTATCATTGTAATATTTATTCCACTGTTTTAAGTATTTATCTGTCTCCTCTACATTTTAAATACTTTTCTGTCTGTAAGGTCTGTGAGGAAGGGACTGTCTATAGTTGTGTTTTTTTAATCATTCTAATCTAGTACTTAGCATAGTGCCTGATGCATCTGAGTTTCAGTAGGTACTTGCTGAATGCATATATGAATGAGCAATGTAATGAATCACTGAGTAAGAAATGTGTTAAAAGACTCTGGGTTCTATGAAGCAGTGTTTCTAACTGTGCGAAATAGGATCAAAGGAGTTTGAAAGCTATCAGAAAGTTAGAAAAATCAGAAAGCATATTTTCTTTTTTAATCTAATGAATGGTTTTCCATTTATCTCCCTTAGACCTGAGCTGGTAGTTAAGAAGCTACGATACTACGCAAGATTTATAGTAGTTTGTCTGCTTCTCAACAAAATGGATGTTGTGAAGGATCTGGTAAAGGTAAATGTACTTTAAAATAATTAAAATCCTAATCTCTCAATGTGTATGGATAATTTTTTTTTTTAACTAGATTTAACGTTAAAATAATTTTGATATATCTAAATCATTACAACTTTCAGAGTATGGTAACTTCTGACAAGGGTAATGATAAAAAATGTTTCCAGCTCTCATCATATTTCAAACACACTTACTAGAGATAATTGTCTTAATTCCTTACTTCTGTCCCCTCAGCTCATTTTACATTTCATCACCCATCAATGAATGGCTGGCAAATGCAAACAAAAGTTAAAATATTTAGTTTAAGAGAAAATAATTGAAAAGTTAGGTCAAGAAAAGTGTTTTACAAGGGTGTTGCGAATGAGCTTTGGTTTTTCCTCCCTTTAGTATGTCTGCATCACTCTGTCCTTCATTAACTCAGGTAATTAAGAGTGAACTGCATTCTAGATTCACTTAATATCTGTAATTATTGCATGCTACATTCTGGTTACACTCTGTATTCAGTTAGTGGTTTCAGTGGCATACTTCTTGATTATTTGGTGCTCAAGGATAACATGCTAGTTGTTTTTTTATTCATTGAAGTATAGTTAATTATAGTATTGTGTTATTTTCAGGTGTACAGCAAAGTGACTAAGTATAACATGCTAGTTTTGACAAGCCTTGTTCCTCCATCCCCAGTCACTAATGAGACTATTTCCAAAAGAAACAGTATGCTCTAAATCCGAAGAATTTATATTCCTTTTTTTTAACGTTAACATTTTGGGGGTTTCATGTTAAATGCTCGAGAGGAATCCTCCAGAAGGCAGGGCCATGCATACCATTTACACACACACACTTGGAGGGCCCCTGGGGCCCAGCAGTCCATTCACAGTAGGGACCAGGAGATGGAAGATGCCTCATCTGCTGGTTGCGGTATTACCCCCGCCCCCTACCCCAGCTCTTCTGCCAGAATTCCTCAACTAAATTTTATTATTAATTGGGCAGGAAGGAGGTCATGGGTTCATTCCTTCCCGACCCCGCGCCCCCCCCCCCCCCCCCGTTAAAAGAACGATTACCTCAGTTTTCACTCCTTAGACATAGATATAGCTACCTTTTTGGTATTTTGTTATTTTTTTAAGCAATCATGATGGATTAGGTGTATACTTGGTGTGGAAAGAGTATGACTTTGCCATGTGATTTGCAAATGGGTTGAAAAGCTACTGTGAGTGTGTTTTATTTTTTAATTTACACTATTAGAGTGATTTCCGCCACCCCCATGTCAGGTTTTTACCTTGCATGTACTTGGAGTATTTATTTCATCTATTAAAATGTTATATTTCTCAGAAAAAAAAAATTGGGGGGTTTACCTTTAAGAGTTTCCTATTAATAAAGTCATAGCTGTTGTAGCACTGGGTAGGTATGGGTCACTCTGGGTCTCTATGAAGATCTTATTGACGTGTGTCATTCTGGAGTTTTAGATTTTGAAGCAAGCCCATGTAATTTTCACTCTTTATTTTTGTTGTAATTGGGACTATATATTGATAATAATCAAACTTCCTTAACTATATCAGTTTCTGTCAGGAGTATCGTTCAATATAGCAATCTACTTTTTTGTTTTTTTCTATAACCGTTTTTCTTTGTGGTATTGTAAAATCAGGAACTCTCAGATGAAATTGAAGATTATACTCACCGCTTTAATACTGAAGATCAAGTGGAATGGAACCTGGTTCTTCAAGAAGTAGCAGCTTTCATTGAGGTCAGTTCTTGACAAGAAAGGTTGTCATAATTATGTAAGTAAATGTGTCTGTGGTATGCATTTTTATTGTGTGTATATGTCAAAAAGAAGGAATAGCTTCTTACATTGGCATTTTGTCTTGGCCATCAACCACTTATTGCTTTTTCTCCAGGCAGACCCTGTGATGGTATTAAATGATGATAATACAATTGTTATCACATCTAATCGCCTTGCTGAAACGGGAGCCCCATTGCTGGAACAGGGCATGATTGTGGGACAGTTGTCTCTGGCTGATGCACTCATTATTGGTAATTGTAATAACCAGGTAAAGAATTGTGAAAGCATTATGCTGAAAATTCACTTTGAAAAATAGTACTTTAGATTGTTACAGAATTATCATTTCCTTGTAAATATCCTAACATCCATTTGCTAGGAAACAGTTAATTAAATTATACTGTGTCTACACATGGATTGTATTACAGACATTTAAATGGTTTAGGAAGAATTTTTAATCACAAAAGAAGATATGTATAATATGGCAAGTGAAAATAATATGGACCTATGTAAACAGGATTATTTCATAAATGTTAAAATGTCTACATATAATACATATAGGCACAAGAAAGAGATAAGAAATTTACCAAGATCATAAAAGATTTATCTGTAAATAATTCAGCAAAATTTTAAGTGATTTTTATTTTCTTCTTTACAACTTTCTAAATCTGTATATTACTTTTACAATAAGGCAAAAATGGAGGAGTTATTTTTAAGTACATTTGTCAAAAGCACATTTCAACAATTTTTTCATGACAGAATAATCACATGATGGTGAGGATTTAATGAAGTAGAATTTTTAAAAAAATTTTATTAGCTTCTGCTTTTTATTACTACCATACTTATACTTGTGCCTAATTTGCTTTCTTTCTTTTTTTTTTTTTTTTTGGTTGCATTGGGTCTTTGTTGCTGCATGTGGGCTTTTTCTAGCTGTGGCAAGCAGGTGCTACCCTTAATTGCGGTGTACAGGCTTCTCTTGTTGTGGAGCACAGGCTTTAGGTGCTTGCGCTTCAGTAGTTGTGGCATGTGGGCTCAATAGTTGTGGCTCACAGGCTCTAGAGCACAGGCTCAGTAGTTGTGGCGCTGGGGTTTAGTTAGTTGCCCCACAGCATGTGGGATCTTCCCAGCCCAGGGATCGAACCCATGTCCCCTGCATTGGCAGGCCGATTCTTAACCACTGCGGCAACCAGGGAAGTCCCTAGAAATTTAATTTACTGAAAATTTTGAGATATTGGAAAAGTTACCAGTGAATACATTTTTCTATATGCATTGCTTACACAAATTTTAATTTTGAATCCTTCCCTTACAGCTGTCATTTTTGTTGTTGTTAACTTTTTCTTATAATTCTCCAATTTTGGCTTTTATAGAAATTAATTTGCAAATTTCTAAATTAAAACATTTTAATTTAAATTAAAACCTTGCCTACATGAAGTTCTATAGAAGTATTATTCAGAATGGAATAGAGGGCTTCACTGGTGGCACAGTGGTTAAGAATCCACCTGCCAATGCAGGGGACATGGGTTTGAGCCCTGGTCTGGGAAGATCCCACATGCCTCAGAGCTACTAAGTCTGTGTACCCCAACTATAGAGCCTGCGCTCTAGAGTGTGCAAGCCACATCTGTTGAGCCCATGTGCCGCAGCTGCTGAAGCCTGCATGACTAGAGCTTGTGCTCTGCAACAAGGGAAGCCATCGCAATGAGAGGCCCACATACCGCAACGAAGAGTGGCCCCCGCTCTCCGCAACTAGAGAAAGCCCATGCGTGCATCAGCGAAGACCCAACACAGCCAATAAATAAATAAATAAATTTATTTTTTTAAAAAATAGAATAGGAAGGACTTCCAGTGGGTAAGACTCAGCGCTCCCAGTGCAGGGGCCCAGGTTCAATCCCTGGTCGGGGAACTAGATCCTGCATGCATGCCTCAACTAAGAGTCCTCTTGCTGCAACTAAAAGATCCCACGTGCCTCAGTGAAGACCCTGTGTGCCACAACTAAGACCTAGCACAGCCAAAATAAATAAATAAATAAATATTTTAAAAAAGCCAGGAACCAAAAAAATGCCCACAAATTTATTGTAAATAGAGACACAGATGTAGAGAACAAACATATGGACACCAAGTGGGGAAAGCAGGGCGGGGGAGCATGGATTGGGATTGCCATACATACATTACTAATAAGAAAAGAAAAATTAAATTGTACACTTTAAATATATACAATTTATTGTATGTCAGTTATGTCTCAATAAAAGTTCTTAAAGAAAAAAAGGTAGAAACGGATACAGTTTTTTTTGTTTGTTTGTTTGTTTGTTTTGCCGTGATACATGGCTCGCGGGATCTTAGTTCCCCCACCAGGGATTGAACCCAGGGCCCTGGCAGTGAAAGCACTGAGTCCTAACCACTGGACCGCCAGGGAATTCCCAGGATACAGCCTTAAACATTATGTAGTGCCAAAATGTAATGAAGTGATTTTAAAGTGGGTCATAGTCATATTTCAGCCTGGCTGTTTTGCCAAAAGTTGGCATGTTTTATAGGATCTAGCATAGGTCTCTGTATTTACATGACTACTTTTTGTTTTTAAAAATACCTGTGGAGGGCTTCCTAGGTGGTGCAGTGGTTAAGAATCCGCCTGCCAATTCAGGGACACGGGTTCAGTCCCTGCTCCAGCAAGATCCCACATGCTGCGGAGCAACTAAGCCCATGCGCCACAACGGTTGAGACTGCTTTAGAGCCCATGAGCCACAACTGTTGAGCCCATGTGCTGCAACTACTGAAGCCCACGTGCCTAGATCCCGTGCTCCTCAACAAGAGAAGCCACGGCAAGGAGGGGCCCGTGTACCACAATGAAGAGTAGCCCCCACTCACTGCAACTAAAGAAAGCCCGCGCACAGCAAATAAAAGACCCAACACAGCCAATAAAATAAATAAATAAATTAATTAATTAATTAAAAAAATACCTGTGGAAATTGATGGATTGATAGAAGTATTGCTAGATGGAGAGAGATGTGATAAAGCAAATACAGAAAAATGTTCATGTTATAGGATCTAGCTGTTGAGCATATGGTGTCACTGTACAACTTTTTAAATTTCTGTCTTTTGAAACTTTTCATAATAAAATGCTGGAGAGTAAAATATCCAATGTCATCAGGTACACGTGAAAGTCAAGAATAACAATGTGATTAAACACTTCAAGGTCTGCGTACTACATTAACGGTCAGGTTTGTTTTCCTTGCAGGTTAAGTTCAGTGAACTAACTGTCGACATGTTCCGGATGTTACAAGCCCTGGAAAGGGAGCCAATGAATTTAGCTTCCCAGATGAATAAACCAGGAATGCAGGTGATCTTCCCTCTGCATTTGCAGTTTGCTGCTTCTGCTCCTCATGGAGTGCTGTTCAACAAGTGCCAAGAGTGTGAATAAAGAATTCTCCTGATGACACACAGGAGAAATAGATAAGCATAATGATAGTAAAAGTAAGGTATTTGCTGAGGAAGAGAGTAAAAACGGGCATTGATAATTCATAGGTCAAGCACGGTTTGTATAGTCATCCCTCTTTATCCACGGGGAATTGGTTCCAGGACCCCTGTGGATGCCAAAACTTGCAGATGCGCAAGTCCCTTAGATAAAGTGGCTTAGTGTTTACATATAACCTGTGCACATCCTCCCATATACTTTGAATCATCTCTAGATTACATATAACATCTAATAGAATGTAAATGATATGTAAATAGTTGTAAATACAATGTAAATGTTATGTAAATAGTTGCTGGTGCACAGCAAATTCAAGTGTTGCTTTTTGGAACTTTCTGGAATTTTTTTTTCCAAATATTTTTGATCCACGGTTGGGTGAATCCACGGACGCAGAACCTGTGGAGGCAGAGGATCAACTGTACGTGCATTGTTTTCTGTGTATAAATATAGGAATCAGCTGACAAGCCTACCAGGAGAGAGAACCCTCACAAGTATCTGCTCTACAAACCAACCTTCAGCCAGCTGTACACATTCTTAGCAGCATCTTTTAAGGTATATATCATCTGTATTTTTTACTATGTGGGGAAAGTGTGCCTTAGATGGAATCTGAGTCACTCTTCTCTTTGAATATTTGAGTCAAGAATTTAGGGAAAATATGAAAATGGAAACTGCCTTTAGAATGTCCTAATCATATCTGTTTTTGGAGTGGAAATTGCTTATGACATTTTATGAATTCCCCTGCCATTAATTAATGGGAATATTGATTAATTATCATTCTTCCTCCAGGTTTTTACTACTAAACTGCCTTAGGCATAGCAGTCAATGCAGAACTAAAAAACAGGAGCAGATTATATAGGTGTGTGCTGTATTCAGGCAGCTCTGGGAAACATTCTAGTCATCTGAAAGAATCATGAGTAGGGAATTCCTCTCGGTTTGTATAGAGAAAGGCACAGATAGAAGTTTATCTTTTAGACCTATAGTCAGGATCTTTACTTTTCCATTTTAAGTTTTCCAGAGAACATTCTTTAAATGATGGGGTTTTTGAAGCAGAAGCTGTCTTCAAAACTTTTGGCAGTAGTTACAGATTAATAACGAATCTTTGCTGTGTAGACAGTTATAAGTTGGAACTATCAAGAGTGACTTTTCTCTGGGAAAACCATTATATGTTAAATAAGGTTCTTGTTTTGCCTACAGCTTTAAAGTGTCATGGACTTTCAATAAAACTGTTGTTTTCTGTTTGTCGTTTTGTATATGTGATTTTCTTTAATTGCAGGAGCTGCCTGCCAATAGTGTGCTTCTGATTTACCTGTCAGCCACTGGCGTTTTCCCCACAGGTCGTTCTGATAGTGAAGGTACAATAAAGGAATGCTCCCTGTTGTGAGCAGGGCTTGAATTTTCTTTATTTTCTACAAGTCACTGGCCTGTAGCCCACAGACTATCTCAAGCTTTCTAGAGAGGCTCCCAAATTTGAAACCTGGTCTATTTGCTGAATTAGCACTCTTGTAGATACCCCAGTCTATTTTATTTGCTGAAATATTATATGATGAAGTTCAAAAATCATTAGCAAAGTAACATACTACATGCATGCCTCACTAACAGATTTGCTAAAAGCATACACATATATGAACATGGAATAACCAAGCATAATTATCTGCTTCACATCCTTGAATCTTTCTGAGCTTTTAGTGCTTTAGGGAATCTGTTCAGTGGCTTCAGTGTGGCTGAAAGTCTTGTAGAAATCAGTGCACTTTTGTAACTGTGAAAGTTCAAGTCCTTGACATGATTTTGTTTTGTGTCCTTTCTTCGGTTTTATGGATTTAATCTGTAGAATATTGGGATGCTATTTCAGAATAAAAACTTGAAAACTGTCCAGAACATATGAGTCCAGAATATATGAAATTGGTCAAAATAGATGAGTAACTTGGATGTAAACAAGGCAATTAAATCTTTATCTGGACAAAAAAATTTTTCTTAACATCCTTAACATTTTCCTCCTCATTTGTTTGTTGAAATTTGCATTCCTTTATACAATGCATGTCCCTGCCATCTTCCTTGCATGACCTACAGATCCTTGTAAAGTGTTAAAATGAAAACAAAACAAAATAATCTGTCTTTTCATTGCAGTGATTTTTTAAGGGATAAAATATAACACTTAAAAGTGATGCAAAATCATAAACTACTTTAATTTTTTGGTAATAAAGGTAGTAATTTTATTTTTAAATAATTATTTCCATGTCTTATAACATATACTATTTAATTAGATTTTCTGGGCCCCCACTTAACATATTGATTTCTTGTCATATTGATCTCGTTTCAAAGTACAGTAGGTACTAACCAAATGGTCCTTTGAGAGAGATTATTCCTAACATCTCACAGTCGCTGTTCCATTTACACAAGAGTTTAACTAACTGATAGGACCAGTGGGAAAAGGCTAATTCCCAAACAAGAACTACAGTGGTTGATATAATAGTAATGATAATGGATTTTTTTCCTACACTGATATTTGGCAATTCTTTTCTTATAAATGAAGTTTTTGTCAATGGGAATTTTTAAGTTCCATTCAAAAATTTCCCTACATTTTACAATTAGTGGCTCGCTTAAAATTATATTTAAGAAATTATTAGGACTTCATTCTGCAGCTTTCTTACTTAAATACTTTTGTTGAACCTGAGATTTTAATTTTGCTTGAAATGAAAAGATCATTTTGCACATCCCAGATTTCCATCCCCTTTTTACCCAGAATGTTTTTTTGTTTCTCATTAAAATCTGAATTGATGAAGATGATCTTTTAAAATGTTGAAACAGGCAACATGCTAAAATCATTTAAATGCATTAAACTAGAATGTTAAATTTTAAATTAATAAAAATGTTGTGTAATTATCTTCCACTTGTATCAATGAGAGATTCACCCAATACCTTTGTATTTGAACATCAGATCAATGTTACTCTCCAATTGAAGTCTAGGATTCTTCCTTTTGTTTTTATAGGACCTTATGATTTTGGAGGGGTACTTACTAATAGCAACCGGGATATTATAAATGGAGATGCCATCCACAAACGCAATCAATCCCACAAGGAAATGCACTGGTAAGTATTCTGGTATCTTCCCGATTATAAAAATTGTAGTTCTCTCTTATAACATATTAAGTGAAATGGGGACTATTTGCTAGTACTAGAAATGTTCCCTCAGACTACTATTCATAACATTTATCTGGATTCCAGCAATATTTCAGGCTCTGACTGTCTTAGGCAATTAGAATTGTTGGCTAATATTGATTTTAAAATTTTTCACTGAGTATCTATTTTATGTCAGGTACTGTTCAGTCACTGGAGATCTGTTCATTCAAGTTGGAGGAGACAATATATATGTACATAAATAATCAGTCAGGGCATGATGCATGTTAGAATCAATATAAAGTTTTCTCATATAAGGTTCTGTTGGTGTGACATAGCAAAAATGAAGTTAGCTGTACGATTTCAAGTAGATTTCATCCATGAAAGTTGACTCAATACGTTCACTACTTGGGTGAACATATTGGCTCTAGAATTTCCCTAGTTGAGAGAGAGCAGTCTCATTATAGAGGAAATTGGATTTGCTTGAAACTCTGTTCCTAATAGCACTTTACATAAAAACACAACTCTTCATATTAAAGAGTGGCAAGGGAGGACAGAGAGGGAAGTGTTTCAAATGGTATGTATAATAGCTAACGGTCGCCCGAGCCATATGTTGGTGGTTTAGTTGACCTTAGTAATAAATGATTTATATTAGAAAAACCTGTATTTGAAATATATTAGGGTTTGATTATATTGCTCATTGACACATCGTTTTGTATATTTATATTTACATTTACATTAATATTTATATACATACACACATTGTCTGCTATCCATGGGAAAGAGCACGCACACCAAATTTGCGACCTTAAGCAGCAGCTCTTGGGACTTCCTAGGTGGTGCAGAGGTTAAGAATCCACCTGTCAATGCAGGGGACATGGGTTCAAGCCCTGCTCCGGGAAGAGCCTGTGCACCACAACTGTTGAGCCTGCCCTCTAGAGCCCATGAGCCACAACTATTGAGCCTGTGTGCTGCAACTACTGAAGCCCACGCACCTAGAGCCTGTGCTCTGCAACCAGAGAAGCAACTGCACAATGAGAAGCCCGCACACCACAATGAAGAGTAGCCCCCGCTGCAACTAGAGAAAGCCCGTATGCAGCAGTGAAGATCCAATGCAGCCAATAAATAAATAAAATAAATTTTTTTTTAAAAAAAGAAAAAAAAGCAGCTCCCAAATGCATGTTACTGGACTTTAGCCTTTGGGTCTAGTAGGTCTTCTGTGGGCCAGTGAATCTGTATCTTTAACAAGCACCCCAGCTGATTCTGATACAAATGTCCAGAGGAAATGTAAAGAATAGTAAAAGGGGAGCCCCTGTTTATGGTCTGCATTATTAAGATATAGCTTAAATCTTTAAAATGGATATAGATTTTGAAAGACTTATTGGAATAGAGGTCTGGTTGTGTTATTACATCTTGCTTTTAGAACATGTTCTTAGATGGAACTTTTAAATACTAAATAAGTCCCTAAATGCAGACTTTTGAGATTTTCATGTTGTGTGTTTAATCTATCTTTAAATATACAGACTTCTCTTTAGCTTGAATATTCTTGGATAATAATTATGTCTGAATTTTTTTCTCAAATAAGACTGCTAACTTGTCTACTCCAGTAAATACAGACTTTTTCAGTCTTTTGCTTGATTAATCTTTGTTTTTCTCTCAGTTCTGTGACGAAAAGATGTGAGCAGACCGAACAGAGGAATAAGGTTTCTGAGGTTTGGCTGACAGAGTTGTACAGTCATTCATTGTTACTGTTGTTGTCTTCCCAGCCTTCATCCTGGAGATCTCTATCCCTTCACAAGGAAGCCCCTGTTCATCATTGTGGATTCGTCCAATAGTGTTGCATATAAGGTGAGTTGCATGAGCCCTATTGCACACCAGACACTACAGCACCACCCCAGGTAACCAATCTGAACATGTGCCTTTTTATTTTGCTTTATTTCATTTTACACAGTTTGTATTTAGTCTTTCTTTTCTTTTGAGGTTGTGCATGCTAGTCAGGATCTGGTGCTATGACTAGAAACAAGAAGAAAACGCATGAATGGACACTCAGTGGAAAATAATAAATCCTCCTGCAGGAAAAAAAAATTCAAGATTTCCAAGATCTCTGGTGGGAGGTTTATTTTTGTTATATAACCCAGAATAATTTTCTTTTATAGAGGTGGAGTAAATGGGAAAATTTTATTTTCTAGTTTTTAGACTTTTTCCCCTCTACACACTGAGCTACTATAGTTTAAGTAAAATTTCTATCCCATGTTATAGAGTTACATTCATTGAATATCAACACAAATTGTTTTAGGTGCACTTAATTTTTTTTTTTTAATTTGTGACAATAAGTAAAAAAAGATGACCCTGAATGCTGAAATAACTAACAGGGACTTACTGTGAAAATCCTGTTTTATATTTTGCTATTGAAGCAGTCGTTTTCAATGATTGTATAAAGAGTGGCAGCAGCGAGACATTTTAAAGTTGGATGTTAGAATTCAAACTATAGTAATTTACAGGAAAATGAAAACAGAATTTTTGAAGTCCTTTGTATGTGGTTGGAATATTTCATTAGTGGACAGTATGCTCAGAAATATGCCGAAAACACAGATCAGCCAATTAAAATTGTTTCTGTTGTGGGTGTTCGTATAATTAGATGGAGAAGCAAACATTGATAGGTTTATTTCAGGAGAGCAATAGAAATGTCTGGTAGCCGAGAAAGCTGACCCCAAGCATATGTTTTCCATCTAATTTTCATGCTTAGTTTCACTTTTTAAAGTCTGCATTCCAGGAGCATCCTACCCACCCTAAATTGTTCAGCATGTTTCCTGCTACCAATTTTGTCATATTGGATTGGCCAAAAAGTGCCTTCGGTTTTTAAGAAAAAATAAAAGACACATTTTTCATTTTCTGCAAGAACTTTATTGAACAACGTATTCACCCTTTTGTTCTACTCCTTCTGCCATTTCTCAGGCAACTTCATAATTCCATCCTCCCAAAACTTTTTATCTCTTTGCGCAAAGAACTGTTCCAGGTGCCTTTTACAGTCTTACAAGGAATTGAAATTTTTTCTGTTAGGAGAATTTTGTAAAGACAGAAATAAGTGGAAATCCAAAGATGCAATGTCTGGTGAATACAGAGAATGAATCAGAACTTCCCAGCCAAGCCGTAACAGTTCTTGCCTGGTCATCAAAGAAACATGCGGTCTTATGTTATCCTGATGGAAGGTTTTGTGTTTTCTGTTGATTAATTCTGGATGCTTTTTGTCGAGTGCTGCTTTCAGTTGATCTAATTGGGAGCAGTACTTGTTGGAATTAACCATTTGGTTTTCTGGAACGAGCTCATAATAGGGGACTCCCTTCCAGTGCCACCATATACACAACATCATCTTCTTTGGATGAAGACCGGCCTTTGGTGTGGTTGGTGGTGGTTCATTTTGCTACACCACGATCTCTTCTGTTCTACATTATTGTACAATATTCGCTTTTCATCACCCGTCACAATTTGTTTTAAAAACCGAACGTTTTCATTACGTTTAAGTAGAGAATCATGTGTGGAAATAAGGTCAAGAAGGTTGTTTTCGCTTAATTTATGTGAAACCCAAACATCAAAGTGATGAACATGACCAAGCTGGTGCGAATGACTTTCAGCGCTTGATGTGGGTATTCTGAGTATGTCGGCTCTCTCACGCGTGGTATAACATTGATTGTTCTCAATTAATATCTTGATTTGATCGCTATCAACTTCACTGGTCTACCTGACTGTGGAGCATCATCCAGCGAGAAATCTACAACACGAAACTTAGCAAACCACTTTTGACATAGTCAGTCAACACCTTCTCCATACGCTGCACAAATCTTTTTTTGCATTTCAGTTGCATTTTTACCTTTCTTGAAATAATAAAGCATAATATGCTGAAAATGTTGCTTTTTTTCTTTCATCTTCAGTATGAAAATGGCTACAGAAAAATTCATCAATTTTGATGTCTTTTTTTAAAATGCACACTGATATGACAGCTGTCATATACAGTCTAACAAAATTGTTTTGAATGGCATTAAAGACAACTTGAGTGATACTAGAGCCATCTTACAGAAAAAACCAAACAAACCTTTTGGCCAACCCAATACTTTCTTAAATTGTGTGTGTTGTTGTCTTTTTTAATCTTTTTGAGAGGGTGGGAGACTGCTGAATGGAAAGGCTTATTGGCTACCCCATTTAAACATAAAAAACCAGAAGATTCCAGGCATTTTGTGTCTTCACAGAATTAAAAAAAAAGCATTCTGTGCCTTTGTCAATGAAAAGGAATCATTTGCTACAGTTTAATGATGTAACAGAATGTGCTGATGCACCAGATCAAGTGTATTGCTTACTATGAGCTAGTGTGCATTTAAAGTATTTTAACAATCTGTTAATTTCTCTCAGTTTAATTGCACATTATTTGATACCATCTTTTATAATCTCAAGAATATCATTCATATTAGGTACCTGCTATTTCCAGAGTGTTATTTGAATGTAGGTTGAGTATTGAATGATGATTTTTAAAAAACACCACTGTGCATAATTGGAACTGTGTATCATGATTTAATTCTAGATTTCAATATTCTGACACCCATGGTAAGAGAGGAATAATAGGAAGATTTTTGTGTTTGTTGGTGTTGATGGCACATACAGTATCACTCCTCTGAAAAATTAAATTGTCAAGAACATACTGATCTTTAGAAATGAAATGGGGAGCCCATATGCAGTAGGCAAATCAGAGAAGACATAGACCAATTTGGTCTTAAAAAACTATTTAATGCCTTTGAATCAAGTGTGCAGTTCTCTGTGTTAACATATGAGAGTGTCTGATGTTTACTTTTCCCACAAAGCATGTAAAAAGTCTTAAACTATAATTTTACAAATTTCTAATGAAAAAGGAGAACTGGGTGATGTATATTATTTCTTCAGTACATACTTTGTTATGCCCATTTCATCCATATGAATGTTTTATGAACATATATGTGTTTTCTAAATGTTTCTTCATGTAAATACAAACACTTCATGTGTATTTCTTCATTTCAATATTACTTTTTAGTTTTTATGAAAGTAACTCATGCATATAGTTGAAAGCCGTAGTTCTCAACTCTTTCTGTGCATTAGAAACATTTAGAACCCTCTTCAAAATTACCTGTACCTGCGCACCAACTCCTGTGATTCTGATTTGCTTGACGTGGGGTGGGTCTCAGGTATTAGCATAATTCCCTTGTGAGATCTACTCAGCCAACAAGTTCCCCCAGCAGTTACTCAAAACAGTAGTCTCCTGCTCTCCTGCCCCACCCTTGTTTGCCTCTTCCCAGAGGCTACCATTTACATCTGTTTTAGTTGATTATTTTGGTATCTAACCATCATTTTTCTAAATCACATGCTGGTACTGATACTTCTTAATTCTTCAGTTTTAGGCATTATATATTGATATCCCATTGTGGAAGAGAAATTTAGCTCTCTTTCCTCTTCCTATCCCCATTTCATATTCATACCTTTTATAAACTTTTATCCACACATTAGACTTATATCATGATTTTGATTTTACCGAATATTTAGTGTTTATATTATTATGACTATACAATGTTTTTAACGTCTAAGCCACATAGTAAACTTTTTCTTTCCTATGCAACTTTCTACTTTTCCTGGAGCAAATAATGGTACCTTTGCTCTATGTGTTTTTTCTGAACTTATCACAGATTCAACCCCAAGCTCCTCACCAATTGCTTAATCTTCTTTCAGGTTGTTCAGATGAATCATTCTCTTAATTTTATCTTTGGGATAAATTATCTCCCAGAGCCTCTGGACCGGTGCCCTCTCCATGTACTTACTGCACAGCTCTCATCCCAGAAGCTCTTTTCATTATTATTCTGGGAATTCTTCATCTCCTGTATTGGAATCCCTGTTTCCTGAATCCTATGTCTTCCTCTTGGACACTCATTTATTCTCTCACTTTGGTTTATTCTCTCATCTTGGTGCAGCATCTCCAGCAAAATGGAGCTTTCTGAGGAAGGGTGACTATTAGGTAAAATATTTGAGGTCTTGCACTTCTGCAAATGTCTTTGATTTACCCTCACACTTAAATGGTGGTTTTGGTATCAATTAGAAATCATTTCCCTTCAGAATTTGGAAGGCATTGTTGCATTGCTTTCTAGCTTCTATATTTGTAGTATTTCTTAAGAAGTACAAAGCATTCTAAATCTGAATTCTTTCATATGACCTGCTTTCAGTCCCTGGAAACGTATAGGATCTTCTCTTTGTCGCCAGTGTTTTTCAGCTTCTTAACAGAGTGCCCTGGTTTGGGTTTACTTTTAACCATGGTACTTGCCATGTACTTAGTGAGTCCTTTCAATCTGGAAACTCTGCCCGTTTTCTTGAGTTGTTTCAGTGATTTCCTCCCCTCCATTTTCTCCGTTCTTTCTTTTGAGAATTTTTATCATTCATTTATTGGACCTTCTAGTCTAGTCCTGTGATTTTTTTTTGCCCGTTATTTTCAATCTTCCAGTCTTTTTGCTCTTTAGGAAATTTCCTTGCATTTATCATCTAACCCTTTTATTGAACTTTTCATTTGTTCTCTAGATGTTTCTTTCATAAAGATAAAGATGTATGTGTGTATATGTAAAACATATATACATACACATATGTAACTAGTTTTTATCCTGGTTGAAATATCTTCTCTTCCCTTTGAGGGAAGATCATTTAAAAAATTCTCCCTGCATGGTATTGCTTTCCTCCATGATGATCTGTTTCTGGTGTTTTTCCCGCATATTTCATTTTAGAGACCTTCCTCAGCGTCTCATAATTTCTGCCTGTCTGCTCAGATTTAAGAGTGGAAGCTAGCAAAATGGATGGAGTCTCTGAGCTTGTGGGTAGGGCTCGTCACAGTGAGCTGCTCAGCATGATGATCTAGCTGGGCTGTTTAGTTGGGTAATCTTTAGGTCTTCGTGGTCTAGTCGTATTCACTGGAGCGGCCTCAACTCTTGCGCCCAGAATGTAAAGGTTTATCAGCATTATGCTGTGTTTTCCCTGAAGTCTCTGTGTATGTTAATATTTGCATATACATGTGTCTTTATGGACCCAGTGCCTCATACTTAAAGGATTCTTAATAAATACATGTTGAATGAGTAAATGAAGATAGTCACCATTATCCTTGTTTTATAGTTGAGGAAACCGCCCATGGAGGTTAAGTATTTTGCCTCATTGATTCCAGCAGTCTTTCTCATTTCAAAAGCTCAAGTGTTTCTACATTTAGAAAAAGAGGAGCTTTTTATGCTAGTCTGAGCCTCATTTCAGAGGAAAGGGATTGAAATGCCAAGATTGATAACATAACAAGAATAGCCCACATTTTGGCTCTCAAATTTCCATTGGGAAATAGGCCTTATCTATAGGAATGTGGTACTAGTGGGGTTAAAAAAACAACAAAAACAAAACAAAAAAAAAACCCTGTCATTTTGGGCAACACTTCTTTCAGTTCTGCTTTTTTTTCTTTAGAAGAGGAAAATCCTTTGAGTATTTAATTATCTATGACAGAGCTGGATCCCTGCCAGTAAACATGACTTATGCATTTGTCAAAACAGTCATATTTACCTAAACAGCCTGTCCTAAAGTGTTTGACTGATGGCTGTAGATTGCTGTGGTCTATGAAGGCATTCACCTTCATAACAAGATTTCCTAAGAACTCTTCTGACAATCAGCCTTACTCCATTTCCTTCTTGCTGCTTTGAAAGACCGTCTCTTTGTTTTTGGCGTTGTGCAGTTATCTAGGTTTTGTTTCTTTATATTTAACCTATTGGGAGTTGCTGGACTTGTTGAATTTGTAGGTTAATAGAGTTTTTCATTATTGCTGGGAAATTCCAAGCCATTATCTCTTCAAATCTTGGCTGTACCCCAGCTCCTCTCTCATCTCTTTCTGGAACTCTGATTTCATATACATCGTTCTCACTGTGTCTTCCACGTCTCCTGACCTCTCTTCTGTATTTTCCATCTTTTTGTTTCTCTGGCTGAGATTTGGATAATTTCTTCTGACATGCCTTTCAGCTCACAAATTCTTTCTTCAGCTGTGAGTAACTCACTATTAAGCCCATTTATTGAGTTTTATATTAGTTGTGGTATTTTTCATTTCAGGAAGTTCTATTTGGTTCTTTTTCAAATAATTCATTGCCCTTTTTATAGTTCCCTATTTTCTGTTGTCAAATTTGTTTTTTATTCCTTTAGACTTAATAAGCATACTTTTTAAAAAATAAATTTATTTATTTTTGGCTGCGTTGGGTCTTTGTTGCTGTGCACAGGTTTTCTGTAGTTGTGGAGAGCAAGGGCTGCTCTTCGTTGTGGTGCACGGGCTTCTCATTGCCATGGCTTCTCTTGTTGCGGAGCACGGGCTCTAGGTGTGCGCGCGTCAGTAGTTTCAGCGTGTGGGCTCAGTAGTTGTGGCTTGTGGGCTCTAGAGCGCAGGCTCAGTAGTTGTGGCACACGGGCTTATTTGCTCTGCGGCATGTAGGATCTTCCCAGACCAGGGCTCGAACCCATGTCCCTTGCATTAGCAGGCGGATTTGTAACCACTGTGCCACCAGGTAAATCCTAAGCATACTTATTATATTATTTATTATCTATCTGGTAATTCTTACACCTGAAATCTGCTTTTGCTGCTTAAAGACACCCTTTGCTGTTTTTGCATCCCTGTATGCTTGGTTATCTTTGATTAGATTTTTTGTTATCTTTAAAGTTATCTGTGGGAAATTCACTGAGCCCTAAAATAATGGTACTTTCTTCCAGAGAGGGTCTGCATTTGCTTCTGCTAGACACCTGGAGGCACTGCCGTTTGGGGACCATGTGTTTGGGATTACCCAGGTGGTATGAATTTGGGCTACAAATATGCAGGAGGACTGGCTTATAGCTACAGCCCTCAGGACTGTTTGGTTCCTTTGTTTGTTTGCTCTGTCTCTGCTCTACTCAGCACTAAGAAAATTTTCCTTGTGGTCCCCTGAGGCATGGTCGTGGGGGAGCAGGAAGGTGTGAAATTTGGTTTTCGTTCATCCTTACAGTAAGGGGGTAGCCCTTTGGGACTCCAGTTTAGCAGGGCTGGTTTTCTGTTGGGCTCCCATCCTAGGCAGACCCTGAGCTCTGACTTCTGTCCTCTTCTCTGTATACGGCCTTTAAAACTTAAATTCAAGTGACTCCATTGCCTCAGGGCAAAGGAGGCCTGGCATCAGCTTATTTTCTGTCTCCTCTACTGGTTTTTCCTCATCTCTCTGACCTATCACTGGAGTGACCCTGGATTCCATCCCTGTTCCTCTTCTTTTCCGGCTACAACTGACTCCTCTTGATGCCCTTACTTAGTTTCATGACTTTAATTACTATCTCTGTGCTGACAATTTCCACATGTGTGTCTTCAGCCCAGACCTTTCTCAGTTACTCCAGACTCAAATATAATCTATCTACCCCACATCTCTAATTGGTGATTCTGATAGAGATTGCAAAGCTAACATGCCCGGGACAGAATTTCTAGACCTCTTCTATGTCTAGCTTTCCCCATCTCAGTTAATGACTATTGTGCTTTTATAGTTGCCTTAGCCCAAATCCTTAGTTTCATTCTGTACTCTTCTTTCCCCCACACCCACATCCATTTCAGAATATTTTCTTGGTTATAATAGATATATCCAGAATCTTACCACCTCCACTGCCATCATCCTGGCCCATGCCTCAGTCATCTCTCCCCTGAATTACTGCAGTAGCTTCCTAACTAGGCTTCCTCCTTCTGCCCTTGCTCCACTAGAGGGTGTGCCTCTAAGTCAGATTATGTCACTAGTCTACTCAAAATCTCCGAAGGCTCCTCATCTCACTCAGAGTTAAGGCTTCATGTTTTCTGCTCTTACACTCCTCCTCCCCCACCCTCAAGTGCACCTCTGATCTTCTCTTGCTGGTCTCCCTAACATTCAGTTCTCTTAAGCCACGGTGACCTTGGTGTTCCTCAAACATAGCTGTCAGTCTCCTGCTTAGGATCTTTGTGTTCTCTTCCCCCGACCTTGAATTCTCTTCCAAAGATACCCACATTGTTTTCCAGGTGTTTAATCAACTGAAGCCTTTTAATAGTCTTCCCTAATTGCCCTATTTAAAATTATATGCCTCCCCAG
Organism: Hippopotamus amphibius kiboko; assembly: GCF_030028045.1. Lineage (NCBI taxonomy): Eukaryota > Metazoa > Chordata > Mammalia > Artiodactyla > Hippopotamidae > Hippopotamus > Hippopotamus amphibius. The sequence continues at coordinate 10,634,074 of NC_080187.1, forward strand.
CACTCTTTACTACCTTTCTTACTTTATTTTTCTTTTAGTCATAACAGTTAGCTTCTATACAATGCCATGCACGATTCTAAGCACTTTACAAATATTAACACATTTAATCCTCACAACCCAATGTGTTACTTTTATTTTTTTAATTTTTTATACATTTATTTATTTGTTTATTTTATTGGCTGTGTTGGGTCTTCGTTGCTGCACACTGGCTTTCTCTAGTTACAGCAAGCAGGGGCTACTCTTCATTGTCGTGCGCGGGCTTCTCATTGCGGTGGCCTCTCGTTGCAGAGCACGGGCTCTAGGCGTGTGGGCTTCAGTAGTTGTGGAACATGGGCTCAATAGTTGTGGCGCACGGGCTTAGTTGCTCTGCGGCATGTGGTACCTTCCTGGGGCGGGGATCAAACCCGTGTCCTCTGCATTGGCAGGCAGATTCTTACCCACTGCGCCACCTAGGAAGTCCCCCAATGTGGGGCTTTTATTATCCCCATTTTACTGATAAAACCAAGGCACAAGGTAGCTGATTTGGGATTTAAATACAATCTGATTATAAATCTTTGCTGTGCTGCTAACTGTACTCTGTGCTGTCTTTCCATATGTAGCACTTGTCAACTTCTGTAATATTATATAACTTCTTTATTTTGTTTACTGTGGGTCTCTACCTGCCACCTCCACCCCCATCTAAATCTAAATGTCAGCTCCAGGAAGACAGGTTTCGTTTTTTTTTAATCTGTTTTTTTTTTCCCTTACTACAGTACCCCTAACGCCTAGAACAATGTCTAGTTCATAGGTTCACTGAGAATCTGTTGAAGAAAAGAGATCTTTTAAAAAGACACTATGTACTATTTTAAAGTGGTAAGATATTTTAAAGCCTCAGTTAAATAGATAATTTCCTGGGAGAAAAAAATCCAATGGCTACAGGAAGGGAAATCTGAAAAGCCCAATCACAGGGTATGAAATATGAGGAAAGTGATCAAAGTTATCTCCTTTTTCTCCATAAAAAAGGCTCTAGCCCTTTTGAGTTCACCAATAAGTTCTTTTAAACTTTTATAATCTGCACAATTCCAGAACAATGAAAAATATCAGAAATATCCAATTCATTCTGTAACAGGCCACAAGACATTTATATGACCTTGAGCATGTCCTTGGTCTTTTCGGAGCCTGTTTTTCCTTCTCTGTACTAATTTTATAGGATTATTAAGATTTATAGGTTAGGAGCTAAGAATCCTAAAATAGTTCCTAGAAAGTCGTTAGTACTCAGTAAATGATGGGAATCATTATGATAATGACACTATTTCAAGACAAAAATAGCACATATGAAAAAACTCTACCCCAGATTAGTTTATAATTATAGATCAGAAATTTTTAAATAAGATACTAGTAAAGAGAACTACTGATAGAGTAGACTCTACCAAAAGAGTTTATCTAAATAATGCATGAAAATTACATATATGAAAATCAGTCACTATTGTATGCCCTGTTATCTTTCACCCATTTTTCTATTAGGACAGTGGTCTTTTTCTTATGGATTTGGAAAAGCTCTTTCTAATTAAGGAGATTAATCCTTTGTAATGTGAGTTGCAGATATTTTCCTCATTTCATCATCTGGCTTTTGATTTAGTTTATGCTGTATTTTACAGTGCACAAGCCTTTGATTTTTGTAACTAGGTTTATAATCTTAATTACAATAGTTAGGAAGGTCTTCTAGATTACAAAAATTACCCTTATTTTCTTATATTTTCTTTCAGCACTGTTCTTGTTTAATTTTTTACACTTAAACTGGATATAGTTGGAATTCATCCTGAGTTGTTGTTTTTTTTTTTAATTTATTTTATTTATTGGCTGTGTTGGGTCTTTGTTGCTGCACACGGGCTTTCTCTAGTTGTGGCAAGCGGGGGCTACTCTTCATTGAGGTGCGCGAGCTTCTCATCATGGTGGCTTCTCTTGTTGCGGAGCATGGGCTCTATGTGTGCGGGCTTCAGTAGTTGTGGCACTTTGGCTCCATAGTTATGGCTCAGAGGCTCAGTAGTTATGGCACACGGGCTTAGTTGCTCCATGGCATGTGGGATCTTCCCGGACCAGGGATTGAACCTGTGTCCCTGCATTGGGAGGCAGATTCTTAACCACTGCACCACCGGGGAAGTCCCCATCCTGAGCTTTGGTATGAAGTATGAAGCCACCTCTTTTTTTAGGTAGCTATCAGTTTTTCCTACCAATTCCAACCATCATTTTTATCATATATCTTTAAGCCCTTTCTATTTTGGGGTCTAATTCTGGACTCCTCATTTTCTTCCATTGGTTTTCTGCCTCCTCTTATGCTGTGGCACATATTTTTAATGACTGAGACTTTGAAGTGCATTTTGATGTCTAAGTCTAGTTCCCCCTCTTTGCTCTTCTTTCTCAGAGTTTTCCTAGCTAATGTGTCTTATCTGTATGCACTTTAGACTTTCAGTTGCAGGGGAAAAGAATCTGTGGCCATTGTTGAGGTTGGTTTAAATTTTAATAAATTAATGTAATGACATCTTTAGAATGCATTCCCCTCTGAGAACACAATGTATCTTTCCCTTTGTTCAAGTCTTCATTTTTATCAATCAGGAGTATTTCTTAATTATTTTTGTTTTTTTCACTTCTTACTAAGTTTACTACTAGGAGTTTTATCTTTCTTGTTGTTTTAACAAACAGTTTATGATTTTACTTCCCATGTAGATCTGCCTTTAGGGAAAGGATATTCTTAATCATGCAAAGAGCAGTGAGTGTCAGTGTAATTCTCACTGTAAGTTAACACGTTGGTGTTCTGGTTTTATACATCATTCTGTGTGAGCAATTAATATGCTTCATAATGAGAGATGAATTCAGTCCTCACATACCAGTAAGTCAGGTTTTAGAACCTGTGAGGCTGAGAGCCAGATCCTAGATCTTGGCAAATTTTCCATCGTAAATACTAGTGTATGTTGCCCAATGGAGTGACCCCTTGATAAACAGCCAGATGACCTCTCCCTGTAACACTGTTATCGTGTGTGTGCCATCATTTTACTTTAAAAATCAGTAGCTCACTTAGTAAACTTCACCATTTTAAGAAAGCCTGTTATGCATGTTAAACTTGAATGACAGTCTCTTCAGCTGTTACTGATGTTTCTGTATCTGGTTATGAATAAAAGGATCCAATCTGTACAGTAATGATACGCTTTGGAAAATTACTGAGGAACTGTCATTGGTCAAATCTTTAATGAAAGTTTTAAATTCTTATATATTACAGAATTTCACAAACTTATTTGGACAGCCACTAGTCTGCTTGCTTTCTCCTACAGCATATCCAAAAGCTTTACAAGGTATGTTCTGTCATTTCCTGTTATATCCATAGGTTGCAAATAAATTTATGTCTCCGTTTTGAATAATACCGATCTGATCTTTGTCTCCCCGACTTGTAGTGGTCAGTTGTGGATTTATAGTGTTTAATGAGGCAAGTGTCAATCTGAAATAAACCCAGAAGTCTTGCCAACAACCAGACTTCTTTAATGGGCTACTGTTAGGCCTTGAGATTATTCTAAAAGAAATGATAAATCATCCTGGAGAAAAGAGTGGTTTTGGTCCCTTGCTTTTGGGGAACTTGTGATTTGTGAATTTTAAAATGTGTTCTGCAGGTGTGCTTATCATCGTCCACATAGCATGATTTCCTCTGTCTCTGGCTACATATTTTAAGTATCTTTTAAGACCACAAGATTTCTGGTCTAGATCACTTCTCAATCTATGCCTAAGCATTAGGATAACCTAACGGGCACAATTTACAGGGTTTCTTTTATTCACATTTTTACACTGTTGTATTTTTCAAATAAAAGAACCTCTTCTCAGTGTGCCAGAGAGGTAGGGCAGTGGTTTGCCATTTCTCAGCTGGCTGAGAAATGAAAAACTTTTTTGTCTTTAATAATTTGTCCTCAGTAAGCAACATATAAAATCTAATTCTAACTCCCAGTCATTAAGCTAGGTAAAATACTGAACAAGCCTTAATCCTGTTTTAGCCGTACTTGTCACTGTTTCACTATCTCCCTGACTGTGAATAGTGCTGGTGTCCCTCTGTGGGAGATGGCATTTTACTGCTACTTCCCAGCCAGAAGTCCTGTCTGCTGACATAGTTTGACACAGGAAGTGATGGTCAGCATTTGAATGCCCGAGAGAAGCTGGATACTTTTCACCGTTGTTTTAAGGTAAGTTCTGCTATTTAACAGGGAAACACAGGTAGAAACATTAAGTTCATGTATCTAAAAGGCAAATTACCAAGGGATAGAACTTACCTTCAAACAACGGTAAAATTCTCCTGCTTTAAGGACTTTGTTAGCCTATTTCTTATCATTTCTGGAGAAACGTAACCCCTTCCAATTGCGAGTACTTTTTGCTATCGATTTTTCCTATCAAGATGCGGCTTTATTTTAAATTGCATGAACTAATCGATTAACACCATGATTAGTTAATCTGAAAGGTTTTATTGTGTAGAGGGTAAAAACACAGACTCTGGAGGCAAACTGATTGTATTTGAATCCCAGTTCAGCCACTTACTAGCTACGTGACCTTGGGAAGTTACTTAGACATTGTGTGCCTTAGTTTCTTTCCTATTAAATGGAGATAATAATAGTAATGACCTCATTAAATAATTCTGGGTACACAGTAAAGTATTCAATATGTGCTGTCATTGTTCTTAATGTGTTTAATTATAATATAAGTCCTTGACATTTCTTAGTGCAGTATCCTACCTTTTGTGCTATAAAGCTTAGACCTTTAATCCCTTAAATGTGCCCCATCTGGACACAAACCTGGCAGAAACCTAAGTGTGTGGAACGTCAGATTAGGTTCCTGCACCTCTGGTATCTGGAGTCTACAGTTCTCTCTTTAACCAAGAGTTACTTCATTCCTTCAACAGGCATTTATTCAACATTTATTTATCAGTTACTGTGCTAGGTAGAAGTTAGACAACCTAACAGGCAGTTACTGTAGGTGCTCTTAGTGCTTCATAGGAGGAAGCACATGTAAGATGAATTCCTAACCAGCCCTTGAGGGTTAAGAAAGTGGATGAAATGATGTCTAAAGTGGAGTTGAAAGATTCATAGAATTAGATGGGGGTGGGAAATGGTTGAATAAGAGATAGCATGTGAGCATGTGAAGAATGAATTGGAGAGGAGCTTTGATGGAAATGGGAAGATGCTGGTGGCTGAAGTGAGGACAATGGCTGGTTAGCTGGCTCCAAAAGATAATAATCCTAGAGAACCAATAGGACTTGGTGACGGACTGGATGAGGGAATCAGGGAGAGGAAGGAGGCAGGGATGGAATTCCAGGTTTCTGGCTGAGGTGCTGGTAGAAATGATGGTCCCTGGATAAGAAGCAGATTTGTGAGAGAACAAAAAGGGAAAGGATCTGCTTCCAGGTTTTGACACGTTGAGTCTGAGGTTACCTTTGAGAGTTAGGTTGAATATAGTAGACTGGAGCTACTCTGTCCTGTAGTCACATGTGTGATTTTAAGTTTTCTAGTAGCCACATTTTTTTGAAGGTAGAAACAAACAGGTGAAATGGATGTTGATGATACATCTTTTTGTATTAAGGCTTTGAAATCCCGTGTATATTTTACACTTTACAGTGTGTCTCAGTTTGGACCGGTCACCTTCGAAGTGTCTGTTGGCTGCTGTAGGACAGAGCTGTTCCGGATCTAAGGAGCTCAATTAGGCTGCAGGGAATTAGTAGGCATATAAATGATACCCAAAATTATGTGCATAGGTGAGATCAACAATGTGTAGAAAGAAAATACTGATATTTAAGGGATAGGAAGAGAAAGAGCCACTGACAAAGGAGAGTGAAAGAGGCTGGCAGTTTTAGTGCTCCTCAGAGGGTTCCATCAGGAGCCACCCATGACTCAGCACTTGCCGTATTTGCATGGAAGTTGTTAATTGGAGGGGAAAAAGCAAAGGAATATGTTCATTTTCCATTTCTCTTAAGTTTACGAGGCTCTATCTTAAGTTTGTTCAGCAGAAAGCAACATACCTGGGTTATGTTTTTGTAGTTCCAAGCCAAATCTACTTTGTTGAATTATGGTTTAAAGATACCGCTTTGATTTTATACATTGTTGGTATATTAAAGTATTCCTCAAATGCCTCTCTTTTGCAGAACTGTTGTCTATATATATAAAACATGTTTGTTATTACAGATCAATCTCAACGAGGTAGCCTCTTCACTCTCTTTTTGAACAATCCTCTAATGGCCTTCCTATTTGTCTCTGGATTGTCAAGCATGCGTAGAGGCCTATGGGAAAAGTGTCAAGAATATCTTCGAAAAATCAACCGCGATATTGCCCAGCTACTGACCCATTCACGTTCAATAGGTACCCTACTACTCTAACTGCACACTTAACAGAATGTACTATAATGGTTTAAAAGTGTTTAAAATTGTTTAAATTGTTTGAATTTGTAAAGGTATTTGTTGAAGGCAGGAAAGTTGAGAAGGTTTTCCTGAACGTTTCTTCCCTTTTGAAATGTACTTTCCACCTAAGTATCCTTTTACTGTCACTTTTCTCCTCTTTGCAGATCAGGCATTTCTCCAGTTCTTTGGAGATGAATTTCTTCGCTTGCTTCTCACAAGGTTTATCTTCTGTTCAGCCACCATGAGGATGCACAAGATTTTTCGGGTAGGCAAAGAATATCATTAAAGATCAAATTTTGCCATTTTAGGTATTTAAGAATCATGTATTATATTTTACCTGTACTAAATGAACTTTGAATAGATCCGAAATAATATTCACACATTTATACGTAAGGTATAAAGATGAACAATATAAGGCACATCTGAGTATCTACCACCCAGTTTAAGAAGCAGAAAGTTTTCATTACCTTTGGGGCCCCTCTGTGGGTCCTTGATCCTTTCTCCCTCTCAAATGAAACTAAAACCCTGAATTTTATAGTTGTCATTTGCTGTTCTTTATAGTTTTGTCACATCTTTGTGTTCCTACACAACGTACTCATGGATCTGTATCGTATATATTCTTCTACATCTTGCCTTTTTTACTCACTATTACATCCTGAGATTGAGCCATGTTGACTGATTTAGCTTTTATTCATCCGTTTTCACTGCTGTATAGGATTCCATTGTTTGACTGTACATCGCAAATTGCTCAGTATCTACCAAAAATGGCCATTTGGGTTGTTTCCGGTTTGTTATTATTACAAACGATGCCACTGAGAAATCTCCCATCAGTTTCCTGGTACACGTATGTAAGATTTTCTTTGGGGAACATACCTAGTGTTGGATAAAGGGTCACACAACATAGACGTATTCAGTCTTGCTAATTAAAGCCCTGGTTGTACCAGTTTACACTTGCACTAGCCGTGTGTAAGAGCTGCTTTTGCTGTAAACCTTACCAACACTTGTTGCTGTCATGCTTTATGTTTCATGTGAATCTGGTGGGTGTAATAGCAGCTCGTGGTTTCAGATGTCATTTCTGGGATTACTGTTGAGGTGGAACAGCTTTTCATATGTGTTATTCTGTGTTCTTCTTTATGAAGAGTGTGTTCAAGTCTTTGGTCTGTTTTGCTCTGTGTATTCGTGTAACTATGTAACACTCTTCAGTGAGGTTTTAAAAAATTTAGCCATTATATTTTTCACTTCTTATAAGTAACGTTTGGTTCTTTTTCAAATATGCTTAAATATTTTTAAAAGTCTTTTGCAATTTTTAGTTTTAAAATACGATGTTATTTTTTTCCATTTTATGATTATAATTTTAAAATGTGAAAGTTGTGCATTGAATCCCCATATACACACTAGCTGGATTCTGCAGTTGACATTTGGTATATTTGCTTTCTTGCATTTATCCATCTCTTTTTCTCATTCATCAGTTCATCTCAGTTTTTGATGCATTTTGAAGTAAATTGTAGACTTCACCCCTCAACACTTCATTATGCATATAAATAAATAACTGGAATTCATATTTATTTATTTATTTACTTACTCCTTTTTTTAAATGTAAAGTTTACATACAGTGAAATGCACAGAACTAAAATGTACAATTAGATGAGTTTTGACAAATACATACACCTTTGTAACTCAAATCTCAGTCAAGTTATACAACATAGCATCATTCCAGAAAATTTTATCCGCACCCTTTTCCAATCAGTGCACTACCCATTATCCCAGAGGCAATGCTCTTTTTATTATTTTCACTACAGATTAGTGTCACCTATTCATGAACTTGAATTACACAGTGTAAACCTTCTTTGATCAAGCATATTCTTAAGATTCATCTGTGTTGTTTCATGCAGAAGTAACTCATTCCTTTTGAGTAGTTCCATTTTCTGAACATATCACAGTTTATTTAGGCCTTCTCTTTTTGATGAACACTTGGGCAGTTTTAAACTTTTGACTATTATAGATGAAGTGACTTTGAACATTCCTATATAATTCTTTTCCAAAGACTTAAGTTTTGAATTTTCTTGGTCATAGAGTAGATATGGCTTTAGTTTTATAAGAAACTGCCAGACTTTTTCTCAAAGTAGTTGTACCCTTTTTCTCTTCCCAGCAACTGCATGTGAAAGTTGCTCTACATACCTGCCAACACATGGTTTTGTCAGTCTTAAATTTTAACCAGGCGGATTTATAGTGGTATCTCGTAGTTTCAGTTTGCATTTCACTGATGAATGAGGATATTGGACATCTTTTCATGTGCTTATTAGCTATATTTTATCCCATTCTGTGGCTTGCCTTTTCATTTTCTTAACTGTGGCTTTTGAAGACAAAGTTTTAAAATTTTGATGAAGTTTGAGCTAATCAGTTTTTTTTTTCTTTTATGGTGTGTTTTATCTAAGAAATCTCTGCCTATCCCAAAGTCACAAACATTTTCTCCCATGTTTTCTTCTAGGAGTTTTATAGCCTTAGCTTTTACATTTAGTTCTATGATGTGAGTTAATTTTTGTTTACAGTGTGAAGTAAAGGGTTAAATTTCTTTCAATGTGGATATGAAATTGTTCTAGTATGCCTTGTTGAAACTATTATCCTTTTTTCAGTGAGTTACTTTTGTTATTTTTTAGAAATCACTTAACCATATATATGTATTTCTAGACTCTAAACTCTGTTCCATTGACTGATAGAATTCTTCTCCAAATACTACTGCCTTGGAAATTCTACCTTTGGAATAAGTCTTGAAATCCTTGTAGTGTGAATCCCACCCACTCCCACCAAAATGTTTTAAGTGTTTTACTAGTTCTGGATCCTTTGCATATTTATGTGAATTTTAGCATCAACTGTACATTTTGATTGAGATTGCATTTAATCTATGTAATCAGTCTCTGGAGAGTTGCATTTTAATACTATCGAGCCTTCCAATCAACTAATATGGTATATCTCCCCATATATTTAGGTCTTCTTTAGTTTCTGTCAGCAATATTTTGTGGTTCTCATCATACAGGTCTTACATGTGTCTTATTAAATTTATTCCGAAGTATTTCAAGTTTTGGGATGATTTGTAAATAGAATTGTATTTTTTATTTCATTTGCCAATTATTTGGAAATTATGTTTTCTGAATTAACCTGTATCCTGCAATCTTACTAAATTGAAGTATTCACTTTACCTTTTTTTAATGTATTCCTTAAGGTTTTCTATGTACATGATCTTGTCATCTTCATTATTTTATTTATTTATTTATTGTTTATTTTTGGCTGCATTGGGTCTTCATTGCTGTGCATGGGCTTTCTCTAGTTGTGGTGAGCAGGGGCTACTCTTCATTGCAGTGGGTGGGCTTCTCATTGCAGCGGCCTCTCTTGTGATGGAGCACAGGCTCTAGGCATGCAGGCTTCAGTAGTTGCGGCACATGGGCTCAGTAGTTGTGGCACATGGGCTTAGTTGCTCCGCGGCATGTGGGATCTTCCTGGTGCAGAGATCGAACCTGTGTTCCCTGTATCAGCAGGCAGATTCTTAACCACCATGCCACCAAGGAAGCCTGATCTTGTCATCTTCAGACAAAAGCAGTTTTATTTCTTCCCTTCCAATCTGTATGCCTTTTATTTTGTGTATGTGTGTGCTTTATTCAGGGCTAGGTCTTACGGCAAAATGGTGAACAGAATTAATGAGAATGAATATTCTTGCCTTATTCCTGGTTTTAAGGGGAAAATTAATCATTTACTATAAATTATTGTGTTAATTGTCAGTTTTTCATAGATACCCTTTTTCATGTTGACTGAGCTCCTTTCTATTCCTGTTGCAGAGTTTTTATCAGGAATGGGTATGAAAGATTGTCAGATACTTTTTTCTGCATTGATTGATCTGATATATATTAATTCTGTTAACATGGTGAATAGCATTGATGGATTTTCTAATAGTAAGTCAACCTTGTATATCTGGGCTAAACACATTTTGTGGTCATATATTATCCTTTTGCATTGCTGTATTCAATTTGCTAATATTTCATTATGGATTTTTGTACCTGTTTTTATGAATGATTATGGTATTTAATGTTCTTTTCTTGTGATGTCTTCATGTGGTTTTGTTATCAGGGTAGTGCTGACTTCATAAATTGAGTTGGGATGTGTTTCACTGTCTTCTGTTTCTTGAAGAGTTTCTTTATGACTGGCATTATTTCTTCCTTGAATGATTGGTAGAATTCATCAGTGAAACCATCTGGACCTGGAGTTTTCCTTTTGGGGGTGTTTTAAATTATGACTTCAATTTCAAAGGCTATTCATGTTTTTGGTTTTTTTCTTAGTCAATTTTAATCACTTGTGTCTTGCAAGTCATTTGTCTAATTTATTGCCAAAAGATTGTTGATAATATTCTATTATCCTTTTAGTCTCTATAGACTCTCTAGTGATCTTTCATGACTCATATTGGTAATGTTTCCTGTCTTTTTTTTTCCAGTCTAGCTGAAGGTTTGTTCATTTTAATGATCTTTCCAAATAAACAGCTTTTGCTCTCATTGATTTTTTTTTTTACTACTGTTTGTCTCTTTTCTACTTAATTTTTTTCCATTCATATGGTTTTTCTTCTTTTTAATTACTTTGATTTTAATTTGCTCTTTTAATTTCTATGTTTTAGAACTTAGATTGAAAACCTTTTTTCTCTTCTAGGACAAGCACCTACCCTTTATGCTTAACTGCTTTAGATATATGATTTAGTTCTTTGATTTCAGTACTTTTAACTTTATTGATAATTGTTTTATGACCCAGCATATGAATTATCTTGGTGAAGGTTCTTTCTGCACTTGAAAAGACTATGTATTCTGCTGTTATTAGATGGAGTGATATATAAATGTCACTTCAATTTGATGTTCAACTATTTTAAATAGTGTTCAAGTTTTCTATATTCTTACTGGTTTTCTGTCTGCTTATTTTTTTTTTCCTGTCTGCTTTTTCTATCCCTGACAGAGAAGTATCTAAACCTCTCACTATAATTGTGGATTGGTTGGTTTCTCATTTTAGTGCTGTTTTTTTCATTTTGAAGCTGTTTTTGCGTTTGTATATACTTAGAGTTATGTCTTCTTGTTGAAAATACCCAGTCATCATTAGGCACTGTCTTTATGTGTGGTAGTATTCCTCTGTCTGCAGTCTAGTTTGTGCAGTATTCATATAACTATACTTGTGTTCTTCTGGTTTGTGTTTGTATGGCAAATCTTGTTTTATTCTTTTACTTTTAACCTATGTCTGTCTTAATATTTAAAGTGAACGTTTTTCAACAATGTTAGTTAGGTCCTGGTTTTTTTGTTTGTTTGTTTGTTTGTTTATCTAGTTTGACCATCTCTACCTTTTACTTATCATTTTTAGTTTTAAATTACATTTAAATTAAATATAATTTTTAATATAGTTTGATTTAAATATGCTATTATTTGTTTTCTATTTGTCCTGGCTGTGGTTTGTACTTTTTTTCTCTCTCCTGCCTTCATTTTCATTTGACTTAATTGAGGTTTTGTTTTGTTTTAGAATTTTATTTTAATAACACTACTGATTTATGCTGTATCTCTTGTTTTGCATTTTTAATATCACTTCACATTTAATGTAATTATCTTACAGTCTTCCACTTTCTCCCTCTCAATCTCTAATATTATTGTCATTTGACTTTCACATATGATATATACTACTTGTTACTTTGTGGTTATCTAGCATTAAACAGTCAATTATCTTTTTATTTTTTATTTGTTTATTTATATTTTTTTGCTGCACCGCGAGGCACGTGGGATCTTAGTTTCCTACCAGGGATCGAACCTGCACCCCTGCAGTGGAAGCGTGGCGTCTTAACCCCTGGACTGCCAGGGAAGTCCCTAAAACAATTTTAATGAGGAGGAAAAAGCTTTTATGTATTTATTATTTCTGGCACTCTTAATTTCTTTCTTTAGATTTAGTTTTCCAGCTAGTATCATTTTTCTTACCACAGAATTTCTTCTATCACTTCTTATAGTGCAGATCTGGTGGTGATTAATTCTCTCATTACCTGTTTACCTGAAATGGTCTTTATTTTACTCTGTTTTTTGGTGATCCATGGGTCATTTAGAACTATGTTACTTAGTGTCTAAAATTTTGGAATTTTCAAGATATCTTACTGATTTCTAATTTAATTCCCTTGCAGTCAAATAATATGCTTTGTATGCTTTGAGTCCTTTTAATTTTTTGAGACTTGCTTTATTGTCTAGAATGGGATCTATAATGGTAAACGTTCTGGGGACACTTGAAATGAACACATGTGCCGCTACTGTGGATGAAGAGGTCTATAAATGTCTGTTAGATCACATAGATTTACAATGTTGTTCACCTTCTTTATGGCCTCACTGATTTTTCTGAATAATTATTCTATTATTGCATTGTGTAATGTGTATTTTCCTCTGGCTATTTTTAAGATTTTCTCTTTATATTGGTTTCCTACAGTGTGATTATGATATACTACCTTGATATGCTTTTCCTTGTTGCTTTCTTCCTGCTTGGGGTTTATTGAGCCTCTTGGAGCTATCTAAATATCAAGATATTGAAGATATTTTGGAACATTTTCGGGCATTATTTCTTCAAACATTTTTTCTTCACTCCTCCCTTTCTCTCTTTCTGAAACATCAGTTACATATATGTTAAACGACCTAATATTGTCCTACAGGTCACTGATTTGCTCTTCATTTTTTTTTTAAGTGAAAGCAAGTTTATTTAGATGTACTTCATTTTTAAAAATGTCTGTGTTCTCTCTGTGTTTCAGTTTCTGCTGCTGGCTTCAACTTTATTGATGTTTTCTTCTACATTGTCTAATATGCTCTTAATCCTATATCCATTTAGTTTTTCGTTTCAGGGGTTACAATTTTCTCATCTCTAGAAGTTCTTTTTGATTCTTATAACATGTTCCATTTTTCTTGTCATCATATTTATGTTTCCTTTTGTGTTCCTGAATGAATAATAATAGCTAAAGTCTTTACCTGCTAATACTATGTTCTCTATCATTTATAGATTTGTTTTATTGTTTTTTCTACTTGGTAGGGGTCTCATATTTCTAAATCTTTGTATGTTTAGTAATTTTCTGTTAGACTGTGAACACTGTGAATTTTCTGATATTGAATTCTGGATTTTGTTATCTTTCTTTGGAGAGTGTTGGGCTTTGTCCTGGCAGGTGTTGAATTACTGAACATCTCTTTGACCTTTCCATGGCTTGTTTTTAAGCTTTTTTCTTTGGGGTCTCTTTTATATGTCCCCTGTTTCAACACATATTCTCCACTCTGAGGGTATTTGGTCAGAATTCAAACATGTCCCAGCTATGTGTGAGCTGAGAGAATTGTTACAGTGGCCCCCTAACAGTTCCTGGTTTTTTTCTTTCTTTAGGGTTTCTGAGCTTTTCATTATTGTCACTCCTCATAGTATTTAGTATGGTAAAATGAGAATGTGGTCTCTGTAATATGTAATTACTGAGGCCTATAGGCAGAAGAGAGATAGAAATGACCTTTGAATAGATGGACTGTTATATTAGATGTATAGAAAAGTAGTAATTTATTTTTTCAGTAAATTTTAAATGTGTGGCAAAATTGTAGTGTATAGAAAGTACCAGATGAAGAAAAATTTCCAAATGAGAATCACTTGATTCTTGACATTGTCTCCTTCTTTTGCTTCCATGCAATTACAAAAACTATTTTCTTTTTTCTTTTTATTAGTCCTTTTCTGTACTTTTTTGTTTTTTCCCCCTCATCTTTCATCTGTCTTTCTAGGACTCCTTTTTTTTTTTTTTTCACTCTCTTTGCTGATATGCTTAGAAATCTCATCCATTTTCATGGCTTTAATATTTATCTTCATGCAGACTATATCAGTGTATATATTATGTATGTATATAGTATATAGTATGACATAAACTGCTGAAACCTGTCTTCTGAGATATGGTCCTGAATTTTCAAATTCTGGTTGACGGGCATTTCTCTTTGTATAGCCCATTACCTTAAATAAAATATACCTAAAACCTAAAGCTTTTATACTCTCCCAAGTTTATCTCCTTTTCTCTGAGTAGCTCTCAACTCTTCTTTTAAGTCACCCATTCCTGAAATCTTAGTCATTTTCTATACCTTCTTCTCCTATAATTAATTGCCAGGGCCGATTAATTTGACCTTTTCAGGGTTTCTCATGTCTTTTCCCTCATTTTAACTTCCACTGCAGCATGTATTTATTTATTCATTTAACAAATACTTGTTGAAATTCTCATATGCTAAGATTTTCCCCCCAGCAAGTAGAAATTATATGTTTTCTACAACATAGCATAGTTCCCGGAAATGAGAGGCCCCAGTAAATATTCGTGAAATAACTCACTAAATGAATATTTTGGGTTGAACCATATGAAATTATCATTTTTTAGGATTAAAATGGTCAAGTGTCAGCAATTTCATATGTTCAGCAAATATATTACCAACATGAAGAAAAAAAATACATATTAAGTTACTCCTTAATACTGTTCATGTTAACAATAATCCTAATGTGTACAATTTTCTTTCCTTAAACTATAAAACTTGACTTTTCTCTCCTTTGTTTACCAGGAAACACGAAATTACCCAGAATCATATCCACAACTGCCAAGGGATGAAACGGTGGAGAACCCTCACCTCCAGAAGCACATTTTGGAGTTAGCATCCATTCTGGATGTGCGAAACGTGTTCCTTGAGAATACCATAGACGACTATTAAAACAAAAATCCTCCTGTTGAAACAAGTTTTCATTTGCCACAGATTTTAAATGGTGCAGTTTTCTAATGTGATGACAGACACATAGTGGTGTTATTTAGTTTTTATTTTTCAATTTTAGGACCACCATTTTAAAAACAAACTGAAAAAAGTTGTTCAACCTTTTAGGGTAACTGTTTTAAAATACAATCTTTCAGGTCTTTTAAAAACTCAATTAATCTTGGAATTTTTATTTTTTGGTTTTGAGGTATGGATACTTACCTCTAACATCTAATCCTACACTCAAAGAGTCACTATTCTCACCCTGAGAAGAGTAAATCATTTATTTTTGTATAATGAGGAAAATCCAACTCTTATACTTGGACCTTAAATATGTGGATTTGGAAAATATGTAATTGTTCACAAAGATGAAACTAGCCAGCATGGACTACTAAAAATCAAGAATAGAGCCCTTCCATAATGTTTCTTTTCATTCCAATTTAGTAGATTGAAAAATGTGTGATTCTTTGAAGCATAATCAAGATAGTTCTTGAAAGCATTTAATTTGTTTAAATGCTGTCAAAATTTCAGAAACTGTATAGGATTGATTTGCATCTGAAAAGCTAAATCTTTAGTTGGGGGTCTCGAGGTGATAAATATCATTTGGAATGTTTGAGTCCTGTGTTATCATGAGATATGTTTGCATTTTTTCTTTTCCTTATAGTCTTTGAATGCTGGAAGTGAAAAAGAACAACTTTTAAATCTTTCAGTCAAAACATCAGATTGTCAGTTTCATAATACAGTGTTCCCATAGGAATTCCATTTAAACTCTTATTAATGAATGAGATCAAGTTTAAAGACTGTCTAGATTGAAGTCTGTGGCATACAGTACAGAGATTGTAATCTTTTTTTGCCTAGTTCAGATTTATGAGACTTCAAAGCCAGAGATGTTATTAATTTTAGTTGAAGGTAACTGAATTGTTATTTAACCTAAAATGGAAGTTGCTTTTGCATTGACAATTTGGAAATAAGAATTTTAAAACTCCTTATATTTACTATTTTATATTTCATGCACAAGTTTTTTATTATTTTATATAGGACTCAGTATATAATATAAAGATTTTTGTATTTTTTTTCTTCCCTTTCATCTCCTTCATAATTTCACAGGCACTAGGTATGATTTCTTTCCCTTCTTTTGACTCTACAACATTCAAGTTCAGAATTCTATGAATCAAAAGCCCTTCTACCTAATTTTCTGTACAGGCTCACATTCTACCTCTGGCAGTCCCAGGGGAAATGAGGTATTTGCTTTTAGTGCCTCTTTCCTATGTCCCTAAGGAAATTTTACTGTAATATTTTTAACTTGGTTTTTATTTCTGACATAGAGAATTATTTGGGTCTAAGTTATTCATATACCTGTTCCAGTTTGTTGATTTTTCATCTGAAGTCTTGAAGTTATTCTTGGGTTTGGGAGACTTTGTGGGTTTTTTTAATAATTTTTTAAAAGTCAGTTTTGTTTGTTCTTTTAAACATTATTTCAGAAGGCTTTAGAAAAGTTTCCCTGGAAAGAGATTTCCTTTGCTAGTGGGTTTTTATTATCAGATAAAGACGGCTTTCCTTTTTTTTTTTCCTCCTAGTACCTTAAGAAATTTCATAGCTTTCCTTTCATAACAGTGTTCACCTGGACTTCAGCAATAGACTGTCCTTAGTCATCTGACCTCTTGTTTCAATTCCCATGAAGTTCTGTGCCAGTAATGCTCTTAGCAACACATATTCTCCTGTTCTCTGATGCTTAAAATAATATTTATCATCCTGAGCTTTATCCTCACCTGATTAACATAAAGAACACTGGTTTGAGAACTAGGAGACCTGAGTTCTAATCCTGGCTTTCCTGGTAACTAGCTTAATGCCCTTTGACAAGTGTCTTCATGTCTCTGCTTTTTAGGACTCTCGTCTGTAAAATGAAGACATTGGCCTAAGGTTCTACCCAGTTCTATTGTTCTGTTACTTGAACTCTTGGTTCCAAAAGATACTGACTTTCCTACCCCTGACACCTGAAAAATTGGTTTCCCTTATTTTAGTGTACCCAACATTTTCTTTTCTAGATCATTTTTACCTAGTTTTTGTTCAAGAAAATATCTGGGTCCCACTTAGTTGTTGTAGAAACTAGTTCAGAGAGAGAATCTCTAGAAGAAATTAGAGCTTTTGTTATTAGGAACATGTTTGTCTAAGAATAAGGGGTCTTCGAACTCACAACTAGTGTTTAGATGATGATATTTCTCCTTAAGCTAATAGTGTAATTCCTTAATGGTGGTTAAAAATTTTAAGTGAACTGAAGTGATCTTGAGAGGAAAACTGTGCTAGAAAATTCTAAACTATTGTTTCATTCATGCCTTCAAAAAAATGTGTATTGAGCAACAACTGTACTCAAGATTTTGTTCTAGACATTGGTGAAACAGACAAAGTAGACTTAAAAGTCCTTGTCTTCATGAAGCTTATATTCTAGTAGGAGGAATCAGGCTATAAATATAATAAATAAGTAAATTTGTTAGAAAGTTTTAAATAGTATGAAGAAAATTTAGAGCATGGTAAGGGAAATTTTTCGTTTATTTTTAGGCAGAGAATGTTTCAATGAGTGATCAGGGTAGGCCTTATTGAGAAGGTTACATTTGTGCAAACACTTGTATTCCTTTGTCTTTTCTTTCTTCCTTCCTTTCTTTCTCTCTTTCTTTCCCTCTTTCTTTCTCTTTCTTTCTTTCTTTCTTTCTTTCTTTCTTTCTTTCTTTCTTTCTTTCTTTCTTTCTTTCTTTCTTTCTTTTTATTATGGAAATTTAAAACATACACAGAGTTTTAATGAACCCTCTTGTACCCATTATCCAGCTTCTACATTTTAAGTGCTTACTTTAATCAAGGAAGAGGAAATGAAAAAGGACAATCACTCTATGGGCTCAAGATGGCAATGTCAGAGAATCTCATTTTGTCGTTATATACTGCTCCCCTTTATGAATATTAAAATATTAAACGCTTTATTTTTAGAATTCATAGAAATTTAAATTTTGGAACTAAGAACAAAGCAAAGCAATGGAAAAGAGCACTTCTTTGCTTTCAAATTGCACAAACTCCCCCCTGGAGATTCTGATACAGTCTCTCACCTCACTTAAGAATGACTGTAAACAAAATAGTGTAAGAGTGCAAGAAGTCATATACAAAACAAAATTAAGCACAATGGAATTGTTTTCTCCTTCTTTATCCATGTATTTCTGAAGTTGATAAAGCATCTGTCTTCCCTAATTTACAGAAGAGAAAGCTGAGACCCCAAAAAACTGTCGTTTTTTTTTTTCATAAAGATGGAGCTAGAACTAAAACTCAAATCTCCTAATCTCAGCCCAGTCTTTCCGGTAGCTCAGGTTGCTTTCTGTAATGAACAAGAAAGAAATAATTAGAGATTTATATTTTGGCACAAAAGTTATGGTATTTTTTTAATATATCAAATATTGAAACCAGTAAATCAATCAGCCCTAGCAAATTTTTATTTATTAATTATAAAAAATCCACAAGTCAGACATTTTATCTTTGATTTTAGCCAGGATATATTCTTTGTGTATGTGTGTGGTGTGTGTGTGTTTTCTTCCTAGGAAGTGGTGCTCTCAAAAACCTCTCAAAGCACATAGAATTTATTGTACCCTTTATATTTGTACCAAGTTGAAATGTTTTGAGATTATAAAAGCAAAGTGCAATCTAGTCGTGACTGAAATTTTCCTGGTAAAGGATCTGGGTTTTATTTTTTCCTCACTTGTGGCTACTATGCTTTGTTTTCTTCTCGCAGTAGAATTCCCTAAAACAGATTAGGTGGTGATTGAACTGAATTTCTTTGAGGAAAAGGGAAGAGCAACAAATCTGACTTACATATCAATTATGGAAGCTTTCGTTAGCATTCTTCTCCAAGTTTAATCTCTGACCTGTGTGAGTTAGTAACTTTCTGTCTCTTAGAAGGGTTTTGGACTCAGTTGAAAAATCTTGTACTTAGTCATCCACAGAGACTTATTGTCAGTCTGATATACAGAGAACATTCTGGACAGGAAATATAGTAAGGTACCAAGGTCTGCAGACCTGGCTACTGCCTGTGATTCAGAACCACCTCCCCACCCTAAGTGAGTAAAAAGATTTGATATGAATATGAATGGCATGAATCTCCTGGTGATATTTGGAGTGTATATGTTCCTATATGTTTGTTTGGAGAGTATTAAGGGTATTTACATTGAGGGCTCTTTTGTTGTCCTTATTTATTTGAAATTCTTATTTTATTTGCAGTGGCATGTATATATTTTCGTGATGCTAAATGCAATCTCTGTGTATACTTTTTTGTATATATGTACATATTTGTAAATATATGGTATGCAATGATACAGTATGTGTATATTATATACCCATACCCATTGTGGGCTGACGTTATTTAAGTTCTGTGAGGACATCATAGTGGCATTGTTCATGCTGCTGTAATTAGGTTGTGGCTGTATCCCAATCATGAGCCTCTATTTTGAGGGGCTTGTGTCTGGGTAAAATGGGCTACTTTGGAGTTGAAATTAGGATACAAAGATCTTAACAGAAAGCTGGATATTCTTAGCTTTAAAATCATCTGCCAGTTTCCATTTAAACTGATGATAAATTAGTGATATAAACCTGAAAAACCTAAGTATGTGAAACTGAGACACCAGCAGGTTCTTAAGCTATATTAGTCCTTTATTTTCTTGACTGTAGTTGGGTGTTATTACTTAGTAACATATGTATTTATATTAGAATCAAGAGGCAGTGGAAAAAATTACTTTGATCATATTTCAAAATAGATAAGAAAATGTCCTTTAAATAGGGAAATATGTACCTAGTTGCCATTTTAATTTTGGAACTATCATTTTTTCAGCAGTGTGTCTCATTTTATATGTCTCTGTGAGGCAGAAAAAGGGGCATTAGGTAGGGGAAGGCTTTACCTAGGTGGGGTCGAATTTAATGAAGAACAGGAGGTTGATAACCTGTATATGTTTGCAGTAGCTGTGATTAATTTAGTCCTGTCTTGGCATTTGCAGCTATATATTTTTCGTATTGGAACTGCATATCAAAGATGAGTACATTCATCTGAGAAAATGTTTCCAGTGAATAAAATGCCTCCAGTTGTATTTCTTTGTCTCTATGAGACCACTCTGTTCTGTAAATTGATATATTCACACATGAAGTAGGATTCTGAATGTCAGGTGCATGGCATGCTGTAAAAGGGGCCTTCAAACCTCCACCAAGAGTGACAAGTGGGGGAGGATAAGAGGATAGTAAACATGTGTGGTGCCAAGTGGTGAACCTGTGGAATATCACAGAGATCAATGTTCGGTTACTCCTGTCTTCACGGAGCATGTTTATCTGCATGGAAGAGTGTAGGAGATGTTTAAAATACACTTGAATACATTCA
Source organism: Hippopotamus amphibius kiboko (assembly GCF_030028045.1). Classification (NCBI taxonomy): domain Eukaryota; kingdom Metazoa; phylum Chordata; class Mammalia; order Artiodactyla; family Hippopotamidae; genus Hippopotamus; species Hippopotamus amphibius. The sequence continues at coordinate 10,654,649 of NC_080187.1, forward strand.
CCACAAAAATTAAGTAGGGGTTATTTTTTGCATGGTAAAATATAACTGCAAACAACTGGTTACCCCATTATTCTTCAGAAGATTAAATTTACCTGATCCAATTTTAAGTTATCTTAAAAAGTTGAGTCAGTTCTACTGTCCCCTCAGATGTTACATTTGCCTCTTCATTGTATTTTTCATATAACAGCCAATTGTACATAACACTTCTCAATTACAATATGAAATTTTAAATAAAGTTATAATAGCCTATTTCTTAAACACATATTGAAATTTAGTAATGTACTATTACTAAGAAAATCAGTGAAAACATTCACAGTGTCTGATGTTCTGTTGTTTTAGTAACCAAGTCATTTATTGCAACTGGAGAATAGCAGAAGAGATGTTACGCTATTTAAAATTCATGGAACTGTCTCACGCTTAACGTGGACATTGATTTGAGGAGAGTAGCAGCAATAAAAAGTGTAGTACGTGAGACTGACATTGTGAATATGACCTCTGACTCTCTAACAGTTGTCAAGCCAGACACTTTGCAGTTAAATAAGAACTGCTTGGAAAACCAAGCCCTCTCCCCCTATTTTCCTGCAGTTTTAGACATTGATACTTTATACCTGTTCCTGCTGTGCTTCCAGTTCTTTTCTGGATACTGTGACTTTACCTTAAAGAAAAAAAATTTTTAAGGCAATTCATCTTCCTCAGACTAGAATTTCAAAACATATTACAGTGTCCCAGCTTCACTGAATTTTTGAACACAGATTTATTAAACATGCCTTGTGTTTAAGGAAGAATAATTAATGTGTGAATGGAATCAATCCTTGAAGAGAAGGGTGTCAGGATGATGTAGGGGGACATGCCCGTAAATGGGTAAAAATAAATGTATTAAATTAAGTGTAACTAATTTGTTGATGCATAGAAATATTTCCTTTGGAATTCTGTAGATATGAAATGTTTTCTTAAGCTAAAATTGGTATTTTTCACTTATAAATTTGGTGCAATATTGACTTTTGAGAAGAATTCCATTTCTGTATGACATTGTTACTTAATCACTGATTGAAGCACCATTTCTTAATTTAAAAATATTTTTGTTAATTTGTGTTTTTTAAAAGTTATTTTTAAAGTTAATTATCGAATGATTCTGAGCAGTATGATTTTTTTTAAAGACATATTTGAACAGGACTTTCAGAGTTTTTTAGTAGTTTGAGGTATATTAATTCTGTACTCCAGATTAATCATAAAGCCTGAATTTGGTCATAGAACAGACTATAAATTGGGAATGTTTTCCTATTTTGGTGAGCAATTCCAGTCTATATCCTAAGACAATCATCTTTTTAGATGTAGTATTGTTTATTGAGACATTGGTAATTTCAGGGTTCAGATTTTTTTCACTTTTCTGATAGGCTTATGGAATGAAAGTTAATAGACTGAGTGTTTACGTCACTTTTCAGAATGAGATGGGGAATTATAGCTAGCCTTCCTTTATGTCTGCAGTAAATAATATTTAAAATTTTATGTTATATTACTAATATTCTTTTCTCTTTTGAAACTGTCATGAATGTCCACTTATCCGTGATTGAAAATTAAGATTTGTAAACATACAATTTAACCCATAAGTCTTCTCAAACATCAAATCAGTAAGCTCAACCATTGTAAAATGTGAAATGATCATATATAATCCCAAAGCAAATATTTCCAAACCATATAGAAGTAAACAGCACTCTATTTAAATAAAAAATCTTATTCCTGCCCTTCTTTGCATGTTACTGACTTTTTTCTAGATTATGTGTTGTGATGTATTAAAAATCTGCAGGAAAAATTGCTTAAAATGTTCTAGGGCAATAAGAATTTTTATTACTATTTCTTGCAGAATAAGGTTTTTAAAAACTGTTTATTTTTTATTGAAAATAACTTAATGGTTCAGTAAAATATTTTAGGACTTTGTGTTTGTGGCTTTTTATAGTTATCTGGTTACATTCCTTTTGTTGCATAGATCACACGGCTAGTTCTCCAGCTGTTTTTTATTTGTTGTTTTTTAATAAACCTTGCCACTCAACAATCAAAGAGAGAGATTTTGGAGCCTTCTTCCTGTCAAAGTAGAAAGGTCTTAGTTGTAATAGGAAAGGCAGATGCAATGTCCTACCACTTTCATAGTAGAGCTTACAAGTGAAGGAATTTATCCATATAGGTTATCTTCACTGTGCAGCACCAGTAAAAATAGTGGTTTCATTAATCATGGAATGTGATGAAGCATTTTTAAATCATTTCCTACTTTGCTCTAAAGAATTTTTGTCATTTCAGGCCACATCATTATTTTCTCTGAGTAGTTTCCATTGTAAGGTTGAATACCTTTTTCTGTATTCAAATCATCACTAAAGGTTAAGATAATCAAATAGGAGTTAAAATAAGTTATATTTGATCTTTTTTCCCTGAAAATAATGGTGAACCTATTGTCTATATTATGGATATTAGGCAGAAATGCACTTGTTTCAATCATAGCAGAAATTACATTTGGAGAATATAATTACTTGATTTTCTAGTGGTGTGAAATACTTTTTAAAAATTGTGCTTGTCTGTAACTGAAATGTTATAGAATTGTAACACTATAAGGATTATAGAGTTATATTTATTAGCTCTCTTCGAGAGATTGAAGCACAATAATTTTCACGTAACAGTTCTTATCCAAGTGCTGCTAATCTGTTGTGCAAAAAATGAAGCTATTTGGTTGCCTATCTAGCTACTCACAAATCACTGTAATCCTTGAAGTGTAGTCTTGTTGCTCATTTGTGTTAAATTTTGGGTATTGTGGGTTAATACTTTAGAACAAAATCCATCAACTCAGCTCTGTGAGACAACAAACCATTTGGATTCACTAGTTTTATATGTGTTCTCTGTAGAATTAAATTTGAAGGGGCTCTTCACTACCAATGACTAAGGGGGAAAATTATATTGTCAATATCATTTCACTTGAACAATTGTGGTATTGTAAAAGTCTTATCTGTTGTGTTTCTAAATTATGCTTAAGCCATACATACTCTTAAGGATGTTTTCCTATTGTATTCCTTTTCAGCAGCCTTTGTCTGTTATGGTTAATACGTTATAGATTTTAGAAATTGAGAAGTTATTGAACATTTTATTTTCTTGATCATCACTTTTGACTCTTGTATGATATGAGATTGGTCATAAAGGATAGCAAGCCTTTCACTACTTCACTAAATGAATTTCAGAGTAAACACTGTGATTCTGCAGAGTGGGTTCAGTAGGCCCTTGTCTTTCCAATGTTTTCTTCTGTTATGTGGTGCCTACCATCTTGAGGGCGCTTAAGGATGGAGAGTTAAATATTGTTTTGATGTTTATTGAATAACAAGATTACAGAATATTTGATTTTTGTTGTCAGTGTATTGAAGACATTTTTGCATTGATAAATGTTCTCTCTAGGAATGTGATTACATTCATCAGGTGTGAACTCCTGTAAATGAATTTTGTATCTTGAATTCACGTATATATTAAGTGTATCATCGATATAAAAATAAACATTATTTGCTTAAAGTTTTTGCTACTCCTTCAGAATTGTTGACAACATAAGGGCTAAACTGATAGAGTTTGCTTCTTTTCGGATAATTCCCCGGACACTTGAAACAATCTTGAGGTTGAGGATTAGATGCTATTGTTTTAGTCTGTAAATTTCTTCTGCGTCCCAGTCTTGGTTTTTTTCCCTGCCCTGCTCCTGGTGGTCAGAACTGGGACACGCCAAGGGAGGGATTGTTTCAGGGGATTGGGTTGAAGCTGCTGGCCCTTGGGCTAGTGTTAGGTCTGGGCAAGAACACGTGCAACTTCAATGCTGAATGTCTGGCTTGGTTGGCATTGGGCAGTCCGGAGACCCGACGTAGGCTACCGATATGTACTGTTAACTTTTTACAAGGCAGTTTCACGTCTCTGGACTTCTCTTCATCTGTCAAAAGTTGGAGGCCCATTAGTGGTTTGTGAAATGAATGTGGTGGGCTGCAGCTAGCGTGTTTTTCCAATGAAATGCAGTGTATCAGAGTGCTCTATATAATAAAAGTGATTCTGGAAACTTTTCTTTCAATGACACATTGTGTGTCCTGGATTGCAATATAAAATGTATAACCTTCAAGAGGTCACAGGCACAAAACTTAAAACACCAGTTACAAAGGCGGGAGTTCCCAATGCTAACGTAAGGAGCCACAGGCTTCTGCGTGAGGAAGGAGGCAGGGACAAGGCGGCTGTGTAGACCGCAGCCACGGCCTGAGGTTTCTATGCCACAGGTTGGCACGACTGCAGCATTTGCACCAAGCTCCTCCACTTCCCCCGCCCCCTTAAAAAAAAAAAGAAAGGCTTCGGCCACCCAGCCCTACGCGGGTTTGGCCGCTTGCTGACGTGGCTGGCCGGCCTCAGGGAGCGCCTACGCCCGCGCCCTCCAGCGGTTCCGGCCCAACCGCCACCCCAAAACTCGCGTGTGCCCCCGCGGAGGCCGCGCTCAAGCGCATGCGCGCGGTGGGCCGGCCCTGCGCGCAGCCACTTCCGGCGCGCCGGTGGAAGTGCGGTTCCGGGTCGCTGCTCTGCTCGCCGGCCGGCCGTGGGGGCCGGTGACGCGGGCCGACGCTCACGAGAGGCCCCGGAGGCGGGGCTCTGCCCGCTGCCAGAGAGGGGCAGGTGCGCGGGCGGGCCGGAGACGCGAGCAGGCCCCGCTTCCTCCCGGTGGCCTCGGTGTGCCCCCACAGCGGCCCCGACTGGGTTGCCCAAGACCCAGGGCGGGGGGCAGTACCGGGGTACCGAAAGGGCGAGGGTGGGGGCAGAGGCGGGGGTCCCCGGCCTGGGAATCTGGAGCCTGGCGTTCCGGAATTCCCCCCCTGCGCGACCTTGGACAAGTCACTCTTCCTCTTTGGATCTGTTTCCCCGCTGTCAAATGGGAGAGACGTTGGGTCCCTTCCGTCTTTGACAGTCCACGTACGGGCGGGTCTGGAAGGAGCCTGAGTGAGTGGGATCTAAACTGCTGTGGCAGGTGGCTGGCCCCCGGGCATTAGGCAGCTGTCTTTTACTCAACTTAGCTGTCCTTTTTCTCAGCGACTTTTTTAGTGCGAGTCGAGGCGCTGGGGTCTGGCCAGGTAAACAGTGTGTGACTGTCAGAATCAATTGAAATAAATACTGGCCCTGGGAAACCTTAATTTCATTCAAGTTGTTTTGCTCACGGCTCCCGAGGCGAAGTGAATTTAGCTCCTTACTACAATGAGAGATTCTATTCTTTGTGGCTTTAAGTGAAGCTCTTAGGCAAATCACAGATGCAAAGACCAGGGTGAGGGAGGGTAGACCACTGAGGATTGTGGTAGTGACAGATTTTCCTCCCCTTTCACTTTAATCTTTTCTCCCTCCTCTTCCACTCCTCCGGCCCCGTCTCCCCAACATTTTGGCCTTACACTTAAGAGGAAATATCCAATGCATTTTATTTTTGTCTTCATGCAGGACAGAAAGTTTTGACTGCCAAGCTGTTTTAAATCTAGTAGATAAGCCAGGTGAGTAGGTGGTTTACAGACCTTGAAGGTAAAACTTTTGAAGAATTGTACAGACTTAAATGGATGCTCTGAAGTGGTAAGAAGTCATTTGTAGATCTTAGAGCAGAGCTTAGTTATCCTCCACAAAATATCAAAGTTAAGATTGGAACCAGAATGTTAATATTTCATGCACGTTAGGAGGGAAAGATGTTTCAATCTCGTGCTGAATATCATGTAAAACATTGAAAAAGATTGATTTGAGGTAATTTTAATCACTCTTAAAGAGAACCACACAGCATTTCCAAGAATCACTTAAGGATATCTGATCCCTCTACAATATAGTTGGCTGGCTTGCCTGTTTTTTTAGAAAAAAAGTTGTCAACATTTTCTAGGGAACAGCTGATTCCAAACCATCTTGGAACATTAGAACATTACACCTTTTCCCTGTATTGAGTTACGTGTTTTTGTCTAAACTGTAGTTAAACAATATTATTGGGGGAAGGATCCAAAAGCATTATGTTATGTTACTATTTGCCCTGGGAAATTTTACATAATGTGTTGTATGGAGCAGCCAACGTGGTGTAATTTAAAAAAAGAGTAAGAACTTGTGAGTTAGGGTCCTGGGTTCAAATGTCAGAGCTGCACTTAGCCACAGAGTCTTTGGCAGATTACTTCACCTCCTTGAGGCTGGATTTCCTTATCTGTGTGTGCATCTGTAGCACCTGAGTGCTATTTAAATGTCTAGTAATTGCGTTCTAGAAAGTGCATGTAAAATTATGAAACTTAATTTTGAAACCTGAAGCTTAACAAAGCAATCCAGATGTGAAATCTCTGTGGTGTTTAACTTAGAGCTCTCTTTCATCTGATTTATAGATACTCTGTTGCCACAAGCCTTGGCCCACATTTCAGTGGGAATGCAGCTGGTTTGGATATCTGGAACTTTTTAGGCACCCCTCTTGGAATTCCTGGTTGCTGGCCTAACAACTATTATAGTGGTTCAGAAGCTGGTCATCAGTGCAGGGTAGCCATACAGCAAAATGTTTGCAAAACTAAAGAAGAAAATTGCAGAAGAGACTGCTGTTGCTCAGAGGCCAGGAGGTGCTACTAGGATCCCACGATCAGTGAGCAAGGAATCGGTTGCCTCCATGGGGGCTGACTCAGGAGATGATTTTGTAAGTATCTTCTCTAGTTTTTAATATTTGGTACAGCTTCATTTGAGATATGCACACACATACACACACCCATATGTGTATATATATATATATTTAAAATATTTTTATTTGTTTGGCTTCATTGGGTCTCAGTTGCGGCACATGGGATCTTTAGTTGCAGCATTCGGGATCTAGGTCCCAGACCAGGGATTGAACCTGGGCCCCCTGCATTGGGAGCATGGAGTCTTAGCCACTGGGCCACCAGGGAAGTTCCCTCATTATATTTTTAAAATAATATTTCAGGGAATCTTTCCAGTAAGTATTTTCTTTTAAAACTGCGAAATTATTTTTACTCTGAGTTCTTTTCTATTACTTTATTTTCTTATTTTTTGTGGGTCCCTTTCCGTATTCTCTATATTGTCCTCTTGTACTCTTTTTCCATCTGTATACCTTGTGCATCTTCTTTTACATTTCGTTTCTCAAAATACTTTGGCCTGTTGTCTCTGCACATATATATACTTTAAGTCATGGTTGCTTAGTGAGGTCTGTGAGTTTAGTGTGGAATTAGCCAGGGAATTAGCAATATTTTAGTGGGAAAATTGATGAAAAGATGGCACTCATGGCTGCGTTGTGTGCCTTAATTGTAAAATACCTTTGTAGTTGGAAATATTTGAGGATGCTGCTGTATTAGGTAAGTGTCATGCCTTAGAATTAAAATTGTGTCTGTGGCATATGACAGGATCCTCTTAAAGTTAGATAACAAAAGAAGTTATTTATGATGTTTAATATATGTAAAACAATGTATGTAATGTAAATGTAAAGTATAAGTCATAAAAATAAAATGAATGCTTGTTAAATCTGTCACCTATGCAGAGAACTAGAACATTGTCGGTACTGTCAAAGCCACTTGTGTGTTCCTTGCTGGTTCCCTTCCCTTTCCTCCCCTTCAGATAACCTATCCTAAAGTTTGTATATATCATTCCTTTGCTTTTTAAAATATCCTGCCAGATACATTCATAAACAATCTGTTGTTTAATGTTGCTTGTTTTCAAACTTTATAAAAATAGTACACTATAGGTGGTTCATTTATTTTTACTGCTGCATAAGATTCCAGCATTTGAAAACGCCACAATTTGTCTTCTACTGGTGATAGATACTTAAGTTGTTTCCATGGTCAGATGAATCGACCTCCTCCTTTCTTATACTCCTTTCAGGTTGCATTACATGGCAGAAGCTATTAGGTTAGTGGGGTGGAAGAACCGATTACCAGATCTAAATTATCATTGGATCCTGTATTTGAAGGAACTGTAAATGCACATTTGATCACCAGGCTGAAGGACATAGTTTTACTGCTGAGTTCTATGGCAGAAGTACTTGCTTTGCCTTCATGCTGACTTGCTAAATGAAGTCTCTCATCTCAAATGTATTCCAGATATGGAGATTGGCCTGAATTCAGGAAATGCTTTGCTTTGTGACTTCTTTTTTTGTCCTTTTTTTTTTTTTAAAGAATTTATTTGTTTATTATTAATTTTTTGTTTTTGGCTGCATTGGGTCTTCGTTGCTGCGCATGGGCTTTAGTTATGGCGAGTGGGGGCTACTCTTAGTTGCAGTACGTGGGCTTCTCATTGTGGTGGTTTCTCTTGTTGTGGAGCACAGGCTCTAAGCACGTGGGCTTCAGTAGTTATAGCATATGGGCTCAGTAGTTATGGCTTGCAGGCTCGAGAGCACAGGCTCAGTAGTTGTGGTACATGGGCTTAGTTGCATGTAGGATCTTCCCAGACGAGGGATCAAACCCGCGTACCCTGAATTGGCAGGTGGATTCTCAACCGTGGCACCACCAGGGAAGTCCCTGCTATGTGACTTCTGAACTTATCAGTTTGAACTTGTTATGTATACGTTCTGATCCTCACTCCCTATCTCTAGACCCTTATATCCCATTGCATATATTTCTCCAACCAGGTGCCTTTCCTCTGGTATCTCCAGTTCTAACATGAACAGAACAAAACTGAATTCATTAACCCTGTTTCCACGTGTGCACCTTTGTCCCCCCAAGTCACCAGCAAGAAACCTTGGAGACAGACTCTTCCCTTCTTCACTTCTTGGTGTCCAGTTAGTCAGCAGGTATTTTGACTTCCATCTCCTGTCTCAAACTTACCCTCTGTACTCCCTTTACTAGTAGTCCATTTACTTCCATTTTATTTCAGTCCGTCTTTCTTTATTGGACAAACGTGGTAGCCTGTCTGGGCCCCCTGCCTCCAGTAAGTCCCCAAAGTAGATCTGTTCATGTCTCTCCAGTGCTTGAAACTCCTCCGTGGCTTCCTTATCATCTTCAGGATAAAGTGCAAAGTCATTATTATAGTGTAATGGTAAACCCCTGTGGTCTTGTCACATCTTACCCATCCCACCTTATCTCATTCTACTTTCCTACACCCTGTGCTCTAGCCATGTTGAATTTATTGTACTTTATGGAATGGACAACTTTCCATCATGCCTACAAATGTTTGCATACACTGTCTCCTCTCTCTGTAATTGCTCCGGTCTCCTCTGCTCACTCCTGCATTCCTCTGACAGACTTTTGTGCATCCTTCAAGACTTGGCTCACATGTTACCTCCAGGAAGCCCCCTCTACCCAGGCTGCCCCTGTCACCCCCTCTACTCTTTATCCCTCCCGGCTGAATTTGGTCCCTTGTCTCCTACATCCTCTGTAATAGCACCTGTTACACTTCATTGTTGTTAATGATTTACTTGTCTCTCTCACTAAACTGGGAGCTTCATAAGGCAATAGAGTAGCAGTTAGGCACTCAGGTCAGGTTATGGAGGCAGACCTGGATTTGATTCCTCTTCCATCATTATTGTGTGACCTTGGGCAAGTTTTTTGCCCTTTTCTATGCTTTAGTTTCCACATCTATAAAATGTGGTTAGGAGCTATACCTGTCTTTGTTAAAGTATGTGTGTGGGGGGTGGGGTGGGGCAAGATTATCCCCTAGGTTCAATTATTCATTAGAAGGACTCACAGGACTCAGTATATAGTTTTACTCACTGCCGTCATCACAGCGAAAACATTTATTACAAAGCATTTATTACAAAGCATAGTTAGCGAAGGGAAAAGGTGCATGGGCAAAGTCTGGAGGAAACCAGTCACAGGCTTCCAAGAGTCCTCTCCCAGTGAAGTTACATAGGACATACTTTTTTCCTTCAGCAAGGAATTGTGACAACACAGGATAAAATATTGTCTATCAGGGAAGCTCAGTAGAGGCTGAGTGCCCAGGAATTCTACTGGAGGCTAATCATTTAGGCATCCTCTGCCTACCATTACCAAAACTCCAGACTCCCAGAAGGAAAACAGGTGTTCAGCATAAACCATATTTTTGGCACAATTAGTTTAGGTACAGTGAGCCATTCTTATCAGGAATGGTGAGAACCCTTGTAAAATCCAAGTTCCCATAGGCCAGCCAAGGGCTCACCTTACAAGCAGGCCCTGCCAAGGATAGCAGTCTCAGGCCTGTGATACTAACTCTTTTCTGTATGGTGCATAAAACAGTACAGTGCCTGGCTCTTAATAAGCACTTCATGGTTAGTAGTTGCTGCAGCTGCTTCTGTTTTAGATAGGGACTCTGTTTCATCACTGTTCCCAGTGCTTAGCACAATGCTAAGAATAGATGTCTCACTAACAGGAATGATCATAACTTCTACTACTGGTAGATGACGTATATTAAAGCTAAGACGTGCCAGGCTCTGTTTCAGAGACCTGACGAGTATTGATTTCTTTAACCCTCATCACAGCTCTGTGACGTAGGCTATGTTTGTTATCATATTTTGTGTGTAAGGGAACCAGTGCACAGAGAAGTTGACTAATTGGTCCAAGTCCTTGTAGTTTATTAGTGGTGAAGATGGAATTTGAACCTGGGCCTTCCACCTCCTGAGACTCCTTTTAATGGTACCCTATGCTGAGTCTTGGTAAATGTTGGATGAGCAAGTGGCTAGGTGGGTAAATGAATATTTAAAATGAGTTGTTCAGCCATCTTTAAAGACATTTTGACAATAAACAGGGAAGACTGAAGACTTAGCTACTATTAATATTAGCTAATATATTAATATTAGTTGCTGTTGTTTTTCATTTTGTTAGGTGTAATAATGGTATTGTGGCTATAGAGGAAAATGTCCTTATATTTTCTTATTATTTTTTTAATTTTTTTTTTAAAGATTTATTTTTATTATTTATTTATTTATTTATTTTATTTTTGGCTGCGCTGGGTCTTTGTTGCTGTGCACGGGCTTTCTCTAGTTGTGGTGAGCAGGGGTTACTCTTCGTTGTGGTGTGCGGGCTTCTGTTATTGTGGAGCACAGGCTCTAGGCACATGGACTTCAGTAGTTGTGGCACATGGGCTCTAGAGCACAGGCTCTGTAGTTGTGGCACACGGGCTTAGTTGCTCCATGGCATGTGGGATCTTCCCGGCCCAGGGATCGGACCTGTGTCCCCTGCATTGGCAAGCAGATTCTTAACCACTACGCCACCAGGGAAGCCTGAAAATGTGCTTGTATTTTAGAATGTTTATCAAAATATTTAGGATGAAATGTCAAGATGCCTGTTATTTAAAGTTCTATTTAAATATAGCACTACAGTACTATAGTATTTAAAGTACTATTTAAAGTACTATAGTAAAATAAAAATTGATGAAGCAAATATGGGAAAAATCAGCAGTTAAAGTAGAGAAAAAGTGTTCATTAAACCACCCTCCCTACTCTTCTGTATTTTTAAAATTTTATAATCAAAAGTAGAAAGATAAAGTGATTTATTTATTAGCAATAGTAAGCAGTGCCCAAAGTAATAGTAGTGCCCATATATTTTAAGATAATCTAGATTGTTGGGAAAAGTTGATGTCTCATTAATATATTGATTTGCTGAATGTATTTTATCTGCTAAAGTTTTTGCTGCGTTTTAGAGCCGTAGATTGATGTCCCTTTGATAGCAATGTCAGTCATAGATTCTGTATCACAGACCAACCAGCCCTTGATCCTTTGCTAAAGAAACTTCCTCCCTTTACCCTAGGATTTTATTGCCTTTGGAAAAGTAAAGTGATTTACTTTTTTATCTGCAGATATGTTTTGTATTATGTACTTGGTGTAATATGATCATAAAGGATTTGTTTACACTATGTATCCACAGACACACACACAATTTATCTCTTTTGCATCTTGTATCTCCTCATATTATAGATGAAGGTAGTGTTGCTTCTACTTTATAGGTAGAGAAACTTTTCAGTGATCGCTTAAAGTGTAACCAAACCTAAAATAAGAGTTGTTGCTTTCTGGTTGAGTATTGTGGTCTCACGTTGCTAAAAACCCAGGTATGAATACAACTTCTTAATCTGTCTCAACAGGCTTCTGATGGAAGCAGCTCCAGAGAAGATCTTTCATCCCAGCTTTTGAGAAGGAATGAACAGATACGGAAATTAGAGGCCAGGCTTTCTGGTATGTCTAAGAACTCATAAGAAGCACTCAAAGGAAATTTGCCTTGCCTGACCCTCTCTCCCTATGAAAAAGCCATATAGCATAACTTTACAGTTATTTTGACATATTTTGATCTTTGTAGGCAAAAAGGAGCAACTTGTTCTCCCTTTGTTCCCTTCTTTTTTTTACTGTACTGAGTAAATTCAAAGCTGAGTTTTAAAGTTAAAAAAAAAAAAAAAAGCTTACATTCTTCTGCTCCTGAGATTTCTAGCTGTGGATATAAAAGGTATTAAAAGTATATGTAGATTTAACCATCTTTCACCCATTAGCCGAGCTTGACTTCAGATGGAGAGGTTTAGGGGATAGCATTTTCAGGGAATGGCCAACAGATTTTGGTTTCTTCAGCACCAGACAGGGTTTGATGCTACGTTGCCACTTGCTACAGATACATATCACCTGTGCAATGTCGTTCTGGGTCTCTGGGCTACTTTTCAATGGTATTTCTAACTTCAGCACTTGTACGGAAGCTGTAACTCTCATTTTGTCTTTCGTGTGCAGTTTACGATTTACACAACTCCCATTATATTCTTTGCCTGAGCAGGGCATGTTTGTGACAGAGCTGTGAGTTCTTATTTTGGTTTCTGCTAGTGGATGCATTTTGAAAGCTTCAGCCTGTGAAGTGGTAAATGGCTTCTGTGTTTGTTTTTGTCCCTTGGCCTTATGCCCATTTTACTGGAATGAAAGCAACAGACTACAAAGTTCACCAAGTTGTATGTGAAATATTTGTGTCTGTGTAGTTATCAAAGGTCCATAGTATAACTCACAGTTCCTAGATCGTCCACTATCTCATTTTGTTCTCACTCTCACCTAACAAGACTTAGTGAGATTAAGGTGACACAGGTAGTAGGTGGTTGAGCTGAGATCCAGACCCAGATTTGCTTGATGCTAGAGTGCATACTCTCACCACAGTCTGCTTTAAACTCTATTGTTATTATCCTGTTACCCCTGCCTGTAAGTAGCATCAGTAACAAAGGTGAAATAACTACATTTGTTCAATGTTGGGGAGAAAGCTATAAGGTAATATGCATCTTCCCTAAATAGTCTGGGCTTGACCAATGTTAGAGAAGGGACAGGGAAGAAGACTGACATTTATTAAGCCCACTTATGTCCTGGATATTTTCCTACAGGCTCAGTATGAATAATCACAACCACCACAATGGCTGCTACTCTTTATTGAGCATTGCGTGCCACATGCTTAAAGCACTTAGTTTATTATCTAATTAAGGCATAGAGAACATTTAGTTTATCATCTGGTACATCCTTTGAGGTAGATACAGTTAATATCATCATTTCATAAATGAAGAAACTAATACTTAGGATCAATAATTTGCTTAAGGTCTCTCAGCTAAGGACTGACAGAGTTGGGATTTGAACTAAAGCCTGTCTGCTTTTCCACTATACCATACTCTCTTCTTTGGCTACCAAGGTAATTAATTCTGACTTTCACCTTTAATATGGGATAGGCAGCTCAGTTCTGTGTAGAAGGGAGGCTGACTTTTCTCAAGAATTAAGTACTTTTATTGCAGAGGCAGTATTGTGGTAAGATGTTTGCTATTGCACTAACCACTGTCACTCAGTTGTATGGACTGTAACTGAGCTGTTCAGTGAATTCCCTTTGATCTATCCTACTGCTAGGACTGGAAAGGAAAGTGAAAACTGAGGTTTGAAATTAAGTAATGAGATAATAGTGGTTTTCATAGCAGGACATTTCTGATGACCAGACGAGGCCTAGTTCTTGTTCTCTATCAAGGCTAAACAGATCTGCCTATTTGTATTTACCATGTACACTGTGGGTAGTTTGTAGTATACCTGTTTGCCTGTGTTGTTCACTGTTAATGGGAGGCTGCCTGCCAAGCTTTCCTTAACAGGAATGGTTTTCAGGTTGAGAAAATCATCATCATTTTCATTCATTTTTGTTTGTTTAATTAACTTCCTTTCCTGATGTTTGTCCATTCCTGGTATGTGCGTCACCCTCCTCACCCAAGACTATGCTGAACAGGTCCGAAACTTGCAGAAGATAAAAGAGAAGCTTGAAATTGCATTAGAAAAACACCAGGATTGTACGTATTTTTTTCCTGCTTTTCTCAATCTTTCCAGGGTTTAGTTTTTTTAAATGAAACAATAGCGTATGGTTAAGTTTGTCCTTCATCATAGCTCAAATCTTTATTTTATAAGTAGTGTACTTCTTCATCAAGTTGATATAACATTTATCTGAGAGTTATAATCATACAATTCATACTTATGTTGCCTGATGGGTATGCTTCTTAGGAGAAGGTTATTATGTATGATCCAGTTGACTGGTTTATTGGCTGCCCTTAGATTTTTAGTAAAATCTAGGTCCTGGTCCTTGGGCCTAGATTAAGAAACTTTGGTTCTAGCCATAGCTTCATTGCTGCTTTGTTCAATAACTGGGGGAAATCTCTGTCACCACTTCTCTAACAGTAGAACATACATTTTGTTTACCCTAAATCATATGTTCTCCTTTGAGTTCAATCCAAGAAAGATGCTAACAGAAGTAGAAAGTTATTTTTGGTTGATACAACATATACTAAAAAAAAAAATTTAAGGAAAATAAACTGAAAGAAAGGGTTTTTTTGTTTTGCTTTGTTTTGACTTTTTGTTTTAATTCGAATAAAGTAATAGTAGCTGTCACTTAGCAATAAGCAATAGCATTGGTGTTTTCTGGCAACCTAACTCAGTGTTCTATCACTGTATCATTTTAAAAGTTACCCTTTGGCATCTTCCTAAATGTACATACTTGACTATAACAAAAAGCCAAAAACAATTGGAAACAAGCTAAAACAAAACTGTGGTCTATTGCTAAGGCCAAAATATTCTGGGAAAGTCATGGTGGGTCAGGTTTTTCTCAGTCTCATAATCCACTTATGTGACTTGGCCTTTTTTGTTAGGTGACAGTTGTAAAGTAATCACATGGGCTATTTGACGTGCTGTTTCTGAAATACCTCCATATCTCAAATAGAGCTTCTTTGTTAACAGCTTCCATGCGGAAATTTCAAGAGCAGAATGAGACATTCCAAGCCAACAGAGCCAAAATGGCAGAAGGACTGGCTTTGGCATTAGCCAGAAAGGACCAGGTATTTTATATGCACTGCCCAAGACTGGTGGAAAGATTTCACTTAGTGACATGATTTCAAAATGCCATAAACGTGGTAGAAAATATTTACAACCTAGGAGAAAAGGAGTGCTACATAAGTTCTTTGAGATTTCATTTGGCCTTAGGGTGGGAAATTATTAAGAAACTTTACAGTTATAATCATGACATGTATCCATAATGTGAGAGTATCATTTTCCAAACTGTGTAGCTTTGTAAAATGGAGAGGAAAGTAGCGTGTCCGTAATGTGGTGGTGAGCTCCAAGATAAGGAAAAAAGTCTCTGCCCTCCAAAAACTTGTCTGCAAGCCTAGTCCCAAAACACTTGCCTTTATAGTGGAGAAGATACTATCAAGCTGGCCATCATCCATGAGGTATATAGTTCTTACAACCTCTGTCCCAAGTTTCTTCATCCCCAACCAACTAGACTGAGAGAAACCTGTAATCTCAATAGAACCATCCATTGAAAGATGCGGAATGAATGCAGTAAGAGAGGAAAACAATACTATTACTGGCTATTACAGTAATTATAAAAGTGTATGTTGTTCAATGGTATTTTAAATTTAAGATAAGCATCAAAATATTGTAGTGATAATTTATTATATTACATTTCATTTTAAGAAAATACATAATTTATTTCATCTGCAGTAGGCGGAGTGGTGGGTTGACTTGTTTTACAGTGTGTATTAGTCATCTCAGACATTTACTAGCCAGAAAAAAACATCATTCACCAATACTTAGTGAATAACTGTGGTATGAGTGTATATAAATGAAGAGATAATCTAAAATTGGTGAAATCTGATTTTAGGCAGTTGGTATATAGCCTTTTCTACCAGTGGTTATTTTTTCCCGTCTTCTGCAATTGGTGAATAAAAGGCATAATTCCCTCTCCTTTAACTTTTACCAGATGCCATAAAAGATATTGGTAAAGTCAGAATGAGAAGGAAAATAATGATAAGGGGCTACTGAAGACCACCTCCCACACACTGCCTGTTTTTCAGTAAATTAATTTTTAAACAGCAGTTGTGGAGTTACCAACTTGGCTGGTCGTAGCTACCCACTTCCAAGAAATAATAGTACTCATAGAAAAACACTTAGGAATAAGCTGAAAGCTGCAGCTTTGTTTAGGTGCTCTGCTTAGTTAAAATTTGCAGGCTTATATTTGTACCTTAGAATTTTATTTAAAGTTCATTTTCTTTTCCTTTTAGGACTCTTGGCTTTCTTACTATTAAGCCAACTTCATGGTTTCTTATGGTTTGCTATTTTGTTTGGTTGATTGGTTGCTTGGGGGTGGGGAGTTTATTTTGTTTTCTGAAAATCTTGATATTATTGATACTCTTCCCTGAAAACTGTACTTTTGTTTTGTTTTGTTTTAGGAATGGTCAGAAAAAGTGGATCAGCTTGAAAAGGTTAGTTCATTTTTATTTTTGTCTCATCGTGAATGTTGGGCTCTTCTTTGGAGCTTGGAAAATACTTTCTCCGGTACCTAGAACACTGATTGCTGTACCACCTTGTGGAAACAGGGCACTAGGTGATTAGACACTGACTTGGAAAGCTCATGTCTTCCTTTTTCTTGGTGGATGCACTGGACATCTTTTGTTTGCTCCTCCTGATATACTCTCCCTGCCACCCCCCCTCACTCCCCATCTTTCTCTGTGTATCTGAAGGCTGATAGGGACTGCATCAGCAGGGCTCCACTGCCCTCTGGCTTCTAATTGAGTGCGCCAGTGGGGAACACCATAAAAACTATGTGTGGAAAAGTGTGGTCGGGAAGTTTATTCCCCCAGCCATCTCCATGTGAGAGCCCTTCAATTTGGTTGCATCCCATGCCCAAAGGTCACAGCTTCAGTTGGACCCTTGGTTCACCCTCTGATAGAATTTCTCTTTCTGTCTTTCCTGTAACCTGTTTATCCCTTTGCCCCTTTATGCCCAACTGTTACTAGCACATCATCTCTTTTGGGTTTTCTTACCCAACCCACAGCTTTGAAAAGTCCCTTTATTAGACTGTCTGCAGAATATCTACTTTGAGTCTGTTTCCTGCTGGGGCCCTGATTGACATAGTGGTAACATTAGGAGTAGTTTTTGAGGGTGCAGTAGGGAAGGAGGGCATTTTTGAAGGCTCAGCATTGAGCAGATAAGAGAACTTCTTAGCTAGACAGAGATGAGAATTGATTATTCCAGCACCATAGCTTGTGTAACACTGTGTAGGTGCCTTATGTAATATATTCCTGGCTCCTAGACATGAACAGGAAGATGAAATTTCACACCTACAATTAGAAACACATTTTAATTTAAAATAATCAATAGTCAGTTTGCTCAGTCTAAATTATGTGCTGCTTCCTAATCCATTCCTTGTTTTCACTGAGTGCTCCTAAGTTACTCTTTATGGTAGAAAATTATTATTATTATTTTTTGCCCACACCATGCGGCATGTGGGATCTTAGTTCCCTGACTAGGGATTGAACGCAGGCCCCCTGCATTGGAAGCGCAGAGTCTTAGCCACTGGACCACCAGGGAAGTCGAGAAAATTATTTCTTAGATTGGTATATTCAGTTGTAAAATATATTTACTGTTAATTTTATTAAACAGATGAGTTTTATTATTGCTCCATTCTTGGGATAAAACACCAAGTTAAGCCAGCGATTTTCTATGTTCTGTAGAAATCTGATTATGCAAGCTATCAGAATGCCTTAACGTATTTTTTTTTTTTTTTAATGGAATCTTTGTGGAGCAGGGATCGAACCCGTGTCTCCTGCATTGGCAGGCAGATTTTTAACCACTGCACCACCTAGGAAGTCCCTGCCTTAACGTATTTATGTAAGGAAAGAATTATAGAAAAGTCAAGCGATCTCCCAAAGAAACTTGTGCTTTAAAAAAATATATCCAAACATGTTATTAATTATGGTCTTCTTAAATATGAAAGTATGGGTTAGGTTAAAGTTTTCTTATCTTGAAAGAAAGTCTTAAGATTGTAGCAGTTGAATTCTCATTGGACTTTTTTTTTTCATCTTTTAAAATTATGTTATGGGGGAATCCATGTAGGACTCAACCAAATAAAATCTGCTTCAGCTCACTAAGAGCTTCCCTCTCCTCCCCACTGCCCTGCCCTGCCCCACTGCTGGAGGGGTTGGGAAGTATTTTAGACCAGGAAAGAGTAATGAGACATCTGTGTAGGTCTTTTAAGCCACTGTGGTTTTGGGAAATGTTATTTTTAGACTGTATTAATTTCTTTTCAATTAAGAATTGGAAACTGCAGCAGCAGGGTTTGTCCTGAAGAGAATCCATCTCGGGAAGCTATTATTTAGTAAATTGTAACCTCCTGACACCAGTCATGTCTAATTTTTGTTGCCTTGATATCTGAACTTACTAATTGAAATCGATTCTGCTTAAATGCATCTAATTTTTTTTCCTTCGTTTTTTTTTTATTTTTTTTATTTTTTTATTTTTTTGGGGGTACACCAAGTTCAATCATCTGTTTTTTATACACATATCCCCGTAAATGCATCTAATTTTTTAAGAGCATTCAGACTTGTTTCAGTTATTCATGTTATTCAGCCAGTTAATTATGTCATTGAGATAGATGTGTAGAATGGATATCTGGAGTTGGTAATCAAAGTTAAGCACTTTTCAAGTGTTAAGTAATTGTTGCTCTTGTTCCCCTTTTCACAGCTGTCATTGAAAACATATTTATTTCTAACTTAAAGAATTTATAGATAATTTTGTAAATAATTACCATAGAGCTTCCCATTATCAATGTATTATAGCTACTGATGAGGGGTTGCCTTAAGATTTTCCTTTATTAAGAATTCTGCTTGTATAATATGAATTTCTAATGTCCTAGTTGCCTGAGCTGATATCTTCTTTCTGCATAGGATAAAAGATTTCTGACAGCTCAGTTACAGGAAATGAAGAACCAGAGTTTGAATCTTTTCCAAAGGAGAGATGAAATGGATGAATTAGAGGGGTTCCAGCAGCAGGAGCTAAGTAAAGTAAAGCACATGGTACACATTTTTGCTAAATCCTAAATAGGTAATTAGTTACTCTGATTTTGCTAGTCATCGCTCTCTAACTGCTGATAAACACACCTTAGTTGTCTTTGATATTAATCATATTTGTATGTTTTTCAATTTGTTAAAGTGGAAAAGTTCTGTTTGAAATGTATTTCCTTTTTCTTTTTAAACTACTGGGCACATAAGACCTCTTCTAAACTCAAAAATGTTACGAAAGTGTGCATCATTGGTCCAGATTTTTTTACAAGTGTGTTTCTTAGCAGTGGCCCAGTGAAACTTTCTATCTTTGTATCAGCTTTTAAAAAAAGAAGAAAGTTTGGGGAAAATGGAGCAAGAGTTGGAGGCATGTACCAGAGAACTTAGTCGCACCCAGGAGGAGTTGATGACCTCCAATCAGATGTCAGCAAACTTAAGCCAGAAGCTAGAAGAACTGCAGAGACACTACTCAGCGCTGGAAGAGCAGAGGTTCTTGCTTGGTCTGTGGGGCCCGTGGGAAGCGGTGTTAGTGTAACTCTGGCTGCAGCCCACCCATCTTTCCCCATTGCTCACTGCAGCACTTTCTGATCTTAGTTCTGGCAAAGTCTTCTGGACTTGTCCTTACTTGCCTAGGGCTTTAAGAGCCCCCCCCTACTTCCCCAAACCCTCATTCCCCTTCACCTGCCTAGGCTCAGACCTGAGCAATTTAGTATGTTTTAGTTGCTAAGCTATTGAGTAGCCAAAGGCAGATCAGGATTTCTTGCCTAAACCTGGGTGGAATTTTTTTCTCTTGGGGCTTCTGCTTCAGAGAGAGTCAAGGAGTCTTTTCCATCGATAATCTTCGATAAATGTCGATAATGTTTGCAACCCTGACATGGAAAGAACCATCTGTATTTTTCTTGTGGAAGAATGTGTCTTAGGTGAGATATCCAAATTTGTTCATTGTCTGATTTCTTTCGATACAGAGATCATGTGACAGCTTCAAAAACAGGTGCAGAAAAGATCACAGCCCTGGAGCAAAAGGAACAGGAGCTCCAAGCATTCATTCAGCAACTTTCCATTGATTTGCAAAAGGTAAGTAGCATACTAGCAGTGGACCCAAGTTGCTAAGATTCATGAATGGAATAAAAACTAAATCTGCCAGATATTTTCGCCTCAGGGTGGCTGGTGAAACTTGTGTTTCGCGTGCCGTTGACATTGCCCTAGTTCCTGGTCTAGCCAGGCTGTGTCCAGATGGACTGGGCCATGTAACTGAGCAAGGGTTGCTTAACAGAAGAGGTCAGTATTGTCCTGACAGGAACTCTCAAAGCACACCATTTGATCTGCTCAAATATGTAAAAGTACTAGTCATGGACCTTGAGCACAAGAAAACAGAGCAGTGGTGATTGACATGGCCAGACTTGTACCTTTGACATACCTGGTTCTAATCCATTTTGTTCAAATACACATAAATGATATCATTGCTGTTCATTTTTTGTTTGGCCAACAGTTTTTCATGCTTCTACTCAAGGCCTGTGCTAAATTTTGAGAATATAAAGGTGAACAATACTAATATCATTATTGACTGTAGTGTTTCTCAGTGGTGTGTTTCTTATCACCATTTTGAGCAGAACAGTTTGTATTGTATAATTGTCCCTTGCACTGCAGGATGTTTAGCTTTCCTGGCCCCTGTGTCCTGAATGCCAGCAGCATCCTTCAGGCAATGACAGTCCAGCCCTTCTCCCCATTTGACAAAACACCCCCTAACAGGTGGTACCAAAAACCCTACCCTTATCCCCTGAGAACCGCTAATCTCAACCACAACAGAGACTTACAGAATCATTACAGTACAGTAAGATTTGTGTGAAAGAGAAGTCTGTATATCCCTTTTAGCTATTAGCGTACTTACAGATACCTAAATAGAAACCAAGAGAGGTCATATACCTTGTTCAAAGTTATACAGTACATGACAGAGCTGGATTCTAAACCAAGTCTTACATCAAAGCTCATGTTTGTTCTACTGGGTTTTGTTGCCTCACAACAAGGAACACCCAGTAAATAGATCTTACACAAATGGATGACTGTGATAGCAGGTCCCTCCCTCCAATGAACTGAAAATCTAAATACATATAGTGTTTTGTCTCAGAGGCTTACTATTTCATTATAGAACTCAGTCCTCCTGTGACAAGAAAAAAGTTCACAACTCAGTAAGTCCCAAATAAGTGAAATAGATTTTTCAAATGCAAAAGTTATGCCATAGGTAGAGTGCATTTCCAGTGCAGGAGTCAAGGAACTCTTCTTGGAGGAACTGGAATTTCAAGAATGGGTAGGACAGCAGGAAGCAGAGAAGACAGAAGGGTACAAAGTACATTTGGGGGTGTGGGGGTTCAGGGGATAACAGACACAAAACTTTGGGATTCACCAGACCGTTTGATATCAATTAGAACCATCCATCCATTTCATAATTGGAAAAACTAATTTTCCAGACTCTGGTCCCACAAAGTTCCCTCATTCATTCTAAAAATATAATTGGAGCTTTATTATGTGTCAAGCTCTGTGCACTGGGTGTTAGAAATACTAGGGTGAGCAAAACGGATATCACCCTTGCCCTTGTGGAACTTAGTCTAGAGGGGAAGTGAGACATTAATCAATAGTTACATAAACATATAATTATAAACTGTGATGAGTGCTGTGAAGGAAAACTACAGGATGCTGTGAGATCCTGTTGGAGAGGGCATCAAATCAGATCTAGCTTTGGAGTCAGAACACTTCCCGTGAGGAAGTGACACGTGAACTGAGATGAACTGCTGAAGCTGGAGGGGGAGGAGTGATGGCAGAGAATGTTAAACAGGGAGTAGCACGAACAACAAACCGAGAGACTCTGAGGCAGTGAAAGGAGTAGCGCCTTCAAGGAACCGGAAGAAGGCTGGATGGGCAACACTGAGTAAGGGAGAGGATTGCTCTGGCTGTCAGAGGAAGCACTGACGGGGCTTCCAGGTAGGAAGCTCTTGCAGTTGTCCAGGCATAAGATGGTGGCTTTGACCAGAGTTGGGATGGAAAAAATGGGGGAGTAGATAAATTTGAGAAATAATGAGGAGACGGAGCCACTTGGTAATGTGGTAAATATAGGAGAGGAACAAGAGAAAGGGAGGTGTTAGGGACGGTTCCTGGGTTTCTGGCTTAATCAGCTGAATGGCTGACGTTGCCAGTCATCAGGCTGAGGGAGCGCTAGCGGAGGGCAGTTTTCTGACAAGGGTGATGAGTTTGGAGTCAGTTTTGCCGTGCGTGTTAATATTGAGCAGGAGTGAAATAATATTTATGAAACATAGGTAACGCGTATAACAAGCTAACGAACCACCGTGTAGCTACTACTCCGCAGGCTAAGAAAAACAACGCTATGTTTACCTTTGAGATTCTTGGTGTGCCCTTTACTCTTCTATCCCATTCTTTTTTCCTACTTAAGTAAGCACTATCCAGGAATCGTTCCACTTCCTTGCTTTGCTTTATAATTGTGTCCCTAAACGGTATCGTCTTTCATTTATCGTGCTTATTATATAAATGAAGTGCTGTAGGTATTCTTCTCATACTAGCTTTCTGTGCTCGAGATTGTATTCTGAGACACATTCATATGGACACATGCTGCTATAATTTAATCTTTTCTCAGCTGTGTAGTATGAAGTTACTAGAATTTATTTATCCATTCTATTGACAGTGAACAGTAGGGTGTTTCTGGTTTTTGCTTTTATAGATAAGGCTGCTGTGAACTTTTGTCTGCCTATGAAAGAGTTAACCCTAGGGTATATTTGAGATATGAAATCTTGAGTCAAAAGATTTGTACTTTTCAACTTTACTAGATAATGCCCAGTTTTTTCCATAGTAGTTGTAATAATTTACAAACTTTCACCAGCACTGTATAAGAATTGGGTTGCTCTGCTTCCTTGACAAGGTGGAGTATTGTCAAACTTTCAATTTTTGCCAGTCTGGTGAATGTGAAATATTTTCTCACCATGATTTTTTTTTTTTGGCCACACTGCACAGCTTGTGGGATCTTAGTTCCCCAACCAGGGATTGAACCTGAGCCCTTGGCAGTGAAAGTGCAGAGTCCTAACCACTGTACCACCAGAGAATTCCCTCTCACCTTGATTTTAATTTGCTTTTCCCAGGTTATTAAAGAAGTAGAGCATCTTTTCGTATGTTTATCAGTCATTCATGCTCTTCTGTGAAGTGCTGGTTCAAACCTTTTGCCCATTTGGTGTTGCATTTTCTGCCTTTTTCTCATTAATTGTGGAAATTCTTTATATATATCCTGACTACCATGCTCCTCGGTCAGTTATTAAGGGTTGCAAATATCTTTTCCCAGTTTCGGGCTTCTCTTCACACTCTACAGTTTCTTCTGTGAACATATGCTCTTCATTTTAGTATAGTTGAATTTATTGTTTTCCTTTAAGTTTATACTTCTGTGTTTTCAAAAAATCTTTCCTCACTCAGAATCATAACATTATTCTCCCGTATTATTATCTGAAAGTTTTATAGTATTGACTTTATTTTCAAGTCTTTAACAGCCATGAAATGTGATTTTAGTGTAAGAAAGGGATCTGTCTTATTTTTTTTAATTGTTTTCATACCATTTATTGAAAAATCTGTTTTCTCACTGATCTGCACTGCCAGCTTTATCATTTGTACATGGGACCACTCCTGGACGCTGGGGTGTATGCCACAGTGGTATTTGCACAATACTATGTGTTACCTTACTCGGTACAGTATTAGCATAAGTCCTGGTGTCTGACAAGACAAGTCTCCCCACCTAGTTCTTTTTCAGGAGTATCTTAAATATCCTTGGCCTGTTGCTCTTCCACAGGACGACTTGTCAGGCTCATTGAAAAACCTGGTGTGATATTGACTGGAATTGCATTGAATCTGAAGATGCATTTGGGGAGCAATGATTACTTTATGATGCGAGTTTTCTTATCTGAACATAATGTCTGTCTCTCTAGATATTCGATGTTGCTGTTTCTTTAAAAATGACTCTCAATAGGGTTCTGTCATTTTTTTCCATAAAGGTTTGTTATCTGTTGTTAAATTTATTCCTAGGTGCTTAATGTTTTTTACACCAATCCTCAGTTGTATCATTTTAAATGTTATTTTTTGTATTTGTTGCTAGCATATAGAAATATTTGTGTATCAGTTATTTTGTGCAACTTATTAACTTATTAAGCTTAGTAATAAGTCTATAGAGTCTAGCAATCATATCATCTGCAAATAAAGACAATTTTGTTTCTTTCCAATTCTTATACCTTTTTTGTGTTTGCCGTGGGCCATTTGTTTTCTTATTTTTGAGGGTTTTTTTTAATTGTTCAGTTTTAAGAGTTTTTTAATATTTTAGATAATAGGCCTTTATCAAATGTGTCTTTTGCAAATATTTCCTCCTAGTCTGTGGCTTGTCTTCTCATTCTCTTGACATCATCTTTTGCACAGCAGAAGTTTCTAATTTTGATGGAGTCCAGCTTTTCAATTATTTCTTTCATGGATCGTGGCTTTGATGTTGTAGTTAATAAGTCATTGTCATATCCAAGGTCATCTAGGTTTTCTCCTATGTTATTTTCTAGGAGTTCCATAGTTTTGAGTTTTACGTTTAGGTCTGTGATCCATTTTGAGTTACCTTTTATGAAAGGTCCTTTTCTTCTCTTGTGTTTCCCACTTAGAGAAGTTCCTTTCGCGTTTGTTGTAGGGCTGGTTTGGTGGTGCTTAATTCTCTTAGCTTTTGCTTGTCTGTAAAGCTTTTGATTTCTCTGTAGAGTCTGAATGAGATCCTTGCTGGGTAAAGTATTCTTGGTTGTATGTTCTTCCCTTTCGTCACTTTAAACATATCATGCCACTCTCTGCTGGCTTGCAGAGTTTCTGCTGAGAAATCAGCTGTTAACCTTATGGGAGTGCCCGTGTATGTTATTTGTCATTTTTCCCTTGTTGCTTTTAATAATTTTTCTTTGTCTTTAATTTTTGTCAGTTTGATTATTATGTGTCTTGGCATGTTTCTCCTTAAGTTTATCCTGCCTGGGACTCTCCGCGCTTCCTGGATTTGGGTGGCTGTTTCCTTTCCCATGTTAGGGAAGTTTTCGATTATAATCTCTTCAGATATTTTCTTTGATTCTTTCTCACTCTCTTCTCTTTCTGGGACCCCTATAACGTGCATGTTGGTGCATTTAATGTTGTTCCAGAGGTCTCTTAGGCTGTCTTCATTTCTTTTCATTCTTTTTTCTTTATTGTGGTCCACAGCAGTGATTTCCACCATTCTGTCTTCCAGGTCACTTATCTGTTCTTCTGCCTCAGTTATTATGCTATTGATTCCTTCTACTGTATTTTTCATTTCAGTTATTGTATTGCTTATCTCTGTTTGTTCTTTAATTCTTCTATGTCTTTTTTAAACTTTTCTTGCATCTTTTCGATCTTTGCATGCAGTCTTTTTCTGAGGTCCTGGATTATCTTCGCTATCATTATTCTGAATTCTTTTTCTGGAAGGTTGCCTATCTCCACCTCATTTAGTTGTTTTTCTGGGGTTTTATCTTGTTCCTTCATCTGGTACAAAGTCCTCCACCTTTTCATTTTGTCTGTCTTTCTGTGATTGTGGTTTTCGTTCTGCAGGCTGTAGGATTATAGTTCTTCTTGGTACTGCTGCCTGCCCTCTGGTGGATGAGGCTATCTAAGGGGCTTGTGCATGCTTCCTGATGGCAGGGACTGGTGGTGGGTAGAGCTGAGTGTTGCTCTGATGCGCAGAGCTCAGTAAAACTTTAATCTGCTTGTCTGCTGATGAGTGGGGCTGAATTCCCTCCCTGTTGGTTGTTTCACCTGAGGCTGTCCAACACTGGAGCTTAAAGGCTCTTTGGCGGAGCTAATGGCTGGCAGACTCCTGGAGGGTTCATGCCAATGAATACTTCGCAGAACTTCTGCTGCCAGTGTCCTTGTCCCTGTGGTGAGCCACAGCCACCCCTGCCTCTGCAAGAGACCCTCCAACACTAGCAGGTAGATCTGGTTCAGTCTCCTATGGGGTCAGTGCTCCTTCCCTCTGGGTCCTGGTGCGCACACTACTTTGTGTGCCCTCCAAGAGTGCAGTCTCTGTTTCCCCCAATCCTGTGGAAGTCCTGTAATCAAATCCCACTGGCCTTCAGAGTCTGATTCTCCAGGGATTCTGCCTCCTGCTGCCAGACCCCTACGTTGGGAAGCCTGATGTGGGGCTCAGAACCCTCACTCCAATGGGTGGACTTCTTTGGTATAATTGTTCTCCAGTTTGTGAGTTGTGCACCCAGCAGTTTTGGGATTTGATTTTATTGCAGTTGTGCCTCTCCTACTGTCTCATTGCAGTTTCTCCTTTGTCTTTGGATGTGGGGTATCTTTTTTGGTGAGTTCCAGTGTCTTCCTGTCAATGATTGTTCAGCAAGTAATTGTGATTCTGATGTTCTCGCAAGAGGGGGTAAGCACACGTCCTTTTACTCCGCCATCTTGAACCAACCTCCACTACAGTAAGTGTTAAAGTCAAATAGTGTCAGTCCTCTGACTTTGTTCTTCTCCTTTCTTATTATGTTGACTATTCTGGATCTTTTGCCTCTCCATATAAACTTTAGAATCAGTTTGTTGATATCCATAAAATAACTTGCTGGGATTTTGATTTGGATTGCATTGAATCTGTAGATCAAGTTTGGAAGAACTGATTTCTTGACAATATTGAGTCTTTCGTATCCATGAACATGGAATATCAGTCCATATATTTCAATTTTTTAAATTTCATTGATCAGGACTTCCCTGGTGGTGCAGTGGTTAAGAATCCACCTGCCAATGCAGAGGACACAGGTTTGAGCCCTGGTCCAGGAAGATCCCACATGCCACGTAAAACTAAGCCCGTGCACCAGAACTACTGAGCCTGTGCTCTAAAGCCCTTGAGCCACAACTACTGAGCCCGTGTGCCACAATTGCTGAAGGCCACGCACCTAGAGCCCGTGCTTTACAATAAGAGAAGCCACCGCAATGAGAAGCCCACGCACTGCAACGAAGAGTAGCCCCTGCAAACTGCAACTAGAGAAAGCCCATGTGCAGCAACAAAGACCCAGGGCAGCCAATAAATTAATTATTTAATTAATAATTTGAAAATTTTTCATTGTTCAGAGTTTTATAGTTTTACTCATATACATCTTGTACATATTTTGTTAGATTTATACCTAAGTATTTCATTTTTGGAGTCTTAGTATAAATAGTATTGTGGGTTTTTTTTTTTAATATTTTATTTATTTTTGGCTGTGTTGGGTCTTAGTTGCAGCACACAGGATCTTCGTTGAGGCATGCAGGATCTTTTGTCGCAGCGCGCAGGCTTGTCTCTAGTTGTGGCATGTGGGTTTTGTCTTCTCTAGTTGTGGTACACAGGCTTCAGGGTGCATGAACTCTGTAGTTTGCAGCACGCAGGCTCTCTAGTTGAGGCACATGAGCTCAGCAGTTGCAGCACATGGGATTAGTTGCTCCACAGCATGTGGGATCCCCATGGAGGAGGGATCGAACGCATGTCCCCTGCATTGGCAGGCAGACTCCCAACCACTGCACCACCCAGGAAGCCCCCGGGAGTTTTTTTGTTGATTAATTTTGATTTTCTGCATAGATGATCATATCATCTGCAAAGGCAGATGTTTTCCTTCCCAATCTCCGTGCCTTTTATTTCCTTGTCTTGCCTTATTGCATTAGCAAGAACTTCCAGATGATGTTGAAAAGGAGTGGTGAGAGGGGACATCCTTACCTTGTACCTGATCTTAGTGGGAAATCTTTATGGTGTTAGCTCACATTAGGTGCTGAGAGCCTGAAGTAAAACAGCTGGAGTATGGGGAATTGCTGTATGTGGGCTGTGGTACACAAGAAAACTAAATGGAAATTGGCAACTGATTCTTTTTCTGTCCCTGAATCTGCTCAGCATGGTGACTTATGTAAGACTTGTTTGCTCTCTTAGTTTTTACTTGGAAGGGTCACCTGTATCTCTCACTTTCGTATTGATGTGTACTCCTTCTAAGGAGTGTAGGCTTTGGTTTAAGAAGGTTTGGGTTTGAATCCTTATTCTTTCACCAAGGTGTGTGCTGTTGGGCTAGTCCCTAAGCTTCAGTTTCCCTGTAAATGGGCACAGTGAAGGGTGGTTGTAAGGACTAGAGGAAGTGCTTGCACATGCTTTGCAAACTGTAGCTGCTCCTGCACCATGCTATATGCAGTTATTACTGTTATCAACGTTATTAGTAAGAGACCCATTAAAGATGGGTCAGCCTGACCAAAACCTTTTTCTTTCCTGTCACACTACTTCTCCCTCCTGTGTTCTCTGCCTTGCAAAATGTTACCATTCATCCAGGCATCTGAGCCACAGATTTGGGAGTTGTCTTCACTTCTTCTTGGCTCTTCACCCAGCCTCCAGGTCATGTTGAATTTGTCTGGATCCTCAGTTTTGATGTTGAGCAGCATTTGAAGATTGGCAGTAGTGAAAGGAACAAAGTTAGTCCTAACCCACCACTGCCCCCACTACCAACACTGCTAAAGAGATAGACTGAAATAAATAAGCGGGCAGCTGTTGATCTGGGGCCATGGTGTAAGGTGCTGCTGTGGTTCAGAGGTGGTCCCTGTGCTGTGAGCCAGGGTGAATATCATTGTTTCAGTTCTGTCTTCAGCCTTAAGGCAGCTGCATTGGTATCATGACTGCTTCATCCAGCCCCACATTTCTAGATGTATTGTTCTGTAGGTCATTGTAGGGCTGGTTGGGAGCTTTTTCAGTGGAATTACCTCTGTTGGTTGTTGGTATCTGGTGTAAAGTTGTAGGTCCTGTTGCACTGTGGATTGATAGGATTAAACCTATGCTCGATGAGAGTGGGAGGAGGAGCATTCCTTTACCTAGTAGGTCACAACAGTACAGGGGATATTTTAGAGAGGAGGAACATCTTCGCAGGGTCCTGGCTAGATCCCACAGATGTAATAGCATTCTTCCTTCCCAGATTGTCAGGTGCTTAAATTGGGAGCATTTGCTGCTTGCTGCACTTGGCCTGAAACAAATATCTGAGTAGTGTTGGGTTCTGATCTCATATCTTCTCTGTTCCGTTTTCAGGGAAGATTTCCTGGCTGTATGTTCTTCTAGGATGCAGTTGGAAACAGAATTTCAGAGAAACATGATTCTAGAGGAGACAGGAAGGAAGGGAGAGGGAGAATGTAATGTAATCTCTGCTTTCACCTGCAGGTCACTGCTGAAACTCAAGAGAAAGAAAAACTCATCACACATTTGCAGGAGAAGATTGCATCCTTGGAGAAGAGACTGGAGCAGAACTTATCAGGGGAAGAACATGTGCAGGAACTTCTAAAAGAGGTAAGTAGCTCTCTTTGGACTGGCCAGTGTTGACAGGGCAGTGGTAACTGGAGATTTCATATAATCCTAGAGTTAGAGAGCCAGAGAATCTTCAGACAGCTTGGTGAAAAGAACACTCCCTCCAACTTTTGGTTGTTCTGCTTATAGTAAAAACAGCATCATGTCACCTGTGTGTGACATTTTCCTGATGGAAAGGGAGTCCTTTGTTCAGAGATGCACGTGAAGGAATGGCATCCTGATCACTGATAAACCCCACCTAGTGATTTCTACCACTTGGGCTGTTGTCTTACTGCCCTGCTTTCCTTCCCTACCCTTTTGTACTTTTCATTGGCCAAGGAAAATAGTTACCATCTGCCTTTGGCGTGAGGGAGAATTGCTTTGGACAGCAAGGGGACTCTCCTTAGGAGGCAGTTGAGCTGACTGGCTCCTAGCCCAGTGGTATAGGTGAACTTGCTTGTTGTCTGCCCACATTGTGCTCTCTCCTCCATGACAGAGGTGACAAAGCCAAAGCCCTGGGACTAGATTAGCCCCTCACTTTCTGTCTTCAGTCAGATTCAATATGTCCATCTCCTCTCCACTGCCACTTCAGGCTTCGAGCTGCTCTGGCCTAGTCTGTGTTAGAAGTCTCCAGACTAGCCTGCACAGCAACAGTCTCTCCTCCTGCACCCTCTGACACAGTCTTCCACACTCACTGCTAAACTCATCTTTCCAAACAACATTTCTGACTACATCCCTCCCTTAAAGATCTTCCACAATTATCCTATAGTCTACAGTGAGTGTAATGTGGGTTCTGAGGTGTAGATTGATTTCTAGAACCAGGCTCCCTAGGTTTGTATTTCACCTCTCTACTTACTAATTTTTGACTTAGAGCAAGTAACTTAATCTTGTTGTGTTTTTTCCCCTTCTGTAAAATAGGGTTAGTAATTGTACCAAACACATCGAATTGTTACTTGAAAGTGATTAGAATTAGAGAACATCATGGAGTCTCAATATATTTCAGCTATTAATATTGTAATCATTATTGTGCCATCATCATTATTATAAAGTTTAGCGTGCGTAGGAGTTACTGGGGGAGTTTGTTTCAAGTATATATTTCTAGGGAATTCGCTGGTGGTCTAGTGGTTAGGACTCTGCGCTTTCACTGCACTGGCCCAGGTTCAGTGCTTGGTCAGGAAACTAAGATCCTGCAACCATGCAGTATAGCCAAGAAATTTGACGGGGGGGAGGAGGGGGGTGGGGAGGAGGGGGGTGGGCGGGATGGATGGATGGATGGATGGATGGATGGATGGATGGATGGATGGATTGATTGATTGATTGCCCTACCTTCAGAAATTCTAATTTTAGTAGGCCTAGAATAAGGCCTCAAACTTAACCCCCACCCACCCACCCGCCCAGGTAAGTCTAATGCCAGTGTTTGGATGACTCCACTTTGAAAAATATGGCCTACAGAGTTAAGTTCAAACTTCCTTCTGTAGCATAAAAAGCTTCTCTCGTGATCTGGCCCTTTGTCTAACTTTCCAGTCCTGTTTCCTGACCCGAACCCATCATCACTTTGACTTTTGGCAAGCTGTAGCTCCCCATATGTCCCACATGAGTGGTTTCATACCTCTAGTGTCTTCCCTCTGGCTGCATGCTCCCTCAGGCCTTGGCCAGCTGTGAAGAGTGAAGCCTCCTAGTTTCCTGAGGCAGTGAGGATCTCCTGCTCTGTGCTGCTGCTTTGTGGACACTGTTGCACTCTGTTATATACTTTTTTGGTTAGTCTTTGCCCCAGCCTCAAGGTCAGAAAACTGTCAGATTTATCTGTGTACACTTTATGATGTGTGAATTTTATCTCCATTAACTGTTTTGGGCTTTTGGTGCGTATTTGTGTCCCTCATGCCTCACACAAATCATAGTATGTTGTAGATATCAGTAAATATTTATTCAGTGGAGAAATGACTGTCTTATTTTACTCTTCTTTCCACTTACAGAAAACACTTGCTGAACAGAATTTGGAGGATACCAGACAGCAGCTCTTGGCAGCCAGAAGCAGCCAGGCCAAGGCCATAGACCACCTGGAGACTCGGGTACTGACCTCACTCCCAGTGATTCCTGTGTCTGGGTGGTACCCTGGTTGGATGACGTGGTTGTGGCTGAGAATCCCCTTGGGTCAGAGGTTTTCTTCTGCAGGGATTCTCTTTTGGATCTTACTTGTAGAGCATGCAGGGAGTTATTTTCTTCATTCATGCCACGTTACCATCATTGTTCCACAGAAAGTTGTTCTCCTCTCTGTTTATTCCCTTTTATCTCCTTTTGTCCCCATTCCCCTCCCACCCATAGGAAACCATGCTAATGTGGTTAATAGAGACTCTTTTGTTGTTGGATTACCTTAAAACGGGTGACGTTTTGTGTGTATGTGTGTTAATTTAGGTAAATGATACAGCTATACGTATATCTTCTTTGTTACTTTTAACTGTTCCATCTGCTCTCTGTGTCCATTTCATTGTTCTTACCTGCTGTTCTTTAAGGTTACCTACTAGATGCTAGATATCCAGATTGCCTTCTTTCTGTCACCACAGATTACCCTGCAGTGAACATCCTTGTCCCTATTGCCTTAAGGAGGAGAGCGAGTGCGTATGTCTTCATGTGACTCAGTAGGACAGAAATGTTCCCAGAAGGGCTGCGCCTGGCTCCACTCTCCCAGCATGCATGAGACTTCCTATCACTGCATCTCTGTCTTTTCTAGCATTGGCATTTCTCAGCCTTTTAGTTTTCTTGACAGCTTAGTGAGTGCAAAGTGGTGGAAGTGGCAAGGGATCTCTGTGGGGCCTCTTATAAGAACACTAATCCCATTCATGAGGGCACCACCCTCATGACGTAAGTACCTCCCAGACACCTCACATCCTAACACCATCATGTCAGACATTAGGATTTTAGTGTATGAATTTTGGAGGGACACAAACATTCAGACCAGAGCAAATGCTTAGCTCATTTTTTATATCTTGTTTCTTGATAAATATATGTAAAGCTATATTTTTCTCGAAGTATGGCATTGTTTTATTATAATTCAGTTCTCTTTCTGAATATCTATATTTTTGTTGTGATAAAATATACATAACTTAAAATTTACCATTTCAACCATTTCTAGGTGTACAGTGGTATTAAGTACATTCATGTTGTGGTGCAACCATCACCACCATCGATTTCTAGAACTTCTTCATCTCCTCAAACTGAAACTCTATGCCAGTTAAAACAGTAACTCCCCATTCTCTCCTCTTCCAGCCCCTGGCAACCACCATTCTACTTTCTGTTTTTGTGAATTTGATGACTCTAGGTACCTCGTATTAGTGGAATCATCTTTTTGTGTCTGGCTTATTTCACTTAGGATAATGTCGTCAAGGTTCATTCATGTTATAGCATGTTTCAAAATTTCATTCCTTTTTAAGGCTGAATAAGCCTTTTTAAGACTTTGATTCCATTGTACATGTATCACGTTTCGTTTATCCATTCATTTGTCCATGGACGTTTGGGTTGTTTCCACCTTGTGGCTGTTGTGAGTAATGCTGTGGTGGACATCAGTGTATGAGCAAGGTTTTGTGGGGGCTTGTACTTTCATTTCTCTCGGGTGTGTTCCTAGGAGTAGGTTTGCTGGGTCATGTGATAACGCTGTGCATCACCTTTTGAGGATCTGAATCTTTCTTGAGTTCTGCCATCAAAGTGGGACTTGCATAGATATTTGCTGAGCCCAGGAGTTTAAAAAGCTAGGTTTCAGTCCTGGCTCTACCACTAGTAAAATTTGTGATCATGAGCAAGTAACATTACTGTCCTCCTCTGCGGAAGTACTCCTCACGCTGTTCTCATGGGGTAGTTTCAGTTAAAAGTTATGTGTGAACATACATGAGGAATCATGAGACCTAAAAAGATTCTTTTTCTCATTTGGTACCTGCTTGTCCTTGACAAAGCTGCAACCTTCCATGTGCTTATGTTTTAATAATAAAGTTCCCCCAGGGCAGATCTTATTCAGCAAACAAGAGGACTTTATAAGAGAAATTGGCGAAATTAGCTTGAGTCAGATGAAAACGCCGTATTGAAGAGGCACGTCTGGCTCAGTGCTGGACAGTGTGTTGCCCTGTCCACTGTGCTGGCCTCGCGTCCTAGTGCAGTGCCAGGTACACACTCAGACTGGGTCGGTATTTATGGGATGAGGGAAACCCAAGTTTGTATCACCAGCAGTAATGCCACTTCTGGGAATCCATCCTAAGCAAGTCATTCAAACCAGGTCAATAATTTTTGCATGACGATGTCAACTGCTGCATTATTTTATGTGCAAAATGGAAAACAGCTGAATGCCAGCACAGTAGGCAGCGGTTCAGGAAATTATGAAACATCCTTTAAGGAAATAATCTAAGGTCCGAAGACTGCATGGAAAAATAGAAGGAAATTTGAGCAAGGAGGAAAAATACAAACTTTTACTAGAATTGTATATGAAGTTGTACAGAAAGAAAGAAGAGCCATAAAAACAGCCTGTAAGAAACTGTTAGAATGATGGCATTTTATAATGGTAGACTTAAGAGCATCTTTTCTTACCCTAATTAAAAGTTTTTCTTTAATGTACCTGTTTTATGATTTAAATAGATTTGATTTTTAAAGCCATTTGTTACTTCTCAGCTTCTTTTAAACGAAAGGATGCTTGTGTTTCCCCCTCAGGTGAAAGAACTAGAGCAGAGCCTGCAGGCCTCTGAGGAGAAGTTAAAACAGAGCAGTGATGTTGTGGCAGCTCAGGAAGCTCAGATTCAGGAGCTTGTAAGTGGGTATTGCGGCTGCTGTGTTCTAGGCCCTTGATGCTTTCCCCTTATGCTTTTGCAGGTCCCCAAACTCACTCCCAACTTCTGGAATGGTATTAGATACAGTTGTGGGCAGATAGGCAGCTGCAGGTAGACGGAGTCGGGACTTGCTGGAGGGTCTGAGTTACCCAGAGAGATAGCCACTGGCTAGTTTCCCCCTGACAGCTGGCCATAGAGCCCAGCCTAGTTCTGGGACTGTTGGAGGTGGTGTCTCCACTGATGCTCAAACCCCACCTTGCAGCCGGGGCTGTGGAGAACAGCTCCAGGCTTTGGGGAGAAGATGGCAAGGGCTTGACCAGTAGCCACAGCGCCAGGTCGGGTGTTGAGCTAGAAACTAGAGAAACAAAAATGGCATTTGTTGCCCGTTTGCCGTGTCTGCTAAGTGCTCTGCAAGTGTTTTCGTTTAGTCCTTGCAGCAGACCTAAGAGTCGTGCACTGGTACCCTCATTCTCTAGAGGAAGCAGGCTCAGAAAGGCAACCGGGTCACCAGCTCAAGGTCTACCACCTAGTAAATGGCCGAACCCGCATCCTTCCTAGGTCAAAGCCCTTGTTCTTTATCACTGCGTTATGTGCCTTCCCAGGGAACAGCCTCAGCCGTAGAGGGCAGCACTGAGTAGAGTGAGGAGGGCTGTGTCTTAGGACTGGCTGGTGCCCAGAGCTGTCCCCCCAGCACCAAGACCAATCCCAGATTCCAGCTGCTGAGTAGGCCAGGGACCTCAGCGGCACCCAGGCTGGAGAAGGTCAGGAAGGAGAGTTGTTTCTATTGGACACTCATCTTTGGGTCACTGAGGGACAGAATAAGGCCACTGTTGTCACCGTGGATAACTGTCCTCTGCCACCCCCTCAGGCCGCCGCAAACAAGGAGAGCAGCCGTGCCCAGCAGCAGGTCCTCACTCTGGAGCAGCAGCGCACAGAGCAGATCCATGTACTGGAGGCCCAGCTCGCTGCCCTGGAGAGAGCTCGGGCAGCTGACCAGACAGCTGCGGAGCGGGAGGTGGTGAGTGAGGACAGGAGAGGAGCTGGGCACAGGAGCAGCACGTTCACATGTAGCCAGGCTGCCAAGTCATTTGATGGGAAGAGGATCAGCCCTCCTCTGAACTAGGGAACCACTTTTTGGAGCAGTTTTTATCTTTCAACAAAGCACCTGCTCATGAGACTGGTTGTTAAAAGGCTGCTTTTTTTGTGGGTGCAGGAGGGGGGCACTGCATTGGGTCTTCATTGGTGCACACGGGCTTCCTCTAGTTGTGACTAGAGAAAGAGTGGGGGCTACTCTTCATTGCAGTGTGTGGACTTCTCATTGTGGTGGCTTCTCTTGTGGAGCACGGGCTCTAGGTATACGGGTTTCAGTAGTTGCAGCACATGGGCTCAGTAGTTGTGGCTCATGAGCTTAGTTGCTCCACGGCATGCGGGATCCTCCCAGACCAGGGATCGAACCCATGTCCTCTACATTGGCAGGTGAATTCTTTTTTTTTTATAAATCTATTTATTTATTCATTTATTTATTCATTTTATTGGCTGTGTTGGGTCTTTTTTGCTGTGCGTGGGCTTTCTTTAGTTGCGGTGAGTGGGGGCTGCTCTTCGTTGTGGTGCATGGGCTCCTTATTGCCGTGGCTTCTCTTGTTGCAGAGCATGGGCTCTAGGCACGTGGGCTTCAGTAGTTGCAGCACATTGGCTCAATAGTTGTGGCTCACAGGCTCTGAAGCGCAGGCTCAGTAGTTGTGGCGTACGGGCTTAGTTGCTCTGCAGCATGTGGGATCTTCCTGGAGCAGGGATCGAACCCATGACCCCTGCATTGGCAGGCAGATTCTTAACCACTGCACCATCTAGGAAGCCCAGCAGGTGGATTCTTAACCACTGCACCACCAGAGAAGTCTAAAAAGACCGCTTTTTGTTAAAAATCCTAAACAGGTGGGTTTTCTTTTTCCTTGGGCTTCACACGGACTTCCTGGTGCTTCCTGACCAGTCCCATCAGCTGCTTCCCGCCGTCTCCCTAAAATGTAGACTGTTCATCCCTAATGGCTTCTCCCTTCCCTGATCCCCCTCCTTGTTCCACAGGCTTCAGAATCAAGTGCCTTAGTTCTTCTTGTTAGAAGTGTGTCAGGTGACTCTCTCTTTCTGATCCCAGCCTCCGTTCTCATCTCCCACCCCTGCAGTGGTAACAAAAGGAAGGGAGGGTATTTTTATAGATTCCATGTCAAAGAAATAGGACTGCGGCCAGGGGAAACACGGTAAAGACCTTTTATATATACTTTTCTCAATTTGCAGAGAGAGCTGGAGCAAGAAAACGCAACCCTTAAAGAAAGTAAGAATGAATATGAACATTCTTTACAACATCATCAACTTGAACTAAAGAAGCTGAAGGTATTTATCTAATTGAATCAGTTTTCACAAAAGTGTCATGTCTTTCATTTGTGTATTTGGAGTGGCCAAGTGAAAGTTCAATATTTAGAGTAGACAAGGAATGGAACTAGCATTTGCTCAACGTTCTGCTGGCCGTTTGCTAGACATTGTCCCCTCATAAGTCCTCTCAGTGATCCAGGGCATGGGGAGGGTTGTGCTCGTTTTGCAGTTAATGTCATCGAGGTTCCAAGTGTAAGTAATGTGTCCAGGTTCCATAGTTAGAGGTGGTGCTGCTCTGACTTTTCCCTCCACCACAGAGGCCCAGCCTTTCCTTTGTGTCCTCGTCAACAGCTGCCTGACAGCAATGCCGTCAAGGCACCACTGTCCCTGGTCTCCAGTGAGGCCAGTAAAGCAAGGCGTTAAAACATTGTGAGGGGGGAAAATGTCATAGGCCTTGTTTGTTTGTATCAGGGAGCAGGTACAGACAGAACTGAGGAAGCAACCTTTCCCTTCTGAGAACTTGGTGCTTTAATCAGATACTGCCACCTTCATTCCTGGGACGTAATTGGATTCAGGGGAAGGAGTCTGCCAGTTTCTTATAGGCCTCTAGGGTCCCCTGCCCCCTTACATAGCAGCCCTTGGATGATGGATCTTTGCAGGACTTGCCCAGCTGTGGTCATGACACAAAGAGCTTGTGGGTCCTTCAGCAGAGATCTTCTCAGAGAACATCCATAGCCGAGGCCTGCACTGAGTCAGCTTTCAACAGTAGTCCCTGCTAAGCTGTGTAGGTGCTGATGCAGTCATGCTATACCGTGGGAAGCATGGACTTTGGAGTCAGATATGTCTTCATGCATTCCTTCAACAAACCTTTGAGCACCTGTAGGCACCGTTGTAGGTGCTGGGGTGCAGCAATGAGCAAAACAGACAGAATCTTTCCCCCTCCCCCAACCCGTGGAGCTTGTAACTAGAGACAGTAAACACTTGATAAATAGTTAAAAATGCTGTGAAAACAGTAAAGCTGAGTAAAGGACAGAGAGGAGGGAGGAGAGGGCTCTTGATTTGAGCAAAAGGTCTGAATAATGAGAAGGGGCTAGCAATGTGGATGTTTGGAGAAGGAATATTGCAGACAGAAGAAATAGCAAAGAGAAATGCTCTGAGGCAGAAAAAAGCTTGATTTGTACAGAGAACAGCACAAAGGCCACTGTAGTTTCCCCTTAGTGGGCTGGGAGAGAACGGTGAATGATAGGAGGTCATGGGGCAAGAAGCAATTGGAAGTTTTAAGCAGAGGAGTGATGTGAGAAGCTTTGTATTAAAGGGGTTACTCTGGCTCTGTGTGGAGAATGTTCTGTAATGGAGGCAAGTACAGAAGCAGGAAGACCTTTTAGGAGGCTCAGATATTACTGTGCTTACTCTGTTTAAGGATATAAAAGACAAAATTGAACATTTCAGCAGAGATTTGGAAATTATAATAAAAGACAGTAGTTTTGAAAAGGAATCAAATTAGAATTTCAAAACTGAAATGCAGTAGCTGAAAGTAAAAATGCAGTAGATTACAAAAGGGCATGAGGAGACTTTTGGGGATAATGGATATTTTCACTATTTTTATTTTGGTGATGGTTTCACCATAATTTATCAGTTGCATACTTTATGTGCAATTTATTATTCATCAGTTATACTTCAGTAAAGCTGCATTAAAAAAAGTAGCCACGGCAATGAGGAGACCCTGCACCACAGCGAAGAGCAGCCCCCACTCACCGCAACTAAAAGAAAGCCCATGCACAGCAAAAAGAAGACCCAACACAGCCAATAAAATAAATAAATAAATTTATTAAAAAAAAAAAAGCTGTGGTAATCAAGACAGTATGATACTGGCACAAAAACAGAAATATAGATCAATGGAACAGGATAGAAAGCCCAGAGATAAACTACGGTCAAACTAATCTATGACAAAGGAGGCAAGGATACAATGGAGAAAAGGCAGCCTCTTCAATAAGTGGTGCTGGGAAACTGGACAGCTACATGTAAAAGAATGAAATTAGAACACTTCCTAACACCATACACAAAATTAAACTCAAAATGGATTAAAGACCTAAATGTAAGGCCAGACACTATAAAACTCCTAGAGGAAAACATAGGAAGAACACTCTTTGACATAAATAACAGCAAGATCTTTTTTGATCCACCCCCTAGAATAATGGAAATAAAAACAAAAATAAATAAGTGGGACCTAATGACACTTCAAAGCTTCTGC
Source organism: Hippopotamus amphibius kiboko (assembly GCF_030028045.1). Lineage (NCBI taxonomy): Eukaryota > Metazoa > Chordata > Mammalia > Artiodactyla > Hippopotamidae > Hippopotamus > Hippopotamus amphibius. Next base: position 10,693,668 of record NC_080187.1, read on the forward strand.
ACAGCAAAGGAAACTATAAGCAAGATGAAAAGACAACCCTCAGAATGGAAAAAAATATTTGCAAACGTATCAACAGACAAAGCATTAATCTCCAAAATATATAAACAGCTTATCCAGCTCAATATAAAAAAAAACAACCCAATCAAAAAATGGGCAGAAAACCTAAATAGGCATTTCTCCAAAGAAGACATGCGCATGGCTAAGAGGCGCCTGAAAAGCTGCTCAACATCACTAATTATTAGAGAAATGCAAATCAAAACAGCAATGAGGTATCACCTCACACTGGTTAGAATGGGCATCATCAGAAAATCTACAAACAGTAAATGCTGGAGAGGGTGTGGAGAAAAAGGAACGCTCTCGCATTGCTGGTGGGAATGTAAATTGATACAGCCACTATGGAAAACAGTATGGAGGTTCCTTGCAAAACTAAAAATAGAACTACCATATGACCCAGCAATCCCACTACTGGGCATATACCCAGAGAACACCATAACTCAAAAAGACACATGCACTCCAGTGTTCATTGCAGCACTATTTACAATAGCCAGGACATGGAAGCAACCGAAATGTCCATCAACAGATGAATGGATAAAGAAGATGTGGTACATACATGCAATGGAATATTACTCAGCTGTAAAAAGGAATGAAACTGGGACATTTGTAGAGACATGGATGGACCTAGAGACTGTCATACAGAGTGAAGTGAGTCAGAAAGAGAAAAACAAATATTGTATATTAACACATATATGTGGACTATAGAAAAATGGTACAAATCAACCGGTTTACAAGGCAGAAATAGAGACACAGATGTAGAAAACAAACATGGACACCAAGTGGGGAAAGCGGGGAGGATTGGCGGGGGGAATGAACTGGGAGATTGGGATACCAAATTGTACCCTCTAAATATATGCAGTTTATTGTAAAAAATAAAAAAATAAAACGTTAAAAAAAATCAGTTATACTCCAGTGAAGATGTGAAGAAAAAAAAAGTGAATGAGCTTATTAACAGTAGATTAGAACTAAAGAGAGAAGTAGTGAAATGAAAGGTCAGAATAAAATGCAGAAAAGAGATAATAAAAGACATACAGGGTACTGTGAGATGTTTTATCCTGTGTCAGTGGATGCCCAGAGGCAATGGAAAAAAATGAGACAGAAGCAATCGTTAGATAATGGCTGAGAATTCTTCAAACTGATGAAAGCTCTCAAGTCACAGGTACAGGTATAAAAATCCTTACAGGACTTCCTAGGTGGCGCAGTGAGTAAGAATCCGCCTGCCAATGCAGGGGACACAGGTTCAAGCCCTGCCCTGGGAAGATTCCACATGCCACGGAGCAACTAAGCCTGTGCGCCACAACTGTTGAGCCTGTGCTCTAGAGTCCATGAGCCACAACTGTTGAGCCCATGCACCACAACTACTGAAGCCCACGTGCCTAGAGCCCGTGACAAGAGAAGCCACTACAATGAGGAGCCTGCACACCACAATGAAGAGTAGTCCCCGCTCTCAGCAACTAGAGAAAGCCCGTGTGCAGCAACGAAGACCTAACACAGCCAATAAATAAATAAAATAAATTCTAAAAAAATCCTTACAAATCCAAACAGGATAAAATTTAAAATCCATACCCAGACACAGCATTGTAGTAGCACTAAAGAAAACCAATAAAACACAAAGAATTAGTCACTAACAGACTTGCACTAAAGAAGTACCAAAGAGCATCTCTCAGGTGAAGGAAATTTCTAGATGGAAGTATGGAAGATGTAGAGGGAAGAATAAATGGAGAGCAGTGATTATTGCAAGTATGTGCGTAAGAAGAAACATAAAATCTGACCCACAGCGTGTCATTCACGGTCCAGTCAGGAGAGAGGAACTACCCAGTTATTTGAATGAGGATTGTGTTCTAATGCAGGGGTCCCCAGTCCCTGGGCCATGGGCCGGTAGCGATCTGCAGCCTGTTAGGAACCGGGCCACACAGCAGGAGGTGAGCGGCGGGAGAGCAAGCCAAGCTTCACCTGCCGCTCCCTATCGCTTACATCGCCCCCTGAACCACCCCCCGCGCCCTCATCCATGGAGAAATTATCTCCCACAAAACCGGTCCCTGGTGCCAGAAAGTTTGGGGACCACTGTTCTAATGTAAAGTTTTTAATCCAGCACTGAAATAGTTAAAAGATGTCACGGAGGTAGCTACAGGACGCAGCTTCCAACCCTAGGACAAAGAGAACAAAATGAAGGTGTTGGAATTATTTAGGCATTAAGAAGAGGAGCCCCGCGGATTTGACACTCAGACCTCTGAAGAGGGGCTCTGTACAGTTGGTGTGTGTGTTGGGGGAGAGGGCAGTGAAAGAATTCAGCCACAAGTGTTGGGAAGGCTGCAGAGTGGATGCAGCTGCTGCTTGGGAAAGAGATTACTGCCGCCAGGGCCAAGCAGCATTGCTCACAGAGACTGGAAAGGAGCACGTCTTTTTCTCCCTCCTCCTGCCTCACAGTCTCCCTGGAGCTCCCCCTGTTGGCTAAGATGAGTATGTATGTGAACATGGAGCCAGACCCGGAGAAATACAGATTGCAGGGTCCCAGGCACAGCATCATGAAGCAGAATATGAAGGGGTGGGTGTGGGCTGAGGCAATAGCTTAAAATCAGCTCACACAGGCTACTTAGAAGTGTGGTTAATTTTCAAACGTTTGGGCGAATTTTCTCGATATCTTGGGTTTCTAGTTTAATACCATTACGGTCAGGTAATATTCTGAATGGTTTCAGTTCTTTGATATTTGTTTAGACTTGTTTTATGACCCGACCTATAGTCTATCTTGGTAAATATTTCAGTGCACTTGAAAAGGATATATATTCTGCTACTAGGGAGAGCATTCTATAAATGCTAATTAGATCACGTTCGTTAATAGTATTGTTCAAACCCTCTGTAGGTCTTCTTGGTTTTGTTTTTTTTTGGTATTTTTTTGGTCCGTTTGTTCCCTCACTTACTGAGAGGGGTGCTAAATCTTCAATTGTGACCGTGGATTTGTCTCTTTTTCCCTTTAGTTCTGTCAGTCTTTACTTCTGGTATTTTGAAGCACTATTTTTAGGTGCACACTTTTTTTTTTTTTTCTTTTCATTGTTTGGATCAATATTTTTCAAAACAACCCTCCAGGGAAATCATTCCTAGGTGCAGAGAGCCGTGCACGTGGGTAGCCTGCTGTCTCCGGCAGCGAACCTGAGCTGTGCCGGTCAGCCTCAAATCCTGGATCATGTGTAGCTCTGTGGCAGTGGCTCAGACTTTAGAGACATGTAGGCCCAGTTCTGGGTGCCACCCTGACCCCTCACTAGCTGATTCTTAAGGGAATCCAGCTTCCTTTTTTCAGACTGAAGATGATAACCCTTGACCTCAAGAGGATTACCCTGAGGATCAAGCATGACCATGGATGAAAAGCACCAAATGCAGTTCCTGGCGTGGAGGTGCTTTGAGCCTCTGCTTCCTGCCCTGACATGCTTTCCTGTCTTCTCGCTCACAACCCACCACCTGTCCTCTTAAGACATCGGCAGTCATAGCATCTCTTCTAAACCTTCCCAGAAAAGGCTCCTGTGGAGGCACAACATTCCTGTCACCCACCCCACTTGGGTTGGCAGGGCCAGGGTTTCATAGCTCCACTCAGCCTGAAACCTCTTGCTCCTTCTCCTGTATCGACAGAGCTTCTCCTGATCAAGGGGAGTGTCTGGGGTAGTTCAAGGTCCCACTGTCAGCCTCTTGAGTTCCAGCACCAGTTTTCCTTGGCTACTAGAGGTGGACTCATGGAAGGTCAATTCTGACAGCTCCCCAGTAGGAGCGAGAATGGCACGGGCCATGAGGCTGACATCTCCATTCATTAACCCCCCTGACTGGTGTAAGTGGAAAAGGAGCTTTTGTAGGAGGAGTTGAGTAGTTCACAGAGCCAGAAAGGCTTGTCCGACTGGAACCTGGGGGATCGGGTCTCTGCGGGCATCATGCTGTCTCTTGCCCTGTCAGTCACCCAGTTCATCCCTACTTTTTTCCATGATGTAGACTGTGTCCTACAGTTGGAAAGACGTCACCTCAGCAGCTCCAGGCTGGTAACATTCCAGCGTAGCAATCCCAGGGGAAAGAGGGCATCTCCCTCTCAGCTTCACCATATGAAAAAGGATTCTGAGGACTTCCTAGGTGGTGCATTGGTTAAGACTCTGCCTGCCAATGCAGGGGACACGGGTTCGATACCTGGTCCAGGAAGATCCCACATGCCATGGAGCAGCTAAGCCCGTGAGCCACAACTATTGAGCCCATGTGCCACAACTACTGAAGCCCACATGCCTAGAGCCTGTGCACCACAATGAAGAGTAGCCCCCACTCGCCGCAACTAGAGAAAGCCCGTGTGCAGCAACGAAGACCCAACACAGCCAATAAATAAAATAAGTAAATAAATAAATTTATAAAAGAAAAAAAAAGTTCTTTAAAAAACAAAAAGATTCTGCTATAAAAATGATTGGTTCATCTTGGGTGACAAGGTCAGTTTGGCCAAGGGAATGAGGCACTGTGACTGGCCAGGCCCGAATCACATGCTTATTCTTGTAACCACAAAATGGGGCATCATTATTGGCATCCCTACCAGAACCATGTGGAATTGTGGGGTGAGAGTGGGGAACAGCAGTGGTGAGGCTCTTACCCTCCAAAAAGGGGTGATTCTGGGTAGACAGAAACAGCAGACCTCCCTGACCAGTGTGCAGGCAGCTGAGAAGTCGTATTATTCCCCTGGGGGTTGATCAGTGAGTCCAGCGTCAGTCTCAGGGAAGAGGACTGACGTGTTTGTCAGGAGAGAGTCCCTATGCTCGAGGTGGGGGTGGGGGGGGCTGTGGAGCAGGGCAGCCCTGCGCGTGGTAGACAAGACTGGGTGGTAGACTGTAGCAGCCAGAGGCTTGGCTCAGCTCAGACAGACACTGGCTTAACACCTGGCCGTGCCACATACTAGCTGTAGGACCTCAGGCAAATTACTTAACTTCTCAGAGCCTCAGTTTTCTCTTCTATAATATGGATGCTTTTCATGAATCTGTGACATTTTCTCTATTAAAGTTCAGTAATTGGTTATTTTCTAAAAATATTTATTTATTTGCCTGTGCTGGGTCTTAGTTGCGGCCTGTAGGCTCTTTTAGTTGTGGCATGCGGATTCTTAGTTGCAGCGTGCATGCGGGATCTAGTTCCCTGACCAGGGATGGAACCCGGGCTGCCTGCATTGGGAGGGTGGAGTCTTAACCACTGGACAGCCAGGGAAGCCCCAGTAATTGCTTATTATCATTTCTGTAAGCGGATTGTTCCAGTCTGCTACTCCATTCACATGGGCCTGAGTCTTCTTGTTCTGTGTTGTTTTCATTAGATCAGCTCTTGGAGTCTAGGTGCCCTAGCCTTTGACCTGAGTACTGGCTGGTGTGCTCACGGGACAACCAACCCTCCGCAGTGTGCCCGTTCCCAGAGAGAAGTTGGTGGGTTGTCTACTGGACAGTCTTCAGAGGCAAACTGAAGGCAGTGCAATGAAAGGGTAGCCTGGAAACCTTGGGAAGCAGGCAACACATTCGTCTGGCCCTGCAAGACAGTCCTCCCTCTGTGGGCTTCACGTGAAGTGTGCAGCCAAAAAAAGGTGAACTGAGTTTTTGGACTCAATCTCCTACCCGTTTTCTGGATTGTAGGAGGAATGGAGCCAAAGAGAAATTGTGAGTGTGGCAATGGCTCAAGCGCTGGAGGAGGTGCGGAAGCAGAGGGAAGAGTTCCAGCAACAGGTAGGCCCTGTGTGATGCCCCCGCCTCAGTCCCAGGCGAGACCAGCCTACCTCCCCATCTGTCCAGGGCAGGGGGTGGACACAGGTCTCAGGCATGCCGCCAGCTGCTTCACCCCCCTGCCATCTCTAGGAGGGTAGGGGAAAATGTTAGAAATCTTTACCCCATAGGATGGCTGTTTAAAATTTTGATACTTAATGTTATAAACATCACCTGGGGAGAAGTCCATACCCAGGTACCTACTGGACTGTAATTCTGTGAGGTGGGCCACGACCAGCTACAGGCCCCAGAGACCACATACAGTTGGGCTCTCAGCAGGAAGGATGGGAAAAGCCTTCCTTTGAGGAAGGACTCAGAGTCAGGGCCCAGATCTAGGTAATTGGCTCTAGGTCTTTGGTAAGTCCTTAACAGATCTGAGTTGCCTCAGAAAAGACTCTAGGATTGTAATACCTTCCAGAATTTAATCCTGAGGTCATGTATATCAAATGCTGGGCACGTCACAGGCACTCAGGACATGGAAGTTACAGTTGTGACAGCTTGTAGGAAGGCTGGGCAGAATGGCATGTCTCTAGGGGGCCCACTGCAGGCCAGAGGGGCCAGTTGCCCCTGTGCAGGGCCCCTGCCAAGGAGAACTGATTTGTGCATGTTTTTAAGAGCAGAGGTTAGCTTGGGGAATGTTCTCGGCTGTGGCCTTCAGGGAGGGATTCATGGAGGACCCTGGGGAGTGGAAAAGTGAGACTCCTTTAGGGAAGATGGGATTACTGCTACCAACCTTCTCTTCTGTTGGTTTTTCTCTCCAAGGCTGCTAACCTGACAGCCATAGTGGGTGAGAAGGAGCAGAGTCTGCAGGAGAAGACTGAAGTGATTCTCCAGAAAGAGCAAGAGATGCTCCAGCTGAAGAAAGGTGAGGAGTCTGCCCCAGCTGAGCCTTCTCACCTGTTCTTGCCTGGACCCCTGGCCAGGTGGCCCAGTCACGATGCTCACCCTTCCCTGCCCGGCCTAGGTCACGACTCTGCCCTGCTGCAGATGCGCCAGCTGCAGAGTGAGCTGGAGGCCCTGAGGGGCCTGAGGGCCAAGGAGTCAGAAGCGGCTGTGCGGGAGGACCTGCAGAGGCTGCCCGGCCAGGAGCGGGGTGTGGTGCTCTCTGTCAGCGAGCCTCATGTAAGTCCCGCCTGAGCCGCCTCCCGGACGTGGTGGCCGTGGTGGTGCTGCACTTGGCCAGTGGGAGGCGGCAGTGGGCAGGTGTGGGCGGTGCTGGGGACCCACCTCCCTGTGCTTCAGCTTCCTCTTCTGTTGAGGGGGTTGTGAGTGTGGAGGAGCCCATCTGATATGATGACCACCTGTCTGTGTTCAGGTGCTAAAGCCCTTCCTTCCCAGCAGGCTCACTGCGTGGAAGGTTAATTGTGCCCCCGGAAGGCACTGATGGGGTCTCCATAGTTCAAGCCTGGTTCTTGGCCAGCTGCCTGGGGGGGCACATCAGTCATCACCTTTGGCACGAGTCTGGCTCCCTTCCCCAGGGATCTGTGGCTTAGCCTGGCCATTCCCTGTGCTGCCTCCACCCTGTAGGTGATGTCGAGGGCCGGGCAGAATCCCGAGTACCAGCTTCCGGCTGCAGAGGGAATACCAAATGGTGAGATGGGGGCCACCATGGATCTAGGGCAGCTACAGAAGGAAAAACAGGACTTGGAGCAGCAGCTTCTAGAGAAAAATAAGGTGAGGATGCTCTTTACCTCAGCTGTTTGTGTCTCTTTCCCTTTCTTTGTGCCTAAAACCATCCAGTCCCACCTTCCAGAGTCGTGCTGACGCCCCTGGGCCCCTCTTGGGAGAGGTGTTACCTCTTCCATTGAAAGAACTTCTTCCTGGTTCCCCTCTTCTGCTTACCCCCTGCAGGGCCATCTTCCTTTCACACACCCCACCCCCCCAGTCTTCTCCCCGACCCCCCATCTGAGATGGTATTGGAGCTGGAGCAGTGGCAGGTCTCAGTGTCCCCAGCCCCCTCTGCCGTCACCAGCTGGGTCCTATGACCAGTCATCTTACCTCTACACTTTTTTCTCCAGCTGTGAAATGAGAGCGGTGATACCTACCTTTAAGTGGTTTGGGGGGTTTGGGGGGTGATGAAATGAAACTGTTTCTTAGCTTTCTGTAAACTTGCTGGTATTTGATAGAAGCTTAATAAATGTCGTGATTCCACCCACCCCGCCTGGCCTCTGCACCTGTAAATGCAGGGTCTCGTTCGAGCCTGGTTTTTAAAGTGTCCTGTGAGGTTACATGTGCTGGCTAGTTAGTGCTCTGGCCTGAAATTCTGCCCCCAGATTGTGTGATTGCTCTTTAACAAAGGTAAAAGGTGGTCATTCTTTCTCTCTCCTCACCCCCACCGTCCCCCTCTTACACACACACACACGTACACACACACAATCTCTTAATCTCTTATTGTGAAATATAAAATATAGAAGAATGCACACTGTATGTCCCTGGGTCCAGCCCTTGGACAGCTTCTCCAAATCGCACTCACATCCTTGGCAATCTCCCCCCCATCCTGTGTGCTGCCGGCTCCACATTCATACCTCAGGTCCAGATGGCTCCCGTGAACTCTAGACTCCTCTGTCTGCCCTGTTTCTCTATGTTAGTGTCTGAGAGGCCTTTGAAACTTAAAACATCCAGAACCAGACTTCAGACTGACCACAGTCTCTAGCATCTACTGCCATCTTTCCTGTCTCAGTAAGTGGCAAAAACCTTGGAGTCATCCTTGACCCCTTTGTTTCTTTCACAACCAACATCCAAATCATTAGGGAATCCTTTTGGCTCTCCTTCCAAACTATACCCAGGATGAGCTGCTTTTCATCACTGCCACTGCTACCACCCAAGACCAGATAACCATCCTGTCTTCCCTGGAGGATGGTATTGGGCCTCTAACTGGTTTCCCTGTCACTTGTCTGTTCCAGACCTCTGATGACTTACCGTCCCCATAAAAGCCCAAGTCCTTGCAGCGGCCCACACAGCCTGTGTGGTCTGGCTTCTTACTGCCCCTTTCCCCACACCCTGTGCTACCCCCACCATTCCCTTTCGGCCACAGTGGCCTTGCCTTTCTGAGAGTATCAAGCACCCTCCCGCTTCGGGGCCTTTGCACTTGCTGAGCCTTCTGTCTGGAATATCCATCCCCCAACTATCCTCACTTGCTTTATGGTGTCATTTTGTCAGGGAGGCCTCCCTGCTACCCTGTCAGCCCTCACCACCAGAACTCCCGGTCCCCTCACCTTGCTCTTTGTCTCCAGGCCTCTTAACACCTTCTGACGTACTGTATATTTGCTTATTGACCCTTTCGCCTCCTGAGAGCAGTCATTTTTTCTTTTCCTTTTTTTTATCTGCTGTTTCCTCAGCCTCTAGGCCAGTGTAGAGACTCAGTATTTGTTGGATGAATTAATGAATCAGTCAAAAACCTAGGAAAATCAAGTAATATAAAATAGCAGATGTGCTTTGGGGGGAGAATGCCTAGCCTCACAGTCCACCAGAGGACACAGATTGAAACAAAACGTTACCGTTTTGTCAATGGGGTGTTGGAGGCAGTGTAATGGGGTGCTTGACAGGAGCTGGAGACGCTTTCACAGTCCCCAGCCCAGCCATCTCATTCCCCTAGAGGGACTGTGGACATGCCGCTCTTGGGAAAACGAAGCTTATTACAGCTTTGTTTAAAAATGGAGACTTAGAGAGTTCCTTGGCAGTCCAGTGATTAGGACTCGGCACTTTCACTGCTCTGGCCCCGGGTTCAGTCCCTGGTCAGGGAACTAAAATCCCACAAGCCATGCGATGTGGCCAGAAGAGAAAAAGGGAACAGCTACATAAGAAGACGTAGGGCATGCCCTAGAGTTACTGTCACATCAGAAGTTATAATTAGGAAAACTGTAAAGCTGTGGAAACTGATAAACGAAAAATATTCAGAATTCTAGCTACTCACTGCAAAAATGGTGCTGTGGAGTAGAGGTGCACAGGAAGAACTCATTTTGATATGGTATAGTTGTGAGATTTTGGAGAAATTTTTATTTAAAATCTTTCCCTGTATTGTTGATTATACAGTGAATTTTTTCATTCGGAAAACAGAGTTCAGCCTTTTTGGTGATTAATGGAATGTGTAATAAATGATATTTAAGGCCCATCATATTAAACTCACTAAAAGTAAATAAGAAAAATAATGAAAGACATAAAACCCAGGGTTGGTGGGTTGTACCGAAAAACCATGATCTTTTATACTGTTCAGACAAAGCATTGGAAATCATTACGGTGTTTCAGGAGGCCAGTGGCGATGAGGAGAACCATAAATTTTGGCCCAGGTATCGTACTTGGGGATGAGAGCGCATAAATACACTCCTGAAGGACAGAGCACACTGCGCGGAGGCTTGTCTAGCTATGCCGCCTACGCGAGCACCGCCTGGAGGCCCAGGCCGGGGGGCGGGGGGCCAGCACGGAGGGCAGGCACGTGTGGGGCAGCAGCGCGTGAGGGAAGGAGGCCGAGGCAGCAGGTGTGCCAGCACGAGCCTCTCAGGAGACGAGGCAGGGGCTTCTAACAGGTGTATGGGGACCCAAGCAGTTGTCTGTCTGTTCTGTGGTCCTTTGCACCTTAAAGATGGTGAAACGTGCATTTAATGAACGGCTTTTTGTGGGGGTGGGGCTTTGTCGCAGACCATAAAGCAGATGCAGCAGAGGATGCTGGAACTCAAAAAGACTCTGCAAAAGGAACTGGTGAGTGTCCCCCTTCTGCCCGCTGCTGTGCCTTCACGGCTCTGTGGTCCTCCTGAGGTCCCTTGCTCCCCTCCTCCCCTCAGCTGACTGCAAGAGGTCTCTGGGAAGTCATATGTTGGCTGGTGGGACAGTGGCCCTGCCCCCTTGAACGTGCTTCTGGAAAGTGGCTCTGTGACCCCCAGCATGAGCCCTCTTTCTCTGAGCCTGTGTGTTGTCTGAGAGGTCAGTGAGGTCGTGTCTGGACACGTGGGAACGGCAGAGGCCAGGCCCAGAGAGTGGCGTCTCCACCCTGGCTGGGCGCTCACTGCCCCAGGAGACGAGTCCTGATGCACGTAGAGGAGGCGGCTGAACTTCCCCACGTGCCTCTCTTCCGCCTCTCAGCCAGCACTTACCTTCCTCGGGTGCTAGTGCTTCCTTCCCGGGTGGGGCCCTTTCTGCCCTGTTGTGTGCAGGGTGTGGCAGAGAACCGCAGGTGATCGCAGCCCGGGCCAAGTGAATCTTCCATGTGGTTTTCAGACCTGTCTTGAAGGGTTCAATGTAGCACCTTTCCATTGGTTTTTCAGAAAATCAGACCCGATAACGAGCTTTTTGAAGTCCGGGAGAAGTCCGGGCCTGAAATGCCACACATGGCCCCTTCTGTCACGAATAATGCAGACCTGACTGATGCCCGTGAGATCAACTTCGAGTACCTCAAACATGTGGTTTTAAAATTCATGTCCTGTCGCGAATCTGAGGTAAAGGGCTTTTGAGTTGCCCTCTGGGTACTGAGTCCCACCCCAGGGCCTGTTCATTTGTCTGAGCCCTGCCTGGCTTCCCACCAAATCCATTTCTTTCTTCTTCTCCCACATTCCGCTTTGACCACCAACATGGACATTTAGTCATTTCTCCAGCTGGCACTGACCTACTGGTTGAACAGCAAGCACAAGGGGCGCCAAATAGGGAAGTGGCTCCTGGGAGGAGATGTGGGTTGGATGCTGAGGCCAGAGGCCAGGAACTGAATCCGCCCAGCAGTCCTGCCTCCTGCCGAAGAGCAGGTAGATGCAGTGGTCATCCTGGTGATCTCACCAGTCCCCGAAGTAAAAGGTGAGGGAGCAAAAGAACCATCAGACCTCAGAATGCCCACCTCCGCCCTCTGCGTGGTCCTTGCTGTCCAAGCCGGGAGCGCACAGGAAGAGCAGGCCCAGGAGACGCTGCTGTTTAGCCCCCTGACCGCGCGCTCACTGACCAGGGCCCATGGCAGCAAAATGTACTTTGTTTCAGGCTTTTCATCTTATAAAAGCTGTGTCAGTGTTGCTGAACTTTTCACAAGAGGAGGAGAACATGCTCAAAGAAACCCTGGAGTATAAGGTAGGGTTTCCTGGTCTGCTGTCCGCCTTCCAAAAAATGTAGTCAGTCGTCCCAGGCCTGGCGGATGAGACCAGCCCACAGCTGCATCATTAGCTTGGAAGGTGCTTTTGGATGATGAGCTGGACTCGGGCAGTATTTACTGAGGACATGCTTTGTGCCCACAGGTCTCTGCTGTACTTGAACAGGCCTTCTGTTCTGCAGAACGCTTTCATTGGTATCACTTCATCAGCAGCCCCAGGTCTGGCCAGCACCCAGACTGTTTAAAAAAATGAAAAATATTGAAAAACTACCTGCATAAAAGCTGTAATAGAAGAAATTTTAGGGAACAGTTACCTAAATTCCACTACTTTGTTCTCGTCAACTCAGCTTTTTCTTCGGTTTCCCTTCGTCTTTAGAATGGGCCTCTCAGCCCTGTGTACTGGGTACCGCAGCCATCGTCTTCCCTGCTCTGCTGACAGCCAGAGTCAGGATGCGCAGAGGGCAGGAAGGGGGCGGCGCACAGACGGGGAGGGGGCTCTCTCAGCGTCTTCTGCACCTAGTCCTGATTCTCACCTCAGGAGCCTTTTCTGTTTCAAACACAGATGTCATGGTTTGGGTCCAAGCCAGCTCCCAAGGGCAGCATCCGACCTTCCATCTCCAACCCTCGGATATCGTGGTCCTAGGCGACACTACGCAAGGATGGAGCTCCAAGGGCTGACACTTTTTCTGTGAAAAGAACACTGACACACCAGTCTGGGTGGGTTTTTAATCACTGTAACTGCAGTATTTTGTACAAGCGTCTGAACATTGTTTACAAGACTTAAGGCCCACTCCTGCAGATTGAGATGACCCTCAGGAGGTAGCTGATCCTGTTATTCTGGTCCCCAGAGGGTCCTGGCACTACCCACATTTCCACAGTGCTGCCAACATCCCAGCTCTGGCCAGCACCCGTCTGCACCTGAATCCTGTTTCAATGTTAGCACTTGAAGCTGAAGCCCTCAGCATGTGTCAGAGAGGAGGCAACTGATCCCTCGCGTGGTGGTGACGCTGGACACGGACAGCCCTCGAGATGGTGCCCCGCAGGCCAGGCCCACCTGCTTCTTCCACGAAGAGTCAACTCAGTGAGGCTGGCTTTTAAAACCACCCCTTCCCTGTTGGTATGTTTGGGTTCAGGTGAGTTAGAAGAGGCTTTTTAACCCTTCCTCCCAAGGAAACATTATTTCACCTTGTTTCTCAGACCACCTAGAACTTTAGATGTATCCATCTTTAAGGTACTCTGGGGCCAGTGCGGATTAATGAATATGCACCTTTCTAACAGTATCTCATTTTACTGAAGAAAACTAGCAAATGTATAAAAAGATCCTTAGTACCAAATACACTCAATTGCCTTTTTAATGAATGTACTTGTCTTGGATAGGTTGCTGGTAAACCATTTTAAACTATTTTTTGTAGCTAAAGTTCCTCGCTATTATAAACATGTCTTCTGTATCATAAAACCCATCTAACTGGTGTTCTTAAAGGAAAATCAGAGCATCAAGAGGAAATTATTTCTAAGATTGGGGTCCCTGTCCCTTTGTAATGTCGCTAGCATTCTTTGGCATCTGCTTCCCTCTGAAGCAGTGGTGGTGTTTCATTTGCTTAGCTCTTAATTCTGTGTTGTAACACTGAGCAAATGCTAATCACGTTTTCTACTGCTAAGAACAGTCTGCTGTATTCAAAGGAAGCAGCAGCTGTCCCTCTCCCCAGCCTTGACCAAAACTGGTTGGAGGGCAGACTGCCTTGTAAGTGGAGCCACCATCTCTCCCCATCACCCTACCCCCAAATATTTAAGATGACACTACATTCATGTATGGTGTCCAGGCAGCCCCCAGCTGGATAGCATGCAGGTGGCTCTGGAAGTGACTGAGAAAAACTCATATTTATTACCATTAAAGCAAAGGGAACATGCTTGCCCTGCATAACACACTATCAAATCTAAAGGGAAACCGTATTGCTTTATAGTTTGATGAAAGTTTTATTAGTTAAATAAAAAACTGAAATAATAACTGGATTTCCTAAATTTATCATCAGTCATCCAATGATGTAAAGTTGTGTTTCTCAATTATGTTTAGGGTTAAAATACATAAAATATATCTCACATGAAACAAGGATTTGCAGTTAACACAAGACAGTTCCATGGACCCAGAAGTACCAAGCAAGGGCAGCAGCACCCTCATCCCATCTTGGGCTCTCTGCTTATCCAGGTGACCCATTCTCCGGTGACCTACCTCCTCCTGTGGCTCCCCCTGCAGATGCCTGGACTGTGTTTAGAATACTCTTTCCTATACATCTGGTGGGGACACAAAACAGGAGTCCTTTCTGTTCCATAATTTTGATGAGTAGGAGGGGTAGCTCTCCCATCTGTTCCAGGAAAGAATCCCCAAGATTGGGTAGTTCACGGCCTGCCAGAGGCAACTATGACACAGCCGTGGGAGCCCAGCCAGACTCCTCTGTGGCTTCGCCAGCCCTCGGGCTGGTCTCACCCACCACCCACCTCTTAGTGTGGGGCCCCTCACTCAGTCTGTACTTGCACAGGGAGGATTCATTATGATTAGGCTTTCCTCCTGCATGTTGAATTTCTATCAGCTTTAAGAGGAAGAGGAGTAAATATTCTAAGTGATTTAATGCACTTTTACTTGTATAAAACGTTATGTGATAGACAGTATATATAGTCCTTTATATGAGCATTGGATCTTGATCTCACCCTCCATGTTGTACATAGGGATTGTATTATCTAAAACTGCTGTAGAAAATTCACTTGTGGTGCAATACATTTTTTGATTAAAGCTCTTCAATCCAATTGCAGTGGATTTACTTGATATAGTTTGGTGTGTCAGTATTTCTTGAACTTGTTAAATTTAGTACATTGTGTCTCACATTTAAAATTTCAAGGCCAAGTTCAAGGACCGTGAAACATTTGTCTTTCAGAAAGAACCTTCCCAGGTTAGGTTTGGGTAAATAAACATTATGTGTAATTTAATGAAGCCAGCAGCCTACTCCTACCTCCCAGGAAGGGTGGGGGCTCTGCAGAGGAGTTGGGATGTTACTTTGGTCAACATCCATCTCCAAAGCCCACATGACTAGGAAGAGCTTCAGGAATATGAACAGGGTGAATGCAAACTGCAGTTACATGTGCTAGAAAGGAAAGAAAAGCATCTCTGCTCTTCAGAGAGGCCCATTGTTAGTGGTTACAGGGAACAAAATGTTTCTTTTATATCTATAGGCTGATTGCTACCTGTTTCTGGCTCTTAATCCTTTTAAGAAAACTCAACATCGCAGTCTTCCTGCCAAACAGCCAAACGCAGCATCAGGAGGTGGTGATGGGGCCCATCTGAGCCGGCTCCCAAGACTCCAAGTGCTGTCTCACAAGCTGAAGACTTGTAAAGCTTAGGTCAATTGTTGGCACTTTATTAAATAAGCTCCAAATGTGTGGCACTTATTAAATAAGCTCCAAAATGACACACAAATCAAAGGAATAAAAACAATAAATAGTTATTCAGCAAAACATCTCTCTGTAGCAGCCAACAGCACTGCAGCCCAGGCCTGAGGGCCTGCTGTGGCAAGAGGGCTGAAATGCCACACTCGTTCCCGGGGATGGCTGGGCAGGGACACAAGTCTACCCCCTCCACATCCAGTTTCCAGAACAGGCGACCTCTCATTCACGACCACCCCACTCGTTACCCATCTCTTGTTTGTATATGAAACACACTGCAGCGTATGTACTAATAAGCCAAGAGCTTTATTGATGCAGCAGGCACTTTACAATGAACCCAACAGAGCCCGCCTTCTCTGGGAGGTCGGGATGTCTGTACAAACCCTCGGAGGTTTTCCACTTCAAAAAAAAATCAAGCTCTCTCTTTTACCACAGTCCTTGGATCTGCACCTGCCCAAATCATCCCTCCCCCCTTTTAATTAGGCAGTGCACACAGGTACACCTGACCAATGCGGGCCAGCCACTCTGGCAGACAGCCACAATGTCAGTTCCGCACTACTCGTGGACAAAGGCATAGACTATCAGATCCTGCAAAGGATTTAGGAAACAGTAAGATGATTTCTCCCTCCACCTTGAAAATAAAATACACTTCAGCGGATGCATGTCCTGAAATAGTTTACTTGGGAGTTCCTAGGAAGATGGTCCATTGTCAATCCCTTCTTCAACAGCCTGTGCATCCAAAATTCTTCTCAAGGTAACATGAGTCTTTTTTTTTTTTTTTTAAACAGTCTTTCTTGCTGTAAGAACTCTTATAATGGAGCCTAGGCCTCCTACTGCTAATGCCTGTAGGGGCAGGAAAAGAAAAGGTGTCAGTTGAGACCTAGTTGGACAAGGGAAGCCTAACTTGCCAGGGGAGATGGGACCATGCACTCCTGACCATGTCATACAGCTTCTGAAAAAGGATTCCCTCGAGAGCACAGTTAAGAGGTGCCAACAGGGCCCACATTCAAGGGATACAGCCCTATCCTGCAACAAAGGGTCCCCAAGAGCTGCTAGCTCTTGAGGCAGGAGAACGGGGCTTGAGAACACTGTTATTTACCAAGCACACACACAGCCCCCTAGTTTCCCTTTGACAAGCTCATCGTGTCCAGCCTGCAGGCACAGCTCTAGGCCCTTAAACAGACGTTAGCCCATTAGAGCTGAAATGACAACAGGGCAGAGCACCCAGCGGCCTTAAAGGGACCAGAGAGCCTGGCTTCCATAGCACTCAGAGGGCTGCTCAGTTCCCAAGCACCATGGCCACCCCCACCCACTAAGCCTAGGAGCTCACCTTCCGGCAGAGCAAGCAGAGCACACCCACCAGCAGGACCAAAGGCCATACTCCAGCCCAGGCCTGAGGCTGCCCAAGTTACTGACCCCTAAGTAAGGGCCACTCCCTTAACAGAGCCTTTCAGGAAGGACACAGGCTCGACGAAAGGTCCTGCTCTTACAAAGACCCAAGCAAAGGACAGGCACAGCTCTTCCTGCTTCATGTGGATGAAGGCCCTATTAAGAGACTGCCAAGGTATCTGCCACTGCCCCCTCTGGCCTGGTGAGGCTGAGGCTGGAGCAGGAAGCCCTCAGAGCTAACTGGAGGGCTCAGCCTGCATCTAAGACGCACGACCACCACCTCCACCAGCCCAAAGAAAGTACTACAAAGCCCCAGCCACCAGCAAGCCTGCCTCTACCTTACCACGCCGAGTCATCTGCCCCCATGCCTGCCCGGCACAAACCAGCAGCTAAAGCAATGGTGATTACAGAGACAGCAGACCCCTATCAGGTGCTTCCTTGGGAGAGGTTAAGTGCTCAGATGTCCCAGGTTGCCTGAGGCGTGGCCCTTATTTTCACATGCCTATCAGGCTGTCCTTGTTTGTTCTGGATAGCCTGGCCTGCTGATTTGAACCCTGGGGCTGGGGTGACAGTGGGCTGCCTGAGTGGGCAATATGTTCACATACCTTTTCATGCCACTGAAGTAACACTGCGCTGCTATTTTCTGTGGGCTTCTCGAACCCTTTATAAATGTACTTCATTAGCAAGTCAATGCCATTTCTGTCCAGCGACTGCACAGCCTGCTCAATTTCGCTGCTCTTAAAATTTGTAAGCACTTTCAGCACCACGCCCTGGGCCCGTTCCTACAGAGGAAAGAGAAAGGGAGTGAGGCCTAGAGCCACGGCCCAGGCATATCCACAGCCTGCACCGCAGGCTGAGAAACACCAAGTAGTCAGAACTCACTAGAAACACTTCCCGGTTTCTAATTCATTTGGATGCTTAAGTGAAATGCTTTTATTGATTTAAGTATCAAAGTATCCCAAAGTATTCAAAGCCAACAATTTATTCCACTTATTTTGGGGGAAATAAGCGGTTTCCTGGGAAGAAGCATTCCTATTTCTGATGATACCAGCAAGGCCTTGAACCCTATAGGATCATAACTGTGGAGATTTGCTTAAAAAAGAAAAACAAGAAAAAAAACCGGTTTACTTGGCTGCACCTTCCCTCTGTATTCGCCCCCAATGGAACACGTGGGCCATTTCCCTCCCCGTTTGAGAGATGCAGCCATTGATTATATCAAGATGCCATCCAAGAAAAAAAAAAGCCATCACAAGATGGCAAAACCCCAGCTCCAAAGAGACCCCCTTTCCTCAAATTTTAGATAGTCTCAGTGATGAGATTTTAGACAACCTAACCAATGCAGTCTAAACAACTGTATGGTGTCACCTAGTTTTTAAGAGGCAGGAAATCATAAAAGCACTGAAAATCTTTATGCAAATAAAGCCTATTCAATAGCTTATAAAAGCGTAACCACAGCTAAGTCCCACACGGCAAGCTAATTTATAACTCTGTTCATCAGGAAGGGCTGGGCTGACTTCTCACCCCATGAGGCCTTGGGGAGGAATGACCGTTTCTTTGGGGAGCGTTTACTATGAACACTGACAGCTTTGGTGTTAGGAGCGCCAAGAGGCTTCCGTGGAAACACTGTCCAGTGCCAACTCATTTCCTTGGTAGATACTCACTGATGCGGAGATGAAACAGATGCTGTCCAGAGTCCCAGGGAGCTCACGCTGGACAATCACAGCCCTGGTCCCAACACCCACCCAGCAGAGCTGTAGCTCAACCCCCTTTACCTTCACAGCTTGATTCTTGGTGTTGACAGGAGAGTTCCGCAAGGCTGCATGAAACGCCCGAAGCATGTCCCCTGTGCATCAGCACCAGTTAAGGATGGCTAGCCTCTACCACATCCACGCTTTTATTAACGAACTCATTTCAAAAAGAACTAAAGACAGTAGTCTAATGGCATCTTATCCACATCCACCCACCTCCCACTGTGGCTTCCAGGAGGGCACAGCCTGTTTAGAGGGTAGCCTGTAGCTCTCCTGAGCCACACAGAGGGTGGATGGGGCAACTCTGCCAACCCTGCAAACCCCTCCTTCTGCCAGCCCCGAAGCCTTCCCCTTCAAAGCAAGTTTGGGCACGGACTCGCTGGCTCCCAGGAAGGTAGTAGCAAAGCAACTGCCCCCACAGGGTAACCTGCAGCAAAATTGGACTGAGCTGGTTTGCACCTACTTAGCACCGTATCTGCCCTACTGGACCCTCACGACCACCAAGTAACGTATCATTTTCATCTTCTCATTTTTAAAAGGGAAGAACAAAGGCACAAATGGAGGTCTCCTAACTCTTAGCCCAATGTTTTGTATCAGTTAAACTATTAAAGAAATTAAGATGTCCCAAGACTTTTCATTGTCCAAGACCTACCCAGGTCAGTGAGGTCCCAACTGAGGGAAATTTAACAATCTAAAAGAACCTTTTGCCAACAAAATGAACCAATCCTCCCCTCCCTGTTCCCCAAACCTTAGTTGGAGTCCTGACACATTCTCTGCTGAGCTCTGAATAGCCAGCACTCAAAAGAAAATTACAATCTGGGTTAGGTCCCCAAAGGTGACACCTATTTTAAACTGAATTACATCAGCTGACTTTCATTTCCTCATCTGAAACATTGGCTTCAGCCAAAAAGCTTCAAAAATAGAACAAGAAATGGCTTCCACCCAATCGGGTCTCAACTCCTGTTCATGCAGCTATACCCACGTGTGAACAGCCAGAACCTCCTGAGCAAAGCCAAGTACCCGGTCTTCCCTAGTGTGGCCTCCATCTTGACTGAGCTGGGCTCACAAGCCCAGGGAGCCACCCCTGCGGAACTCCCTAGTACCCTGCTGGGCTCTGATCCACCTTCCAATCTGAGAGGCAGCTTTGGAATTCCTTTTTCCCAGCCAGGTGATGACCAGTCTGATATCAGCCACTGATAACTTCCACCTTTTCGAATTTGACACCCCAGAGCCATAAGCAGCGTTCCAGAGGCTTATTAAGAGGAGACGAAGGCTGACATTCTTCACTAACCAGCACGGTTGGGAAACAAAATATTTCAGAAGATGAATGGGTAAGGGTAGGATACCTAGTCCACAGGGGCACAAAGACTCACTGCTTTAGAGTTAATCTCTCTGTAGCACCCCTCTGCCAAGCATTCACTATAGGTATTGACGGGTAGGGGGCCCTCAGCAGCTGCGGAGATCTGGGGGCGCAGGGAGGGGCGTACCACTTACCAAGCTGGCCTCTGTCTCAGGCGGCTTTAGGCCCTTCCAGAGACCACGCTGCGGAAGCTGAGGAACCATGCCCAGCCCCTAGTCTCCTCTAGATCAGGGTTTCTCAACCACACAGCACTACTGACATTTTAGACCAGATGACTGATGTGGGAACTGTCCTGTGCATCTTACAATATGTAGCAGCATCTCTGGCCTGTACGCACTAGATTCCAGTAGCACTGCCCTCCACCCCCAAGTTGTGACAATCAAAATGTCTCCAAACATCGACAAATTTCCTCAGTGGGAGGAGACTGCAAAATCACTCAAAACTACTGCTCTGGACAGATCCCCGCTCCAGAGCATCATAAGGTGCCTCAGCAAGGGAGAAAAGGAACCAACACTCTGAAATCCCTACAAGGTCTCAGATCCTGTGCCCACATGTTTTCACATGTCATCTTATTACTGCTAACATTTCTTTGTGACAAGAATAACTATTTGATTTTAAAGGCAATGAATCTGAGGCTCAGAGAAGGAAATTGACATGCCCAAGGTCACAAAGCTAAGCTGTCCAGCTGGCCTTCAAACCCAAGTATGCCTGACTCCAAAGCGAAGCTCTTTCTACAATCCTCTGCTGTCACTCCACCCACAGGCCCAAAGTGCATGGCCAGGACACTTGCTGTGTGTCCAGCACTGTGCTGAAGCCTTCTGAGATGCTGTCCAGCAATGCTCCCATGGAACTTGTAAGCCCAGCTTGGTTCTCCTCCTTTTAACAGAAGAAGATACTGAGGTTCAAAGATGGTAAGTGACCTACTCAGTCACACAGCTATAGCATGAGTGAGATAGGTCTGTGTGGATGCACAGCCCACGGCTCTTTCTATTTCACGTGTGTCTCCCACCATGACTCGCTTCCCTACACAGTACTAGGACAGGCCTACTCCTTACATTCCCCACGCCAATCAACCAAACCCCTATCCCTGCTTCCCTCGCCTCTGTTCTAAAACTCCTAGAAGCCCTTTCTGTAGTTTAATAATCTCATGTAAATCCAATACCTGGCACATGGTAGGGACTCAGCAAATATTAGCTCCTTCCTCCACCCTTCCTGGGCCCCACATTTGCCAGGATTTCAATTCTCATTTGGAGGTTACTCCCTTTCCCCAATCCCCAGAGGTAAACTCTCCATGGTAACAAGGTTTCTGACACTGCCATTAGTGAAGAAACTACCATCCCCTGATGTGCTAAGCCTAGGCCTCCAAGCAGCCTCAAGGAACATATCACACGTCACGAGCATACCAAGCGATGACCTTCACCAAGTCCCTGCAGCACCAAGACCAAGACAGCAGATAACCAGATCTTGCTCTCCCCTTCTTTGGATGATCTGGGCCATAGACTTGATGCTGGAGTCTTTTTGGCAATGCCTGCCCATGAGCCACGTTCTGCACCAGACTGCAGAATCAACCTTCCCTCGTGGAGGCCCTTCTCATGACCCCATTTCACCAATGGGGCAAGCAGGGTGATCCTGATGGGGCAGGAAATACAAGTTTGAATCATCACCTTTGAAAACACATTTCTGTTCAAACAAAGAAAGTCTGAAGGTTTTTGTTTCAAAGGCACATTGGAGGAACACTGCAGGACTCCTCCCAAAGGCAGTCTATGGGCCCGACCTCCCAAGCTGAGTCAACTGATTAAACACCCAGAATCTGATTTATATACAGCACAGCATGAGCCTCCAACCCTGCCCTGGCCAGTGCGGGGGAGGGGTAGGCACTTCCTGTAACACCGTTTGAATAAAGAAAAATCCTTCCTGTGAGAATAAGTCAGTTTCCTGTGCTCAAACTGCTAAGGGACCAAGCAGGCTGTGACAACCACCTCTATTTTTAATCTTGTTTTCTAAATGCTTGTTTTCTGTGACCACAGAACAGTCATTTCGAGTCGTGGGGTTCTACTTTTACATCTCACTTTATGCTGCCTGGTTTTTCTTAGCACTAAACTACTAGTTTTTTCCACTGCTTCCTGCACAAGAAGGCTACTGGGGGGAGGGAACCAAAACTCACTTGTTGAACGTAGCTGAGACCATTGAGGTCCAAAGCCCAATGGTCACAGGAAACTAAGAATAGATGAAGAAGAGAGGCATTAAGCCGGAAGGTCAGAATGATTCTGGGGTGGGAGGTGCAATCTCAGATCTCAGCGCTGAACTAAGGCTGCAGCCTTCGCTCCCCCCGTGGGTCCTTTCTTCCCCGCAGCCATCCACCCACCTATTTTCATGTGGTGCTGCAATCCGGCCCGAAAGGACTGTGCCTGGGAGCCGCCCTGGCCGCTCAATTACTCAGCGGTGGCTCACCTCGGCCCCTCCCGCCGATCAAGCTCCAGTATGGCCCCATTTCCTGCATGGGAAGGATGGAGTGACTGGGCGCCCAAGGAAGAGGCAGCCTGAGGGATGGGGAGGCAAGGGGGAAGAAAGAGCAGAGGTCTGGCGGAGGAGTGAGGGGCCTGCGGGGCCGGAGGCCCGTGCGGCATGCTCTTGGAGCCGCCGAGCAAGCCGGCCCACCAGGATCCAGGGGCCGCTTGGGGCCGCGATGTTGAGGGAGGCTCCGAGGACCCGGGCCGAGGACAAGGGGAGTAGGGAGGCCGGGTCAGAGGGAAGTGGGGATGCCTGGCCCTAGGAGAACCAGATCGGAAGGGAGTTGGGAGACTGACCTGAGGGGCCCGGGGGTGAGGAGTGGGGAGGTCGGTCTGAGGGGCCGGAGCCGGGGATGAGGGAAGTGGGAAGGCCGGGCCAAAGGGGAGCCCGGGCCGCCGCGCGGGAGAAGGATATTGCCGCAGGAGCCCGTCCACCTCGCTAGGGTCCGGGCCTGGCTCGGCCGCCGCCGCCGCCGCCTCCTCCTGCTCGTCCACGAATTTGTTCTCGTCAAATTCGTCGATGTCCACCCGACGGAAGCGCGAGGACAGCGTGTTCCGGGCCATGGCGGGGGCTCGGCGCCCGCTCAGCCGGCTACGCTCCGGAGCAGACCTCCACTCCACTCCGCTCAGAACCGGCTCGGGCTCGGGGGCGGGAAGCGGCCGCCCGGCACCTCCTCCACCTCCTCCGCGCGCAGCCGCGCCGCCCGCCCACTTCCGGACGACGCCGGAACCGGATGTGCCGGTGGGAGGCAGGGGCGGGGCGCGGCGAGGGGCTCCGGGAAGCTGGTCTGGTAGTCTACCCTGTGGACCACCGTGGGACCCCGATCTTCGTGGAGTCTGAGTCCTCCCGTTTGAGGCGCAGGCGCCCGGTCCCGCGCAGGCCCAGCACGTGGACGTAATAACTGCGCTCTTCGGCTTGCCTCCTGTACCCGAGGAAGGGGCCCGGGCGGGCACGGTCGCGGGCTCCAGCTGTCATCACTGCCCAGACTGAGGGGGCACGGGGCCCCCAGGAGAAGGCACCCGGCTCTGCCTGTCGAGTGCCGGGCAGGCTTCTTGGAGAAGAAACCTTCGAGCTGAGGCCTGAGGGATGAGTAGTAGTTCTTATGCCTCGGGCAGTAATGTGGGGTGGGAGAGCCTAAGTCTCGGATTTTAGCAGCTTTGGACGCCACCACACTGAGCTCAGAGGAGGTTGCGTCTGCCTTATTGTTGTAGTGACCCTATTATTAACGGACTGGGAGACTTTAAAGACGTTTAAAGTGTATCCGGGGTGCTGATAAGACAATGAAGACATTTGGACTCGAGAGTGCGGCGGCCCCGCCCGTGTAGCAGTCACCTTGACCGGCTGCGTAGGGGGCGGGGATAGGGGGATGACCCTGTGGCCACCATCCTGACAGGAAGGGCGAGGTCCTGGGGGCTGAGAAATCTTGCCTGGCTGGAGAGGCATATGCTGGCAGGAAGCGAAATCCGAGTTGAGATGGGGAAATGGGAGTGGGGAGAGAGAGGGCAGAGTCAAGGACAACTTTGTGGTGCTGAGATTAGGTGCCTGGGCTGTTGCTTGAGGGTTTCTGTCACTGACCCTTAGCCTAAGACTACACTGGGTCTTGATTTTCATATAATAGCCTTCCTTTTAATAAAGACTAGTGGTTAATGAAATGTGACTCGTTTTTCAGTGCTTCAGATACTTCTCATTGAACTGTGTCTACAGATAAAAAAAAATATTGCCAGACTAGGAGGCAATTTAATCTCGGGTGCTAAAGATAGACTCCTACAGTGGAAAACGGGTCCTGGAAAACCTGCCTATCAGCTCCATACCTTAGAAGAAATCTGTGTGACCCAGGCAGGCCACAAGACAACAGAAATTCATAATCCCGAGAATATCCTGATCAGAAGGAATTTTAAGCCAGAAATGCCCATTTTACAACTAAGGAAGTAGCCCCCAAATACACTGGTGAATGAAATAATGTCACTCTCTATGACCGTGGATCTCCATTCCAGTCAGGGAGGCAGAAATTTAAAAACCCAAACTATGTCAGGGATGACTGCGTTCTGAGGAGAAAAAAAAAAAAAAAAGCAGTTTCTAAGAGTACCTTAGATAAAGTGGTCAAGAGAAGTGTCCCCGAGGAGGTGACGCTGATCAGGGACCTGAAGGAAGTGAAGGAGGGAGCCCAAGAAAGTCTCAAAGGCAGGGCAGGCTTGGTATATTCCAGAAACAGCAAGGCCATACTGGAGCAGAAGAGTGAGAACAAATGAGATTGGTGGGGGGAGGGGGTGCTGTAAGGCTTTGTAGTCTGAGGAAAGGATGTGGTCTTAACAGCACAGCCCTGGAAATTGTGGGTAGAACAGTGACATGATGTAACAAGTTTGAGAAGGGTCCCTCTAGCAGCTGTATTGAGAACATATATGGGAGCCATAGCCAAAGTAGGTGATTGAAGAGGTGACACCAGTGGTCCAGGTGACAGGCAATGGTAGCTCAGGCCAGGCAGATGCCAATAACAGTGGTGGGAAGAGGTTGGGTATTTTGAAGATAGAGGCTGTAGAATTTGGGAGTGGGTTGGATATGGCGTGTAAGAGAAATAGGGTAGTCATAGATGACTTCAAGTTCAGAAAAGATGTACACAATCGTTACTTTTAATAGAACTATAAGCATTTGGAAAATATGACAGTCAAATCACTGTGTACCATTCAACTTCCATTTAAGATTAATCCATGCCAAGATTGCACTCTGCTCTCTCTTCCCCACCTCTCTCCACTTCCTGGAAGCCTGCCTCACTGTGATCTGGGGGAAAGCTCATTAATTCAATTCCTCGAACAAGCATCTATGTGCGGGGCCTGGAGAGGAGAAAAACCAAACCAAGTGTCAGCCATGATTCTGCCCCCTGGGGAACATCAGGCTGGCTATGGAGACAGACACATAAATTTCATTTTAATTCAGTATGTTTGGGGCTAAAGAGAGGATTGTACAGAAAGCTTTGCACACAAGGGGAGGTTGTGTTCCAGTTTAGTCGAAGGCTCCAGTCCATTAACAGAAACCTATAAGGGGATGGGAGAAGGCTTCCTGGAGGAGACACCTGGCAGCAACAAGGGGGCAACTTGGCTTTAACTACAGCTCTAAGATGTATGGGTATGTCATTGTTAACGGCAATGGAGTGACGCTAGAGCACTGATTCATGCTTGCTGGTTGGGGCAACAATGCAACTGTCCAGTCAGAAAGCCTGAGCATTTTCCCTTGTGAAATCCCCCTTTAACTTTCAGGGCCAACTCAAGTGTTCATTCAACTGGGAATATTAACAGCGATGATATTTTAAGCGACTGTTATACATCAGATCTTTTTTTTTTTTTTGGCCGCGGCCCACGGCATGTGGGATCTTAGTTCCCTGACCAGGGATCGAACCCGCGCCCTCTGAATTGGGAGCGCAGAGTCTTACGGACTTCCAGGGAAGTCCTGCATCAGGTCTTGTGCTAAGAGTTTTAAGTGTTATCTCCTTGATCCTCATAAATACTCCCTTTCACAGGTGAGAAAACTGAGACTCAGAGAGGGGAAGGGATTTGCGGAGAGTCAGCTAGCACCAAGAAACAGGGTAAGAATTTGAAACCGGGTCAGGTTCAGTAAGAAAAGGCTATGAATGCTCTTTCCCCTAACACATGCTGTCTCCGTTAGGATATTTATGCAGTTGGAGTACAGTTGTCTGACCCCGCCCCTCCCCGCCAACCTTGGACTTTAAATTCCTCCAAGGCAGAGGCCGTGTTAATTCATCTTTGAAAACCCTCAACCTTCATCCCCTGTACCCCCGGAACACCGGCGCCCAGCTCCGAGTAGCACAGACTGGGCGACCTGCAAAGGTTTACCAAATGAATGAATGAATGAACGAACGAATAAATGGATGAATCCGAGTCCTTACTGGTCCGGTAAATTGTCCTTCACCCCAGGCCTCGATTTCCCCATTGCGCTGCTCTGGGCAATAGACCAAACCCAAGCAATCTGCACGCGGGAGGAAGGCTCCAGCACTGCTGGGCGGGACTCCGGCTCCTCGGGCGGGGCGGGGCGGGGCGGGGCGGGGGGGGGCCGCAGCCTTCCTCGAGCAGGAGGTAGGAAGGGGCCGGATGGAAGGGGCGGAGCCAGGGCTGCCCCGCCGCAGCGCTACTGGCCACGCCCGCCGCGACCCGGTTGTAGTTGCGGAGGTCAGCACCGCCCCTCCCTCTTTCCCTCCGAGAAGGCGGCGGAGGTAGATTTTACAGCCATGGTGAGTGAGGTGCAATCGGGTACCATCCGCGCGCTGTGAGGCTCGGAGGCTGGGATGGCGGGGACGTGGCGAGCCCTAAGAGCCCATCTGCCAGCCCGGCCTGTGGGACGCCGCGCGGAATGCCCTAGCACCGCCCCAGTCGGCCTTCTTCCCCCGCGGCCCTGGGCCAGGAGAGGTGCGGGCGCGCTGCCGGGGTCTCCGCCTTGCTGTCTGCGTAAATGGGGGTAGCGGCCCAGCCTCGCAGCAGGCCTGGGCGAGGGCGCGCCTGCTTGGGTCTGAGTTGCCCTGCCCAAGGCACCGTACTGCCGGGCCTCCAGCGCGCTCTTGGTCTAGGGCGAGGCGCGCGCCCTCCAGGATTTGTCTACCACGCAGGCGGAGGGGAGGTTGGCCGGAGGAGGCCTCAGTAAGCGGCGGAGGGGGAGACGGGCCCTCCGGGTGTTTGACCCAGACCCTTTCTTTCGCGCAGGCTAAGATTAAGGCTCGAGATCTCCGCGGCAAGAAGAAGGAGGAGCTGCTGAAGCAGCTGGAGGACCTGAAGGTGGAGCTGTCCCAGCTGCGCGTGGCTAAAGTGACAGGTGGCGCGGCTTCCAAACTCTCCAAGATGTAAGTGACGGGGCGGCCAGACTACCGCCCGCTGGGCGTGGGGGATAATGCGTCGGGAGCATTTGTGGATTTTCTAAGGTGGCTTAAGGAGGTGTCCGTTTAAGTGCCCGTTCCATCTGTGGGTTGGAATATCCTGCCCTTCCTAGCCAGTCTCTCTAGGCTCCCCTTGTTCACGCCCAGGCGCGTCATGACCCGCTGCTTTTACCTGCTTTGACCTGTGGTCCTTTTGCGTGGAGTAACCTCCTTCAGCTTCTCTGGCTGGTAAAAGAACTGGGTGTCTCTGAAGGCTTTTTAATAGTACCGTCAGATGTCTGACCCATTTCTCCTGCCTCCCACCAGCACTTGATTTCTTTCCTCACCCGCCCTCGCTTGGTTGAGGGATCCCTTGCACACCTTGCTTGAGTTGTAGATTACTGGTGTACAAACAAGACTCAAGATTTGTGAAAAGAGCATGGGTTTGGAGTTAGTCAGCCTGTTCTACCACATCCTTCCTGGTGGGTAGGTTGGCTCACCATCCAGGTTTTTTTTTCCCTCTTCTATAAAATGGGCCCCCAATAATCTTTGTGTGGTGATGCATGCTGAATTCTCAAGACCATGTTTACCAGCCGTTTAGTGAGCAGCACTCGTATTCAGCATGATTACAAATTCACTTATCCCCAGCCTGTTCCTGTCTTCAGTTTTGTCCTTTCTCCTGTGGCTCCCTAAGCTTAATTTGGTTGCCCTGCTTGTGGCATGATTCCCTCCAGTCAGCTCTTTCAGAGCGGCATTGGTTAGGTCTTCATAACCCTCGGGATAAATGGGCTGGGATGGAAGATCTTTCCTGATTTGCCCTTCACCTTTCCTCATTAAGCCTCCTCAGTGAACACTTCATAGCTCTTTGAAAGCAATGGATGTGCCAGCCTGTCCTTGTCCCCACTCCTGGGATACTCATCTGTTGTCTCTCCTCCATCCAGAACACCTTCCTCCTGGGCTGGGTTAGGTACCTCCTGGGTGAAAGTGAGCGAGCTGATGGGGGAATGCCCCCTGCCCTGTGATAACTGGGTCAGGCCCTGAAATAGATACCTTGGGGAGTCCTTTGTGTCTTCCCTATCTTCATTGATGTTTCTGTTTTGTAGCCGAGTTGTTCGCAAATCCATCGCCCGTGTACTCACCGTCATTAACCAGACTCAGAAAGAGAACCTCAGGAAATTCTACAAGGTTAGTGGGTAAGGGAGGGTGGTGCTTGGCTACAGGGAGCAAAATTCCAGCTCTCCCTTGGCCAGAGGGGCAGTATGGTGAGCTTCTCCTGCTGGGGTCTTGGGATCGGGCTTTGTAGAGCCTTCTCAGGTTCGCCTTCTTACAAGCATATGGCATGCAGACTGCATTTCCTTGGGGATGCAGTTGTCAAGAAATCAAAGATGTGGGAGTCTGGCTGGAGCTGGTTTTTGAATAAAACCTTACTAGCTGAGTGCGTTTGGGCAGTCTTGTTTAAATGTTTTAATTGCCTTACTAGCACTATGTCAGTCACTGCTAAGCATTTTTCAAATGAGGACCTCAAGGCTTAGAGAGGTTAAGTTGCCCAGCATCATCTATGATAATAAATGGATTGGGCCTAGTTTCGAGACCATGTGTTTGCATAGGGGTGGATTGAGTGCTTCTGGGAGATTTCCACACTGGCAGCCTGTCACTCAGTCTAGAACTTTTGCAACCATTTTCAGTCTTGTGCCTAAAACTAGTTACCAGGGTTCAAGCTGTGAAGCGGAACTAGGAGATTTTATATAGTGTGTATACACACATTTGGTTTATTACAAGGAAATGACTTGTTTGGGGGCGGGGCTGGATGTCAGGAAGAGAGGATGGAGCTGGAGCTCAAGATTCCCGGTTGAAGCTGCTGCCCTCAGGTGGGATTTCTTGGGGAAAGCCACAGCCCTGCCTTAAAAGGCCTTTCAACTGATTGAATCAGGCCCACCCAGATTACTCTGGATAATCTCTTAATTAAAGTTGACTGATTAGGGGCTTTGATAACATCTGCAAAATGGCTTCACTTCAACACCCAAATTAGTGTTTGAATGAGGGGAGGGTTTGACACATTAAAAAAGTCATCACGGTGTGGGTGGGTGCCCAGGGAATACTAGTGTGTGGAGGGAGGGTTGCTGCCACCCCTGGACGTGTGTGCATTTGTGTGTGGAACATTTTTTTGAGAATGGGGTCTGGAGCTTTCATCGGGCTCTGAGGGCACCATGTAGAGGTGTGGCCTGGAAGAATTGCCTTCATGACCATCCAGTGAGTACACTCCCCCAAACAGCCAGGCAGGACTCATGGAGGTAGAGGTAAGGAGGTCTCTTTATCAGTGGTAAGTCCAATACAGTAATCTCTGGCCAGGTGTGCCTATTAAGCTGGCTACAGTGACTGAAGGATGTAAACAGTGTGTGTGGCTAGTGGCCACTCTTGGACAGCAGAGCTCTAAGGTGCTCGTAAATTGGAAACAGACGAAGCCCTGACCTGTGCGGACTGATATGAGGGATGTGGGTGGACAGACCTTCGTGCTTCCAGGTCTCCCCCAGAGCTTGCCCTCGTCTCCTGCTTAGCTTTTTCCCTGCAGTTCTCTGCTCTGAGGCTGTTCATGACCTAAACCCCGCTTAGCTCACACACACCTACTGTGTGCCTACTGCTGCAGGCTGTTGGCAGTTCCCAGCCTGAGCTGTCACTCTTCAGGGCTTTTGTGCCCACTCTGGTTTCTCCTCTTTCAGTTGACGTGCACAGTGCTTTGAAGGCTGTCAGTCATTAGGTGAAATCTTTCTTAATCTCTTTCCTCCTCTGCACTGATGCACCACTTTTTTCTCTTTTCTGCTGCACTGGGAGCTCCTTGAGCAGGGAGTGGGTCTCATTTGTGGCTAAGGCAGCACCCAGCACGGGGCCTCAAACTGAAGAGGCCCCAGGGGCCCTTGGCAGAACAAAGGGGACCATGAGAGCTGCCTTGGCCTAGACTGGCTCACTGGGGAGGAAGTGGGGCGGGAACACGTGGGAGCAGAGTTGGAGAGACAATGTCCGGTTAAAGGTCTGAGAGCAGGAGGCAGGGCAGGAAGGGGGCCTTCACCCCTCAGCAGCATGGCCGTGGCCAAGCCAGATCTTCCCTCTGAGATGCATGTATTCAGTGGGAATGTCACCACAGGTACCTGACAGATCCTCTAGATAAACTGAGCGCCACCTTAAGCTGCACACCTCACCCTTCCACACACTCTCTTAAATAATTTCAGCCAGGATAACAGGAAGTGCCCCCAGGACTTGGTGGCTACTGCACATCCCTTGCTGGGTTGGGGTGTGATGTTGACTCCTGTGGCTCTGAATCTGATGGAAAGAGCACCAACTAGGCAGTGGGTTGGCTTGGGTACATGTGCCAAGTTGCCACAGCTTTGCTGAGATTTGGGCAAAGTTACTCAACTTCTTGGCCCAGCAAAGACAGTCCTTCCCAACCTTGAATTTGGGGGAATGAAAGAGCTAGGAAGCAACGTATGGCCTGCCAACACTTCAGTCTCCAGTCCCCTATTGGGCTGGGTGTCATACAGTTCCTGGCACTTACATCTCTCCAGACACTTCCCAGCAGCTCAGTTCTGACCTCTGGGACCTCCTTAGCTACCGCAGTAGCTCTGCAACCCTGGTCCTCATGTTCCTTCCCCCCACCCCCCACCCCGCTCCCTCACCCAGGGCAAGAAGTACAAGCCCCTGGATCTGCGGCCCAAGAAAACACGTGCCATGCGCCGCCGGCTCAACAAGCACGAAGAAAACCTGAAGACCAAGAAGCAGCAGCGGAAGGAGCGGCTGTACCCACTCCGGAAGTACGCGGTCAAGGCCTGAGCATCCAGGCATCAATAAAGCAAACAAACGCGCTGGTGTTGCTTTGTGTTTATAGGGGTTTCAACTAACTGCTGGAGAGATGGGCTGGTGTGGTCCTGGTTATGGTTACCAGGTGTCTGATGGATTCCAGCAAGCTGGCCTGCCGCTGTTGGCTGCCCTGATGTGGGGCCATGGCAGCCCTGGGCACAGGGATCTGTTGAGTGCTCTGTTGTTGCTTTGGGCCTGTGTCCCCTGGGCGGGGAGGGGCAGGGGTGATAGGTCTTGAGAGCCGTAGGTGCTGATGATCTGTTTGAGCAGCTCTGGGTAATTTGCAGTGAACTTGGGTTTTGTCTAATTAGCAGCTCCAGACACTAAGAGTTTTCCATCTGGGGTAAAGGCACAGGCGTGGGCCACATCCAGGACTCCCTGCCAGAAGCATGGTGTTGGGCTCTGGGGGTGCAGGTCTTCCACTGCACCCTTGTTTGCTCCAACCACAGACCTTACCTTCAGGGTCTCAATGCACTTTCCTGTATTGTAGTCCCACACTTTGACCTGGAAATCAAAACCAGCTGAAGGGTAGGGAAGTCTCCTAGGTGAGGCTTAGCCAGCATCTTAACCTCCTGATCTGTGTTTTATGTGTGAGGTGTGTTTAACAGGGGCTGCATAATATCTGATGCAGAAATTCAGTGCAGTACTTCCCTTTCCCTTTGAAGCTGGGTCATAGAAATGTCAGTTCCGCTAACATTTGGGCCAGTGCCAGGCAGTAAGTAAAGAAGTGGTTGGCATCTGGGTCTTGTCCTTGGTAGCCTCCTGTTTAGGGCAGGTAGGGATGAGGACGTTTCTGGGCATGGGGTGCTAAGGGCTCTGGTAGGGAGGATGTGGATATAGGAGTTTGCAGGAAGGCCTGATGGGGTGGGGTTACCATGTGGGAGTAGCCAGCACTGGCCAGCTGCAACCCATCAGGGGAGAAAGCTATGCTCTTCACCCAGGTGATGTGGCCCTTGAGCTGGACAAGCAGGCCTGTGGTTGAGGGCTTCCAGATGTGGATGGTCTTGTCCCAGGAGCCGGACGCCTGCACAGCAGACAGCTGTAAGCATATAGGTTTGGGGCCCCCAGAATGGCCCATGTGTAGTCGGCACGGGGTCATCCTGGAACCCAGGCAGCCCAGCTCACCAGTAGGCCAGATGCTGAGTAGCACAGGCAGCTGATGTTGCCCCTGTGGCCCTCCAGCTCCTGGTAGAAGATCGCTGGGGTCCCTGCCCGAAGGTCCCACATGCGAATGGTGGAATCCCAGGAGCCAGTGGCCTGCAGACAGCTGCCATGAGCATGGAGCCACCTGGCTCCTCGACTGGCCAGGCTCAAAGGAAGCAGGCACCATCTCACCAAGCCCTGCTGAGACCCCATCTTACAGAGGAGGGGACAGGCTCAAGAGCTAAGTCACTGTCAAGGTGTAGAATTCTAACTACTGTTAGGCCCAAGTGGGAAAGGGTGTGGGGTCCCGGCTCCCTCATTTTGTTGGGGCCACTGAGGTGGGCACAGGCAGAGGTGTGGCTCACCAGGCAGTCTGAGCTGGGTGCGAAGTCACTGCTCTGGACGGAGTCTCAGTGTCCCACTAAGTGGCGCAGCACCTGGCCTGACTGGAGGAGAGCCCTGAGCTTCGGAGGGCAGCCCAGAAGCTGTGTGCCGCGTTCTCTGCCTCAGGTTGGCCAGACCCAGGCCCTGCTTGCGGGGCTACCTGGGAAGTGGGATGCAGCATGGGGGCTGGGGAGGCTTCCTGGGCCTTGAGAAGAGGGCAGGACAGGCTGGGGAACTGCACAGCAGAGGTCTTGAGGCACAAGGGTTGGGGCAGGGCACCTGGGGAGGTAGCCACAGC
Organism: Hippopotamus amphibius kiboko; assembly: GCF_030028045.1. Taxonomy (NCBI): domain Eukaryota; kingdom Metazoa; phylum Chordata; class Mammalia; order Artiodactyla; family Hippopotamidae; genus Hippopotamus; species Hippopotamus amphibius. Next base: position 10,726,499 of record NC_080187.1, read on the forward strand.
CAGATGCAAGGGGGTGGGATGCCAGGTGTGGGCATGTGCAGTGGGGAAGGTGGAGCAACCTTCCCCAGTTGGAAAGTGTGGAGGGTGTGCATCTCTGGATTCCAGGCCTCAGTGGCTACCCCTCCACATACCTGTACCTCCCAGAGCATCACCCTCTTGTCCCAGCCACCTGATGCCAGCTGCTTTGAGTCAGGACTGAAGCTGACGGTCTCCACACTCCGCTGGTGACCTGCAGGCACCGGTCACGCATCAAGGGAGGAGCGAGGTGGCACAGGACACAGCAAGGTCCTAAAGGGAACCCAGGCTGGCTGCTTGGCTCCCAGTCCCACCCAGCCCACTCACCCTTTAGGACCTGCAGACACTTAGCTTCTGCTACATCCCACAGGCGGATGGTACAGTCACAGGAGGTGCTGGCAAAGAGGCGGCCATCAGGGGAGAAGCGGCAGAACCTCACAGGGCCTGTGGTGGGCGGCCGTGGTCAAGGAACAGGGCACTGCACTCCACCTCCAGCCCTTGCAGTCCAACCCCTGTTAATTTCTTCAGTCTCATTGCCTACCTCCCCTCTCCTCACTCCCCTCTAACCCTCACCCTTCAGCCAACTGGAAAATTCCCAGGCTTCCAGGCCTTGGTCTGGAATGCCCAACTCAATTTGCCCGTTTGGAAGATCAATACCCAAATCAAACGCAAGCACCTCCCAGAAACTCCTTGACAGCCCAGCTTAGGTTCATCACCCTCTGAGCTCCCCAGCCCCTGGACTTTCCCTATTATGAATCAGTCTGCCCTGTAATTACCAGATTTTTTTGTCTTGTATTCTTAATAAGTTAATGTCGTCTGAGTTCCTACTGGGTGCCAGGCACTTTGCTTGCATTATCTTATCCTATAGGATAGCAACTCTTATCCCCATTCTAAAGAGGAAATAAGAGGCTCAGAGAAGGTGACATGACTTGACTTCAGTCAAAAAAGTGGGTAAACATAGATGAACCTAAGGACCTTATGCTAAGTGAAAACAGGCACCAAAAGAATGACTGTATGAAAGAACAAGGACGCAGATGCAGAGAATGGACTGGAGAACTCGAGGTTTGGGAGGGGGCGGGGGGTGAAGGGGAAGCTGAGACGAAGCGAGAGAGTAGCACAGACATATATATACTACCAACTGTAAAATAGCCAGTGGGAAGCTGTATAACAAGGAGTTCAACTCGAGGATGGAAGATGCCTTAGAGGAGTGGGACGGGGAGGGTGGGGGGGGAGTCAAGGGAGGGAGGGAGTACGGGGATATGTGTATAAAAACATGATTGAACTGGGTGTACCCCCCAAAAATAATAAATAAAATTAAAAAAAAAAAATGACTGTATGATTCCACTTAAACCAGGTATTGTACCTTAGTCAAATTGGAGACAGAAGGCAGAACAGTGGTTGCCAGGGGCTGGGAAAAGGGAGTAATGGGGAGTTTAATGGGTATTGAGTTTCAGTTTTACAAGATGAAGAGAGTTCTGGAGACTAGTTGCATAATAATGTGAACACACTGAACACTACTGAACTGTACACTTTTAAATGGTTAATATGGTATTATGTAGATTTTTAAACTTTGTTAAGTGGTAGGATTTTAGTCCAGGTCTGTCAGAGTCGGAGGCTCAGGACCCCAGGGACCAGGTCCTGTCTCCCTGCCCTCCCGCCCCAGCCCTGCTGCAGCTGTCATGTTTAGATGCCCAGCTCAAATGTCAGAGGTCATTGTGGTAGGCTCTGCAGAATGCCAGGATAGGTCCATGGGCCTCAGTCTCCCCATTGGGGCTGAAGAGCCCCACCTGTGTGGCCACCCAGTCTCCACAGCAGCCGCCCGCTCTGGGTCTCCCATCCATATACACAGCCGTCCTCTGAGGCTGTGAGCAGCCTCTGGCCGTCAGGAGAGAAGGCGGAGGAGTTGACCTGCAAGGAGAGCACAATAGTCCTATCCTGGGGCAAGAAACGCCTTTCTGCTCATCCCTAACCCCGGACTCCTGGGCCAGCCCCAAACACTGTCCCAGGAGCCTCTCTCAACAGCCAGAACCCAGGAGCTCCTCTGCAGTAGAGCCAAGAGCTTGGAGCCCTCTCTGCTGTCTTGTAAAACCAGAGCCTGAAGCTCAGAGCGAGCTCTCACTGAAGCAAGAGGCTGGAGTCTTCTCTAGAAGCCAAGAGCCCATTCTAGAGCTGGAGCCCAGAACTAGTTCAAGTCTACTCTAAGCCAGAGTCCAAAGAACACTGGAATCAGCCAGGAGTTTGAGCCCCCTCTGGAACCAGTGCTTAGAATTCTAGAGCCCATTTTGCAACTGGAGCCCAGAGAACACTCGAGTTCCCACTACACAGAACCGAAAACCACTCTAAAGCCAAGAAGCCTAAAGTCTGGTCAGAGGTTGACAGGGCCTCACCTCCCCGCGGTGCTGGCCGAAGAATTTCACTCTCCCCACGGCCAGAGTCCCTGGGGCCCGGCTGTTCATGGGCCCGCGGCCGCCCGCCCGGGCGGGCTCCCTCCTGGGCGGGCGCTGTTCGGGCCTGCGGGCCCCACTTACGACAAGGTGGAAGGGAAGAGGGAAACTGTGTACTAGCGGTCTCCATGGCAATCGGGGCGGGGCGCGCAGCCGCTGTGGGGGTCTCTGGGAAGCTAGGAGAAGAGAGAGTCTGGGAGACACTGTTCTCAGCCCTGGGGAGGTGGGGCAGCAGCAGGCTGGACCGCGAATGGCTCCGAGAAGGGATTTACCTGCCCCAACGGCTGCCAGTCAGACCTTGGGCAGCTCTGGCCGCGGGGCGGGATGGCGCGCACGGTGGCCGCTAGAGGGCACGCCAGCCCTTCACACCGCGCCTGCCTCCGCTGCTGCACCGAACCCGTGCACAGTGCTGATCGGTTTGCTAAGGGCCCAAAACCTGTCTGAGACGATCGTGTTTCCCCATCTGCACAAAGGGGAGGCTCATCCCTGCCCCCCAGGGTTCCAGGTTTGACACATGGTAGGTGCCCAGGAGGGCCCACCCTGGACCCAAGACCCCTCTCCTCCAAGAGTGGCCAGTACTGAGGCTGAAGAACTCCCGTGGAGGGGGCTGGAAACGATATTCATCTCTGCCCTCCAGGATGTGGAGAGCCAGAGGCCGTGTGCAAAGCCCAGGACATTCAAAGTGAGAGGTCACTGTTAACATTCCTGGCAGCACAGAGTGTGCCATCTGAGGACGTGGAGGGAGGCCCCAGGAGCTGTCAAGATCCTTGTTGGATAGTTCAGCTGAAACCCAGAAAGAACAGGATTTGGTTTCAATGTCCGCTTTTCAGATGAGGAAACTGAGGCTCCAGGAGGTGGGAGAACTTGCTCAAGGTCACTCAGCCAATGAGAAAGGAATTGGGACCTCACCCCATGTCTGTCTGACCCTGAGGCCTATATTAGGACCACCTGCCATGAATTCCAGGCGCCTCCTAGCAGATGAAGTCTCTGACTCCTGGTACATCTGGGAAACAGGCCCTGAGGAGGCAGATTTAGTCCAGTCATCCAGCACCTCCGTGGCAGAGGTGGGGTCAGAACCCATCCCCTCCCCACAGCTGGACGGGGGTAGGAATGAGACACCCCACTCCCCCACTTTCCAGTGGTTCCAGGTTCTCTGGGGATGGGGCTGGGGCAGCTGGGCTTTGGGAGCTTCAAACTCAAGTGTTCCCAGTGGTGATTCACACGCCTCCCCCCAGACCTCTTTGCCAGAAATTCTTCTCACGGAGATCTGCTGTTCTCCTGCTCTATTTTAGGTCCTAGACAGTCAGGCGGGCGAGGGGGCGACAATGGTGGCTTTGAGGCTGCCCCACCCCCATTCTAACTCCCAAAGGGCCCAGGTCACTGAACTGGCTCCCCAGGGACCCATCTGGGCCTTTATGGCCGCCCCCCCTCCCCAGCCCCAGACATGGGTCCTGAACATGGCTCCCCCATAGCTGGCTCCCCAGGCCCTCTCCCCACAACCCTGCTTAGGCATCCCATAGCCCACGTCCCAGCCTCCTGCTTTACCTGAAGTGCCCAGAACCACCTTCCCCAGCCACAGCCCATAACTCCCAAAGCCCTCTGGATAGACCTTACCCACCAGGCCCAGTGATGACTCAACCTGTAGGGGTGTAACCGGGGTTAAAATGTTTCAGCTTGACCCAGGAGTCTATGGTTGGAATCACCCAGCATGAATTCCAGAGCCTTCAGAGACCAAAGCATCATGTCCACCTCTCCTGCTTCATTCTGCCCCTGTCCTCCACCCCCTGCCCCATCTTACTTCCTGAACTTATCCACATGGACTCTTTCTTCTATCCCTCCATCTTCACTCCCACCCTGGGTCTGTGCACATGGGGTTACCTACCCTCCTGGCCTGATGCTTATCTTGGGATCTACCTCCAGTATCACTTCACCTGGATGGCCTTCTCTTGCCTAGCTCCCAGACTAAGTCAGAGCTCCTGCCCCAAAGATGGGGCATTAAAGCCAAAGTTCTGGGGTAAACCCAAGTTCTGCCAACTACTAGCGCTGCAACCTTGGGCAAGCTAACTAATCACTCAGTGCCTTGGTTTCCTCATCTGTTAAATGGAAGTGCTGACAGTGGTTGCCTTGTCAAGAGTTGGTGAGATGGTGCCTGTTAAGCGTACCTGGTGTGTAGTAAGTGCTCAGAGAATGGGGAGCTTGACATCCATCTTTGTCAGACTCCAAATGCCCTAAGCCATCACCCCAGAGTTCCACAGCCCAGGTACACCTCATGATATAGAGAGGACCTTGTAATCAGGAGCTGTGTGGTTTCATGCCCAGCAGGGGCTGAAGGTATGGCCAACCTTGGATTTGGGTGGGGGCTGAACCTGCAGGATGTGGTCCTTGGCAGCAAGGGGAAGGAGGGGGGATGAGTGGGTCACAGTTATGGTGACAGCAGAAGTATTTCACTGGCTCAGGCTCTGTCCTTGGGATTGAGTCACTCAGATTCTAGCCTCTCCAAGAGGGTTTTTTGGGGACTTTTTCCACCCCTTGACGATCTCTTCATTCTCAGGGAGCCTGCCACGTTCTCTCCTCCCTCAGCCCAGAGTGCTTGAGGAGGGGATTCTGTGCTGAACTTTCCCACTCTCACTCCATTCCCTGAAGGTAACCCATGGTCCTGGGACCAGCTTTGCCTCTCTTCATTTCCTCAAAGTACCTGCCTTCCCAGGATCCTTCATTCCTTCTGAAACTGCTACAGGTACACAGCCATTTTAAAGAGAACACTGGAGATTCAGAAAGAAAAATGACTTGCTCAAGGTCACACAGCTGGAGCATAGCAGAGCTGAGATTCAAACCCATGTCCAATAACCCCTAAGCCCCCAGCTCATTCCTTGCACCAGACACTCAATAAAATTTGGGGAGGTTGGGGTATGAACCTCTGCCCCACCCCCAACATAAAGCCCTCACCTGTGAACACGATCTCGCTATCCTGCAGGACAGTCTATCCCATCAGGCTGTTGGAAAGTCCTGGGTGAGTCAGAATCTACTTTGCACTGTCTAACACAGTAGAAGATGGGTCCAGGCTTCGTCTCTACAATTCCACTCCCAGGGACACATCCAGCACTGTTTGTAGTTCCGGAAGACTGGAAACAAGTTCTATAGTCAAAGACTGTAGAAATAAATGATTGTACAGTCAAACAATGAAAGCTACAAAAGCCAGGGAAATGAATGAACTACAGCTCTGCATATAAACATGAAAACATCTGACAAAATGCTCAGCAAAAGGCACTTCCCTGGCTTTTAAGACTCTGTGCTTCCACTGCGGGGAGGCACGGGTTCAATCCCTGGTCAGAGAACTAAGATCCCAATCCCACACGCTACACGGCGTGGCCAAAAAAAAAAAAAAAAATCTCAGCTAAAAAGCAACATGACAGAAGACACTATAAGTATGATTCCCCTCATATAAAAATCAAGACATGCCAAAGGCAACCTTCTATTTCTCAGGCATGCATCCAAATGTACTGAAACTATAAAGAAAAGCAGGAATGAGTAACTCCTAAACCTCCAGAGGGGTTACCTATAGAGAGAGGAAGGGAGGGGACTCAGGAGGCCTTGAAGAGTACTTGCTTGGGCTTGAAGCTGGGCAGTGGGCACCCAGGTGTTTGTTGGATTATTTTTTAATAACTGGCCCTGCCTATTTAGCCCCTTCCCACCTCTCCTGCCTCTTCTGGCTTCCTCACCTTGTCCCCCATTCCTTGTCCCCATCACCCCCAGTCCTGAGCAGTTTGGTGGATTATGAGGTGCCAGGGCTAGGATGTGTTTTCCGACAGTGCCCCAGGAAGCAGAGAAAAGTTTTGTAGCAAGACAGCAGAGAAGAGAAAGAGGTGGAGAGTCACATGCCCTGCTTCCTGCCAGCTTTCCAGCTCCCAGCTCCAGTCCCCGAGGCTGCCGTCCTAAAACACACATTTCCTTAGAGTAAATTCCTTTCTTCCTTTTTTTTTTTTTTTCCTCTGAGTGAGCTCCAGTGTGGTTTAGGTTATTTGCCACCCAAAAGGCTTTGATTAAAACACCTCTGAAAAAAAAGAAAGGAAAAAAAAAAAAAGAAAAAACAAAAACACCTCTGTATGGACTTCCTAGGTGGTGCAGTGGTTAAGAATCCACCTGCCAATACAGGGGACACGGGTTCGATCCCTGGTCCGGGAAGATCTCACATGCCGCGGAGCAACTAAACCCGTGTGTCACAACTACTGAGCCTGTGCTCTAGAGCCTGTGAGCCACAGCTGTTGAGCCCATGTGCCGCAGCTACTGAAGCCTGCGCACCTAGAGCCCATGCTCTGCAACCAGAGAAGCCACCGCAATGAGGAGCCCATGCACCACAATGAGAGTAGCCCTCGCTGGCCGCAACTGGCAAAAGCCTGTGTGCAGAAACGAAGACCGAATGCAGCCAATAAATAAATAAATAAATTTTAAAAATAAAAATTATAAATAAATGAATAAATAAACAAATTACCCTAATGTTTTGCCTTTGGGGTTTCTTTTCTGGGACTCCTCTGTACACAGGGATCACCTAAGGGTCTCGGTCCTTTTCCCACAACCTGGGCCACACTTATTGGAATGCACTGTATCTGTCATTGCCCCCACTAAAGTGTCAAGACCAGAACTGGAAACATGCTCTTTGGAGGTATGACAAGTGCCAAGCTGAAAGGGACTGTCATCTCCAGTTTTCTCCAACTCTAGTAACACAGCCTGCATTACTGGAGTCATTTGTGTTTTCAACAGCTACATTATTCTGGTGACTCACTGAATTTGCAGTGGGAGCTTTTTCCCATGAACTACTGTCCAGTCAACTCTCCCTCCCTGATCTGGTGCTTGCACAATGGATTCTTCGGAAACACGAAAGACCTTACATTATGCTGGTTAAATGTCATCTTTTTGGATTCCATCCAGCAGTTGAGTCTTGAAAGCATTGTAAGTCTGGCTACCATTGCACAAAGCATTAATTCTGCCACAGCAGCTGCGAATTCATGAGTAGGCCTTCTGTGTGCCAAATCGAAACTGAGAACATGATGGTCAATGGGACAAGGATAAGGACAGGGCCCTATGGTCTGTCACTGGAGATTTTTACTTTTTTTGCACCCATCCACATCCATCACTAACGGTCAGGTTGGGGGAGGACCACTTCCCTTAGAGGTAGATTTTTTTTTTTTTTTTTTGGCACACGGGCTTAGTTGCTCCGTGGCATGTGGGATCTTCCTGGAGCAGGGATCGAAACTGTGTCCCCTGCATTGGCAGGCGGATTCTTAACCACTGTGCCACCTAGGAAGCCCTAGAGGTAGATTTGAGTGGAGAGGAGAGCTATGAGCGCCTATCTTAAGCAGGGGTCTCTGGTTGTAAATGACAGAAACCATCAATGGCCAAAAGGGACCATAGTGGAAGGGGCTGGGTGAGAGGGGAGAAATCAAAGATGGGAAGGACTGCAACACTGCCAGCCAAGGAAGGACAGGAAGTGGGACTGAGAATCCAGGGAGAAGCCTGGGCGATTCCAGATCTTTGGAGAGCATATGATTGGCCCAGCAGGACTCATGTGCCCACTCCTTGGTCAGGGCAGAACATCTTGATTAGCAGTGCCGATGAGATCTGGGCTTCCACCCCCACCTCCACCCTCCCCTGTTAATCAGTGGGGGTCTCTAGGTCGGTTTAAAACCAGCTTGCACCTGTGGGAGCAGGGGCCAGACAGCTGCATTCAAATCTGACTTCGCCACCCACCAGCTGTGATCTAGGCCAAGTTACCTAACTGTTCAGTACTTCCTTTCCCTCATGTTTACAATGAGGATGATTAATACTCACCTTGTAAGGTTTGCTTTGAGCATTGAGTTAATACATGCAAAGTGCTTGGAACAGCATCCTGTGTGCTGTTAAGTGCTCTGGGTTGATCAGCTGTGTTACTAAAGCATTGTTGTATCACGAGTCCACATTTTTCCACAGTAGCCCCCAAAATATGTAGACAAACTGCTGGGTCTTAGAGAAACACAAGTATATCTGGACTGGGTGCACTTGCCCTGTTATTAAAGCAGAGAAGGAAGAGCAGTTTGATTTAATTCCCGGGGACCCTCATTGGCGTTTCTGGTCACCACGTCCTTTTCTGAGCACTCTCAAATCACTACCAAGTGATCTGTCCAGAATTGCTTGGCCATTAATGATGGGCTAGCTGGTCCATGACTGGGGGGCTCACCCTGTCTAGAAAAGTGGGATGATGGTGCTTTCCCCTCTCCTGGCTTCCGGCCTCTGCAGTGTCAGTCACACCTTTCACTCGGGCTCTCTTGGGGTACAATTTGCTAGACCTAGAGACTTGCTCTTATTTATTTACCTTTTTATATTTCTAGTGTGTTTTTCTCTAAGACTTTTTTCTATTTGGGTAGTAAAGTGACCCAGGCGCCAGAAGGAACCTGAGAAGCTCAGGGGGACTGACCACCACCCACTGCCACCAGCGTGGGCCTCATGCCTGCGTTACATGTTCTCGGTTTCAGGGACTGTTACCCACAGGCCCCTTGGGCTTCTCCCACGTTCCAATGACTCTTACAGAGAAGGAGAAACCTCTGAGGCCCCGGGACGAGCACTGTGGAGGTCTCAAACACACCACCCTCCTGATGCCAGGCCCAGATGAGGACAGAATGTGGCGGGCCAGGTGGGCGGCCAATCAGGGCCTCTACCTGCCAGGGCCCGTCCCGCTTATGGAGTCTGGGCCTCAGTCCAGCCAGAGAGGACTTCTATGGTATTTCATCTCTTTAATTTTTTTTAATTCTTAAAATGTCCCGGACACAACAATGTTAAAAACTAGCCTGAGGACAGGACAGTCACGCATTGTCCCAAGCCCCCAGCGTTGCGGCCACTGTTATTTTCGGGTGAGAACTGTGCCTGCAATTACTCAGATTTGGGGTGGCACGTGGCCTCACCGTGACCCCAGGGTTGTTGCCAAGACGGAAGGGACAGGCCCAGGTCCTGCAGCAGGCACAGGGCATTGAACCTGGGTCTGACTTCTCTGCGCCTCTTCTGGGCCCTGTCACATTTCTATGCAACTTTATTCCCAGCACACAAACCAGTGTTTTTAATTTTTAAAAATGTTTTAAATTACATGCAGGCTGCAAAAAATAAATATATATATACAGAAGGCTAAAAACTAAGACGTAAGTGTCCACTTACTGCCCACTGCCTCCAGCCTCACACCTTAAAGGGGATGGCTGTGAACAGTTTGGGGGTGGGTGTCCTTCTAGTGACTTCTCCTTTGAACCCTGCTTCCCCTCTGTAAAGTGGAAACATTGATACTTGGTCCAAGGGGCTCTGTGAAGGAAGGTGTTGCCCAGTAAAATGAGACAAAGTAAACAGAACGCCTAGCCTGGGACCTCGCATGTAATAGGTGCTCAGGAAATGGCTGCTTCTTTTTCAGTGGTTACCAATAACTCCTTGCGTGATTGTGCCCTTCAAGCCTCAGTCACCCCCTCCATCTCCTCAGTTTGCAGCCTGGGGTCAAACCCCACTTACTGCCCTCTTACTAGATCCAGAAGAAATTAGTCCCAGCGCATCAAAAATCAGGGAAGAGGTATAAGAGAGGATGAAACTTCTAGTACTTGACGGCCTGCTTGGGGTGACTGATCTCAATCAATCTTCAGAATGGGGTACAATCCCATTGTTCGCAGGTGAGGACACCAGGGTTGGAGTGGGAAATTAACTTACCCAAGATCACGTGATTGGTGGGCAGTAGAGCCAGAATGGACGCCAGGCCTGAGTCCTGAACTCAGGTCCCTTCCACTGAGCCACACTGACTGCAAGTCAATGATTCATTGCTGTGCTCAGGATGGGCCCAGAGGAGGTGTTGAAATGCTTTTTGAATGAATGAATAGGTGAATAAATGAATCAATGGCTACATTATATATATTATATATATTTCGCATCATTACAGCTTTGGTTTCCCTTTCACATCCCTGATTTCTTTTTCTTTTTTGGTAGGGGCAGGGGCTGTATTGGGTCTACGTTGCTGCACACGGGCTTTCTCTAGTTGCGGTGAAAAAGGGGCTACTCTTCGTTGTGGTGCATGGGCTTCTCAGTGCGGTGGCTTCTCTTGTTATGGAGCATGGGATCTAGGTGCACGAGCTTCAGTAGTTGCAGCATGTAGCCTCAGTAGTTATAGCTCAAGGGCTCTAGCAGGCTCAGTAGTTGTGGCACATGGGCTTAGCTGTTTTGCAGCATGTGGGATCTTCCCAGACCAGGGATCAAATCTGTGTTCCCTGCATTGGCAGGCAGATTCTTAATCATTGCGCCATCAGAGAAGTCCCCACATCCCTCATTTCATGTGATTTTTTTTTTTTTTACAATGACTCTACCTTCTAGGAAGCTTCACCTCCATTTCAGAGATGGGGAAACAGAGTCTTTTTTTTTGTTTTTTTCTGCCCCAGGCCTTAGCCTTAGCATGAGAATGAGACAGAGCTGGATCTCAAGCCTAAGCTGTCTGAAGTCAGAGGCTGTGTGCTGTTTCCACTGGCCCCACTGCCCTCTCCATGGTGCCAGGGCCAGCTCTGGGGGGCTCCTGAGACTACCATGGGTCAGGCCTAAACCAAGTGCTCAACAGATGTTGAAGCACCAGGTGCTTGCATGGATGCCAGGGGGAAAGGCATGCAGAATTTGTTTGCTCAGGACCAAATGAATGGTGAGGCTTTGGGACACTTGCCCAAGTCCTCCCGGATGCCCATCCCTACCCCAGCTGGGTTCCACCTCCCCTGAGCCCTACATAGAGAGGTTCCAGATGAAATTGCTGCCCAGTTCCTGGTCTCCCTGTATCCATTCTGGCTCTGAGGGAGAAGGGTTGGAGAAAAGGGTGAGGCTGGCTCAGGCTCTGGGTCATCTGTAAAGGTAGTAGACCAAGTCGGCATTTAGTGGACCTATTCCCACCTCCTGGGGTTTGGGGGACACATGACCCTACCCTGGGAAGTAGCTCAGGAAGGCAGATCATCTGGGAGTGGAGCCTTGAGAGGTGGAACCCACGGTACCCAGGCTGGTCCACCCAACAGCATCGGCAAGACAGCCACGGCCACAGTTCTGCTCACTGAGTTAGACTAAACCCTGTCCTACCTGAGTCTACCCAGTGTGACCCCAGGTGAGATCTGGCCTGATGCTTTACCCAGAGGACTGAAGGACAGGAGCCCCAGGATGGGTGGTGGCTCCTATCCCTTGTCCCCTGGTCCCCTGGCTGGTGGCTCACCTTGGGCCCTAAAATGAGGGTCCTGGAATCCTCCTTCCCACTGGAGCTGGGAGGATTGGCTTGGCCTCAGGGTGGGGGGATGCGGCATGCTGCCAGACCCCACGCCAGCCTCTCCCTTCCTCCCCCTCCCCCCTTTCCTTCCTTCTTTGTTTCTGTCCTCCGTCCCCATTGCCTTCCTCTCACCTAGATCCTGCCCTCTGGCTCCTGCTGAATCTGAGCCTGCTATCTGAGCTCTGCCAGGCCTGAGAAGCTCAGGGAGGAGGAACCGGCCCGCTTCGGACAGTCACGGAGGTCTTCTGGGCCGAGACTGTAGGCTTCTAGGCCTCCGGAGTTAAGAAGGTATCTGCCAGATGTAAAACAGGGAGAAGATCTGGGAGGCAAAAATGGGGTGTGGGGGGCCCTGGGCAACCTGGGGGCTTCCACAGGAAACAGGAATGAGAGCTGAGGAGAGGCGCAGGAAATGCACTTTGAATGCCAGACTAAGGGGCTTGGAACACATTCCCAGGCCAGTGGTTCTCCAAGTAGATGTCATGGAACCCAGAGGGTGTAAGAAGGAGCCTCAGAACTCTTTGAGGGGGTAAAAGGTAGCATTCTGGGCCCCTGGCCCCACTCCAGCCAGAATGACTCTAATTTCACAATGTCTGTGGACTGGCTTGGGGAGCGGTGAGGGGCACTCAGCGGGGACAAGGGGAGGGACCACACTGGGCTTCAGGAGGCGAGCGCTGGCTGCCCAAGAGGAAGAACTGAACTCCGGGAGTCACGTGGCCCACAGGCCTCCTGACCTTTCCTCCTCAGGACACCAGGAGGTAATAATAATAATAATATAATAACCCGACCATCACAGTGCCGGCAGGTGCCACACTGTGCACAGCGCATTACTTCATGGCACAGGGTGGGTACACGTGCAGATGGGGACCAGCACTGACAGAGGAAGAGACTCAGAACCAGAGTTGCCAGCCAGCTTCAGGGGCAGAGGCAGAATGCAGACCCAGGGTTTGGCATACCATGGAGTGCCTGCCCCCCAGGCAGCCCAGAGCAGGTGTGGAGCAGCTGCCTGGGGTCCGATCCCAGCTGGCGCCTCCTGCAGCTACAGCACCCCTGTCCACCTGCCCTGCCAGCTGTCTCAGCCACACCTGGCACCCACGTGCTCTGTGGAAATCTGACCAGCTTTGTGCTCCCTCCGAGGGGACAGCTGGTAGATGGGGGTTGGGTGACAGGAGTTGAGGAAGGTAACGGAGAAAGCAGGAGCAGCTCTGGCAGGGCAGGGAGAGACTAGCAGCCTACACTTGCTGTGTGACCTTGGGCTTCTTGCCGGGCCTCTCTGGGCTAGAACTGCTCTGAGCTGAGCCACCTCAAGCTGGGGCTCTAGGGTTAACTATAAGCAACTTGCGGCTTCCTGGGCTCATCTGCTCATGCCTGAAACAGCACACGGGCCCCCACAGGGTGCCACCTAATCCTTCCCCCCACCGCCAGAGTGCTGGGAACTGACCTTCAGTGTGATCCCAGGCCAGTGTCTTGGCTTCCTCATCAATACATTGAGGGGGTGGTGGCTGGGATGCCCTGCAGGCAGCCCCTCCCTCCTCCTCTTAGGGGCTGGTCACGGCAGCCACACACACCCCCAGCCCGCTCCCCACAGGCCCCAATCTTCCTCAATGGCCGTTTTGTGTCGTTGCCAGAGGACTGCTGTTTGTTCAGCTGCCCCCACCCTGAGACCTCATGATAATGGAATCCTGTCAGCCCCGGGCCGCTGTGTCTGGGGGCTAGGGGGTGAGAAGCCCTCTCCTCCAATCTGTCTGGGCCATTGTCCTTCCCTTCCTGTCTGGGTCAGGGTGGGAGGCATTTGTGGTCATTTCCTCTCGAACCTGTTTCCCTTTCCAGAAGCTCAGGCCTGAATCCCAGGCTCCTGCCACCTCCAGCCGTGCCGTCCCATGCAAGTCCCAGTAGCCCTCAGCCTCAGTTTCCCACTCTGCAAAAGCTTGACACCCAGCTAGACCTGGGTTCAAATCCCCAGTTCAGGTCCTATCACTTACTGACTTTATGCCATAAGCCTCCGTTTTCTCATCTGAGAAACAGGAGTATTTCCCACCAGCTTCATAGGTCATTACAATCGTGGGATCTGACAGCCCTGGGCTGCTTTACAGCTGAGTGACTTTGGGTGAATCACTTGACCTCTCCAAGTCTCAGCTTTGTCCTCCATGGAAGAGGGATCTGCCACAGAACTTCCTGGTGAGAGATCAGGAGAAAGCACACAGACCTGGCACACACTAGGTGCTCAATAAGTGCTGGCTTGGAAAAGCCACTCAGGAACAGTGGGGCCAGATGGCCACACATCCCATTGTCCCCACAAACCAAAACTGATGCAGTTCCTAGGCAGCTCCCCCTGAACCCAGGCCCCAAGTGGGTTGCTCTACCTTTGCCTGTTTTTGAGGTTTTCATTGTGATTTCATGTTTGAAGTGTGTTTCTTAGTTTCCAGATGTGTGGGGATTTTCTAGTTATCCTTTTTTGTAATTGATTTCTAGGTTGAATGCACGCTCAGAATAATTTCAGTCCCTCGGTTTGCAGCCCAGTATTCCGTCATTTTTTTGCAAATATTGCATTGTCCTTGCAAAGGCAGTACCTTCTGCGAGTGTGGCTGCAGGGTTCCAGATGGATCCATTAGATCAGGTTTCTTAATCTTGTTTAATCTTCTGGATTCTCACAGATTTTTTTCCCCTGTCTTTTCTATAAATTACTGAGGAAAATATGTTCCAATCTCCCATTATGATTGTGAAGTTTGTCACCTTGCATTTCTTCTACTAATTGTGTTACATATTTTGAAGTTATTTATTAGGTGCATATAGTTTTTAAATTGTTAATTTTATGAACCAATCAAACCTCTTGTCATTATAAAATATCTTAATTTCTAGTAATGATTTTGGCCTTTAAAGTCTGTTTTGTCTGCTATTGATATAGCTACGCTGGTTTTCTTTTGGTTGTTATTTGCATGGTGTATCTTTATCTTCAACCTTGCTACATCCTTTGGTTTTAGAGGTGTCTCTTTTAGTTGGATCATCCAGTCCATTCACAGTTACTGTAATTACTGAGTTACTTGAGTATTTAAATCTACCTTCTTCTTTTGTGCCTTCTATTTTTCTTGTTTGTTATACATTTCCTTTTTTGCTCCTTTCTTATCTTACTCTGATTATCTATTTTTCCTCCTAGTCATCTGGAAATTTTGCACTTTCAGTGGTTGCCCCAAAAATTACAGCCTGTGTTCTTAGCTTTTGGAAATCTGAAGGCTTTCCCCACATACCCGTCACCTAGGTTGGTAATGACTGTATGGCCCGTTTATATTGACACCCACTCCCCTCTCCGGTTATTTTGAAATCCTCCTCCCAACCAACTATTTATTTTGAACAATAAAGCTCACAGAAAACGTCCAAGTATGATACAATACATTTATCTTCCACCTGGAATCACCAATAGCTAAGCTCTGATCACGTTTGTTTGGTCTGTCTATGCTTTTTTTCTGAGTCTTTGGATAATCAGTGGTAGACTTGTCACTGTTTTGTTTTTGTTTTATTTATTTATTGGCTGCATTGGGTCTTCGTTGCTGCGCACGGGCTTTCTCTAGTTGTGGTGAGTGGGGGCTACTCTTCATTGTGGTGCATGGGCTTCTCATTGTGCAGTGGCTTCTCTTGTTGTGGAGCACGGGCTCTAGGTGCGTGGGCTTCAGTAGTTGCGGCACACTGGCTCAATTGTTGTGGCGCACGGGCTTAGTTGCTCTGTGACATGTGGGATCTTACTGGAGCAGGGATGGAACCTGTGTCCCCTGCATTGGCAGGCGAATTCTTAACCTCTGCACCACCAGGGAAGAACTTGTCACTGTTTTTAATAACTGTTTTTGTTTTTTTTAATGCTTTATCCACCTAGGATGATATAGTCTCAGAAAGTCTCATTTGTTTTCAAAGTGAAAATTATTTAATTTTTTTGTGATTATAAAAGTTATGCATATACACTTAAAAAAATACTAGGCAGTAAGAAAGATATAAAGAAAAAGCAAAAATCACCTGAAATCCTACTCCCTAAAAATGTTAACATAGATATATATGTATGTCTAGGACAAGGATCCTATCTCCCAGTTGTATCTATGGGATCTGAGCTGCTTGTTCACCTTTCTGGACCTCAGTTTCCCTGGCTATGAACTGGGGATGTGATAGTCGGTCTTCCATGTCAACTTGGCTAGGCTGTAGTACCAAATTGTTTAACCAAACTCTGATCTATGTATGGATGTGAAGGTGTGTTGTCGATGTGGTTTACAGCAACTTCCACAATTAGTTGACTTAAAGTCAACTGAAGTCAGTTGACGGTCTTAAGAGGAAAATAGGTTTCCGGAGAAGAAATTCTGCCTCAAAACTGCAACATCAAATTTTACCTGAGTTACCAGCCTGCCAGCCTGCCCTATGAATTTCAATTGCATGAGCCAATTCCCTAAATATATAGATATGGCTATGGCTATGGCTATAGATATAGATATAGATATAGATATAGATATAGATATATAGATTATCCTATTGGTTCTGTTTCTCTGAAGAACCACGACTGATGTGGGGGTAATATTTCTTATCCATGATCCCATCGAGGGGAGGCAGGGCAGGGCTCATCTCTGCTGTTGGAAAGTTGTCCAAGGCCACCTGGGAGAGGCAGAGCTCAGGCCTGTTGACACCCAACCCAGGGCTTTGTCCACAAAGACAATGTGGTCCCTGAGTAAGGAGCAGCTGGTGTTAGTCTGCCCTGGTTGGACCCTCCACTGTGTGGTATGTGGGAGAGATATCTGGGTGAGATATGGGGTGTCTCTGAGGCTAGGAATGGGATCATGCAGCCCACCTCACCGGGTCATTGTTCATTTTCTATGTAAGTGAGAGCTTAGTTCAGTGCCTGGCACACGGAAAGTACAAAACTATTGGTGTTATTAATAAAAGTCTGTAGAATTGGTACAAGAGTGTAAAGCAATTATATTCCAATAAAGAGCCTAAAAAAAAAAAAAAAGTCTGTAGAATGAATCCCCCCAGAGGACAAAGTCTGACTGTGGCCAGGCCCCAAGAGGGCTCCTGTGGCTGGAGGTCATGGTCTCAGAGCTGGGAGGGGAGTGAGGCTACTGGCAGAACTCCCAGCACAGAGAGACCCTCAGCCTGTGCCCCGGGGAGGAATGTGCAATGATCCTGATACCAACTGAGGGCAGGAAGGGCCCTTGGCGAGTCTCAGGAAGTAGTTTGCAGGGCGTGGGGGTGGGGGTGGTGGGGAGTATACAGAAGGCACTTGGAGGACAACCTCACCCACCGGGCCCCTCTCTAGTGCCCACTGGCATCAGGACCAGGCCCACCCCTAGGCTGGGACATTTGCTTCTCCATTTAGGACCCGAGGGACACCTCCCAGGTCTCCTTAGCCTGCTGAGGGAGCGGAGGAGTGAAGCCCAAGAGACTCTAACGCCAGGCTTGGGGGTCCTGCGCCCTCTGCCACCCGCCTGCAGGCTGTCTCAGGTGCAGTCAGGTGGATCAGTCACCAGCTTCGCCCCCACACCTGACCAGGCTTCCAGGGTGTGTTAACAGCCCTGGAGTTGAGCCCTGCTGTGAGCCTGCAGTGGAGCACACATGTGTGCTGTGAGTCACTGGATGCATCCTCGGCCCCGCTTAGCAGATGAGGAAAGCGCAGCTCGGAGGGGCAGGGACCTGCCTGAGCCTGCGGTCAGATTGGAGCCGTGCCCCCCCCCCCACCCACTAGCTCAGATTCCAGGCTGCCACACCCCACCCCACCCTTGGCCTTGGCAGTCTGCCCCCCTAATACAGTCCCTCAGCCTCACAACTGACATCCTCCCAGCCCATTCCACTCCCAGAATTCCCTGCTGCCAGCTTCCAGCCTCAGCATCCAAACAAGATGCTTTCCAGCCCCTCCATGGTTCCGTGTCCCTGTGCCCATCCCATGCCATGCACCAAGGCACTTACAGTGCCCCAGAGCTTCTGGCCACCCTTGCTCTAAAAATTGTTAAATGGCATGGTTTTGCTTCTCTTCTCACTAATTTAAACCTTAAACCTTCTCAGGCAACTTTTCCAGTGTGTGAGCCTCCCAGAAGGGCTTTGAGATAATAAATACAATTGCTAACGATTTGTTGAACGTTCACTAATTGCCGGGTACTGTGCTAAGTGTTTTTCTTGCATCATCTCATCCAGTCTGCTCATCAGTGCTCTGAGGTAGGGTCTAGTATTATTCCCATTTTACAGGTGGGGAAACTGAGGCTCAGGGAGGTGAAAGGGCACTGCTCAAAGACACAGTAACAGTAATATCCCACATTTACTGGGCACTTAGTCTGTGTCAGACACTGTTCCAAGGGCTTTATACATACTGGGTCATTTAACGCTCTCCACAAGCCTGTGAGGTCAGGACCATTTTAATCCTCATGTGAGAGGTAAGGAAATTAAACTGCACAAGGCAATGAGTTGCCCATGGCCACATGGCTGGGCAGTGGTCGAGGCTGGGTTGTAATCTAGGGTCTGGCTCCACAGCCCACACTCAAGTTTTGTGTACTTCTGGGAGGTAGAGGTGGGATTTGAACCCAGGACCTACTGCATGCAGGCCCCAGTTCTCCCCTTGCTTCCAGGAATCAGCCAAAGGCAGGCCTCAGACCGTGGGATGACTCCCAGCACATCACAGAAAAAACCGCAGCTCGGAAACAGGCCAGCTTCCAGGCGGGCTCAGAGCTCAGCCGAGTCCGAGGAAGTGGCTTTGGCCAGGGCCCCTGAGGGGGTGGGGAATTCCCCAAGGGTCGGGCCGGACTGGGGCAGGGCCTGGACTCCCCAGATGGCCCAGGAATTGGCAGGCATTCGTGCCGACCAAGTGCTTTGCAGTAGTTACTATTTCCTGCCTCCAAGGGCTTCCAAGTTCTTACACAAATATTTTTAGCAGATGAGCCTCACAACCTCCTTAAAAAATATTCTTAAACATAAAATTCAGAAACATATATCCAGAGATGACTCCACTTTATGTAATCTCCATGCTCTCTTGAAGTTACTGTCAAAGTCCAATGTTGATTGCCCAAGCTCCCTTTGAAAGAAAACTTAATGAAATGTGCCATCAGAACAGTTCAGAGAACCAGCTCCAGTGTGAGACAGGCCTGGCCTACCAGCTGTGTGTCCCCAGACAAGTCACTTCACCTCTCTGAGCCTGGGGAGACATGCAACACCTGGGTAGTGGGTGCTCTTAATGTCACCTGGAGTGAAAGAGATGCCCAATAACACAGTACACCCGAGTAAACTGCATCTTGGACTGGGCCGTCCGCAAGGTGATGAGCCGTATCCTGGTGACCAGACTGTTTTCCTGGAAGGATGGGCGCCTTTGGCCCTATCTGTGGGCCTGGGCCTTAGCTGGCCCTCCCTTCCTGCCACTTCCTCACACTGAGGCACTGTCCAGCTGGCAGCACCCCACCCAGGCTGCACAGGGGCTGGGTGTGACAGTGTCTGTCACCATGGTATGGAACTGGCAAGCCTGAAGCACTGGTGGAGCCACTGCACGGCCTGGGGCCAGGGTCCTCAGAGCCCAAGAGGCAGGAGATGGGAGGGGGTGGAGGCTAGCCTGGGGCCCACACCTCCTCCTCCTCCCCCACGCCTGCCCCATCTCAGTGCTGGTAGCTCTTTCCAGCTCTTGTGTTAGCCAGAATCCACGGATTGTCCTCTCTGTCCCTTAGCTCCCACATCTAGGCAACCCCCAAG
Source organism: Hippopotamus amphibius kiboko (assembly GCF_030028045.1). Taxonomy (NCBI): domain Eukaryota; kingdom Metazoa; phylum Chordata; class Mammalia; order Artiodactyla; family Hippopotamidae; genus Hippopotamus; species Hippopotamus amphibius. The sequence continues at coordinate 10,745,933 of NC_080187.1, forward strand.
TCTCTCCACTCCACGCTGGACTCTGTGATTGGTTGCTCAGGCAGCCGTGACAGCTCGACAGCTCAGGCTGGGGAGCGTGAACAACAGAAATCTAGGACTTCCCTGGTGGCGCAGTGGTTAAGAATCTGCCTGCCAGTGCAGGGGACACAGGTTCGAGCCCTGGTCCTGGAAGATCCCACGTGCCACGAAGCAACCAAGCAAAGTGCACCACAACTACTGAGCCCGTGTGCTGCAACTACTGAAGCCCTCGAGCCTAGAGCCTGTGCTCCACAACAAGAGCAGCCACCGCAATAAGAAGTCTGCACACTGCGATGAAGAGTAGCCCCCACTAACTGCAACTAGAGAAAGCCTGAGTGCAGCAACAAAGACCCAAACACAGCCAAAAATAAAATAAATTTATTAAAAAAAACCAAACAAACCAAAAAACCCCAGAAACCTATTTTCTCACAGTCCTGAGGCTGGAAGTCTGAGATCGAGGTGTCTCAGGGTTGATTCCTTCTGAGGCTTCTCTCCTGGGCTTGTAGGTAACCACCTTCTCCCTGTTTTGTTACGTAGTCCTCCCTGTGTTCTTGTTTTGTTCTAATCTCTTCTTATGGGGACACCAGTGGATATTGGGTTAGGGCCCATTCTAATGACCTTGTTTTACCTAATGATGTTTAAAGGCCCTATCCTCAAATACAGTCACCTTCTGAGACACTGGGGATTAAGACTTTAACATCTGAATTTTGAGGGGACACAATTCAGCCCCAACAGACTGTCTTGAATCCTCCACCTTCCCTGCGCGCACAGCCCCTGCCAGGCCTGGCCTCTCCATTGTGCTCAGACCCTATGTTGACTCTTTCTACTCACCCTCCAGCCCATCGTCCCACTGCAGGCACCCTGATCTGATCATGTCCTTCTCCTGTTGAAAACTTACCCTGGCCCACCAACTTCCCCAGTCTCAACTCAGTCTCACAGCCCCCATGCCCAGTCCCCATCTCATCAAAATCAGGAGCTAGCAATTCGCCAAAGGCTACCCTGCACAGGGGCTGGTCTAAGCTCTTTGGGTGGTTTATCTGAGTTTATCCTCATCAACCTATGGGGTAGGTGCTATCATTATCTCTACTTAATAGATGAAGAAACTGAGGCAAAGAAAGAGTAAAAAGCTTGCTCAAGATCATACAGGCAGTAGGTGGATAAAGAAGGACTCCAATGTAGGCGGTCTGGCTATGCATCCATGCTCTTGACCACTGCACTCAATGCGCTAAGCTGTCCCAGTATCTGTGCTTTCGCTCAGCTGTTCCTTCTGTCTGGAATTCCTTTCCATGCCTCTGCCTCACAAACTTCTACGTAGTCTTCAAAACCCATCTCAAATGCCCCTTCCCTTGGATGATAGTCTCTGCTCTAACCCCTTCCTACCCACCACAGAGCACCAATCATAGTTTGAAGTGATCATGGTGAATGTGTCTATCTCCCTGGGGGCAGGCACCAGCTCTGATCCATCTCTATATTCCCCACAATCGGGATGGGCCAGGCACAGAGGCGGACACCAGTGAACAGATGAGTGAAGGAACAAACGAATGAATGAACGCTCCATCACATATACAGTATCAACCTGGGTGTATCTTTAAGAGTGGATTCCAATTCTTTATGACAAGAGCCAGATGTTTTCAATCTCCCAAGTTCCTGCTTTTGGAGAAAAAGAAAAGTAAAACACAAACACCTGTATAATTTTCTCATGGAAAGTTACTTTTTTGCCTCATTTTTATTCCTCAGCCCAGCACAGCCTTTCAGCCTTTGTAACAAACTCATACCTATCCCCTGGAGGATAGGAAGAGGTTATCAAAGAGGGTGCCCCTGCTTCCAGGTCAGGGGAAGGACGGAGGGAAAATAAAACAAGGGAAGAAATTCTTAGCAGCCCATGGGTTCCTTCCACATCCTAATAGTTGAAAATGACGTTTTCTTGTGTGTTTTTTTTTGTTTGTTTGTTTAAAAAAAAGGTTTTGTTTTTGTAAAAATGACCCAGCCCCTGGGTCCGAAAAAGATTTAAATGACTCAGAACAGGACAGAAAAATAAAATTACTCCATATCACACCTCCCAACTACTTACGCCAGTGTATTCATTTGTATAGTCATCAAGCTACACCTAGGATATGAGCACTGTGCTATGGTGGGTTATGTTTTAATAAAAAATCTCACCACTCAGAGAAAGCTCTTGATATCATCTTCCAGACCTCACATCTGCTTCTTTTTTTTTTTTTTTTTGGCACACGGGCTTAGTTGCTCCGCGGCATGTGGGATCCTCCTGGAGCTGGGATCGAACCCGTGACCTCTGCATTGGCAGGCGGATTCTTAACCACTGCGCCACCTAGGAAGCCCTCACATCTGCTTCTTGTAACATACTGATACATCTGTCTAGCCAGTAACTGTTTACTGAGTACCTGCTCTGTGCCAGGCTCTGACTGGGTCCTGGGGATAAACGGTGGAGCTGCCTCCATGGGACAGACTTTAATCAAATATAATGACACACGTAATTATTTAGTTGCAACTGTGGCCAGAGCTATAAAGAGGGTGCTAGTTCTTTGACCTAGACAGTGAGGACAGAGAGGGCTTTCTGGAGGAGGTGCCCAGTTGATGTGAAGGAAGAGGAGGTGTAAACCTGGAGAGATCGAGAAAGGCATGCCAGGCAGAGGGCAGTCTACCCATCTGGTCACTAAGTTGCTATTTTACTCAGGTAAATTCCGAGGAGTCTAAGCTAATCCCGGTCATCCTCGGCCCCCTGCCAGTAGCAGGGTATGGCCACGGCATGTGGTCTGGCTCTGACTATGAGGAGAGAAGGAAATTCAGGAGGACTTCTTTTTCTTTCTTTTTTTCTTTTCTTTTGGCTGCATTGGGTCTTTGCTGCTGCATGCAGGCTTTCTCCAGTTGCGGTGAGTGGGGGTTACTCTTCCTTGAGGTGCAGGGGCTTCTCAGTGCAGTGGCTTTTCTTGCTGCGGAGCACGGGCTCTAGGTACGTGGGCTTCAGTAGTTGTGGCGCCGGGACTTAGTTGCTCTGCGGCATGTGGGATCCTCCCGGACCGGGGATCGAACCCATGTCCCCTTTACTGGCAGGCAGATTCTTAACCACTGTGCCACCACGGAAGTCCTGAGGACTTCTTGTTATGCAAGGAAAACAAGTCCCATGTTGTTGAAGTGATTTCAAGTTGGGTTTTGAGGGGTGTCGGTCTAGTTGGAAATGAAGGGGGAAGGGTTTGTCCCGCAGTGATCATGTAAGGAGATGAGCACATTGTTTTTGCCTGGACTTTGGGCTTCCTAGTGTGGGAGTGGGGGCTGGTAGAGTTGATGGGGGCAGGGCTAGAGCTTTATCCTTTGACACCACTAAAGCCTATTAAAGGGAATAGCCTCTAACTCAAGAGGCTCTTGGAGCTTGAATTGAGAGTAATGGAAAGAGAGACAGGAGAAGCAGGTACACATCTGTGTATGCAGAAGCCATGTGTCCAACCCAGCTGTTTCCAAGTTGTCCAGGCACCCTTCAACATTCAACTAATTTCAGCTCCTCTTTCCACAAACTGAGAGAAACGCCCTTTCCAGTAGTGCTCTGGATTCCTAGGGGGTAGATTTTTCTATTGTGTCACTGGCTTGCTAATCATTGCTTTGGATTTGTCAGTTTCTCCCTGGAGTTCTGTCAAAGTCTGTTTTACTGAAGCATTATTCACATACTATAAAATTCATCCTTAGGACTTCCCTGACAATCCAGTGGTTGAGACTCTGCCCTTCCAGTGCACGGGACACAGGTTTGATCCCTGCTCTGGGAACTAAGATCCCGATGCCATGTGGCACAGCCAAAAGAAAAACAAAAACAAAAACAAAAAACAAAAAAATAAAACTCATCCTTTTAAAGTGTACAGTTCAGTGGTTTTTTAATATATTCACAAGGTTGTGAAACCGTCATTACTATCTTATTCCAGAATATTTTTTCACCCTATAAAGAAATCCCATACCCATTAGCAGTCACTCCCCTGTGCCCCTTCCCTTAGCCCCAGGCAAACACTGATCTTTCTGTCTCTATGAATTTGCCTATTCTGACATTTCTTATAAATGGAATCCTACAATATGTGGCCTTTTGTGACTGGCCTACCTCTCACGCCAAGCATCCCATCAGATAATATTCTAAACAAGTGCAAGAGCTACTGTAATCATCTTGTTACAAATGGCACTTTTCCCCCTTCCTCTGTGTACATAAAACTTTACAGAAGTAAAACCATACTATACATGTAGGTTTAAAATTTTAAAAATTTGATCCGGTATCGAAGACACGATTCTGTGTCAGTATAAATCTACATAACCCTTTTTGGTGTCTGCAGAATAAATTACATGGTTAAAAAATTACGTCTGGCTCAAGCTCAGTGCACTCGGGCCCAGGAGGAAGGCAGTCTAGTCCCCTCTAGATGGGTCTTTACCGCACCTCCAGCTTCTCGTGAGTGTAAACAATGAGATGAACAGCTTTGTGTGTACATTTCTCAAAGTCCTAGACATGGGACTGTGGGCTAAATGGTATGTGTGTTTACTTTTTTTTTTTTTTTTAATATTCTGCCAAACTGTTCTCTGGAAAGGTCAAATCAGATAGGCTGGCCACTACAATGAAGCGCTGTGGCCTCTGGACTCCAGCTGCTTGGGTTTTAATTCCTTCTCTACTGTTCGTTAGCATTACAACTTTAGCTTGTCTGTGCCTCAGTTTCCTTATCTACAGAATGGGGATCATGAGAGTACCCATCTCATCCGATTGTTCTAAGAATTAAATTAGTGTAATACATTTAAGCAGATGGTCTCAACTGGGGTGACTTTGCTTGCCCCCCAAGGGGATATTTAGCAATGTCTGGAGAGATTTTTGGTTGTCACGCCTGGGGTGGGGTGCTACTAACATCGGATGGGTAGAGGCCAGGGATGCCGCTGAACACCCTACAATGCACAGGAGGACACTGCTCCCCACCCCAACAAGGAATGATCCAGTCCCAAACGTCAACAGCGCTGAGGTTGAAAACTCTCAGTGTAAAGGGCCTGACCCAGAATAAGCTCTCATTCATGTCGGCTGTCACTATGCTTCCACCAGAGAGCGTGAGAATGTTCCTGTCTCCATATTTTGGCCAGATATTTTAAGTCCGAGTTAATTTTGACAGGCAGGACATAATATGATGGTATATTTCTAAGCCAAGGGTATAAGGAGCATTTCCTTATACTCTTATGGAGCTGACTTCCTGGGATTACCCTCTATCCCACCTGTGGGTTTCCAGAGGCCTGGCTGGCAGTTGAATCCAGCTAAGGAATCTTTGACCTTGTGAGCAAGAGCTGTAGAGTTCCTGGAATTAGCTGACTGTGTATGTTTGTCTTGGCATGTGTAGAGGCTGGGACACGTGGTGGATTTTGAAGTCAGGTCTGGATTCAGATCCCAACTTGACAGCTTCCTATCCATAAAAACAAATGACTTTCTAAACCCCAGTTTTCCACATCTATAATGTGGGATTATTGGGAGGATTAAACAGGATAATGGAGCACCATGCCTGGTTCTTCGTCAATGCTCAGCCAATAGCAGGTGCAGTTTATTCAGTGATCACCCCATCCAGGCCCTTTGCTGAGACTGCATAATTATTCAGCTTAATGGTAACCGCTGCGATAGTCATCGTTATAATCACAGTAAGGTCAAGACCCCGAGCCTATCTACCCAGGTACAAGGGGAAGCCACGGGCGGAGCCTCCAGCCACCACTCCACACGTGCCTGCTGAGCTTCGCTATGCTCCAGACCAGGTGCTGGGCTCCGGCAGGTGCCAGGGGCTCCAGTTCTCTCCCATCCACATTAAAGAAATCACAGGAACAAGAGGTTTGGAAAGAGACCGGACATCTTAGCTTGCACTGCACCTGTAAGTGGGTTAATTTCCTTTACTAAAATAAAAACAACAAGACAAGCTAAAAAAAAGTGGGAAAAATAAAATTTAGTTACACATTAATTATAAGAGAACTAAAACAAGCCGTGGAAACAAAAATCTTAAACGAAGTAGCTCTGCATTTGTAAATTATTAAATTGTTTCAAATGAGTACCAAACCACAGTGAAGTGAAAAAAAGGACTAATTCAAGTAACTTTTTTTTGGTCATCCTTGTACAGGAGCCATGCTAATCCTCTCTGTATTGTTCCAATTTTAGTATCTGTACTGTCAAAATAAGCACCCCAAGTAACTTTTGAATACAGAACTTCGATATATACCCTCAGTCTAAAGATAAAAATATTCCAAACAAACACTGAACTCTACCTAGTAGGCTTGTTTTTCATAGTGACATTCTGAAACGAGTCTCTGTGTATTGGTGGACTGAGTAAAAGGTGAAACATATTAAGGATGTTGAGAGCCAGGTTTCTCACTGCTGTAGAAGGGGCATACAGATAGGAAACAGAGAAGGCCAGGAGGAATGCTGTGGTATTGGACTGGAACTGGAGGCATCAGTATGAACTCTTGGATTTATATTTATATATGTATGTGTTTCCTAGTTCTATCCACTGAGAGGAACTTGAAGCCATGATACCCTGGGAACAGTGAGCCCAGCTGTGCCCAGCTCCTTGCTTTTAAATACCATAATACTATCCTCCACCAGGGAAACCAGAGCTCCTAGAAGAAATGGCTGGTTCCTGGGTGAGGCCAGAGGAAATATAGGATGAGTCTAGAGCATCCTTTTGTGCCAGAAAATAAGGACGTGCTCAATGAATAAGAGAGACATATCAAAAGGACATAGCAGCCACCTTGAATGAGCTCTCACGGGCCAAATCTGGAACAATTTGGTTATCAAGCAAATGACAGTAGTAATGAACCCATTGAATAAGATAAGAATTTATGCGCCCACATTTCACTGTATGGATGTATGGATGTATAGATGTATAAGCTCTTCTTTACAGTAGAGTGCTGGCTCATAATTATAGAAAATTTTGTCATAATTTTGCAATCATCAGAGAAATAATTAATATAGAAAAGAATCAAGATGCTAAAACTAGAGAGTGAAAACTTGATGAGAAATAAAATATTTATATAGTCTCAAAGTACTCCCCCACAAAGTACTTATTAGTTATAAAAAGAAAATAGTAATTGTACAGTAGATAAGACTGGTGGACACCACCTTAACCAAGAGATCAAAGTAACCATCACCAGTGACAGGACAAACTGACATCAAGTGCTGCTTAATATGATGTACTGAGAAAGACATAGTATCATTTCTGTGGTATCTCTGCCCCAAATGCATAGCCTGAATCTAATCATGAGGAAATATCTGACAACTGAAAATCCAGGGATGTTTTACAAAATAAATGATTTGTACTCTTCAAAAATGGCAATGTCATGGAAAACAAAGAAAGGCTGGGGACCTGTTCTGGAGTTAAGGAAGACAAATGTGATGTGTTATTCTGGGTTGGATCCTGAACTGGAAAAAAAACTGCTCTAAGCTTCCCCAAATTTATATAAGACCTGTAGATTAGATACAATATTATGTCAATGCTAAATTTCCTGATTCTGCCAATTGTACTCTGGTTATCTGAATGTTCACGTTCTTAGGCAATATACACTGAAGTATTTAGGGGAAAAGGGGCATCATATCTGCAACTTACCCTCAAATGTTCAGAAAAAAGCTGTACATAGGATAATAAAGCAAATGTCACAAAATGTGAATAGTTGGTGAATCCCGGGAAGAAGAGTGTTTAGGAGTTATTTGTGCTATTCTTGTATTTTTCTATGACTTTGTCATTATTTCAAAGCAAAAAGTTAAACAGAAAAAAAGAAAGGAGAAAAAACCTGTTTGAACTCTTTTCTTTAAAGAAGCTATTTTCCCTCAAGGAACTCATTCATGTGCTTGCCTCTTCAGCAAGTCTAGACTCTTCCTTAGCATTTCAGTCAGGATCCCAATCTTTTAGAAACAAGTGGAGATTTGCTTATGAGTTCCTCATTCCTCAGCCATGCGGTGCAGGTTATGCCCCTTGACCATCAACCCTTCCTGTCCAGCTCGTTGACCATGTCCATTGAACACGTTCGCATTGCACCATCTGTGAATCCCCAAGGCTCATCTCCGCACCTGGCCAGAGCAGGAGAGTAGGGTAGGAGTCTGTGAAATTGAAAGACTGAAATATCTGATTGCCTTCAGGGGAATAGTAAGAGTTGGGACTGAGAGGGAATGAGGAGGAACCCCACCGGCCTTCTGTGGGGCAAGGGCCCTCATACATGCCTGGACCCTGGACTAGAAAGCTTTGGACACAGCGGTGCCTGGAAGCCTCCACCCTGTGTCTGGCTGCCGAGGAGATTTGTCTTGCAATGGGCAATCAGGAGAGAGAGCAGTGTAAATTCCCCTCTGCAGGGGTGACTCAGGACTGATCCCATCAGTGTGGTTAGGGGTGAGCAGGTGACAGCTTTGCTAAACTGCACTTCAGGGTTCATTGGAAGTTTACCAGCTCCCTTCCCTTGGTTTGTTAAACTCACTGGTGGCAAATGCAGTGAACTCTCTGACTGCCCCTCTGATCTTGACCTGATCTTGTGAGTCTGGGCACGGGGTTTTGGGTTTGACTTTCCAAGCTGCCTTGGATCCTCACCTCTTGGTTCTTGAAGGCCCTCAGATCGATGGGGCTTGAGGTTGGGATATTTGGAAGTGAATGGCCATGGATGAGACTGGGAAGGTGAATGGAGGCCATAAAAGCCAACTCTGGGATCCTCTGAGCATTTGGAGGAGCCACGGGACAGTGACAGGGAATGGAGTGAAATGGTCAGATTTTCATTTTAGAAGATTCACTCTAGCAGCTGAAGTGGAAGATCAGAGGGTGGGAAGGGACAACAAGCAGAAAGATCAATGTAGAGGCTGTTATACAAATCCAGGCAAAAACTAGAATAAATCTTATTTAGACCTTGTTCTATGACAGAAACAGCAGCCATAGCATACATCTTGCCACCCAAACTTATTCTCACGGCAAATGTTGCTAATCCCTCACTGCCCTCCCTTGCCCTGGGCCTGGGTGGGCAGCTCCCGTAGGCAACCACTGCCAGTCGATCCAAGTAGGCTCACTGGATGAAAGAAGTTTGCCCTCTGTTAGAGAAAGCAAGAAAGCCCATCAGTTTTCTGGATATGCTCGCGCTTGCTGACGACTCACTTTGGGTCTGGCCCGACCTGAGGCCCTGGGTGTCGGACCGAGGGTGATGCCCCAAGTCAGTCTTTGAGGTCCCTCGTGGTGCGTTGTGCCAGCTCTGCTGTGCTCCCTCTGAGTTCCCACTCAGTGCTTTTGCACATCCATTAGCTCATTTCAACCTCACAACATTCCTGGGAGATCAAGGTTGTCATCCCCATTTTATAGACGAGGAAACTGAAACCAGAGACTTCAGGTAGAGGGTCCAAGGTCCACAGGTGGTAAGTGGCAGAACTGGGATTCAAACCAAGGGCTCTCTGGCTCCCAAAGCCCTGGCTCCTTCCACAAGAAGCTTGTTCCAGCTGCAGCAGCTGTTCACATCTGTCAGGGCCTCATGCAGTAAAGCCAGGACAGGTTGGAGTGGGACATCTTGGTAACAATGACTTTCCCTGTCAGTAAAATCCCTGGCTTAAAAAGACCTGGGAAACTTGACTTTGGAATCACCCTATCTAATCTGCTCTGTGCTGAGCCATGGAGAAGGCAGGCCCTGGCCCCTGGGTGGGGGTGGGGGGATCGCCGAGGGGGGTGCTGTGCAGATGGTGAGGGGCGGAGGCCTCTTGCCGTGGAAGAGAATAAAGTTTCTGTCCTTGCACAGTTGGAATGAGGGCCCCGGAGCCAAGCAGCCAGGGGAGGGGCAGGGCCAGCCAACCTTTGGCACGTGAAATGGCATCCTGAGCTCATGGCAGATAATTCTCGGTAATAATTCATCCCCCCTGGCAGGCGTGCATCCTGAAAGCCCTGTCTGTTCCTGCCTCATGGGGTCCCTGTTGGAATGCAGGGGGTCGAGGGACCGGCCCCAGATGTGGGCAGAGTTTAGACTGGACCCAGTGGGCGGGGTAGCGTCTGGGCACTGCCTGGGGGCAGAGGGAGCCTTTGTGCTCTGTGCCCTAGGAACCCCACCCCCACCCGCAGTCGCCCCGTTGGGGAGAGATGGCTGACCCTCCACGCTAAGGTCTACTCCCTCTGCTTCCTCTTCTGGGACAGCCAGGAGGAGGGTGTTTTCCTAGGTGCAGCCTGGCATCTGACACATCCACGCCATCACACACGAGGTGCTCCTTCTGAGCAGCTGGAGGGTAAAGGGCAGGGGGCTTCCAACCTGAGTGCATGGCACCATCTCCTGCGCAGCTTTTTTTTTTTTTTCTGCGCAGCTTTTAAAACAGGCCAAATCTCAGTCCTCGCCCCCAGAGACCATGGTCTGTTGGTCTGGGGTGGCACCTGGGCATCGGCAGTGATTCTGATGGGAGCTGGGTTTGAGACCCGCCAATATGGTGTTTTGAGAGGGTGGTGCCACAGCTCAGCTCTGATAGCTGTGCGAACTTGAAGATATGACGGAGCAGCTGGTGCCCCAGTTTCCCCAATTGTGAAACGTAGACAGCAACAGTACCTATTTTGTGGGGTCACAGGGAGGTTCCAATGAGATGATGCTGTGAAGACTCAGCACTGCACCTGGCACGGAGCACACACTTGGATGCTGTAGTTCCTATAGATAGTTACTGTTATTTCTTCCTTTCCCACCCAGCCAAGGGGAAATTTTCGGGCTTGAATCCCAAGGAGAAAACCTAGAGGGCAGAGAGAGGTCGCCTTGGAGGACCACATCAAGAGGGGACCAGAGGAGGCTCTTCGCTCCCACAGCGAGGCAGGTTGGGAGGTGTTAGCACTTCTGTGGCTGCAAGAGCAGCCCACAGTCCTTGGCAAGACACAGCACACCTCTTCGGGCTCTTGGCTCTCAACGCTCCAAAGAACACCGTGTGGGTGTGGCTACATCTGGCTTCCCTGCCTCCCAGCAGATTCTCAAGGGGAGGGGTGAGCCTTGCTCAGTTGGTGCCCCCGAGGCTGGCACGCAGGCATCAGTCACATTGGACAGCCCACAGTGCGTGACACAGAGCTGCCAGGAGAGCTGGCAGATCCTCTGAGCAGGGAATTAACTGGTCACAATAACAGTAGCTACTGCTTCCTGAACGAGATGCCCTCCCTGTACTGGGCATCACGCTCAGTGTTTACAAGACGCACAAGTCTTGTCACTGCTCTTTCTGGCAGGTGATGCTGTCAACCAGGCTGGTAAGGGTCAGAGATAAGTTAGTCTGGCCCCTAAGCCCACTGAACTCTACAGTCTCTGGCCTCTGTTGGCCACTGAGCTGCCTTGAACACTGAATTGGGATTCAGAGCTGCGTGCCTGGCACATGAAAGTGTTTTTGCCACAGACAACAGAAAAGCCACAGCTTTTTTTGCTGCCCAAGTCCCTGGCTGCAGCCCAGGATGGAGTATTTAGGTGGAGTATTTTTCCCTGAAGAAAGGTTTTCTCATTTTCATAGAATTTCAGGATGGAGAGAGTCATTGGAAATATCCCATCTGCTCTCCAACCTTAATGATCTGAGATTGCATTCTAGAGATTTCTGCCTGGAATCTGACTTAAGAATGGCCTCAACAAATACGCTGCACAAATAAAATGAAATAAGTGTGGCCATGACCACGACCCCGGAGCCAAGGGTGGCTCGCTCGGCAGACTGTTTATGGACTTGCCCATGGTTCCGAGACAGATCACTCGATTATTTGCAGACAGTTGTTGGGGGTCTCCCGGGTGCTGATGAACAAGTAGGGGAGCAAGCTCTGCTTCCATGGAGCTCAGACTCCAGTGACAGGAGACAGGCTCTAAGCAGGAAAACGAATAAATAAATACCTGCTAGTGAAGAGACGAGAGGGCTGGTGATGGGGACAACTACAGACTCAGCACTGAGGGACAGCTTCCCTGGAGAAGCTGAGACCTGAATGACCAGAGGGAGGCAGCCATGCACAGGTGTAGGTACCAGTGTACCAGGCAGAGGGATGCAAAGCTGATGCAAAGGTTGAGGAGGATGGGGCAGGGAACAGATGGGACTGGTGCTGGTGAGGGGCCAGAGAAGGGAGGCCGTGGTCCAGATTACCCAAAACCCAGCCATGTTTGGCTTGCTTGGCAGTAGGGGTCAGCCCCAGTAGGGTCTGAGTGGTGAGAGGGACATGTCCCCATCAGCCTCTGCCATTGCAGGAGCGGCATTCCGTTTCTGGCTGGTCTGTCCTGTGGGGATTGGGACCCACGTCCCTGCCCAGGGCCACAGGGACAGTGCCCAGCTACCAGGCAAGGCAGGGGCTCTGCCGAGGCTGGCCTATAGCTGGGAGAGGCCAGGGAGGGAAGGCCTGGCTGAATGAGTTTGTGTGTGTGTGTTTGTAAAGTTGGTCTAAATCCAAGTCACCCACCAGTGGTTTGAGAGCTCCTTGGAGGTACCTAAGCCACCATGTGAAGGGCCATTCAGTCACATGGGAGAAGCTAGTCACCTGCATTCCCACCCCTCTGATTATATCAAGGACAATGTCCACTTGCTGCTGGTTTACCCTTTATGTCCCCTGAACATTTGCTAACCTTCCTTTTTACACAGAGACCTTGGGCCGGCCTCACAGGCACGCTGTCCAGCGGGAGGCAACAGTGCTGCTTGTTCTCAGTGTCGCATTCCAGTCACCTTGTATTTGTGGTCACTGGCTTTCTTTTTACTATAGTAATATTCCTCCTTAAAAAATTTTTTTTTAAGTTTTTTTGTTTTCGTTTTTGCTAACAGCTTATAAAATTTCCCTTTGAAATAAAATTATTTTAGTAAAGGGACTTTCCTGGTGGCACAGTGGTTAAGAATCTGCCTGCCAATGCAGGGGACATGGGTTCGATCCCTGGGCAGGGAAGATCCCACGTGCCACGGGGCAACTAAGCCCGTGCACCACAACTACTGAGCCTGCACTCTAGAGCCTGTGAGCCACAACCACTGAGCCCAAGTGCCACAACTACTGAAATTCTGCCTAGAGCCCATGCTCTGCAACAAAGCGTAGCCCCCACTCACCGCAACTAGAGAAAGCCTGTGCACAGCAACGAAGGCCTAATGCAGCCACAGCCAAAAAAAAAAAATTATTTTAGTAAAAAGAATGAAATGATCGAAAAAAGAAATAGTAAACCATATTAAAGAGGGTAAAGGGAAGTGACAAAAATCACAAAGAAGGGCTGTACATGAACGACTGAAGTGTGAGAAACATGGGACTAAGTGATGCTCAAGGCCCCCCACCCTAATTCCATGATACTGTCTTTTTCCCAGGAAAGCATTTTTTTTTTTTTTGGCTGCATCATGCAGCATGCAGGATCTTAATTCCCCGACCAGGGATCGAACCCAAGCCCCTGCAGTGGTTAAGACTCCAGGACCGCTGGGGAGGTCCCTCTTTTTGCTCTTACCTCCCATCTCAGCCCCATATCCTCTGAATCAGGATTCTCTCTCTGTGGCTGAAGGTGGGGCTGCAAGGTAGTCTCTGCACACCTTTGGGAATGGCTTACTTCTCCTCTTCACTGGGAGGTGCTTGGTTTTCAGCCTGAGTTGGATTCTTCTGCCCTAGTTCATTATCCAGACCAGTTTCCAGGAACAAGGCCAATTCTCATAACAAACTAAGTATTGTGGTTTTTTTATTTTTTTAATTTTAATTAAAAAAAATTTTTTTAATGTTTTGACTGCCTTTGGGTCTTTGTTGCTGTGTGTGGGCTTTTTTTATCCTTCTCTAGTTGTGCTGAGCCTTTTTTTTCCCCTTCTCTAGTTGTGGTGAGCAGGGGCTACTCTTCATTGCAGTGTTTGGCCTTCTCGTTGCTGTGGCTTCTCTTGTTGCAGAGCACGGGTTCTAGGCACGCAGGCTTCAGTAGTTGCAGCATGTGGGCTCAGTAGTTATGGCACACGGGCTTAGTTGCTTTGTGGCATGTGGGATCTTCCCAGCCCAGGGATTGAACCTATGTCCCCTGCATTGGCAGGCAGATTCTTAACCACTGCGCCACCAGGAAGTCCCCTAAATATTGCTTTAAAATTATTAAATGTCTATGTTATGATAAGGATGCAGACTATAGCATTCAGTCAAGACTTTAAGTCAATATCAACATTTTTGATCATGTGTTTATTTTGGTATATTCCACCTTGTTCCAAAAACAGGTACTGTGGCAATTTACAAAAATAGATAAAATACAATAAAAATAAAGAGATCAGTGTAAAGGTAAAAGCAGAAGCTAGAATGAAGTCAGAGTCCAATAGGAGATTCAGTACAATCATTAAAAATAATCTCAAATTCGACTTTGAGCTTCCCAGTAGCTAAAGCAAAGAAAAAAACCTGACTGGTTACAAAATTCCTAACAACAGTTAGTTTTGGGCTTTGGTATAAAAACAGACCTGGTTCAACTCTTGACTCTACTACTTGTCAGTTTCATGACCCTGAGCCGTTTGCTTAACCTTTCTGAACTTGAGGTTCATCCACTGTAATCAGGAAAAGTAATGCCAACCTTGGGGTTCCTGGGTGGATTAGTGATTCTGTATATAAAGATGCCTTCTAGCTCCAGGAGGGTACTGCTTTGGCCCTCAGCTGCCCTTTGTCCTCACTAAGCTGCAGGTCTTCAGCCATAAAAGAGATTGACATCTGTCCCCTCTGTCAGTCCCCACCCTGCCCGAATGTGCAGCATGTTAGAAGCATAGCTGGATTCTAATCTAGGACTCCCTAACTCCTATCCAGGGCTCCCTGACAACCATCCAGTCTTCTGTCCTCCTGTCACCAGGGTGGTTTCCAATGCTGTCACGGAGGAAAAGATGCTTTAGAACATATGGGCTTTCAGGAGCCCTCAAGTCATTCCCAGGAAAACCCCCCCAGCCTCACCTTTAGGGCTGCCTCCCAAGGCAGAGGCCCCCTTTTTTTCTCCCCAGACAGAGAAAATTAGATATTAAGGCCTAGAAATCTCTCAGGAGGACTCAAAGATGGCAGCCAAAACGCCTTCACGTATCATTTTGTTCAGAAACACCAGGGACAGCTTCCTTTGCCTTCACAGCTGAGATCAGTAGGAAGAGCTGGCTCTCTCCTTCCTTGTTTGAAGTACCTCTTACCAAATGTAATAAATCCCACCATGAAAACTCTTCCCTGCCTCCCATCACGGATAGGACAATATCCAGTTGTCTTAGAATTTCCTTTTCTCTGTTAATTTATACTCAACTTTGTTCCAAATGTGATTGAAGGCAGTGGTTCATTGGTTTGGCATCCAAGGCTCTTTATAAGCTCACCCCAACCTCCTTCTTGGGTCTCCTATGTAGATGCAGTTTGGGGCTTGGCTACACTGGTTAAAAGCAATGATCACCATTTCTGGAGCTGCTGCTAGAGTGACACACAGTTGGCAAAGAACATATACTGACCAGCCCTGAAAACCTGACTCTGCTACAGACTAAGCTGCTGTGCTTTGCTTGGGTAAGTCCCTTCACCTCAGACTCCTCGTCTGTAAAAAGGGCACACTTAGAGTATATACCTTCGACTGTTGTGAAGATGCAAGAATAGGTACATGGCTTGATTAGCCCACCTTTGATGCTTAGGTTATATTACCTGATTTGGAAATCTGGCTTTCCACTTAACTCTGCCTCCACTTCACTTCTCTGGGCTCCGGTCTGACCATCTGTAAAATGAGGAACATAATTGTACCTACCACGTAACCCATATACAAGGGCCTGAAAACAGAAGGGGCTTAGTGAATGTTCAGAGGCTGCAGCCAGCATCCTCTCCCTGGGGAAACAGTTGTGCTTGTCCTTTTTCAAAATCGGTTCATTCTAACTTTCCCTTTTCTAAGACTAATGGGGAGAGAGGAGCCTGGACACGTCTCACAGGGTTGGACTGTGATATCACAAAAGACAGAGTCTTCTAAAACCCACACCCAGAGCCAAGGGAAACGCTGGGACGTGCAGCCCCCTGAAGAGTCTGTAAGCGGAGCCCTCAGAGTTTGGTTGGGTGGGGGAGGCTGGATGTGTCCACCACTCTGAGTCAGGCCTTGCTTGGCTGGGCGTCATCTTTCCCCTTTACTTCAGGGGCATGTTACAGCTTAAACAAAACAACATCACCTGGCAATGACCGAAAAAAATGTATTGTGCACAAAACGCATTTCCTTATACTCTTGGGTATGCAGCTGAATTTCCCAACGGGGCAGCTGGATGTTCATATATACAGATACCTGGGAGCTGGCATGGGGACAGAACGAAAGAATCAGGGTCCGGGGTTGTGTAGAGATCAGCAGTAAATACCCCTCAAAGGTGTTGGGATGGCTTGGGTCCTGGATGGTCTATTGCCTAGCTGCCTCGAAGCCTGGAGAATAAAGGACATAGACAAAGCCCTCTGGAAGGAGATTGGTTGTGTCCTGTTCCCAGTGTGGCCCTGAGCCATTCTCTAAACCTTTCTGGGCCTGTTTCTCCTTCATTGATACAGGGAGTCAGACTGAAGAACTTCTGGATCTAAAAATACTATTCAAAGCATATGAGGGGCAGGCCTGAAGGTCTTATCCTCTGGACTGCCTGGGTCTGAGGCTCAGGGGAGCCCACCTGTGCATCCTCAGCCCCAAGTCTTGGGCTTAGGGCAGCCCTGGCACCAATATCTTGGAAGCCAGGAAAAGGCTGATCCACAGACCCCTTTCTCCTTCCCTCCTAGCTTCCACCCTCTGGCTCCTCCCTGCAACCAGAAGGTCCGAAGCCTCTTCTGGACCTGGTTGTCCAGATCTCAGCCTCCCCTGGTCCCCCAGGCTGCTGGGCCAGCCCACCAAATGACCAGGTTAGGAATGACGAGGAAGAGGAAACCTGTTCCATCCTGGTACCACCCAGCCTCAGGCCGAGGGTCTTACTCATGGCAGACCTGGAGGTATCCCTGAGTGTGTACAGGTTTTGGGTTCAAAGGCCCAGAGAGAAAGGACAAGGTGGAGCCCAGGCCCAAAGGCTCTGGGAGGGACTGGGGAAAGGTCCCACAGCCTGGGTATGTGGCTGAAACCAGTACTTCTGGGTGGAGAGGGAGCCTCGGGGCCTGGCCCCGTTCCCCACCCTGGTAGAGTTGCTGCTGGCAGGCAGCTGCCTGCAGCCTTCTCAGCTGCTACTGCAGAAACAAATGACGGCACTGATGAAGAATAAGAGAAAATAAAAATGAGTACAGAGGGAGGGGGCTTTTGGAACAGGGGTTGGTATTTTTTTCTTGGGGTGTGGTTTCTGCTCAGTGGCTGGGTGACTATGGAGGTTTGGAATGTGGTCGGGCAGCGGGTGGGGTGGGGATGGGGAGCTGGCCAAAGGCAAGGAGCCAGAACATTAGCTAAAGGGCCCAAAGCCCCAGGGCCACCAACAGCTCAGTCTGAAGAGGGGCCTGGGGTGGCACGCAGAGCTGGGCCTCCACCCAGCACTAGTGTGTTGGTCCCAGAGGCCTCTGGTTTTGAGTAGCCCCGGGGAAGGGAGACAGACTTGAGAGAACAAGAGAAATGAGGGGAGAGGGCAGAGGGTTGGAGGTAAGGGAGAGCACGATCAGGTCTCATCTGTAAAATGGGCCTGCCTGAGCCAAACTGAGCCCTCAGTCTCCTCACCTGTTAAATGGGCTTAACTGTCTCTGCCTCCAAGGGTGTCAGGAGGATTAAGTGGGTTAGTGCACCGTGAAGCTCTCGGCAGTGTTCTGCAAGTGGAAGCGATTATTACTCCACTGGGTGCTAAGGAAGCTTGATTCTGGCTATACCACCTGCCTAGCACCTAGCCCCTGGCCTGGCCCCCAATAAATATTTGATGAGGGAGTCTGTTGCAGGAGTCGCTATGGGGAACCCCCATGCCCACGGCCACTCCTCTCCTGTGAGTCCAGGTCCCCACTCAGACCACGAAGTGGAGGGTGTAGGTGAGCTGGTGGCCGTTGTCCCAGGCATAAAGCATACGCTCCTTGGGGTTGTAGTCGATCTGGGTGGTGTAGGCGTGCTCGTTGAGGAAGGGCAGCTGCGGGCGGGCGTCGGTGCCCGTGTGCGTGTCGAAGGCATAGGCCACGTGGCCCTCCCGCTGGTTGTAGGTGTCCACGGCGTACAGGATGCCGCACACCAGGAAGCAGTTCCCGTAGGAGTTCCGCCTCAACCGGGTCTTCCATGTGGTCTCGCGCTGTACAGACAGGTCGCCAGGGTCCAGGCGGCTCAGCACGATCACCTCGGACTGGGCCTCGTCATGGTCATCCACGGCAGGGTAGATGACCCACAGGCCGCTCTCATCCACCGCGAAGTCGATGTCCGAGTGGCCACGCCACTTCCAGGGCGTGGTGTCCTCATACACCACGTCAGGCAGCAGCGCCCAGGAGGCCACGAAGCGCTGCCGCAGGTCGTACTTGATGATGTTCTTGGTGAAAGCGCGGTTGTAGTAGAAGGCGCCCTGGTACACCACATGGCCCGTGCCGATCCAGTTGTAGGGCAGCTTGTACATGTTACTCCAGCGGCCTGCGTGCGGAGGGAGACGGTCACACCAGAGCCTCCCCGAAAACCCCCAGCCCATCCCAGGGGCCTGGAAGGCCAGGGACCAGGGCTCTTGGGTGGCCCAGCAAGGAAACTGAGTGAGCTATGGGCTTGGAGCTGGGCCAGTTATCTTACCCCATCAAGACAGGCCCATGAAGGAAGTACTATTATCATCCCCTTTGCCGGGGAGGAAACAGGCTCAGAGGGTTCAAGGTCACCAGCTGTGGAACAGCATAGCCAGGCTTTAGACATAAGCTGATACTGGCCCCTGTGCTTTGTGTCATGGAACAGCCCATTCTGTTCTCTCTGCCTAGACTGCCATTTCCCATCCTATCTGCATGGGCAATGCCTCAGCATCCCCTCCTCTGGGAAGTCTTCCCTGATCTCCAGGCTGAGTTCCCACAGGCCCTGAGGCCTCCCTCTAGCACTATATTGAAATTGTTTCCTGAAGCCTTTGCCACGCACATCAGATTGTCCACTTCTGGAGGGCAGGTCGTGTCTAAATGACCCTTTTCCCCCAACATGTTCCAGATCCGATAACCAAATTTCTGCCCTTCCCTGCCCAGGCCTGAAGTGCCTGTAAGGCCTGGGGCTCTGCTCACCTTGTAAACAGGGTGATAAGCCCCACCTCGTGGAGTTATGGAGATACCATGAGCTGATACACACTGGGGATTAGCACATAATAAGCACTCAACAAGTGGAAACTCTAAGTATTGTTACACTTGACAGTAAATTACACTCATGAGAGCAAGACTGCATCTATCTTGTTTGCTGTTGCATTCCAGCTTCTGGCCCAGGGCCAGCACATAGGCAGTGCCCCCAGATTCCCCTTCTTGGGGTGGCTGACCTTTGCAGCTAGGCCAGGCAGGGGAAGTCCAGACCACAGGAAACCACAAGGCAAAGAAGGGCCAAGTCTCCATGGGGGACCCTCCCTAGGCTACCTACATCTGCCCCCTTCCCATCTCAGGGGTCCCCGACCTTGCTTGAAGTTGTCCAGGTTACGGAATTCCACCAGGCTGTTTCCATAGTAGTAGTTGGTGACATAGATCCTGTCATCCCTGGCAGCGGGGTCCTTCATCCAGGCTCCCTCATGGCGCCCGTAGCTGTGGTGTCTCACGGGGGGGTCCACAGCCCGGAGGGTGCCTTCACAGCTCGCCTCTCTGCCTGTGGGGAGTAAGCGGTTCAGCACTTGGTACACAGACCCACAGACCGTGAGCCAGAGCAACAGTCCTGGGAACGTTATCTGGGTCTCACTTAAGTCTCTCCTGAGGTTTTGTTTGCAGCCTTACTGTTTTTTTGCTTTTGTTTTTTGTTTTTTTTTCTTTCTGCGTGATCAAAGCAATGCCTGATCATTGTAGAAAACACAGAATACTCAGAAAAGGAGGATGGAGAAAATAAAAATCGTTCAACAGTCTATTATTCAAAGAAAATTTTAAACATGTATTTCCTTCCTTTTCTTTTTTTCTCTGCATGTACAGTCATGCGGACATACTTAAAAAAAAAAAAACCATGATGCTTCTGAATATACAGTTTTATGTATCCCATTTTTTCCCCTCCACTGAGCAATTTCTCACATCATTAAATGACCTTTCAATGATGTGATTTCAAGGTTCTACCAGGCTGCCAGACAGCTGTGCCCTTGAATTTATTTAACTAGTCCCCTCAGTGTTAGACCTTTAGATTATTTTCAGTTTTCTGACGTTAGAAACAGGCTGCAAGGAAACCAGTTAAGCTGCAGCTGTTGTCCACATATCTGATGGATCCTTTAGGAAAGATTCCTAGAAGTGGAATGCACATGGACCAAAGTAGGAAATGGTTTTGTCTTGTTATCATAGGTAGCCAAGCTGCCCTCCAGAAGGACGGGCTCGATCGACGATTTAATGAGGAAGATTTCTACCTAAGACACAAGCCAAAACTATAAACGCGAACATAAAAACAGGGCCAAAGACTGTGCAGAGGAAATACAGTAGTGAAAATAGTTGTTGGATTTGATGATGGGATTCTAGGTGACATTTTAAGAAGAATTTGTTGAAAACACTACCTGTTTCACTGTAAATGCTGTCAAGCTTTTTTTGCAAAGATCAGATACAAACATTTTAGACTTTCCAGACCACATACTTCTGTCCCATATTCTTTTTTTTTTTTTAACAACCCTTAAAAATGTAAAAACCATTCTTAGCTCAAGGGCTGTACAAAAATGGGCTGTACAAAAACAGGCTGCAGGCTGTGTTTGGCCCACAGGCTGTGGTTTGCTGACCCCTATGAGGCTTACTCACCCTGGCTGGGGACTTCTGGACGTGAAGGTGGCGTGGTGGGCAGGGGACTGGTGGTGGCCGTGGGGGAAGGGGTGGGGGTGAGATCCGAGGCAGGGGTGCCAGGGGCCAAATCCGCTCCCTCAGAGGCCCTGGGCCCAGCCTCGTCACGCTCTGCCGAGTTGGGCTCGGGTGGCCTGCCCTCCACCCTGGGCGGCAGCTGCTCCAGCCAGGAAGTGCCCTTGAGGGCGTTGTCTGTGGAAAGAAGACCCAGTGCTCACATCCTAGCAGCACCTGCTGCTGCCCAGGGTCCTCCCCAGGCCCACCGGGTCCCAGCGCTGGGGCCACGGGGGAGAGGTGGGTGTGGCCCCTGAGGAGTGAAAGCCCTGGAAAAGTGAGAGGTGGGGAGGGCTTCGTGGGCAGCAGACTGGCTGTAGGCCCCTCAGAGGAGTGGCTTTGGCCAAGTCCCCTGCCTCGGTGGGCCTCAGCTTCCCCTTCTGTGAAATAGGGTCACAAGGTCCACCATGTCGAGCTGTTGTGTTGATGAGAGGAAAATGTACACAAAGCATTTGCACAGATCCTGGCAAATGTGAGGTGCCAAATGTGAGACCCCTTTCCCGCCTAAGTGTCACTTTGTACCAATTCTTTCATTTCCTGGATCCAATTCCAGGAGGCAGAAACCCTTGCTCCCCTTTCACAGACTCTCTCCTAGTCCTCTCCCCTGGAACCACCCTCTAGTTTCTCTCACCTAGGATCTGCCACTTCAGGTAGGGAAAGGCAGGTGCAGCCAGCTTCCCGTCACCTGTGGACCCCAGGTCTCTGTCTCTCTCTGGCCCCTCGTTCATCTCCTATCCCCCATCTCTCAGCTTTCTTGGCATCCCTCCCCATCTTCTTCTGCCCCTGCTGGCACGGGCTTTGCGATAGGAGGACCTCTTCAGCTCCGTGGGACTGGTTTGGGGCCATCTCTGGGTCATCCCTGACCCACGCTGCCTTGGGCTGGAATGGGTGAGGTCTGAGTCGGGAAAGCAGAAAGACTCAGTGGCACAGAACAGGGGACAAAAACTCCGCAGCCTCTGGGTTCCAGTTCCACTGACTCGCCGTGAAATCTGGAGGCCATCACTTCACCTCTCTGAGCTGTTTCCTCTTCTGGATCAAGTGCAACGGCATGTGTGAAAGGACTCAGAAAGCTGTGATGTCACAGACAAAGGAATGGTGCTGTTGTTACCGTGATGGTGTGGCCCCCAGAGAGGCACTGAGGCCCGTAGACTCCAAGACAGTCACCTGACTTCTTCCTTCTCTCTCCCTGCGGGGCTTCCTCTGCACAGGGGTTTAGCCAGGCCCTGCTGTGGAGCAGATCCTGGAGTGTCTCGGGAATGAGGGCAAACCCTCTGGTCAGCAGGCCTCAGCGGAGCCCGGCCTTGGCAGCCTGCCAGGGCAGGGGCTTGTTCCCACGGCGGCGGAGTCAGATGCCTGCAGCTGTTCTTGGGCAGAGCCCGGCCAGGGGTCAGAGGCTCTATGCTGTAGCCAGACTGAGCTGGCAGGACTCAGAGCCAGCAGCGGGCACCAGGAGCTGGGAGAAGAGGCCCCTGACCCCTGAGAGACCAAGAATTGAGAGGGGGCTCTTGGGAGACTGGTCCTTCACAGTTCTACCCTCAGCGCCCCTGGGCATGGGCTGGGCAGAGGACCTCACCGGAGGAGGTGGTCAGCAGGACTCCGGAAGGGGGAGCAGGCTTGGGACACCTCTCAGGGACATTGGAGGAGGGCAGGCATCTGGGGAGGGGCTCAGAGGAAGAATCAGGAGCCACGCCAGTGGGGCTGGCCCAGAAATGTGGGTACTCTTGGAACTCTTGTCTCTTGTTTCTCGGTTCATTATTTTGTTGACCTTCACTGTGATCGCGCAGGGAGCTGTAAGAAAGATACAGGAGTCTCTGGGCTCTTCCTTGGGGGGAAAAGAATGGGAGGTGCTAGAAGAGGCCATCCACTCCAAGGCCAGTCTGGAAACAGGAGGTGCCTCAAAGGCCCCAGGTCACTTCCCAGAACCCTGGCCTGGTCCCTGCGTTCCCCCGCCCCACCAGAGGCGGCTTCCTGGTTACCGGTGTGCTTTTTGCCACTAGACTATGAGCTCCATGTTAGGCAGAATGCCTGGAAGATACAGGACTTACATAGTGAACCTTCAGCAAATCTTTAATGAAGAAGGAAAAAGTCCGGTGAGGGTGGAGACAGCTATAAATACTGGAGAGGAACTGAGTGGCCTTTTGTGTTGATTTTATCATTTCATCCCCAACAACCCCAGGAGGGGGAATTATCCCATTGTGTGCGTGAGCACAGGGCCCCAGCAGGAAACCCAGGGAGCTGGGAGCTGGGGCAGTCTGACTGTAGAGAGGACCCTGGGTCCCTGTGGGGGTCCCCACTCCCCAAGGTTCCAATCTTCCTCCAACTCACCGGCCATGGCCTCGGTCATCTCCTTCCTGCCCGCCTTGTAGTAGGTGATGCCTCGGATCACAGCCTGCTGCTGGGCCAGGGCCCTGGGCTTGGTTGTGGGCTGAGGGAATCTGCCCTTGCCCTCCTTCTTCAGCTTCTCCGCCTTCAGCAGCTTCTCCTTAGGAGGTTTCGGGAGGCCCTTGTTTACAAAGCTCTTCTGCACGCTGCCATATTTGCTGTTGTCTTTGCCTTTCCCTCCAGCTGTGTCCTGGGGGAGAAGGGAAGTCTCAGATTTGGAGGATGGTAGAAGGGATGTTCCGGGGGGTCAGGGAGGCTCTTCAAGTGGGGACTGGCAGTGGTCATGTTGCTCCAGGCCCTTCGTCCCAGGTGCTCATGTAGTCACAGCTTCCCTCTCATAGTTACATCCACGACTGGGGTGTGCCTCAGTTTCCCCCCTCAGCTCTCTAGCTCCCCTGCAGGCTGGAAGCCTAGCCTGATGGATTAGATTCCTGTTCTACTTCCCAACTCTTGCACACTCCCCCGGGGGTAGATGGCAATGGTCAGCTCCCTGGGGAGGTCAGCTTCCCATCCCTGTCTTGCTCATTTGTCTTTGTGTGTGCCAGGGAGAGGCTCTCAGGCCCCTAAGCAGGATGACCAATTCAACACAGTGTGCCTGGAACTTTCCCAGTGTTAGCACTGAAAGTCCTGTATCCTGGGAAACCCTTCAGTCCTGGGCAAACTGGGATGGTTGGTGACCAGGGCATTGACCTTAGGGCATTCTGTTTCTAACATATTGCGAATTTTGTTATTTTTGCTTCCTTTTAAATGCCTCTGATGCTGGCTTGGCACAAGAACATAGGACCCGTGACATCACCCATTGTTAGGCAGGATCTCGAGGAGGTACAGCAAGTACAGTATCTGGACCTCCTGTGCCACTGCCCAAACAGGATGCGTTCTCGCTGTGGAACTGGCACCGGAATGAGCAGGAAGCCGGCTCTGGCCCAAGGCACCAGGCTTCCTCCCTGCTTTATCAGAATCGAAGGGGTCCCCGCTGCAAGACACAAATAGCCCCATCGTCAAACTGTCAGCACAGGAGGCCGATGGGTGGAGAGGAAGAGCATAGGCTCGGCCGTCATGCAGGCCAAGTTCCAACACAGCCACCTTCTCCGAGTGACTCCGCCCCATGTTTCCTCATCTGTCAAACTGGCAACGAGCATCCCTCCTCACAGGTGATTACGGGATTAACTGAGATAATATCTGTGAAGAAGTCAGCTCCCTTTTCCCCCCACTCACCAAAAAACAAGGCTGATGTGGGAGTGGAGGGGCTGTACCCTGCACGTGGTGACTGGTCAAAGGGGCACAAATGGGACTGAAGTCTAGTTTGTACTCCATTTGCCACGCCGCACACACCCCGGGGTGTGTCTGTCACAGGAAGGAGTCTTTGTACAATTTATCCACTCAAAGGCGGCTCCTCCTTCTCATTTATTTGTCCAGGGGGAGAGCCTTTTCTGTAATCTGTCTGCCTAGAGGAGGGCCTTTTTCACATTTGCCCGAAGGTGTGTTATATGTCGTGGGTGGCTCTGCTTAGTGACAAAACCAGTGCTCACTTTGTGCGCTGAGTTTGAATACGGAAGGCTGCGTATTTGCTGCAGGAGTTCTCTACTCTGGGATGGGTGGGATGAAGTGGTATTAGTCAACTGGGGTCCCCGAGGCATTGCCCACCTACTCCTGAGCAGGCATGACCCAGCCAGGAGCTCAGCCACAGCAGGGGAGGTTAGAAGTGGTTTTGCTGCAGCCGACCCGGTCCCCCAGGACCAGGCAGGGAGGGTCATCTCTGCAGCCTTGTCCCCACTAGTTTGGAACCAGGAGTGAGAATGCTGCCAAATGCCTGGCTCAGGAGACATACCCCTTGGCTGTGTCCCCACGTCTGCTCCCAGCTCACCTGTGTTGACGGCTCACTGCGCAGCAGGCAACCCCCGCCCCCGCCCTGCCATGGACTCTCCTGCTGTGCCAGCCCTCCCCCCACCCAGCTGGCCCCCAGGACCAAGGCCCTGGCACACTGCGCTCCCAGCCCACCCACCTTCCGGTCCCGTCACCAGAGCCCTGGCCTCACCTGAGCCTTGCTGCCAGGGCCCGGGGCTGCGGCGGCAGGCTCCGGGGCCGCGTCCTTCTGCAGCAGCTGGAGGCCCAGGCTGGACAGCTCCTTCTTGATGCTCAGCATGATGGCCGAGTGGTTCTCGTAGTGCCTCAGCTGCTCGCTGAAGTGGCGCATGCTCTCCCTCACCACATCGCTCTCCCGGCTCAGGTTGGCCTTGATGCTCTGTAGGGGTGGGACCCAAGGCCTTTCCAGCCTCCTCTGACTGTCCCCCAGCCCTGGGGGACATCCCAGCTTCTGCCGTCAGGCTCTGCTGCCCAATTCTCCTGAGCAGTGCCTGGGGGAATGCGTGCAGGCGGCATCCCGCGCATGAGTAGAATAAAGCACGCTGCTCAGAGACCCTGTAGTTATTAGTTTTTTAAATTTGAAAACGGAATGAATGATAAAATAGATAATATGTTCATAGTACTAAATTAAAGGATACAAATGGATATAAATAAAACTATGTCTCTGGGACTTCCCTGGTGGCACAGTGGTTAAGAATCCACCTGCCAATGCAGGGGACACGGGTTCGATCCCTGGGCCGGGAAGATCCCACGTACCTTGGAGCAGCTCTAAGCCCGTGAACCACA
Source organism: Hippopotamus amphibius kiboko (assembly GCF_030028045.1). Taxonomy (NCBI): domain Eukaryota; kingdom Metazoa; phylum Chordata; class Mammalia; order Artiodactyla; family Hippopotamidae; genus Hippopotamus; species Hippopotamus amphibius. Next base: position 10,771,804 of record NC_080187.1, read on the forward strand.
ACTACTGAACCTGAGCTCTAGAGCCTGCGAGCCACAACTACTGAGCCCACATGCCACAACTACTGAAGCCTGCTTGCCTAGAGCCCATGCTCCACAGCAAAAGAAGCCACTGCACTGAGAAGCCTGCACACCTCAGCGAAGAGTAGCCCCTGCTCACCACAACTACAGAAAGCCTGTGCACAGCAATGAAGACCAACACAGCCAAAAACAAATTAATTAATTAATTTAAAAAAACATTAAAAACAAAGAGAAAAACAAAACTATGTCTCCCACCCACCTGTTTCTCAGTGCTCATGGTTATGGCTTTCTTTCTTTTTTCTCTTCCTTGGCCAGGCCACGTGGCTTGTGGATCTTACTTTCCCATCAAGGACTAAACCCTGGCAGGGACTGAAGCCCTCGGCAGTGAAAGCACAGAGTCCCAACCATCGGACCGCCAGGGAATTCTCCTTTCTCTCTCTTTCTTTTCCTCCCTCCCTCCTTCCTTCCCTTCCTTCCTCTGCACTTTGCTTTCTCCCTTGAGACTATCTTGGGAACTCTTGCATATCTATATATAAAGTGCTCCCCTTACCTTTTACTGGCAACACATTCTGCCACTGTATGGATGGGCCAAAATGCATCTGGTCAGACCCTTATGGATCCACTTTTTAAGTTGCTACCAATCCTTTGCTACTTTAAAATTACCTTTTAATTTCACAAGTAATACATAAGTACCCCCTTTTTATAAAATACTCAAACAATGAAACTCTGTGGGGTTTTGCTATGGTCTCTGATCCCTTCCTAAGTCTCCAAGTCTCCCACTTCTCTCCAGGGCAGTGTTGGCTCCTCCCACAGCATCAAGCCTCGCCTTTACTCCCCCTCTTGTTCTCCTGCCCTGCCTCATTGTCTCCCTACTGCGGGGGACCCTGCCTGGCTGTAGCAGCCCCTAGCCCCACTCCCACCTGGAACACAGCGAAGACAGAGGGCAAACTGTGTCAGGCAGGTTTCTCAGCCCCAGCACTACTGACCTCTGTGTGTTGTAGGCTGTCCTGTGCATTGTAGCACGTTCAGCAGCATCCCTGGCCTCCGCCCACTAGAACTGATAGCATCTGCCACCCACCTCCCCCGGACTGTGACAACCAGAAATGCCTCCAGATACTGCCAGCTGTCCCCTGGGGAGCAAAATCACCCCTGGTTGAGAACCACTGGTGTAAGGGAAGAAAGCAGAGGGAAGCTGGAACCCCAAATTGTTGCCTGACCTCCTGCGATGTTTCCCCTTAGACAGAGGAAGCCAGCTCCTCCTAAGTGAGGCTGTTCTCTCCGCCTTCTCCCAGTGTTAGCAAAAGCTGTTTCTTGTTTTTTTTTTGTTTTGTTTCGTTTTTTCCATAGCTATCACTTAGTGAACAGAAGCAAAGCACAGATAATGCAAAACAGAAGATAATTTAAAAATCATTTCTTTGTGGCTGCGGAAATCATTTCTGATTTGGTCCAGGTTCTGCAGATATACCCTCCAGATTGTCTGGCTCAGAGTTTCGTGAAGTGAGTTAATATTTCCCAAGATTACAAGAGGAAAGGTCAAAGGAGGCTAACTGTAGAACCAACAACAGGAGAGCCCAGCATGTACTAGATGCACAGGAAATACTGGTGCACAGTAGACATTCAACAACTCCTACCTTTCTACCGTGCTGGCACTGGGCCTGGCACATAAGACATACTTTTTGAATAATTAAAGCCACTGTGACCCCAACTCTGGGGTGAATAAGGGGTTAATGTCCCCTCGAGGGGCACAGGATGCCCAGGTGCCCCCTCCCTCTGGAAAGGAAGCTGCGAAAGGAAGCCCTCAGGCCCCTCCTGGCGGTTGCATATCCCCAGACTCCCAGCAGCCCAGCAGGGACCGGATGCAGGAAACAGGCGGAGGCCGGGCTGTGCCAGCAGAGATGCAAACCTCAAACCTGCAGCCTGAATCTCCACGCTCACTCAACTGTGTCCCTGTCCGCAGGGGCAGTGTCAGCTCCCCCGCTCCCCCACCCGACCCTTCAGCACATTTGTCCTGACCAGGAGAAGACACTTAGCACCTCTGCCTCCATGGTAGGTGAGTCCTTGAACAGCCATGCTACCTCAAGCCTGGCCTCACTGGGCTTGGCCAGTCCTGCACAAGGCTGGTGTTTCATGTGAATGGTTGCCCCAGACGTGTGCCATATGTGGCCCTGATCTTGGCGAACTCAGCGTGGCTGCAAGTTCCAGCCCCTCTTTCATACAACCAGCACGTGCCTCAGTTTCTCCACCCAGCCTTCCAGCTTCCTGCAGGCCCCTGAGGCCCAGACAGACCTCTTCCTCAAAGGCTGGACCCTGCGGCCTGCATCTCCTCCTAGCTCCCTGCTCCCAGCCACCAGGGTCCAGACAGAATTGCCCAGGCCCCTTCGGACACTGCCCTTGGTCACCATCACTGCACTGGCCTGGCCTCTGGCTCAAGCCCTGCCCTTACCTCTTCCAGTGTGTTCATCTGGGAAGCCACTTTGTTGACGTAGGCGTGCACCTTCATCAGGTCCATGCTGTACAAGGTGCCCTCCAGGAGATCCACCATGGACTGCAGCTGCCCAGGAAGGGTGAGGGTTAGGGAGAAGGCACAGCACGTGGCCAGGCACAGAGGGTGAAAAAGGAGCCCCACCAGAGCCTCAGAATGGTCTGCTTGGATAGACCCAGCCTGCTCACAATCACAAGAACAGCTCTTTTGAGCACTTCCCACATGGCAGGCACTGTGTAGGGGCTTGAATGAGACATTTCACTTAATCCTCAACAACCCCATGAGGTGTGTAGTGGACACCAAAGGAGCTCCCTCCACATCCCCTGGATCCTTCCTTCTGTTTCTGAGTCCAACCTTGGCTTCCCTTTTAATAGCCTGTATCCGTGACTCTTTTCAGAGAGCCACTTTGCCCGTCAAAGTGCTTGGGAGTGTATGTCCTCCTGGGGCAGCCTGCAGGCAATGCCTGACTGGTGTGGGCATTTAGAAGCCCAGCTCCCCAGCCCTGTAGGATAAGTGAGCTGCCATTTACACTCCAGCATCCCCTGGGGCTGAAGCTGGCACTTGGCCTGAAACCACACCCCTGCTGGGCTTCTTTCCCTCCCCGCTCCCTCCCCAACCCTGCTGCTGCTCCTCCCACTTCGGTATCAGTTTCTCCTGGGAGCACTTTCATAATAAATCATCTGCACACAAGTCACTCGCTTCAGAGTCTGCTTCTAGCCTCCCAACCTAAGATAAGGTTTGGATAATCTTTATCTTCTAACGGATTGGGAAGCTGCTGCTTAGAGAGGTGAAGGCAAAGCCACCCAGACGTTAAAGGGTAGAGCCTGAAGCAGAACCCAGATTGGTATAACCCAAAACCTCTTTCCTATCATGCTTTACTGCTCCTGTCTTGTGTTCAGATGGGGAAACTGAGGCCAAGAGAGGGGGAGGGGCTTGCACAACATGTCAGTGGCAGATGCCAGGTCTCCCTTGCCCAGCTCAGAGCTGCCCCTCTCTGTCCCCTCTCTGCCACACCTCATCAGGATATGATCCTTCCCTGCCAAGATGCCAGCGAGAGTGTCAGGGAAGAGTTGGCACAAGGGGCCGGTTGGGAAATCAGCTTTCCCTTGCTTCTAGTGGGCAGTTCCTGCAGCCCACTGTATGCATTCTCAGGGCCTGAGCAGCCCAGCACTCCTGTCTGGGCTTTGCCAGCTGTTTCCAACAGTTTTACTCCCACTCTCCCAGGGGTGTTCAAGCTGTTGTAAGCTGGAGAGTTCTTCTCTGAGTAGACTCTGATCTCTAAAACAGAAAAAGGAGGTGGGGGCTCTGGTGGAAGCAGGGATAGGGCCTCAAGTCTTCTCTGCTCCTCTACAACCTTGTTCAGGCTCCGAGGGGCTGCATGGTACCCCTAGGATTCTGTGGAATTCAGTTTGAGAGCCATGAACGGAAACACTCCTGGGCCTCAGCTTCCTTCTCTGTGAGGTGGGCAGCAGGTTGCGGAGCAGAGCGGTACCGTCTGGACAGGACTCGGCTCAGAGTGGGCACACAGCGAGGGCTTCGTGAACACCAGCAGTCATGATTACTCTTCCAGGCAGCTAAACGGGACCTCCCAGCTTCACTTCTGCTGCCTTCATGGCTGCCAAAACTGGCTTCTTAAAGCACAGCTTTGACCATGGGTCTCTCCCCTGCTAGACTACTTGCTGTGACTCCCCACTGCCCAGGTATGGCTTCTTATCTACCGAGCCTGGCACTTCAGCCCTCCTTGATCTGCCCCTGCCACCTTCTTCGGCCTCAGCAAATGTTTGCCCTGGGCCAGGCATGAAGGACAGTAATGACAATACAGACACGAGCCTTCATGGTCCTTTACAGCAGGGTCCCCAACCCCTGGTCCACAGAGTGGTCCATGGCCTGTTAGGAACTGGGCTGCACAGCAGGAGGTGAGCGAGCGACGCTTCATCTGCCGCCCCCCATCGTTCACGTTACTGCCTGAACACACCTCCCCATCCATGGAAAAATTGTCTTCCACGAAACCAGTCCCTGGTGGCAAAAAGGTTGGGGACTGCTGCTTTACAGGCTGTCAAGGAGTGCAGAGTAACACAGAGGTGCCCGGATCAGGGAACGCAGATGGGAACACACACAGGTGCCCAGGTCATTAACGACGGGGCACTGACCTTGTCTGGGAGCGGATGTGGGTTGGTAAAGTCTGCCAGGAAGAAGTTTTGTTTGAACTGAGCTCCGAAGGAGGAGCACAAAATAGTCAATGATGGCCCGAGAAGGACACTCCAGGCAAAGGGATCAGCTCTTACAAACAGGTGGAGGTGTGAAGACATGGTGAGTTTGAGCACTCAAAGTGTGGTCTGTGGACCAGCACCAGTCCAAGCTCTCGTTACCAGTCTGTGATAAGATAATTACAAAAATCGAGAGTAGGCTTTTATAAGTGTTCAGAGCCATTTGACAGAGAAATTTTATATCTGTGGACTCTAACAATACAACACTGGACTTGTATTTTGCATGTCTGTTTCTATTCCAATTCATTTTTCTAACAATTCATTTTTACGGTATTTTACAAAAGTATTGGTTCTTGACGGATTTTTTTTTTTTTGCCAAGCCATGAGGCTTGTGGGATCTCAGTTTCCTGACCAGGGATCAAACCCGGACCCCTGGCAGTGAGAGCACTGAGTTCTAACCACTGGGCCACTAACGAATTCCCAGTTCTTGACAGATTTTTTAAAAACTGTTCTTTCACCACATATAGTTTGAGAAGTACAGTGTGGAATTGACAGGTGGCTAGTGGGGCTGGGGCAGAGAGAGTGCAGGGAGGCACCCTGGGTCACATCCACTCCACTTACTCTCACCAGAATGTCCTTATTTCTGCTCTGCTTGAGGGACTCCTGCACATCCCTCAAAGCCCAACTCTAAGGTTACCTCCGCCTCTGGGTTCCCACAGTTCCTGGGATGTCCACTGGCCCAGCATTGACCACATTGCCATTATTGGGGTGTCCCCACAGGACTGGAATTCCTCAAGGGCGGGGCCATGTCTAGTTCATGTTCAGAAGGAAAAGGAGTGAAGAGGTGAGAGACATGCCCCCCTGCAGCCAATCTCCCCAAGAAAGGGGATCTAGAATCCCATCCTTCCTACTCAGCGCCATGCAACTAAGGCTGAACCACAGTTGTAGTTCTTAACTTGAGAGGAAGGGTTGGGGTAGAGACAAGGGGCGGGTATAGGGTGGGTGTGCCCTGTCCATCTCCAGAGTGGCTTCCGCTAACCTCCTTTCCTGGGGGGCTGCCCACTGATGGAGGGGGAGCCAAGCCAAATGAGAGAGGCCTCAGCCCTGTATGCTACCGCCTCTGTCCCCTTCTCCTCTTGGGGCTCTCTGGGTACCTCTGGGGTACTCACCCCTACTTCTACAGTATCAAGTATCAAGGAGGCAGAGTATCTACGACCCCACCTGCTGGGTTAATCCCACCACTGCCCCACTCCGGTCCTATAAGGCTGAATTAAAAGCCCCCAATGGCTGCTGTGCACCGAAAGGCCTAAGAGACAGCTCCCGGCTGAGAGGACTACCCAGTAACCTCTCCACTGGGCAAGGGGACACAGTAGAGAACTCCTGGGTTCAAATCTTAGTGCTGCCAATGTCTTGCTGCATTATCTTAGGCAAGTCACAGTTCCTCTCTGGGCCTCAGATTCCTCCCCCAAGTAAAGCTGGGAACACAAGTTCCCTCTCCAAAGGGTTGTAGCAAGGATTAAATTAGCCAGCATTTAGGAAAAGGTTTTGTCTACCCTCATGCCAAGTATGCTTACAATTCAGTTGTTGAGAAGTGGATTTGAGCAAAAGTTGGGTTTGTCCCTGTAACTGAATACTGGCGTATGGCTTCAGTGCCTGGAGTCTGCAGTGCCCTAGTGGGTTTGGGAGACAGTGTGGTCCAGGAACTGCCAAGATGTCAAGAGGCCACTTGGCCTAAAATTCAGCCTCCTCACCCCCTCCCAACTTTGAGAATTTTGGTATCCATCCAGTTGTTACAAAAATAAAACTAAAGTTAAATCTGAAGAAAACATTTTTAGCCAAATGTTGGGAGATAATTCTTCCCGGGCCTCTTGCTTTTCTGCGTCTTGCCCACAGAGGCACTGACTGTCCTTGGTCCAGGCCATCCTGTTTTACAGTGAACAGCCTTCGAGCCTCTAGAGAGTGTTTCCCGCTGGAGTGGGGAAGATGCGCTTGGTGCGCGTTATAAGAGATCTGGATTCTCTAAGTTGGGGCTCCTCTCTTGGAAAACATCCCACTGTGTGTGCAGGTGTTATGTGGCCCTCACTGCATCACCCCATGGGAAGTGAGTGGGAGAACCAGTGCAAGTGGAGACCATCAGTAATAAAGTCCTTTGTCTCTGGCTTGTGTCTTCTGCCAGCATGCATGAAACTGGCAGGTTAACTTGTTAGCTTACAAATAGGGTAACTTCTCAGTCAACTTCACAGTTCTTGACACTAAAAGGGCAAAGTAGACACACGTTTGGAAGAAATCCTAAAAGAAAAAGAGCCTCTCAAAAGCCATGAAATTCCATGAAATTATCTGGGCTATTACAAAAAGGAAGACAGGAGAGCAGGATGATTTAGAACACCTGCTTTGGACATAGCAGGACCTGAGTTCAAATCCCAGCCCCACCAGGCCCACCAAGCACGGAGTTGCGCATGGTGTGAATGGCACAAATGTGCCTGGAGATCTCCCGGCGTATGCCTATCCAAGCCGTGGATCCTGGTGGTGGGCCCAGCATGGGGCTGTGTTGTCCAGAGGCAGGGCCACTTTCTAATCGTCCTATGATGGGATGTAGGGTTATAAGCACAAAATTCACATAAAAATATAGTATAGACTTGAGGCTGCGTGTCATTATGCGAGAGTTGAGCCAGCTACCTAACTTCTCTGAGCCTCAGTTTTCTTGCTTATAAAAGGAGGACAAAGATCCCATATTTCACAGAATGGTTTAAGAATTTAGAGAAATACTGTGAAAAAAAAAAAAGAGCTTAGCACAACATCTGGCACGAAGGTGGTATGTGAATATGGGAAATGTTATCACATTAAAAACAATCAACTGCCACAAAATTTAAAAATTTAAAATACTACATGCAGGTGCTGACAGATGACCTGGTTTGGGTAAAATAGGACACTGGGATAGATGGTACTAGATGGTAAAGGGCTCTATTCAGGTAAACTAGGCAAAGAATGCTGCCTCCATCACTGACTGGCCTAACAGTCTTAGGCAGGAAGTGCTTTCCTCTCAGGGAGCCTCTGTTTCCTCACCTGTGAAATGGGGTGAGAACAGCCCCTGTCTTAGAACGTGTGGCCTTTTCATCGGAGGGACAGCCCGCCGCCACACTATGCTAGATGTTCACACAGGAGGAGGGGGGTCCCATCCCAGCCTCTACGCCAGGAAGTCTACCTTGAGGAGCTCAGGTGCTTGTTTCTTGAGTTTCTCCATCTTCCACTCATTCTCGCAGGGGTTGAGCGAGGAGGGCGGCGCGGTGCAGGAGCAGCGGCAGTCGGTGCCGGAGCTCACCGTCTCCACGGTGTAGAAGTCCTCCACTCGCGCCCGCCCGCTGCGCACTCGGCTGCACGCGTCCTTGCTCAGGGGCCGCATGATGCACTTGCAGCGGCAATCGGAGCCCTCCGAGGTCATGCGCACCTGGTCCACATCCCCGAACACCTGCAAGAGGGGCCTGGGTGAGCCGAAGGCCAGCGCTGGGGGGAGAGGGAGAGGCGGGGAGAGAAGGGGTGGGGGGACAGGTAGCAGGATCCGGCCCCCCGGCCTTTGGGGGCACAGTTAGAGTGGAATGAGAAGGAAATAAATTTCCTTACAAGGAAATAGAGCCCTTATAATAATAACAACAGTGAAAAGAGTAATGCTGCTGTGACAGTTTGGCTGTTTCTCAATAAGTTAAACATGGAATTACCACGTGACCCAATAATTCTACTCCCCTGGGTGTATACCTAAAGAATTGAAAACAGATGTTCAAACAAGGACTTGTACAGGAATGTTCACAGCAGCACCGTTCACAATCACCACAAGGTAGAAACAACCCAAAAGTCCATCAGCTGATGAATGCGTAAAGGTGTGGTATATCCCCACAATGGAATATGATTCAGCCATAAAAAGGAATGAAGTTACTGATACATGCTACAACATGGATGAACCATGAAAAATATAATAAATGAAGAAGCCAGGCGCAGAAGGTCACATATTGTATGATTCTTTTTGTTTTGTTTTTTTTTCCTCACCACATGGCTTGCAGGATCTTAGTTCCCTGACCAGGGATCGAATCTGGACCCAGGGCAGTGAAAGTGCAGAGTCCTAACCACTAGACTGCCAGGGAAGTCCCTATATGGCTGCATTTATTTTTTTAATTGATTAATTAATTTATTGGCTGCATTGGGTCTTTGTTGCTGCATGCAGGCTTTCTCTAGTTGCAGAGAGTGGGGGGCTACTCTTCCTTGTGGTGCATGGGCTTCTCATTGTGGTGGCTTCTCTTGTTGCAGAACACGGGCTCTACAGCACAGGCTCAGTAGTTGTGGCGCATGGGCTTAGTTGCTCCGCGGCATGTGGGATCGTCTTCCAACCCGTGTCCCCTGCATTGTCAGGCAGATTCTTAACCACTGCACTACCAGGGAAGTCCCATGATTGCATTTATATTAATATCCAGAACAGGCAAATCCATAGAGAGAAAAAGCAGATTAGCGGTTCCCAGGATTTAGAGAGAGGAACAAATGGGGAATGTCTGCTTACTGGGTACCGGGTTTCCTTTTGGAGTGATGAAAATGTTCTGGAACTAGGTAGTGGCAATGGTTGCACAACATTATGAATGTACTACGTAAATGCCACTGAGTTGTACACTTTAAAATGGTTAAAGCGGTAAATTTTATGTTATGTGTATTTTGCCACAATAGTAAAAAATATAAATGGAGACCTTTTATTGAGCACTTACTACATCCCAGGTTTCACGTGCATTACACCCTTAATAATATCTGTGTTTGGGGGGTATTGTTACCTCTAAAGTCCTCACCCTGGCCTTCAAGGCCTATGTGAGCTGACACCCTCCCCCAAGTGCCTCTTCTTGCCACTCTGTCCTTCACTCCACTCCGGCCTCAGGGTCTTTGCAGATTTGGTACCCTCATCCTGAAACCCCTACCCCTTTGATATTCCCTGAGTTCATTCCCTCACATTAACTTACACATTACTCCTCTGAGAAGACTTCCCTGACTACATGCCTCCCATTACTCTCTGTCCCTTTATCTAGTGGCTTTGCTTTTCCTTATTGCACGTATTACCATCTGAAATATCATATCTGTGTTTGCTTATTTTTTTGTCTCCTCTACTCTACTGAAGGCACCATTAGAGGCAGGGACTTTGTCTAGTTCCTTTCCTATATCCGCAGAGCAGTGCCGGTCTGGGTGATAGTAGGAGCTCTGAAAATATCTGTTGGATAAACAAGCCCGCATTTTACAGTCTAGAGCACAGGGCTAAGAGCTTGGTGTCTGGAGCCTAGGTTAGTAACTGTGAGATTGTGGGCAACCCAATTTTTCTGTGCCTCTGTTTCCTCATTTGTAAAATGGGCTCCTGCCTCACGGAGTTGTTGTGAGGATTAAATGAGCTACTATTGGGAAAGAACAGAGCCTAGCAATAGTAAGTGTGTCTTAAGTGTGAGCCATTATTAATACAGCTAAAGAAACAGAGGCTCGGAGAGGTGAAGTCACATGTCCGAGTTCACACAGCTTCGACTGGGAACATCCAGCTTTGGACCTGACTCCAAACAGACATCACTGTTCTATGCTCCTTCTCCTATAAATCTGTTCCCCCAAATCCTGTGTGACCTTAAACAGGTTACATAGCCTCTCTGAGCCTCATTCCCTCAGTGGTAAAATGGATGACTCTCCATAACAGCCTCCTCATAGTGAGGCTCAAATGAGATAACATGACCTCCGTTTAGTGCTTTCCCTTCCCTCCTCCCTTTTCCTTCAATTCCACACACCCAGTGTCTAAGTGTGGTCACTGGTCACTGGGAGCAGCAAGACTTTGTGCCTGTAGGAGTCAGCTCCGTGAGATCAGTGGCAGGTGCCAGGCTCAATCACTGCCTCCAGCCTGCCTTGACCTCACAGGCAAGCTGGGATCTGGGAGCCCTGATCAGCCATTCCCCTAGCTTGTTCAGCCAGCCCATCCTGGGCTCCAGGCTCTCAGGACACAGCTATTTATGGCTCAATCAACAAACCAACACCCCAGGCCTCATGGCTACTAAGCTCTCACTGAAGCCACCAGGACCCAGGTGAGTTCAAGGCTCCCTTGGGCTTTCTGCCAAGCTCGGCCCCAATGAGTGTCCCAGTGCCCTCTGGGGAAGGGCAGTAGGCACTCCATCTTTTCTCAGAGCCCTCAGACAACTGCTTGAGCCCCTGGCCTCAGCCAGACTCTGGGTTATAGCTGGAGGTGCAGAAGAAATAGATAGAAGTACATCCTTGACCTTCTCAGCCATGGGAGAAGCTGATGTACTGAGCTCTGAGATCACAGAGAAAAACACCCATAAAGAGTTCTTGGAAGAAGGCACCCCAGGGAACATCTCTAAGCATGAGTAGAGCAGTCCAGGGAGAGCGAGTCAGATACGCAAAGACAAGCAAGGGCCTGGCACTTGTGGGCTTAGAGGAGGTTCACTCTGGCTGGTGCCTGCAGAGAGCCTGGGTGGCAGGAGGTAAGGCTGGGGGTGGCAGAGCCCACCTTGTGGAGGGCCCTGAAAGCTGACTGAGGATCTGGGCTTCTTCCTGAAAACACTGGAGAGTCATGGAAGGGTTTTAAGCAGGAGAGAGCCAGGGTCAGATCTGGATCATGGGACGCTCACTCAGGCCGCTCTGTGGAGAGACAGTGCATGGAGGAGGCAAGCCTGGGGTGCAGAGCCCAGGGAGGAGACATGCACTGAGAACTCACTGAATGCTGGGGAAGTGTGGGGCAGTGCTTAGGAACACAGCCATGGGCCACCTACAGCTGTGTGTTCTTGGGTAGATTACTTAACTTCTCTGTGCTTCAGTTTTCTCATCTGTAAAATGAGGGTACTGCTCGTGGGTACCCAACAAAGGACTGTGTAAGGACAGAGAGACGGAATACCAGGAATATGTTGTAGTTGTTATTATTACTGCCAATAATCCTGATGGGCTTGTTTATCCCTTTGTTTCTCCACGTGGGTGCATTGGTAGATATTCTTAGCAGTGTCCTCCAGATGAGGAAATCGCCCTGGAGCCATCACATGACTTGTTCACGGGGATCAGAGCCCAAGATGAGTAGACTTGCTCTCCCCTGGGGGATGAGGAGGGTGGGGAAGGAGGTGGCTATGGGTGGAAGCTTTGTCCTGGGTCCTTGGTGAGTGAAGTGTACCCTGGGCCCTGCTGGGCAGTTCTCGCCGCCTGTGAACGCTGATAGCCGGGCTCGGATGCTGTGCATTCTTTAGATCCCCACTAGTGCTGTCAGCCTGCCTTCTCTTTGAGACTTCTGGGCCCCCTTCCCAGCTCTGCTGGAACCCCTAGCCACCCCCACCCACTCCCCCAGTGGGGCTAAGAGCCCAGTAAGTGGATGTGGGTTTGTTCTGTGTGGCCAGGCCAGAGAGGCCTTTTCCTTGGGACCCACCCATAATCCAACGCCCATCCCACCAGCAGCAGCCTCCACATCAGACTGCAACATTCCTTCCCTCCTCAGATGAGGTGCTATGTCCTGACGGGGGCAGCCACAGGCCAGGAGTCAGGAATTGAGTCGGAAGAGGGCCTCTGCTCCAGCCCCAGCTGCCAGGAACCCAGCCAGGGCCCCACCTCCTGTGGTTACTACGTCCTGTGGTGCTTGACTGGAGGCAGCAGAGCACCATGGAAAGGAGCCACGCCTGGGCTCAAATCCCAGCTCCCACATGTCCTCTCTGCATGGCCTTGATCCCTCTGAACCTCAGCTTCCTCCTCTGTAAAATGGGGAGGATAACTGTCCTTTGCTCATACGCTTGTCCCGAGGCTAAAATGAATCAGTGCATGCAGAGCGCCCGGCATAGAACTGCTCTCTACTTGCTATTGAAGTTGCTGCCAATAACCCTCCCTCACATTTGTACATCATTTTCTACCTCTTTGCTCTCACCACAACCCCATCTAGCAGAGGAGAAACCTGAGCATCAGAGAAGACAAGGGGCTTGCCCAGGGTCACACAGCACAGCCTGACTCCAAAATTTAGTTCACATGCTCTTCCTCTTACGGCCACCAGTAGTCACCAGGCAAGGGCTTCTCTACCAGCAACGGTGCTGCGACAGAGATGGTGGCCCTGCATTAGGCCTTGGTGGGGCAGGGGGCCTGAAACGGGGCTCCCACTGGGCCTGATCCACCTTGCCCTCGGCTTGAGGGGTGGATTTGCTGCCAAGCAGGAAAGTCCCTGCCTCAACCCCCCATCTCTCCCTGCAGCCTCGCTCAGCACACACTGCTGTCAGAGCCCCCAGAAGTGTGGGTGACTTGTGCTTAAAAAGCTATTTTCAAGGAAATCCCACAATAAGATGGCAAGAAGGCGTATTTGGTATTTCTGAAGAGAGATGGATAAATCTGGCCAGAATGGGGAAGAGGCAGTTCAACCTATAAAATATTCTAGAAACAGAACAGATTCAAATTGTGCCTCCTTCCCTCTTCTCTTATGGCCAGCCCAGATTCACTGAGAGGTAGTTTCCATGTCCTCCTGCAGGCAGAGACCTCCCCTAGGGCCCACGGTCAGCTGGGCACCTCCCTCTGGAGGCACCCCAAACTTAATCCTCCCCAAACTGGGCTCAGCATCTTCTCCCAAACCCGTGTCTACCTACCCTCCCACCTAACCCAGGTCTCTGAGCCTCCTTACTCTAGAACCCATCAGTTACGTTCTTCCAATGCTTCATTCTAAACATCTCCTATCTTAATCCCTTGGTCTCCACTTCCCGGCCACAGCCCGAGCTCAGGTTGCATTAACTGCCACCTGGACAATACAGGAGCCTCCTCTTTGCTGGCTCAACCTTCCAAAAGCTCCTCTTTGATGATCTGTTATTCTCTTGCTCCACAAACCTCCATGAGTTCTCAACTGGGGGATGTGCCTCAGAATTCCCTGGGGTGGAATGACTTGGAAAATGCAGATGCCCTGAACTTACTCCACACCCCTTGACTCAGACTCTCTCAGGTTCCCCAGGTATTTGGATGCCCACAAAAGACTGAGAATCCTGGAGCCCCAGGAATCTCCAAACTGCCCAAGTTCCCTGTCTTGCATTTCTGAGCAGCCCCTGACTCTTTTGAGCCTCAGTGTTCAAGTTTGTCAAGTGGGGAGGGACCACTGAAATCTCAGAGTGTTGTGTAAGATCCTGAATGTAAATCCTGGGCAGGGGGCTTGGCACCCAGGATGCTCTTCACGTGCCCCAGCCAACAGGAGAGATGGGGCAAGACCTTCCCTGCAGAGAGACCCTGTGGGGCCGGCCTTGGCTCCATACTCTTTGCGTGCAGAAGGAGGACTCCATCACTGTGCAGCCTTTGTCTGCTCCGGAGCCTATTTCCAATTACACCCACAGGTGGAAGTCCCTGAGCGGAGGAGCAGCAACACCTAAGCCTCCGGGACTGGCCTGGCCTGGAACATCTGATCCAGCCTGGGACACCACCACCTGCTTGCACCAGCCCCTCATGCTCCCCTGGCCCAGCTTCCACAGGCTTTGGCCTCCCCTCTGTCCTCGGGCCTCTGATCAGCGGCAGGGCTGACCAAAGACCCTCTTCCCAGCCTTGGATGCATGGAGGAAGTGAGGTGCCAGCAGCCTTTTCACAGATGGGGAAACTGAGGTAGAGATGGGGAATTCTGTGCCACATTCCAAGGATATGCAGCAAAAAGTAGGTTCCCAGAGGTCTCTGGTGCTGTGCCTGGGTGTCATGTGGTTACCTATCTGTGCATCCTAACCTCCACACTGGGCAGCCTCTCAGAAATGCCAGTGACGCTGTGAGCTCCTCCCACTCCCAAGCTGGGCAAAGCACTTCCTTAGATGGAAACCCCAAGTCCTGTTTAGGAGAGACTTTGTTATAAACACAAAATGAAAACACCCGCGCGAGGAGCTGGTGGAGACCACAGAGTTCCGTGGTGAGTACTGGGGTTGAGCCGCCCCGGTACCCCTGAAAGTACTGGGCAGAAGGGGAGGCTGGACCTCCCAGGAGCAGGAAGTCTCAGGAGGGGCCAACTTAACCCTTTAGGGCCCTAGATAGACTTCAAATCCCAGAGCAGCCCTCCAAAGGGCTCTCCCCTCACCCTCAGAAAACAGGGCAGGCTTGAAGAGGAAGGATTGTTGGGGGAGGGAGGGTGATAATGAAAACAGCTCTCTCTGCAGAGCCAGCAGGAGTCCGGCTGTGCTGAGGAATGCGGAGTAAATTCACCCATCACTTGATTTTTATTTTTCCCAGCTGGCTGAGTGGCATGGGGTGGGAGGTGTCTGGGGGAGGGCTGTGCTGAGTCCCCCAGCTGCTTCATCCTCCAAACTCTAGGATGTGCCTCCTCACCCCACCAGCCCCAGCTTGCCCTGGGACAACTAAACATACACACACCCCCAACCTAGCAAGTGTTTGGCTGACTCACTACATAAACAGGGTGTTGGGTTTTCTTTGTCTTTGCTTTGCTCTGAATGTGAGTCCTCCCCCACAAGTTCTACAGCCCTCTGCATTGCTCAGAGGATGCCCAAGACCAAATATTCCTCCCAGCCAGAGAGATGAGAGGTGGCAAAGTGTTGATCAGGTTACCTGGGGGTTTTTGCTCACTTGTTCCCCTACCTGAGCCAGGTCAGGGACTCCTAGAAGGCCCTATATGGAAGGGAAGTTGGGGAGACAATGTTTTCCAGGTGGGGGAACTGAGGTCCAGAAACAGGCAGTGACTTGCCCAAGGTCACACAGCCAAAGAAGAACAAAGGGCCAGAACCTAGGTTTTTTGATTCACAAGCCAGCTGTCTTTCTATACACCCCAATTTCCCCATCTGTAAAATGGGAATTATACTCATTCCCTCCTTGTCTTTGGAGCACATGGTCAGGACTGCAGCTCACTTGTTTGCACACCCTGAGCTGAATCTTCAGGCTGAGGGTCGCCAGTGCCCACTGCTCATATACTTACCACGTGGCTAGTGGCCTCTGCCCTTTACTTGCCTGTGCACAGGGCAGCCTCACCTCCTACCCAGGAAAGAGGCTGGAGAAACATCAAGAGAAGTCACTTTTACTCTCATGCTCTGCAAGGGTCCTACCGCCCTCCTGCCTCTCATTTTTCCCGAGTCCTGACCCAGTCTTCATGGGGTCATCTCTAGAACATCCCCAAGGGGTCCCTCCTCTGCCTGACCCTAAGTGCTTCTCCTCTCTACATTCTGGATCTCACCCCCTTTGGGGGTCTTTGTGACAAGATTTCAAAATCACAGTATCATTTATTGGGCACCCACTAGGTGCCAGAGTGGTCCTAAGCATTAGCCAGATCTGATCTCACTCATCTAGAGATAACTGCAGGGAACGGGAACTATGTTATTATTCCCATATTTACAGATGAGGAAATTGGAGGCTCAGAGAGGTAATGGCCCAAGATCATCTAGGTGAGAGGTGGATGTGGGATTTGAACCCAGATCTGCCTGACACCAGAGCAGATCCTTTTAGCCACAACTGAGAACAGCTCAATCACTTCTGGAGACACAGTGTCCTCTAGACTCTAGAGGGTGCGTCAGATCTCTGGCAGGAACACCATAAGTCAGGAGAGTGGCCAGCCCAGCTGGGTTCACTGGGGAGGGACTCTGGGTCCCCATTATGGGCTGAAAGCCTTGGCCCAGGCTCTGCTGCAAACCTAGGAGTCGTTAGAAAGCAGTTACCTGGGGTCTGCCCCCACGTGGGTCAGCCTCCCATGGAAACTTTGAGCCAGATCTCCAGGCTGCCCCTGCCCAGCGCTCCTAGGGAATCCCCTCCCCAGACGGGGGACTGCATCTCCCTGTCTGCGCCCCCTTCAAGCTCCCAGCGCCCTGGCCCGGGGTTTCAGCACTGATCTCCTCCCCGCACCGGACTGTGTCCAGTGCCCCTTCCTAAGGCTTCGGCTCCCAAGCACCCTTGCCATCTCCAGCGCTTCTTCCTCCACGCGCTCCTCTCCCGGGGTCCCTGCCCCTGCGGCCTCCCTGTTAGGTCCGAGGTCGGGTCTCGCCTCTCCTGGTCCTCTGTTCCCGGCCGAGCCACCGTGCTTGGCCCGCACCCCCCGCACAGCGCCCCCTCGCGCCAGGCTCTGCGCCGAGCTGCCCCTGGGTCGGAGGGCCGGGCGTACCTTACTGTCGGCGCGCACCGGGCCGGCGCGCAGCAGCAGCAGCAGCAGCAGCAGCGGCAGCGGCCGGGGCGGGAGGGCGGCTGCGACCATGGCGGGACGGGCAAGGCGGGCAAGGACGGCGGGCACGGACAGCAGGCGCGGACGCCAGGGAGCGCGGGTCGCACTGAGAGCTGGGCGCCGCCGCCAGCCCTACACGCGCGGCGCGCCCCCAGTCCGCCCGCTGCTCCCCGCCCCGCGCCCCCTCCCGCGCCGCTGGGGGCGGAGCTAGGATGGAGGGGGGCACCCCACTCCGCGGGCCCGCTCTCAGCCGGGCCTCTTCGCCACTGGGCGGCTCTCTAAAGGGCATCCCTGCAAGGACACAAAAAAGGGTCTTGTTCGGAGCCCGCAGAAGCAGCGGGGGCAGTGAGAAGAGGGCGGGCTCCCCACACCGAGTGAGGTCCTGTTCTTTGAGATACGGGACCTTGGACATGTTTCTTCACCTCTTTTGAGTTTTAGTTTCCTCGTCTGTTAAATGGGGAAAATAGTGCTTTCCTTTTGGAGTTGGTTGTAAAGTTCAGATGAGTAATGTTTCTAGGGCAGGCGAGCCTTTGAGCTCTCCAAACACCCCGACCTTTGAGCTCTACCCTTCTCAAGGCTCAGATCCTTCTCTCCTGCATGTTCCATTTCTTCCTCCCTCCGAGATTCCTCCTGTCAACTCCCAACTAAACTCCAGGAGCTCCAACCTTTTAAACACCCTCGCCATTCGCCTGAGGGAGCGCCTCGTTTCTCCGCTGCCTAGGCAACAAAACTTTCCCGAGGAGCCATCTGTGGTCGCCACTCCTCAAATTCCCTGCCCATCCCTTCGCTCCAGGGGTCTTCGGTCTCTCTATAGATGCCTTATTTGGGTCTCTGGGACCTCCTGTAACCGAACCCAAGGCGGCACCTCTCTACCCTCTCAGAATCGACAGCTCTTGATCACGCCCTTTTCTCCAACTCCCTTCTCTCGAATTTTCCCGCGGATCTCACCCGGACTCCCTCCTCAGTCACTTTTGCAGGTCCTTCTGCCTCTGTGCACGCCCTTGTGTGTGTGTGGGGGGGGGGGGGGGCAGGGATTGGACCCCCCATTTCTTTCCTCTTCACACTATCTCTGTAGATTACCCTTCCCGTGAGCCCAAGAAGGCTCCTCCTGTGTGTTTGCCTGGCTTTGTAAACTTTAACTGCTCAAAAAGGAACACTTACTTGTGCCCTCAAGTGTTGCTACCTTCCACTCCTACCTCAGCCCTACTCTCCAGCACTTCCCCTTCCTGCACTCCCCCTTCCTGCACTCCCCCATCCTCTTCATTTTCCTCATAGAACTTATCACTGTTGGTATGTGTTTCTTTGTATATGTTCATGCCTTCCCTTGTGGAAGAGGAATAAGGCCCTCCAGTCCACATGCTGTGTCCACGAGGGCAGCCAGCTCAGTGGTCTCAAAGTGTGGTCCCTGGAGCAGCAGCCTCAGCAGCATCTGGGAACTTGTTAGAAATGCAAATATCAGGCCTCAACCCAGACCTAAGGAAGCAGAAACTCTTCTAGGGGTGGGGCCCGACAATCAGTGTCCCCCTCCCCCACCCCCCCATTGAACCCGGCCCCCCTGCAGTGGAAGCTCGGATTCTTAACCACTGGATTGCCATGGAAGTCTCAACAATCTGTATGTTTTAACCAGCCCTCTAGAGGATTTAAAATTTGAGAACCACTGGCTCAGCACAAGGTCAGGTGCTCCATAACTCACGGCTGAATTAAAGAATCATGTGCAGTAGGTGTTCAGTACAAATTAGCTTCTTTCATAACTAGAGATCCCTGGGGAGGGCTAGATTAGTGTATAAAATAAATATGGTGTGTGTTCTTATGTGCATAAACAATCTGGGAATGAACACAATTAATGGATAAGGAGGGGAGCCAGCTGTTGGGAATCCAGTAAGGAGAAAGGCTTACTTTTCATTGAATACATTTTTGCAACCTGGGAATTTTGCAATGTGTGTCCTATCTATTTAAATAATAGAAAAAATGTACTTAAAACAAACAGAACCTGGTGGGGGTTCCCTTCGCAGCCCTTTCTCCCCATGCAGCCTGGCTCAGACTCTGGCTGGGTCCTGGAGAGCCAGGCTGCTGTCATCGGAGAACTCTGCCCCCCCCTGCTGGCTGTTCTCTCACATGGTCCCATGGTTTCCTCTGGCTTCCTCCTTTTCACCCTTGTCTCCTGCCCTCAGTCCCTGAGTAGGAAAGTCAGAGTGAATTTTCTGTTTCAACACGGCCTCGGGACCTTTGCACAGGCTGTTCCTTCCGCCAAAACTCTACCTCCAGTGTGACTCATTCTTTCTCATCTTTCCATCTTCAATGCTCATTATACCCCGATCACCACCCCTGACAAAAATGAGCCCTGTTACACACTCCCATAGCACCAGGAACGTCTAAGCGTGTTCTCAGCTGCAGCACTTACATGTAATTGTGGGTATGTGATTATTTTGTTTGGTTAGTGTCTATCCCTACCACCACAGGTCAAGGCCCTCATGTTGGAGCCCACACCTGCCGTATTCTTAGCTGTAGCTCTGACTGGTTGTTTTCTGCCTCTGGCCTCAGCACTCCCCCACAGGTCCTTCCTTATCCTTAGATACTTTCCTTCCTAGTTCTTCTGTCATTTGTTCCGCTGGTTGGAGGGAGTCTTTTTCATCTGTCTTTCTGAGGCTGTTCCCTCATTTGTAATTTGGGGAGAAAAGTATTGACCTCTCAGGATTGTTGTGGGGACAATGTAGGGGAAAGGATCCATGGCAGGTGCCTACCTCACAGGACCCTATCTGCTTAGAACTGTAGCTCAGTACACAGTCATTTCCCTCACCTTTCTCAGTTTCGTGGTAGTTACTCTTCCCAAGAAACATTTTCGGAAGAGAAGTAACTGGGAAGTAACACTCTTTAAATAAGAGGTCCCATATATTAAGCCAGACTTTATATTAACTGCTTTCCATGCATCATCTTATTTGATTCTCAAAACAATTCTGTGAGGTAGTAACTATCACTATTATTAGAAACCAGGACTTTGAGGCTCAGAGGTAACCAAAGTCACAGTTATTAAGTAGAAAAATCAGATATGCTTTATTTGTTCTTTCATCCTCTCAGCAATTATTTAGTGTCTACTGTGTTCAGGTTCTGTGCTCAGCAGCTGGGGTTATAATGATGAGAGTGAGAGAAAAGAGATTTGACTAGTCACGGAGAGAGGCTTTTGGGAGGAAGTGACAACAGAGCTGGAGTCTGAAGGATGAGGAAGAGCTACTTCCAAGTGCTAAGCGTTTGGCTCAACTTTTCTGTCCATCTTTGAGAGTTAACTTAGAATCTTTGTCCACCACTGAAACCCCAGGCCTTCTGGAGGTTTCTGCAGTGCCACTTAGCCCCTGATTGGATCTCCAGGGAAGGGGAACTCACTATCTTCAGAGGTTTGTGATAAAGGGAAGTTTTGGCTCAAGGAAGGCCACCTGGTCCTAACTCATTGTATTTATTTATTTATTTATTTTTGGCCACACCCTAGTGCATATGCGATCTTAGTTCCCTAACCAGGTATTGAACCCTTGCCCCCTTCATTGGGAGCACGGAGTCTTAACCACTAGACCACGAGGGAAGTCCCCCTAACTCATTTGAGAACTCAGAGCTGAGGGAATGGCCCAGAAGACCCATCTCCTCTTTCCCCCTCCCCCACCCCCTACTCTAAAGGCTCCTTTCCCCCTCCGGGGCTGCGGAATGGTAGTGGGGAAGCAATCACAGAGAGATCATTTCTCACAGTCCACAGAGAGCTCAACAGAGCAGTAAGGGAACAGAGAGGGGCTCTAGATGTGCCCTGGTGGGAGATATTAATATCCCGCGAGGGGAGATTTGAACAGGATCTGGAAAGATGAATAGGAGTTGGGAGTGGGTTGGGTGAAGCCAGTAGAGTGAAGGAGCCAAGCATTCAGGTTCTGGTGTCTGACCGACCAGGTTTGGAATCCCCATTATTGATGGGTGATTTCATCAGTGTAAGATAGGGGCAATGTTGGAGCTACCTCATAGAGCAGATGTGAGGTTTACAGAACACTGCGTTAACACAAATCTCTCAGAACAGTAGCCGGCACAGATTAAGGATGCAGTACAGATTAGCCAGTGTTGGTAAGGAACAGCCACCCAACCCGTAAACGCAGGGAAACATCGCAAAATATCCTGCCTAGCAGGTGAGGGAAGGGGTGTGATGAGAAGTGTGGGCAGGGGACAGACCAGGCGGGGGTGCGAATGCCAGGACGAGGACTTGAAAATTAAGCAAGCAATGACACAGACGAGCCAACAGATTGGTGGGGCGGGGTGGGGGTCAGGGTGGGGAACAGCCAGCCAGCGAGGAAGCTGCGGCACAACCCGGCGGAGTAGAGTCGGGCAAGGAACCAGTGTTCTTGTTCTTCGAACAGGCCAGGTAGAGCTTATTTAGACCCTGGGAGGCAGCTGCGATGAACCCTTTTCTGAGAGGGTCGCTGAAAGCGGACGCCCCCGGCAGGCCCAGACGCTGGTGGCCGCGCGCCACCTGGTGGCCGCAGGAGGTGGGCTCAGCAGCGGAAACTGCAAAACCCGGGATTCTGCTCTGGGAAACTGAGGCAAGGAGCGGGGTTGGGGGAGACTGGGCTCTTCCAACTGCACCCCGTCCCTATTTCAACCCTATTTTACAGATAGGAAAGCTGAGGAGAAGAGAAGGCGAACAAGACCGGGTAAGGACCCTCCCAAACGGAGGGCTTCAAGTCCTCAGGAGTCAAGAGTCTGAGTTTCTTTAATGGCATCAATGGCCTGAAGCTTAGTTTGCCATTCTGTTCTTTGGGCAGGGGGAAAATGAAAGAGGAGGAAGAGAAACTTTAGTCTTTCCCGCCCACCCGGAGGTAAAAGGCTTTAAAGAGTACCCCGGAAAGCAGAGTTTTATAGATTCTATTTGCATACGAACGCAGTCACCTCGAGTTAAACTCCGGTCCTTTAATCTCAGGTCCAATTTGTCCCGAAGCCGCGGAGGAAGGCCCTCGTGAATACCCTCCAAACTCCGCCCCCTCTGAGCCCCGCCTACGGGGCTGGGCTTCGTTGCACGTGCTCACCCAGCCCCTTCGCGAGCCGCCTCCTGGGAAAGACTCATTCTCGGGGCGGGGGGATACGAGGCGCCGTAGGGAAGGTTAAACATGGATAGTTCACAGTGAAGAGACGGCCCTGAAGTAATCTTTATCCAACCTTTACCAGAAGTTTCCGTCAGCGTTCGTGATGTTGACAGGCTTTGGCCTTCCCTTCTCAAGGCGCTTTTCCCTCCTCCCACCCCTTCAGTTGGTGGGGTCCCGCGTGGCCGGCCTCGGCCGGCGGACTCCAATTCCCAGCGTGCCCCGCAGGGCAGTGCGTGGCAGCGGCGCGTGACGTCGGGGGTGGGAGCTGGCCAGTGCTGAGGGGGCGCGGCGCGGAGGGGCGCGGAGCCGGGCCGCTCGGGGCCGAGAGAGCGCCGCGGCCGGGAGCCCGCCGGCCCCTGACAGCCCCCTCCCCCCGGCGGACGACGACGACGACGAGGGCGCCGGTCATGGCGGAGCAGCGAACTGAGCGCGGGCCCTGAGTACCACCGCATGGAGCGGGACGAACGGCCGCCTAGCGGAGGGGGAGGCGGCGGGAGCTCGGCGGGGTTCCTGGAGCCGCCCGCCGCGCTCCCTCCGCCGCCGCGCAACGGTGGGTGAGGGGCGTGCAGTCTCGGCCCGGCGAGAACCGGCCCCCTACCCCGGGGATCCCCCTCCCCTCAGCCGACTCTCACTCTCCGAAGCCGCGGCGGCCCCGGGTCCCTTCAGCGCGCACCTCCACCCCGGTCCCCCTTGGCGCGGACCCTTCCTCTCCTCCCCCTCCTTCCCAGTTCCCCTCCGCGCGGATCCTCCCCCTGCCTGATTCCCTCCACCCCGACCTTCGTTTCCCCCTCCTCTCTGTCCCCTCAGCACAGGCCTCCCCTCCCCCCGTCCCTCTGCGCGAATCCTACCCCCTCCCCCAGGTCCCTCCTGCGCCGGCCCCTCTCGCTCTCCCCGGCCCCCTCACCTCGAGTCCAGTCAGTGGGAAAGCCCTCTTCCCCTCGGGTCCCCTCTGCTCCGAGCCTCCCCTCCCCTCCCCCCCACCGGGGGACCCCTCTGTGGGGGTCTCTCCCCCACGCGGGTCCCTTCGGCGCCGAGCCCCTTCCTCTCCGCCGACCCCCCAGCGCTTCCCCACGCGGGTCCCTCCTCCCTCCGCGCCCTGCCGCCGCCACACCCTCGTCCCCTTGGTTCTCTCTGCCCCCTCACCTTTTTGGAGCCTCTTTTCCTCTCCTCTGCGGTTCCGCGCTTCTCGTGCTGCCCCAGCCTTCACCTCGGCGCCGACCCCCAGTTCCGTAGCTACCCGCTCAGCGGTTCTTCTTCGAACCCCGCACCCCGCTTCTCTGCGCTCCTTGCCCGCGCTCTCCTGCCCGCCTGCCCCCCGGCCCGCTCAGCCCCTTCAGCCCGCGGGCTCAGAGCTCCGGCCCGACCGGGCGCCCGGGACACCTGCCTCTTCCCTCCTTCCACCCGCCGGTCCGGGCCCGCGCCTGCCCAGCCTCTCTTCTCTTCCCTTTCGTGATCCCGGAGCCCGGGCCCGGAGGATTCCTCACCTGGCCCGGCCCTTCCCACCGCTCTCTCCCTGCCTCCATGTCCGGGCCAAGTCCTCAGGTTCCTCGGGGCTGTGGCTGGGCCGGACTCACCCTCTCCCCCCTCCCCGCCGGTTCTCTACCCCCGCGGGGTGTTTTATTTGTATCTGTTTGATATTTCTCCCCCTCAGTGTTTGCCGCGGCATGTTTTTATTGGTAACGTGTAAGGAGCTTTTGTGAGGTCGTAAAAGGTGAACTTTTGAACTTGGAAAGCGCCCTGGAGCAATTAGCGCAGGCGATAGCCCCGGGAGGCCTGCATTACAAAGGGTGCTCGTACCGGCCGGCAAACGCTTCGGCGGCAAACCCCATTTATTTATTTATTTGCCCTGCCTTCCACCTTTCACATCTCCTCATTTCCGAATAAAGGGCAGGCTCTCGGAGATCCGTGCCTCCTCCCCTCTCTGCGCCATAAACGCGCAATTCTCTAAAAGATCTAGGACCGAACAGTGTCTAACAAGTAACAGATTTCAAATTGAATGCAAACACCCGGGACAGTTAGGAGGCACTAAAAATTAATTGCTTCAGCGAGAAGTTTCTCAGTCAGGACAGTGAGCTGGCAGGTGTGAGGAAAGTAACCTGAAAATAGGTCACTTAGGCGCTCAGTTGTTGAATGAATGAGGAGTTACACAAGGGGAGAAATCTTGGGGTGGATCTGCGCCTTCATAAATTTATTAACGCGTCAAACATTTATTGCCAGTTGAGTAGATCTGGTATTTTTACCAGTTAAGGGAAAAATCTGTTTCGAAGAGCGCCTGGTTAATGTTGCTGGCCAAATAGTGATATGTTTTCAGAGCTCTTGTCCTTATTTTGAGATGTCTATGATGTGTGGTATCTAGGTGGCTAGCAGTCTCTTGGGATGTCTTTGGAGACTAATTTCTGAATGTGAACATGTTTGAGATCAATAAAATCCCGTGTCACAAAGGAGGAGGCTGGAATCCAGTTAGGGTAGAAGGAGACAGTATCATAGGAACAAAGGATTTCTTTAGTGCTTTTGAGTTGTAAGCTTTTTAAGAGGTGATTTAGTTTGGTGTTAATGTGTTAAAGTTGTAAATCATGATGGAAAATTTACCATGCTGATTTTTCACCCAAGTTCCAGATTATATTATGGTACATATTAGTGTATGTATTTTAATAATGCCTTTCTATATGTGTATACTTCCTGTACCCACCTGTGCCACACGTAGCTGATGGATCTTACTACAGACAGTACTATCAGTTCTTCTGGAGAATATTGTTGTAAGGGAAGCTTGGGAATTGCATTTGCTATTAATTATTCATTAGTACATTTTAAAGAACTCAGTGGTAATTTTAACTCTTAATCAAATTTCCCTTTCATAGTCTCATTTCCTCACTTGGTCAGGACCATTTAAAAGAATGTTATCAAGCAATCCATTTAGGCTAAGGTGGCTTTAGTATTTTACGTCAGTCCAGTTTAGTGCTACAAATATTTCCTTTTTGTTGAAAACAGAATGGGACTTTTGGCAGTTTGATGGGCTTTAAAGAAAAAGGATGAAACATTAGATTGTTGTAGGAAATTTTGTTTTCCAATGTAAAGATGAGCATTGTGTACTGTTTTACAATTTATGTTCATTATCTCTTATAACTTAACATGCTCACAGCATTACCAAAAAAGAAAAAAGAAAAAAAGGAGAAAATTTATCTGTGGAATGGTGGGACTTTTTTTTGTTTTTTTCTTGTATACTTCCTAATATTTTTCTCCAAAAGTAAATGGAACCGCTTAGGTTCAAAGCAGAGAAAATGAATTCTCCTGGCTTTTTATCCCAGCGACTGATTTATATTTCATATGAACTATTTGCAATAGATAGCTGTCTAGATAGGAGGTCTTTTGCCTTGTGTCATGAAGAAATAAACTGGAGGTGGAATCTTAGAAATGTTTCCCTACCGGAAACGCCATTGATGCTGAATTTACAGTCCTTTAAATGGTTTTTATTATTCTATTGGAACAGAATTGCCAGCCTTTTGATGCACCATCACCCTTCCAAGGAATTCCCTGTGCTGATTGCGCTAGATATTTTCAGTTGCTGCTTTTAGGTTTTGATGACAAACGCGAACTCAGTCATAATTTCAAAGGAAGATGAATGATTTGAGGAAGTACATGCTGAATATTGCATTTGTTCATTTTAAGAGAATAAGGGAGTAGACTTTTAAATATTTCAGGTAAGGGACGATTATAAGCCATTACAAGTAATTAAAAGCATGTTTTATATAATTACATTTTAGAGAAAGTGGAGAGTTCACTAAATAGCATATACCCTTTTTCTGCTAAGACCATGCCATCTGAATGTTTATCTCTGAGAATAAATTTGTAGATATTTTCTGTGATAATCTAACTTTTCAGTTCTGTGACTTTAAAGATCAAGTTAGTTCTGAGAGTCCTCAGAATTTTCTACTTCCATTAAAAAAAAAAGCATGCTATAGTACTGTTTTTAGGACAAACAGCAAACAGGTGTTTTTTTTTTAAGTAGGTTCTGTGACCCCCAAAGAACAGTGAAAGGCAACAATGAACAGATTCATTGGTGATTTTGAGCAGCTGAGGTGTGAGATGACCACATTTCCAATGTCATATTTACCACCCACGATATTCTTAGCATTTCTGTTTCATGTAATCAAAATATGGACGTGACATGTTCCTAATCCATAAATCATTCTGAATTCTATAGCAAAAAGGTGTGTGTGTGTACTGCATGAATTAGCACGTGAAAGGGAGCTAGAGGGGGAGGAGGGAGATGAGCTAACGAAAAAACTGCTGGTAAATTTCCTAAAATATGCCCAAATCACGTATTCCATATTTTATTCATAATTTCTTGGTTTCTCATCCCCCCCCCCTTTTCCTGGGGTGGCGGAGCAAAGGTAGAAAATAAGCTTTAGGTTTAAATATCTAGGTTTAGGTTAGTTGAGGATGGAGGGTAGAAATGCCAACTGAAAGTAAGATACTGGTAAAGGAAGTTTCTCATACCACTTCTAGTGCCTGTTGTGCAAGCTGGCTTTAAATTGCTAATGCTGCTTGCATGTTCTGTGGCCTGGGGCTGTATTTGTGAGTTTCATCCTGTATTAAGACACCATTACTTTGTTTTTTATAATTAGGTAGGTATTTATTGGTTTATGTTGAATAAATTGGCCCATTAATGAATTGTGTTCAGATGGTATCTTCTGGCTTCAGAATTTCAAAAAGCAGGATAGCTCCTTCCACATTAGGAGACTATTTTCAGCAAGCTCATGTAGAGCTTTGGGGCCTTGTCATAATTTTTGGTTCTTATTTACTTTTGTGTTGTAGCCAAGTTAAATGACATTTTCCATTTAAGTATTTTTTCCCTTTATGTAATTAGGTTGAAAGTTAAATTTGGGAAGATGCCATTTACGAGTAAATTTACGTTGTTGGTCAAATCTGCAATAAAAATGTCTTATTTTGTGCGAACCAGTCATCTTATATGTGAAAAAGGTTCACAATCAGAGAAATCAAAAATTCTGAATCAACAGATAAATCTTGCATTTCAGCAAAGAATAAAAGTTTCCTTGAAACAATTATAAACAGAAGGTAGCTATTGAATATGTCCACACAGGTAGTGATCTAATATACCCAGCTGTTTGTAATACTTTGAAAGTATTTCTGAGATCTACAAGTTGTGAAAGAAAATGTTTTCTTTCAAACTTTTGTATTCTTAAGGTCAGCTTTTTCCTGGTTCAGGTAATTTCTTAAGAGTTTACGGATGCCTTTGATTGATAACTAGGGTTCAGAAATACCAGCATTATTTAAAGCCAGTAAGAAGTACTGAGCAGGTAATCCTTTTTCGGGTATTGAGTCCCTGTTAGAGCCGAAGTTTCAGATTCGTCTGAGCTTAATCTTGTATTAAACAAAAAACAAACTCTGGAGTAACTTTGATATACAGTATTCCTAAAATCAGGCCCGGTCTTCTATTTATTGCTTGTTTTCCGACATGGCTTGTCTTTATGAAAAAGATAAGGCTGTTAGACTTTAGATAATGGAAAATTAGAAGAAAACCATGGTGAGATGTCTAACCTGCTTTTTCAGTGTGGTTTAGAAATAACAATAAAGAGAAAACCTTATTTGAAAGATTAAAACATTTCCTACTTTATTTCATTCTTCCCTTACTACCTGCAGTTAAACAGTAGCTTGCGGAGAACAGCTTCTCAAGAAAACAGATTTTTTTGCAGTTTACGATTATTTAAATAAGACTTTACTATGTAACCCGGTAATTCTAATTAACACTGATTTAGTTGGGGAACGAACCAGGATTTCCTCAGCTGGCTGCTGGGGACTTGAATTGCTTTTTTCCTCACCCCCAGCTGCACCAAATCTTTTGATCCCTAAGCTACAGTGATTGTCATTTGAGAAAGCAAACTGAGAGAAAATAAGTTGCGAAAATAGTTTACTTTGAGGCTTCATTTGCATCTTGGAAGTTTTGTTCTTAGGAAAAAAAATTATAGGGATAATTGAATCTTTAAAATTTATTTTGAAGGGCACAAACTCTCATGTCTAAATAGAGAATTCCTGGATTTCCTTAAAAATACATTTTTTGCTTTAAAAATTGGGGGGATGTTTTAGTGTTGACAGTCACTATTTCAAAAGAGAATTTATCCTAATTATAAGTTCACAGGAGGTGTTCAAGTGTTTTGAATTTCTTTAAGAGTGTGTGTTTGGGGAAAACAAAAGTTAGCCTTTATGCAATGGAAAAGTTTTCATTCAAAGTAGTTGTGGTTTCTCCATCAGCGTTATATTAGTAAGTTCAAATAGAGAATCACAAATTCTTATGTTGTATACTTAATAAACTCTACAATTTGTTATATTGAGTTAATTTTAAAAAGTATCTTCAAATGATAAAGTCTGTATCTTAATTACAAACTGTACATACACCCTTCAGTTTGTTTACACGGGAGAAGCTATTCAAGCATAAACCACAGATGGCAGTAGCAGCATATTTTTCTATTTTTTGGATGGACTCTGGCCTTTAAATTGGTGTCAGTTCTGCTGGCACTGTTGATGGTCAGCTGCCAAGTGTAATGTTTCCAAAAGCAATTCCCTAGGCAGCAACATATAACGTATTCTGGAAACAAATACCATACCGGCATTTGATTTGAAGATATACTCTGTGGGTGGTTTGAAGCAGATTAGTGATTTTGCTCTCATCATCAGAGTGAGAAATCATAAAGAGAAATTGGTAATAATGATAGAGGAAATTGTTTGAGTAATAAGGTATAGCACATTGAAATTGCACTGGTGGTGTTAGCAAAGTATGTATCAAACATAGATATTTGCTGGAACAACTATTTGCATTGGGGACAATTTGTAATTCTTTAGGAAATATACTCAAGAATTATAATTTTGAGAGAGAGAAATACACAACTAAATTCCTTGTGTGGAAGAGGTAGATGGCCTCAACTTTTTATTTCCAACTCCTCCTTATATTTCATAGTATCAGGGAATTTTGTGTCTGTATATAAAAGCATTTCAGAAGTCTGTGAGTGCTTGCTCTTCTGATGCATCATTGTAGTGTCAAAATTTCTGTGTTCTTAATTTTCCCCTCTAAAAATATTGATTGAAAAAGGACATAATTAAACAGATTTTTAAATTTCCTATAATACTTATTTTGAGTCCAGAGTTGTAATTTCATAGTTTAAGCTCAGGAAACATTTCGGTAGCAAATCTGTGCCAAAATGAAGGACGTGCTGATTCAGTGATGGGGGGGACTACCTTAACCTGTATTAGTTTTCATTTAAAAAATTAATTCATGCACTCATTTCAGTCTGGAAGCTATACTGCCTTGGAGGGACTGAAAATTCAGTGTTGATTTTTTTGTTGTTGTTAATTTCTTATGCTCTACTACATCATATAGAGTGTTCTTTTTATCACAGTTAACTCCAATTTATGCAATTTAGTTTTTCTCTCACAAAAGAAAAGAGGACACGTGAACCCTCATACACTTTTTATGTTGCTTCCTCATCTCTTGCCTTTTAAAATTCATGAATGATTAATGAAATAGTAAGCAGTTGGATTGGATTTTTTAAATCATTTGTTGATCATTTGTTACTAGATTGTTTCAGACTTAATCTCTTCCTACTTATTGAGTCCTTGGATTTGTTAATTTACTGTATTGTGTAAACCAGTGGTTTTCAAAGTGTGGTCCACATCCACACTCTGGCGGGGGAGGTCCCTGAAATCCTTTCAGGAGGTTCTTGAGGTCAAAACTATTCTATAATAACGCTTGCATTATTTGCCTTTTTTTTTTTTTTCTGCATTGACATCTGCATTGATACTGCAAAAACAATGGTGGGTAAAAATTGTTGGCACCTTAGCAGAAATCAAGGCACAAAACTGTACTAGTAGTCATTGTATTCTTCAACTCCATGCACTTGTATTTTTTTTTTAAAAAAAGCTATTTTCACTTAAGAATGTCCTGGATAAAGCATTAAAAATGATTAATTTTATTAAATCTCTACCCTTGAGTACACGTGTTTTTGTTATTTTATGTGAGGAAGTAGCAACTACACACAAAGCATTTCTGTTGCATACCAAAATCGATTAGTTGTTTTAAGGATAAGAGCTTGTGCAATTATGTTGTGAGCTGAACTAGATGCTTTTTTCATGGAACGCAATTTTTACTTGAAAATCGACAAACCATATTTCAGACTTGTGTATGTGGCAGGCCATGTTTTGGAAAGTGAGCAGTGGGTCTGTTAGGCCAGGGAAAACTGGCAGTGGTTGTTGACGGTGAATAAAATTTGAGCTTTAAGGTGACGACTAGAAATTTGGAAATCTTGTACCTGCTGCTTTGAGCTTGACACCTTCCCAATACTTAAAGTCTTTTCTGATGAGCCCAGTGGTGATATTGATAAATGTGATTTTTTTGATATTATATAATGAAATGTGTCAACATTTTGAAGATTTTGAAGATTTCACATTTTCCAGATTATCCAGTGTATGATGTTACAGAGTTCGGAATGGGGAAGAGATGTGTTCAAAATGCCACATAGACTAATGGATTTTAATGTGGCAGAGTACACAGAGTTCATTGATATGGTTTTAGATTTCACATTGAACTAACATTTAGGAAACCACCGCTTACTGAGTTTTGGTGTGTTATCAAAGGAAAATACCCACAATTATTTTAATTAGGAAATAGTTCTTCCTTTTCCAGTTATAAATCTATGTGAGGCCAGATTTTCTGCATATGCTTCAACCAAAACAAGTATATAGGAGAATCTAGCTGCAAGAATTGAACTAGATATTGAAGAGATTAGCAAAAATATAAAACAGTGCCACTCTTCTCATCAATTTTGTTGTTTTGTTGGAAATTATAGTTATTTTTCATAAAAATAGGTTATATTAACATGTAAGTGGTTTGTTACTTTTAAATGAGTTAATAGATGTTTTAAAAAATTTCATACTGTGGTAAATATCAATTGCTATAACTCACTTAAGCATTAGCTCTTTGGGTCCTCAGTAATTTTTAAGTGTGTAAAATGGGTCCTGAGACCACTCAGACCAAAGCAATGGGAGAATCTCTTTTCTAAACAGACCAACTTAATGTGTAAGAAAATGGTGATTTTACCAGATACTGTTATCAGAACTTAGTTACTTTGGGTTTTTCTTTTCTTTCTTTCTTTAAAAAAAAAAAAATCTCTGTAAAGGGGCAGTGGAGGAAAAAAAATGAAAATAAGTTCATATTTTAAGTTTTCCTTGCTTGAGATTAAATGGAGTGTGTCATAGTTCACCTCACTGAATTATCTGATAAGGCTTTTGTTACCTGCTATATGAAACCTGTTGCTTAACTGTTAATTATTTGTGTTAGAAATTTTCCAATAGAACCTGTTTCCTCACCAAGGGTGGATTTATAATTGTGAAAATAAATCTGACAACACAAAAATATTACTTATTAAGAGTTGTGCTATAAAAATAATTAAATATTTATGAGATAAAAACCTATCTTGCTTTTTAAAACTTCCATCAAGAATAGTTTGCTTCCTATGATAAACCATAATGGAAAAGAACTAAAAAAAGAATGTGTACGTGTATGTATAGCTGCATCACTTAGCTGTACAGAAGAAATTAACAGAACATTGTAAATCAACTATACTTAAAAAAATAAAAACACAAAATTATGAACATAAAAGAATAGTTTGCTTGTTTGCTTTCAGTAGACATGTTTGGCTTTCACTTGAGCCTTCTAAAGTTGTGATTTTGGCAGTGTAAGTTTGTAGATTGGTTTTCCTTTAACCTGGTTTTCTCTGAGGGATGTGCTAATAAAGTCTGTATCAGAGAAGTATCCCCTCTTCTGGTGTAAGAATACCCTTTCTTAGTGTGAGTAACATTTTAGTGTAAGTCAGTTACTGTGTTGTTAGAGTTAGGGATTTACTCCGTAGGGTAGTTGCTAGGTAGAACTCCTTCTGTAGTGAGCTTGCTGGCAGAAGAAATGTCACAGAACAATGTGAATAACAAGGAGTTACTGGATCAGAACTTAAGATGAAGCTTGGTGGGTAATGAAAGATCAGTGAGATATTTGGGCTACCTTTCTGAGAGCTCTGTAGTTATCCTGATGTTCTTGGAGTTTCACAGCATGTACCTTTTAAAGTGTTTTTGTGTTCCTTTGTGTGTGGGGGGGCGTGCAGCTTAGTAATGAGAAGATACAAGCCTTTCCTATTTCATTTTAATGTTTAATGCTTGGATATTTTTCAAGTTTCAGATGAGTTAAATCGTGTCAATTACTGAGCTTAGTAACTGAGGTGGTTGTGTTTTTTTTTTTTTATTCCATATTTTTGCTATACTCTCAAAATCTAACCTATTAGGAGGCTTCTCTCTAGCCTTACAATCATTCCTCCAAAATGCCTTTTTAGCAGAATAATAAACCACCTGGGGGAAACCCCCTACTGATATCTATTTAGAGGGCTTTGTTTTTTGGAAGTGGCAGTAGTAGTCTCAGCAAGGGAGGAAGGATTTTGGTAAGATAATGTGAGAGCGAAAGAGCAGGGACTCTGGAGTGTGGCAGAACAAAGATCACAGCTATGCGACTTTGTCACTTGACTTCTCTGAACTTTAGTGTTCTCATTGAATAATAATAGCAGCTAACATTTATATAGTTATATAATATTCTAAGCATCTTAATATATTAACTTTATTCTCATAACCCTATGAGATAGTTCTGTTATCTCCATTTTACAGATGTGAAAATTGAAGCCTACAGAGGTTAAGCCCTAGATTTTGCAGTTAGTAACACCAGTAATCATTTGTTTCCTAGGTTTAATCTCTCCTTCCACTCTCTTTCTTCCCACATACCATAATGTTTCTGAAATTGAGGGTAGGGTTATTAGGACTTGTGACAAAGTCTGTAGAGTGCCAAGCATAGTGTCTGCCTCAAAGCAGACACTTGTGAATCCAGGCCATTTACAGTTGTTGAGGAGGCCCACAACGCAACTCCCTATAGACTAGAGAGTAACAAAGATCCACCCTGAGAGTTGCAAGTGACTTTTTTCTCTCTCATGTTGGCTTTAATAAGCCAGCCAGAAAACAGTTGACCAGAAAACAATTTTGCAGAATCATAGACAATCCTTGGGTGCTAAGGAAAGAAACGATTTTGAACTATTCAAGGCAGGAATACCACATCTTGTATCTGTAGTCTCAGCACTAAAAACATAAGGAATTGGTGTTTCATGAGTGTTGAATGAATGCGTGGATGGATGGATGGATGGATGAATGAAAGAATGGTCAGGTCAGGAATCTTGAGTCTTTTGCTTGTATCAGAGTCCTTTGAGTCTGAGTTCTTTGCTGGTAGTCAGAAAAAGTCTACAAAACATAAGGGAAGGGAATGTGCTTTTCAGTCACTAGAGGAAGTTGGGGCCAGTATGTAAGCCAACCTGTGTGTTGAAGCTAAGTCCACGGTTTGACGGGCCCTCCCAGAACCAGGATATAGCTACATTTTTATTTGGAAGCATAGCTCGCCTAATAACTAAAGTGACTAGATACACCAGATTAAGATGAGAGGGTCAATAAACCCCTGGCTGTTTGCTTGACTACATTGGCATTGGGGAATGCAGTTTAGGAAAAGGTGGCCTTTGTCCCCTGTACCTTTTTTATTTCTGCCCACAAAAGCTAGCTATGTGAAAAAGAGGAGGACCAATCCAAGGTTGATGTGACCCTTTGAAAATAGAAATATAAGAACCAGTTGTCCAAAACTTGTAAAATATAGAAAGCGATTTCCTAGCAAGGAGATAGTGAGAACGATGTGGCAGTGGGGGCTAATAGATTGTGGTGGCAATATAGCTTGAGCAGGAAAGGACTTGAGAGAGGAGACCAACCACATTATTTGAGGAGGTATGGGCTCAGGAAATGGTTGATGGGCGTAGTTTTGCCTGGGTTCTGATTCTAGCTATCTTACAAAGGTGTGTCTCTATGGGTCCACCTATAAAATGAAGAAGCTAAATTAGATAATCCCTGAAGGAATTTTCCAGCTTTATGATGAAATGAATTGGGTAAAACAGAAAGTTGCAATTTAGGAAAGCCCTGCCTAAAGCAAATAACTGGTGCTCACATCCCAGATTCATTGGGATGATTTGGATTTCACATACTGTTCATTCATCCCTCAAAGAATAGTTACGTTCCTTAAAGCTTACCATACTTTGTTTCCCTGTTTAAATTTTAGAATACCTGGCTGCTTTAAAGTCTGTAGGATCACATTATCTACATGTAAATTCTATTCTCTGGGTCTACTTTATAGAAATGTTTGCAGTTATGATATTATGATAGTTTGTAATATAAACTCGAAATTCAATGTAGAGTTTTCATTTGTGTTTTTTTCTTTTTAACATGATCACTTTTCTTCCGTTTATACCACTCCCCCCCACCCCCCGCTGCCACTTTTCTTTTGTAAGTACAGTTTCATTCACTGAGTCAAACCCATAGTTAATTTCAGAGTTTTCCCTTATTCCTTGTAAAGGAATTTTTATCTGCAAAACTCATTCAACATTGAGAAGTGTCCTATCCTTTTAAGATTAAACGCCCTGAGTTTGAGAACTTGGATTCATTAAGGAATACTCAAAACTTCCTTAAATGCTGTTAGTGTAAAAAGGGAACCCAGCAGGAAAGGGGCGGCAATGTATGGGGGAAGGGTGGAGGGGGGTTAGCAAGGGAGCCACAGTTGAAATATTCATCAATCATTTTACTGGCACCAGGAAACCAATCAGCCTTTTAGAGGAGAGAACTTAATCAATCACCTAATGTGGGAAATTACAATTGCTTTCCCACACACAAAAAAATATTCCCTTACTTGCTGACAGATTAAATCTGAAAAATAGTTGGTCTGGCTGGAATTCAGAGCTAACTGCTGGTGAGCAGTTACTGAAAGTACTGCTGTGATGGAAAAATGCGTTTAACATTTTGCAGATAAAATGCACTATATGCTGTGAGCCTTTTAAAAATATTTCAAAGTAAGTTTGCTTTTCATACAGTGTGCCCATTAATAGAAGAACAGTTACTGAGCATTTATGAGTAATATGAAGTGTGTGAAATACTATAAATTTATTCTCTGAAGCTAGTTTCAGGAGCATGTATGAGGCTCCTGGCTGAAGAATACCCAGTGTTTCCAGTGCCTTGTTTGGAAAGCAAGTTAGAGCGTTGTCTAAGGGACACTTCCTGGGGAACACAGTTGGAAGTGCTTACATATAAATAAAAGCAGGAGGGATTTAGCTGTATCTTGTATTTAGATTTTAAATGGTGTGATCTCTGAGTTCCGTGCTTAAATTGCCTGTGGCCCTTAGGTTCCTTAGGTGTGAGCTGTTTAGGAATCTAATGATTTTAAAATTAGAAATGTATAATCACTGTAGAAAATAGGGAAACTGAAGGGAAAATTACCTATAATCTTGCTCCAAGCAACTTTTATTAGCATTTTCTAATGTTTTCTTCTAGACTTTCTTCAAATCCTAGTTTTTTGCTTATTGTTGTGATCATACAGTATATACCATTATGTTTTATGCTTTTTGTTGAATTTTAAGCTTTTTTCTTGTTATAAACTTTACTGATTCAACATGAACTTACTTAAAATTTTTAATAGCTATAAGACAGCCCGTTGTTTTTCGTTGTTGGACATTAAGATAGTTTCTAGTTTCTCACTGTTATAACAATACTGCCCAACTATCTTGTGTTTTATTTTGGCTTATTTTGGGGGGATTTTTAGAAGTATGTATCTACCTCAGTGTACCATCACCAACAACCAGTTTAATTTACACTAAGATATCTTGTATACTAACATCTAGGGCTTATTACTGTTTTTTTTTTAGTAAATGCCTCATGCCTGAGATAGAATTGAGACACTGGTAGGCTAGTTCCTCTGTTCTCATGTTATGGAGGAATATGTGAAATCATTCCCAATGCCTTTTGTCCTCTGAATCTTTTAGATATCTGGCACTAGGCCTCCCATGCACATTGCCTTCCACCCCCAACCCCAGTATCTCCAGCCTGGTCAGAGCAGCCTGGTCAGAGCAGTGCTTAAGGACTCTTCTGAGGCTCCCTTCTTTCTCTTATAGGTTCTGGGTGAATGGGTAACAAAGGCACTCTGGAGCCTTCTCTGGTTGGCTTTAAAAATCTCAGGAGGATGGACTGGGTTGTGTGTGTTTGACTGTCTTGTCTTCAAATACAGCTGTTATCAACGTCCTCAAAGTCTTGAATATGTCCTGAAACTTACAACTGAGTTTGATTGGAAATTAAGTACTTGGAGAGAGAAGTTAAACTTACATTCCTTTAGATATCTGCATAATCTGCATGGCTTCCTCAGTGACTGAAAACTGATCCTGCACAGGGTTTGATAGTGAAAAACCTAAATAAGTTTTATGTTAATTTGAAGGGCATTCATAATTTTTAACAGGGCTGGTTTCGGAATGGAAACAGAAATCTTTTGGGAGTCTGGCCACCTACAAATTTTGAATTAAATCATAAATCATATTTGCTGAAATTAAGATTCAAGAGTCTTCTAGTAATTTAAAAAGTTTGTTGATTGAGAGTAAACCCAAATGTTTGAAGATCATTTGCTCTGCTTCTTTGTGTTCACCACTAGTGGTAAGAGAATTTGCAATTTGCTAAGACACAGTTTTTATAAGGCTGTTTAATAAGAAAATGAATAAGCCAGCTTCTCTTTCCCTCAACTGTACCAACTGCAGACCTCCTCAAATCCTGGTTGGTAATTAAAAACCTTGAGACGACCTTGAATCTAACTGAACTACAAAAGCTGTCTTGAGTTAAGTTTATAGTCTTTGTTGATTTCAGAAGAGGTTAGGAAGAATCATATTCTATTTGCTAAAACATTAAGGGTAGCCTTGGGTATACATTGAAGATCAGAAATAATAAGAGGCACTTTTAAATTGCAGAAGAGAAGCCTGGAATGGACAAAAAAATTAGATTTGTCTTTTCTTCGTTGAGAATTTGAAATATGTATCTGAAGAGGTTTAAGGTAGGGAGACATTTTTCAAAGTGTCAGTTTGCAATATTGAGATTTGCTGGAAAGATCTTGCTTTTCCCCATTTTAACATAAAGAGATTTTTGAACCCAGTGGGGAATCAGAATAAATGTTTAATGCTTTTTAAAAGTAATAGCTTAATTCATTCTTAAAATACTGTACAGGAGTGGGAACTTTGTTAAAAAAGTTCCTAATTATACTCAGGCAAAAATGCTTTATATTTGGGCTGTATCATAAGATCTATGAGTAGAGAATTTTTCTGCTTACCCTAAAGGGCAGGATATATTTTCAGTTGTTTAGAGACTTGAACTACTTACCTTATTGATAGAAAGTTGAAAATGTTGCTGCAAAAGAAGTCAAGTTTTATGTGTCAATAAACATGTGAGATAAGACATTTCTCCTAGCGTCATAAATGTGATAAATCCCTGAAGAGCCCAGCAGTAAGGCAGATAGTTTGAGCAGACACTGATGTCTTATATAGATCATGTAGACTTTAGGATTATTTTAGTTTTTACATTTATTTAATGAGACTAGCCTACACTTTGATGAAAATAATTGATCTTATACCTGTGTGTGTGTGTACACACACTTCAGGGATTGTCAGTGTGGGCTCTCTAAAGATGGTAGTGGGGGTTCTCAAGCAATTTCAGTAGTGCAAAATTTTATCTGAAATCATATGAATAATAAGGTTGTCCAGCCTAAATAAAACAATAATGTCTCTAATATTTGACTTTTGCCTTGAAAGTATTCCAGTTTAACAACAGTGCCATTCAACCTCTGAATAGCTGGTACAAATTTTTGCAGAAAAGGGTAGAAAAAATAGTTATTGTAGTATAGTAAACAAACTGCATTTGTGTGGGTGGCAATTTAAAATTATTTCAGTGAACTATTATTATGATGTAGTGATTAACTAGGTGTGTTAGGGCATAAACTCTAGTTGAACCTGGGTTTAAAGCCTGTCTCTCCTACTTGTGTGACTTTTTTTTTTGTATTGGAAGGTAGTGGTGCTGAGAGGACGTAGAATCACCACACAGAAGTTACTAGAGAATGAATTTATGTAGTGTGTGAAGAACCTGGATTGTAGCTGTGTTACTGTAGGAAGGTTATTTAACATTTCTTAATTTCCTTATCTGTAAGTAAGGTTAATATACCTACTTCATAGGTAAGCAAGCCAGTTCACCAAAATCCAAGTCATTGAAACTAGTTTGCCAAATATCCCATTTACCCAATACTCAATTCAACAAAAATCGATTTGCTGAATCCAATTTGTAGAACTTACAGAATTTGTTGTCACTTTCCTTCTCCTAAATTGCTACCCTATCACTGTTTACCCTTTTCTTCTCTTCATTTTCGTGTACCCCATCTCTTCCCCCATTACCTGCAGCCCAGACCAGACTGTATCTTTCCACCAGCAGAGGTCCCCTCTCTGCCCTGGCTCTTTCCACCTGCAGCAGTAGCAACAGAGAGCTGGGGTGGAGGTAAATTGAACATTCTTGAAAATGCTGCTTAGAGACATGGATGTAGGGAACAAACATATGGGCACCAAGTGGGGGGACGTGGGTGGGGAGATGGGGGTGGGATGAATTAGGAGATTGGGATTGCCATATATACATTACTAATAAGAAAAAAAAATCAAATTGTACACTTTAAATATATGCAGTTTATTGTATGTCAGTTGTATCTCAGTAAAAATTCTTAAAGGAAAAAAAAAAAGAAAGAAAATGCTGCTATCCTAACCGTCGATCTTAA
Source organism: Hippopotamus amphibius kiboko (assembly GCF_030028045.1). Lineage (NCBI taxonomy): Eukaryota > Metazoa > Chordata > Mammalia > Artiodactyla > Hippopotamidae > Hippopotamus > Hippopotamus amphibius. The sequence continues at coordinate 10,810,502 of NC_080187.1, forward strand.
TTTGGCAGAAATCTTTAAAAGCTAATTAAACTGTCCCATCAATATGTATTTTTATAAACTGTCTACATAGTTAAAATAAATTTTTGGTAAATTTAGGGAATTGGCTATTTGGAGATTTGGCCATTTGGTGAATTGACTTGAAACTACCCCCCTCACAGGTATGTTTGGAGAAATTAGGCAATATTATGTAAAATAAAGTGCCTGTTACCACACAGTTGTTTACTGTAGTCAGTACTCAGTTGCTGTTCTTTTTCTGGAAGTGCTTTTACTCAGGAAACTGGGAACCATCTCACCTGACTCCCACTCAAGGATTTTCTCACCTGTGGGATCTAGTTGGACAATAGCAAATGATGAAGTGATCAAGACTGGTTTATGGACCACCTAGTGACTTCCCCTCTCATTACTGCATTGTTAAATTTGCCTAAATGAAATACTTTTTTTCAGCTTGGACAACTGTTACAAAATGGTCCTGCCTTGCTTGGTACCCTTTGGGGTCTGACCTCTCAGTGAATTTAGATATGTACCACTTTTCTGAAGCACTTATTCCCAGACACTTGTAACTAGAATTATGAGCCTTAGGAGAGTAAACTGCAGCTTTATTAGGGTAAAAAGCAAGGCCAGGTCCCTGGAGGTTCTTGGTGGGAAGTATCACAACCAGAGCAAATGCTCCTGTCTGTAATACACAGGAAGCCTGGCTTCCCCAACCCCCACCCAAAGCCTCTCTGGAGGCCTCTAAAAGGGCTTTCTGGTAAAATCTTTAAAAAGAGAGGGAAACAAATGGTTGTTGAATGCTCAGTGTGTGCCAGGCACTTGCTAAACTAATCTTTTCCACAACTTTTCTTTGATAGGTGATGATGTTGCCATATTACAGATGAGTTAACTGAGGCTTGGAGTTGAAAATAACTTAACCACTGCTTATACCACTTTTCCACTAAATCAGTATCTTCCAAACTTTAGTTTTTCCTGTATCACTACCATGATTTTTTGTCATTTCCTGATATATTATATATTTAATATTTTAAATATTGAATAGTTAATACTTTGCAATCCAAAATTTATTTTTAAAAGGAAATTCTGTTATCCTAAGTGAAAAATTATATGCCATAAAGAGAAGGTAACAGTAAAAATAAATTTAATGAAAAAATATTGTGTTGAATTCTAGCTAAGATGTTGCCTGCTCAGTCTATATGATCAGGTCTTGTTACAAAGGGAGATTAGCAAGCATTAGAGAGGTAATAGAGAAAGTAGCACCAAACTGAGATTTCTCTTCTGATGTAATTAGAAGGATTGAAAGAGAATTGAAAAGGTAACAACTTTGGAATGTTTTAAAGTACTTTCTCTTGGTATCACTTAAAATCTTCCAGTGGTCTCCGCCATTTTGGGAAACACTGACATAGGTGATGGTGTGCTCATTTTCCACATGAATAAACTGAGGGGAGAAAATCTATTCAAAGTTGAACCATTGGTCCCACAGACCTTAGTGTCCAAGCACCCTGCTTCTCCTCCTCGATTTTCCTTTTCTCATTCCTCCCTTCTCATTCTTCATCTTGCTTCCTTCTCTCCCCACCTTTCCTCTTTTCTTTCCCACCCTCTAGGAGAATTCAGCTGACTCCAAGGTAGTGCAGAGAAGGAGATTCTTAGATGTGTATTTCTGATGGCTTTTTTGTTTAACTGCTGTGGGATAGGATTTCATCTTATGGAACTCAGGTCTTTCTCCAAACATTGCATTTCTTGGTTCTTACTGAATTCTAGGAGGTGTAAAATATTCAGTAATTGTGTAGGTATTTGTACCCTTACATAAAGTTTTTACTGAAATAACTAATGACATCACAAACCTTCCTTTGACTCCTAATTAGATACTGTTGGAAAAGTAAGTTTGAAAAAAGATACTGCCAGCAGTTTGTGTGTGTGTGTGTGGGCATAACGTTTATTTTTTAATTTTTTTAAAGAATGTTTATTGAGATACAGTTGACATACAATAAACTGCATATATTTAAAGTGTACATTTGATATTTTTTTTCTTGTTAGTAATGTATATATGGCAGTCCCAATCTCCCAATTCATCCCAGCCCCCCGTTCCCCACTTGGTGTCCATATGTGTGTTCTCTGCATCTGTGTCTCTATTTCTGCCTTGCAAACCGGTTGATTTGTACCATTTTTCTATGTTATTTGTTTTTCTCTTCCTGACTCACTTCACTCTGCCAGCAGTTTTCGAAACAGATGTCATCTCAAGTACAATAAAAGACACTTTCTTTGATTTTATTTTTTTTGTAGTTTTGTAATTTACATTTATAACAATTATAAATTTAATTAACATTTTACTGCATTATGTTCCAATGGAGACAGTAGGAAAGTATAATCTGGATTCTGTCATAACTGGAGTGTAGATTATAGTTTGAATTTTTAAAATTTCATTATTTTAAAGATTGTTTATGTCTGAATTTGACTTATATTTATCTTTAAAATTTTCTGAATAAGAAAAAGATTTTCTACTGTAATTTTTAAAATTTAATTCTGTATTACTTATTAAAATATAAAAAGAGGAGTTCTATAATTGTGTTCTTTAAAAAGTTTGTTCCACTAGTTACTGTATAAGAAAAAAATAGTTCTGAACTATTTTAAATAGCATCTTTTTTAAAAAAATTTATTTCTTTATTTATTGGCTGCATTGGGTCTTTGTTGCCTGCTTGCAGTGGCTTCTCTCGTGGAGCACAAGCTCTAGGCACGTGGGCTTCAGTAGTTGTGGCACATGGGCTTAGTTGCTCCACGGCATGTGAGATCTTCCCGAACCAGGGATTGAACCCGTGTCCCCTGCATTGGCAGGCAGATTCTTAACCACTGCACCACTAGGGAAGCCCTTAAATATCATCTTTATAGTTCTGGATAGAAACATTTTGTACTTGGGAAGAAATTATGAGGAATTTTTTTAGAAATTAGAGTTATGATAATATGCAGATCTAAAGATAGAAGAGTTCATTCAAGGAGAATGGTTTGTGAATTGATTTTCCTGCCTGTTGTACTTTGTGCTAGGTATATCTTTGAACATTTACTGTGGATGCTTGATAAATCATCTTGTGAAACCTATTCCTAACAGGTTTCTAATCCCAGAGGCCATACTGGTATAGTGTATGGCAGGCCAAACTTGGTATAATTGATATTTTAATAAGATTTTTCTAATACTTGGCATAAGCTAATAAAATTTTTCTAATACTGCTCTCTGACACCCTGAACCCTGGATTTCAACCCAGAGCTTATCCCAGGGTGAAATTTGTCAGCATGCCCTGGTATGAAGTAAAGGAGACTTCAGAACAAGAGTTTGAAATTTTATTATCTAGTTCATATGCTCTATCTAGAATTTTACCACTTTAAATTCTAAATCACAAACAAAAACTTAATTTCTCTCTTGTTTAGAGCATGAACTATGTGTTCCTCCTGTTAAAAGGAAAAGTTTTTGTCTCAAACTGATTTCTTAGCTGAATTATAATTTAGCAACTCTATTCATGTGCAAAATTAGTCTAATTAATACTTGGTTTGTGACCGTTGTCTTTCTCTGAAAATCGTGAAGTTTCTTTTTTTCTTAAATTGAAATTTTTTTATGTGCTTACTATGTGCTATGTGTAGAAATCTTATAAGGAGAGTTACATTATTACTGTCATTTTGCAGATGAGAAAACTGAGAGCAATTATGTGACTTGGCCCAGTAAATGGGAGAGATGGGATTCAAATATAGGCTATTTGATGTGAGGCAGCACACTCTTGGAATCTCAGCACCAGATTCTAGTAGAGGAGGATCCTAAAGGCCATTTGTACCTTAAAGAGCCTAGTATTTATTTATTTTTATTTTTATTTTATTTATTTATTTATTTATTTTGAGCCTAGTATTTAGAAGACATTGCTTTACTGGCAGATGCAAAAATTAAAATCAAACTTCACAGTTAATGCTGCCTCCATTTTTAGGCATGGGAATAGGTTTGCCCTTTGAAAGTTGCTTGTTTAAATTCTTAACTTTTTTTTTTCTTAACAGGCCTTTTTTTTTTCTTTTTCTTTTTTTTAAGATACCTTTTTGTGTTTCCAAGGAAAAGAACAAAGTCCAAAACCAATTAGTGATGTTGGAGAATGATGCTCTTGTGGGGTTTAGGACATGTCCTTGCAAACAGGGAGGCAATGCTCACCCTGGGCATGTGACACAGAAGTAGATCTCTGTGTGGATTGGGAGGGAATTTTAATACTTAATGCCTTTTAGGAAATAAAGCAAAATAGCGTTAGGCTACTTAATACTATGTGGAACAAGATAACAAATAAATAACATGAACTGAAAACATGAAGTGGTGACTGTAAGCAACCAGTGTCAACACGACTTCATTTTTCCAGGTCAGCTTGTTTTTCAGTCTGCCTTGTTGACCTTATGAGTACACTCTTCTCATCTTGACATCATTAGCTAATATTCTAAAAATTACGGTTACTTTGACTTATGTGAAGCATATCCAGAAGCAGGATTGCTACAGTCAGATCAGAAGTGCTGTATACCAAGTAATGGTTTCCCACTCTGAAAGCCTCACATTTTTGGTATTTCACTTAGCTTTGAGATACATATTGGGAAGTAAGAATGCTACATTATGTTTGTGCTAATGCTAATACATGATAATGGTAGAAGAGGAGCTTTAAGCTGACAGACCTTTTAACAGGTATCAAAAATTAAAAGGAAGCATATATTATACAAGTAGAGTATGATTTTAGTGGAGCAGGGTAGACTAGTGTCTGTAGCTCTTAAACATGCTCCAGTCATTTATTTCATGGGTCTGGTGATCCGAGATCTGAATGGTTGACCCAGAGGTCAGTTTTCACATGAATGCTGTAGCTTCATCAAGAAGCCAACATCTCAATAATAGCACTGAGTGATGACTTAATAAAAGGTCCTATTCTCTGTGTGTGCACAGAGTGGAACAGTTTCCCTAGAGCTGCTGCAAAGTGGTTTATATTTTTTAATCAAGATGTCTGTTCCACAAGTATATTTATATTTGTGGCTTGGAGGGTGAAGATCAGAATGACTTTACTGTGATAATAATGGCTAGCTCCGTTTTCCCATCTTACAAGATGGCAGGTGAAAAAGCTGAGAAGCCAAATACTAAGGAGAAAAAACCTGAAGCCAAGAAGGCTGATGCTGGTGGCAAGGTTAAAAAGGTTAAGAAGGGGAAGCCCCACTGCAGCCGAAACCCTGTCTTGGTCTGAGGAATTGGCAGATATTCCTGATCGGCTGTGTATTCCGGAAAGGCCTTGTACAAGATGAAATATTCTGTAGCTAAATCCAAGGGTGAAAGGAAAAAGAACGTGATGGTTCTTGCTACTGTCACACAACCAGTTGGTGGTGACAAGAGTGGTGGTACCCAGGTGGTTAAACTTCACTAAATGCCTAGGTATCATCCTACTGAAGATGTGCCTGGAAAGCTGTTGAGTCAGGGCAATGAAACCTTCAGCAAGCATGTGAGAAAACTGTGCTGGCTTCACTCCTGGGACCATTCTGATCTTCCTCACTGGGTGCCACAGAGGCAAGAGTGTCATTTTCCTAACGCAGCTGAGCAGTGGCTTGCTACTTGTGACTGAGCCTGTGTCCCTCAGTTGAGTTCCTCTCCATAGAACACACCAGAAAATTGTCATTGCCACCTCCACCAGTGGTGTGAAAAACCCCAGAACATCTCACTGGTGCTTACTTTAAGAAGAAGCAGCTGTGTAAGCCCAGGCACCAGTTAGGTAAGATCTTTGACACACACAGAGGGAAATATGGGATTACAGAACAGCGCAAGGTTGATCAGAAAGCTGTGGACTCACAAATTCTGCAAAGAATCATAGCTGTTCCTCAGCTCCAGGGCTACCTCTGCCCTGTGTTTGCTCTTACAAATGGAATTTGTAAGCTTAGAGCACAAAATAGTGTTCTAAACTTCTTGCAAGGAACCTAATTAAATAACTGGTCCATTTCCAAAGGAAAAAAAAAAGGCTAACCTTTACCAAACAAGTACTGTGCACCAGGTACTCTCTTGAGTGCTTTAAATTTTTATTTCATTTAATCCTCTCAGCAGCCCTGTGACATGTACATACTATTATTGTTGCCATTTTTAGATTAGGAAAATGCCAAAGCCTTTAGGTTATTGTTTAAATTGCAGAGAGATACTACAGATGTTACTCCCTTTACACAATTTCTCCCTTCCGTAAAATGGGGGCTACAATGGAATGGAAGAGATTAGGGGTGATTTATAAGGTTTCTTCTAGTTAAAAAAAAAAATCTAAGAATCTTGGCAACCTGTTAAGGGTTCCTCAAGCATTAACATTATATCTTCTGTATCCCCTAGTACACACAACTGCCAACTTTTGATAAATTCACACTTTAGAGCTGAAAAAAATACTAAGAAAATTGGCCAGACTTTCTCCTTTTACTGAAGAGAAAATGAAGAACAGAGGGAGTATAGATCACTCAGCATTACACAGATGGCTTGTTAGTGCCAAAGTAAGGCTAGTGTTCAGGTGTCTTGCCTCCCTAGTGTATCACTTTGTTGATGTCTCAACATGAGGAGATTGCTGTAACATCAGAGCTAATATAGACAGTTTTATCTCTGTGTGAAGAGTTGAGTCTGGAAATGGGAATTTATGTATTATCCTTTTCACACTTCACCATGAGTCAGGGAAATGAAGCTTCCAAAATGTAGCTTTTCAAATGTTGGACTTGATTATTTCTATCTTTTTTTTTTTTTGGCTGTGCCTCGAGGCCTGTGAGATCTCGGTTCCCTGACCAGGAATTGAGCCTGGGCCGTCGGCAGTGAAAGTTCAGAGTCGTAAACCACTGGAGGGCCAGGAAATTCCCTATTTCTATGATTTAAGGCCTTACATGCTATGCTAAACATGTTGAAAATGGGAAGCCAGCCAACAGGCACTTGAGAAGATGCTCAACATCGCTAATCATGAGGGAAATGCAAATCAGAACCACAATGAGGTATCATCTCACACCTGTCAGGATGGCTGTTGTCAAAAAGAACACAAATAACAAATGTCGATGAGGATGTGGAGAAAAGGGAACCCTTGTATGTTCTTGGTGGGAATGTAAACTGGTGTAGCCACTGGAAAACAGTATGGAGGTTTCTCAAAAAACTGAAAATAGAACTACCTTATGGATCCAGCAGTTCTACTCCTGGGTTAGTATCCAAAAAAACCAAAAACACTAATTCGAAAAGATACATGCACCCCAGTGTTCACAGCAGCATTATTTACAGTTGCCAAGATGTGGAAGTGCCCTAATTGTCTGTCAACAGATGAATGGATAAAGAAGATGTGGTATATACATACAGTGGAATGCTACTCAGATGTAAGAAAGAATGAAATTTTGCCGTTCGCAGCAACATGGATGGACTTGGAGGATATTATGCTAATTGAAATAAGTCAGACAGAGAAAGACAAATACAGAGTGTTGTATGATATCACTTATGTGTGGAATCTAAAAAATAGAACAAACCAGTGAATATAATAAAAAGCAGGCTCACAGATATAGAGAACAAACTGGTGGTTACCAGTGGGGAGAGGGGTTGTAAGAATCTAGGGGTAGCGAGCTTTATTCATCTTTGTATCCCTTATTAACCTAGCATAGTGCCCTATATTGAAAACGCTAGGTAAATATTGAACTTAATTTTAGGACGTAGGAAACTTTAGAGTCTGAGAAGCAGCAGGAGTTTTTCACCCTTAATCCTGTTTGTGGAGTGTCTTTTGCATTTAGGTGGTGCTATAAACATATGTTGATTGTTGCTCTTCTATCTTGACTCCAGTTCGAATAGTTTAAAAAAATTTCTTTTGGGGTTATTTCATAGATGTGATTAACTAGCAACTACCTTTCCTTCAGATTTGAAAGATTCTGGGGTGAAAGGTTAAAGATGTTGTATCTCTTTGTTGCCACAATGGATTTCTGAAGCTGAGACATGAGAGATGGTATTGGGCTTTAGTATTAATGATTAACTAGTATGTCAGGAAGAATAGTGCCCGGAATTATGTTTCTAATAAGAAGTAATTTAAAAGTCATTTAGAGAATGTCTTAGAGGTTTTTTTTTTTTTTTTTTTTCTTTCAGTTGAACTGGTCAGTTTTAGAGAGCTAAGGCAAATCATCGTGTTCTTAGGATTTTTTTTTTTAATTGAAGTATAGTTGATTTACAAGGTTGTGTTAATTACTGTTGTACAGCAAAGTGATTCCGTTATACATATATATATATTCTTTTTGTTTTAACATTTTCCATTGTTAGGATTTTTAAAATGTTTCTGTTTATAAAAACAATATATTTTCAATCAGAAAAGTAGAATGGAGGAAAAAAAATCTCCTCAACAGATGGTTCTGAAGTGACCTTGAAAGCTCTGTGACCATGATCAAACTCTTTGGTGTATAAGATTCTTCTTTTGTTAGTCTTTGAAATGGCAATGAGCAGCAAAAAAAAATCTTACTTTCCCTACTCCTGCTGGGAGTAACACATATTTTTTCAAAAGAAGCTAGTTCTTGTCTAATTATTTAATTTATTCATTTATACTTTGGTTTGATCGGGTTAGTGAAGTTATCCTAGCTGCTGCTGCTTTTTTTTTTTAATATGTATTTATTTGGCTGCGCTGGATCTTTAGTTGTGGCATGCAGGATCTTTAGTTGTGACATGCGAACTCTTAGTTGTGGCATGTGGGATCTAGTTCCCTGACCAAGGATGGAACCTGGGCCCCCTGCGTTGGGAGCTCAGAGTCTTAGCCACTGGACCTCCAGGGAAGTCCCTCTAGCTGCTTCTGACATGGACATCTTGGATTATTCAAGAGGTGGTTTATAATGGACTCATCTAAGGTGTGGTATTTTTTTCTTGGACTCTTTATGGGAATGTAAGGGTTTGTTTTTTGAAATAACGTCAAATTCCCATCTATCTGGCTGTTGCAAAGCGTGTACCTCGCAAAGGTGGGATTTTATTAGCCAAACTGCTCTGAGTAGGAGTTCTCTTGTTTTGATTTTTGTGGCTCCTTCCATATAACAGGGTACAATAATCTCTTTAAACCTATAAGATGGGGAGAGGAGATAATAGTAGCTCCTTTCAGGAAGAATTTGTGTAAAGCATCAAGCCAATGCCAGACATATAGTAAAGATTCAATAAATGGCAGCTGACAGATTATTTTATACATTTTATTGTATGTGTGCATTTTGAAATTTCTTTAACCTCCAAGCTAAATGAAGAATTATCAACAATCTTTTATTACTCCAGAGATCCAGAAGTTGTAAATGAAAAATGTCAGAGGCTCATCGGTACACACAGTTTTCTGAGAAATGCCTGTACTGTATTTCCATAGAAACACTAATGACCTTTGACTCATACCGAATTGCCTTCCTAAACTGTTTTCACCTTCTGATTCTCTAGTCACAGCCTTGAAGCTCTGTACTGCTTTTATTTTTTAAAAATATCTTAAAAGTGAAATGTCATAATCTTGGGCTGGCTTTTCTGTGTGGTTTCAAGGCTGCAGTTATAAAGCTAGAAGCTTGAAAAACTGTATGAATGGTGATGTAGGTTGATCAGATGGAACTTATTAATGTTTCCATAGAAATGTAGTAGATACTTCTTGTAAGCAGCATTTAAGCTGAGCAAATATGTGGGCACAATAGGTTGTATAATTTAGAATCCTTGGCTGCTTCTCCCCCAACTCTTTTTTTCTGCCCCTAAGATTTCATGTTAAAAAAAATGACATTAGGGAAAGGGCTTTGTTTTTGTTGCAGTTTTTAAAACATGACCTTGACATTTGTAGGTGGAGAAAGGGAAATATGACTTGAAGCTCTTGCCAGCCAGCTTTTGCTGTGCAGGCTTGTGGTTCTAAGTCTCTGTATTCAAAAGCATTTTCTGTTATTCCTGAAGTATAGTTTATCAGGTTGCCTGTGAGAAACAAAAGCTAATGGCCCAAATGGCATCCCACTTACTGGATAGAAAGGAAAGAGGCAGATGTGAATGTAATGCTTAACCAATACAAGAAAAGTGTTTCTGTATTTGCTTGGGTCTGGGGCTAAATTACAGGCTGCAAACCCGGCTGTAAGGCAGGCCATGGTCTGGCTAATGTTTGTTACTAAAAAAAAACCTGCATTCCTTTTCAGCCCCTACCCAAGCCATTCTTTGTACCAAAAGGAGCCTAGGAGATGGAGTTGGGAGGGTCCCTGAAAAATGGGAAGTTAATTCAATTTCAGGACCTGTGGGTGGTTTGCCATGTGTATCTTGGCTACCCCCTCAGAACACTTTCCTTCCCTCTTTTTTTTTTTAATATTTATTTATGTATTTTTTGCTGCAACAGATCTTATATACAGCACTCAGGATTTTTGGTATTTTTCTTCCTTGTGGCCTGCAGGCAGGCTGCGGTGCGTGGGTGTGGGCTTGGTTGCCCCAAGGCATGTGGGATCTTAATTCCCAGACCAGGGATCAACCCGGCATCCCCTGCATTACAAGATGGATTCTTAATGACTGGACCACCAGGGAAGTGCCCCCTCTCCTTCTTTTAACCCTTATGCTTTTAGTTACCTGGTTGAAATTTTAGAACCACTATATTGAAGTTAGTGAGAGCTGGGCTGGTATTGACAAACTTCCTGGGTGTGTCCATGTATTTCCTTTTCTCAGTTGACTCTATTGCCTATAGAATAAAAGCCAAAACCTCCCCATGTGTGGCAGTTAAAACCCTTTATGATATGGCCCTGGCTGGGGCTCCAGTGAAATTACATTACCAGGTGACATTGTTCCTTTTCTCTGTTCATGCCTTTTACATGTGGTTTCCTTTGCATGTTTCTCAAATAGCCCTGTTTGTCTGGTGAATGGTTATCCCACATGCTCATGATCCCATGGTTGCTGCTCTGTTCTCACTAATATTGATCACAGCTACTAAGGACTTTCCACTGACCTAAGTGTATCATTTCATTGAATCCTCACAACACTCTACAGATGAGGAAATTGGCTCAGAGAGGTGAAGTCACTTCCTAAGTTAACACAGTAGTAAGTGATGGTGCCAGAACTCAAATCTATCGTGATATCAAAATATATACTCTTACTACTTTGCACTGCTTCCCAGTTTCATCTTGTCTCAATCTGTCCATCATTCACTCCCTACCGTTAATTTTTTAAATGTTATTATTTATTTCACTATCTTTTTTTTTTTTTTTGGCCACACCACGCGACATGCGGGATCTTAGTTCCCCAACCAGAGATTGAACCCGTGCCCCCCTGCAGTGGAAGTGTGGAGTCCTACCACTGGACCACCAGGGAAGTTCCTTCACTATATTTCATTTGGCTTTAATCTTTTCTTACTGTAGTAAAATATATATATACACACACACACGTATATAACAAAATTTACCATTTTAAGCCTTTTAACTATGCAGTTCAGTGGCATTAAGTACATTCACATTATTGTGCTCTATATTTAACTTTTATTCTGGAACCCTTTGGACTATTCATTCGCCGACGGTAGGGACAGTCTTACTGATATCTGTATCTTCCAGGCCTGGGACCTGCTACAGTGTGGGCAGATACTTAATAGCATTTGAAGGAATAAGTGACTATATTTGCTAGGCTGATGGAATTACTTTTTGATAACAACTGATAAACTTACGAATTGGTTAGTAAATAACACTAGCATAAGCATTTCTATATTTCCTTAACTTTAAAGGTGCAATAGAATCCAAAAGGTGGCATAATAGATTTAGAAGAGAGAGACTTTTTTCTAGTCTTATGTTTTCCATTATAATAGCCACTGGTCTTATGTGGGTACTTTAATTAATTAAAATTAAATTAAGTTAAAAAATTGAGTTGCTCAGTCACACTAGTCACATTCCAGGTGCTTAATAGCCACATGTGGCTAGTGGCTATCATTTTGGACAATGAAGATAGAGAACATTTCCATCATTGTAGAAATTTCAGTTGGACATTGTTGATCTAGACTTTAAAGGCAGAGAATGGTGAAACTGTTAAATTTTCTCTTAGAACTTGATATTTTGGCAAGAACTTCATTGTAGTGGCATGTGGTTAGTACCATTGCTTTTTGGAGAAAGGAGTTGTTCTTAAACATTTGCTGAGCAACCTTTCCTGGGATTCTGGGATTGCCTCAGCCTTGGGGCTTGGGATAGTTAGGGCTGAGACCAGATCTGACTGAAAGGACACAGAGTTTCATTGGGAACCCAGTCATGATCAGGGGGCACAAAGAAGATGGGAAACTGATTCAGATAACCAGAGCTGTTGGTCCAGAAAAGACCAATGAATGACTCATGTGTATCAGTGCAAATGCTGGGTAAAGATTTTTAGCTTTTTTCTTGGGGAGTATGGAAAGCAAAATTCTCTAAAACCTGAATTCACAGTCAGTAGCCCTGATGGTGACTTGGTGTGGGAAGCAGAGGGAATTGAGATCACAGAGTAGGGAACCTAATTAAGCAGAGCACTTTCAAAATCCTTTTAGATCCCTGACTTCCTTCTGGAAGCCCTGCCTTACTTTGTATCTCACATTTTAAAGTATATGAAACTTGAATTGTAGTTGACTAGGTGAAATAATATTATATCTCATATTTAATTAAAACATTTAAACTGATGTTAATATGTGATTTCTGTTTGGGGGAAAGATGAGATGTTTGATTAAAATTATAGAATTTTGCCTTTTAAGGGGCTCACCTTAATTTTGCCTGTGGGCTTCAAAGTAGACTGGCTGCCTTCCTACAGTCAAATTAAATTAAATGAAAACATTCCTAGAGTAATATTTAATTTGCTTTTGTAAAAGGTAGGTTACAATTAGCTAGTGTTTTGGGCTTGAATTTGTTAACTGGCATTACCCATAAGCATTTATTTGTTCATATATGGAGAAAAATTGGATACTCAAAGTTTATTTAAGATCCTCTTGTGGTAAATGCATAACTTTATAGCCAAAAATAGTAAATAAAGAAAAAAATCAATATTTAAAAAATCTATTACTGTAGCCAATCACAGATTGAGGAGTCACTGATCTTTTTCTTTTATTTATTATTTTTTGTTTTATTTAATTTATTTATTTTATTGGCTGTGTTGGGTCTTTTTTGCTGTGCGCAGGCTTTCTTTTAGTTGCGGTGAGTGGGGGCTGCTCTTCGTTGTGGTGCATGGGCTGCTCATTGCCGTGGCTTCTCTTGTTGTGGAACACGGGCTCTAGGTGCGTGGGCTTCAGTAGTTGCAGCACATGGGCTCAATAGTTGTGGCTCACGAGCTCTAAAGCACAGGCTTGATAGTTGTGGTGCATGGGCTTAGTTGCTCCGCGGCATGTGGGATCTTCCTGGAGCAGGGCTCGAACCCGTGTCCCCTGCATTGGCAGGCGGATTCTTAACCACTGCGCCACCTAGGAAGCCCTGATCTTTTTCTTTTTGCCAGATTCTCTCCTATTGGAGAAAGGCTTGTCAACTGGATCTTCCTTTGTATTAAAGAAAATTCCTAGGCTTGGAGCCATTTATTGATCTCTTGCCATAAAGTAGATTGTTTATGTATCTTCACCAAATCTCACAACAGTTGAACAAGATGGTTATTTTTATCGCCATTTCAGGAAGTAGCTATCGAGTAGTTAATTAAACAAAAATAGTGGCAGATCTGGGATTTGAATCCACCTCTAACTCGGACCCTTGCCCTTTTCACTATGCATCTGTCTTCTAAGTTAAGCCATGGTAACTGAACATATATATAAGCTTTACATTAAATTTCAGATTGCTTATGAGCACATTGATTTAGTGGTATATCATTTTAGGAACCCATCTGTATTTCTTTCTGTTTCTTTATTTCCCTAGTCGTCACATTTTTTAAACTAATTAATTGGCTGCATTGGGGCTTTCTTTGTTGCTGCACGTGGGCTTCCTCTAGTTGCGGTGAGTGGGGACCACTCTTCATTGTGGTGCTTGGGCTCCTCATTGTGGTGGCTTCTCTTGTTGTGGAGCGTGGGCTCTAGGCTCGTGGGCTTCAGTAGTTGCGGCACATGGGCTCAATAGTTGTGGCTCATGGGCTCTAGAGCGCAGGCTCAATAGTTGTGGTGCACCGACTTGGTTGCTCTGTGGCATGTGGGATCGTCCTGGACCAGGGCTTGAACCCGTGTCCCCTGTATTGGCAGGCAGATTCCCAACCACTGCACCACCTAGGAAGTCCCCAATCTGTGTTTCTTGTCTCTCCCTTTTTAAAGCAATTTAAGTCACCAGCCAAAGACTGGATTTCTCAGAACATTTCCTAATCTGTTTAATGTGTTGTGTTCTGTGAGGCAGAGAGTTTTGGGATTACATTTTTGTATTTATGTGGCTTAGGAGTCGGCTTTTTGCTGAACAATTTTGATATCCTTTGCCTTTGTGTTGAATTGAACACACTTTGGGGTTACTTCTAGCAGTGGTTTGGATTCTTCTAGCTAGGAATCATTTTGCTAGCTAGATCTGGTTGCCGAAAATCTGGGTGAGACTGTTTGAGAATGGTAGCCAGATATAGCTATTCCATTGACTTGTCAGGAGGTAGGATTAACATTGTTCTGTATATCTCCTCAGCTTTCCTACATTAGCCAGATGATCTGTAAAGCCAGAGACAACATTATTAGCCAGTGGTCTCAGGGCTGGATGGAGGGAATGTAGACATAGTTACTGAATTCCATAACCAGGGATCTTTGTGACCACTGGAGGAATTTGTTTTAAGGCAGAAATAAAGAGTTCTTTCCTCAGGGGGTAGCGTACTACATTTGGAATTATTGTATCAAGCAATTTACAGGCTCAAAATACAAAAAAGGTTCAAGAATCACAGCAAGTAACTAAACTACATTAGTGATGTTAGGGGGTTCCAATCCAGATCTTTGAGGATGATGTCATGAATGAGTCAATAGTTAACCCTCCTATAATCTGCTCTTTGGTACTACAGATACAGCACTAGATTGGATAGACCCCTGGGGTTAGTTAGTTAGTAGTAACCCACATATGTTGAGCTTTGACTTTGTCAGGTACTGTGTAAAGTCTTTACATGCACTCTCATTTAATCCTTTGAACAGACCTATAAGGTAAATGCTGTGGTTAATCCCAATTTATAGCATGGTTAGGGTCAATCCTACTTGGGTCATATCAACTGAAAGTGTAAAAGGGGTGTCTCCAAAGGAAAATCAGAATGCCATTAGCAGAAGGGGGAGTGGTTGCTAGGCAGATAAAAGCAATAGATTTCCTCTTTAACTGTTTTTCTTAGTATTGTCTTTGGCTTTTTAGTCACCCTCTCTTTGTGTTTGATCTAATTACTTTGAGTTCAGAGTGTTGTTTGTTTTTAGAAAATGTGTTAGGCTTTGTCTTTTCTTGAGACTTCTAGTACAGTTCTTTCATTTAATGTCCAGAATAGGGAGTGACTTGCCTAAAGTCATGTGACTAAACCAAAAGTGGCTTGAACTACAACTTTCTCTTTATACTATTCTGCCTTCCCATGTTTTTGTCCTGTTTTTGGGTCAATTTATGTTAAGTGAATGCTTATTCTCAGTTTCATTTCTGACAAGATGTTCAGTATTGGACCCATGTGTAATGATGAGTGATTTACTCATTGCCTGACATCTCACCACAGCTTTTCTGATCCTCATGTGTTTATGTAGAGTGGGTTTAAAGTTGCTCTGAGGTGAGCCTTTTTGGGCATCTCAGCCACTTCAGCAGCTTCCAAACTCTGGTTTTCCAGATCAGGTTTCCTCATTCAGACATTCCACACACTTTTCAGGCTAGGCTTAGATTTTCTGATCCTGTGACTTTCTTCCCCTAGACTGTGATCTAGAGGCAGGGTTGTGTTTTCTGTTTAGTTCATCATGCATTTGAGCACCTTACATAATGTATCCGCAACTGCTCTGGGCACAGAAGTAGCTGTGCACATGGATATGGCACTGTCCCTACCCTTGAAGAGCTCACTGTCTAGCGGAGGAGGTAGTTATTTAAGTTGTGAATGCAGGAGAGGCCTCTTCTGTTTTCTTTGTTTCATAGTTGTGGTCATAGTTGAGCTGGATCTTGAAGGATAATGAATAGTTCTTTACTAAGTGGAGGAGGAGGAAGCACAGGAAAGCAGGAAGGAATGGCTTGTTTGGTGAATGCACAGGACTGCATAGACTTTTTATTAAAAAAAGTGGTGTTTAAACAGTCTACTTGCTATTTGATTCCTTCTCCACATGACTCCCAGTTGCTCTTTTGGCTTCTGGTTGCCCGGCTGTGATGACAGAAAATGCTCTTGTATCCCTCTAGTCCTAGGTTTGCTGCATTATTTTTGAATTTACCATTGAGATACTACAGTTGATACTTATTGCACAGCTGCTTTTGTACTAGGCTTGTGAGAGATAATGGGGATATAGCTGTGAACAAGACAGGCCAGGTTCCTTCCCCTGGGATGATGGAACACTATTAGTGGAACAGTCTAATAGTGGCATCAGACATTGAACAAGTAGTTCCTTGTTGATGAGTGAACAAAGCATTATAGATAATTATGACAGGGGGCTTTGACCTTGTGTATGAGACAAGGGTAATGGAGGCAAGAAAAAGCTTTTCTGAGGAAATTTTTAAACTGAGGGTGAGTAGAAAGCAAACTGGAGACAGTAAGCAGTCATTCCAGGAGAACAGAACTTTCATCAACTATGTATATAGAACACCTGCTGTGTGTTTGCCACTCACTGTGCTTGATTTTTCTCTTCAATGTGATAGTTACACACCAATCCAAAAGGTATAGCTCAGATTTTGGGGGCCTGAAATGTGCTTTGAGAGGTGTTTATTCCAACCTGAATAGCATACTTATTAATGGAAGAATTGCTTCGACTTGTGTGTATAGATAAAATTCTTCAACAGCTGTGAAAATTTTGAGTAAACTTGCCCTGTTTGATATTTTGTAAGTTCATATTTTGTATTTTGCTTTCTTTTGGAAAATAATGAATTGATAACATAGTAGAACATGACAAATATTAAATGCATTGTAATTTTGTTATGAATTTTTATTACTGCTAACTTTGGCATGCTTACTCATAATTACTTGTGCTGCTGTTGATTGAGCTCCTCTGTGCCAGGGACTGTGCTAAATAAGCATTTTGTGTTAGTCTCACTTAATCCTCATTACTACTCCATGATAAATACTGTTATTATCTCCATTTTTTAATATAAAGATAATAAAATGGAGGCTCAAAGAAGGATGTACAGTAGCTAAATGTTATAGAGTAGGATTCAAATCCAGATTCAAGTTCTGAGCCTGGATTTTTTTTTCCCACTATATGATACTTGATTTTTCATATTTGGAGGCACCTTGGAGTAATTCATGAGTTGTAATCTTTTTTCCCTATTGTTTTCTCTTTAGGTTTTTGTCAGGATGAATTGGCAGAGCTTGACCCAAGCACTAGTAAGTTCCGAATGTTCCCCAGTGTTCATGGGTAAGAAAAGTATATGCGTGTGCACTTTTAAATGTATAACTTAAGGTGTCATTTATAGGCTTATTGGCAGATTTTATTTCACTTAATTTATGATTATGGGGAGGGCATTCTTTCTTTTCTAGTTATCTTTTCTTTTTCTTTTCCTAATGTTATTTGGTGGCCAGAGTCTAGCCATTTAATAGAAAGTTCTTTGCTGAAAATTTCTGTTTAATACTAGTATCCTTGTTCTCCATCATCCCATGAAACCACCACCAACAAAAATTGTACTTTCATTTATGCTGACATACAGCCATATATCCACAACCACTTTTTAAAAGTATTGACTAATTTTGACATAATTTCTTTCAAAGAAGGATTAGGTAAAGGTTTACATATAGTTGATAACCTTCATACCACCATTTAATTTCTAAAGCATCTTCATCTACATTCTTATGTTTAAGGTATGAAAGTGACCATCTAATGAAATGATGCTTTTCAGGACTATGTAAGTCTTGATCATAAATAATCATCTGTGTTTATAGTGCTCACATATCATGGTGGACACCATTCTGGGATATGGGCATGGGAGTATTCAGTGTATACACACCATATTTTGCTGTAATACCAAAAGGTTGAATGATACTTTAGGTTGAGACTCGTAAGATGATCCACAGTTATTTTTTCTAGTTCTTGTACTTATTAGGGTCATAGGGCTGGTTATTTGTCATCATTCTGCTGTTGAGGTACGCGATAAAGTTCACCTCACCATCCTGACTAATATCAGCTGTGGACCTTCTCATATTTTCCTCACACACCTTAATAGTATAAACATTCATGTTCGTTCAGCTAATCCTTATTAATTGCAAGACAAAATAAGTCTCATAATGCTTATCAAACACCAAGGAAATAGATTTGTCTTTCTAGAAGTCATAAAGTTCAGAATCAACTTTGTGGGTAACATAGGCTCAGTTTACCGCACCTTTCTACCTGACATCCTAGTGCCTATGAGTGAACACACTGCTTTCACTTTGTTTTTCTCATATGAATAGCTGTCATTTAGGAGGAGGAAAAGGTAAATTCTTAAGTCATGGTCTGTTTATTTATTTATTTATTGGCTGCGTTGGGTCTTCGTTGCCGCTCATGGGCTTTCTCTAGTTGCGGCGAGTGGTATGCAGGCTTCTCGTTGCGATGGCTTCTCTGGTTGCAGAGCACGGGCTCTAGGCACTCAGGTTTCAGTAGTTGTAGCACGCAGGCTCAATAGTTATGGCTTGTGGGCTCTAGAGTGCAGGCTCAGTAGTTGTGGCGCACGGGCTTGGTTGCTCCGAGGCATGTGGGATCTTCCTGGACCAGACCTTGAACCTGTGTCCCCTGCATTGGCAGGTGGATTCTTAACCACTGCGCCACCAGCGAAGTCCCGATAGTCCTTTCTTAGAAGCATTTTTGAACACTAGGAAGGATGTTGACATGACCCGTAATCTTTCAGATAGGATTACGCATAGAATAAGCCAGATAATTGAGAATTCAGTTTATTGAATGTTCTCTGCTCCAGGCCCAGTTCTAGGCACCAGGGGTACACAAATAAATAGATCTAGGTTCTGCCCTCATTTATTAACAGTCTGTTGGAAAATATTTCCTTGTCTGGAATTATTTCAAAATACACTTTTTTAAACCTCTAATTTAGCACATAGTACCTAAATTTATTCTCTTTTTCTGTATTTAGTGGCAATTGAAAATACTCATGCCCATTTTCTAGGAAAGGCACTTAGTAGTCTTATGAAGATTATTATTGGATTATTCTTTCTGGGCCAAGTGATTCTGACTCATTTAACATTTCTGCATAAACTCTCTAGCTAGATATTGTGCTTTATAGACCTCTCCATTCCATTGGAATGAACAGATATTGAATCATAATTTTTTATATATCAGTATAGAATGGGGGTTACCTAAAAAAATCATTTTTCTTTTAAAAATTGTACTTAGCTTATGTGGCCAATATTTTCAGTAGTCCCCGTGTTATTTTTGTGAAGGTAGTTGTAGTTTTGGTCTTTCTCATTAAAGAAACACATAAAGATCTGACATTATAATAACGAATGGGCAGAAACAAAAGTTTGTCATCTGGTCTGAATCATTCTTGGGGTTCAAATGAACATGTCAGTCCTACCAAGTGATAGGAGACCTTAAGACTGAAATGGGTTGTACACCTGTTGTTGGTAAGTTGGTTATGGTTGTTGATACTACAAATTCCATGGCTTCTGATTGGGAGGGAATAGTATCTCGTGACTTTTGTGCATTAGGTGGAGAACTGTAGGGTTTTCTTTGTGATGCATCTTTGGAATTTAGAGGCTCCAGCGTCTGCGTTACCCTCCAAATTCCTGATAGGGAAGGCCTGCTCATACTTGCTCATTTTGGACCAGGAAATACCATTGTTGCTGATTTCCTGTTTTGCTTGGCAGTGGTTGTAGACAGCAAGTTTGGGACAACATGTGGAATGTATTGAAACTGGATGAGGAAAGACCAACTTTGTCCAATTAATATGGCCTTTTTTTTTTTAACCTACCTTTTTTTGTGGTACAGCAGATGGGTAGCCATGCTTAGAATATGGGCAGCTGTTCACACTCTGGCTGCCTTCCTATGATTCCTGAGCTTCCTGAGCTTCCTGGAGTCCAATGTTACGGCACAGGTTCAGGCTAAGTTCATTTCTACAAGAAGCATCTCTGTACCCTGCCTATTAGCATAAGCTAGGGACAAGGGCAGTCAAAGGTCAAGAGAAGTTCAAAATAGCATAACCTTTCTGTGCTTCTGTTTCCAAATAACCCGTCTGCCCTGCTCCCCGAGTTTTTTCCTAAGCCATCATGGTTACCGTGTAGTTGTAAAACTCAAGAGAACAAGGACTGACTTGATACAAGGGAGGTTAGAGAATAGAAGTCATTGTTGCTTAAAACAGGAGAAATAATTGATTTATGTTTGGGGGCCAATTAGGCTATAAAACAGGAACAGTAAAGGGACCTATGACTTCAGGACAGCTACTTGCTCTGATTTCTGTCCCACAGACAAGGGGCTCCCCAATAAAGGCTGTCAGCTATCTAGGCTAAATTATTAATTCCTTTCATGCCTCTCAGGGATTGTAAACAGCACAAAATACAGGAAAACAATTGATACTGTTCAGTTATTGGCCAGATAGAGGGTCAAAGGGTAAATAGTTGGATTAGCAACAGCTGTTCTTCCTCCCTAGTCAGATTTTTGTCCCTTATTCTATTTCAGCAAAGTCATTCCTGTGTTTTTGGCCTCTAAATAGTTAAACCCATTTCTCTTCTTGTAAAATAATCCTACAAATAATTAGAGAATAAACATTGACCAAAATTGAAAATAATCATATTTTAATTCAGTTTCTGAAGTTGAAGATGAGCATTCTTTTTGGTATGTGCTGATTATGTTGTTTGGTGTTCTAAGGGTATTATCCCAAGGAAAGTAACTACTTGAAGTTTAGATAGATTAGAAGCTTTTTAGCTGTTTATACCAACTGCTTGAGGATTTTTGTGCAGCTTGATTAAAAGAAGAAAAATTGCCTTTGTTTAAACTAATGGTAGGATAATGCATGTTCATTGTAGAAAACACTAAAAGAAAAATATAAACAGCCCTAATCCCACCACCTGAAAATAACCATTGTTTCTTATTTGAGAATATGTCCTTCCAGTTTGTGTCTGAGCTTATTTTTCACATGGTTAGAAATCATATATACAATTTCGTATCCTGTTTATTGCTCCCCCACTTAGCATTCATTACATTGGGAACATTGTCCCAAGTCATGAAACATTTTTCATAAACATTTTTAATGGCAAGATAATATTTTATTGTAAGTGAATAACTTTACCATGGTTTATTTAATCATTTTCCTATTGTTGGGCATTTAGGTTGTTTACAGTTTTTCCTACATTATAAATAATGCCACAGTGAACATAGTTTTATATCAATTTTTTGTCTGCATTTCAAGTGAGGCCTTTAGCTTTTTATATAAGCCAAAACTCTTCTGAATTAAGAGCATGGACTCTGGCTCAAGATTGCTTGAGTTCAACTTGGCTTCAGTATTTACTAGCTCTGTAATCTTGGCTAAGTTATTTAACCTCTCTGTGCCTCAGTATTCTCATCTGTTAAATGGGGACAGTAAAGAGAAGTACTCCTACTTTACAAGGCTGTTTTGGAGATTTAAATGAAGTAATATATGCATTTGGAACAATGCTTGGCAAATGGTAAACACTATTAAGTGTAGGCTGTTCTAGGCTATGTAGCATAATGTTGAAATTCTCAGTTTCTCTGTACTAATGGCTTTTGTAACCACTTTATTCAATTAAACTAGCCTGTGCTTCTTAATGACACAAAGATAAATCATTCCAGATGTTAGCAGGTGTAAGTTACTGCTTCAAGTAAATAGTTCCCTCAAAGGAGCAGAGCTCATGTACTGCTGGCCAAGACTGTTCTTTACCATCTGGTTAACTGTTAGGGTGTTTTGGGCCCCTTCCTCCAACCAGCAGCAGGTAATCCAAATGACCATCTGCCACCTCATTTATTTAACTTCTTAGAAAGCTAAAGAAGTTAACCCTCTGCTTATATAAAATAAGTACTCAGATCATGCACTTTCTCTCTGGTCAGTAGCAAGGTCATATAGAGAGCATGCTGAGGAAGAAATTTGTATAATTAAAAACCTTCCATTAGCATTTAAAAAAGACTGCATACTTGGGATTCTTGCTGACTCAGACGTGTGTGTGTGTGTGTGTGTGTGTGTGTGTGTGTGTGTGTGTGTGTGTGTGTGTGTGTGTGTGTGTGTGTGTGTGTGTGTGTGTATTTCGCCCCATCCACTGATTAAACACCTGGTTAAATGAGCATTTTAGAAGAAACTTGAAAGTTAAATTAATCTTTGCCCTCTCTTGCCATACTGATAGATGCCCACCAGGCAGAGATCCATGAGTGATGTGGGAAAACAGGCAATTTAAGAAACAGCTTCAGAATAAGACAGGCTAATACCACTAGTTTGCTCTGGCTTTGCATTCAAGTGTTTTGGGATTCCAAGGAGACTTTTTGTGGATCCTTCAAGCTGTAAAAGAGAAGTGTGCATCTCAGCTAGAGTACCCATAGGTTCATTCCAAAATTCCAACATTCTGTACCATGTCCTATGGGTATGTTCCTAGTTGTCAAACTATATATCACAATTTTTGATCTCAGAAAACAGTTCATATAAGCCCAAGTGTGGTCTGCAGATAATGAGCTTAAGGCTGGGTGTTAGACATAAAAGGAAATTAACATTTATTGGGTATTCCTTATGTGCTAGGTACTTTGAACATATTCAGTGGGAGTGAGAAGGGTTGGTTATAGCATATAAAATTATCTAAATTTAAGTTTGACTTCATAATACCTAGTCCATTGTTTCCTTCCTTCTTCCTTCTCTTTTTCCCTTTGATGTGTGTGGCAAGCTAGGACCCAGTTCCTGGCTTCAGGGGACTCAGGTTTAGTCAGGAATAACTGACACAAAACTTGATGATATGTGGCTCTTACTACATCATCATCATCATCATCATAATAATAATAATAATAATAATAATAATGGCTAATATTTATTACACACTAAATGTGCATTTTTCGTTAAGCATTCATAAAACCTGTTTGAAAAGATACCATTCCTCTCTTACAGATGAGAGTGCTGAGGCCTGGAGAGGTTAAATGACTCACCCCAAAGTACACAGTGGAAAAATATCTGAGACTTCAGAGCTGCTCTTTTAATGAGTCTTCTATCCTGTTTCTCGCTCTCTTGACTGTGACAAGTCTCAGATGCTAATGGAAGAGCTTAAGGCAGTATAATGATTTATAACATATAACGGGGGCTTTTGTGTACAGAATAAAGACTATTTTCTAAGTGTCATTTGAGCTCTTTTGAGTATATGAATTATTTTGGATGTAAAGTGGAGTAATTCACTGTGGAATAGTTCCCAAAGAGATTTCTTCTGAGGTTCAGTTTCAGGATTATTCCACTATTTATTATCAAACAGGTTCTTACCTGAAACAAATGAAGATAAGTTCACAAATCTCCCTTGGTTTATGTCACCTTTATGTCACCTTTCCTTCACAACATTCTGTTTGTGATATTGGTATTTCACATTCATAACAGTTCGAAGAGCCTTGCTTTCAAAGCTTCAGTTGAGTCTGCTAGATCACGGCAAGATCATGTCTTCTGAATGTGGCCTTTTGCTGGGGAGGGGAGTTCCTTTCTGATAAGAATTCTTTTGAACAGGGTGGGGGTGGGATGAGATCCAGAGTTTAGGCTGAGCTCTCATCCCCTTGACCTCTGCCCCTATTTCAGAGTTTATACTGACTTGGTCGGGACTCCCTATGGAGCCAAGAGTTCAGGATTTGTTTACAATTGATGAAAAGATAGTTGCATTCAAAGGCTGTTGTTGGGTCCTTGGATAGTCATGGATCTCTGCCATTATCTGTGGTGGGTTCAGGGAATGCTTGGACATCTGGGTCTGGAGATTTGTAATGGATGACTAAGAAGGAATGAGAATAAACTCTGAAATTAGATAGGTTGCTGAAATTATTTCTATGGGAGCAGTATTGCAGTAGTATTTTGAGAGCAGAGAAAGATTCCTATAAATCTGTGCTTTATTTCATTTTTAAAAAGCTGAAAATGGTTGTTTAAATTCAATATATGATAACAAAGGAGATGTGTGAAAATTCTCTTCCTTTTCTGATGTCTCACCAAAGAAAAAATTTGCTGTGTTAGGCAAATGTATCAAACCCTTTATTATTAAGGCACCCTCTTCAGAGTTATACGTAGTTTTACAAATTGGGGTTTTCTCTAAAAATCTTGTGGTTCTCTAAGAATGTTGAGGAGAGTATAGTGGTTCAGTCCCAAATATCTTCATAAGCCTTGTGTGGACATACAGGTCAATAAGCTAAGACTACTCTCAGCTTCTGTACCTGAAGTTACACATCTTTTTAAATTTTATTATTGTTACTTTTTGGTCCAGTATTTGTTGTAGATGTGAATCTGAAAGAAAAGATAAGCATCTTTCTTTGAAGGGTGCTGACAGTATGAACCAAAATTGAATAGGTACATCCTCTGTTGGTAAGCATAAGAAAGGATAATTGGATGAATAATAAGATTCAGAGTGAAAATAGTGTTACATCGTTTTCACCTTAGCACAAAATTCCATGTGCTGAATGTAGTCTGGCCTATATATGTATTTTGTTTGACTAATTGGATGTTTAAATAAAAGCATGTTAGTTGTAAACATTTAAAACCTGCAAGAGTAGACTTCCCTGGTGGCACAGTGGTTAAGAATCCACCTGCCTTTTGGCCAACCCATTTCTTAGTTAAACTGTGAAGTGAAGATTACTAACAGTTTTGTCTACCTTTCTGGGTGGCTGTGAGGATTAAATAAAATGTTAGTGAAAGTACTAAAAAAAAAAAAAAAGAATCCACCTGCCAATGCAGGGGACATGAGTTCAATCCCTGGTCAGGGAAGATTCCACGTGCCCCAGGGCAACTAAGCCCGTGCGCCACAACTACTGAGCGTTTGCTCTAGAGCTCGTGAGACACAGCTACTGAAGCCCGTGTGCCTAGAGCCTGTGCTCTGCAACAAGAGAAGCCACTGCACTGAGAAGCCCGTGCACCGCAATGAAGACTAGTTCCCACTCACCACAACTAGAGAAAGCCTGTGCACAGCACCGAAGATAGAATGCAGCCAATACGTAAGTAAATAAATAAACAAACAAAAAAACCTGCAAGAGTTTTATAAAAATTTGGATTTCTGGCCTTTGTGATAAATTGGATGATCCAACACTGGGCCTGGATTTCCACTGATACGTGGCATCTGTTGGCTGGAACAGAGTAGTGGCTGCCCTCTTTAAATGAGCATGCACGTTCAGGTTTGTCACAAACCCACATGGCTTCCTTCATCCACTTATGTTTCCTTCCAGTCTTCTGTAGGCATTTGAGTTTGCAATTCCTATGGTAAAAAATGATAATTGTCAGTGCAGGTGAAGGCGTGGTAAAATGGGAGGTCATGAGTATAAAAATATCTGTCAGCACTAAAAATGTTCAGGTTTATTCTTGCAGATTTAGCAGCTTAAATTTTTAAATTTAAATTTGCAGATTTAGCAGTTAGTACATCGGGGTATTTATGCTTTAAGAAATGACAAGTGTGCAAGATAAATATTCATAGATGTTCTTTTTAGCATTTATAATAGCAAAAAAAAGAGAAATAGCTCAAAAGTTTAATAGGGGACTAGTTAAATGGATTGTAGTTATCTACATAAGGGAATACTATAGAATCATTAAGGAGAAGGTACATTGTAGTCTGGAAGAAGATACACTGAACTGTTAACAGTGATATCTTTGGGCAGATGATATCACAGAGTAACTATTTCTGTGTTGTTTTTTTAAAAATTAATTTATTTATTGGCTGCATTGTAGCTTATGGGATCTTAGTTCCCGGACCAGGGACTTAACCCAAGCCTCTGGCAGAGGAGCTCAGAGTCCTAACTACTGGACCACCAGGGAATTCCCTTAATTTTTTTAGCGAGGCACTTATATTAAGAAATGAGATAGATATATATATTTTTTAATCTCTGGCTCTCATTTCAGCTTCCAAGTTTCCAAGGCTATTCTGCCAAATTGAGCCACCCAGGCTACAGCTTCCCATTTAGAGCATAGATTTTACATTCAGAAATCTCTTATCTTGAAATTGCTCTAAGGAATGGGAATTGGTATCCTCAAGTATCAGGAACCATCTTGAAGCCAAAGAACAGAGTAAAAGCTTAGAGCAGCATTTTCAGGCTTCTACTTGCAGCCCTGCCTCCATTCACTAATCAGGATATCAGAGTTGGCCTCCTTTTTACCCTGTCCAAGAATGTAGGGAGCCTTAATTTAAGGAAGCTTCTCATAAGAATTGTACTGTCTTGGCAGTTGCAGGTCATGCTGCTGAAAAAACATGAGTTTTGCATCTTGGCTTTTGCCAGTCCATGCTAAGTGACCATAGACAACCTGTGAAGATCAGTTTCTTCATCCATAAAACAGCAATAATCCCTGTTAGGGGTTGTTTTTAAAAATAAGTTAGATAATATATGTGAATTGCCCAGTATTTAGCTGCTGTAGCTGTTCCTGCATGTTTCTTTGTTGCTGAAATATATGAAAAAGGGTTTCTAACTTTTTGGGCTAATATTTAGTGAGCATTTACTGTATACTAATGGTTTTAAAACATTGTCTCCTTTATTCTTTCAACTCTATGAAGTTGTTCTCAACTCTTGTTCTCCCTGTTTTACAGATTAGGAAACTGACAGTTTAACCTTTGGCCAAGGCCACACAGCTGTTAAGTGGCAGAGCTGTGAAGCCTGTGTGATTCCAAAGCCGATGTACTTTTTTTATCTTTTTAAAATAGTGGTATGATTTACATACAGTGAAACACACACAGATATTAAGCGTAAGGTTCAAGCAGTTTTCACAAATGCACGTACCCTTGTAATTCATGTTTCATCAAGATACAGAACACTGCCATTGCCTTCAGAAAATTCCCTTATGCTTTTTCTCACTTGATCCCACTCTTCTGCCCCAAGAAGAAGAAACTTCTGATTTCTGTTATGATAGATTAGTTTGCCGTTTTGATATGTCTTATAGATGGAATCATACATGTGCTTTTCTGTGTCTCGTGTTTTTCAGCGTAATGATTGAGACTCATCCATGTCGTTGCAAATGTTAGTAATTCATTTCTTTTTATTGCTGAGTAGTATTCCATTGACTATATCATAGTTGATCTATTCACCTGTTGATACCTGGGCTGTTTCTAGTTTTGCTATTATGATAAAGCAGCTATGAAAATTCTTGTACAAGGTTTTGTGGATATATTTTTATTTCTCTTAAACATATCTAGGAATTGTCTGATGTATGTTAAACTTTTTAGGAAATTGTGGTTTTCCAAATTGTTTGGAAATACAATTCCAGTAGTATGAGTTCTAATAGTTCCACATCCTTGCAAGTGTTTCATGTTGTCAACTTTTAAATTTTCGTTATTCTAGTGAGCAGGTAGTGGGACTGATGTGGTTTTAATTTGCATTTCCCTGATGACTATATTGATCATTTTTTCACACCCTATTATTGGCCATTCATATTTTGTCTTTTAGAAGTGTCCATTCAAAGTCTTTTGATAATTAAAATCATGTTCTTTGTCTTTTTATTGAGTTGTGGGTATTTATTTTGATACACGTCCTTCATCATATATATATGTTGTGAATATTTTCTCCCAGTCTGTGGCTTTCTCTTCTACTTTATTAACATGATTTTTGATTAGCAGAAGTTTTACATTTTTATGAAGTTCTATTTATTAATGTTTTCTTTTATGATTACTTCCTTTTGTATCCCCCCTAAGAAATCTTGGGCTAACTTGAGGTTGCAAAGGTATTATTCTGTGTTTTCTGCTAGAAACTTTAGCTTTATTCAAGTTAATTTTTTTTTTTTTTGGCGTAAGATAGGAGCTGTTTTATATGACTATTTGTTTCAGCAATATTTGTTGACAAGACTTTCCTCATGGAATTTTTGATGCACTTGCTGAAAAATAATTTGATCTTTATATATATGATCTACTTGTAGACTCTATTTTTTTCCATTAACCTGTTTTTGTCTTCACTAATACCACAATGTTTTGAGTACTATAGTTGTATAGTAAATCTTGAAATCAGATGGTATTTGTCCTCCAACTCCATTTTTCCTTTTCAAAGTTGTTTTAGCTGTTTTGGCTATTTTAGGGTTTTGTTTGATTTTAATTTCCTTATACACTTTAGAATCAGCTCATCAGGAAAATTTTTTTATTTTAATCAATGACGGTGTTTTTTTAAAATTAATTAATTTATTTATTGGCTCTGTTGGGTCTTCGTTACTGCACATGGGCTTTCTCTAGTTGTGGCGAGAGGGGGCTACTCTTTGCTGTGGTGTGCAAGTTCCTCATGTTGCATCATGGCTTCTCTTGTGGAACACGTGCTCTAGGCATGTGGGCTTCAGTAGTTACTGCACATGGGCTCAATAGTTGTGGCTCACCGGCTCTAAAGCACAGGCTCAATAGTTGTGGCACATGGGCTTAGTTGTTCTGAGGTATGTGGGATCTTCCTGGGGCAGCAATCAAACCTGTGTCCCCGCGCTGGCAGGCAGATTCTTAACCACTGCGCCACCCAGGAAGCCCAGAAAAAAATTTTTTTTAACGAAAAAGCCTACTGAGAATTTGATTGGATTTCATTGATCTTATCAATTTGGGGAGAGTTGTTATTTTAGAATTGAGTCTTCTAACCTGTGAATTCAGTATACTTTCCCGCTTATTCAGAACTTCTTTATTTTTTCTCAGTGATGTTTTTAAAAGATTAGTGTTGAGATTTTATACATCTTTCTTTAAACTTATCCTTAAGTATTATTTGTCTTTTAGTAAATGGTGGTATTTTAAAATTTTAGTTTCCAGTTGTTTGTTGCTAGATATATAGAGATGCAGTTGATTTTTGTATATTGAGATTGTATCATACAACATTGTTAAATTTGTTTACTGGTTCTAGTAACTTTTAAAAATAAATCCTTTGGGACTTTTTATGTGTACAACTATGAATAAAGACAATTTTACTTCTTCCTTTTTGATGTTTGTAACTTTTATTTTTCTTACCTTATGGCATTGGCTACGATTTGCAGTCCAATAGTAGATGAAAATGTTGAGGGTGACATTCTTGTCTTGTTTTTGATCTTAGAGGGAAAGAGTTCAATAGTTCACTTTCAGGTATGATGTTAGCTATAGTTTTTTTCTTATTTTTTTAAAGTTGTGAAATATACAGACCAAAACATTTATTATCTTAACCATTTTTTTAAGTGTACAGTTTAGTGCCATTAAGTACTATACTCGTATTATTATGCAACCATCACTGCCATCCATCCACAGAACTCTTTTTATCTTGCAGAATTGAACCTGTAACTATTAACAGTATTTTCCCATTCTCCAAACTCTGGCACCCACCATTCTACTTTCTGTCCCTATGAATTTGGCTAATCTAGGTATCTCATATAAATGGATCATACAGTATTTGTCCTTTTGTGCCTGACTTCTTTCACTTAGCATGCTGTTTTCAAGGTTGATCCATGTTGTAGCATGTCAAAATTTCCTTCCTTTTTAAGACTAATATTTCATTGTTTGTTATATACCACATTTTGTGTATCCGTACATCTATTGATGAATACTTGGGTTGCTTATAACTTGTAGCTGTTGTGAGTGTTGTGAATAATGCTCCTATGAATTTTGAGTGTGCAAATAGCTCTTCAGGTGCCTGTTTTCAGTTCTTCTGGGTATATAGCTAGAACTGGAATTGCTGGATCATATGGTAATTCTATTTCTAATTTTTTGAGGAACCACCATACTGGTGTCCACAGTGGCTGTACCATTTTACATTCCCATGTAACAGTGCACAAGGGTTCTATTTTCTGTGTTTTTGATAGTATCACACACACCTTAATGGGTGTGAGGTAGTATCTCATTGTGGTTTTGATTTGTATTTCCCTAATGATTAATGCTGTTGAACATATTTTCACGTGCTTGTTGGCCACTTGTAAATCATCTTTGGAGACATACCTATTTAAATCTTTTGTCCATCTTTTAATCATGTTTTTTTGGTTGTTTTTTGTTTTTTTAGTCCTAAGAGTTCTTTATATATTATGGATATTGCCCCTTATCAGATATGATATGCAACTATTTTCTCCCAATTTATGGATTGCCTTTTCACTGTTGATTGTGTCCTTTCATATACAGATGATTTAAATTTTGATGTAGTACAGTTTACTTATTTTTTCTTTTGTTGTCTGTGCCTTTGGTGTCATAGGCAAGAAATCGTTGCCAAATCCATTGCCAGGAAGCTTTTCTCCTTTGTTTTCCTCTAAAAGTTTTATGTCTTACATTTAGGTCTTTGTTTTATTTAGAGTTATTTTTTGTATAATATGGTATAAGATAATGTTCACATTCATTCTTTTGCATGTGGATATTCACTTTTGCCACCACTATTTGTTGAAAAGATTGTCCTTTCCTCATTGAATGGTCTTGGCAACTTTGTTGAAAGTCATTGACCGTATATGTGAGGGCTTATTTCAGGGCTTTCTATATTCTATTTCTTTTATCTATATGTCTGTCTTTATGCCACATTGTTTTGATTACAGTAGCTCTGAGTAAGTTTTGAAATAAGGAAGCTATACATTTTTTGTAGATGCCCTTTATCAGCTTGAGGAAGTTCCCTTGTATTCCTAGTCGCTAAGAGTTTTTATCACAAATGGTGTCAAATTTTTCTAATACTACTTCTGCATCTATTTATATATTTAGACTGTTCAATTGGTGAATTACACTGATTGATTTTTGAAAATTGAGCCAGGCTTGCAATACTGAAGTAAGCCTCATATGGTCATTATGTATTATCATTTTTATATATTGCTGAATTCAAGTTGGTAATATTTTGTTGTGAATTTTTGTGATTATGTTCAAAAGAGTGAAAGCCTATATCCTTAACATATTTTTTAATCTTTATTTAACTCGTTATTTTGGACACATTCGCTTTTATTTGTGTGAATTTGTATTAGTTTTTTGTGTAGTCTGAAACCAACAAACTAGTTTTGTAAATAGGTTTTGACACTCTCCTTCTGCTTCAAATTTGAAGTCTCCATCTAGTGGTCTCTTCTGGAAGCACAGTGGTGTGAACCTGTGATAATATGTTGGCATTTATTCTCATTTAGTCCAGTAGGTGGCATCAGGCCCTAACTGAAGAGCCACGAGCAAAGACTGACTGAAAAATGGAAAACAATGCTTGTAAAACTCATAGTTAAACAGAACAGAAAACCAAGATTTTCTGAAAAGTAATACGGTTAGCCCTCAAAATCTGAGAGAAGGAATGAGCCTTCAGCTCATTCTAAGAGCATGTATGGAAACTAATGAATATTATATGGGAATCCATTCTGCTGCCTTCCTTCCGTTGCCTCTCAAACTTCAAAATCTTGGCTTATTCAGTGGCTATCCAGTTGCTTTTTTTTGGGGGGGGGGGTACTGGGGGATGAAGGGGAAAGGTGATAGAGCAGACCGTTAATGCAAAGGGATTTGAGTTTGGGGAGTCGGGGCAAGAAGGATATGCTCTTACATCCAAGAGCTGACAGTCTACTTCCAGGGAGACCTCAAGAAGAGGCATTAATAGCTCCCTGCTGTCCCTTGGGTCTGAGACTTGTTTCCCTGGGTGTGAAGAAAAGAGTTTTTATGAATGTTATAGTTGAAGGCGTGGGTTTCCCTTATAAAAATGGAAATTGGGAGAACAGAAATTTTTTTGGACAAGGATTTGTTTAAGATAGTAGTGAAGGAAGAAGGTCATTTAAGGGGGTGTAAGATTCTAAGACGCCATGGGTAGAATGATCAGGCTGTGAAAATTAAAAGATGATGGGTGGGGTGAGTTTCTAATGCTCCCTGAAGTAGTTAAGAAAAGAAAAGGTTTAGGAGGACAACTAATCTGGAAGCATTGTGCCCTGGCAGGCAGCATGTTGCAGCTTGCTTGATTATGGCAATGATGCCAACTTTTTTGACCTCAGTGACTTGCGTAGGTTATGAATACAGCTGACTTAGGCAGGACCCCATTATCTGCTTAACCTTCCTATTCCTACTTTCCAGTTGAAAATAATTCATTGGCAATGGGCTATTACGTACAAATAAATTTAGAGGGAGGATGATAAATGTGCATTAGCAATTGGGGTATGGTTCATACTTGAAACATGACATATACGTGTCAAAGTCTAATTACAGTACTAGAAAATTTTAAAATAAGGGTACTGTTGATGTACTATCACAAACAGCATATATCAAACTGATTTGAAAACAATAATGCTGAGTGAGCCGTAATGAAGAGTAAAAAGCAAGAATAACAGTAATTGAAAACTACCACTGATTCCCTCAGCAGTGATAATGAAGTTCAGAGAACGACAAGATTTTGAAGTGATTTTATGTGTGTGTTTGTAGTAGGATCTTTGCAACTTTGCCGCCCATTTTGTGGCAGCCAGACTTATTAGTAGAATGCTGGAGTCTCGTTACTTTTAGTTTATAAACACTAAATTTTATTGACAGCCTATTAACAAGTTACTTGTAACTTTTATTTGTAAGTAGAAATGAACTGAACATCAGTCACTCATAAGATGAATGAAAGTTGGATTAACATACCACAAGGTTGCTTTAAATTCATAGCTTGAGAATCATGGGGCTAAAGGATTGGGAAGGAGGAGAAGAAGGTAGAAAAGAGCCACAAGCGAGCTAGAAGAAGGCTCAGTGCAACACAGTGGGCCTTTGGAGCTAGATGTGAAATAGAGAAAATGTGTGTCTTCTGTGACTTTAAGCAAAATCTCACCATTGTGTGTGTGTGAGTGTGTGTCTTCACTATGTATGTGTAGATGTTTATGATAATGGCTCTACTACTGTTGATAGGATTACTAACTTGTGATCAGTCCTACTGACAGAATTAATTTGTTACGTGAGTCTAACAACAAATGATTCTTCTAGGAATTGTTTTTCCTTATGTTGAATGGAGTAGACCTTTGTAATTGAGAAGGAAGTAAAATTTTTTATGTAATGATTTTGTGCCAGGAGTTTTGTTGATTTTTTTGTTGTCTGCATTATTTAGCATCTCAGTTGTCCAGGAATTTTTCAGCATAATTAAGATGCAATAAAAACCAAGTCCTAAAAATCATTTTCATCAAAATGATCTTGTGAAATTTAGTTTCTGTCTCTGTCCCTTTGTTTCTCTGTCTCTCTTTCTCTGTGTGAGAGGTTTTGTTAGACAAAAACTTAAAATTAAAATGCCTTAGTCTAGTCACCCTTTCCTAATAGTCATGATAATTTTGGCCCTTAATTATCTTTCACCAAAAATATATTACATTCTCTTAAGTTTTATAAGTTAAGTCTGACCAGTTAGTTTCAACCTTGGACCTTTGTTTTCTGTTTTGAAATACCTTGGGTAAAAATATGACTAAGCAGACAAACCTCAAAAGCAACATTGGTAAATTAGTGGAAATGATCCTACAAATGCAGATGAAAGATAACAGGGTAATTTGAAAAGCTTCAGAATTACAGTGGGACTAGAAACAAGATTGGAAGAAATAGATGTTGGTTGGGGGTTGATATGGCTGCTCATGTTAGTGATGTAGTGCTGTCATGTGAAAAGAATGCTGCTCAGCAGGAATTACTCTTGATATACTTGGTGCCATTTAGATCCTAAATATTAATGATTTTTACCTATTGTTCAGTATGTACAAATTTAAAGAAGGTATTATAGAGAAGAGCTACCTTTAGTGGGGCTTGCCATGTGTCAGATGCTGTGCTAAGCACTTTATTCTCAATTTATATAATCCCCATCACAACCTTATGTAGTAAGTGGTAGTTCCCAGATGAGAAGCTAAGGCTAAAAGGTTAAGACCACACTATCTTTCATTGCCCTGTTCACCATAGCCAAAGAAAACTTTAGGGCTTCCCTGGTAGCACAGCGGTTAAGAGTTCACCTGCCAATGCAGGGGTCATGGGTTTGAGCCCTGGTCCAGGAAGATACCACATGCCAGGGAGCAATAAGCCCGTGTGCCACAACTTCTGAACCTGTGCTCTAGAGCCCGTGAGCCACAACTAATAAGCCCATGTGCTGCAACTACTGAAGCCCACGCGCCTAGAGCCCGTTCTCCACAACAAGAGAAGCCACTGCTCTGAGAAGCCAGCGCACTGCAATGAAGAGTAGCCCCCATTTGCCGCAGCTAGTGAAAGCCCACGTGCAGCAACGAAGACCCAACACAGCCAATAAATAAAAATAAAATAAATAGAAAAAAAAAACTTTAGAGCTTAGAGAATATGATCTAGTCTTAGGGGTTTGTAAGGAAACTTGGTAGTGTCAGAACAACATGAGTTGAACACAAGGAGCTGTGTTATGGCGAAGTAGCACATTAAAGTGTGTGAACAATATAGACTGGTAGCAAGGGAGGAGAACCAGAGGTGTTGACTGGAGCAGTTAAATTGTAATAAAGACACTCTCCTTAAGCTAGTTTAAAATGGGGACTGTGATGGAAAATACAGGGTTTCTCTTGGGGCCCAAGGAGGGAGTATTCAATTGGATTTCATGAAGGAGCAAGACCAGGATTTCTTTCCCATCTCTCTGTGGAGAGACTGTGTTTAGAGGCTTGTCTCTGCTCCTCTGATGCTTCTGTTTTGTATTTCTCTTCTCGTTCAGACTTTGCTTCTGTGTCCATGATGGAAAATGGCTGCCCCTATCTGCCTTGCCTTGTCATGTCTGTCTTTTTTTTTTTTTATTTTTTTTTTATTTTTATTATTTTTTTTTTTTGGGGGGGTACACCAGGTTCAATCAACTGTTTTTATACACATATCCCCATATTGTCATGTCTTTCTAATACCCATGCTCAACACACATTAACTAAAGCATTTGTGTTCAAATCTTAAATACTCAGGAAAGAGGATAAAGCCAGCTTGATGTCCAGATATCCATTTACCTGGGGCTATGGCCACTTACTATTCACTAGAAGCTGCAGATGCATTCTAAGGAGAATATTAATAGAGCAGATAAATTTCTGATATGATAGCTTTAGTCCGGAAACAGGTAGCATGGAGATTGTAGAAACTCATTAAGTGGTATTTGGGGGACAGTCCAAGAGGTAGGGCAAATTCAGAGGCGTGGTTGGTTAGGAATTATTTGCTAGTCCTGGGGTGGCAGAGGATGGGAATCTGGCAACTGCAGTGAGAATCCAGGCATTAGGTGATGCTTGAAGTTTGGCAAGTAGAAAAGATACTTTCAAACCACCCAGTTATTGGCTGGGAGTATAAGTGTGCTGATGGGCTTAATTGCAGTGGCCAGGGCTGATTGTAACCCTCAGTGTATCTCATTGCATAACACCTGTTTGAGTACCTACCTAGTGACAAGATCTGAGGCTGTCCAGGTACTCTTTTCCTAACTGTGATTGGCACTGGGACTGGTCCAGGTATTCTTGTCCTAACCACGATTGGCTCTGGCTTCTATGTACACATAGAAGGTACTAGTGATTCCAACAGTTAGGGCTTTTGGTAGTGGGAACTGAGGATAAATCTTTGATACTCAAGTTTTTGTATTATTGCCTTTGGGATCTGAAAATCATGCCAATTTTCCAGAGTGACTTTATTCCTCTGCCTTCCTCAGGAAGTTTTCCCTTCTAAGTGTATTTTGGGATTGAGTTGTATTTGAGCAGTTTGTTATAGCACTTGGGTCTAATTCCAGGAAAATAGACTTGATTTCAGACTAGCTGTTTGGCTTCATCAGGATTAGGATTTTATCACTTATGAGGTTTGTAAAAACATACCTGAGGTGGAGATTCATTTATGGCATGAGTGAATGAGAAGGTCAACAAATCCTGTCCTCAGAAAGCAACTGTAAAGCTGAATAAAACTATCAGCAACAACCACAGGCTTATAACAAATTGAGAAGTAATCAACGAACTTACCATAGCTCATGTTTATTGAATACTCCATGCAGAGTATACATTCTTTCCAAGTACACATGGAACAGTCTCTAAGAGTATTCTGGGGCATAAAATAAGTATAATAAAATAAAGGTTAAGAAGCCCCACATGATATCTGAGTAGACAGGAAAAGTATTTGACAAAATTCAGTACCCATTTATGATAAAAATCTCCCAACAAACTAGGAATAGTAGGCAGTTTCCACAACTTGACCAAGGACATCTATGAAGAGCCTAAAGCTAACATAATACTTAATTGGTGAAATATAAATGCCTTTCCCCTAAGATTGAGAATAAGGTAGACAAAAATGTACCTTTACTACTTCATTTAGGCATTTACTGGAGGTTCTAGCTAGTGCAGTAAGGTGGGGGTTAGGGAGGAAGACATCTAAATTGGAAAGGATTAAAACTGTTTTTATTTATAGATGACCTAATCCTATATATAATACTGAATAATTCACAAAAGACCCCCAAAACATATAGAACTAACTGAGTTTAGCAAGGTCACAGGATACCAGATCAATATAGAAAAATCAGTTGTATTTTTATAACTAGCAATAATCCAAAAATGAAAGTGAGAAAACAGTTCCATTCACGAATCCATCAAAAGAATAAAATACTTTTAACAAAAGAAGTGTAAAATTTGTACACTAAAAACTAAAATATTCCTGAGAGAAGTTTAAAAAGACCTGAATAAATAGAATGTGGCTCTGACGGACTGTCTAGGCTGGTGACACTTACATACAGAAAAATGCCTGCATTCAGCCCCAGGTTATAGATTAATAACCTCAGCTAGATATCTTGCAGATATGTGCTTTTGGTTGCCAAGTAGGTGAGAGTTTGGGGAGTGATGGAATCTTATCTACTTTCCTAGGGACAATCCATGGAGTAGTACCTTCAAAGACCAGGAGGCACTGCGCTGTACTGTGTGTGCTGTTTGCAGCACATTTTTCACTGCCTTCTCTCTGAGGCCTCACAACAATCCTGTGAAGATTAGGAGAGGTATACTTAGTCTCTCTTTCATGGAGCAGTAAGGCTTAAGAGATGACTCACTTGTCCAAGAACACGTAACCATGCCAAAGTTGGAATTAAATTCAGATTATCTAACTCCATGCTATCCCAAACCATTAATTTCTTTTTTACTCTACTGTCTTTCCTCAGCTATTTATAGTCATCCCTCAGTATCCACAGGGAATTGATTCTAGGAGCCTCCATGGACACCAGAATCCGAGAATACTCAAGTCCCTTACATAAAATGGTGCAGGTATGGTTGGTCGTGTGCATCTTGGATATGGAGGACCCACTGTACTGAGAAGAGAAGAGAAAGGGGTGTGTGATTTTGATTGATTGCATGTATTCTTCAGCAGATTTAGATTTAACTTTTAGAAAAGACAAATACATCATCTTTCGACATAATCTCCTTGCTTTTCAATACACTTTGTCCATCTGTCAACAAGCGTTCTTATTCCCTCATTAAAAAATGTTTTAGGCTGAGCCGCGAGCCACGAATGCACCGCTGTCTTTACTTCTTCATCAGAAGTGAATCATCGTCCTTATAGGGCTGCTTTCAAGGGACCACACAGGTGAAAGTCCAGTGGAGCAAGATCAGGACTTTAGGGAGGATGCTTAACACCTCAGAACGAAGTTTTTGTAGAGTGTCAACAGTGTGGGCAGAAGTGTGTGGACGTGCATTGTCATGCAAGATCACAACACCCTTGGATAGCAGTCTTCTGAGTTTAATCCGCAGTTTAGGCTTCAGCTCTTCAATAAGCATCTCACTGTAACGAGCGTTGTTGATTGTTGAACCTTTTTCCTGATAATGTTCCAATACTGGCCCTTGAGAATCCCAGAAAACTGCAAGCATCAGTTTTCCAGTTGATGGTTGACTTTTGAACTTTTTCTTGGTTGGCGATTGAGGATGTTTCCATTCCCATACTCTGCTGTTTACTCTCAGGCTTGTAGTGATGAATCCATGTCTCGTCACCAGTAATGATTCTCTTTAAGAAACTTTCACCTTTCTTAGAGTATTGGTCCAAATTTTGTTTGCAAATATTCAAATGCTTCTGTTTATGCTCTTCCATGAGTTGTTTCAGTACCCATCTCGCACAGACTTTTCAGAACCTAAGTCTGTCTTGGATTACTCCGTTTTGAAATGTTAAAGCATCCTCCTTATAGTCCTGATCTTGCTTCATCAGACTTTCACCTGTTTGGTCCCCTGAAAGCAGCTCTACGAGGACGAAGATTCACTTCTGATGAAGAAGTGAAGATAGTGGTGCATTTGTGGCTCACACCTCAGCCTAAAACATTTTTTAATGAGGGAATAAGAACGCTTGTTGACAGATGGACAAAGTGTATTGAAAAGCAAGGAGATTATGTATTTTTCTTTTCTAAAAGTTAATTAAATTCTGCAGTCAGCGTGCGGGTAATTTTTGACTCACCCTTGTATAAACATAATTGTGCCATAAACCATAAAGGAATTCATTTGGCAACCATTTATTGAGTATCTGTTCCATGGCAGGCACCTTGCAAGATTTGGGCTTACAAGGTCCAGTTGGAGCCTATTGGGGTACAGCCTGAGAGGAGAACAGAAGTAGGCTGGAATTTGCTTTGTAATTTTCATTCTCTGAGGCTGATGTGTCTGCCCTCCGAAGTGACCGCTTCAACTGTGGACCTGGAGCCCTTTACTTTTTACTATTCCTGCAGCTGTGCTTTCTACAGGTACCTTTCTTAATAAAAATAGTCCATCTTTTCTTCCTTTCCCACTGTGGATTCTTCCATATGCTTTTCAGCCAAACATAGGTGGATCTTTCATGTAAAAGAAGTCTTTGCTTTTTAAAAAAAGACATTTAAATAATTTTTCTTAATTGTTGAAATAGTTCATATTTATTGCGAAACACTTGGAAGATGTAGATGAGTTATAAATAATAAACACAAAAATCACCTTTAATTCTACTACTTAGAGATTTCAGCTGTTAACATTTTTGCTTCCAGTCTGTTTGAACTTCCAATCTGCTTTTTACTTACTATCAGCCAGTGCACACTTGTACATGTGCACACGTATACACACACACACACAAAGATGCTAGTATTTTGTTGTGGTAGGCTCTGTGTGAAATATTTTATATATATTCTTATTCCTCAAGTAGCCCTCTGAAGTAAATACTATTATATCTCCTGTTTATGATGCCACATATTTAAAGAAGCTAAGTAACTTGTTCAGGTTCACTCAGTTGATAAGTAATAGAGCTGAAGCTTTTACTCTCATTTAGCCTGTCTTCACCACTTCTTTCCATAAATCTATTTTCATCCATGACTATAACTCCAAAATTCTTCTCTCCAAAAATATTGGTAATTTAAAAAAATTCCTGCCTTCTTCTCCAACTTTGTCTTATGCCCTCATATATGTGCGTTAGCCACACTTTCAGTTTTGTGAACACATGCCATCTGTTCCCCTGCTTGGAATGCTCACCGCACCTATTTCACCCAGGTAATTAAATTTAAGTCTTAACTTAAAGTCTTAACTTACATGTCATTTCCTTGAGGTCACTTTCTGGACCTTTCTAACTCCTAAGACTGGATTGGTCTCTTCTCTTATTTGCTCCCATAGTACCTTGTTTTTCTCTTTTGCAGAACTTATTTGTTCATTAGAACTTGATCTGCCATTTTCACTATATACTTTTGTTCCTGTCATGTCTCTGGGCTTCTGTTGCAGTCCAGGTGTATGGTAGGTGTCCAATAAAAATTTATCTTTTTCTTTCTGTACTTGGCTCATTTACTCTCAGCTCTGTGCTTATAAATCACAGATTTGAATCCTGTGTTCAAAAAATGAACTCCTCTTTCTTCTAGTCTGAAATAGTGCATTTCTTAGTGCACTCGAGGCTCCTAATCTAGTCAAAAGAGTTTGGCACCATTCTTGACCCCTCATTGTCTTTTCTGTTTGAGCCAGTTCCGTGGAAGATGGCACTAGTCCTTTGACCTGGAAAGATGGCCACAATGTTTTAAGTGAAAAAAGTTTAAGGAAAATTATGTGTAATTTGTGATATTTTCTCTAAATATAAATACATATATTAATATTTTAAATATCTCTGAAATATCTGGAAGGATAATACACTAAACAGGATGATTGAGGGGGTCAACTGGTAGACTTTAGTTTTCTCTCTTGTATGAATTTTTCAGTAACTATGTAGTACCAAAAAAAAAAAATCCTATTTGAAAAATAAAAAGCAACCAAAACCAAAAGCTAAAATGCCTTTTTGGGATATCCTTTTCATTCTGTCTATTCCTGCAGCCTCACTTTTAGCTTAGCTCTTTTGTAACAGATTTCTATTTCTTTTTGTCTCTTTCAGATCTCTCTTCCCTTCCTCCTACTTCATCTGCTTGGTGAATCTTTCTAAAGTCTTGCTTTCATTATCTCATTTCAGAGCTCAGAACTTAAAGTGGTTCCCTGTTGCACTAATTCTAAACTTTCCTACCTGGCTCGTAAGACTGTAATTTGTCCTTTTACTTTTTTCAGTGCACCCTAGCATAATCTCTGAACTATTCTGCTCTTGTCCCCTATACATGCCACATATTTTCTCTGTTGCAGGTATTTATTTATTGGGCTGGCCAAAAGGTTCATTCGGTTTTTACATAGGGTGGCTCTGTAGCACTTGGTTGTCTTTAACTTCATTAGAAACAAATTTTGTTAGACAGTATGTGACAGCTGTCATATCAGTGTGCATTTAAAAAAATGACATCAAAATTGGTGAATTTTTGTGTAGCCATTTTAATTCTGAAGATGGAAGAAAAAACATTTTCAGCATATTATGCTTTATTATTTCAAGAAAGGTAAAAATGCAACTGAAACGCAAAAAAAGATTTGTGCAGTGTGTGGAGAAGTTGCTGTGACTGGTCGAACATATCAAAAGTGGTTTGCAAAGTTTTCAGCTGGACATTTCTCGCTGGATGATGCTCCATGGTTGGGTAGACCAGTTGAAGCTGATAGCAATCAAATTGAGACATTAATTGGGAACAATCAACATTATACCACGTGGGAGACAGCCGACATACTCAGAATACCCACATCAAGCGTTGAAAAGTCATTTGTACCAGTTTGGTTGTGTTCATCGCTTTGATGTTTGGGTTCCACATAAATTAAGCGAAAAAAATCTTCTTGACTGTATTTCCGCATGCGATTCTCTAGTTAAACGTAGTGAAAACACTCCGATTTTTTTCTGTGATGGGCAATGAAAAGTGGATACTGTACAGTAATGTGGAACAGAAGAGATTGTGGGGCAGCAAAATGAACCACCGCCAACCATACTAAAGTCCGATCTTCATCCAAAGAAGGTGATGTGTGTATGGTGGGATTGGAAGGGAGTCCTCTATTATGAGCTCCTTCTGGAAAACCAAACGGTTAATTCCAACAGGTACTGCTCCCAGTTAGACCAGCTGAAAGCAGCGCTCGACGAAAAGTGTCCAGAATTAGTCAACAGAAAACGCATAATCTTCCATCAGGATAACACAAGACCGCATGTTTCTTTGATGACCAGGCAAAAACTGTTGCAGCTTGGCTAGGAAGTTCTGATTCATCCACCGTATTCACCAGACGTTGCACCTTTGGATTTCCATTTGTTTAGGTCTTTATAAAATTCTCTTAATGGAAAAAATTTCAATTCCCTGGAAGACTACAAAAGGCACCTGAAACAGTGCTTTGCTCAAAAAGATAAAACGTTTTGAGAAGATGGAATTATGAAGTTGCCTGAAAAATGGCAGAAGGTAGTGGAACAAAAGGGTGAATACATTGTTCTATAAAGTTCTTGGTGAAAGTGAAAAATATGTCTTTCATTTTTACTTAAAAACAGAAGGAACTTTTTGGCCAACTCAATACAAGTCCCATCTGCAGAAAACAGCCTCAAACTCACATAATTGTCTCCCTGTAGCACATAGTTTTATCCAGTAGAAACTATAGAGGATTTTGGTGGGTCAAATATGTAATTTTTTCATTGGCATATGTAAAGACTGCTGATTCTCTGGGTAAATAAATGACATGCTTGTTCAGTTGTACATTTTTCAAAGAAAATGTCATATGTTCTTTTCTAATGTTTTCAGAAAATTTGGAAATAATTGGTAGTTGAAAGTAAATGCTTATAGAATGCATGGCATCCTGAAAAACAGCAATGTGTGAATTACCTCTTACGTGTCCACCAGTATGAAAGAAAGAAAACTTTTTGATTTCTGTAAAGGCTTCTTGGGTGGGACAGTCATTTGAATTTAACCTTGTTCATTCATTAGGTTCTTTAGGTAGGTTTTATTTTTTGAGAGAACATAAATGCATCTGTTTCTGGAAAACATCAGACACAATTTGATGTGTTCAGCTGCCACAACATGGTGTAAATACTCAATATTAACAGAGGTATGGCTACACCTTTCTGTACTCAGAAGACCAGTGGCAGTATCAGATGGTGGCACAGAAGTTTGGGCAATAGTTGAAAAGTGGATGCCATGAAGTGTGGTGGTGAGAAGCTGGTGTTAAGTTGGTGGGCTTGGCTTGCTTCAGGCTAGGCTTCGGTGGCTCAGAATACCTGGTGAACTTGTTATAATAAAATACAGACTCTAGGGCACTACTTCCGATCTGGGGTAGAACTCTGGAATCTGCATTTTTAAAAGCAACTCTAGATGATTCTGATGTACAACAGGCTTGGGAAACACTGGTCTGAACCTCATATTTCTCTGAATTCTCATCATTTTTTGCAATTTTCTTTTGGCTTTGACTTCTCTCTTTAGTTCTTGTCAACTATACCTGCACTTCTCCTTTCTTCCTACCCCGAGGGAAAAAAAATTTCAGGAGGCTAAGCTGACAAGCCTTTTCTCCTGCTGCCTTATTTAATTTGACTTTTGCTATGAGAATATGTTTCTATCTCGGACTTAAGTGTATGATAAATTATTCATGGCCAGGGCGCTTGTTTTCCTGTCATTATCTTGAAAGATTTTGTGGCTCATCTCATCTTATTTTAAAGGATTCAGAGAGTTGATACTACATTTTAATTTTTGTTAAGAGAAATTATGTGAATCTCCCATCTCACTTGTTTTTTTCTCTTACTTGAGGGACGTGGCTTGCAAAGGTCAGAAATAATGGACCTTATAGTTTTGGTTAAAAGAGAATATTTAAATATATTTGAATAATAATAACCAGGGTGTTTATACTAAGGCATACAATACAGTCATTTGAAAGAACGAGCGCAATATAACAGGATTGTTGTGGAAGGCTGTCTATAATGTATAGCTAAGTGAAAAAAGCAGATTGTATGGGAATAAGCAGAAAATGAGGTAGTTTTAGGGAGTTCCCTGGTGCTCTAGCGGTTAGGATTCTGGGCTTTCACTCCCGTGGCCCAGGTTTAATTCCTGGTTG
The DNA here is from genome assembly GCF_030028045.1 of Hippopotamus amphibius kiboko. Classification (NCBI taxonomy): domain Eukaryota; kingdom Metazoa; phylum Chordata; class Mammalia; order Artiodactyla; family Hippopotamidae; genus Hippopotamus; species Hippopotamus amphibius. Next base: position 10,853,846 of record NC_080187.1, read on the forward strand.
GGGAACTGAGATCCTGCAAGACGTGGTGCAGCCAGAAAAATAAAAAATAAAATAAAATGAAATGAGGTAGTTTTTGTTTTAAGCCACCCTCGAAAAACCCACAAATTTGTGGTATGTGTCTGTTTGTATGTTCATGGATAAAAGTCTTCAAGGAAATAAAATATTTACTTGTGATATTTATTATTTTAATGATAGATAATACAGTAAATAAATAGTAAGTTTATTATAATTGTGTTTATTATTTTAAACAAGTTATTAAACTTATATTTGTAGGTGATTTCTGTTGAGGAATAGATTGCAGATGATGAGGAATGGGATTTTCAGTTTTTATTTAATGTATTTCTATATTTGAATTTTAAATAATGAGCATGTGATTCTTTTTAATTTAAAAGTTATGAAAGCATTGTTTTTTAAAAATATGGTATGATGTTTATTCTTTCTATAAAATATTTCCTTAACTCTAGAACATCTTTTTTTTTTTTTTTTTTTAAAGAAAATTATTAGGAATTTAGAGGGCTTACTCCATATTAGAACCAAAGAGAGCTTTTAGACGGTATATTGGAGACAGCAGCAGCTCTCACCCAGCACAGTAGCTGATACACTTGGGTGATTCTCTGCACATGCTTTTGCTTCCCTTGGGTTGTTTGGTCCGCAGTTTGCATTCATTGATCAGTGAGTTGATTCAAAGTTAAACCCACCGACAGCAATGAATGTTGAGTGCAGCCATCAGTGTTTTCAGTCAGTGGAGTTGCCTTGGCCTGTCCCAACTCCTGGCTCTTCTTTTCCATGCTGGATTTTTGAGATCTCTGTCTGGCATCTCTCTTAGTAACCAGCCGTTGAGGATCCACATAATTATAGATAACATTGACAGTGGAGCTGGGAGGTACTTAAAGATGGAGAAACTATGGTTCAGGGAAGGGAAGGAGCTCCTGGAAAAGCTAGTGGGGTAGCTCTGTGACCACACACACAGTGCTTGCATACTGGTAGGTGTAAACAAGAGCTGAGGACCCTGGTTCTTCCTCTCTGTTTTGAACTGAGAATTATGAGTAATTTCAAAGTAAATTAGCACAGATTATGCTTTGGGTTAAGTAATAATAATAGCTTCTATATATTGAGCATTTGTTGTGTGCTAGGAATGGTACAAAGCACTTTATATATTATCTTACTGAATTTCAAAACTCTGTGAGGTAGATATACTTATTATCCCCCATATTATATATGAGAAAACTGAGACTCAGACACTTGCCCAGGGTCACACAGCTAGTTAGGGAGTTGAGCCAAGATTCATCCCAGATCCTTCTGATTCCAGGCCTGACTTTTTACTTGAATTTAATGAACATTTAAATAAGCTTATGTGTGGATGGAAATGGTGAGACAAGGCAGTTGCTGCTTTCAAACGGCTTGTATTCTAATGGGGCTGTCAAAACTTAACCACGTTCACTATAATTGGAGGTGGAATGTGTTAAGAGCTGTGCAGACATTGGACAGTTTTGTGCTATTTTTTGCTTATTAAATCCTCCCTTTGTCCCTAATTAAAGGTTTTGAGGGGACATGGGAGAAATGGCTGTAAAATACTTAATTGGATTTCACTCCAAAACGAAATACATGTTTTTAATAAATCTCTTCTTGCTACATCCTATTTCTCACCAGAATGGCCTATTTCTAGGAGACATTTAAAAACATTAGGTATTATCATGGAGCTTTCCTTATCTTGTTGAAATGATTTTAAAAAATTAACTGGACCACCTTTGGGGGATGGGGAGTGGGGCTGGTTTTGGTGATCTTATGTGACATGTGAAGGTACAGCGTGCTCCTTTGCTTCAGGAAATATAGTGTTGTCTGTAAGGACCCCAAGGTACAGTCAACGGTCGGTGGTTTTTTCAAATCCCAAACTCACCGACAGCGTTGAATGTTCCTTGGAGTCCTCTGAAGACTGGGTCCTGGCCCTGGCAGCCCTTCTTCAGCCTGCACCCCCGTTCCAGGAGCCAATGAGCTGAAAGACCACTGCTGATGGAGCCTCTCACATTCTTTTCCAGGTTTCAAGTTGAGAGCATTTAAGAAATCGCTTTGGGTACAGCACAAAGCTAATGAACTTCAGGACTGGGAGGCTGCAGTTACTTATATATAAGCAGACCCAAATAGATGTCTGAGAAAAGAGCTTTAAATAATAATATTTTGTAATTCTGAAAATATCAAATATCCCATTTTATAGTAGTACTTTAATTATTAAAGGGCAAAGATATGAAAGAAATTAACATATATTGAGGACTTAACTGTATACTGGGATTTATGAATTTTTATCTCCTTAAATTCTCAACCCACTTTGACCTTAGGAGAAAACTGAGTCTTAAGTGATTTGCCCAAAGTTGCATAGCCAGGAGCCAAGGTTACAAGCTAGAGGTTGAACACTGGACTTTATGATAGCAAAAACTCACTGATCATACTGCCTCCTCCGTTGCCTACCACAAAACTTACTGTTGTATATCTGGGGACAGGACCTTCAGTGAGATCTAAGTCAAACAAGTAAACATCCTCTTCTTGTTTGCCTGTAATTTAATAGTAGGTGAAATGTTTCATAGAAGAAGATGAAAAAAATTGATCTTTATAATTGGTGATCCCTCTAGTTGAAATCCTGGATCACAATTTTAACACAGGTTCAGGGGTAGTCTACAAGTTATTTTCCATATTGAAAAAGCAAAAAAAAAAACAAAAACACTACCACCTAATAGAAAGCCTGCATTTCTCCTTAGTAAGGTCACAGTGAGTAACTAAAATGTCAGATGTCTTCGCTTTTGGCAGAAATGGTGTCAGTGCATTGTAGACATACTGGTTATTTTTTATTGCCTGTTGAATGCCCTTGATGAAAAATCTGGAAAATGAATTAATTACATGGAACTTTTCAGAATATAGGGTTTATAATGGGAGGGATCCAGGTGTGTTCTGTAGGAAAAGGGCTTATGGAACTGCTGGCTGAAGAGAGGTTCATCTTTAATCATGGATAGCTATTACCATTTGCTTTAAGTTTAAATATTAAAGATTGACTGTTCTCAAATTCATTTTTAAACAGCCAAATGGTACATGTTAAAAAAAAAAAAATCAACCACTGAGAATTTGGTTTGGAAGTAAATTGTTTACGTTCTACATCAGTTTATTTCACCCTCTGTCAAAACACTTCAGTTAGCCAGCTTTATTGAGTCCTCAGTGTTATGACAGTAAATTGTATACAAACGACAACAAAAATCAAGCAACTGTTACTGTGTAGTATTTAAAAAACTCTTTAATGGGTTTAAGTGGTCTTCCCATTGCCCTGATACCATGAAGAGGAGCCGATGCCTTATTCCATTTTGATAAATAGTCTTTAAAAAAATACTGACCAAACCATTAGATGTTTACAGAATACCACTTTTTAAATTCATGGTGTTCTAAGAAGAATGTTTTTCGTAGACTTGAAAAACTAGAGAAGATTGAGAGGTAGGTTTCTAAAAAGACATAGGAGTGTTTCCCATTGTGTTTGAGATAATTAATTTTCAGGGCAATAAAGACCTTCATTATCTTCATTCCTTCAATTTGCTTTAAATCCTTAAGTTTAGTTTTTATCTTCAAGCAAGTTTTAGGCACACATTGCATCTTTTCAGTGAGTTTGAACAAGAGATGTATGTACTCAATGCAAGGATAGAGTCTAGGGGTTAAAAAAGTTGAGGATTATATTAGCCAGGTTATGGAAACTACTACACATTTAATAAATTCGTCCAAATTAATAAATTGATTTAGACTGGCTTTGAGTTTGTCAAAACTCACCGTGCCATCCTTTATTGTTTCACTTACCTCCTTTCTTTCCTTTTCCAGAGGAACTATGAAATATTGTGAAACCCACATTGCTCTGACTTGGAGATGTAAATGTTTTCATAGTCCTCTTGAGGGTTCTTGATATACTTGAAAGAAACAAGAAGCATAGATTTAATAAAACAGTATGTATTTGAGAGATTAGTATCCAGAAGAGGAGTAGTCACTGTCTTAGATGGCTGTCTGCCCATACACTTCCTAAGCACTATGCAGGGAACATCTCTAGAAGTGTTTGGGGTAATGTTGCTATTCTTGAGGACAAAGTGTTAAGTTATAAAGATGACAACAAAATGTTAGCATGAATCCATGTTCCTCTTAGCCAAACTGGCAGTATTCTGCTTCATCCTTTTACTAACTCAACAGCAGAATCTTTTCTAGGAATCCTCTCTCCTACATATAGCCCTTGGCATCACGGAGCCCAGTGTCTACCCAGAGAACTAGATACAGACAGAGCTGACGACAAAGTGGGTGAGGCAATGCTGGTGAAGTGGTATGAACTATGTTAAGGGAGAATGGAGAAAAGAAGGATTAATTCTGCGTAGGAGTGCCAGGAAAGGCACATCTAAATGGTCACATCTGATCTGGGCCTTGACGGTTTAGTTGAATTTTTACTAGACAGAGAAGGAAAGATATTCCAATAGAAAACACTGCACATGAAATCCTAGAGGTGGGAAAGTTCAGATAATGGTGAATAGTATTGAGAGTAACCCCTCAGAGTGTCAGTTAACTCATCTTTAAGATGCAGGACAAATAGCACTCGTTCTTCCTGTGCACACAGCTGTGAAAATCACAGGAGGTTATGTGTGTGAAAGTAGCATGCAAATATAATTGCTAGGTCTCTCTTCTCATTGCTGTTGGTTCATATGTGCTAAAATAGAATAAATGAAGTACCTTATCCTTTTCCACTTGGATTTTTATTTGGCTTTATTTTTTTTTTTTTCTGTTTAAAGTGACCATAGTTTACATTTTTCATATATTAATTGTTTGGGGAGGCAATATTAAAAGAGCATAGACTTGGGAGCCAGAATCTTGACTTTGCAACTTATTAGCTATGTGACCTTACTTAACCTCATTGTTTCTCTGTTTCCTTATCTATAAATTGGAGATAATGATAGTATCTACTTCATAGGACTGTTCTGAGGACTAAATGAGGTAATATGTGTCAGGTGTGTAAAACAGCACATGACATTTTTATATAAGTAATTTCAAAATGATTTAAATTGTTAAAATCATTTACATGTTACTAAATAAAATTGCATGTTTTGCTCAGAGTTTGGTTTCCAGTGCATATATACTAATGTCTGACTAGCTAATACATAAGTACACATATGTATATGTGTATTTTAAAGACATTTTTGAAATTAATGCTCTGCTGCTTTCTTTGTGACTTTATGTAGTTATCTCCTGTAAGCTTCAGTTTCCTCAATCTGTAAAAATGAGAATAGTATTAATACCTATCTCATATTGATTGTGAGGATTAAGTTCGATATATAATTTAAAACTCTCTGGAATGCTATGGATTCTCTCCCTAAATACATGCACATAAACACAAAAATTTGAAAGGAGTTTCAGTTATGGAATCCAAGAACCCATCCATAGCCTCCCTGTGAACTTCATTCATGTTGAAAATTCTGACCAGAGCTTTAGACCAAAATTTTGCAGTCTAGTCTTGTCACTGGTGTAATATTGCTACTTTTGGAGGTTTCAATCTCCATCTTATTAGGAGTGGCTACTTGCCAGCAGTAGTGCAGACTTACCATCATCTAGTCACACCTTTCCCTATAGCATAACCTGTGCAGTGTAACCTAGGACAGTGATAACTGTAAAGATGCAATGTAATGATGGTCTCTGGAAAATGGTTATTTAGACTTCATCAAAGTTTTGTACTAATTGCAGCTACCAACCATTAATAACTGCGTATACAATTAGCAACTTTCTAAAAGAAGCTGCTAGATAAGGTAACACAAATATTTGAATGAATTTATCTTATTTTGCAACAGTCCTCCCCCCCTCAAAAGAAATATGGCTTGGATCTGATTCCAGCACTCTGACTACTAATTCTGGCTTTAAGTTAGGCTGAAAAATTGTGTTGTTTCAAGGCAAAGCTTACAAAGGTGCCAGCTGAATTCAGTGTTTACTTGAATATTAGGAAGAGGGGAAAAAAAGTGTGTGCCAAAGATTGCAGTTGTATATGGAATTATTGGTCTTTATTATATTTAGCCTGCTTGAGGTTTTTACCAAGGAGTTGAGAGGTGGGAATAGAAACTTAAGAACTTGGAACATTTTTCTATTTGACATGGCAGCTTTATATCAGGCTTCGTCAGCTATTTCAGATGAAAACAGAGTGGGAGACCAATTCAGTGAGATAGCAAGTTGGCCAAGTGCCAGAGGCATTATTGGATGCATACTTCAAAGCCTATTGAAATAGTCTAAGGGCCACTTGAATTCTCCATCCCCTAATTACAGTGACTTCGTGTGTTTTGAGGTATTACTATTTTAAATTATTTTGCAAACCTGCTGGAAGCAGGACTTTGTTTTTCCATGGTAAATTAATTCACAGGATATCTGTAATCAATGAAATCTTCTAAGTGACTCTGTACCAAGGATTGTTGTCCAGCTGAGATAAATGAGTACATAAATGAGTTAGGCATGTAAAGTTGTTAAAGAAATAGGAACCCAAATCATGCAGTAGCTAATATTCATGGGAATTAAGGAATGAACTGGAGAGAATATTGAGTTTTATTACAGTGCATGAAAAGTGTTGGTGGAGATTTTTAAAAGTTCTTTAGAGCAATAGGTATGTGTTTTGCAACAACCAGTTAATGAAATAAACAAGAAGAGTGATTGGAGGGACTCAATCTTTCCTTTTTTATAATGAAACCCTGTTGATGTGTCAGTAATATAAGACTGATTTCTCCTCTGGCATATTTTAGTTTTTATTGGGTTAAAAATTTAATCATATGGTACTTTATGCTTTAAAAACTTGACCTCTGTTGTAAAGTTTTTTTTATTGCCTCAGGTAGATTATAGCTTTGTGTTAAGGCATCACAAGTTAAGTACTAATTGAGTATATTCATTCCATAAGTTTTTAGTTATTCATAACATTTAGGGAAAATGCTTTATAAATGTTGCTTTTCTTGACTGTTTCCAGGAAATAGTTGAACCTTTGCAAAATATGATGTCTTAAAAGTTTTGTTTTTGAATGTATATTGTCTGGAAAAGCTATGCTTAGATCTACTTTCATAAATGAAATACTTGTGTACTCGGTTGGGTAAGCTATTTAATAGTTGACATATTGCTTTTAGACTTATGTCTCCATTGCTAACCTGAAATTAGACAATTCTGATGTTTGAGTGGGAATGCTAATAGTGGATAGGGAAAAAATTCTGGGATGAAAGAGTAGAAAATAAGTTCCAGTCTATAGTTTTATAACTTTCAAAACTATCAGGAATCTTAGAGGTCATTTAGTCTAATGATCTCCAAACCTGACTTTGCATCAGAATTAAAAGTGGTGGTTGGAGCGTGGGGTGGATGCAGATTGCTAAAAACGCAGATTCTTAGGTATCACCCTAGACTTAGTAAATCAGATACTTTAGGAATGGGTTCTGTAGTTTTCACAAGCCCCCAGAGGATTCTTTTTTTTTTTTTTTTTATTTTTGGCACACGGGCTTAGTTGCTCCGCAGCATGTGGGATCTTCCTGGAGCTGGGATCGAACCTGTGACCTCTGCATTGGCAGGCGGATTCTTAACCACTGCGCCACCTAGGAAGCCCCCCCAGAGGATTCTGATGTAGCCATTCTCATAGACATTAGGGAATCTTTGATTTAGGCTAAGATCTTTCTTTAACAGATAAGGGGACAGATGTTGAAGGGAAATGAAGACCCCAAGTCACATAGTGGATCACAATTGAAATCCTTGACTCTGGGTGTGCTTTGCACATGTGTGTTCACTTATACCACATCGCTTCTCTACCATGAAAAAGCCAGCAGACATTTCCTAATGTCCTCTTGGACATCTGCGGAGCACTTCAGGTCATCTGCCTGGCAAGTCAAACATCTTAGCCTTAGGGATACACCCAGAACTAGTACAGATGGACCATTGACTTGAGTTTGGTATGCTGACCTGAAGCATTTGACTAAGTAAGCAATGCTGAGTGGTGTTGGCTTAAAAACTGTCCATGGTATGACATGGTATGTAAGTGATCAAAACTCTGTGAAGGCCCTCCAGGCTCTGACATTTATCAGTTGCTGCTACACTTTAACACTTTTCTCTAATCAAAGGTGACTACCACTGGATGGAAGAGGCTTACCCAACCTCTGGCTGTTCTCTGGGGAGGATTTTATTTCAATTGCCAGTGAGAAGTTAGGAATGATTTCAAAAAAGGTCAAGAACCTCCAAATTCACTTCAGCTTGGGCTCCTGGCTAAGTGTCCATCTGTAGGAGGGAGTTAGTGTCAGCTGCTCTCTTGTGACTTGAGGTATTTCAAAAAACACAGAGCCATTACAGAAGTCTTTCCTGAGTTGGCAGGCAGGAGTAGCACCAGGAATCAAGGTCTGACACATGTCATCAGCCTGGAAAAAGTGGAGTTTGGACACTAATGATGGCTCTTGTCATGGCTCAGTGTGATAAAGCCAGGAGGACTCAGCTTGGGGGTTAGTTTGCATAGGAAAGGAGTTATAGCTTAGAGAACACCTGTCAAGAGTTTTCACTGCCCCAGCTGTGTGTCAGTAACAAATCCTCACCCTTGACTCCTGTCACTTCTTTTTAATGGATGGTGGTAGAGTTGTTGGGTGGGTGAGGAAGAGGCACTTGGTTATATATCTAGCACATCTCCCTATTTTCTTGTTTCCTTGCCATTTAGTGTAGAACTAAATTTGTGTGGCCATACTCCAGGCTAGTGTTTTGTTCTGTCTACATCTTGAAGGTATACTGGGCCAGAGTCACAGGTCCTCTGTTTCCATAAATGCCACTGCTGGTGACCACACAAATGCTTTGATTGACAGTTATGAGAAAGCTCTTTTGCTGATATATCTCTCTGTTAGAAGTGTTATTTTCACATCCTGTCTCTGCCATTTAGTAGCTCTGTGGCTTCTGGTTTAACTTCTACTTCTCATCTAGAGGTTAGTAATTAATTGTACTTACATCCAGGGTTGTTGTGAGAATTAAATGAAAGCAGCAGTATAAAAATACCTAGGACGTAACATTCAAATTTGTTATTGTTTTCATTGTAATTATTTGGTCAGACTTCCTGCTTACTGGGAAGAATGGAATGAGGGGCTTCTAAAGTATTGTCTTAGTGAATACAGGAATTGTGATCTAGAATGAATGTAAAATTGAAGTCAGGAGACCCAGTCTTGACTGTGCTGTATATTACTTCAGTTTTCATACTTTTCCATTAAAAAAGTTATATCAACCAAACACAAGGTCAGATCTCTAAGATCTCTTGCCATGTAAAAAATCTTTACATTTGTAAAAATTATTGAGGTTTCCAAGAACTTTTGTTTATTTGGGTTGTAGCTATTGTTTTCTACTATTAGAAATTGAAACTGAGAAATTAAAATATTAATTCATTTGAAATAAAAATAATAAACCCATTACATATCAACATAAATAACATTTTAAAATAAAAATAAGTATAAAAATAGTCATATTTTCCCCAAAAAGCTTAGTGAGAATTGTGAAATTATTTTATGTTTTTGTAGCTTTCTTTAATGTCTGGCTTTATAAAAGTCAGCTGAATTCTCATCTGCATGTATCTGCATCTGCTTTCTGTCTGTTTCAATATGTTATCTTGGCTGAGGTATATGAAGAAAATCTGGCCTCTATCCATACATATATATGGAAAAGGGAGGAGAATTTTAATAGTTTCTTCAGGTAATTGTATATATTATTCTTTTTATTTTATTTTTAAAATTTTTCAAGTTTTTTTTTTTTAATGTGGGCCATTTTTAAAGTCTTTATTGGATTTTGTTACTTTATTGCTTCTGTTTTATGTTTTGGGTTTTTGGCCGTGAGGCCTGTGGGATCTTAGCTCCCTGACAAGAGATCAAATGTGCACCCCTGCATTGGAAGGCGAAGTCTTAACCACTGGACCATGAGGGAAGTCCCTATTATTCCTTACTACTATACCAGATCTTAATAGTTGGTAGTTCTTAAAAGTTAGTTCCAATGTGGAATCTGCAGCCATGCCAATGAACTTTTTATACTCTATTCTGTTAAAATCTGCTGGTGCATCTTGCACTTTGCATGGATCTTTTAACCATGCGTAATGTTGTAACATCATGCATTGGCCATTTGGAAAATACTGGTTCACTGAGCTATGCAGATTTTCTAAATATTGATGCATTATATAATAGCAAATCAATTTTGTTAATATCACCACTAATCTCATTGGAAACACTTTTAAATGTTGGGGAGCCTTGTGAAGCACACAGTGGCAGATACAAATTTTCCAAAATTCTAATTTTTGTTTAAAGGCTTGAATTTTATCATTGGCAACAAAGACTGTCAGTTATTCTCCTTGAAATGACATGCTCACTTTGTTCATTTTCAAGAAAATATCTGTCAGACATCCAAGTCTGAATTACCATAGTTTTCTGTTGTTCTTTCAAGTAAATTGGCGATCCATGAAAAAATTGGCTGATTCAGTATACAACTCAAACAATAGCTCAAAGTACATTTCCCTGAGGACGGCCAGTATACAGTAGAACTGCTTTATGTGTACTTTCCATCTTGTTCTCAAAATATATGTACTCAAGCATCAGGATTTAAGAAAACCAGTAAATCTTATTGTTTGATCAAGGACATTCTTCATTTAAAATGTCTCCCCCCTGCAGTGTGTGGCAGTGATGTATAGGACTATCAGTATATTTTGGTGCCACTGCTTTGATTAGTGCTAAGGCCAGAAATTTAACATTGGCTTTGCCCCATCAGTGCAAATGTCAAGTGAAAAAGGCAAATAATGTCTTATAATTAGTACAGAAATAGTTTTGATCTTGCAGACACTGTGAAAAGGGTCTTGGGGACAGCTGTGAACCAATACTGTGGAGTTCCAAATGTTAGGACACTCTAGGGAAATGGTGGAAACTTCCTAATCCCTTCAGACTCAGAGGGCTGCTGTAGGCTGCTGGAAAGAAGACAACCCCTGGCGTATTGTTTTGGGATCCCCCAAGGGCTTAGTTTGCATATAGTGGAGCTCAGTAAAGGTTGATCAATCAACATAGATTGCCTAAACAGTATATTTAGCAATTTCTTTTTTCTGCTATACTTAAAAAATCTGGTTTTTTATGTTCACATGGTAAACACCATGTATTTTGTGAGTCTTGCTTATCCTTCTGTTATTCAAAGTTATCTTTTTATAACGAAGTTAAATTTAACAGGTATCAGTTGGACATGTGTTACTATGTGTGTTTTATTCTCTTTGTGGGTGGATGAGAAATAAATCACATGGGATTTGCTCTTTTCTGATCTTGGGGAAAATAAGCAGTTAACATACCAAGCACTGTCCAGATGCAGAGGTTAATAGTACCTGGTATAGGATTCAGTGTTTAGTAGGTATTTGTAATAAATACCTCCTTTTCTTGAGCCTCCTTTCAGCATCAGGCATTGTGATTTTTTCCACAGCTTTATTGAGAAATAATTGACATGTATCACTGTATAAGTTTTCTAAAATTATCGTTTATTTAGGCTGTGCTGAATCTTAGATGCAGCATGCAGGATCTTTAGTTGTGGCATGTGGACTTCTTAGTTGCGGCATGCAGAATCTAGTTCCCCAACCAAGGATTGACCCTGGGCCCCCTGCATTTGGAGTGTGGAGTCTTACCCACTGGACCACCAGAGAAGTCCCACTGTATAAGTTTAAGGTGTACAGTATGATGGTTTGATTTACATGTATTGTGAAACGATTACCACTGTAGGTTTAGTTAACATTCACCACCTATTGTGATTTTATATGCGTGTATATATATGCATACATATATAAATATACTGTATTCAACATATCATATATGTAAGTATATATTTACAGTAAGGTTTGTATAAATAGATAAAATATATAGATATGTATTTTATATATGTATATATAGTATATAAAAATCTATATAGGTATGTAAATCATTCACATTTAATCTTTATGACAGTCCCTCCAGGTATTTGGTATTACACTTACTTTATACATGAGACTAATAGGGGATGTGATTTGCTGAAAGTCACAGAACCTTGGTCTGTCTGGTGCCAAACTTTCCAGTAAATGCCAAATTGCTCAGAGAGGTGAAAGCAATATGGGCTGGATTGGGTAGAATTAATTATTTTCCCAATGCCAGATTTTTCCTAAAGCTTTCCCAGACTCCTCCCTAGTATCTCTTCTTTCCTCCTTGATTCTATAACATTTCTCATGGTGTACCTTGTATTAGAGTTGTGTTCAGGGCTTATCTTTTCTACCATAATGGAAACTCAGTGAAAACAAACATTTTGTTCAGATATGTATCAGGCACTTGTTAAATGTTTATAAACATTTTATTAACAGTGAATTAAATTTAATTCATTGTTTACCTAAACAGTATATAAATGAAATCATTAAATATATATTAAGTTAGTTTTTAAAATATACTCAAATTTCCTTTTGAGATGTGACTAATAACCCTATAATCTGTCTGTTCTAAAAGTTGCAGTATTGCATCTATTGTGTGCGGGGGGTGGGTTCAAATGTTTTATTTTCAATTCCTAGGTTTGAAAAGCAATGAAAAATATGAACATTTTCATTCATATTGCTAGTGTTGATTAAGTTGTACCGTTTTTGGCTCCTTAGGGATGGTTCTATGATAAGATAATTGGGGAGGGGTTGCTGACTTGAGTTCATACTACATTTATTTTTTGGATGAAGGCAGATGGAAGAAAGTTGTAAAAGTCCAGCTTGCTAATTTTTTTAACATAAGAGATAGTTTGCAGCTTAATAAATCAATTTGGAGGTGAAATCACCCTCCATAAAATGTCAGTTGCAATAAGGCCAGTAGCTGGCAGTGGGTTATTTATGTCTCCAACAGTGATCAGAAGCAGTATAATTGTTCTATTTTTGTACAGTCTCTATAAAAAGATTATTTAAAGAGTAACATCTGTATAAGGGACTAACCATAAATGCTTAGCTAGCATTGTTGAGTAGAAATTTGAGGTCTAAGTAGAAGAGGGAGACTAGCTGTCAGTCCTTTTGTAAGCCACATGCAAATTGGGTGTCTTTGCTTCCTAATATGCCCTCAGCTTATCTTTTTGTTTCCAGGAAGTACGTAGGGCTGGAATTCTTCCCTTTGGGCTTTCTTAATACTGTCTCAAATTTTTATTTTCACAGTGGAGTCTTAACTAAGTTATATGAAAACAAACTGACTAAAGGAATTTATCCCAAAGTTCTGTTCTTAAAGTCTTTCAAAGATACTTGGTTACACAAATGAATTTGTGAAAATTATGGCTATTAGAAGTAGAATATTTGTGCTGCTCTTGGATGTGAAGGCGAGGAGAGGGCATTTCTGTCAAATCACAGCTTACTCCATGTAAATCTAAGGGAGTGAGGAGTGCTGAAGAGGTGAGAGAAGTAACACCCTATCTTTGTGTTATCTTAGTTAATGCTTCCAACAACACTTCTGATAAGGTAGTGGTTATTGCATTTGTCACTGCACTGAGATATGCTGTCCCACTCCATTGTTTTCCAGTTGACCCTAGAATTGCTTGGTTTGCATCTACCAAAGTAATTTAATATATATGTTGTCCAGTCACATGACTATATTAATTTAACAGTGGTGCATATTGCTAAATGTATCAGATCAACTAAGTTGTGTCATTTGATTGAAATACTACATACTGCAGTTACTGAAGGGTGATGACATGTACATATCAAACGTAGGACTTTACTCCGTGAAAAAACTGTTAATTAGCTTTAAATTTGTGTGTGTACTAGGTCTAATATTGTGTAGGGATCTGGCTCATTTAGGAAGAACGTCAGCTTCTAGGCATGAGAGCATGGACTTGAAATGGTTGTGGACTTTAAAGAAAATGTGTTTGGGGTGGGATTTATTCAGACACTGACAGACAATAAAAATCAGCATATGAAGGGTTTAAATTTTCAGTTGAATGTTCTCTTAAAAATGGCCTGGAGGGACTTCCCTGGTGGTCCAGTGGCTAAGACTCCATGTTCCCATTGCAGGGGGCCCAGGTTTGATCACTGGTCAGGAAACTAGATCCCACATACATGCTGCAGCTAAAGAGCCCACACGCTGCAACAAAGACCCACACACAGCAATGAAGATCTGTGTGCTGCAACTGAGACCTGGTGCAGCCTAAATAAATAAATAATAAAAAATGGCTTAGAAATGTAGACTTTCTTATTTAAAAAACTGTCTAGTAAGTATTTTCTTTAGGATTTATTTAAATCAAAATGAATTCCACTTTTCCTTTTGGTCACTTTTATGCTAGCATTCTCACTCTTCTACCCAATTTAAAATGTTGGGGGGCCTATGGGCATTCTAAATATGTAGACTTTTTTTTTTTAATACAGTTTTTAGGTCTTTTGCCTGTTTCTGTTACTACTACTACTTTGAATCTTGCATAAATTTCTTATGTTTAATGGGATCAGTGTGGCCAAAATATATACAATTGAAATAGACATTGGCAAACTATTTAAGAAAACAGAAAAGTAAAGCCTAGATCCGATTATTAGTGATGAAAGGAAAACCTAACAAGTGAAGAATAATGCTATCTGAGTTTAGAATAATAGATACATTGGGAGGAAAAGGTCACAAGGGAATCTGCCCTAAATGTTCCATAATTTTGATCTGGGTGGTAGTTATATATATGTATACATATGTAAACATTAATCAGACTTATTTAACTTAAGGTTTGTCCACCTTACCGTATATAAATTATACCTCAAAAAGTAAAATGATAATAACCTTTTCTGAAGCAAATGTGGCAAAAGCCTTAATCATTGATGAATAGGAGTTGATAGTTCATTTTACTGCTATCACTGTTTTTATGAAAATTTGAAATGTTTCATGATAAAAATGGAATGAAAAGTCTTGTCACTCTAAACAAGTCAAATTATATCTACTTTATGAGAGCTACAGGTGGTTTTTTTATTCTCTTTTCTTTAACCTGTCATTTTTCATATTTGGAATTTTGTGTTTTATTAGATGTTATTGGCGAGGAGAATGAAGTTTTGTTTTTGTGATATTACCTGTTGAAAGAGGACAAATCCAGTCTTGATCTTAAAACCAGTTTATATGTAACATTCTTTTCATTCTTTAATCTGAAGAAAAGTCAGACCACTTAGCTCTGTTAAGTTCTAATTAAACATCACTTTTAAAAGCTCTGTATTTCATAAGTCTATCTAATACTTACTGAGGATTTGCCAGTACTGTATTTGGTATTGTGACTATCTTGTGAGGTGATGTTACTATTTCACTTAGCATTTGAGGATACTGAGGATCAAGTAACTTGTTCAAGTTCTCGTGGCTGAAGTAGGGAGGGCTCCCCATTCTTGGCCTCCAAAGGATACCTAAGCTGCCAATGTTAGAGTATAAATACGAAGATAATAGACATTCTTTGTAATTTACTCTTTATTGCCACAAAAGGATAATCACTAGTTTAAGAGACATTCGTATACTGTTTTAGATGTCTTTTTAGAGCTTGTGTTGAGTGGCCTTTAAAATCTCAGAATCATTTCTAACACTGTCTTAATGCCTTGGCAATATGGCTTTGTCCTTTAAAACAAAATCTGGGGTAAAGGGAAATACTTATTTCCCTGTTGTATGAAAAAGGCTATTTGTAGGTCATCTTTTTTAAACAGACAAGAAATTTTCTCTCTAAACCACATTAGAACCCATGCCAACTTGGTTCAGGGACCTTTACCAGAGTAATGATGTAAGAATTTGAAAGAGTACATAGTGCAACGGCCAAAGCTCACACTGTTTAATTTCAACGTTGTCTGTCTGCCAGAGTCCACAGCTTGATATTTTTTTCTGTATGTACCAAATTATAATCATATATATTTATCTCATTGGGGGAGAGGAAATAAAGAATTATTGTTCGATAAACTTACTGCTTTCTGAGGTAATGGTGCTGTCTTGCCTCTCACATACTTCTGAGAATTCTGCCGCCCCCCCAGCTCCCAAGTATTTATTCTCCTGGATGAATTTTTCCAAAATGTGACACAGAGGGGCAGGTCACACCTTGCCTATTTTATGTTTTGCGAGGAAACCCTTCCTGTTACATGATTTCTCTATTCAGAAAGTTTCATGTGCTACATTCCATCCATTTGCCAAGTCTTGGACTCTTATCCAAAGTACAGTATTTGAGTGTGCAATTACACATACACATACTGGCAACAGCATACTTTTTCCTGGCCTCTCTTAGAGAAAGCTCAAAGCCAGAGGAGCAAAGCCAGAGGAGCAAATCCAGATGTTCTTGAGTCTGGCATCCTCAATTCAGAATTCTAGATGGCAAGAATTCATTTGGAAGTATACCAGGCTTACTCAGCACCTGTTCTTGCTAACCTCACAGTTTTATGACCAGAGATTCTGGAGTTTGCCTCCTTTGCTGAGCAGAAAGAACACCACACCAGAGTTGCATGGAAAGAGGCTTTCCATCACTTGAGAGAAATATTTGATTTCCTTCAGCAGGCGTGCAGAGGAGGGTAGCCTTGCTGTTGAGAGTAACTCTGGGATGAGAGCAGGTGCAACTGCAGCTGCAGCTCCTTAACCAAATCTGGCCTTGTTTAATTTTTAAACAGTCTAAAATGTTTTGGCATCAACATAAGTGAACCATTATGGGCTCTCTGGCACCTAACATAGTACCTTTTGCAAGGGGGAGGAGCTCAATGACTAAATTCAGTCACCATTTATTGAATACTTTCTGTGTGTACCAGGCAACATACTAGATGCTAGTGATGAATAAGATCTCTTTTCAAGAAGCCCACAGTCTGGTAGGAGGCACAAACTCTTAAACAGATAAATGACAATTCACTGATTTTATTTGTTGTCAGCGCATTTCAGTATTTTGTTCATTTTGTGAGTCAGCTGCAGAAACCAGTCCACAGGATTAGCTTCATGACTGAAGGACAAGCGTGGGATTTTTTAAAAATCTAAAGTATGCTACTTCCTGGCTTTTTGCCTCTTTAGATACCTCTTCTGACTTGCTCAGGAATGAAGATTTGTGGCATGTGGAAAGAAGATGTTAGTATAATGCAGAAAGACATTTCTAAGAAGGCTTCCAAAATTGGTTATTCTGTTCTAAGTAGTCTTTCCTTTATCTAAAAAAAGATGTGTGGATGCACCAGTCTCTCTAGCTAGCTGTGTTGGTTATCACGCTGTTGTAAGGTAAAAATAGGAAAAACTATTTCCTTCTCTCTGTGGAATGTAGGCTTCCTTCATCTGAATTGTTGCACGATTAGGGCAGAGACAGAAAGCACCCCCCCCCCCCATTTCTGGACAGATGAGGTCATATTTCCTTAGCAGCAGTAACAGTTCTTGTGTGTAACTAGTTATTCTTTCAGCCTCCCTCCCCCCATTTTTGAGGATGAGTATATGAATATTTCCATTGGGCTTCCCTTATTCATCAGAAGAATGTTAAATTGCTTATGTCCAAACTTATTTCCCCATTTCTTCTTCTTTTTTTCTTTTCTTTTTTTTTATTCCCAGCCATGCCTTGTGGCTTGTGAGATCCTAGTTCCCCCGACCGGGGACTGAACCCGGGCCCTCAGCAGTGAAAGTTCAGAGTCCCAACCACTGGACTGCCAGGGAATTGCCTCCTTGTTTCTTTGATGCAAAACAGGCTCAGACAAAACATGTATACTGCTGCTATTAAAATAACAACCGCTTATACTTATATAGTACTTATGTTCCAGGGTTTGTCTTTAGAGCTTTATAAATAAGGCACTTAAAAAGAAGGGTTGTCTAAGCCTCACAACAGTCCCAATAAGATAGGTACTTATTATTTTTTCCATTTTACAGATAAAAACAGGAAGGCGAAGTAGGGTAAATAACTTGCCCAAGATCACATAGCTAGTAAATGGCAGAGCCAGGATTTGAACTCAGGAGTTTCAGACCCATTGTGTTCTTGTCAGTGCACTATACCATTTCATATGCAGTTTGACATTGAATGAAACAGAGGTCCCTAAAAAGTAGGAGGTAATAATAATATCTACTATTTGAGTGCCTCCTATAGCTAGGCATTATGCATGTCATTTTACTTCTTTTCAATCTCAATGGGTATGTGAATTGGTCCCATTTTGCAGATGATAATATCAACATTTATGGAGCACTTACTATGAGTCAGGCATTGTATTTAAGTGCTTTACTTTGTATTATCTCATTTAATGTTCATAGTAGTTCTGTGGATCATTACTGTTCTCATTCTGGATATGAGAAAACTGAAGCTGGAGACGGTCACTTGCCTAGAGTCAAATAGCTAAGGAGGTCCCCTGCCCATTTTTGCTGTATACCTGAAACTAACACAACATTGTTAATCATTGTTAATCCAATATAAAATAAAAGTTAAAAATGTATAAAAACAGCTAAGGAGAGATAGACTTATGATTTAAAGAGAGGTTTTCCTCCAGACCCCAAGCTCTTGATACCCCAAGCAGTAATTAGCTATACATATTCCAGTGATGAGGTGAATCTCAGAAGACAGAGCCTAGCTCCAAATCTGTTTCTCATCTTTAATCCTCACACAGTTTGTTGATTAATTGTAAACCATGCTTTTCTTCTTCATGTTCTCATAACAGAGAAACTTGAGTTGTCAGAGATGGTCTTTTTGTCTGAACACAGGAGATCCTTGTGTAACTGATTTAGTGAACTTGTGTTTTATTAAGGCTTTGAATTTTTCTTTAATTCCATTTGCTGGACTCATCACTATAGATTTCCTTTTGTTATCTTCACAGGAATTTCCAGAAGTTACAGTGGGGGAAATCTTAAGCATCTATGAGGTTTTATTTTTGAAATACTGCACTTTAGTGTATCTTTCTCTTGCTTCTTTTGGATTGTAAATTTATTTTCTTTACCACCTAAGATATAGTATTGGAGATTTTTCTTTGTTTTAAATTGATTTTTAATGTGAGAACCTTTGTATGTCCCATTGAGTCTCAGTGGTTGCATTCAAGTCTTTGAGTCTTGCATCTCACCCATTCCCATTGGCAAACTCAAATGTAGTAATTTCAGAAATGAGTATGTTTTCTGTCCCTTCTTCCTTTCTTAAATATCTTTCCTTTTTCTGTCATTCTAGATTTCCTCTTCTTTCTCTTCAATCAGTTGGTCACTAAGATTTATTAAATCTACCTCCTAAATACCTATCAAACTCTGACCCAGGGTACTCAACATCACTAGATATCAGAAAAATGAAAAAAAAAAATTAAAATGATATCCTACTGCAGGGCCACAAGAATGGCTGAAATTAAAATAACAAGCAAACGAAAACCTGACTATATAAAGTGTTGGAGAGAACAACTGTAACACTCAGCCTCTGTGGAAATAGAGTGTAAGTTGGTACAAACATTTGAAAACTCTTCAAGTAGTATCTTTGGAAGTGGAATATAAGCAATTCCATTTCTAGGCATATACCCAACAAAAATGGATAAAGTGTATGCTGAAAGAACATTTTTGAGAATGTTCATAACAGCATTATTTATGATAGTCCCAAACTGGAAACAACTAAATATCAACAGTAGAATAGGTAAATGACCTGTGGTATAATATGTAAGGTGGGATACTACATGGCAGTCATACAGACAGATATCACAGTATGCAGCAGCATGGATGAATCTCCTATCCAAAATGTTGAGCAAAAGAAGCCAGACCCGAAAGATTATATAATATGTGATTACCTTTATGTAAAATTCAAAAATATGCTAAACTAGTCTGTGGTGATAGAAGTCAGAATAGTGGTGTTACCTTTACTGAGAGGATATAATGACTGTGAGGTGGCACAAAGGAGGTTTCTCAGGTATTAGTAATATTCTATATCTTGATGTGGGTGTTGGTTCCACAAGTGTGTTCACTTTGTAAAAATTCGTTGAACTGTACGTTTGAGATGAGTGTGCTTTACTGTATTTTTACACTTGAACAGACAAAAATTTTTAAAAGCTAGGCAGAAGCTTGGTTTGAAAGTTTGAGGGGAAGCATAGGGCTCAAGAAATTGCGTGTTAACAGCATTTCTAGTTAATGACTTGGAGTTAGTCACTTAAGAGTGGCCTTAAGTAATAACTTTTTAAAATTTACAGTAAAGAGCTGGAAGAAATCACACCAAACCAGTAATACTTTGGGTCAAGAGTAGGGTTGTGAGAGAATTGATGGGGTTTCACTTTTTATTCTGTTTAGTACTTCTTACATTTTGAGTTATTTTTCAATAATATTTTAAGCATTCTTTTTAAAAAGCAACTTTAATGAAGGAGATGTTAAGTAAGTAGTATGACAAATAATAGTTGGTAAGATACTTGCAGTCATGTGCAATTTTGTTGCCCTGAAAATCAGATTTCATTTAGCCATATTTATTTTACAATTCAGTAAAATAGCATGAGAATTGCTCAGAGGTTGAATAGAGCAAAATGTCAAAATAAAACAAGCCCTATCCTCCCATTTGCATCTTTAAAAAAAAATTATGGTAAAAAACATAACGTAAAATTTATTATCTTAACATTTTAAAAATGTACGGTTCAGTATGTTCACATTATTGATCAACAGATCTCCAGAACTTTTCATCTTGGAAACCTGAAATCTGTATCCATTAAACGACTCCCCATTTTCCCTTCTTCCAATCCCTGGTAAGCACCATTCTACTTTCCATTTCTGTGAATTTGACTACTTTAGATAGTCCATATAAATGAAAGCTTACAATATTTGTCTTTTTGTGACTGGCTTCTTCTTTCACTTAGCATAATGCCCTCAAGGTTCATCCATGTTGTAGCATGTAACAGCATTTGCATCTTTACCGCCACCATTGTGGTCAAAACCATCATCTTTTCATCTGAATGACTGCAATAGCCTAAGTGTTCTCCTTTCCTCCGGTCTATCCCACCTCTAATTCACCTTCCACCCTGTGGCTAAATGCAAATTTGACTTGACTTTAAAACTTGATGCCCTGACTACCATTAGATAAAATCTAAATGCTTTAACCTGACAAAGGCTTTCATATGGGGCCCTAATACACTAGTTCCTAAGTCACATCCATTTCCTCATTGCTCCCAAACTAGATACACATCTTAATTTTTTTCTTGATAATACTGTTATTATCAAATCTGTATTGTTGACAGTGAATCATGAATGAATCATGACTTTTAGTGAGGCACTTTGTCATTTAAGACTCATTCAGCTGTATGAGGAACTTAGTATTTTCCCATTTTACAGCTGAGGCAAGTGAGGCTCAGAGAATTGCAGTTAGAAATTTAGCAGTAAAGCTTTGATTAAACCCATGTTGTCATACTGTCTGTGCTTTTTTCTCTACATTTTACCGCCTGTCCAAAGTGAAGGATCTTTTTTAGTGAATTCTAGTTATCTGTTATCAAAAGGTAACCATGAATTTCTAGGAACTATTAAAGCAGAACAAGTGCCTTAAAATGTTAATGCTAATTTTGCTTTACTGTTTACAGCAGGCTTTCACATTCACATATAATAATCCAGAGATGCAGTTCTTTTAAGATACTATACATTTCTTTTTTTTAATGTGGACAATTTTCAAAGTCTTTATTGAATTTGTTACAGTATTGCTTCTGTTTTTGTATGTTTTGGTTTTTCGGCCCTGCGGCATGTGGGATCTTAGCTCCCTGACCAGAGATCAAACCTGCACCCCCTGCATTGGATGGCAAAGGCTAAGATATTATATATCCTCTTAAACAACATTAAAATACAAGCACAGAGCATTGGTGCAATGGACACTAGTCTATTTTAGCAAACACTGAGTGTATTTCTTCATCTTAGACTATATTGTTTATACTTAAGTAAATTTTTAAGAGCGATTATATAGTTCTTCCTACTTTTTCTGGAGACCTGAAGCCTAATAAATAAATGATATCTAGCTATTTTTAAAAGTTCCACACATAATTTAGACTGTATACTTGCTGACATTCAGAAATCTATTTTCATCATATGTAAAATTGTATCGTACTGTCCTATATTGTTGTGATCCTGGAAACTAGTTGTTTTCAAAGTTAGAAGCAGAAAAAATTTATCTAGTCTTTGACAGGAAAAATTTTAAAGGAAGGAAAAAGTCCCACGAAACCATAGAAAATCAAACTGCTGTAGCGAACTGAGCAGTTCCCCACGAACCAGTCATCTGAACTCTGCTGTTTCCTAGCAGTTTTGATAGTGGACAAGCTTTCCAAGCTTCAATATCTTCATCAATAAAATAGGTGCTAATAACAGTACCAAATTCTTTAGGTGGTTGTGATTATTAAATGACATGTTTAGAAACACATTGCACAGGTTCTGACGCGTAGTAGACCCTTGATAAATGTTATTTACTATTATTTGGGGAGGGTGTATTTTTGAAACATATTAGGTATAATATAGGTATCAGAGTCTTAGTAGATGCAAAGCTTTACCAGAAATCTGACCTTTCACACTGAGCTGATCAGCTTTTATTTTTGGAGCATGCAGTTACCGTGACAGTTTCTCTTCTGTGTGATATGCATATTCTCAAATATCTGCAGGAAACTTGGGGCATCATTTTCTCTTAAGGAGAAATCCCTCTTGTCTGACTGAAATTAAGCAGAATTTACAGGGAAAATTATGAAGAAATGAAAAATGATAGTAATTTTATTAGTTCTTGGGAAAGTGAGAGGTTTTTTTCTTCCTGTCAATATTTGAATTCCTCTTGACTATAGGTACTTGGGTAAACATTACTTTGTGCTGGTATGAGGCCATGTAAGTGGAATCTATTCAACTGGATCGTATTAACTTTAGGTTTTTTGTGGGTTTTTTTTTTTTCCTTTCTTAAGAAATTTTGATTTTTAAGTTGATCATTCAGTACATTGTGTGTCCTGGAAGGTTTTCGTTTTTCTAGCCATGGCCTGAAATATTAAATGGTTCAACAATTAGGCAGGGCAAATGTTACATGATGTAAGAGGGCCAGATTGGGAAGCATACTAAAGGCAAGCTTTTTGAGGAAAGAACTCTTCTTAATGATTTTGGATCTCTTATACATAAAAGTACCTGAAACAAAGTTGTCGTTCAGTAAAGCTTTGTTGAATAAGTGATGTTCTTGGTTATTTTCTTGCCTTGGTAAGAATTTATAGTATTTTCTGTTATACATTTGGGAAACCAAAAATTTATATCCAGATTTAATACTCTTTGCTCACTTCTAAAATTTGAAAATAATTCAGATGTGAAAATACTGATTTTTGTGCATCTTAATTTATCACCATAGTTTTCCAGGTCATTTTTCTTCCAAAGGTAGGGTTACTTCTTAATTCATGTCATTTTTTGCAAATAATGAACACGTTCACTAGATAGTGCTTTGTTTTGATCTGTTTTTACTTCTGAAATTTTTGGAGCCTAATGTTCAGCTTTGTCCCATCCTATTGGAAGGTTTTCAAGATTTCTATCAACTGCTTAGTGTTTCCAGGGATGTATAATTTATCTTACCAGGGAGATTCTTCTAATTTCTTGTCTTTATTTCACTTTGAGTTTTCCTTTGAAACTCTTCTTTTTTCATTATTGAAGAAATGGAAACCGTATTATATTTGAGTACCAGCTAATTATGTATAGCACATTCTCAGTGTTAATGAGCTTAGAGTGAGACAGGCGCTATCAGTTCCTGTTAGTAGGAGTATAAATTGGTCAAACTAAAAAAATTATCAGAAATGTAGGGACTTCCTTGGTGGCACAGTGGTTAAGAATCCGCCTGCCAATGCAGGGGACACGGGTTTGAGCCCTGCTTCAGGAAGATCCCACGTGCTGCGGAGCAGCTAAGCCTGTGCGCCACAACTATTGAGCCTGTGCTCTAGAGCCCGTGAGCCACAACTGTTGAGCCCCTGTGCCACCACTACTGAAGCCCATGCGCCCAGAGCCCGTGCTCCACAACAAGAGAAGCCACCACAGTGAGGAGCTCACACACCACAATGAAGAGGAGCCCCCGCTCGCTTGCAGTTAAAGAAAGCCTTTGTGCAGCAATGAAGACCCAATGCAGGCAATAAATAAATAAAATACATAAAAAATAAATTAATTAATTTTAAAAAAGAAATGTAGATAGTGATTTCTGTATAAATATGTTCACTATGGTATTATTTATACTAGAAATAACTGGAAACCACCTGGATAGCTTTAAAAAAGACATCTTTTACAGACTTTAAAAAATACTTACATTGGGACAGGGAGGGTGGGGGGGACTCGAGGGAAGGTGGGGGGGAGTCAAGGGAGGGAGGGAATACGGGGATATGTCTATAAAAACAGATGATTGAACTTGGTGTACCCCCCCAAAAATAATAAATAAATAAAATTTAAAAAAAATAAAAAAAACTTATAAGTGAACAAATCAGAATATAAAATTTTGTATGAAGAATTGATTACATTGTATATGAACTACACCAAGATATTAATAAGAATTTTCTCTGTAAGAGGGGTTATAGGTGACAAGCTTTATGTTTCTTTATCATCCAGATTTTCTGTATAGATCAGGTGTTACGAATATAATGACAGGAAAACTTCTAGTATTTTAAAAATCACTAATAGATATCTACAGAGTAAGACTAGGGGAAATTTACTAAATATTGACAATAGCTATCTTTAGATAGTGGGATGGTGAGTAACTTTTTTTTGGATTATGAATAACTTTTTGTCTTCGTATTTTTTGTGCTTCCAACTGTCTTCAGTGAGCATACTGTTTTTATAAGATGAAAAAATAAATTATAAAGTATATCACTATAGTCAACCAGGAATTTTTTTCAGAGACATTTCTTTCTCTGTGAGACTTCTATAATGATCTTTACAGGAAAGACATACTTTCTTTGCCTTGCTTGATGGCTGTGATAGACTTGAGAATCTGAGTCTTCTATTATGTTTCTTGTATACAATTTCTAATTAAATTGACTGAAATAGTAATACTACTAGAGATAAAGTGCCCTACCCTTTGAAATCTGTGTGAGTGCAATGATCCACTTCATCATTAACACCCCAACTTTAAAGTATTTTTCTCATATATTCTTGTTATCTTGTGTTTAGCATATGGAACCAGAAACTTCTTAATAATCAGAAATAGCAGTTCATCCATTAATGGTTCTTATTCTGCTTAGCTCTTAACCCCTGAAACAAATATTTTGGATACACATAAGGCTTTGAAACCTGTCATTTAAAAAACAGACTAGAGTGATTCTCATATACATGGATATGGAAACAAGATGGATAATAGTAATATCAGCTATTGTAAAACTTCAGCTATGTTTGTCAAGCATCTGTGGTATTCCAGACACTGTGCTAGACACTGACAAACATATTTTTCATAGCCGTTCTTTGAAGTAGTATTATTTTTTTTTTATTTTTTATTTTTTTTTAGAAGTAGTATTATTTTCCCTTTTCTTCCCCTGTAGGAAGTATCTAAGGTTCAGAGAGGCAGATTTGTCTAGGGTCACACAGTTGGTTAGTGCTTAAGCTGAGACTGGGTTCAAGTTTTTGTGAAGACGGTGCTGAAGGACAGGATCTTTGTCTTGTTTGCTATTGTATATTCATTGCCTAGAACGGCTTGGCTATAGTAAGCATTCAACAGATAGCCTTTGAAAGAATGAACTGTATACCTAGAAGCTTTTAAGTGGCCAAGCAGAAGAGATTGTCTGTTCTCGTAATATAGGATTACGCATAGAAGTGAGCCTGACAAAATGTAATGCTATTAGAAAGCCAAATGGAGGTACTTCTAACAAAATCTAGGTCATAGGAACAGATGACCAGATTGGGAGCCTCTTTTTTGATTTAACTGTCTAGTTTTTTCTGAGTATATTTGCCAGATCTCTTTTCCAATTGCCTATGATATTCAGTGAACAAAGAAAAAGCAAAAGACACATGATATTGGGTCCTTGCCGGTGGGGGAAAAAAAAATCTGTGTGGAAACCCAAATTCTTTAAGTGTCGAGGAACTAGAATGGGAATTTCTTAATTGAGATTTGGATACCTGGAGCCTCAGATTCTGTGGAAGTAACATTGTGCATTGTGGTATATGGAGATACTTTATCATTAATAGCAACTTTTCATATAATCCTATGACAACAAAGACTAAATACCAAATAGAAGAGAGGTTAATATTTAGAGACCTCATAGGCATGGTTCTAGTTTGTATGATGAATTGTTACAGAAGCCCAGTTGTGACTCTAGCCCTAGCCCTGCCTTCTCTTTATCTTTATCATCCATGTCTCAAATATTCATGGTTGCTAAGAGCTAGCAGAGTCATGGGTTGAGTACTAGCTAGCTGTGTAATCACAGTGCTCATGGCATGTGCCATTAAAGGAAAGGTAAGTGCTAAGAACATAGTCCTAGGGAAGGGGGTGAAGGAAATAAGGAACACATTTAATGCTCCGGTGTATCATGGTCTGCTCCTGGATTGTCTTTTTATCTGTAGATAAAAAGAGGATCTGTCCCCTCCAGAAATTATCTTGTTCTTAATCATCATCTATCAAAAGGAGACTGAGTTTTTGTATGAGATAGTGGTTTGCCACAGATCTGAGTAATGGTCACTGTGAAGCCACCCTACGTGTTTGAAAGTATTGTTTCCTTAATGGCTTGAAATCCATTAAGTTTAGCATCTCTTTGCTTGAGTCAAATGGAGCTGAGGGTGTACCTTCTTTCATATTCTTATAAATTGTTAGTTCAGCTTCAAAGGCAGCTGGCAGGGCAGTTTCCCAAAGTCATTGGATCCATTCTCAAAGTTTCTGAACTCAGATCCCTACCATTTTCTTAAATGAGATGGCCTCTAGCCATGGTTATCTCAGTTACTAGCTTATCAGCTCCATGAGGGCAGCTTCTGTATCTGTTTTGTTCATCATTCAACCTGGGTCTAGCACTGTGCTTGATACATATTTGAATACCCTCTTGCAAATTGAAATTTCTCACCTCTAAGGGCTATGTCATTTGGCCTCCAGTATAGATATGTTTTTTGGACCACCACTGGTAACAAAGACTTGGAAGTGACTTGCTAAAAGTCACCTAGGTAGATAGGGGCAGAGCTAAAATCTCATTTCACATCTGATCCAGCCAGTTTCTGGGTTATGAACCTACCTTTTCAGATTTTACACTATATCACATTATCTCCCCAATATGTAGTTCTGCTGTTTGCTTTGGAAAATCTCTTGCCTTTTGTACTCTGAAAAGATTTTGTGGCGTGTTCAGTATTTTTCAGTTATTTGGCATCATCGTTAAGAAACACCTACTATGTCTAGTTTCTGCTAGATTATTTTCAACTTTAAAATGAATCTGCAAATGTAGTACAGATCTTGCCCAGGAAATCCTTCTATGACTTTGGTTTTATTTTACTTTTAAAAATTTTTATTGGAGTAGAGTTGATTTACAATGTTGTGTTAGTTTCAGGTGTATGGCTTTGATTTTAAAAGACATGACTTTTCTTTCCCGTATCTTCAGGAGGCTATTTTCTTAGTCATGGGCGATATTAGAATTTTCATGTTTATGTTTTAATCACCAAGAAGAATTAGTAGAAATCATATTCCAAAAAAAGCCTCCAGGAAATATTATTTCTTAGTTTGAGAAAATGATTCTTATATACTTAATAGCATTAAATTAGTATCAGTATTAAATACACCTCATGGTATTAAAATCTGATGTTCCACCTCACTCTTCAAATGATAATTTTCCTATATTCAATCAATTTATTTAATATTTCTGTTTCTAAGACTCTGTGAAATTCTTTGTGCAGTGTTGACAGCTTTCATCTTCATATGTTTGTTTTAATTAAAATTTAAACAGTGAATGGCCTGTACTATATATCAGCCTGGAACCCTTCTATTTGCATTCTTTGTGTTTGGGAAGTCTCAGACAACGAATTGGACCTCAAGCTCTTACTGTGTTTTCACAGAATTGACATTTCCAGAGTGTTTTCCAGTGTGCCAGGAGCAGTTCAGTATCTTTTATATATGTGATCCTTGAACCTTACAACAACTGTCAGGAAGGCGTTAATATTCATGTTTTATACACGAGGAGTCTGAGACAAAGAGAGGAAGTGACTTATTCAAGATCACATAGTACATAAGTGGCAGAGCCAGGATTCTAACCCATGTCCACTTGACCCTAAGACCCAGCTTCTTGCACCTAGCAGGCACAGGATGGATTGAGAATGCATCCAGATTGAAGGACCTCAGGATTTATGGTAGATTTGGAGGTTAAGACATGTAGTCATGACACTAAATGCCATTCTGGAGCATTTTAATTGCTCTGGCCACTGCTTCCTTTCTGCCACTACTCTCTTAATATTTTTCATAACCTTTATTACAGACCAAGGGAACAAATGAAACCTTTCGTT
The DNA here is from genome assembly GCF_030028045.1 of Hippopotamus amphibius kiboko. Lineage (NCBI taxonomy): Eukaryota > Metazoa > Chordata > Mammalia > Artiodactyla > Hippopotamidae > Hippopotamus > Hippopotamus amphibius. The sequence goes on from NC_080187.1 coordinate 10,882,174, forward strand.
TCAAAATGCTTTTTTAGACATCTCTCAAGTATCTTGGTACAGCTACCTTGTCTTGTCATTGTATTTTTTGCTTAAAGATCAGTTTCTTTCATGTCTAGCTTGATGTGCAGTTGAAAACAGGTGTTCTGGATATAAGCATGGTCTAGGTCAATACTGTCCAAAAGAACCTTCTGCAGCTGGAAATGTCCAATTTCTGCATTGTTCAGTATAATAGTCACTAGTTACATGGGGCTGTTGAGTGCTAGAAATGTAGCTAGTGTGACTGAGGAACTGAATTTTAATTTTTATTTAGTTTTGACTAATTTAAATTCAAATGAAAATAGCCACATGTGATTATAGCACAGTTTGAGGTAGTAATTGATTCTTGTGTTTGATGAGTAATGATAGAATTTGAGGAAATCCAATAATTAGTAGTTTAAAAGTTGTTGATTGATTTCCCAGCAACATAAAATTTGGTATGTGTTTATCCTAAAGCCATAGGACCAAATAGAGTAGAACAGTCCATATTTCCAAAGCACTTTTTGATCACTCATAATCTCATTTGATGAGTTATTTCAGGTATGATATCACTTGGGACTTGTGTTTGCTAATGGATCACAGAAGGAAGAGAGAAGAACAAAACCATTTACAACTTTCTCATGCAGGGGCTCCTTCTGTTGAAATCCACACCATTCTGGCCCCTTGTTGCTCAGGTTGCAACATGAGGGCCTGGACAGGAACCCATGTACTGTTTTCCACTGCCCATTGAAATTGGAGAATTATCTCTCTCCCCTTACCTAGACTGTCCGTTAATTTCATTTTTTATATTGAAAAAAAGGGAAGTAAAGACAGTTTCCAAATACAGCCAGGGAGCTATAATAATTTGCTAACCAACAAAAGAAAATGTAGTTTTCCTTTCTAATATGTCAAAATAAATCCTCAGGGCTTTGATTTTAGTTCTTTGTTTTGGCAGATAGAACCCAGAACTCAGAAACATTCTACATAAGGTTAGTTTTTAAATTGATATGTGTCTTCTGAAGAAACTTTTGATGGAATTAAATAATAGATTTTATATGATATTTTGAAGAAAAATTCATTTCCCTGGAGTCTTGATAGATTTGGTTGCATTTTGATTGTCTGGTCTTATGAAATAATTTGTAAAATATATTAATTTTATTATGTCACTTTTGTTACTAAGTAGTATACTTTTTCTCTGTCATTTTATTTGTAAAATGCTCTTCTTTTTTCTGTCAGAGCTTTCAACTAATCGACTCCGGGTGCTTTTGATTTTTCTGACTGTGCCAGGGCATTGAATGAAGTTCCCTGTAGTGAGACAAGAGAGCGCATGGGACTCGTGACTTTATATATATACTCCAACAATAGAGCTTTTATGACATTGGAGGTGGTTAAAAAAAGCTAGAAGTAGCTCTTAAACATGGCATCTCTGTGTTGCCTTTTTTTTTTTTTTTTTTTGTATTCTTAGAGCTGCCAGGAGTGTATCGGGCCTGTAATTTCCTGTTCTCTGAATCCCCCATCTTTCTGCGGCTCCAAGCTTTGTGTCCCACAGCCTGTGACTCTGTGCTAACAAATCGCTATTGTCCAGTGGGGCGAATGGTGGCTGGAACTAAAGAATTGCTGTCTGGTTTCTATTCAAATCCAGGTAGTGAGATATATGAATGGACTTTTCGAATCGTCATGTGAATAACGTCTGCCCGGCGTGGAGGCTGAGAGCCACGCTAGGAAAGATTAACTCCTGGGCTGACCACTAACATCTTTTGTGGTAGGAGGTAGAAACATTCCCAAGTATCATTTTATTCACACTTAATTTTCTATTTCATCTTCCAGAAATAGAGTTAGCCATTCAACTATTTGGCTACTTTTCCCTCAAGTTTTGGCGTTTCTGTTGATAATATGGAAGTTTGGGAAAATGCTAAGTTGTTTTTCACTTAGAACACTATTTTTTGGTCAAAAGTTTTCTACCTTACATTTGTAAGGGCATGAAGTTATCTTTATAGCATGCATGCAAAAATGAGAGAGAGACAGCTGCTTTTTCCAAGAAACTAACCCCTTAAAATGCTTTCCAGCCATTGAAGGGAGAATCTTTTTTTTCAGTGCATTCTACATATTTGCATTTTTTCCCTCCCAAAGCACAAATTTATACAAAGAAAATAGAAACAACTTCAAATGCAATGTATTAACCAAACAAATAAGCGTCCTTCAAATTAGGGACCAACTTAAACACTTGTAAGTGTAGCAGAATCAGGATTTTAAAAATTAGATTTGGAAGCTTAACTATAATTCATAATTCTCATTATCCTTGGAAAATTGCTGTATTATCTTTCTCCCATATACCTGAAAAAATGTCCACAGGCTTAAAGGGCCATGCGTTTTACATTCCTTCCATATCGCAGGTACTATGGAAGGGAGAGCCTTTTATGTTTCTTTTTGTCTTAAACTCAGACAGCTTTGTAAGCAGTAGTGTGTAGATTACAAGAGTTAGACAAAAGCAGGCGCGACTGAGAAGAGTTGAGGGGGGGAGAGCTTGGGGCACTTCCTGTCACTCAACACATTCCAGATCACTAAAAAATTTCCACACCCTCTGCATTCCCTCTTGCCCACCCCAGATTCCAGTATTTTCTGATTCCATATGTTGTGGTGTTTATCACATCCTTGCTATCACTGGGCTCTGGCAAGACGGCTTCAGAGGAGATGCATTCCTTTAGATTGCACAAAGCATAGCTGGGAAAATGGCTGGCAGTTTCAGAATCTAGTCACGATCGCACGCATGAGCACCTCACACATCCATGCCCCTTTCCCCCCCACCCCCCTCCCGCGCCTGCAGCTGGCTGACCTGTCTCACCCACTGCTGGCCTATCGAACGGCCAGGACTGTCTGGTTTTGGCTCATGCCTTTGTCCATGTCTGGCTTAGTTCCTCTCTGTCTACGCTTGCCTCTACCCCCACCGCCCCAGGCGGCACAAGTGTTTGGCCACACAAAACTACAGATAGGAAAGGTGGTAAAAACTTGAAACTTTGCTAGATTCTCCAACAGTTTATTCTTTTGTTTATTCAGTTTCTTCCTTCTTTAATACTTCGTTTTAAGAAAACAAATACAAATTAATTATCTAAAGGCAAAGAATGCAAAGCAACCTTTGTGTTCCTTATAATAACTGACTTCATAACTCTCTCCAGCTGCGTTATGGGGTGTGTATAAAAAGCTTCTGTTCTGAGAACAAAGGAGCACGTGCAGAAATGAGACTAAAAAATCCACTGACAGTATTTCACCACACAAATTACTTAAAAGATTTTAGTCAAGCCTCTCAACAGATTCAATGTTAAAATGGTTTTTAGTTTAAAAAAAAAAAATTGAAAGTGCTTACCCAGTAAAAGAACCGAAGTAGTCCTGAACTGTTACGTAAGACTTTTTACAGTTGGATCTTTGTCAAAAGGGGGTGGGGGTGATGGGAAAAAGCAGCAACAACAATCAAAAAAGTTCGCGCTGCTGTGGCTTAGAGGACAACTTCTGTGTTTCCAGATAGGATTCTTGCTGTAGAAATGGAACTTCCAGCCAGCACAGCATCCTGTCCCGGTAGAGAAATGAGTTTGTCAGTAAAAAAAAAAATTAGATACTGGAACCTAGACTAGACGAGGTATTGAACCGCGCCAGATTTCCTTGCAGCCCTGTCTGCTCAGCTCGCATTGAACTATATATGACCCAGATGATGGACAGAAGCACATTCAGTCATGTGCACACTGGAAGAAAGCGGATTTGCTGGTCCCTGGCAGTGCAGGGGTTTGTCTTCTGATTGGGCTGTGCCCTGATCAGTGAAATGTGAAGCCCTCACCATTCAGAGGCCGTAATTCAGGACTGGCAGTTTGAGTGTCTGGCTGCCTGTAGTCACTGAGAGAGACTTTGAAGGTGTTGCTTTTGTTTGGTGCATTACCCACTCAGAGGTTACTTACACCTATGTACTAGTATTAGGAGCAATGATAGTCTTTCTGAAATTCAAGAAGGAAGCCGACTTTGCCTGAATTCTATCATCTTATTGTTGATGAACTTTGCTCTAACTTAACCTTATTTGATTTGAGAATTCTTGTCATCTTAACCAAGGCTCATGTCCAGACCACACCCTGGCTGTGATTTTGTGTGTTTGAGGAGGTAAAAATAAAGGTAGCATTTGACTTTGAAGCTTCCTAGATGATGTAAATTGCTCTTATGAAAAGTAGATGGATGGACAGCAGAGAAATTAAGTTTTGGATTCTGGAGTCTTTGAATGTGCTAGGAAAAAGCTGTATCTCTTACTATTGCCTTTGTGAAGCTGTCACTCTTATCCTAGTCCTTAGTCACATAGGGGACTGCTAGAGGGAAGCTACCAAAATATAGATCCCATTGAACTGTGACATAGCCTTTAATTATGCAAGACAGCCACAGTCTACTCTCTCTCATCTGTCTGAACTGGGGTCCTTGGGATTATTTCTTCTCTTTCTGGGCCACTAGGAAATGAGGCCATTATTTGGACTGTCAGTTGTGACATTTTTGTTTGGTATATGAAAGTTGCTTTGTTTAATGCAAATTAGCACTGTTTTTTAAAAATTTGAAGCAATAAAGAAATTAGCTTATATAATCCTAAACTGGTATTTAGACATATAAACACTTTGATTTTTTTTCTGCCTCTCTTACACTTGTGGAAATAAATCCATGGTCAGTGTATAGCATCTATCTATTTTGCTGTAAATTCTGGGTTTGGATGTTTAAGTCCTTGTAATTTCTTAGATGTTACACAGCATCCTATATATGGGAACCGCCCAGGAATTCTTCTCTTAACCTGGAGAATCTGGGTTCATATGCTATGGGATATAACAGTGATCAAAGTCAGAGAAGAAGGGATGTACACTCTCTCTCTGAATTACAGAACGTTCCTTTTTTCCTTTAAATTGTGGTAAAATATACATAATGTAAAATTTACCATTTTAGTCATTTTTAAGTCTGCAGTTCTGTAGCTTTAGGTGTATTCACATTGTTGTGCAATCATCCCCACCATCTGTCTCCAGAATATTTTCATTATTTCCCCAAACTGAAACTCTGTATGTAACATTGACTTCTTATTCCTTCCTCCCCCAGCCCCTGGCAACCACCATTCTTTCTGTCGCTATGAATTTGACTATTCAAGATACGTCATAAAAGTAGAATCATACAGTATTTGTCTTTTTGTGACTGGCTTACTTCACTTAGCTTAATGTCCTCTAGGGTCATTCATGTTGTAGAATGCGTCTGAATTCCCTTCCATTTTAAAGTTGAATAATGTTCCACATTTTGTTTATCCTTTCATCTGTCGATGGACACTTAGTTGCTTCCACCTTTTGGCTATTAAGAAAATCATTCTTGACCATTCTTCTTGTAGTCTTGTAAGGGCTTCTTTACAGAGCTATTCTGACCCATCTTAAAAGCTTTTCCATTTTATAAGTTGGAAGGGTTTTCCTGTGCCTAGAGATTAACTAGGCCCTAGTGTCAGATTTGCTAGAGAAGGGCAGATTCTTTTCAGGCTTCCTGGATGAGACTTAATACATAATTCTTATATACTCATTTTTTATGGGTTTATCTTTTCCTATTGCACTGTGAACTCTTCCTGAGCAGGGAATGTAGTCAGTTCCTTTTGAATTGCACCTGTGCCTCTTGTTTAGGAAGTAGACAGCAATAAAAATTAGTTGGAAAAAATGTGAATTAATGAATAATATTGAAATAAATAGCTAATTGGGTCTTTATTATGTGCAAGACACTGTGACAGATGTTTTATATACATTATTTAACTTTCAAAACAGCTCTGAGATAAGTACTGTTATCTTCATTTAATAGATGAGATATCTTGTTCAAGGTCTCATGGCATGTAAAAGATAAAGCTGGGATTTGAACCCTTGTCTCTTTTGGCTCCAGAGCCATTATGTAAACTTCATAGTGAGGTGATGATCATTGGGTTTGGAAGCAGAAGATTAAGCCTAAGCATTGATTCCAAATCAAATATTGTTTCATTAGGCATCAGGAGCTATATATAGCCCAGTGATAGATACGGTTCATGAGTGGAGGCACAGAGGAAAGCTTGGCACATTAATAACTTGAACCTTTCATTTATAGATCTTTAGCTGAACAACCCCTTGTTGGATTCAATTCACAGATATTCCTGTGTACGTAAATTCTCTCTCGTTATTTTGAAAGTGCAGTTAAATGAATGCACTAGAACGAATGCATCAGTGTTCTTCATATATATATACACACATATATATGTATGGTACAGTTTTAGGTGATAAGGAGAGTCAAGAATAAAACAGAAAAGATTCTTATGGAGCTTGCATTCCACTGAGGAGACAGAAAATTAAGTTTACAAAGTAATATAAAGTACAACAGGCAACCATGCTATGAGGAAAATAAAATAGGGTAACGTGATGATGGACAGTGCCTTGGGGCTAGATTTGGATGAGGGACCCCTTCAATGAGGAAATACTCAGGAATGCTTCTCTGAGGAAGTGAAATACACAAGCTGAGAGCCAAATGATGACAAGAAGAATCCTAGATTATAAAGAGCTAAAAGCAGTGTGATCTGGGCAATGAGAACAAGATTATAAGAGCTCTAAGATAGGATTGAGTTTGGGGTGTTTGAGGAGCAGAAAGAGTAGTTTGGCTGAAGTGGAGTGAATCCAGGTAGGATGTAATGTTGGAGAGGTGGGATGCGACCCTATCATGTAGGACCTTGTGAGCTGTGATAAGAAATTTGCATTTTCCCACAAATTTGGTTTTGCCCAAAATGGTAGGAAATTGGAAGGTTTTAAGCAGCAGAGTCCTCCCGACACTACCTTTTTTCTTGGCTGCTTTGCGTGTCATGTAGGATCTGTATCTCCTGCAGTGAAAGTTGTGGAGTCCTGACCACTGGACCGCCAGTGAATTCCCCTGACGCTACCTTTAACTGGAGTCCTTCCCAAGCTGGAGACTTTGCCAAGGCTTTCACTTGTTAGTGGCCAGTTCTAGGTGTACTAGCAGAAAGATATTTCTTTTAGATAAATACTGGGGGTACCATTGGTTTCATTGCTCTTTCCACATCAGAGAGGGCTTGTTCAACAAGAGTCTCTTGTTTTCACAACATCACTATTGTGTGGATAGGGTTTTGTATGCTGGTTTTCTATATTAATTTAGACTAAAATTCAGTTCTTAATTAGACCTGATCTTTCTGTGTCAGTAATTTAGAAGGGTGTGTTCTTGGCAGATGATGATGGCTGATTCATTTATATGATATACTTAAGGGCATACTGATGGGAATCTGAAATTGACAAGTAAAGAGGAACTTTCCCAGTATCCTTTTTTTTTACTTTATTTTTTTTTAGGAACTTTTATTGAGATACAGTTAACATACAATAAACTGCATGTATTTAGAGTGTATGATTTGGTATTTTTTTTCTTATTAGTAATGTATATATGGCAATCCCAGTATTCTTAAATAAGGCTGTATTCAGATATTCTGACTCTAGTAGGGTTAATTGCTAACATTTCTCTCATATTACTTGATTTTCTTCAGATACTCTGAAAAATACCAAACATAACATTACACACCTGATAGTCTCATTTTATAGGTCACTTGCTTTCAAATTTTGACCATTATCCACTGTAAAGAAAGATATTTTATACTGCAATCCATTATACACATATTTGTATATATCTATATATCAATATCGATACATATCTGAAATCATACTTTCATGAAAACCATACTTTCACACTTGTCCTTGTTACATGTAGCCATCTGCTGTAAATATTTATTTTTTACTTAAGAAGTGTTATTTACAAGCCACTAAATTGATTTTAAAACCTACTGAAGGGGCAACCCGAAGTTTGAAGAACATTATAGGGGAGAAATCTGAGGCTCGGAGAGGTTATGACTTGTCCAGTGTCACATAGCAAAGAAGTAGCAGGGCTGGGACTTAAACCATAGCTTGATTCTAAAGCCCTTACTCGTTACCACATTGTATAGCTTTTCTAGTGAGTATAACTTTGATGAAACTGAACAAAAATGAAACATCCATAAATGACCTTTAATAATGATTATATAAAATATAAATTATCCAAAACAGAGACTGCAGAATGGAACGGAAATATTCATCCTCTGATCATGTCTTCTGCCTTTTTCAAAGAGCTGTTGGCCACTTGGAATTGTCTTCGGTATCTTGGACAGAATGCTCATTAGTTGTGCTGGAACCAGCAGATTCCCAAAGCACTTGTATCTCATTACTCAGCCTACTCCTGAGCTAATCTTGGCTTCTTAAAATAATAGCTGTGTGGGACCTAGCATCTGAGAGTGAGAATGTGGCCTCTCAAAAGCGAGCTGTTGCAATGTAACTTGGAGTCAGTGCTCAGATAGATAAAAGACAGGATATATCTAATGTCTGAGTCCAGCCCTGCCGTTTTCTGACCTGGTTATGGTACTGGTTGAGTTAATTTCACGGAAAGGAGAATTCATGTCCTCCTCTCCCGCTGGAGGATGACACTATATCAAAGGCGAAGGGAAAGGAAGTAATGCCTGTTGTTTACTATGAGCCATGCGCTGTACTCTAGGCCCTTTTGACATAGGTTTTAATTTAATTCTCGTGACAATTCTGTGAGGGGGGTGTTATCCCTATTTTTTTCATTTATTAATTTTATTTCTTAAGTTAGCATAAAGGAAAATTGACTGTTAGGTATATAGTTGTGTTTTTTTAAAGTTTTTATTTGTTTGTTTATTTATTTATTTATTGGCTATGTTGGGTGTTCTTTGCTGTGCGTAGGCTTTCTCTAGTTGCGGCAGGCAGGGACTACTCTTTGTTGCAGTTTGTGGGCTTCTCAGTGCAGTGGCTTCTCGTTACGTAGCACAGGCTCTAGGAGCATGGGCTTCAGTAGTTGCGGCACATGGGCTCAGTAGTTGTGGCGCACGGGCTTAGTTGCTTTGTGGCACGTGGAATCTTCCTGGACCAAGGATCGAACCCATGTCCTCTGCATTGGCGGGCGGTTTCTTAACCATTGTACCACCAGGGAAGTCCTGGGTATATCGTTTTCTGAATTTTAACACACGTATGATTTATGCAACCACCTCCACAATCAGGATACAGAACAGTTACAGTGTCCTCAAAGAACTATTTTATGTATTATTCTTATTTTACAGAGAAGAAACATTGAGGCTCAGAGAGAAGAAACGATTCTTAAACAATCACAAAGTCAGGTAGTGGCTGAGGTTAGGACAGAAGCAACACTACACCTATCTTTAAAAATTATAACTTCACCTCAGAGCCGAATTGGAGCTCTAGGTTGATGAGACTGTATAGAAAGGGACATTCCTAGGCTTTAAGAATAAAGGGTTATGCCATAGAATGGAAGACTTTGAAAACCCAACACTGGAAATAGAGCTGCTTTCTTATTCCTGTGTAGTGTGGAGTTTGCCTGGGATACCTCCAACGTTTTTAGTCAGTACAGATTCATGTTTTTAGTCTTCATGCGGTGGCTTTTCAATGAAAAACAGGAGTTTAATCTTCTGCTAGTTACCTTTATTAACCAGCTTGGCTTTGTTTTTGTTTTTCCTTTTTTTCTTCTGCCATGACTTGGACATAGGTTTTTTTCTCTCAAGCTTAAATTGGGTTGGCTCTGCAAAGCCTCTGGATCTCCTTAATTCTTGGGTGGGCAAAAATAGGTGCCCAGATGTCTGCTAGGGAAAAGGGTAAAATCACACGGGTAGGATTGGGTTGAAGGCATGGGCTGTAGAACATTACTCCTGTGGCTGCCAAGAAAATGCTCGTTTTTTTGTGAAGAGACTGGTCCAATGTTAGTCATTTAATTGTATAATTAAAGCAGGGATTTTGGATAATTTCTTTAGATATATGATAAGACCTACTTTTTCTCCCCTATTTTGTCTTCCCATTGACCACATCAAGGGTAAAGATGGGAAGATAGATTGGGCAAAAAAAAAAAAAAGTTGAGAACCACATGGGCCAAGCCAGATGGTAGGTGCTTTGCAAAACTGTTACTTTGAATTCGAGTGTCCTTATTAAGTTGGTATTGTCATTTCCTCCTTTATGCAAATGAGGAAAACTGAAGTATAGAGAAGTTAACTTCTTCAGGATTCCTAAGACATAGCTGGTAATGTAATCCAGGTTTCTTTGGTGGGTTTGCTTTGTTTTGTTTTTGGTGTGTATGGATTTTGTCTTGTTTCTGTTTTGGTGTGGCTCCAAAACTGTCTCTTTGTATTACCTATTTGCTGTCTTCACTAAAGCACTTCCAGTGCCTCTCAGGGGCATTGCCAGGGTTCAGAGAATGGTGGTAGTGATCATACCCCTTAGGACAGACTTTTTCCCCCTAAAGTATCAAATCATTCTTGAGTGTTCTAAGTTTAAAAAGAGATTCAGTTCAGAGCTGTGTTATGGTGACTTCAACATCACTTAAAAATTCAGGCCATCAAAATCTTCAGGAGCTGATTATGACATGCAGGGACCTAGGGCTATTGAGATTTGGAATATCCACTGATCTAATGCCTCGTGGTTACTGGGCAGAAAATAGGGCAAAAAGGTACTTGGCTTTGGGCTGAGCACAGGAAGAAGCCAGCGGTGAATTCCAGGTTACAGAGAGATGAACCTAGGCAGGTACCAGGACTCCCAAGGGATATGGTTCTGAGGCAGGCCATTGGTGGCCAGTGCTTTGGCCTGACTTACTATTTGTAATTACTACTAGGCCTCTCCAAGCAGGTCTGTTAACCTTTTAAATATATAGACAGGTCATATTCAAGAGATACCTGCCACTGAAATTACACACTTTCTAGAAGTTTACATGTTCACCATTCCCTTTAGAGTACTGAGTACCCACTGACAAAACATGGCAGGGATTAATTCACTTAAGCAATTTTAGGGGAGCCTTTTTCAACTTCAGAAATCGTGAATATATGGTTTTCTTCTTTGTAAAAATTGTTACCTTCCCTTTTTCTCCAGGCTTCTAAAGGCAATAGCTATTAATACTTGAGGAGTTAGAAAATTACTATTTTTTTCTTTCATATGTATTTTATTTAATAAATTTTGTTTTTAGAGCAGCTTTAGGTTCACCCCAAAGTTGAGTGGAAAGTACAGAGAGTTCCAATATACTCCTTGTTCCCAACATGCATGACCCCCACTACTGTCAACATCCAGTACCAGAGTGGTGCATTTGTTACAGTCGATGAACCTACACTGACACATCGTTATCACCCAAAATCCATAGTTTACTTTAGATTTCACTCTTTATATTGTACATTCTGTGGATTCTGACAAATACGTAATGATGTGTTACCATTGCAGTATGTTGCAGAATAGTTTCACTGCCCTAAAAATTCTCTGTGCTCTACCTGTGCATCCCTCCCTCCCTCCCTCCTTCCTAACCACTGGCAACTACTAATCTTTTTGCTGTCTCCATAGTTTCACCTTTTCCAGATGTTATGACAGTTGGAATCACATAGCATGTGGCCTTTTTAGATTGGCTTCTTTCACTTAGTAATATGCATTTCAGTTTCCTCCATGTCTTTTCATAACTTGATAGCTCATTTCTTTTTAGCACAGAGTAATAATTCCTTTGTCTGGGTGTACCACACTTTATCCACTCACCTACTAAAGGGCATCTTAGCCACTTCCAAGTTTTGGCAAATATGAATAACGCTGCTGTGTATGCACATCTGTATGTAAGTTTTTGTGTGGACATAAGTTTTCAGTTCATTTGGGTAAATACCAAGGATGATTACTGGATCATATGATATGAATATGTTTAGTTTTGTATGCAGCTGCCAAACTGTCTCCTAACGTAGCATTTCTACCAGCAAGTAATGAGAATTCCTGTTGCTCTACATCCTCCCCAGCATTTGATATTGTCTTTTTTTAGAGGGGGTGGCGTAGGGTAGGAGTCATTCTAACAGGTGTATAGTAATATCTTATCATATTAACTTGCCATTCCCTAATGACAGATGATGTTGAACACCTTATGCTTGCTTGCCATCTGTGCATCTTTGGTGAGATGTCTATTAAGGTTTCTCACCTATTTTTTAATTTGATTGTTCATTTTCTTATTGTTGAGTTTTTTTCTTATTGTGGAGTTTTAAGAATTTCTTTTATAATTTTGGATAACAGTCCTTTATCAGATGTGTCTTATACAAATGTTTTCTCCTAGTCTGTGACTTGTCATCTCATTCTCATGACATTGTCTTTAGCAAACCGGAAGTTTTTCATTTTAATGAAGTCTAGCTTACTAATTATTTCTTTCATGGGTCATGCTTTTGATGTTATACCCAACAACTCATTGCCGTGTGCAGAGTCATCTTGGTTTCTCCTGTGTTATCATCTAGGCATCTCATAGTTTTGTGTTTTTCGTTTAGGTCTGTGATCCATTTTGAGTAATTTTTGTTAAGGGTATAAGGTTTGTATGTAGATTGATTTTTTTCCCCCCTTGGCATGTAGATATCCAGTTGTTTGAGCACCATTTCTTGAAGACTATCTTTGCTGCATTTTATTGCCTTTACTCCTTTGTCAAAGATTATTTGGCTGTATTTATGTGGGTCTATTCCTAGGCTCTCTGTTCTGTTCCATTAATCTATTTGTTCTTTCCCCAGTACCACAGAGTCTTGATTACTGTGACTTTGTAATAATTCTTGAAGTCATATAGTGTCAGTTCTTCAGCTTTGTTCTTCTATTTCAATATTGTATTGGCCATTCTGAGTCTTTTTCCTCTCCATATAAACTTTAGATCAGTTTGTTGATATCTACAAAATCAATCCTGGGATTTTGATTGGGATTGCATTGAATCTATATATAAAGGAGGGGGGAACTGGTACCTTGATGATATTGATCCATGAATATGTAATATATCTCTAGTACTTTTTTGATATTTTTCATCAGAATTTTGTAGTTTTCCTTATGTAGATCTTATACATATTTTGTTAAATTTATACCTAAGTATTTCATTTGGGGGGGATGGCATTGTAAATGGTAATGTATTTTTAATTGCAAATTGCACTTGTTCATTACTGCTATATAGGAAAGTGACTAACTTTTGTTTATTAGTTTTTGTATCCTGCAACCTTACTATCACTGCTCGTTAGTTCCAGGAGTTTTTGGTTGATTCTTTAGGATTTTCTACATAGATGATCATATTATCTGTGAACAAAATCAGTTTTATTTCTTCCTTCCCAATCTGTATACCTTTTATTTCCTTTTCTTGTCTTATCTCAGTAGCTAGGACTTCCAGTGTGATGTTGAAAAGCAGTAGTGGGGACTTCCCTGGTGGTGCAGTGGTTAAGAATCCACCTGCCAATGCAGAGGACACAGGTTTGAGCCCTGGTCCGGGAAGATCCCACATGCCGCAGAGTAACTAAGCCCGTGTGCCACAACTACTGAGCTTGGACTCTAGAGCCTGCAAGCCACAACTACTGAACCTGTGTACCACAGCTACTGAAGCCTGCACACCTAGAGCCTGTGCTCTGCAACAAGAGAAGCCACCACAATGAGAAGCTGGTGCATTGAAACAAAGAGTAGCCCCCGCTTGCTGCAACTAGAGAAAGCCCACATGCAACAATGAAGACCCAATGCAGCAAATAAATAAATAGATTAATTAATTAATTAATTTATGTATATGTAAAAAAAGAAAAGCAGTAGTGAGAGAGGCATCCTTGCATTGTTTCTGATCTTAGCAGGAATGCTTTGAGTTTCTTACCATTAAGTATGATGTTAGCTGTTGCTTTTTTGTAGATGTTCTCTATCACATTGAGGAAGTTCCCTTCTATTCCTAGTTTGCTGAGAGGTTTTATTGGGAATGGGTGTTGGATTTTGTCAAATGCTTTTTCTGCATCTATAATATGATCAAGTGCTTTTTTTTTTTCAGCCAGTTGATATGATGGATTATGTTAATAATTTTCAAATGATAAACCAACCTTGCATATCTGGAATAAATCCGAATTGGTTGTGATGTATAATTCTGTTTACCTCGTTGGATTCATTTGCTAGTATTTTGTTGAGGATTTTTGAATCTGTATTAATGAGAGAAATTGGTTTGTAGTTTTCTAACAAGATTTTGGTCTTTTTTGTTATTAGGGTAATGTTGGCCTCACATAATGAGTTAGGAAGTATTCCTTCTGCTTTTGTATTCTGGAAGAGATTATAGAAAATTGGTATAATTTCATTCTTAAGTGTTTGGTGGAATTCACCAGTGAACCCATCTGGGCCTGGTGCTTTCTGTTTGGGAAGGTTATTAATTATTGTTTTAATTTCTTTAATAGGTAGGCCTATTTAGATTATCTGTTTCTTCTTGTGTGAGTTTTGGTAGATTGTGTCTTTTAAGGAGTTGGTCCATTTCATCTAGGTTATCAAATTTGTGGACTTAATGTTCCTTTATTCTGATGTCTATGTGATCTGTACTGATGTCACCTCTTTCATTTCTGATATTGATAATTTGTGTCTTCTCTCATTTTTTCTTAGTTAACCTGGCTAGAGGCTTATTGATTTTATTTATCTTTTCAAAGAACAAGCTTTTGGTTTTGTTGATTTTCTCTGTTGATTTCTTGTTTTCAGTTTCACTGATTTTTTTTTTCCCTCTAGTTTTTATTATTTTTTTCTGCTTGCTTTGGGTTTAATTTGCTCTTCATATTCCAGTTTCCTAAGGCAGAAGGTTAGATTATTTATTTTAGATCTTCTTTTCTAATATTCAATTTTCAATTCTAATATTGAATTCAAATACAACTCTAATACATTCAATGCTATTAATTTTCCTTTAAGCGCTATTTTTGATGCATCCCACAAATTTTGATGTTGTATTTTCATTTCTAGTTCAAAATATTTTTAAAATTTCTTTTCAGATTTCTTCTTTGACCCATGCGTTATTTAGAATTGTATTGTTTAATATCCACATATTTTAAGTAATTTTCCAGCTATCTTGCAGCTGTTGATTTCTGGTTTAATTTCCATTGTAATCTGAGAGCAGAAATTGTATGATTTCTCTGTTAAGTTTGTTAAGGTGTGTTTTATGATCCAGAATGTGATCTGTCTTGGTGAATGTTCCACATGAGCTTGAGAGGAATGTGTAATATGCTGTTGTTGAATAAAGTAGTCTGTAAATATCAATTATATTCAGTTGATTTATAGTACATTTTAGTTCATCTATGTCCTTACTGATTTTATGGCTGTTGGATCTGTCCATTTCTGATAGATGGGTGTTAAAGTCTCCAACTATAATAGTAGATTCAAATCTATTTTTTTCTGCATTTCTAACAGTGTTTACCTCATATTTTGATACTCTATTGTTAGGTGCATACACATTAAGGGTTGTTATATCGTCTTTGAGTCCTGATGTCTTTATCATTATGTAACACTCTTTTTTTATCCCTGATAACTTACCTTGCTCTGAAATCTTCTTTGTCTGAAATTAATATACCCATTCTTACTTTTAAAGTTTTTAAATTTTATTGTGGAAATATCCAAATATATGCAAATTTAAAGAGAATAGTATAAAGAGCTCCCATGTACTCATCAGTCATTGCAAAAATTATAACATTTTTGAAGTATTTAAAAAAATGTTTCCCCAAATTTTATGACAAAAATTTCAAACAACAGAGAAGTTAAAGATTGCAGTGAATACTCATATGCCCACCTCCTGTATTCTCCCATTAATGCTTTACTCTCTTATAATCCATATATATCCATCTGTCCCTCTATCCATCCGTCAATTCATTTACTTTTTAAAAAATAAATATAGGTAATATACAATATGTTCATTTCAGATGTTCTTTATAACGATTTGACATTTGTATACATTATGAAATGATCACCATGGTAAGTCTAGTAACCATCTGTCCCTGTACAATGTTATTTCAGTATTATTGACCATACTCCTTATGATGTATATTACAACCCCATGACTTACTGCTTAACTGGAGGTGTGTACCTCTGAATCCCTTTCACCAATATCATCCACTCCACAACCCCCCTCTTCTGGCAACCACCTATTTGTTCTTTGTATCTGTGAGTCTGTTTTCGTTTTGTTTTGTTTTGTTTGTTTTGTTTTTTAGATTCCAAATGTAAGTGAGATTATGCGGTATTTGTCAGACTTATTTTACTTAGCATAATAGTTTTTATATTCATCCATGTTGTCACAAATGGCAGGATTTCATTTTTTAGTGACTGAATAGGATTTCCTTTTATATACATACCACATCTTTTTTTACCCACTCGTCTATCAGTGGACTCTTAGGTTGCTTCCATATCTTCCTATTGTAAATAATGCTGCAGTGAAGCATTATTATGCATGTTTGCATATATGTATATTCAAATTAGTGTTTTTGTTTTCTTTGGGTAAATACCCAGAAGTGAAGTTGTTGGATCTTATGGCAGTTCTCTTTTTAAATTTTCCATAGTGGCTCCACCAGCTTATAGTCCCACCAACAGTGCATAAGAGTTACCTTTTCTCTGCATCTTCACCAAGACTTATTCGTTGTCTTTTTAATTAAAAGTATAAAGGATGGAGAAAGATATATCATGCAGCAACACCAATCAAAGGAAAGCAGGGCAGGGGTGTCATCAAAACATATTTGTTTTTTGATGACACACCTGCTTTCTTTTTATTGATCTTACCATGATATATTTCTCCATCCCTTTACTTTCAATCTATATGTGTGTTTCCAATAGACAACATGTAGTTGGGTCTGGTTTTTGGATCCACTCTGACAATCTCTGTCTTTCAGTTAGTGTATTTAAACCATCGACGTTTAAGGTGATAATTGATATAGTTGGATTAATATCTTCCATACTCTTTTCTATTTATGGCCCTTGTTTTTTGTTCTTGTTTTGGTCTGCCACATTTTTTTTCTGCCTCTTATAGTTTTAAATGAGCATTTTATATGATTCTGTTTTCTTTCTTTTCTGAGCATTTCAATTATACTTTTTTTTTAAGTGGCGCCCTAGAGTTTGCAATATGCATTTACAACTAATCCAAGTCAACTTTCAAATAACACTATACTATTTTATAGGTAGTATACGTACCTTAAAATATTCCTAATTCCTACCTCCCATCCCTTATATCATGTTGTCATTCATTTCACTTACACATAAGTATATACAATAGAATACATTGTCGCTATTATTATTTTAAACTGTTACCTATAACTAAGACTAAGAAAAATAAGTTTTAATTTTACTTATTCTCTAGTGCTCTTCCTTCTTATTAGGAAGATCTGAGTTTCTGAGTTTATTTTTCCTTCCCTCTGAAGAACTGCTTTTAGCATTTCTTGCTAGGCAGGTCTACTGGCAATGAATTCTCTCTGATGTTGTTTGTCTGAGAAATTCTTTATTTCTCTCTCACTTTTGAAGGATATTTCACAGGATAAAGAATTCTAGACTGGTGGGTTTATTTCTGTCATCACCCTAAACATTTTACTCTATTCCCTTCTTGCTTGCATGGTTTTGAGGTTAACATGGATGTAATTATTGTCTTTATTCCTCTGCAGGAAAGATGTTTTTCCCCTCTGGCTTCTTTCAAAAAAAAATTTTTTTTTTAAATCTTTGATTTTCTGAAGTTTGAATATGGTATGTCTAGGTGTGGTTTTTTTGGCATTGATCTTGCTTGGTGTTCTCTGAGCTTCTTGAATCTGTAGTTTGGTATCTGACATTAATTTGGGGGAAGTTCTCAATCATTATTACTTCAAATATTGCTTCGGTTTCTTTTTTTTCTTCTAGTATTCCCATTACACATATGTAACACCTTTTGTTGTTATCCCACAGTCCTTGGATATTCTGTTCTTTTGTTTGTTGCAATCTTTTTTTCTCTTAGCTTTTCAGTTTTGGGAGTTTCTGCTGTCCTGTCTCCAAGCTCAGAGATCTTTCTTTAGCCATGCCGAATCTACTGATGAGCATATCAAAGCCTTCTTCATTTCTATTACAGTATTTTTTGTTTCTAGCATCTCATTTTGATTCTTTCTTAGAATTTCCATCTTTCTGCTTAAATTATTCATCTTTCATGTCTGTTTTCCATTAAAGCCCTTAATGCATATTAATCATAGTTCTTAAAGTTCCTGGTCTGATAATTCCAACATTTCTGCAATATCTGACTCTGATTCTGATGCTTGTTTTGCTTTCAGTAGTCCTTGTGAATTTTTTGTTGAAAATTTAAGGCGGTGTACTAGATGAAAGCAACTGCTATAAACAGACTTTTAGTAATGTAGTGGTAAGATGTGGGGAAGGGGAAGCATTCTATAGTCCTTTGATCAGGTCTCATTCTTTTGGTGAACCTTTGACCTGGAACAGTGAGCTTTACTAGTGCTTCTTGGGTTTTTTCCTCAAGGTGGGACAAGTGGGCTGGAATTGGATATTCCTCTTCCTTCATGTGGGAAGCTAGAAGAGACTAGAGTTGTGTATTTCCCTTCTCTTAGGTTCGTTAGGCTCTGATAAAGCTCCAGCAAGTTAGGCTCTGATAAAATAATTTTCCCTGAAGGCAGACCTTGTTAAGAACAGAATACTCTGGTATGTTTCAGGGGTCCTTTTCCCCTCTCTCTTCCGAAAGCAAGAGGGAATTTTTCTCTGATACTCACTGTGAGGTCCTGGTAGAGGTCTTAGAGGTAAAACTCATAAAAGCGTGGAGCTCTCCTGTGACTGGGTCCCTCTGGAGTTTGTTTTTTGTTTGGTTGGTTTGGGTTTGGGGTTTTTTTTGTTTTGTTTTGTTTTGTTTTTGGCTGCAGCATGCAGCACTTCCCCAACCAGGGATCACACCTGTGCCCCTTGCATTGGAAGCACAGAATCTTAACCACTGGACCACTAGGGAAGTCCTCCGTCTGGAGTTTTAACTCTCAGGGTTATCCACGCTTAGCCTCAAGCAATTAATCAACTACAGCTTAGGTATTCTTACCGTGACACTGGTTCCTGTGGAATTTTCTGCTCATGAATTTCAGCTTTGATTGGTTGTGATTCTCTGTTATCTGTATCTGTCTCTTCAGTTTTGGGTATAGTGGTTTGCCATGTGATCTCACTTCTCTGCCACATCTAAGAAGAGTAGTTGATTTTCCATTTTGTTCAGCTTTTTCTTGTTGTTAGGACTGAGTGGCAACTTCTGAACTCCTGACATGGCCAGACTGGAAACTGGAAGCGGTACTGATTTTTAAAAGAAGTTGAGATAGGGATATCATTTCTTCCTACTTTTAACCTTATCCAAAAATTGTCATTCAATTTAGAGAGCTTCCTAACAAGACATTTACTTGTTTTTCACACCCCTCTTTGTAATTTGGCATGTATAAACTTACCCCATGACAAAAATGGGAGTCTTCATCCAACTGCAGGGAGAAAGCTCAGTTTGGATTTCTGCATTTTTTTGATTGGAAAATTTTGTTTTCCTAATGACTATCGTAAGAGTTTAGAGCTTGCTTTCTCAGACCTTGTCTCTGGCCCTTAGCATAAGTCCTCTCTCTGACATCTGCTGCTGCACATCTACAAGGATCATATTTTCTGAATCGAAAATCTGAACAACAGATCTCATGAGATTTTTCCCCCCTTTAATTAGACTATTTTATAGAATGGTTTTAGGTTCACAACAGTATTGAGCAGAAAGTACAGAGAGTTTGCATATACCCCCTTCCAAATATATTGTACAATCTCCTCCCATCGATATCCCATACCAGAATGATACATTTGTTATGATCAGTGAAGCTACATTGATATTATACAATATTATCACCCAAAATTCATAGTTTACGTTAGGATTCACTCTTCATATTTTATATTCTGTGGATTTTGGCAAATGTGTCATGATATCACATGGGCTTTTTATATGGAGATTTAGTTTGAATTCCTGAGTATTGGAATTTATAGAACATTAGTTTATAGAGATCACAGAACATAATAATCTTGGAAGATTCAAAGTATAGTCACTGTATGTAGATATGTCAGATCAGTTTCAGTGCTTCTGTGCTTTGACTAGTGCTTGGAAGGGTCTTGGAATAGACTATCTGTCAGGTGACAAGCAGGGATGCAGTCTTATTTGCTAAAGTGGCTTGGCAAAGCCTGCAAGAGTTGCCATGGGGGACAGTTTGGGGACCTGGAGGCTATAGGGTCAGGTAGATCTGACTTTTCCTAAAGGTATCAAACTACTGGAATTTGAAAACGCATTGTTTTGGGTTCAACTTTTTTCTTTCACCAGTATCTCTAAAATATACGGCACATATTAAAAGCTCTGAAATTGGTTTAATCTTCGGAAGATCAGTACATGCCAGTTTTTCAGTTGTCTGGTGAAAGGATGGAAAACTAAAAAAGTCTCTCACTTAGAGATCAATTACAGGGGGACTTCCCAGGTGTCACAGTGATTAAGAATCCACCTGCCAGTGCAGGGGACATGGGTTCGATCCCTGGGCGGGGAAGATCCCACATGCCATGGAGCAACTAAGCCCGTGTGCCACAACTACTGAGCCTGCGTTCTAGAGTCTGCGAGCCACAATTACTGAGCCTGTGAGCCACAGCTACTGAAGCCTCTGCACCTAGAGCCCATGCTCCACAACAAGAGAAGCCACTGAACTGAGAAGCCCATGCACCACAACGAAGAGTATGCCCCGCTTACCACAACTAGAGAAAGCATGCATGCAGCAACAAAGACCCAGTGCAGCCAAAAAATTTTTTTAAAATTAAAAAATAAATTAATTTTAAAAAATCAATTACAGGAAAAAAACTGTAAAAAACACACACATGGAGGCTAAACAATATGCTACTAAATAACCAAGAGATCACTAAAGAAATCAAAGAGGAAATCAAAAAATACCTAGGCACAAATGAAAAAGAAAACACAACAATCCAAAACCTATAGGATGCAGCAAAAGCAGTTCTAAGAGGGAAGTCTATACCAATACAATCCTACCTCAAGAAACAAGAAAAATCCCAAATAAACAATCTAACCTTACACCTAAAGAAACTAGAGAAAGAAGAGCAAACAAAACCCAAAGTTAGTAGACGCAGAGAAATCATAAAGATCAGAGCAGAAATAAATAGAAACAAAACAACAGCAAAAATCAATAAAACTAAAAGCTGGTTCTTTGAGAAGATAAACAAAATTGATAAACCTTTAGCCAGACTCATCAAGAAAAAGAGGGAGAGGACTCAAATCAATAAAATTAGAAGTGAAACAGGAGAAGTTACAAGTGACACCACAGAAATAAAAAGCACCATAAGAGGCTACTACAAGCAACTATATGCCAATAAAATGGACAACCTGGAAGAAATGGACAGATTCTTAGAAGGATACAACTTCCAAGACTGAATCAGGAAGAACAGAAAATATGAACAGACCAAACACAAGTAATGAAATTGAAACTGTGATTAAAATCTTCCAACAAACAAAAGTCCAGGACCAGATGGCTTCACAGGTGAATTCTGTCAAACATTTAGAGAAGAGCTGACACCCATCCTTCTCAAGCTCTTCCAAAAAATTGCAGAGGAAGGAACACTCCCAAACTCATTTTGTGAGGCTGCCATCACCCTGATACCAAAACCAGACAAAGATACTACAAAAAAAGAAAATTACAGACCAATATCACTAATGAATTTAAATGCAAAAATCCTCAACAAAATACTAGCCAACAGAATCCAACAACACATTAAAAGGATCATACACCATGATCAAGTGGGGTTTATCCCTGGAATGCAATATATGCAAATCAGTCAGTGTGATACACCATATTAACAAATTGAAGGGTGAAAACCACATGATCATCTAAATAAATGCAGAAAAGGCTTTTGACAAAATTCAACACCCATTTATGATAAAACCTCTCCAGAAGGTGGGCATAGAGGGAACCTACCTCCACATAATAAAGGCCATATACGACAAACCCACAGCAAACATCATTCTCAATGGTGAAAAACTGGAAGCATTCCCTCTAAGATCAGGAACAAGGCAAGGCTGTCCACTCTTGCCGCTCTATTCAGCATAGTTTTGAAAGTCCTTGCCACAACAATCAAAGAAGAAAAAGAAATAAAAGGAATACAAATTGGAAAAGAAGAAGTAAAACTGTCACTATTTGCAGATGACATGATACTATACATAGAAAATCCTAAAGATACCACCAGAAAGCTACTTGAACTAATCAATGAATTTGATAAAGTTTCAGGATACAAAATTAACACACAGAAATCTCTTGCATTTCTATACACTAACAGTGAAAGGTCAGAAAGAGAAATTAAGGAAACAATCCCATTCACCATTGCAGCAAAAAGAATAAAATACCTAGGAATAAACCTAACTAATGAGGTAAAAGACCTGTACTCAGAAAACTACAAGACACTAATGAAAGAAATCAAAGACGACACAAATGGATAGAGAGATATACCATGTTCTTGGATTGGAAGAATCAACATTGTGAAAGTGAGTGT
The DNA here is from genome assembly GCF_030028045.1 of Hippopotamus amphibius kiboko. Classification (NCBI taxonomy): domain Eukaryota; kingdom Metazoa; phylum Chordata; class Mammalia; order Artiodactyla; family Hippopotamidae; genus Hippopotamus; species Hippopotamus amphibius. The sequence continues at coordinate 10,904,559 of NC_080187.1, forward strand.
AGTACCTAAAGCAATCTGCAGATTCGCTGTAATCCTGTGAAATTATCAATGGCATTTTTCACAGAACTAGAACAAGAAATTTTACGATTTGTATGGAAACGCAAAAGACCCCGTATAGCCAAGGCAATCTTGAGAAGGAAGGACTGAGTTGGTGGAATCAGGCTTCCTGACTTCAAACTATACTACAAGGCTACAGTGATCAAGACAGTATGGTAGTGGCACAAAAACAGAAATATAGATCAATGGAACAGAATAGAAAGCCCAGAGACAAACTATGGTCAACTAATCTATGACAGAGGAGGCAAGGATATACAATGGAGAAAAGGCAGCCTCTTCAATAAGTGGTGCTGGGAAACCTGGACAGCTACATGTAAAAGAATGAAATTAGAACACTCCCTAACACCATACACAAAAATAAACTCCAAATGGATTAAAGACCTAAATGTAAGTCCAGTCACTATAAAACTCCTAGAGGAAAACATAGGAAGAACACTCTTTGACATAAATCACAGCAAGATCTTTTTTGACCCACCCCCTAGAGTAATGGAAATAAAAACAAAAATAAATAAGTGGGACCTAATGAAACTTCAAAGCTTCTGCACAGCAAAGGAAAGTATAAGCAAGACGAAAAGATAACCCTCAGAATGGGAAAAAATATTTGCAAATGAACCAATAGACAAAGGATTAATCTCTAAAATATACAAGCAACTCATGCAACTAAATATCAAGAAAACAAACAACCCAATCAGAAAATGGGCAGAAGACCTAAATAGGCATTTCTCCAAAGAAGACATACACATAGCCAAGAGGCACATGAAAAGCTGTTCAACATCACTAATTATTAGAGAAATGCAAATCAAAACTGCAGTGAGGTATCACCTCACACCAGTTAGAATGGGCATCATCAGAAAATCTACCAATAGTAAATGCTGGAGAGGATGTGGAGAAAAGGGAACCCTCTTGCACTGTTGATGGGAATGTAAATTGGTACAGCCACTATGGAGAACAGTATGGAGGTTCCTTGAAAAACTAAAAATAGAGTTACCATATGACCCAGAAGTCCCACTACTGGACATATACCCAGAGAACACCATCATTCAAAAAGACACATGCACCCCAATGTTCATTGCAGCACTATTTACAATAGCCAGGACATGGAAGCAACCTAAATGTCCATCAGCAGATGAATGGATGAAGGAGATGTGGTGTGTATAGACAATGGAATATTACTCAGCCATAAAAAGGAATGAAACTGGAACATTTGTAGAGACATGGATGGACCTAGAGGCTGTTATACAGAGTGAAGTGAGTTAGAAAGAGAAAAACAAATATCGTATATTAACACATATATGTGGAATATAGAAAAATGGTACAAATCAGCTGGTTTGCAAAGCAGATGTAGAGAACAAACATATGGACACCAAGTGGGGAAAGCGGTGGGGGGGATGGGATGAACTGGGAGATTGGGATTGCCATATATACATTACTAATAAGAAAAAAAATTATCAAATTGTACACTTTAAATGTATGCAGTTTATTATGTCAATTGTATCTCAATAAAAGTTCTTTAAAAAAGTCTCTCGCTGTGTAAAATTTGTAGTGAGTTTTTTTATGTCATATGCTTTACATTTTTTCTGATTATATTTCCTTCTGAAAATTTTTTTTCTGATCTTAATGGCAATACATATTTATTGTCAAACATGTCTTTTAAGTTTCTCCTGAGAGCTCTACAGTTAAGGCATGTGACTAGTACTCACTTTTGAACTGTAAAATGTAATTGAAACCATTAAAAGCTCAGGAGACATAAAGAATGATTTGGATATTTGATTCACAGACCTACACTGACCCTTCTCCCTAGCTACAGACCAGAATTCTTAATCCTTTCAAATATCTTTGTTTGCATGTCCCTTGGTTCACCAAGCCTGCACACTCTCCTTTCTTCGTTATTTCTTTTGGTGGGATGAATCACACAGAATTAAAGCTGTGGTCACCTCTGCTACCTTCTTTCACGGCCTCCATATCCAGTCAGCCAGGCAAGTCATCATCTCTGTCTTTGTCTTACTTTACATTTCTGCTTGCATCACTGAGTAACCACCTTATCCTCCCTTCATTCCCTGCAATCATTTTTTAAGGCTTGTATTTATTGATACTTTATATGCCAGAAACCATGCCAAGTAGTTATCAACTGGAGTTTATTTGGCAGTGTCAGGCACTTTTGGTTGTCACAGCCTAGGCGTGGGTTGGGGGTTAAGTAGAGACCAAGGTGCTACTAAATATCCTATTAATGCACAGGGCAGCTCCTTCATAAAAAAGAATTATTTTGCCCAAAATGTCAATAGTGTAGAAGTTGAGAAACCCGAATCATGTTGTTTCATAGCTTATTTAGTCCTTACAACAACTCTTTACATGGGTTTTATTATCCCCACTTTATAGGTGGTAAAACTGAGGCTCATAAGGTTTAAGTTAACTTAATCAGAGTCACACAGTTAAGTAAGCAATGGAGCCAAGTTCAAACTTAGGTCTTAACTTTTACGTGGTCTACTGTAATAGGCTCCTACCTGATCTTCTTGCCCCTTGTCTCTCCATTTAAGTCTGTTTTAAGCATGACATAAAGCTCTAATTATGCTGCCTCTCTGCTCACAATCTTCCAATGCATTTGAATGTAGTTTTGGTTCCCCAGCCTGGCATTTAAGGCCAAAGCTGCTGCAGTCAGCCCCTGAACTATCTTTCCAACTGATTTTCTACAACTCTTCTTTTCTAAGACATTGCTTTATTTTCTTATTTTTGCTTCTTTATATATTTTCCAATATCCTATAACATATATACTGCTGTTGTAATTTAAAAAATGGTTTTTAATGGCAGAAAAGAAAATCCAGCCCATCTGATGATTTAGGGATTACAAAATAAAATGATTGTATATTTATTTTAAAGCCCCCAGACTTCCTCTGTGTAATCCTTTTTTCATGTTGTGCCCTTTGCCTGGAATCCCACACATCTCATTATCAGCTATTCAAATTCTTTTTGGCCATCAGGGCCAAACACTAGCCTGAACACTACTGCCTGCCACTGATCCAGAGAGCAAAGAGGTCAAGAGCATGTGCTTTTACACACTGACAGAGCTAAGTTTGAGATCTGTTTTTTTCTGGTTAACTAGCTGTGAGATCTTGAATAAGTAACCCAACCTCATTAAGTCTGTTGCCTGTTCTGTAAAATTGGAATGGTATCTAGCTCATAGAGGGTGTTTGGAATTCAGTGAGCGCTCACATGTGAAGTGCTTAAGCACAGGTCTGGCACAGTGTGAGTGCCCAATGAGTTCATTAATAGACTCCATTATTGTTACCATATTATTTCTCAACTTCTTTAATTCACACCTCTGCATCTCTAATAGTATGAGCTGTAGGGACAGAATTCGTGCATATGTAAATCCTGGTATCACCACTTACTAGTTGTGTAAACGTTATCAGATTACCTAGGCATCATGTGCTTTAGTTTCCTCATCCATATATAACAATAGTATGTGCTCCATAGGGCTTATTTCAGGATTAAATGAGATAATACAGGTAAAGCAGCTAGACTCGGTCTGGCCCATGTTAAGTTGCTCAATTATGTTAGCTATTATTACCATTCTTCTAACATTTACTAATTCTACTACTTCTTACCTGTATTCCACTCATTTGTATACTTGTAGCTCACTTATCTGAGGATTAGCCCCTTGAAGACAAGGATTATAAAATATTCATTCTTGTTTCCTGAGCAGTGTTTTGAACTTAGTTATAATGACATAGTTGTATTTTATTGATACTTGATTAAGGACTTTCACAGACATCACCCTATTTGAGCCTCACAAAAATCATATGAGGTAGGCAGACAGAGTGCTAGCTAAGTATGTATATAAGTGTGTGTAGGAAAGGTAGATTTGGGGGCCTGCCATGCTCTAGGCTTTGAGTCCTTCTTCATCTTATTTATCCTATTTAGTTTTCATAGATATCTTGAAAGGTAGTGTTTATTGCCACGTTTTAAAAAATTTTTATTTATTTATTTGTTTATGGCTGCATTGGGTCTCTGTTGCTACATGCAGCCTTTCTCTAGTTGCAGAGAGTGGGGGCTCCTCTTCATTGTGGTGTGCAGGCTCCTCATTGTGGTGGCTTCTCTTGTTGCGGAGCTCAGGCTCTAGGTGAGTGGCTTCAGTAGTTGTGGCACATGGGCTCAGTAGCTGTGGCGCACAGGCGTAGTTGCTCCGCAGCATGTGGGATCTTCCTGGGCCAGGGATCGAACCCATGCCCCCTGCATTGGCAGGTGGATTCTTAACCACTGCGCCACCAGGGAAGTCCCTATTGCTACATTTTTAATATAAGGAACCTGAGGCACTGAAAGGTTAAGTAACATGATAAAATTCAACCAACTAATGAGCTTCAAGAGCCTAGACATGTTTCAACAAAGTTGTGTGTCCTAGTTGAATTTTCATGGCCAGGTGTCACATTTGGTGGTATCTAAGCCACAGTCTCATTCTGTTCCTGTTTCTGCTTTGGGGGATCTGGCTGCCTTATCTTTGAAATAGCTGTTGATGTAAAATACTGAAGTAATGTCAGGAGAGAGAAAACCTTCAGACAAGGACCATTGGAAAAACTGATCTTAGGTTTCTTAGTATTCCTGTGTTTTAGAGACTGCTAAGAGTGAGTAGATGAATCTACTTGGTCTGATGCCAGTGATTTCAAGGGTTCCTTGAACATTTTTATACCACCCGGTTTGCTCTAGGCCCAAGTGAGAGCATTCTAAAACCTACATTATAACCTAGAGTATGTTGGAAAGAGCCCTAGATTGTTTGGAAGCAGAAGTTTGTGAGTTCCTATACCAGGAATCCTTTCTTTGGGAGACTTTGTGTAGTCTTTGAAGTCAAACAGACCTGATTTGAGTTACCAGACCTCTCTTGGTTCTTTTTTCTTGTGTGTTGAGGAGAAAAGTATCCATATGGCAGAGTTTTGAACATTAAATGCAGTAAAGTATGTAAAACACCTTGCCTCTTTCACAGCAGGCATTTAATAAAATAAACAAACTGTAATAATGTTAAATGTATGTTATTCCCATCTGCAGGAAGAAGTCCAGCTGTTTAGCCTGGTATATAGACCTTTCTCAGTCTGGCTTTCCTTAGCATCCCTCAGTCTCTTCTCCTGCCACTGTACTTTAAACTCAAGCTACGCAAAAGTATTCATATTTTCAAAACCACCTCTGCTTTTATGCTGCTGTGTCTTTGTACTGCTTTTGCATTGCTTTTGCCTAGAATGCACTTGCCGCTTCTTGCCCTTTCTCTGCCTTTTGGGAACCTACTCCTTCAAAATTGAGCTCTAATGCCACTTCTGATTGTGAGGTGTCCATCAGATCTACCCCCACTCCACGTAGGTATATCACTCCTGCCTGGGAGTTCCCATTTAGCACCTTGTTTATGCTTTTCTTGGGCACTGTAGATAATTTCCTGGTCTGTCTCCTCCATACTTTCTAGAGGACAGTGACCCTGTCTTAGTTTTTCTCTAGAATTCTGGAGCAGCAGGGTACATTACTGTATCTCACTTGGGGCTTCCCTTTGAGTTTGAATTCTAGATGTGAAACATGTGATGGCAGATCTCTTTGTTTTAAACCTCTATGAGATATAGGCAGTCCATGTGGAGGTTAATCTCATTGCTCAGATTTGGACATTACCATGTGTGCAGTTTCTTTAATCCTCCTCTAGCTAACAAAATGGATTTAGCAGTTGGCATCCTCTTTTTTCTGTCTGGGGCAAATGGAGCTTTGTAGAATTTGGCCTGGAGGAGCAATGACCTTGCCTCCCCAATTTAGAATGTTCCTAGGGCATAGAACTGGATGTCATTGAAGACCTAGCATGGCCACAGTGTAGCCAGGGCCCTTTGCTTGTGTTTATTCAGGAGACCAGGAATAACAGTCAGCCTGTGATTTAATTTTCTGTGGCACATTGAGTCTGTGTTTTAGCTTCCGGAACGCTACAGCTGTGTCCTAATTCTCTTCACCCTATTCCTTTCCTACCTTGTAATCTTCATATCACTACCTTTTAAAGCATTTCTATTCTTAGCCAATAATCTTGCATTGAAAGTCACCACAGAACAGTGGGAAAGATAGCTCTGAATCATCCATGTAAACAAGCAAAAATCACTACTACAAAGGACCTGAGAGCAATGGTATGTGTTGGGGTCAGTGGTAGGTGATCTATTCCTGGGACTCACTTGTTGGTGTTTTTCTACCAAGTGGGAGCGAGATCTCAATTAACAGAACAAAGCTGTATAATTTGTGTAATAACCAGTATGAAGGGCAGTAATCACAATAATAACAATTACCATTTTCTGAGGGCCTACTGAGTATCTCGCGCAATGCTAGGTATTAGAGGCACAGAAATAGGTTGGATAAGGTCCCTATTCTGGAGGAGTTTGCAGTCTAGTAAGGGAGACAAATTCGTAAAACTGATTGTCACGTTGCAGTAAATTCAGCTCAGTAGTGTCGAGAAGTACAGGATGCTAAGAGCACCGAGGAGAGACATATGTCTGAGACTTTGGGAGCAGAAAAGGCTAGACCATTTTTTTTAAATAAAGAAATCATGTGTTTGATTCTTTTCTGTGGATAGTTTGGCTTCTGCCCAGTCTTCTCATATTCCATTGCTTGAATATTTTTCCACTTCTCCCAGGCCAAGCTTGTTGCTCATACTTTCTGTACTTTTGACGGTTAATTACACTTGTCACAATTACAATTAAATATTTCTTTATATAATTGTTTAATGTTTATCCCTTCTACTAGTCCATAAGGGCAGTGACCATGCCAGTCTTGTTTGCTCTGATCCCCGTCATGAGGATTGTAGGCACCCAATAAACATTTGTTGAATGAATGATTGAATCCTCATGAGCTCTTTGAGTGCTTGGATTGTCTCAACAATATATAGTGTGTCTGAGGCTAAAGGAAAAAATAAGCCTATAATCTTGTGGGAGAAACATCTCACATCAGGTTTATTGTCCTCATGGTGACATTGTTAGGGAGCCAAACCTGTGTCTTTTACAAGGAAATCCCTTAGATTCTGAGCTACAGTGCAAAGTAGACAACTTCAACACTAGGCGTTCTTTCTTTTGCATTTTCTGCTATTGGTTTTTAAATAATGATACCGCTATTCCCTGAAAAACACAAAAAACAAAAACAAGAAATGAGTGCTAGAAATTTCTGACATAGTATTTTGATTCTCAATATCTTACCTAAAAGCTCCTTTCTCAAACTCAACATGCAGTTATTTTTCTTTGAAACTGCCAACTTTTAAAGGCATTGGAGTAAGCTAGGTTATTCTCCAAGTATAGCCAGCATTTATTGAGGGTACCAGATGTGAGGCTGAACCTTTTTTTTTTTAATAAACTTGTTTATTTATTGGATTTATTTTTTTTATTGGCTGTGTTGGGTCTTTGTTGCTGCACATGGGCTTTCTCTAGCTGCTGCGAGCGGGGGCTACTCTTCATTGTGGTGCATGGGCTTCTCGTGGTGGCTTCTCTTCTGGAGCACGGGCTCTAGGTGCGTGGGCTTAAGTAGTTGCGGCACATGGGCTCAATAGTTGTGGCTCACGGGCTCTAGAGCACAGGCGCAATAGTTGTGGCGCACGGACTTAGTTGCCCTGCAGCATGTGGTATCTTCCTGGGTCAGGGCTCGAACCCCTGTCCCCTACATTAGATTCTTAACCACTGCGCCACCTAGGAAGTCCCAGGCTGAACCTTTTTATAGTCTTTCTATTTGACTGTTGAGTGTCAGGGTTTGAAATTGCCCTGGGCAGGATCTGTGCCTGCCTTGAGGAGATGTCGGTGAGACTCTTGACAGGGACGTATCTGTCTAGCTCACATTCTATCCCTGGCACCTGGAGAAGTGTCAGTTATGTGATAGGAGGGTGAATGTATTTGTGGCCTACATAGCACATAGGCTGTATGTATTTCCTTGACGTGTGTCCACTTTTTTCAAATAGATAAAACTTTCCTTTCTTCTCACCGGGACACTTCCCACCTTTACCCATAATAATTGGCTCTATGCGTCTTTACAGTCAGCAGAAAAGATATTGAAATTTCTTTCGTTCACCTTTTTAGGATTGCTGAGTTCTAGGACTGAAGTAGCTTAAAACACAGGTTAGCTGCAAAAGGGTATTTATTTTTTGTTCATCCTGTCTGGAAATTTTGAGGCTCAGAAACTCCCTAGAGCATCATAGCTGAAAGATAGCCTTACATAGATGTCTCCCACAAAACAGATGAAAAAACTGAGGCCCACAAAGGGCTTACTGTGCCTAAGGCTATCCCGCAAGTTAACCCAGTCCCAATCATTGCTTTATTTTTTTTTTAAAGGTTAAATAACTCTGGCAAGAAGAGTTCACAAAACAAGTTTTTTAAAATGAGCTTTTGTTGAAACAGTAATTCCAGATCACACGTGACACTTCTGCTATAAGCCTGTTATGAGCAGCACTTTGCAAATTTGGAGATTTCACAAGAAGCCTCATGAATCTTCAGAATTCCAAACCTTTGTCCTAGTCCAAAAAGAAAGTAGTAGCTGCTAGAATTGAATAGATTTCAATTTTTTCATCTTGATGGGAGCAAGTGCAAGAAGAGTTGCAGTGATTTTTAGGGAGAGTATCTTGGCCCCATTTTCCTTTCAACGTATGCATCTGACAGCTGGCCTATCATCCTATTTTTAGACATAATCTATGGGATTACAGAGTGGTTTCATTTCTTTCAAAGCAATGCTGCAGAAATGCAAGCTGTGTAGAGAATGGTTTTGCTCCATAGCAATTTGGAGACTATTTAGTACACACTGTATTTTAGTTCAACTAATATAGAGCCCTTTATCCAAATATTTCATCTTAAAGTCCACTTCCAGTTATGACTGTATTCTAACTAATTAGGGAGAAATAAATGCCGAAATGCTAGAAATACTAGTGAAAGTAAGTAGAAGTAAGTTTTTACTTTATGTCATATCACTAATCTTCATTTCCCTCTCTGGGTCATAGGAGGAACAATAGACATATTCCTTATGGGTTTTAAAAGTAATTTATAACAGTAGTCATTAAGCACCTATTGGCATTTATTGAACACCATTTGTATCCCTGAAACTGAGCTTGCCTGATATACTAGTTCATTTATTTTATATCTTGTTACAATAGCCATTAAAGGTAAGGGATGGTATCTCTGTTTTGTACAAGAAAGTTGTGAGACTCCAAGCAACTGAGTAACTTGTCAAAAGTATGAAATAGTAGAGCAAGAATTGAAACCCAGATGTCTGATCTCAGAATGGGCTTTCCCCTTTGGTGGAGCTGGAGTGGCTAAGTTCACAAAGGTATAATAATTCAAAATATAATTTGGGGGGGGGGTGGATTTTGCGTAAGTATTGTAAGTACCATAAAATACAATTCACTTTTAGCTATGTGTTCATAAATATTTACTTTGATTAGGAACTGTCATTTTGCAGGTTCTATTATTTTTTCTTTTGATTACATGAATGAAAAACTAAAGAAAGTGTGGCTAACTACTTTAGCATCTCAAATGTTCATCTGGGAAAGGTTCTTGCTTTCAGTTCACAAAATGTTTGACTTAACAAATGATTAGCGAGATAAAGTTGCCCTAGATGTTGGAGGAAAAAAATCAGTATCATTGGAGATTAATCTTACCTGTGCCAATGACTACATTATCTAGAAAAACCATGCTAAATGCTTTAGAACTTGGCAGGGATGACTTTGTTGTCCTTTAGATGGGAATGTCTAAGACACTACAGCTACAGTGGTGTTTATCTGACATTGTCCTTAGAAGTAGGACACCTCAAGTGAGTGAGAGGCCTAACAGAGAACACCCTGATAGCTTTGGGAAATTGCCTTGAGAAAGGAAAAAAAACACTCAAAACTTAGTCATATCCTAGCTCTGCCCACTTAAGCATTTGACTACCATTCTGAGCCTCAATTTCTTCACTGATAAAAGTGGGGTAATGATACCTTCTTACAGCCTTACTCTGAAGTCATGGTTATAAGTGGATTTTTTAACAATCAAGATGAAGGAGTATGTGTTGAAAGGACTGCGGTTGCAACATTTTATCAGTGATGTAATTCCAGTAGTAGTTACATTTAAATAACCTACTGTCACATTTCCTTGCAGGAAAATACTTTCTCATGCAGCTGGTCTACTTGGCCTTTTTTAACGTAGTTGAAATTAAATTTATTTGGCTTAATAGCAAACAGTTCTTGTTTCATTACTTATCATTCTGCCGGTTCCTGTCCCTGGTTAGCAAGCTCTGTACGGCAATACAAATTGTGAAATTAGCTTTCCCTGTTAAGTGTATGCATTTGTGGCAGGAAGACTATGAATTAAGGATGGGTCCTGAAAGGCCAGCTGAGATGGGTGAAGGGAAGCACTGCAGGAGACAGAGACCTCTTTGGCTTGGCTTTGGCTTTGGCTTTGGCTTTGGCTTGACTTACCACTTGGACCTGAGGTGGTCAGCACAGAGAGGATATGCTGGCTTGTTGAGATTAACAACAAAGACCAAGCAGATTCCCTACAGCTCACACACCATCTTTCCCCCCAATCTATGTTTAGTTTATTGGGACCACTGTCCTTTCTATTGCTTTCTTTAAAAAAAACAAAAACAAAAACCCTCACTCTTGTTTGCCAAGACATTGCTCTTTACATCAAATCATGCTGTAATGAAAATACCCACTTTGACATCCTGCTGAAAACCCCTAAGCCTGTAGATTTCCAAAGCCTGCTTTAGCCCAGTGTTTCTTGTTTTCTACCTTTTGAGCTTTTTGCCATCCCACATCTAGGAATGAGTGGAGGAATGGAAACAGGTCTATCATAGTTCATCACCCCTACTTTTTTTTTTTTTTTTAATGTGTAAGAATAGAGACTATTCAGTATGTCTATCCTGTAGTCTGAGATGGGTCGCTGGAGCCAATCTAACCTGAGCTCTGCCACATTCTAGTTGTGTTTGACTATGCCAAAATTCTCTCTTCTCTCAGAGCTCGATTTGTCATTTGCAGAAATGGGAAACATTGTCTTTGTACTACAGGTGTTAAGGTTGAATAAAACAATATATGTGAAACACCCAGTAAAGTGCTTACTTAACACACGAGAAGTGTTTAGTAAATGTTGTATTCTTTTCTTCCAAAAGCATTTTCTCAATAGAACGTTGATTCTTGCACTAATCCAACAGACATATATTAATCGCTGTGTTAATCACTACTGTAAAGATAGCATCTCAATCCTTTGTCTTTAAGCTCCATTTTATTATTGAAGAAAACCTTTTGAGTTCTAGGCAGTTGACTTAAAAGTAACTTTGGGAACATATGTAATTTATAAATCAGGATCTGTCATCATGAAGCAAAAAGAGCTCTGGAGATGAACCTCTGGATTTAGTGTATCCGTGATGATTCTGTCCCTTATTATTAGAGTGTAGGATGCTCCTTGTGAATCCTAAACAAAACTAGGTACTAGATGTATTAGTCAGGATTCTCCAGAAAAACAACCAATATGGGGGGGGGGGTGTTTGTGTGTGTGTGTATATAGATAACTAAAGATTTATTGTAAGGAATCGGCTCGCATAATTATGGAAGCTTACAAGTCCAGAATCTTCAGGTTGGGCCAGCAGGTTGGAGACCCCGGAAATTCAGTGCTGCAGTTCCAGTCCAAAGGCTGGCAGAGTAGAGACCCAGCAGAGCTGATGTTCAGTTCAGGTCCAAAGGCAGTCTCCTGGAGTTTTCTACCTTGCTCAGGGGAGGCTGGTCTTTTCATTCTCTTCAGGCCTTCAACTGATTGGATGAGGCCCATCCCTATTATTGAAGGCAATCTGCTGTACTCAGAGTCCACCAATTTAAATCTTAATTTCATTCAAAAACACCATCATGGAAATACCCAGAGTAATATTTGACCAAATGTTTGATCTGATGGCCCAGCCAAGTTGACACATGAAACTAACCATCACACTAAGTTTAATGAAAAACACAAGACTTAGAGATTATCAATATTGGTCATTACTTTTGTGTCTCTTAATAATAACACAACTGCAGCTCTTTCCAGAGTATTTTCACATTTATTATCTCAGTTGATCTTCATAGAAGCCCTTGTTAGGTTATCAGATATAACCCCACTTGTCTGAATAGAGTGCTAAAACTGAGACAGATTAGGAGACTTGCCCAAGGTCTCACAGCTGGTGAGTAGCAGAGCTACAGTTTGTCCAGGTCCTTTAACCTCAAACCTGGGCATTTCCCCCTTGACCATTCCCTCTATGCCAGCTGGGAAGTTCTAGAAGTAGTTTTGAGAGCCTGGTGGCTTTTCTTCTTGGAACTATCACACTCCTCCTTGGAACCATTTTATGATTAAAAAAAAAAAAGTTAACAAAATATATATGGTGGAACCTAAAGATCTTCTTTTCAGATGATTCTAGTGATGCCCTGAAGCAGAAAGCAAGAAAGAAAGAGGGAGGGAGGACGTTAACAGCAAAAAGAGTAATGTCAAAAAGTAATTAGAGCAGGACAAATGGATTGTGCTGCCATGTTCAAGACTGTTATTTCTGTAGGCAGTGAGGAGGAAGGGCACTAATGCAATGTGACGGATCTGGAGCAAAACCCAGGGCACTGCACAAACTGCAGAGACTCAACCAATAGCAAGACTCAAATCATAAAGTTTGACTGAACAATATTTGATATTTCAAAGAGTTGTTTCATGTTGTTTGGAGAAACTATTGTGTCAGGGGACCTACTTTCTTGATTTTAGCTTTGGGGAAACTGCCTCATGGTCTTATGTAGGTAATCAGTGTGTCCTAGAATAACTCCCATCCCAGCATTTTGTCCCTATATATCTCCAGCTTGGGCAGGGACATGATGCCAACAGGGATTTGGGAGAGAAAATACCTAATATGAAATGAATTGGGGGATTACCTATTCAGAGAGAATGAAATAGAAAAGGAGTCTTATCAATATGCGACTTGGTATTAGAAAATCAACCTAGAAAAAGGCAGAAGGTAATACTCTTATCTGTCTGAGGACAGATTTGCTAGCCTAGATAACCTGTGTCCATGATCCCACTGCTGCCACCACGTACCAGGAGACTGCTACAACCCTCAAGAAAGACAGAACTTCCATATTTGCCTGGAAGGAATCTTCATGAGTAGATCAACTCTCTCCCCTGTAAGTCACCGTACCTTTGAGGTCTCTTACTAATGGCTGCCACTTCTCTGGCAGGGTAGTTAGGAGCTTGTGCCTTTAGTACTCAGACATTCCTGGGTTCATATTCTAGCTCTGTTCTTCATGAGCTGTTTGACCTTGGGCAATTTACCTAACCTCTCTGAGCCTCAGTGTTTTTATTTCTAAAATTAGGCTAATAAGCTACTTCCAGATCTCTTAATGAAATTTTGGTAAAATGATACACATAAAACATTTAGCACTGATGCCAGGCACAAAATCAGGACCCAGTAAGGGTAGAAGAAAAAGTATGGAGTGGGAGGATATGTGTGGGGGGGCAGGGGGGCTTAAGTTGTCTACCAAACAGGCCTCATTGGGGAGCTAGACATCTGTTCTTCAGGTGTCTCGTCTAAGCAGAGTTAAATGGTTTATCCCACAAGGTCCCACAGTATAGCTGAGGTAGGGCTAGAAGAATTAAACTAGGGTTTTAATGCCTACTTTGCTTAGTACCCAGGCAGTAGGAAGGGGAAATTAAGACAGTGTTATGATTCTAAAAATTGGACTCACAAGGTATAGATTATTGCTCTTGGTCATGTGAAGGGACTCACCTTTCATTCCTGACTCTTGGCTTGCCTGAACCGCCATCCATCTCCCAGCCCTATCCCTGTTCCCATCCCCACTCTGAAATCCTCTGACAACGCAGAACTGACCAACCAAAGACCAAGTCTTAATACCCTGTCATCACATACTTAACTTTCTTCAATTCACTTCACTTTGACAATTCTTTTTCTTGTCATGCCACCATCTCTGCAGAGGGCTGACTGCTAAGCGGGGCAAAGGGAATCCTGCCACAACCTATAGAGACAGACCTCTTCATACTGCAACGGCAAACGTATTTCTTGACCTTTAGAAGTACTCTGTGCTGTTGGGCTCATAGTCCCCTTATTAAGATTCTGTAGTTATATTGCTGTGTGAGTCTTCTTAGGTACCCCAACAACCATGGATTTATGAACTATTTTCCAAAGTCTGTTTCTATGTGCATAAAATCATGTAAAAATTGAGTCCACTTGTACGTTGTGCCTTGCTTGTTCCGGATCTATATCTCTATGAGAAGGCCTCCCTCAGGAGCCAGAGTTGAAGTTAGGGTTTGTTTTTGTTTGTTTGTTTGTTTGTTTTTCAGGTTTTCTAGTGCTTTTCTTGGTCTGCCCAGAATTCTAAAACCCTGTTTGTTCGTGGCTTGTGGCTTTTTCCCTGATAGCCTTTACGTTCTCTTAGGTGCCCAAATCCTAAAGAATATAATGTCAGATGTAAAGACAAAAATAAATCCCAAATATGTTATAATGGTCCAGGATTTACAACTTGCTGATGTTATATCTTTTCTAGTTTACCAGTTATCTCTAGGTGTTTCTTTTCAGAGACCGTGATAAGGTAAAACTATCTCAGTTGTCAAGGTTTAGTGCAAGGTGTTTTGGTTAATAGTTCAAGGAACCTTGATCTTTTTAGCTGTGATCGACAGAAAGAAACTTTGACATCTTGCCTGTCTGAGCTTATTTTTCCATCTTTAAAATGGGAGTGAGGGAGATCAACCATATTATCAACCCTGTTTAGTGTGACAGACACAGGATTTTTCACATGGAACCAGTTCTTTCCTACCGCACTTCTCTGCACCTAGTCAGTAAGAGAAAGCTGACGGGAAATTATTGGTTGGTCATAGGAGGCTTTCATTGTTTTTTTAGTTACTTGCCTAATGCCAGGAAGACCTATGGAGACTGCAGATTGCAGGTGGCCTTTTGTACTTTTTAACAAAATAGCTGCCAAAAAATAACCATCTGGCCAAAAAAAAAAGAAGAGGGAGAGAGAGAGAATCTTCCATATGGCTTATGGTTTGAATTTTGTCTCTTGTCATTCCTCTCCAGTTTTTCTATACAGAATGAAATGCAGGATGTATTTAGAATAATATTCAAATTAAGCCTTTTAAAATTCATAATTATTTTTCATAGATGTTAGAATCATATATTGAATTCCAGTTGTGTGCTGAGCGTTTTATGGGCTACTGAAAAGGAAATATCTTATTGCTTCTGGGAATTGGTCTGTAATGATCTCACTTTTAGTAGACTGTATAAGGGGGAAAAAAAGCATCTTTTACATAAAATTTGTTAAATGCACGCTTATTCAAAAAGTTAAAAAAAAAATTTAAAGCCCCTGTCCTTCAGTATTCAGCTAAGGTGTGATCACTGGTGATTATCCCTGAATCTTGCAGTCTTGACACATTTCTGCTGCCACATTTATTGACTTATGTTTAGGAGCTGGGCTCCAGTCGTTTTGCTTGCTAGCAGTGGCTGTGGGCTAGTTATGTGACTTCTCGGAGCATTATTTTCCTTTTTTCTTTGAAGCGCATGATCCTTACTCTGCTTCTTCACGTGATGCTTATGAGGGTCAAGTAGGATAATGCATGTGAAAGTCCTTTTCCAGGGGGCAAAGCATTATATGAGCATAGAATAATGCATGGTTTATAAGGATATCTTTTTCCAACTTTTTTTTTAAACAACTTCATTGAGGCATATTTTACTCTGATTGTACAGTTTAGGGAGCTTAGTAAATTTACCCAAGTTGTGTAACCATTACCGTAAATCAGTTTTAGAACATTTTCATCAACCCGTGTGTCCCTTAACTGTTAATCCTATTGCCAACTCCTGATCCCTAATCTACTACCTGCCTGTATAGATTTGCCCTTTCTGGACATTTCATCTAAATGCAATCATACAGGGAACCTTCTTGCACTGTTGGTGGGAATGTAAATTGATATAGCCGCTATGGAGAACAGTATGGAGGCTCCTTGAAAAACCATAAAAATGACCCAGCAATCCCACTACTGGGCATATACCCAGAGAACACCATAATTTAAAAAGACACGTGCACCTCAGTGTTCAATGCAGCACTGTTTACAGTAGGCAAGTCATGGAAGAAACCTATATGTCCATCAACAGAGGAATGAATAAAGATGTGGTACATATATACAATGGAATACTACTCAGCCATAAAAAGGAATGAAGTTGGGACATTTGTAGAGACATGGATGGACTTAGAGACTGTCATACAGAGTGAAGTAAGTCAGAAACAGAAAAACAAATGCATATATGCAGAATATAGAAAAATGGTACAGATCAGCTGGTTTGCAAGGCAGAAACAGAAACACAGATGTAGAGAAAAAACATATGGACACCAAGGGGGGAAAGGTTGGGGGGGGGGGTGAATTGGGAGATTGGGTTTGCCATATATACATTATTAATAGAAGAAAAATCAAATTGTACACTTTAAATATATGCAGTTTGTTATATGTCAGTTATATCTCAATAAAAGTTCTTAAAAAAGAAAACAATAAATGGAATCTTACAATATGTGTTCTCTGTGTCTTACTTCGTTCACTTAGCATGATGGTTTGGAGGTTTGTTCATGTCATAATATATATAAATATTTCTATTTCTTTTCCTTTCCCTTTCCTTTCCTTTCCCTTTCCTTCCCCTTTCCTTTCTCCTTCCCCATTCATTCATTCATTCATTCATGCTGCACCAGGTCTTAATTGCGGCATGCGGGATCTTCTAGTTGTGGCATGCGGGTTCCTACACGCGGCATGTGGGCTTCTTAGTTGCGGCATGCATGCAGGATCTAGCTCAGGGCCCAGGGATGGAACCCGGGCCTCCTGCACTGGGAGTGCGAGTCTTATCTGCTGAACCACCAGGGAAGTTGCTGAGTAGTTCTGTTTCTGAATAGCATTACATTATATGGATACACCATACATTTTGTATTCACCAGTTGATGGACATTTAGGTTATTTCCAATTTTTTATTATTATGAATAATGCTGCTGTGAACATTCACATACAAGGTTTTGTGTGGACATGTGTTTTCATTTCTCTTGTGTATAAAGATGTATCTTTTAATTATAAAAGTAATACATTCTTGTTCTGAAACATTTTTTAGATATGGAAGTCTGAAACTTGGTAAATGAGTCACCTTCCTAATTACACTCTCCGGGGTGGTGATGGTAGTAATAATTATCATTTTCTGAGTGTTTTGAGCGTTTACTGTATGCCAGGCATTGTGCTGCCTTACATATTCAATTCAGTTATTTCATATAGCGTATATAATAATCCTTTGAAGCTGATGCTATTTTTCCTTATTTTATGGATGAGAACACGGAAGTTTAAGGGCTAAATGTAAAGTCACACTTGTAGTAAGTGGCAGAGCCAGAATTGAAATTGGGCATTCTGGTGTATGTTCTTCCAGACTCTCCAAAACATGCAGTTCTTTAAAAACAAAAGTTATATACTTGTTTTATTGCACTTAATTTGTCTTACAGATTTTTCCATGGTAGGATTTATAGATTTATCTCATTATTTTTATGGTTGCATGAATAGATATGCCAAGATTTGTTTAATTCATCATTTATTAGTGGACATTTGGTTGCTTTTTTTTTTCTTTATTATGAATAGGGCTGCAGCAGATATCCTTGTATAATACTTTGCTTACTTGTGGTGTTACTTTTGTAGCCTTAAGTCCTAGAAGTGAAATTTCCAAATGAAAGGGTTTGTACATTTCAATTTTGGTGCTGTTAAATACCCCCCCCCCCCCACACACACACAGAAGGTGGTAAATAACCCTTTCCAACTCCCTCACCCTTGCAGTCGGCATATAAGAGAGCCTATTTTTCCAACCATATCAATGTTGCATTATTATCTCTGTAATGTAGTTTATCAGTTTACAGAGATACCAGTTTATAGTTTATCAGTCATACAAACCGTTCTAGAGAGAAGTTAACATAGCAGGGAAGGGCAGTGGTGAATACCTGGTAAATTTAAGTAGTTTCCCGCCTTTTGATAGGTAAGGATTTGGCAGTTATCTAGGCTCTCAAGAGCTGCAAATACTGGAGTATCCCAAACTGTAATTCATATTAATTTAGGTTGACTTACTTGGTTGATGATTTAAAATGAACACTAAGACATTTGAGCCACAGCTATTTCCATTTTCTTAGGCCTATTCCCTAACTGCTTTGGCCTGCTGGTTACCTTTTATCTCATTGCTGCATACACTATCCTTGCCTTGCCCCCAACTTACTTTAAAGTGAAGCTAAGAAAAAGGGAGATGAGAACTTGGACACTTGGGATAGATATGTACGTGTGCTTGCCATTTCCATTCTTTCCTTAAATGAAAACTTCAAAGTGAGGCCAACAGCCTAAAGCTGTCCTTTTTTAGTCTCTCCAGCGGTAAGGTTGTAGTCACATCTGTTGCTGACAGGATCCAAGTTGGCTTGGTCTCTATGGGCAGTATAGTGCTATATACACCTGTTAAAGGGGAGCTAAGTTTTCCACCCTGGTGCCAGTAAAGGAATCAAGGACACAGGAGTGTTGGATGTTGCTAGTTTCGGATGATCCGCAGTTGTCTTGCAGGAGCCAGGGCCTACCACATCTCTCAGATATTGGGAATCCTGGTTAGCATTTTCCTGTAGATTTTACCTTTGTCTTCTGACTATCCCTTTCCTCTCCACTCTCCATGCTTGGTGTCTTCATCCCTAGGCCCTGTTAGTCTGGGGGATGCTGCCCTCTGCTGGTGGACTGTAGGTTACCCACAGCAGTTTAGGTGGGTCTGATCACTAGAGGAACTGACAAGGCTATATAGAGCCGGAGTCTATATAAAGCTCTGTAGTATCCAATTTCATGAACCAGTCCTAAGACTTTCTTCTATGAGAATAATTCATTAATCACTAGAAAATATACAAGTATAGAGACTTTCATTGTGTAACATCTATAGTGGCAAAAGAATAAAGTTTAGGTGTCCAGTACTCAAGATTGTACTTACAGCTGCTAAAATTGGCTATGTAAGAGACAACATAGAAGAATGAAAATATTTATTCCCCAAACAGAAACCAAGCAGAATATACCAGTTGCAGCCACGGGAAATATTATATCTCTTATGTAGGATAATGGCCAATCTGGAATCCTGAAGACTAGTTGTCAAAGCAGGGATGCTCTCCTTTCGTATTTCATTAATACTGTTAGTAAAACAGTATGCCCAGTATTTCCTTGGTGGTGTTGTATATCTATATTTTCTCCTGAAACAAATACTTGACATTTGAGTGGCCTGCTACAAACATTTCTATGATGTGTGGTCCTCCCTCAGACCTGACTTCCTAGGACATTAAGGTGGTGCCTTAGGTAGAAACTGACTACCCCAGTTGTGACAGGAACTTCCTAGGCAGCCTTTTCACCTATAGTATCTTTCATTATAGAGAAGGCCAGATAGAGTGTAGACATGACTTTGTATGATTTGATGAGAGGCTGACTTGCCTCCTTGGTATAGGTCTCTACCTCAAACGATGCTCAGTAGGATGGTGACAGCCTACAGGTTATGATATTTCTGAGATTTTTTTTTTTTTTTTTGTAAAGAGCCGTAAGGAGGGAAAGGATCCTTTTGAAAAACCAAAACTTCTGTTTTCTATAAACTAAGCACCCCATTATACAACATTTGGATGAGAATAAACAGTATTGACTCATGTATCTTGATCCATTTCATTTAACAAGTAAATTGCTCAGTTTTCAACAGCAGCACTAGAGGGAGGCAAATGAGATACAAAATTTAAGACAACATTCACTGTCAGAGTCATGCAAGTTCAGGGTCAGCCCAATGTCTCAAACAATGCCTGTCAGGCCCTGTGCTCAACTCTGGGGAAGACATCATTCCTGATGTGATGGGATAGATTGTTTATTATCCTTTCTCAGTCTAAGCCTGGACCTAGAGCCTAGGGCCCCTGGGCTCTGGAAGCAGCTGTCTGGTTGAGCAGGTTTTGATCAACCATTTGGCTTTTAGCTGTGGGTTTAGCACAGGGGGAGTAGCCCACTAATAACAGCCTGACTGAAATCCAGAATGTGTCTTGCAAAATGACAGAGTAAGGTCTAAAAAGTCTGGTTTCTTATCTCCTTAATCATTTCCCCATTTCTTGGCTTTTCTTGTATTGATGAATATTTGTTTCTTCCAGCTGATCATCCTTATACATATCTTTGTGAACATAAGTATTTGCATAAGATAGAGTAGTGAAAGTGGGATCTTGGGGTCAAAAAGTGTGCACAGTTTAAACTTTGATAGATACTATAAGCTGTATTCAAGCCATGTATCAACTGTCAACATTATATAAGCACAGTCATTTTCTCAAGCCTTTTGCAGCACTGAAATATTCTCAGCGTTTTAAATTTTTTGCCGCTTTGATAGATAAGAAAGTGTATAATAGTTGCTTTAATTTGAGTTTTTATTAGTGACCTTTTCGATATTGTTTATACTGTAATCGTTAGGGCATCTTTGTTTCATCATATTTCCCCATTGGAGGGTTTGTTTATCTTTTTCTTATTTAATCCTGATTTGTAGGATTTCTTTATGTTTATAAATACTGTGTATGTGTGTGTGTGTGTGTGTGTGTGTGTGTGTGTGTTTGGGTGTCTTTGCCTTTCAGAGGTTAGACATTTATATAAATGCAAATACAATCGTCTTTTCCTTAATGATGTCTGGGTTTTATGTTATGCTTAGACTTTCTGTCCCCCCAATAGTAAAAAAAAAAAAATACATATATTCTCATTTTTTTACTCTAATAATTTTGCAGTTCTTTTTTTTTTTTTTTGTATGTGATTAGTTCTTTTATCTCTCATGAAATTCCTGTTTCATGAGCTGTCAACACATTTTACTGCCAAAGGAAAAATAATGAATTTTTAATTCAGAAAGATAATAAAAACAAAAACAGTATGCCCTTTTGGTAATGATTACTTTGGGATTATAGACTTGGGACCAGGCTGCCCTTCTCCTCTCCCTTCTGCTCCAATTGTATTTGTCCTTTTCTTAACTATCTTTCTTTAAAGTACATGTTATTTTTACTAAAAATAATAACTGTTTGACACTTCTGCTTATAATATGTTTCCACACACATTCTAATTGGTTCCTCAGAACACTTTTCAGTTAGGACAGTAGGTATAATTATCCTCATTTTATGGGTGAAGAAATTAAGATTGTATAAGTAATAAGTAGCAGAGGTTTTTCTGGCTCCAGTTATTCTAGCTATGGCTTTTTTTAGTTATCCAAGTTTCAAGAACCTTTGACTATTAACCTGTAATCATTCTTCTGTTGTTCATCTCTTTAAAAAAGATTTGTAGCTCAGTATCTGCATGCAAAGTTTTGCATCCTCCTGAAATAAACAAAAAAAAAAAACTTAGTATGCCTCACAAATGTTTCTTAGGTGCTTTGTGGGAGGACAGAGAGAATTGGAAGGTTGGGATAATTAGAATTTAATGAAATAGGGCCTTCCTGAAGTTGGAATAAGTATTGTGTTACTGCTTGCCTGATAGGCTTTTACAGTTTCCAGTGTCTAGCCTTTGTAGAATTCTCCATATATACATTTAGAACTTTAAAGGAGCTGGGTGAGTCTTTAATAGACCAGGGTTTCGCCTCCAGTTCTATATCTGGCTCCCATTCCAGAACCCCAACAATATGCCTGTCACCAACTGCCTCTCCGAGGTCTATCGTGCATTTTCATTTTGCTGAGTGTTCATTTTCAAATCACTGTGACTCTTATAGTGAAGTGCTTACTGTAAAAAGTATCCTAACCCATTTTCTTTTTGTTTAATTTCTCTTTTTAGTAGGTCATTAAAATAATGGCACTGCAGTGTCTTAGCCTGGAAGTTTAGCAGATTCTTTTTATGCTGCATTTATCTGAGAATTCTCAGTGTGATATGATAAAGGATCTAAGTTTCCCAATTTTGTATTAACTTGATCTGAACAGAAATGTTCAGTGGAATTCAAGTATATTATTTGTGTGAAAACTGAACTTCACCAAGACTGAGAAAACACCATTAAAAGAGCAATCAATATCATACTTTAAATTCATAATTATTTCATTAGTACGAAAAGGGCAAGTAAGATTGTACAGAGTTGTTTTCCAGGAATATGCTCAGAAGAATTGCTTTAATGCATTTGGGTGTCTCTTGCAAAGAAGACATAATGAATGGGAAGGTTGGCTTTGGGCAGAGTTGTAGAGGCTTGAAAAACATCTAAGAAGAAATGGAGAATTTCAGTGTGGTGACCAGTTCATTTAAGAGAGGTTATGATATTGTTACCTTTACAGTCATTTTCTTGCTAAACTAATTTGCAAAGGGGACTTCTGCTTATAGTGGTGGATTTTGTCAAAGTCAAGATGAGCCTGAGGCAGAGTTTATTTTTAGGATCTACTCTCTCCCGCTGTTGGATTTACCTCTTCGGCTTCTCTTGAGTTTATAATCGTATCTCATCCCACAAACCAACCATCATGACCTGTCTTAGATTCTATCCTGTATGAATTGAATAGGACAATAGCTAACTTGGGAGAACAGTGAGTGCTTTTAGGGGAATACCTGATGGCTGTTGGGGTATATGAATACTAATCAGGATCTTCAGGAAATAAATCCTGTAATTTTGAACATTTTCCTCTCTGGCTGGTGAGAACAAGAACAATTCCTGGCTCTTTGTGAGCCCTGAAAATAATTTCCCCTACTCCTTTTGGGTGGTTCTTTCCCTAGCCTTGGGTAGTTTCCTCACACATGTACAGTGTGTCCTTAGCTGAAAACTCAGGAGAACCCTCTGCAGATCTCAGTCATGCTCTCTCCATGTAGCCCTCTCTTTTCCAGCCCTCTTTCCTGTTAATTCCAGCCACCCTAATCTCCTGGACTCTCAACCCCAAATCCTCAAGTTGAAAAGACTTGTTGAACTCTACTTGATTTCTCCCTATACTCCCTCCTGGAAACTATCTAGGTAGTTAGGTAGGATATTCACAGGGCTTTCCTTGTTTGTTTCCCCCCAGAAATCACTATCCTTTGCTGCCTAAAATCAGTACGTGAAAATCATTATTTTATATACTTTGTCCAGTTCCAGTCTTCTCTAGTCAAGAGGCCAAATCTGGTTCCCATTACTCCATCTTGGCCAGAGGCAGAAGTCCATTTGCAACTTTTATGTACTTTTAAATATACTTGAGTTTTCATAAAAGGGATCAAACTGATCTCTTTTCATTAACAGTATGTTACGGACTTCTTTACATACCAATACGTTAAAGATTTGCCTCATTTTTTTGTAATAGCTACATATATCTTATAGCTTTATTAGGTTGCAAAATTAGTCTTGTTACTTAACTTATATACAGTACTACAGTGAATATTTTCTCATTCCTGCGTAAGTATATCTGTAGGATACTTTTCTAGAAGTGGAATTAGTAGGTTAAAAAATGGTATATGCATTTTAAAGGATAGGCTTGGTTTTGACACATAATGCTAGAATTGATCTCTCAATTTATATAATGAATGTATAATGGAAGATGCTAAAAAAAAAAAAAAATCACCTGAACTACTTCTTTGCATTAACACTGGTAGGATAGGTGGAGGAGCTTGCGTTCTCTATGGGACAAGAATTACCATTGGAACTGGGTAATTTCTAAGGCTGTGG
Organism: Hippopotamus amphibius kiboko; assembly: GCF_030028045.1. Lineage (NCBI taxonomy): Eukaryota > Metazoa > Chordata > Mammalia > Artiodactyla > Hippopotamidae > Hippopotamus > Hippopotamus amphibius. Next base: position 10,928,241 of record NC_080187.1, read on the forward strand.
TTTCTTGGCAGGCAAATTCTTACATTGATGTGATTTGAAACTGATCCATCTGCTAACCCAGTTAAGTAACTTGGAAGAGAGGAGTTTACTAATAATGCAGTGTTCAGATATGACTCCCTCTCCCCAAAGTCCTGATACTGGTCCCTTTGGTTGGAGTGCTATTTAAGTCCTGCAAAGATGCTAGTATTTTGGTCCAAGCAGCATTATCAAGAGAAGTTGCTTGGCAAATCCCAGGAAAGCATTTCCTAGAAGTCTTTGGTCTCTCTTCAGGCCTGGGCGTGGGTGGTTCTTCCTCTGCTTTCTGTACCTGTTTGTCCTCATACAGCTGAATCCAGGGTGAGGTCAATGGAGCCTCTACTTTTACTCCAGCTGAAGGTCGACTTCCTGGAATCTGGATGGACTCTGAGAGAGGGGCAGGAGAGAGGAGTGATCCAGTTCACCAAATGGAAATTCTTCCTTTTTTACCTGACATCTGGTTTTAATTTCTTGTTTAGTTTTATTTGGAAATCTTATCAAAAAGCAAAAGTCTCTGTGATACAGTTAGCTGAACAATACAGCTGCACAACTCAGCTATCACTCTCTCCAGGAAGCCTTTCCAGACTTTCAAATAATAAAATATATGCTAGGCACCAAGAACACTTAGTTAGGTAATCTGCTCCCACCCCAGCTAAAACAAGCACATCTCTTCTGAGCACACCAGACATTTTGTCCCTCTTCTAAGACATATATATCATTCTCTCCCACTGGCTTGAGCTCCTCAAGGACAGAATATTGACTCATTTGTCTTGACTCACTCATCTTTAGCTTGGCACAGAATAGGAATTGCTCAGTGTTGGCCTGCTCAGAATGCTTATTAATTCTTTGTCTCTGATGATGGACTAAAGAAGGGAGAATGGTCTTTTTAAAAAATCACTTTATTGAAATATGATTGAAAAAAAAGTTGTATACAACTTGATGAGTTTAGAGGCAAGTATATACCTGTAAAACCATCTAATTTCGGGCTGCCTCTTATTTTAATTAACTTTCTGTAGAATTATGGATTCTTTGGAAGTCTAGGCCTTTTTTTTTTTTTTTTAATTCATCAAAAGTGAATCAAGTACAGTTGGCCCTCTATATCTGCAGATTCCACATCCGTGGATTCAACCAATTCATAGATCAAAAATAATGAAAAATTTTAAAATTCCAGAAAGTTCCAAAAAGCAAAACTTGAATTTTCTGCATAGCAGCAACTATTTACATAGCATTTGCATTGTATTTGGTATTATAAGTAATCTAGAGATGATTTGAAGTATACAAGAAGATGTGCATAGGTTATATGCAAATACTACGCCATTTTATATGAGGGACTTGAGCATCTGTGGATTTTGGTATCTGTGGAGGTCCTGAAACCAATTCCCTGTGTATACCTAAGGATGACTGTACCAGTTTGTGCTAGGTTCTATGGTAGGTACCAGGAATATGGAGATGAATCGGATTGTGTCCCTCTTCTTGGAATACTCACAGATCCATGGGCAGGCATCTAATGGGATGGAACTATAGAAATTCATAGGATTGGAACCTTTAGGACAGGTAAGAATTGGAGATTTCTTGGAAGATGTAATGTCTGAATTAGCTGAGAAATAATTCATGGAAACTAGCCAGGCAGAAGGAACAGTACATACAAAGGCACATTTGGGAAAATGTAAATAGAACTGTTTGTTGAGAGCATTTGGAATATGAGAAGGGAAAATGGGGAGGTTGACAAGAGGCTTAGTCAGGAAGCCTCTTGTAAGCTTGGGAGGGTGCTTTTATTCTGAAAGAAATTGCAGATTTTAAATGGGAATGTATGGTTTTATTTGAGTCTTAGCAGCCAGAGGGGAGAATGGATTTGGGAGGGCGGAAGGTAGAAAGGTAGAAGAAAATAGGAGCTAACAAGACAGACCTGTAAGGAGGCTCTTGAAATAAGCCAGATGAGAGATAATGGTGGCCAAGAAGAGGATAGTGGAGATGAAAATAAATGTATGGATTCGGGAAGATTTGTTTGTTTTACTTTGTATTATTAGATTTTATGCGTACATGGAAATACATAAAGTAGTATAATGAACCCACATACCCAGCCTCAACAATAATCATCATGCAGTGGCTAATCCTATTCCACCCATAGCTTTCCCTCCCTCACCACTCATGTTATTTTGAAGCAATCTCAGGTATCATTTCATTCATAAATGTTCCAGTATGTATCTCTAGAAGTTTTGTTTTGTTTTTTAAATCTGTAGATTTCTCCACCATCTCTTTTTCCCTTCTCACTTAATTTTAGAGATTGGGTGATTTGTTTTGTTGAATTTACCACAGCCCAGATTTTGCTGATTATGTCCTACTGATGTAGATGAATGTGTTTCTCTGAACTCTGTAGCACCTTTATTTTAGTTGAATCTAGGGGCTTGATCACCTTCAGATTCAACTTTCTGGGCAAGACTTCTTCATGGGGATCTTGAGTTCTTCCATCAGAAAATACATACCATCTTGTTTTCTCTTTTTGTTGTTAGTAGCTGTTGATGATCAGTATCTAGGACCCATTATTTCATAGTAACATTCTAATTCCTGTTCACTTATCAGCTGGAATGTTTCTATAAAGAGAACATTTTCCATTGCTGTTGGTTACCTTGTGCTGTATTTCATTTAGGAAAGGCAAGGTAAATACTTGATTCTTTCACTTTTTAGTATTTAATAACTTTCAAAATGCTATGTTAGTTCCCTAGCATCCTTCAATGGTGACAGATTTTTTAGAGTCATTATTAACTTGTGGATTTAAACATTTGTGTTTCAGTCAATTGTAATTATTTTCTTTAAAAAGGTGTTCAAATCTGTCTCGTCTTTGGTTAGAGAGAGTCTGATTCAACAGCTTTTAAGGAGGTAGGAAAGACAGGAATGATGATAGGTTTTGAATGTAGGTGGGTTAAAGGGGGAGAAAGGAGTCAAGGAGAGTCCTAGGTTTTTGGCTTGGGTGGTTGAGGCTGTTCACTGAAACAGCTGAGAAAAAGGAGCAGGTTTTATAGGGCAGACATGTCTGGATATGTCTGGGGTGCTTATGATAAATGCATCTTGGTGGAGATGCCCAGGAGGCAGTTGGATATCAAGATATGAGGCTCAAGGCAGTAATCCATGACTCCAGGACCCCAGGATAGGGCTCAGTTGCTATGTGTAGTTGACTCATATGACTGTGTATGTTATATCTTGTTTGATAAAAATCAGTCCCTTTGGCAGCTGAAACCAGGCTGTACGCCAAAGTAAGATTATTAAGCCCCTATTGCTTTCTCTTTTCTTTGTGCTTATCTTTAGAGAGTCAGGTTCAATCTCTAGTAGAGTAGGAAGGACAGAATTGGTTGTAGGTAGGATTGCCACTTGGCCGGTTTACAACCGGTCCTGTTGGTTTTCAGGTTTATTACACCCAGCCCCTCAATTAGAGGAGAGGTCTGTGTATGGGTAGGATTTATTGGTGTTGGAATTGAGGGCCGGGTGAACTGGTTTTGGCTTTGCAGGAATGGCCTAGGGCAATCTTTTTGTGAATATTTGTATTCCTGGAGGATTTTCTTTCTCTCCCCCATGTTCCTGCTCTCTGAAGCAACTCTTCCTTTCTTCCTGTAGTCAACAAATATTCCCTGAGCATCTGCTTTGTGTTAGGCACTGGAGATACAATGGTGAACAAGAATAGGGGGCACAGTCCATGCCTTCATATAGCTTGGAATCTGGTAGGAGATATATGTGTATATTATGTATTATTAATCAGAAGGTCATCAGCAACATATGATTCCATACTAATACAAGAACTCAGTAAATAAGACATATTGGCCAGAAATCTTTTATTACCAGTACTGGGTCTTCATTATTGGAAGATTCAGTGTCAGGTGGGTTTACAAGTGAGAAAATATATATATATATGTGTGTGTGTGTGTGTGTGTGTGTCCCTGACACATAGGGACTCTGAAATGGAGTTTGTCTAGGGGAAGAAATCTCCTCTGAAGTAAGATGGAAGAGTTAGAAAATGTGAAAATGAAAGTAGACTGTGAATGCACCATTAAGTTTAATTAAAAAAAAAACAAACCTTCTAATTGCTTCAGCATATTATGAATGCCTGCTATATGATATATGCTGAACCTAAGGCTGTGCTCTGAAATTACCAAAGCTTGACTCTTTGGCCTTATATTCAGACTAATAAGGAAGATAGAACTGTAAAATAAAAACAGTAGGTAGTTTGTATTATCATGATGTATTTTATCTTTGTCCATGACTAGACACAGATCATGCCATAGTTACTGGGAGTTTTTTACCTTTACACCTTTGTCCAGAGTCCTCACTTACACAGAAGTAAGTTACTTGTAGGAAGAAACCTCTTCCTGTGTCATCTGGCTTTTTTTTCCCTCTCAGTCAGGCAAATAGATGCGTAGACAAATGAAACAACAATGAGAAGTCAGGGCCTAGGCCAGAGTCTATCCAGAAACTACTGGGTTTCAGGTGGTCTTCCTTTTTAGGGGCACGGAAGGAGGAAGGCTCTCTGTATGTTTGCCCTGCCCCCAGGCCTTGCTTTTTACTGCTGTGATCTTTTTTTTTTTTTTTTTTCCTACTTCATTTGCACATGTTGCTTAACAGCAGTTTGAGCTGTTACTATATCCAGAGCTGCAGTATTTTATTTGCATTAATCTCTGGGTTTAATTGTGAAGAAGGTAGACAAGCAGGGGTGCCATATGGGATGAATAAGTCCCAACTTGTTGAGACTTCTCAGGAGACAGAATAGTGGGCTGTGTTTATGTTTATATGTTATATGTTGTATATCTGTTTCTTTTCTTTTTCTTTTCATTGAAAAGGGGTTGATTTATTCATACTATATTTGTACTATAATCTGTGATACTTTTTTGGTTTTTTTTTTTTAATTTTATTTTATTCTCTTCTATGGTTCCTTTTTCTTTTTTCTTTTTTTTCTTTTCTTTTTGGCTGTTTTGGGTCTTTGTTGCTGCACACAGGCTTTCTCAGGTTGTGTCTAACAGGGGCTACTCTTTGTTGCGGTGCGAGGGCTTCTCATTGCAGTGGCTTCTGTTGTGAAGCATGGGCTCTAGGCACGTGGGCTTCAGTAGTTGCAGCACATGGGCTCAGTAGTTGTGGCTTGTAGGCCTGGGAGCATGTGAGCATCAGTAGTTGCAGCGGGCAGGCTCTAGGGTGCGCAGGCTCAGTAGTTGAGGCAAATGGGCTTAGCTGCTCCGCAGCATGTGGAATCTTCCCAGACCAGGGATCGAAAAGGTGTCCCCTGCATTGGCAGGTGGGTTCTTAACCACTGCACCACCAGGGAAATCCAATAATCTGTGATATTTTAAAAATCCATGTACAAGATCTTGACTGGAGAATTATGGAGATTTCTTAAAGGAGGACTCACTCTTTCCAGGCCTTCAGTTTGTGGGTGAGAAACTGATTTAATTAACTACCCTGCTCATATTTAAATTTACTTGATTGTATCAGAAATGTCTTTTTACAGTTGATTTGTTCAGTCCAAGCAAGGTACATACTTTGCATTGGTTGTTACGTATAAGGCTATTCTTAAATCACACCCTATAGTTTTTTTTTTCCATTGCCAGTCATGATGCTCTTCTGCATACAGGTTTAATTCATCTGTTTCCCTGACACTTAGTGCCTACCTGTTACAGCACTTATAACATCATGTTGTCATTTATCTGTTTAGTGTGTTTGCACTACAAGTGGGTTAATGTGGAGTTGGGGGGAAATGAGGCTGGAGAGAGGTCAGCAGGTAAGGTAAGATCATCTAAGATAAGGATCACATAATATTCATTTCTGTCACTTCAGTCAGCATAGTGCCTAGCTCATAGGAGACACTCAGTGAATGTAGATTTGGATGAAAAAACCCTAGTTTTCAAAATATTTTAGTTTGTAGCTCTGTTATTTTTTGTTTTTTTTCCCTCAACTATGGACTGCCCTTTCCAACTCCAGAAATAGATGGCAAAGCTGGAAATCATATCTAAGTATGTTCTTCGTTGCTGCTGTTCTTTTTCTGAACTCAGGAGCTTTGCTTGATAGTCCCAGATAGTGTGGACTTCGGTTGGCTCTGTTTCATTATTCCTATTTAGTTAAATTAAACTCCTATCCTTGCCATAAGGAATGTCTGCGTCAAGGATCTGACAGATGAGAACCAGAGACCTTGGGCTTTTGTTTTTTTGTGGTTTGCAAGATTAAAAAGGAATTTAAAATATTTTCTGCATAATTCTGTTTTTCTGAAATGGATAGAGATTTTCTAACTAGTCCCCCTCCATCAGTGGTCACATGGTTTCACTTTGCATCAGACTATCATTGAAACTTCTTAAAATCAGTGGCTTCCAGTGATTGTGTAGCCACTAGAATTGCTATCTTTTGTTTTACTTTGAAGGACTAAACGTAATACATCTTGATTATCCCCTTCAGCTTCAAAATCTACAGTCTTCTTTGAAAGTTGCCATTTGAATAAACAAACATGGAAATGATGTTGAATGGTAACATCTAAAAAGAGATTTTGTTGTTTCCTGTCCAAGATATGTGGCATAATGGAGGAAATGAGGGACTAGGGTATTTGGATTTCTTCTCAGTTGGTCTGAGGACTCTTGCTTTTTCCTTTCTTTGGGCCTCAGTTTCCCCATCTTTAAAATGAAAGTGGAACCAGTTTCTTGCAAGGTTAACTAAGGTTCTGCTGTTCATAATTCATAATTTGCCGTTTAACTTTTGAATTCTATTAGATATGCAGTATGCAGATGTTGCAGGTGTTGATTGGATGTAGAATTTTGTTCATCTACTTTTTTTCTACATTACAAAGCTAGTATTAGCAAGTAGAAAATGTTGCTGATTTATTTTCTTTTCTCCCCTTCCCACTCATAAATTCCATGAATCCTTTTAATCTTTTTAAATGATTTTTCTTCTCTGAAATTGTTTTTAACAATCTTATTGGGAGCCATACTTTAGAGTTTGTCTTTTGCATTCACGTGGTCACTGAGGTGCATGTTCATGTTGTCTGCCCCTTCCTCCCAGTAGAACCTATAAAGGGCTCTCAAAAAACTTGTGGGACTGAGGATACTAAAGAAATATGACTCTACATCCAAAGATAAGACTTACCTGTCTTAAACTATGTTAAAGATTTGTTCTTAGGCTTATGGGGTACATCAAGGATTATTACTAAGACCCACCTTTTAAAATCAAGAGTGCTGCCTCAATCTTGATACTAGGAGCCTGACCAATAGCTCCCCATTTTATATTTTCCTCCACAGGTTAGTGCAGTAAAGCAAAGAGGCTTACTACACTTTATTAATCTCTTGTCTGGGTGGGAATAGGATGGGAAAGCTGGTTAAAGTGTTGGTGTTGGAGCGAGATGTGTGATGGCAATGGAAGAAAATTTATTTTTAGGCAGACAGATTATAGCCCTTTCTCCTCCTCTAAATCACTGGTCACTTTCCCTTTAGGTCCTACTTTGTAAGATGACCTTAACGCTCTCTCTTTTGGTTGGGAAAGCCCTCTAGTAACAGTGATAGCAATATTTGCCATTCAGTTATATGGCTGCCAGTGACAGATTCCACTCCCACTCCTTTTTAATGAAATACTCCTGTAAAATGTGCCTGACCTTTAAATTATTCCCAAAACTAGTTTAGAGATTAAGGGAGATGTCACAGGATGAAACACTTTGCACAGTTAAAAACCATTTATCGCAGGCAATTGGTCTTTCTTTGGCTCATCCCGCCTTCTCAGTGGAACTTGCCCTGATACTGTGTTCTGATACCCGATTGGATAGCTGAATGTTTGACATCATGTGTCATTAGCATATGGCTCAGATTTGCCAGCCTCTGCAGCTGTGTGGCAGTGTTTGAGCAAGTATTCACAAACCCAGTATGACGTGCTCTGCCATGTGTTACTGGTATGGTTCACAAATCAAGGAGGCATAGCATAATGATTGCTTAAGATCTTAGGAGTTTTAAAGGAATGAAGCAAGAAGCTTACTTTAAAGATTTAAGCTCTTGGCTGGGGGCACAGGATGAAATTTCTAACCTTTGCTTTCCAAAAAGATTTTGTAGAGCTAGTTCCCTTTCTCCACATAATTTCAAACTAGTGTATATAACCACAGCATGAAAATTAAGGGCCACAGTTAAAGTGAACCCTGCAAATAACTCAGAGCTTCACATTTTAATTTTCTCAGAAGAATTTGCCTTGTCATTGTTTATTACAGTGACAAAAAGCAGGGGATCCCACTCCTACCCGCCCCCCCAACACATGCATAACACGGAGGCTTTGTTTTTTCTTTTTCTTGTGTCAAAGATTTTAACTCTAAACTTTCTAATCCAGATTATAAAAGAATATAATATAAAATAGCTCTTGAAAGAAAGTAGAGAAAAAACCCTACTTACTAGAACTCTTTTAAATTAAATGAAAAACAAGTCCTTCTAAAATGCTGCCTTTTAAGTTTAGGATCTCAGCTTTTTAAAAAAAAAAAAAAAACAGAGGAGTATTTCCTATTAAATGTTCCCATAACAGTTTTCAGAGAGACATGGTAGGCAGTATTGTTAACTAAAGAAAATAAGTCTATCAGTTCCACTTAGATAACCTTTGGTAATAAACGAACTCCATACACATTGTGACCTTAGCGCCTGAACTTTCTAATCACATGACTGGTTTGTAAACTGACCTGTGAGGATGACTGTTGTAGTCCCGGACTAAGAGAGAGAAATTGGCCAAGTGTCAGAAGGGTGGTCATCAAGCTGGACTTGTCTTGTAATCTCTGTTTCTTCATGGCTGCAATAGAACTTTTCAGCAGACTCCGAGAAGCATGAAATGGAGACATGGGAAGGTAAGGGAGCAGACTGTTTCAGTCCGGGCTCAAATCTAAGGTTTAGAAATTGTCTTTGAAGGTTTAGCGCAGATAGCAGCCTTGAGGGAAAAGGGAGGCAGTCCAGTCCTTTTTTTTGTGTCTTGGCAGAATTCAGTCAACAAGTTTTCATGTAAATAGCAACTAGCTATAAATGTTTTGAAATAGAGAAAATCAAGGGAGAACTGTAGTAAATTGGTTATTGTGGTTGATGTTTTTAAGAGAATGAGCAAAAAAAAAGGAAAGAAAAAAAGGATTGAAGTTTTATAGTGACTTGAAAAAAAAATCTTAAACTTCATTTTATATCACTGTCCTTAGGTAAAGTTTACATTTTTAAAAAGTTGTTCTTTTCACTTCTTGACAGAGTTTATATTTTAAATTCCCTAATCCAGTTCACCATCTGCCAAAGCCTTATTTAGTACTGTTAATTATAGATAGTATTGAGGTCATGAGGCCTTTGATAAGGCATCCTCATTCCCTTTGGGGGAACTTAGATACTTTACTGTTTGGGGTATAAGACTAAGCCTTTGCTAATTTCTTTTTAAATGGGTAAATTCTCTCTCTCTCTCTCATTAATAGCAGGTAGTTGGTGTTGAATTTCTATACTTGAAATAGGCTCTTCTGTGAGAAACCCCAGTACCCCACAACTTTATTATTTGGGCCAGGAAAGACACAGGCAGCTAAATAAACAGCTAGAAAATGAATCTTAGTATTAAAGATTTGCAGTATTTGTTTGCTGTGTTTACAAAGTATAGAATCTAAGAGTTTGCCAAAAGTTTGGTTTCTCATAGGCACTGCTGAGTTATAGCCAGAAGAGTTTCAGATTCTTTGAGGCAGTTGATGTATTTCTAGGAATGGCATTAATCTATGAAATGCTTTCTTAGGAAAGCTTCCCAGCCCCTTGCAGCATGCCTAACATCTGCTGCAGCTTTGCAGTTTAATTCTTACTCGGAGGATGTGCAAACTAGAGAAACAGGACCCCCTCTCATAGCAACATTCTTCTTTACACTAATACTTTATAGTAATACTCCCTTATGTGTTCTTCCCCAGCACTTTGTATTCCAGAATTACCTCATTGGTTTTATTATAAATTGGCGGAAACAACAAAGTTTGTAGAAATTATCTATTACATGCACAACCTGATATTTTTTATCTTGAACGACTTCCTCTCTTTCCCCCAGTAGACACAGAAATTCTTTGTTAAACTAATCTGGATATACTAGCTTTTCCAGAAGGGAGTAGTTTAAGGAGTAAGATTTGCTCTGGATCCATTGGGATAGTTTAGGAGTACGCAGATACCAGAGCAATAGTTAGATGAGTTTGGAGGGGATAGCTCTGAAGGATTTGAATTTTTTCAACCGATTTGGATCTGTTAGTGATATGTAGTCCACCAATTCTGAAAGAGAAAAAATGTTTGAACAGAAAGTTCTCCCTCAGTTCTTAATTAAATGTTGAAACTTCAATTTTTCTTAGCTGTTCAATGGCAGAAAATAACTTGCGGTACAAAAACAAGAACTTTTTTAAAACAAAGAAATGAACTTTAAAAATTTCACCTGAATCATCCATACAAAATTCTAATAAGGCAAAATGAATTATCCTGGCTGAAGGGGGTCTTTGGAAGCTTAAGAAGCAAAATCAAACTACTTACAAAAGAGATCAGTGAAAATGCTACTGTAAAAAAGCATTGCCTGCTTTAGATATTGGGCCCTTGTCCATTTAAATTAACCTTTGTCACAGCTGGGCATACAAATGTTTTGTTTTAGTTCACAGAGGGTTAACTCTATTCAAGCTTTCACTGTGGCAGGCCTGATCTGTGGAGTCATACAATCTGGTCTTTCAGGCCTGCCAGTCGCTAGGCAGGAAGTCTTATTTCTTAAGCTATCTTCCAGAATGGGGGGTTGGGATTTGGAGAAAGGTGGGGGAAGGGCCTTGGAGCATCTGTAAGGATCAATAACAGAGAGCAAGCTGCAGAGAGGCCATTGTGCACACTTCAAGATAGATGTAGCCCTTTTGCACGGCCCCTGCCTGGCAAGACAGACACCTAAAACCAAAACAATGCCACTGAATGAATTCCCTGTGAAAATAAGATTGCTGTTTAAAAAGAGAAAAAAATACTTGAGTGTCCTTTTAATGTTGGGAATATTCTCATTCCTTGACTTGCTGGGATCAGGCAACCCCCACTAGAAATAACTCCAAATTGATTTTTAAACGCCTTTTGTCCTCATGCTAATACTGTATTGAATTGGAGAGGGTGATCATTTTGGTCTTAGTCACGTGCATCAAAGCTTTTGAGCAGTCTTTTTTTTCTTCTTTCTTCTATTCTTTCTCTCTCTTTTTTTTTCCTTTTTAATTCTAACGTTTGTTTTACCCGATTGGTATTGGAGGCATCATTAAAGGAATAAAAAAACAAAATTTGGTTAGGATTTGAGTAACACATATGTGAAATCCCTCCCCCAACAGCTGGTATTGGCTCTTGAAACTTCAACTGAGCTAAACAGATGCTCTTAGTGTTATTTTGAGACCGCCAGATTTGTAGCTAAGAAATCTACAAAAATCATAAGTCTTATTTTAAAATGCACTGAAGTTGTGATATGCAACATCCTAATGCGTATTGTATGGGTGTTAAACAGATATATCAGGGCTTGGGAAAGTGAGCACATTCCACCAATGAAGTTATAATTTTAAAAGCACTACCAAGTTTGTTGTTCTTTTACTCCAGCCCAGATTTTCATTTTTCGAATTCCCCTTTTCCAAGCCCAACTGTAACATTCCTGTTTTACTGTATCCTTTTTTAGAGAACCAAGGCAGTAATTCAGTAGGTATTTTTATGATGCAAATTTTTCATGGCAGTTGGAAAGAGTAATGGAGTCTTTGCTGCTTCTCTTCCGCTAAACCCCTGAAGTATTGGTGACAACTGATGGTAACAGCTGTGGAAAATGGAATCATAAAAAACTTATAATATCCTTCTTCTAGTTTAAAATCTTACAGGAATAAATGCATAAGCAAACTGGATGTCCATAATGTCGACTTGCAGATATGCAGATAGAATGGGGCGGGGTGGGGGGGAAGACCTGCATTTGAAATGAGCCCCAAGTTTAATTTATTTTATGCTTCTTGAGTTGAGACCTGACATAGTCTCCTGGACAGTTTTGCAGCTTGAGAGAATACGTCGACACTTCACAAGATCATCTGGACATTTTTTAACACATCTCTAACCTGTACTTTTCTGGGGAAAGTGATGTATAAAAAGAAAATTTAATTTAATCATCACAAACCTCCTTGATAGCATTGCTTTTGCCTTTCTGATGTATTATAATTCTGCATTACAGAAAGGATCCGTTCTTTTAATGGGTATTTTCCAGAGAGATACAAATATTACTAACAAAACTTGGAAGTTCAGTTAACATTTACATTGTATTAAAATGGGGGTATGAAACCTACCATGACCCTTTGAACAATGTGGTCTTTAATGTGCTTTAGGAGGAGGGCCTGGTGAAGGAAAAGCCATAAAAGTCTTCAGGGTTCAAGATGAGGTTGGGATTTTAGGCCATTGCTTTTGTCATTTTCACACACAAGCATCACTGCAATCATGTTTGATTTAGCATCCTTAATACAATGAGGTGGGAGAACAAAAGGATATCAGAGGCACAAGTATGGAAGCCAAACATTCTCCCTTCCCTCCAAAATTTTTCAGATCATTCTTTTCTCTTTCTGTGTCCCCGCTACTAAGTTTATTTTTAAGCCAAGAAAATTAGTCCATTTGTAAGAATCTTCTTTTTGCATGCCTCAGTGGTTTGCTTGGGCATTCGAAAAACAAGCTATTTCTCAAATTTTTTTTTGTCACGTAAAAAAGTCATGTCTCAAATACTTAGTTAAAAACACCATAATTAGGAAAAATGCACCTACTCATATTTCAAGGTTGAGGGTTTGGGGGGGCGTTCCCAGTGCACAGCTGTTTTACATATTTTGAAAAGCCTGATAGATGTAAAGGTCATTGCTAACTCTAACAGGGTCTTGATGCTCACACTGTGATCCAAGGAGCTTGCATTAATTAGGATGAGAAGCATGGAAGGTCAGGAGTCAACTGACTGGTGGGCCTTGGTGGATTGTTGTTGGGGCCAGTCAGAATTCGTATAGGATTTTTAGCCGTTGAAACCAAACAAAAACAAAAACAAAAAGGAAAGAACAAAAAAACCTGCTGTTGCTTCCATGGCCTCTGAACAGATCCCTTGGCATGTATGGTAAGGACTTGTCCCGTGCTGCCCAGATGGCTCATAAAAACTTGACTGCATCCATGCTTTGCTACAGGCTTCCCAATGTTGGGGAAAGAATCTCAGCAGCCTGCTCTGTCATTTGGCCAAGTCACTTGACTTCTGTGAGCCTCAATTTCCTCATATATACAACAGGGGATACTAATAGCAATCTCCACAGGGTTGTTATAGGAATTGAGTAAGAGAACCTCTGTCACAGTGCCCAACACATGCTTAACATGCCTTGACGTTGAAATGAGTTTTAAATAGTAGCAAATTTAGGGAGATTCGGAAGGAAAGGATTCTTGGGTGAGGCTGTGGCTGGTGCTGTTTATATTCCAACCAGAAAAGTCCCCAGGGAATGTTTCCATTCAGTGGGGGTACAGTCAGGGAAGGGCCCTTTGGAAACTGGAAAATGCTGTACTACCAGTGAGACGAGCTGCTGACCCTTCTACATCCAGTTGCTGTGCTAATAGCCTATTTCTGGGCTAATGAAAATAATTAATAATGAGTGGGTCCCTGCAAAATTTGTACCGTTTCCCCCCTGGGAGAGTCTTTTTACAGTTGTTTTGATGGAAAGTAAAAGGAGAAGGGATGGCCTCTCAGTGAGCACAGAAAAGGAAGAATAGTCACCTTAGTCTTATCTTCCTTCAAGTGTTTTGGGAAATAAATAGATGTCAAGATAATTGCTGTGGCCATGCTTAGTAGCTCCTTCTCGGAAGCCTGATTTTGAGGTGGTAACATTGGGAATATTATTAGCATGCTAATCATTACCCTGCTCAACTTTGGAAACTTCAGTCTCTCTGCCTTATGATTGAGAGGTTATGTCAATGGTTCATTTTCTTATCTCTGTATTTAAAATTATAATTTATGTAGCCAACATTCATTGAGCTCTGGGAACACAGGTGAATCAGACATAATTCCTTATCTGAACTGCAGCTTCCCCCTTTCGGCTACAAAAAGGGAAAAAAAATTTTAATGTTGCTTAACAGATATTAAGTTTATCGCTTAGAGTTTTTTAATTTTTTTTATTAAATTTTTTGGGGGCCATGTCATGAGGCATATAGGATCTCAGTTCCCAGACCAGGGATTAATCAAACCCTCTTCCCCTGCAGTGGAAGCTCAGAGTCTTAACCACTGGACCATCAGGGAAGTCCCTCACTTAGAGTTTTTGATAAAGAAGATGTATGTGTGTGTGGGGGGGTGTACACAAACACACACATGCATGCACACACACATAAACACAATGGAATACTACTCAGCCATAAAAAAGAACAAAATTTTGCCATTTGCAGTGACGTGGATGGACTTGGAGGGCATTATGCTAAGTGAAATAAGTCAGAGAAATACTGTATATCACTTATATGTGGAATCTAAAAAATAATACAAGCTAGTGAATATAACAAAAGAAGCATATCACAGATACAGAGAACAAATTAATCATTACCAGTGGTGGGGGGATGGGGGGGATGGGGGAGGGGTGGGCGGGCAGGATAGGGGTAAGGGAGTGGGAGGTACAAACTGTTGGGTATAAGATAGGCTTAAGGATGTATTGTACCACACGGGAAATATAGGCAATATTTTGTAATAACTGTAAATGGAAAGCAACCTTTTAAATTGTATAAAAATTTTAAAATTTAACCAAAAAAGTTTTTGGGGGTAGTTGCTGGGAGAGGAAGAACATTTGGCTTTCAAAGCATTATTCAAAACTGCCACTTTGGGGCCTTATATTTCTTAGTTTTTTTGACTACATTTGTTAGACATTTCTTGAAATGTTTTTGCTCTTACAGATGTGTGGTTGCAAAGTAGAATATTAAAATACTTTTCTATTTTTCTTAACATAGTAAAACTAGAGTCCTGGAATGCAAATGACAAAAGTGTGGAGGGACTCTAAATCTCATTTCTCTGTTTCTCTATTAGCATCCTATTCACTGTTGGCAAAACGTTTTCCTTCCGTGAAATTTCAGCATGTGCCCTCAGTGTGATAACTGTAGTGACCTAACTTTGGTTTTCAAAGTTATGGATAACTTGCTAAATGTCAGATATATTTAATAAAGTTTATTAACTAACTGCTCTGCAGCAAATGCATGTTTTAGACCTTAAAAAAAAAAGTAAATACCATCCCATTTAATCCCAAAACACGTGCGCTTGAGTCTATGCAAATAAGAGATGTGTAAATGGACGTCTCAGAACCCAAAAGGTGCTGGTCACGAAGTCTTGGCCATTGTTACTATTATAAGAACATGTATATATACACACATTCATATGCATTCATGGTTTTTAAGTTTGCCATGAGATAGTTGTTAATTGCTGCTGACAAGAAAATCTACCACCCTCACATCTTTTATTGAGTCGGGGCAGGATAGGGGTAAGGCAATGATGTGCCACAATTAGTTTCTTTCCCTGTCATTGGGTGTAGTCCATACCATTGTTTTAACCATATCACGTGTGTGTGTGTGTGTGTGTGTGTGTGTGTGTGTGTGTGTGTGTGTGTGTGTGTTTGTTTATGGCTGCGTTGGGTCTTCGTTGCTGTACGCAGGCTTTCTCTCTTTGTGCCAAGCAGGGGCTACTCTTCGTTGCAGTACATGGGCTTCTCATTGTGGTGGCTTCTCTTGTTGCGGAGCAGGGGCTCTAGGTGCACAGGCTTCAGTAGTGGTGGCATGAGGGCTCAGTAGTTGTGGCTCACAGATTCTGGACTGCGGGTTCAGTAGTTGTGGTACACGGTCTTAGTTGCTCCGAGGACCAGGGATCGAACCCATGTCCCCTGCATTGGCAGGCGGATTCTTAACCACTGCACCACCAGGGAAGTCCCAATATCATGTATTTAAATGGTACTTTAAGAAACTTAGCATCACATTGTTCTGTTAGAATTCTAGGTTCCTTTGAATATGTATAAATGAATTCTCCTTCAGCACCTCTGCTCTCAACCTCATATGCTTTCTTGGGTCATGTACACTAAAACATTTGCCATGAGGTTACCAAACTGATACTAGAGAAAAACTACCCACCACAGAATATGCTTTAGTATGGAAAGTTCATCATATGTCATATGCTGAAAAATATTAGAACTTAGTTTCTTAATTCTTTATTTCCACCGTTAGTCTTACCAAGGGAGGAGAATGATGAATGTCTAGGGAGTCTTGGGGAGTGGAGGGGACGGAGTGCTAGTTTTATGAAAGTATTGATCTAGGGCCTCAGAGATGCAGAACCTTGTGGTTCTGTTGGCTACATTAGTAAAATCATGTGAGTGTGATTGTGAAAGAACGCTCAGGTGCATAATTTAAGTTTCATAATTTGTGGTCTTAATAATGAGTGCAGAGAGACTCTAGCACTTATTCTGAACATTGTTTTACATATGAAAAGTAGTTACAGAAGCACTTTTTGGCAAATAAAAGTGTGAATCTCCAATAATGAAGCATGTCTATATTCTGTCCCTTTATACTAAATGTGGTCAGAATTCTGGAGAAAGTGGCCTTTTGCTAAGGCAGTGTGGAAACTACATTTTCCACTCTCCTAGAACATATGTTTTTACTTAAAGCATGTTAATTTCTCTCTTTCACCAGGACCTCAAAACTGGGCAGCGACCTAGGTAGCTAAGTACTGAGCTTCGAACATTGACATAAGGTTTCTGGGATGGCTCACCAGTTTGTCATCTAGAGTTCTTATAAACTGTGCACTTTGATTTGCAAGTAGAGAAGCTACACTATTCATTCATTCAACTGACATTCACTAGTGGTTGCCCTAGGCTAAGTATTGAGCTATATGTTAGGGATACAGAAGAAATAAGATTTTCTTCTGCTTGGTGGAGCTTACACTCTAGCAGAGTGAGATAGATAAGTGCAACAAAGTGTTTGAGGCACAATAATAGTAATCCTGGAAGGTACAGAGGTTGTATAGAGGTAAGAGTGCTCATTTCTTTTCTTTGCTTTTTTCCCCCCATAAATTTATTTATTTATTTGTTTGTTTGTTTGTTTTATTGGATGTGTTGGGTCTTCGTTGCTGCACACAGGCTTTCTCTAGTTGCAGCGAGTGGGGGCTACTCTTCATTGTGGTGTGCGGGCTTCTCCTTGCAGTGGCCTCTCTTGTTGCAGAGCATGGGCTCTAGGTGTGTGGGCCTCAGTAGTTGTGGCACATGGGCTCAATAGTTGTGGCTCATGGGCTCTAGAGCGCAGGCTCAATAGTTCTGGCGCACAGGCTTAGTTGCTCTGAGGCATGTGGGATCTTCCTGGGGCAGGGATTGAACCCATGTCCCCTGCACTGGCAGGCGGATTCTTACCCACTGCGCCACCTAGGAAGTCCCAAGAGTGCTCATTTCTGTTTGGACTGTCAGGTTAGGCTTCAACCAGGAAGGCATCATGACAGATTGGTCAATGTTTGTCAGGCTGGTAAAGTGGGAAAAGGGTCTCCCAGGCAGAAGCAGCAGCATGAGCAAAGCCACAACAATATAAAACACCCTGACAGAGTATAGGGTGAGCTATAAGCCTCACATAAGACAGAGAGGTTGGTTGGTTCTTGATGCAAGGGAAACCCTAGAGAGAGCTTTGGTCTGTAAATGCATACCCCTACCTCTGCTGAGCAGAAGAAAGCCCTCTTCACATTCCTGTCAGTCCTCCTCTTGCAAATATGTTGAAAACGTTAATGTACTTTGCTAGAAAAGGGCATAGGTCCACCCCAGAGCTGGAGGCCTTGACATTACTGCTTCTGGGATTTAGGGAGAACATGCTATATATAGCGTTACTTAACTTTGGTACAAATCACCAGATACTACAGAGGGAGAGGCCTTGCTTAAATGCTTCTAATAAGTTATGCTATTTGTGCTCTGGGGTAATGTTCCAAACAGAAATGGGGTCTGTTGTATTTTTTTAATGAATAGAGAAAGTCTTTTGTAATTTTTATTTTATATTGGCATATAGTTGATTTACAATGTTATGTTTCAGGTGTATAGCAAAGTGATTCCATTATACATATACATATATCCATTCTTTTTCAGATTCATTTCGCATATAGGTTATTACAGAATATTGAGTAGAATTCCCTGTGGTATACAAGAGTCTTGATGAAATCTTACCCAGACTATTTCACAGCTTTAGACCAAAAGTTTCTTTTGGTTTTGTACGGCAAGTTGTATGTGTGTTTACTCAGATAATCGTTATTTTTTTTAAGCTCTTTATTGGAATATAATTGCTTTACACTCTTGTACCCGTCTTTGAGGTACACCAAAGTGAATCAGCTATATTTATACATATATCCCCATATCCCCTCCCTCCCACAACTCCCTCCCACCCTCCCTAGCCTGGCCCTCTAAGGCATCACCCATCATCGAGTTGATCTCGCTTTGTTATACAGCAACTTCCCACTAGCTATCTGTTTTACAGTTGGTAGTGTATAGATGTCTGTGCTACTCTCTCACTTCATCCCAGCTTCCCCTTTGCCCCCCACCCCCCCCCAACCCTGTGTCCTCCAGTCCATTCTCTGCATCTTCATCCTTATTCTTGCCCTGTCACTGGGTTCATCAGTACCATTTTTTTTTTCTTTTTAAAGATTCTGTATATATGAGTTAGCATCCGATATTTGTTTTTCTCTTTCTGGCTTACTTCACTCTGTATGACAGACTCTAGGTCTATCCGCCTCATTACATATAGCTCCATTTCATTCCTTTTTATGGCTGAGTAATATTCCATTGTATATATGTGCCACATCTTCTTTATCCATTCATCTGTTATGGGCATTTAGGTTGCTTCCATGTCCTGCCTATTGTAAACAGTGCTGCAATGAACATTATGGTACATGTTTCTTTTTGGATTATGGTTTTCTCTGGGTATATGCCCAGGAGTGGGATTACTGGATCATATGGAAGTTCTATTTTTAGTTTTTTAAGGGACCTCCAAACTGTTTTCCATAGTGGCTGTACCAACTGACATTCCCACCAACAGTGCAGGAGAGTTCCCTTTTCTCCACACCCTCTCCAACATTTACTGTTTCTAGATTTTTAGATGATGGCCATTCTGACTGGTGTGAGGTGATACCTCATTGTGGCTTTGACTTGCATTTCTCGAATGATTAGTGATGTTGAGCATCTTTTCATGTGTTTGTTGGCCATCTGTATGCCTTCTTTGGAGAAATGTCTCTTTAGATCTTCCACCCATTTGTGGATTGGGTTATTTGCTTTTTTGGTATTAAGCTGCATGAGCTGCTTGTATATTTTGGAGATTAATCCTTTGTTGCTTCACTGGCAAGTATTTTCTCCCATTCTGAGGGTTGCCTTCTAGTCTTGTTTATGGTTTCTTTCGCTGTGCAAAAGCTTTGAAGTTTCATGAGGTCCCATTTGTTTATTCTTGATTTGATTTCCATGATTCTAGGAGGTGGGTCAGAAAGGATCTTGCTTTGGCTTATGTCATAGAGTGTTCTGCCTATGTTTTCCTCTAGGAGTTTTATAGTGTCTGGCCTTACATGTAGGTCTTTAATCCATTTGGAGTTTATTTTTGTGTATGGTGTTAGGAAGTGTTCTAATTTCATTCTTTTACATGTTGCTCTCCAATTTTCCCAGCACCACTCATTGAAGAGGCTGTCTTTTTTCCGTTATATATTCTTGCCTCCTTTGTCAAAGATAAGGTGCCCATATATGCTTGGGTTTACCTCTGAGTTCTCTATTCTGTTCCATTGATTTACCTTTCTCTTTTTGTGCCAGTACCATACTGTCTTGATCACTGTGGCCTTGTAGTATAGTTTGAAGTCAGGAAGCCTGATTCCACCAACTCCATTTTTCCTTCTCAAGATTGCTTTGGCTATTCGGGGTCTTTTGTGTTTCCATACAAATTTTAAGATTTCTTGTTCTAGTTCTGTGGAAAATGCCATTGGTAATTTGATAGGGATTGCATTGAATCTGTAACTTGCTTTGGGTAGTACAGTCATTTTCACAGTGTTATTTCTTCCAATCCAAGAACATGGTATGTCTCTCCATCTGTTTGTATTGTCTCTGATTTCTTTCATCACTGTCTATAGTTTTCTGCATACAGGTCTTTTGCCTCCTTAGGCAGGTTTATTCCTAGGTATTTTATTCTTTTGGTTGCAATGGTAAATGGGAGAGTTTCCTTAATTTTTCTTTCTGCTTTTTCGTTGTTAGTGTATAGGAATGCAAGAGATTTCTGCGTATTAATTTTGTATCCTGCTACTTTACTAAATTCATCGATTAGTGCTAGCAGTTTTCTGGTAGAGTCTTTAGGGTTTTCCATGTATAATATCATGTCATCTGCAAAGAGTGACAATTTTACTTCTTCTTTTCCACTTTGTATTCCTTTTATTTCATTTTCTTCTCTGATTGCTGTGGCTAAAACTTCCAAAAACTATGTTGAATAATAATGGTGATTGTGGGCACCCTTGTCTTGTTCCTGTTCTTGGAATGCTTTCAGTTTTTCACTATTTAGAATGATGTTGGCTTTTGGTTTCTCATATATGGCTTTTCTTATGTTGAGATAATTTCCTTCTATGCCCATTTTCTGGAGAGTTTTTATCATAAATGGATGTTGAATTTTGTCAAAAGCTTTTGCCACATCTATTGAGATGATCATATGGTTTTTATCCTTCAATTTGTTGATATGATGTATCACACTGATTGATTTGCGTATATTGAAGAATCCTTGCATCCCAGGGATAAACCCCACTTGATCATGGTGTATGATTTTTTGAGTGTGCTATTGGATTCTGTTAGCTAGTATTTTGTTGAGGATTTTTGTGTCTATATTCATCAGGGATATTGGTCTGTAATGTTCTTTTTTTGTGACATGTTTGCCTGATTTTGGTATCAGGGTGATGGTGGCCTTGTAGAATGAGTTTGGGAGTGTTCCTCCTTCTGCTATATTTTGGAAGAGGTTGAGAAGGATAGGTGTTAGCTCTTCTCTAAATGTTTTATAGAATTCACCTGTGAATCCATCTGGTCCTGGGCTTTTGTGTGTTGGGAGATTTTTAATGACTGCCTCAATTTCTGTACTTATAATTGGTCTGTTCATATTTTCTATTTCTTCCTGGTTCAGTCTTGGAAGATAGTATTTTTCTAAAAATTTATCCATTTCTTCCAGGTTATCCAGTTTATTGGCATATAGTTGCTTGTAGTAGTCTCTCATGATCTTTTTTTTAAATTAATTAATTTATTTATTTATTTACTTTATTGGATGTGTTGGGTCTTTGTTGCTGCACACAATATTTCTCTACTTGTGGCGAGTGGGGCTACTCTTCGTTTTGGTGCGTGGGCTCTTCATTGTGGTGGCCTCTCTTGTTGCAGAGCATGGGCTCTAGGCACGTTGGCTTCAGTAGTTGTGGCACATGGGCTCAATAGTTGTGGCTCACGGGCTCTAGAGCACAGGCTCAATAGTTGTGGCACACAGGCTTAGCTGCTCTGTGGCATGTGGTATCTTCCTGGAGCAGGTATCAAACTCGTGTCCCCTGCATTGGCAGGTGGAAGCTTAACCACTGCACCACCTAGGAAGTCCCTCTCATGATTTTGTGTATTTCTGCAGTGTCAGTTGTTACTTCTCCTTTTTCATTTCTAATTCTGTTGATTTGCGTCTTCTTTTTTTCCTGATGAGTCTGGCTAATGGTTTATCAATTTTGTTTATCTTCTCAAAGAACCAACTTTTAGTTTTATTGATCTTTGCTATTGTTTCCTTCCTTTTTCATTTATTTCTGATCTGATCTTTATGATTTCTTTCCTTCTGCTTACTTTGGGGTGTCTTTGTTCTTCTTTCTCTAATTGTTTTAGGTATAAGGTTACGTTGTTTATTCAGTATTTTTCTTCTTTCTTGAGGTAGGACTGTATTGCTATAAACTTCCCTCTTAGAACTGATTTTGCTGCGTCCCATAGGTTTTGGGTTGTTGTGTTTTCATTGTCATTTGTTTCTAGATTTTTTTGATTTCCTCTTTGATTTCTTTAGTGATTTCTTGGTTGTTTAATAGCTTATCGTTTAGCCTCCATGTTTTGTAATTTTTACAGTTTTTCTCCTGTAATTGATATCTAGTCTCATGGCTTTGTGGTCAGAGAAAATGCTTGATACGATTTCAGTTTTCTTGAATTTACCGAGGCTTGGTTTTTGATCCAAGTTGTGATCTATACTGGAAAATGTTCCGTGTGCACTTGAGAAGAAAGTGTATTTTGTAGTTTTTGGATGGAATGTCCTGTAAATATCAATTAGGTCGAGATGGTCAAATGTGTCATTTAAAGCTTGTGTGTCCTTATTTATTTTCTGTTTGGATGATCTGTCCATTTATGTAAGTGGGGTCTTAAAGTCTCCTACTATTATTGTGTTACTGTCAAATTCCCCTGTTATGGCTGTTAGCATTTGCCTTGTGTATTGAGGTGCTCCTGTGTTGGGTGCATAGATATTTACAGTTGTAATGTTCTTCTTGGATGGATCCCTTGATCATTATGCAGTGTCCTTCCTTATCTCTTGTAATAGTCTTTACTTTAAAGTCTAATTTGTCTGATATGAGTATTGCTACTCCAGCTTTCTTTTGACTTCCATTTGCATGGAATGTCTTTTTCCTTCCCTTTACTTTCAATCTATATGTGTCCCTTGGTCTGAAGTGGGTTTCTTGTAGGCAGCATATAGAAGGGTCTTGTTTTTGTGTCTGTTCAGCCAGTCTGTGTCTTTTGGTTGGAGCATTTAATCCATTTACATTTAAGGTGATTACTGACGCGTGTTCCTATTACCATTTTCTTAATTGTTTTGGGTTTGTTTTTGTAGGTCCTTTTATTCTCTTATATTTCCTGCTTAGAGAAGTTCCTTTAGCATTTCTTGTAGGTCTGGTTTGGTGGTGCTGAATTTTCTTAGCTGTTGCTTGTCTGTAAAGCTTTTGATTTCTCTGTCGCATCTGAATGAGATCCTTGCTGGGGAGAGTATTCTTGGTTGTAGGTTCTTCTCCTTCATCACTTTAAATATATCGTGCCACTCCCTTCTGGCTTGTAGAGTTTCTTCTGAGAAATCAGCTGTTAACCTTATGGGAGTTCCCTTGTATGTTATTTGTCATTTTTCCCTTGTTGCTTTTAATAACTTATCTCTGTCTTTAATTTTTGGCAATTTGACTACTATATGTCTTGGCGTGTTTCTCCTTGGATTTATCCTGCCTGGGACTCTCTGTGCTTCCTGCACTTGGGTAGCTATTTCCTTTCCCATGTTAGGGACGTTTTCAACTATAATCTCTTCCAATATTTTCTCGGGTCCTTTCTCTATCTCTTCTTCTTCTGGGACCCCTATAATGCGAATGTGGGTGCATTTAACGTTGTCCCAGAGGTCTCTTAGGCTGTCTTCAGTTCTTTTCATTCTTTTTCCTTTATTCTTTTCTGCATTAGTGATTATCACCACATTCTGTCTTCCAGGTCACTTATTTGCCCTTCTGCCTCAGTTAATCTGCTATTGGTTCCTTCTAGTGTATTGTTCATTTCAGTTATTGTGTTGCATATCTCTGTTTGTTTGTTCTTTAATTCTTCTAGGTTTTTGATAAACTCTTCTTGATCCAGTCTTTTTTCAAAGTCCTGGATCATGTTCACCATCATTATTCTGAATTCTTTTTCTGGAAGGGTGCCTATTTCCTCTTCATTTAGTTGTTTTTCTGGTGTTTTATCTCATCCCTTCATCTGGTACAAAGTCTTTTGCCTTTTCATTTTCTCTGTCTTTCTGTGGCTGTGATTTTCAGTTCCACAAGATGAAATACTGCTGATACTGCTTGATTCTGCTGTCTGCCCTCTTGTGGAGGAAGCTATCTAGGAGGCTCTTGGGTGCTTCTTGATGGGAGGGACTGATGGTGGGTAGGGCTGGGTGGGCGGAGCTCAGTAAAACTTTGATGTGATTTGGTGGGTGCGGCTCAGTGACACTTTAATCTGCTTGTCTGCCACTGGGTGGGGCTGTGTTCCCACCTTGTTTGCTATTTAGCCTGAGGCTACGCAGCACTCAAGCTTACAGGCTCTTTGGTAGGGCTAATGGGGGACTGTGGGAGGGCTCACGCCAATGAGCACTCCCCAGAACCCCTGCTGCCAGTGCCCCCGTCTCCTTGGTGAGCCACAGCTGCCTCCCATCTCTGCAGGCAACCCTCCAACACCAGCAGGTAGGTCTGGTTCAGTCTTCTATGGGGTCACTGCTCCTTCTCCCTGGGTCCTGGTAAGCATACTTTTTTGTGTGCCCTCCAAGAGTGGAGTCTCTGTTTCTCCCAGTCCTCTGGAGGTCCTGCAATCAAATCCTGCTAGCTTTCAAAGTCTGATTCTCTGGGGATTCCTCCTCCCATTGCTGGACCCGCAGATTAGGAAGCCTGACATGGGGCTTAGAACCCTCACTTTAGTGGGTGGACTTCTGTGGTATAACTGTTCTCCAGCTTATGAGTCACCTACCCAGCATTTATGGGATTTGATTTTAATGCAGTTGCGCCCTTCCTGCCATTTCATTGTGGCTTCTCCTTTGTCTCTGAATGTGGGGGTTTTTTTTTTTTTTTTTTTTGGTGAGTTCCAAAAAACTGGTCTTTCTGTCGATGATTGTTCAGCAGTTAGTTGTAATTTGGGTGCTCTTGCAAGAGGGAGTGAGCGCACGTCCTCCTACTCCACTTTCTTGATTCTCCCTAGCCAACCTATGTTTTATGACACAGGGTGTTTTCTCACAATTCTACAGTGCCTTCCGTGTGGGATTTAGAAATGTTAAACAATTGAATTGATGTCATGTGATTTCGCTGTCTAAAATCCTCTCCCTAGATATAAATTGCTCTGTTGACAATGAGAAAGGATTATTTCCAGTGAGTGGAGGAAGGATAGGATTAGATGAGGTCAGAGAATTAGGCCAGGACCTGATCATATAAGACTATATATAGGCCATGGATTTTATGTCATGTGCAAGAAGAAGTATTTAGAGTGTTCTGAGAAGAATTTTTAAAGACCCACCCCATCCCCACCCAACCATTACATTTTAGAATGGATTGGAAAATGGGTTGTAGGGAGCCTAGGAGAAGTAGGGAAACCATTAGCAGAATGAATTGTCATCCAAGTGAGAGATGATGGTAGTTTAAACAAGAGCTGGTAGTGGTAGAAATGGAAAGTAGGTCTATTTTGGAAGAAGAATGGTAGAGTTTGCTGATGGTATGGATGACATAGTATAAAAGAAAGTAAAAGGATTAAGAAATGATTCCTAGATTTTAGGCTTGAACAGTTAATGAATATTGGTTTCAGTTAGTAAGATGGGGACGATCACTCAAGAAACATGTTGATATAGGAGAGAGGAGTAGAAACTAGAATTATGTTTGCTTTGATAGTAGATGCCTATTAGAGAGCCAAATGGAATGTTAAATAGTTTAGATATAGAAGTCTGGTGCTCAAGGGAGGTTTTTGGTTAAAGATACACTTTGGGGAATTATCACAATATAGGTAGAAGGCCGAAGTCATCTAAAGAGAGACTATTGGTAGAAAAGAGTTCTAGGGACTAACCTTTGAGGATATGCCACCATTCAAGAGTTCCAAAGAGTACTCATTGAAAGAGACGGAGAAGGTAGGAAAGCCGGGAGAGTGGTATTGAAGAAGCCAAGGGAGGAAAGTGTTTCAAAAAGGAAAGAATTTTTCAGATGCTTGTCCAATTTCTTTCATTCATTCAGCAAACATTCTTGAGTACTTTTCACTTTATAAGACTCCATGGATAGGTCCAGCAGTGATCAGGACAGATAAAGTAGTCCACTCCCTCTCTAAAAATATATATAGAGAGAGAGAGAGAGAGAGTTTACATATATATTTTAAGGATTTCGGTGTGAAGCTAGATAGGGAGTTTGAGGGCCCATCTATATGCAGTTATGATATTTAAATTTCAGAAAGTTGCCTTGAACACTTTAACACTCACGATTCCACAGTATTCCCAATTTTTGCTACTAGAATGGAAAGTTTGGTATGCAAATTCATGTGATCCAGAATAGCAACATTATTATAGATACATAGGTCATTTAAAGGCTAAATGAAATGCAGCTATAATGTAGAGGTTACTTACAAGTTACTTTAATTCTCTTGTCCTCAGTTTCTCCATCTGTAAAGTAGGGATGAGGAACTAGTTTATTTCTAAAGCCTCCTCTGGTTCTGAAATTTAGTGACTCCATAATCCAGGACCAAGTAATCAAAAAAGTCACAAATAACTGAGATATGCAACAAACACATCAACCTTCAGTGTCTGTAATATCCTTATTGAAACCTTCAGTAGCCAGATCATCTTCTGATTGAGTGTCTGATGATGGAAGCACAGGATTTTGACAGTTGGAAACTACACTAATGAAAGTCCCTGGGAGTCTCTTTGGAATAAACCCAAAGACAATTTTATATATACACACTTCCATAAAGGAGATTTTGCCAATTCTGGTTTAATGGTTTGATATAATTGCACTATGTGTATTTCACTTCTCTGATAGAAGCCTTTAAATTAAACTCAAATTCACTGAAGATATTTCAAAAAAGAGCTTTAGCTCTTTGATAGAGAAAAAACTATAATCATAATAAA
Source organism: Hippopotamus amphibius kiboko (assembly GCF_030028045.1). Taxonomy (NCBI): domain Eukaryota; kingdom Metazoa; phylum Chordata; class Mammalia; order Artiodactyla; family Hippopotamidae; genus Hippopotamus; species Hippopotamus amphibius. Next base: position 10,954,853 of record NC_080187.1, read on the forward strand.
ATACAACTACATTTGTTGATTCACATCTTCAAGTGCTCTACAAATCTTTTACATATTTTAATCTCCTCATTCTCACAACAGTCTTGTAAGATGAATATTTTTGTCTTCATAGACGAAGAAACTGAAGAACTTAGAGAGGTTGTCACATAGCTAAAATAGTGACTAACTGGGATGCACAGCTGGGGTTGCTTTTGACCTTATAATAACAGTAAAAATAAACAAACAAAAAGACTTAAAGGGCAGTTTACTGCAAAGGCTTAATAAGTAAATTTTTGGTTCTCTAACTTAAGCAGCGATATCCAAAACCAAAAATAAATGTAGAGGGGAGCAATCAGGCACCAAGGAAAGCCACGTATGAGTGACTGTAGATGTTTTTCTGCACCTGACTGGCAGGCAAACCCAGTAGGCCCAGGCATGAGTTAGAAGTTCACTCAGGTGATTTACCACCTTTCTTCACAGGTACGCTGAATTTTAGAATATATGGGGCACTTTCTCATGTATTCCTATTTAGTCCTCATAGGAACTTTTCAGAGAGAATCACTATCCTCATTTTACTGATAGCTATCCTGAGATAAAATGGTGATGATATAATGATAGTAATAATAATATCACATTTATTGAGCATTTACTCTGTGCCAGGAGCTTCACATATATGGTTTCCTCTAAGCACTAAGTATGTTACATGTATGAATTCAGTCCTCACAGCAACTTTGTAAGTACTGTTGTTGCCTTCATTTTACAAATGAGGGGACTGAGGCCATACATTTAGTAAATGTAAAAGCTGAGATATGAATCCAGACAGAGATTTGACTTCATAGCTCATCCTCTTAATCACTATACTTGTAATCATTTCACAAGTCATTTTTTCAAATCATTATGCTGTGTATACTTCAACTTATACAGTACTGTATGTCAATTATGTCTCAATAAAATTGGGGAAAATTATAGACATAAAAATATAACAAATATATTTTTGATATTTAAAAAATCACTATATTTACTGTTACTTTTTGGTATTAAAGAGCTTGCAGTCTGAGATCATAAGCCTAGCTTAATCCTTCCTCACCAATTTTGTATAAAAGCTGGAAGTACAGATGTGGAATGTGGGTTGTAGGCTTCTATTGAAGACCCAAAGCTAGGAGGGAAAGCTCATATCATCTTAATAGGCAGGAACATGAGGGTGACTCAGACAAGTAAATAAAGTCTTTTATTTGGCACCAAGTCCCAGTTTATAGGATGTGAATGCGGCAGCTTAGCAGCAAAACATGAAAGAAGACAGATTTGAATTACTATATACTCAGGACTGATCAATAATATTAATCCATTATCTTTTATGCAGTCATCTAGTATATACTGTCACAAATACATTACAGCCACCATAAAGGTGATGAACCCAATTTGCATTCATTAAAAATATAGTATACAGGTCCATGGTTAGGACTCCGAGCTCTCAGATTCAACCCCGAGTCAGGGAACTAAGATCCCACAACCTGCACGATGCAGCCAAAAAAAAAAAAAAAAATATATATATATATATATATATATATATATATAAAGGGGAGTAGGGAAAATAGACCCTGTCTGTTATATACTCAGCAGTCCATACTAGATTGTGAGCATCGTATCTTCATATGATCCTTGCAAGCAGGAACATGTCCAGAGGAGAAGACAGATGACCAGTGTGATAAAGGATGAGAAATCATATACTGTGTAAGTCAGTTTTGGGGACTAAGGATATTAAACTCAGAAGGCTGAAAATTCTTGGTGGAAATAGGGAAGGGAGCAGGCTGGTTCAGGTTTGGCAGTGTCTACAGATTGAATTAAGATCAGTGTGGTTTTTTTGGTTTTTGTTGTTGTTTGGGGTTTTTTTTGGCCGCTCCTCACGGCTTGTGGGCTCTTAGTTCCCTGACCAGGGATCAAATCTGGGGCCCTGCAGTGAAAGCGCCAAATCCTAACTTCTGGACTGCCAGGGAATTCCCATGGTCAGTATATGGTTTTTGTTGTTTATTTGTTTGTTTTAAAATTAATTTATTTATTGGCTGCGTTGGATCTTCGTTGCTGCATGCAGGCTTTCTCTAGTGGTAGCAAGTAGGGGCTACTCTTTGTTGTGGTGTGTGGGCTCATTGTGCTGTCTTCTCTTGTGAAGCACAGGCTCTAGGCGAGCAGGCTTCAGTAGTTGCGGCACATGGGCTCAATAGTTGTGGCACATGGGCTTAGTTGCTCTGCGGCATGTGGTATCTGCCTGGGGCAGGGACCGAACCTGTGTCCCCTGCACTAGCAGGCAGATTCTTAACCACTGCGCCACCTAGGGAGTCCCAAGAGCAGTATGTTTTTATTAGAGGAAGCCATATTTAAGCTTCAGGAGTCATAGTAACTACTCTCAATCCTTGTGAATTCATGTGGTATAGCACCTCTGCTTCACTTCATCCCCAGCCCACCACTGTCACATAGATGAGCAGCTTCTGCTTTTCTAGAACAAGGCCATCATACTGGTCACATTCACGGTTCCAGAGACACAGAGGAGTCCTCCAATATTTATTTAGTGAATAAATGTCAAGATATGATTTGAAGCAAGACATAATAATTATTGAATAGTGAATCAGTATCTACTTTATACTTCCAAATTCAAAAATACTTATTTGTTTAGTGCTATAATGCATGGATCCAAGAATTAATGATATATCTGTATACTTATTTTTTTTTTCAGAGAACACTCCTTAGACTCAACAAACTCTTTTTTCTCGCAAAATGAACAAGGAATCCTTAAACATTGCCATTAACAGTCCACATAGGACAAACCACAAATTTGCCGGGTTTTTTCTCCATATGGAAAACCTGAATTTGCATGAATATGAAAACTGTTATCATTGCAAATTGAAACTTGATTCCTAATTCAAAGATTCCTACATATAAGAGACTGGAAGGAACTAGGGACTTTGGTCTGAAATTTTGTGTTCTTACTCCCACCTGTTAAATGATGGAGTAATATTTTCCAAGAATTCACTTCCTGTGGCATTCAGTTAATTGTAATTTGTGAACCACTTCATCTGTGTTTCCAGGCCCAAGCAGTTAATGGTGGTAACATTGTCTTTTTCCCATCTTTTATTCAGTGACCTGTAAGGATAATTCCCAAACATTCAGTTAATACCAGTCTTGTAAATTCCTTACTTGTTTTCATTCAACTGATGTCATTTTTTGGAAATGTCTTCTGTGGAACTCCATGTGTGGCCGCTGGAAATGGATTTTTATAGTGGTATGTGTAGAGGAGGAAGAGTATATTAGTAGAGGAGAAATCCTATGATTTTTACTTATTTCTGTTTAAATTCTATATTCACAAATGAAATTTTGAGGGTACCTGTTGCCAATATCATTTCTGTCACACCACCTGAGGCCTTCATTTCAGGTAGTGGCAACCTATAAAACTGAGTGCAGTCAATACTTAGTGCAGCTGATCAAGAAGTTAGAACCAGTAATCCAGTTGAAACAGATCCCCTTTGTTTTTGATTCCTTTTAGCCAGCCAGGTTCTAGATTGCCTGAGTTGTCAGTATAAGTTTGGTCTAGTGAGCAGCTGTACTCTCCATTTCCTAAATCTAGCCTTCATCACAGTCTGAAAAGCAGGTATTGATAAAAATCAGTTTCCAAATGTAAATTGCGTAACCTGAGCCCTTGGAATGGGTAAAATGCTCTTTGTGGGGTTGGGGAGGTATTTTTGTAACAGCAGGTCTGAGTGGAGGTATGAGAGTAAGAGGCATTTTGATAACAGGGTTTGGTCTGCATCTAAGGAAGTCAAAGTAGAATCAGTTGCTAATATGAAGGTACTTAGTGCTCACTCACAGCATGGTAAGAATACATTAATTAACACACATTTTGTTGTGACTCCAGTTGTTTCTTTGGTTTTTTTTTTTTTTTTACAAAAATGGAAGCAGTGGCACTGAGCCTCAATGTTGATACATACTATCCTTCTCTTCCTGTACCCCACCCCCATAGGAGGTAGTTTGGTATAATAGGAAGTCTGTCTTTGGAAAAGTACTAAGGTTGAGATTCAGATCCATCACTGACTAGATATGTGACGTTGGGTAAATCACTTTCCTTTTTTGACCCTAGGCATGTACCTTTATCTTTTTGTTAATAAAATCAAAATGCATAAGAAAAATTAAAATGTTTAATCTTTTTACATTTCATTTCATTAGTTTTTATTTTAAAAGTATGTCTGAATTACTTTTTTTCTCCTGTTAAAAGGCTTTGTCCTTATGTTTATCTTCTTTAAATGCATATGAATTTCTCCTAGTTAAAAAAAAATAAACATCTGCTTAAATCCATTGCTTCTTACTGAAGTGTTTCTCTATCACTCTTTTTGTTTTAATTTATTGGCTGTGTTGGGTCTTTGTTGCTGCACACAGGCTTTCTCTAGTTGCAGAGAGTGGGGCTACTCTTTGCAGTGTGTGGGCTTCTCATTGTGGTGGCTTCTCTTGTTGCAGAGCATGGACTCTAGGCGCTCGGGCTTCAGTAGTTGTGGCACATGGTCTCAATAGTTGTGGTTTACGGGCTCTAGAGCACAGGCTCGGTAGTTGTGGTGCATGGGCTTAGTTGCTCTGCAGTATGTGGGATCTTCCCAGACTAGGGCTGGAACCCATGTCCCGTGCACTGGCAGGTGGATTCTTAACCACTGCGCCACCAAGGAAGCCCCTCTTTATCACTCTTGAATGGAGTGATAATAATAAAATACTACTTATTTTATTTGTTTACCACTCACCTATTTATTTTATTTATATTTTACATCTTTATTGGAATATAATTGCTTTACATTATTGTGTTAGTTTCTTCTGTACAACAAAGTGAATCAGCTATATGTATACCTATATCCTACATCTCCTCCCTCTTGAGCCTCCCTCCCACCCTCTCTATCCCACCCCTTTAGGTCTTCACAAAGCATCAAGCTGATCTCCCTGTGCTCTGTAGCAGCTTCCCACTGGCTGTTTTACACTTGTTAGTGTATATATGTCAGTGCTACTCTCCTACTACGTCCTACTTTCCCCTACCCCCAGTATCCTGAAGTTCATTCTCTACATCTGCATCTCTATTCCTACCACTAAGTTCATCAGTACCATTTTTCTAGATTCCGTATATATGCATTAGTAAATGGTAATTGTTTTTCTGACTTACTTCACTCTATATGACAGACTCTAGGTTCATCCACCTACTACAAACAACTCAATTTCGTTCCTTTTTATGGCTGAGTAATATTCCATTGTATATGTGTGCCACATCTTTATCCATCCGTCTATGGACATTTAGATTTTTTTTTATTTTATTCTTATTTTTTGGCTGCCTTAGGCCTTTGTTGCTGCACGCAGGCTTTCTCTAGTTGTGGCAAGCAGGGGCTACTCTTCATTGCGGTGAGCAGGCTACTCAGTACAGTGGCTTCTCCTGTTGTGGAAGTTGGGCTCTAGGTGCGTGAGCTTCAGTAGTTGCAGCACATAGGCTCAGTAGTTGTGGCACATGGGCTCTAGGGCGAATGGGCTTCAGTAGTTGTGGCTTGCTGGCTCTAGAGCGCAGGCTCAGTTGTTGTGGCGCATGGGCTTAATTGCTCTGCAGCATGTGGGATCTTCCCAGACCAGGGATTGAACCTGTGTCCCCTTGGATTCTTAACCACTGCGCCACCAGGGAAGTCCCACCACTCACCTGTTTTTAACAGAATCTGATTTTTGTTCTGAGCAGTTCACTGAAACTTCTCACCAGTGACCTTTGAGCCTTCTCTTTCTTTCTTTCTTTTTTTTTTAATAAATTTATTTTTATTGGTTGTGTTGGGTCTTCATTGCTGCATACAGGCTTTCTCTAGTTGTGGTGAGAGGGGGCTACTCTTCATTGTGGTGCATGGGCTTCTTATTGTGGTGACCTCTCTTGTTGTGGGCTCTAGGTGTGTAGGCTTCAGTAGTTGCGGCCCATGGGCTCAGTAGTTGTGCCTTATGGGCTCTAAAGCACAGGCTCAATAGTTGTGGCACACGGGCTTAGTTGCTCCGCGGCATGTGGGATCTTCCTGGGGCAAGGATTGAACCCATGTCCCCTGCATTAGCAGGCGTATTCTTAACCACTGCGCCACCTAGGAAGTCCCGAGCCTTTTCTTATTCCTCACACTTTTTGACCTGCCTTGTATTTGACAGTGCTCATCTTCTTTGTGAAAACCTTTTTTGTCCTATATCTTTCTTACAATTTTGAATTTATATTCAGTAGGATAAAATCTATTGCACTCTTCTAAACTAGCTTTCTAGACTTATCTCTCACCATTCCTCTATAACAGTGGTCCCCAACCTTTTAGGCACCAGGGGCTGGTTTTGTGGAAGACAATTTTTCCATGGACCGGGGGCAGGGGAGGAGGTATGGTTTTGGGATGATTCGAGCACATTACATTTATTATGCACTTTATTTCTATTATCATTATATCAGCTCCACCTCAGATCATCAGGCATTAGATCCCAGAGGTTGGGGACCCCTGCTTTGTAATACTCTCTACTTGACTATAGTATCCTATGCAGTTCTTTCAAACACACCTTACATTTGTTTTCCTTCATTTTGATATTGCTGTTGTCATTTCCCTTAAGTGCCCTGCTATCTTTTGTTTTCAGCTTTTTTTATTGTGAAATATAAAAATACATAAAACAAATTTACAGCCCAATGAGTTAATATTAAACAAGCATCACCCAAGTCAAGAAATAGAATGTTGATAGAATCCAAAAGCTTCTCTGCACCCCAGCACTCTCTTCACTGTCTCTTTCCCCTCTATTGCTTGTTTGTTATTGTTGTTGCTGTTGTTGTTTTAACTTATTTAATATACATGGAGTCCTACAGTATGCATTCTTTTTTTTCCTGGTTTCTTTTATGCAACATTGTACTAGTCATCTGTGTTGTTGCAGTAGTTCAAATATCTTTACTGTTGTAAAGTATTACATTGTATGAATTTCACTATTTATGTATAGTAGGTTGATGAATATATGGTAATTTTTAATTTGGGACTTTTGTAAAGCATGCTATTGTGAACATCCTTGAATTTGTCTCCTAATAACATGTGCATATGTTTCTGTTGGGTATATACCTGGCAATGGGTCATAAGATAGGTATATCTTCAACTCTAATAATGACATAGTTTTCTGCAGTTGTTGTACCAATAAACGCTTCTACCAATGGCATATGAAAGTTATTAGTTTTTCCAAATTGCTTCCATAGCTTGAAGTCATTTTTAATTTTTAGCCATTCTAATGGATATGTAATAGTGTATCACTATGGTTTTAATTTGCATGTCCTTGATTACTAATAGTTTTGATCAATAAACTTTTCATAAGTTTATTGATTATGTGGATAGCCTCCTTTGTGAAATGCCTGTTCAGGTCTCTTGCCCAGTTTTCTACTGGGTTGCTTTTTTCTTATTGATACATAGGAATTTTATATATTTTGAATGTGAGCTCTCTGTAGGTTGTGTGTATTGCATATGTCTTCTTTCACACTGTGGCTTGTGTTATCACTCTCCTGAAGTTCTGCATTTTAATGTAGTCCAATGTTATTAATGTTTTCCTTTATGTTAGTGCTTTTTATGGCCTGTTTCAAAAATCTCTTCCTATCCCAAGATCATGAAGATATTCTTATTATCTTCTGAGTGTTATTTTGCTTTTGATATTTGGGTCTGCTATCTACTTGAAATTAAATATTTTGCATGGTTTGAGGTAGGATCAAGTTTCTTTTTTTTTCCATATTAGATATCCAATTGTCCCAACATTGTTCATTGAAAAGAATTGTATTTTCCTCACTGCTCTGCAGTGCGGCTCATAAATATCCATATATTAAGGTTCTCCATTCAGTTCCTTTGGTCTGTTTGTCTACCTGTGAGCCAGTAAAACATATATTAATTACTCTAGCTTATCAATGAATATTGATATATGGTAGATCAAGTCATCTTATTTTTTTTAAGTATTTGTGCTATTTTTATTCTTTTGCATTTCCATATACATTTTAGAATTAGCTCATCAGGTTATACACACACACACACACACACACACACACACACACACACACAGAGTTAGGATTTTGAATGGAATTTGACTGAATCTGTAGCTCTTTACAGTGATAACTCTTCCAATCTATGATCATAGTATACCTCTTCTTTTACCGAAATCTTCTTCAATTTCTCTTAGAAATATTTTACATTAAATAAGTGTATTAAAATTTTTCCATAGAAATTTTATGTATCTTTATTAGATTGCATCCTAGGTATTTTATACTTTTTTGATGCTAATGTAAATGGCATCTTTTGAAATTTCATTTCTGTTTGTGGCTGGGATAGAAATATAGTTTTTTTATATTTCTTATTTTACTGTGCTGACTAGAACATCCAGTACAGTGTTGAATGAAGGTATTGATAATGGGCCATCATTGTCTTCCAATCTCAAAAGGAAAGGTTTTTTAAAACATTTCACCAGTAAGCATGATATTTGGTATAGGTTTCTTTAGATAATCTTTATCATATTAAGCAAGTTTTTTTCCTGTTCATAATTTGCTAAGAGCTTAGTAATAATAATAATTTGAATTCTACCTAATGGCCTTTTCTCTTTTTTTGTATTAAAGTACTGTTTATTGCTTTTTTAATTTTTAAAAATTTTTTTAAATTTATTGCTTTTAAGATGGATTTTTTTAACAAAATGTTTTCTGTTATGTTTGATAAGTTACAAGTTTTCTAATCTTACAGTAAATCTATCTTTCATAACAGTAGCCCAACTGACGTTTCTTGTATTTACTATGTATTAGGAATTGTATTAAGCAGTATAGTATAATGTGAAAGGTCTCAGATCCTGATGCAAGATTGTCTACTTAGAATCCTGGCTCTGCTGCCTACTAGATAGCTAGGTCCTGTTGGGGACCTGGGGCATATTTCTTATCCTATGTATGTCCCGGTCTTTTTCATCTACAAAATGGGGATAATAGAGTTGTGAGGAATGAGTGAATTATTATATGGGACACATATAGAACAGAACTTGTTACATAATAAGCACCAGGTACATGTTAGCTGTTGTCATTATATGCCTATAATCATTTATTCCCTAGCAACTGCATGAGGTGAGTACTCTGTTTTACAGTTGATAGCGATACTTAAGAGAACTGAGTCGTGTGTCCACAGTTAACAAAGTTAGGACGTGGCAGAGCTGGAATTCATACCCAGTGTGTCTTAACCACTAAAACAGCATGTTTTAAACTTTTTACACTTTGATCCATAGTACATTGTGATCCATTGCACATGTGTAAACACAGACATAAAATGCATGCACTTTAAAGCAAGGTTTCACAATATTTTACCCTTACTACATGTGATGCATTTTGATATTTTCTTTCATTTCTTCCAAAAATGCTAGTTGTGATGCTGTGGGTTTTGACTTACAATTTCGAAAACACTGCACTAAGCCATACCATTTATTCATTTATTGTTCGTTCATTCATTCATTCATTCAATAAAATGAGCTTCTTCTCTGCAGCAGTCATGGTACCAGATGTTATTGTTAATGTTTTTGATTGAAATGTAACCTGCAGTATAATCTTGGTAAGGTGTAACTAAGGGGTCCTGCCACTTTTATAAAACAAGAACCTCAGATTGATGACCGGATTTATTTATAAATATCTTTGTACTCACTGCTTTTTGTTCCTGCTAAAAGATATAGAAATGGGAACGTAATTTGTTTGAGCAGGTGCGTGTCACTGGTACCCTGAGGAGACGTCCTAGGGCTCTTACCTGGCTCAGATTGTTATTAGTCTTGTAAGCCGGCCATGTCAGCTGCTTGCTTCATCACTTTCATTATTTCCTTAGAACTGCCTCTGAAGGTTAATCTGTGTCCGTAAGAGACAGTAACCGAGCTCTGCATTGGCCCTTCTCTCTCTACACAGGAGTGTTAATGTGTGAAGAAATGAAATTGATATAACATGACAGTTCCTGTTACCTGCACTAGAATAATTTCTGATTGAAAATAAATTCTTAAGATTGTTGAAACACTGTAGCAAAGGCAAGCATGTTACCTCTCTTTCTAATAATGACCATGTGTGGTTACATTTATTTTTCATGAGTAACCAGCAAGCCTCCTTGAGAACATTTTGCAGGAAAAAAAAAGTTGTGTGCAGATAGATCATGACTGTTTTACATATAGAGGGGTAGGACATAACTTGATATTATATCTGTGGATATTTCTGGGTAACTCATCTTGATAGTCTTGCTGGAACTTAGTAAACTATAATGGCTATTTTAGAAATGAATGAGATTGTTTCAAGGAAAACCCAAGTTAGAGGTTTCTAGCGCCAAAATTAAGGCATTGCTTTATATGCCAGCTGTTTCTTCTGCTTATACCCTTCTCTACTTTCACTTGTCTAACTAGTAGTTATACTTCAGAACTCACCTCTAGGAAATCTGTTATTTATTACCTTACCCTGCCACCAGACTGACTGAATACTCCTCCTTTGTGCTAGTGGAATTTTTAACGTTTTTAAGTTAAAAAAAAGAAGTCAACAATATTATCTAGTACTTTAGAGTTTATAAAGCTGTTTCATTCTAATACAGACCATGAGGAAGCTAGAGCTCCATGTCATTTATAGGTAATCTGTTAATTCACTGATTCTCACAACAGTTACTTGAGGAAGGTAGTATGATCCACGTTTTATAGACAAGAAACTGAGGTACCTCTGGAGAGGATATAAAACTTTCCAAAGTCACACAGCTACCAATTCGTAGAGCCTAGATTCGAGTCTAAGGATTTTGACTCTAGAGACCAAGTTCTTAATCTCTATGTTCTCTTGCCTCTGCTCAGATTATTTTGTAGAGCTGACAGTTGTCTCTTTCCTTTCCATCTTTGAGATGAGACTTACCTTGCTGTGGGCCCCCGAGCTCAACTCTGCCTCCCACTTAAGCCTGTTGGCTTGACTGCTAGGCAAATCTGTTTACCTAATTCTAATCTTCTCAATTAAAGTTTAAAGTTCTTAAAAACTGTCTTAGTTTTCACCCTCCTCTCTTGTCTCACTCTTGGGAAGGGGAGGAAGAGAGGAAGATTCCAACAGTTTTTACTTTAACGTTTGATTTTTTCCCCCTTTATTCATCAATTTTCAGAATACTGAATTGGTGTCCTACCACCTCCAGTGGTTAACTAGTGAGGTTTCTCTTTTTAACGTTATTATGAACTCATTGATTTTTATATTTGAAGTATTTTAATCCATTGCCATCATTATTCTTTTTGATACATACTGTGCTTCACTTTAGGCCAGAGGGAGGCTTTTATGTTGCTCCTTGTATCCTTTTGACATGACCCCATTATTGTCTTGGGTAGTACAAGACTCATCTTGTGTATATTCTGCCTGAAACCTGAAATCAACCCATTTCTCTTAGGAGTCCTGGCTCCAGTTCATAGGAAATGGTATTTTAGAGTACTGTCTGAGCCCTTCTACCTTCTAGTATTCCTAATCAAGACAAACATTCAGTTTCTCTGATAAATTAGTAAGAGTCTTCTCTTTCCTAAATGATTTTTTAACCCATTGCTATTTTTGTAGATAGCAAACTGCCTTGTTCAGAGTTTCAAATACCTATCATTTTTAAAACCCTCAGGTTTTCATCAACAACTGTCTCTTATCTTATTGAGCACTACAGTTACCAAGAGCCATAGTCTCTACTTTGTTTTTGTTGCTGTTGTTGTTATATTTGTTTAATTGAAGTATAGTTGATTTACAATATTAGTTTCAAGTATACAACATAGTGATTCAATATTTTTGTGGATTATACTCCATTTAAAATATAAAATATTGGCTGTGTTCCCATAGTCATTACTTTGAAGCACTTATTTGCCTAATTTTTCTTCCCATTATATTTTCAGGCAGACTAACACAGATTAAGAACATTGAATTAGAAGATTGAGTGCTGAATGGTTGTGAACATCTCCTTTGTGTTAGGCTCACTAGTCAAAGAATACCGTAGATGTAATGAATCTGAAATTTCAGTGAGGCATATAACAGTTGTTCATGATATCTTTATGTATAAGATAGAGAAATGCAGACCAGACTAGGTTGTCTGGCCTAATTAAAAGACAAAACTAGTTGAATAACTGTTTCCAGTTGGTTAACTTGATTGTCAGATTGAGAAGGGGATCCAACAGCTTGCCTGAGAACACACTCTGTTGAATATTGTTTTAAGGATGCAAAGGAAAATGATCTAATATTGACCATACATGGAGAAAAGAAGGAGGAGGGAGAAATAACTAATATACTGGGTAGCAGGACTAGATCCCCAAAGAGTTGCATAGACCAGAATGACATATAGAATTTCTTACATAAAGATAAGATTGATCAAAAGGCAAATGTAAAGTCCTACCCTTGGATTCAAGAAATCCTACCCTTCTCGGGCTTCCTAGGTGGCGCAGTGGTTAAGAATCCGCCTGCCAATGAAGGGGACATGGGTTCGATCCCTGCTTCAGGAAGATCCCACATGCCATGGAGCAACTAAGCCCCTGCACGACAACTATTGAGCCTGCGCTTCACAGCCAATGAGCCACAACTATTGAGCCCATGTGCCGCAACTACTAAAGCCCATGCGCCTAGAGCCCGTGCTCCACAAGAGAAGCCACAGCAATGAGAAGCCTGCGCACCACAACAGAGTAGCCCCCACTCACTGCAACTAAAGAAAGCCCATGCACAGCAACAAAGACCCAAGACAGCCAGTCAATCAATCAATTAATAAGTTTATAAAAAAAAAAGAAATCCTACCCTTCCCCAGAATGTAATAAGAAAGGACATGGGTTAATGGTATATGTGATAAATGCTTCAGGGTTTAGCTGTCTGTGAACCAGATGTGAATTAATTGTAGGGGGAGATTGGAAATACAGCAGTCTCAGAATCAGGTCTTGAATTCTAGTTTCAGTTCCACTCCTGACTGTATAACCAATTAAATTTCCTTACCTCTTTAAGCTTCATTTTTTACCATTATAAAATGTGTAGCATTTTTATAGCATAGCATTGGTAATTATAAAATACTGTGTTTACTGGTGTTGATTGCTGCAGATACATAAACAAAGCTAATTGAGTCTTAAATTAAGAAAAACAAACCATTCATTTCTGGATAAGTTCCGGATACTTTGTTTTATGAGAAATTTTGGTAGTATGTGATACTATAGAAATGGGTGAAGAAAAGTTCACAGTTAGGAATGCCATTTATCTTTAAATCTCTGAATGGTTGGTATATGAACTCTGCTAGGTTATACATTTATTTTTTGCCCTTTAGCACATAACTCAGGGCAATGAGGAAAGCTTCAGGTTAATAGACTTTGGCTCAATGTAAGGAAAAACTTTTGAACCATTAAAACTATCTAAAATGGAATGAACGGAATGAAGTACCTTATTGGGTCACTGGAGATGTGCAAGTAGAGTGTGGGGCAACCCCTTGTCTTGGAATATTGTAGAGGGAATTCATGCCTCAAGTAAAGGTCTGTTCAAGCCAATTTCTAAGGCCCTTTCTAATTCTAAGATTCCTGATTCTATAATATGGGGATAAGGATACCTCTCACAGTCATTGTGGTGAATAAATAAGACAGTACATGTAAAAACTTGAACATTGCATGGTACACGATTGGTACTCACCGATTTTCTTTGCCATATCTGTAAGATAAAAATAATCCTTGCCCTGGTCTTGATACAAGTGAGATAATGAATGTAAACATGCTTTAAATACCCTTCAAGTCCTTTATAAGAATAGGAGGTGCAAGCGAAAGAAACCATAAACAAGACAAGAAGGCAACCCTCAGAATGGGAGAAAATACTTGCCAGTGAAGCAACAAAGGATTAATCTCCAAAATATACAAGCAGCTCATGCAGCTTAATACCAAAAAAGCAAATAACCCAATCCACAAATGGGCGGAAGATCTAAAGAGACATTTCTCCAAAGAAGGCATACAGATGGCCAACAAACACATGAAAAGATGCTCAACATCACTAATCATTCGAGAAATGCAAGTCAAAGCCACAATGAGGTATCACCTCACACCAGTCAGAATGGCCATCATCTAAAAATCTAGAAACAGTAAATGTTGGAGAGGGTGTGGAGAAAAGGGAACTCTCCTGCACTGTTGGTGGGAATGTCAGTTGGTACAGCCACTATGGAAAACAGTTTGGAGGTCCCTTAAAAAACTAAAAATAGAACTTCCATATGATCCAGTAATCCCACTCCTGGGCATATACCCAGAGAAAACCATAATCCAAAAAGAAACATGTACCATAATGTTCATTGCAGCACTGTTTACAATAGGCAGGACATGGAAGCAACCTAAATGCCCATCAACAGATGAATGGATAAAGAAGATGTGGCACATATATACAATGGAATATTACTCAGCCATAAAAAGGAATGAGATGGAGCTATATGTAATGAGGTGGATAGACCTGGAGTCTGTCATAGAGAGTGAAGTAAGCCAGAAAGAGAAAAACAAATACTGTATGCTAACTCATGTATATGGAATCTTAAAAAAAAAAAAAATGGTACTGATGAACCCAGTGATAGGGCAAGAATAAGGATGCAGATGCAGAGAATGGACTGGAGGACACGGGGTTGAGTGGGGCGGGGGGTGAAGGGGAAGCTGGGACAAAGTGATAGAGTAGCATAGACATATATATACACTACCAACTGTAAAATAGATAGCAGTCAAAGATACCTTCTGACTTGGATGCTGGTCCAAGTGATGATGAAACTCAGAGGGAGGAACATGAGTTCTTTTTTCAGTTAGGCTACGTTTGTGGTGTCTACAGGTAGATGTAGGAGTCTGTTCCTACAACAAAGGTTTTAAAGATGCCACCTCTTCGCTAGTTAGCCTGGAGAGGGTAATGTTCTGGATCTATCCAGGGTTGCTTATTTTTAGAACTGCAGGCTTAAAGCCATTATTTCCACTGTGTTCTAACTTGCAAATGTTCAGTTTCTGTTCCAGATGACCGGGCTGAACAACGAACCTGTCTCATTTGTGGGGACCGCGCCACAGGCTTGCATTATGGAATCATCTCCTGTGAGGGCTGCAAAGGGTTTTTCAAGCGGAGCATTTGCAACAAGCGGGTATATCGGTGCAGTCGTGACAAGAACTGTGTCATGTCTCGGAAGCAGAGGAACAGATGCCAGTACTGCCGCCTGCTCAAATGCCTCCAGATGGGGATGAACCGGAAGGGTGAGTGGTGCTTGCGGCTCTACTACCCACCCTTCACCCATCACTTAATCTTTAGTCTTAGCTATTAAGCCGTGGAGTTATTCATTTCCCAAGCCTGCACTATATGCTAGGCCTTGTACTGTAAATTCACACCCCCAAAATGCATGTGCCTACAGGGATCTCCCAGGTTAGGCGGGGAAAGGACTGGTGAGGTGTTAAGGATCCTGTGAGAATGAATGCATGGGCTCCATGTGGCAGGACCCCAGCTAACAATCCGGCCCTAACTAGGATTAATATACTCCACTAGTTCTTTTTTCAGGGCATGATGAAAGGAAGGTAGGAATTTTATATGAAAAGGCAGGAAGGCAGTAGGTCCCCTGACTGGGTTATCATTTTGTTTGGTAGAATCATGGCGTACTCAGGTTGGGCATGCCCAGAAATCTGCATCCAGATTGGTGAAGAATTTGGATTTATTGGGAAGTTTTCCAAGAGCCATTAGCCTAAGATGACATGAATAAACCAGTATTCTAAAAGGATTAATCCATAGGGGAGATCTGAAGAATGGATTGGGGTGCGGGAAGCAGAAAAACCACCTAGGAAGTTTTTAGAAGAGTCCAGAAGAAAGGTATGAAGGATCTGAAGGAGAGGATGGGAGAGTAATGGCACAGATGGGGAGATGTGGGAGAAGTTCACCTGATAGGAGTTGGAGACATACTGAGTATTGGGCAGTACCAGAGGTTGAAGCTAAAGATTCAAATTAATAGTAAATTAATTAATAAAAGAATGGGGCAAAATGTTGACTTTGGTAGGTGCTGAATTTGAAGTACTGGAGAAGGACACACGTAGATGTCCACTAGGTAGGGAAGTTGGATATATAAGTTGGATTAGAACTGAGGTGAGAAGTCCTGCCTACAAGTAGAAGTTTGTAGAGCTGTTCGCATAGAGGTGGTAAAGTTTTGTTAGTGGGTAGAAATCACCCAAAGATAGAACTTGGCTACAGAAGAGAAAGAGGGCCAATGTCAGAACTCTAGGAGTATTCTTATGGAGGATGGAGAGTGGTACGGTGTAGTTCAGTAAAAGAATAGAGGCTCAGGAGGCACAGACTAGCTCTGTGACCTTGGGCAGTTTGCTTTATGTCTCCGATGCTCAATAATCTTACCTTTAAAATGGTATGATAATACTCAACTTTCAGAGCTCTCTAGAGGATTAAATATAACAATGTATATAAAATACCCATCAAGGTATTAGGAGCTCATAGTAGTAGTATGGGGTGGGGATTAGTCAGATTTAACGAATTGTTCAAATTGGTTTTGTAGCAGATACTCAGATATCCTTGAGACTGGTTTTTTAAATTGTGTATGGGATAATAAGAATTTTCTGAAAACTTGCGTATTATGAAGAAAGGTAAGAGAGATATAGAAGGGCATTTAGGTAAATATAGGTCATTTGTAATTTACTTACAATACTAATATTTACTGAGCATTGTGTGTACCAAAAAGTCTTATATACTTCCTATGCATTATCTTATTAAATACATACAACAACCCTATTATTAATTATTACTCTCAGTTTACAGAGGCAGCTTAGGGAGATAAAATGACTTACAAGTAGTTAAATTAGTGGTGGTTATATTGACAGTTAATAATTTTTAAATTGGAGTTTGTTATTAATCAAGCAAAACTTGTACCTAACTACATGGACACATGCTGCTTCACATGTCTACTACAGGGGATAACTATTTGCATGTTGGAATGTGCTATATTTACTGAATGATAAACGCTTTTAATAGGGCATTTAAACTGTTACCAACTTTGTCTCCTGTCTATGTTCTAACCTCATCTTCTGTCTAGAATTCACTGTGCCTGCAGCATGCTTTGCACTGTGCTAGGTTCCTTCCCATACCTAGAAATCCTCCTCCCTTCCCCACTATCAGTTTACTCCTGTAGAAATCTTTCCAAGCCACCAATACCAAACAGGTAATGTCTTGAAGAGAGTCTGGTCATGTACCCACCTTCATCTGATTTGGTTTTGGTCTCGGTTTCTTATCTTCCTTTCTTGCTGTCACTGAGGGTATTTTATCAAAGCATATTTACGGGTTGCCTTCTTGACTACTCTCTCTGGTGAATCATCCTGCTTATTCAGTCAGAGTGTGAGATTCTGAGGCTTCCAGACAAACTTGCCTATTTCAGGGAAGAAGAAGCTTACCCATGTAACCTACAAGGAGAAATGACACGTGAGATGTGAGGGATGTAGAGCTGCTTTCCTAGGCCTGTTTGCATGCAGAGCAGGCAGGCTTAGTTGCATGGTGAAGGTTGTGTCTCAGAGAGTAACCCTGCCACCTCCTGGTTGGTGCAGAGAAAGCAGAATTAAAATTGCAGTTGCCATTGGAGTATGTTTGGGGTGATGGAACTATTGTGTTTAACACATAATTTTATGCATCTGTCAAAATCTATAGAACTGAACACCACAAAAGAAGTGAATTTTACTGTATATAAATTTTTTTTAAAGCAACCAGTATGTTGGGGCGGGGAGGGGGAAGATAGACTATAGCCTATGGCAAATGAGTCTAACTAATATTACAAATAAATCATATAGCCACACTGAAGGGAACGAGGAAGAAAGGAGATGGCCTTGGAAAATGGTGTTTTGACTGTATGCTGTTGAAACTGAAGACAAAAAGAACTGTGTACAAACAAAGCACTCTGGTTTATAAATTTGATTCTCTCAAGGTTATGGTTTAGGAATTCTTTCGCTACTTTGTACACTAGGGTTGAACAAATAAATAAATACACTGTTGATAATGAGAGTTGGGTTTTTCACATCAGGAAGAGAAGTTACAGATCAGGAAAGGGAAAGGCTAGAATGACACCTCTGGTGCTAGATTGGAGTCAGAGGTTGTTGTAATGTGAACTCATGTTTAGATAGATTAAAAAATACAAATGTGTATGTAGATACATGAGTTGGTATACATATATATATATTTCCTAGCTCTAGCCAGTGAGAGGGGCTAGAAGCAATGACACCCCTGATAGTAATGAGCACAGCTAGCATCCTTATCTTGGTTTCTAAATATCAAAGGAATCAGGACTCCTTGGAGAACTGGTTGATTTTAGGGCTGAGGCAGGGAATATATAAGATGATTCTAGAGCATCTTGTGGTGCCAGAAAGTTAGAATTGCTATGGATATAGATAAATAGATATGTTAGTTTATATTAGCTTATAACCCAAAGGATAACATTTATATTAATAACCCAAAGAATGAAAAATCCATGAGTTCATACTGATAAAATGAACTGAATAGAGGAATGATGACTTTTCCTTATAGGCAAATTCTAATTTATAAGTGTAGAAAAAATGAGGGAAATAGAAAATCACCATTAAAACACCATAGTAGTTGCTGTAGGCAAGATCCACTGATGGATGCTGAAATAAGAGAGTATGGGTTTTAAACAGAAACAGAGTATTTAGAATAGTCTCGGAATATTTAGTAATTACAAAGAGAAAAATAGTACATTTCGGTAGAGAATTCTGACAGATATCATTTTAGCCAAGAGATCAAGAGTAGCATCAGTGTGTTTACATGGACATCATGTCCCCCCCGATATGATCACTAAGAAGGGCACGCATATACATGCATACATATACACACTCAGGAATGGATAGATTCATCCCCAATCTAATCATGAGAAACCATACAAGCCCAAATTGAGCAACAGCCTTCAAAATAACCAGCATTCAACAAAATACTCTCCCAGAGTGTCAAGGTCACAAAAGATAAGGAAAGACTAAGAAACTGTCACAGATTGGAGGAGGCTATGGAAACATGACAGCTACACACATTGTGAGATCTGGATTGGATTCTGGAACAGAAAAAGGATGTTAGTAGAACTGGCAAAATCTGAATAAAGCCTTCTTTGGTGAATAGTGTTGTAGCAAAGTTAATTTTCTAGTTTTGATGAATGGTCTGCGACTATAGCTTAGTTAACAGAAGGGAAGCTGGGTGTAGAGTATGTGAGGATTCTCTACTATTTTTGCAGTTCTATAAATGTAAACTTAGTCTCAAAATTTTAAAAATTAACTGTTAAAAAGTATAGCTGCCATGTGTGAGCCTACCCTCAGCCTATGTCCCCTATCTCTGGACATAGATATCTTTTCAGACCTCGAAGTTGGCTGGTCAGGAAATTAATTAACAAGGCAATGAGGGAGATTTAAATATGGGTGGTGAGTAGAGGCTGGGCCCTTTCTGTCGATCCCCACTGCTACCCCAATACCCCTGAAACTCATGCTCCTCACACATCTTGCAATCTTTAGGTAAAGTCAGGCTCCTCAGAATGATTTTCAAGACCATCTGGCATCCCTTCCTTCTCCCTCTGCCGATCTTCCCACATAATCCAGTTCTTCAAGAACTCAAGGATGTTTCATGTTTTGGGGGTTTTGCACTTCATCTTCCTGGAATGTTCTGCTCCTTCTTCTTCACCTGACTATATGTACTTTTCTTTCTAGACTCAGCTGTTATTTGTAACATCCTCTAAGAAACCTTCTCTGACACCACCCCCCACCAGATGACCCTCTCGTGCTTCTGTAGCCCTTTTGCCCTCTGCATAGTGCTAATCACCTTGTGCTCTTCGTCTGTGTACTTGTCTGTCCCCGATACCCCCCACCCTATTATTAGACAGTGATCCTCTCAAGGGCCATAACCAAGTCCTACTTTACTGTTGTGTCTCAGTTAGTGTAAGATGCTTCCTTTTGTTGAATTGACTGTGGTGGGGGGAGGGGCAGGGTAGGAAGTGGGATGGGGAAGATATTGTTTAAATCATCAGAGGCAAGAGGAAGCTACAGTGAACAACATGGGGAGTTCATATCAGGCAAGTAATTATGTGAAAATATTTAAAATTCCCTTAATTTTGTTGTCTCACAACTTGCTAGATAACTAGTTCGAAAGTGAAAAGGTTAAGGAAAGCTTCTTGGAGGAGGCTGGTGTTTGTAGAATGGCATTGTGAGACAGTGATCCTGTGGCATTACCATATCACTTTACTAGGATAAAAATGGAGTACCAAGAAATCTCAAGGAGAGATACTATTTGAGCAGAATCTTGAAGGAATGGAAGTTCAAGCTCCTTACAAACTTAAAGAACTTGTAAAAATGACTCCCCTTTCTGTCCCTCTCTTCCTCGTGTGTGTGTGTTCTTTTTTTTTTTTTTTTTAAGTTATTTAATTTATTTTATTTTTGGCTGCATTGGATCTTCGTTGCTGCGTGCGGGCTTTCTCTAGTTGCGGGAAGTAGGGGGCTACTCTTTGTTGCGGTGCACGGGCTTCTCATTGCAGTGGCTTCTCTTGTGGAGCACGGGCTCTAGGCACGTGGGCTTCAGTAGTTGTGGCACGTGGGCTCAGTAGTTGTGGCTCACGGGCTCTAGAGCACAGGCTCAGCAGTTGCGGTGCACGGGCTTAGTTGCTCCGCGGCATGTGGGATCTTCCAGGACTAGGGCTTGAACCCGTGTTCCCTGCATTGGCAGGCGGATTCTTAACCACTGCACCACCAGGGAAGTCCCTGTTCTTAACTATTTGGGAATAAGTTACAGGTTTCGTTTCCCTTTGCTTCTCATATAACCACAGCACTATTATCAAAATCAAGAAATTTCACATGTCATAATACTATTAACTAATTGCAGACCTTATTTAAATTTCACTAGTTATCCCAGTGTCCCTTGTAGCAGTTGCTGTTTTCTAATCTAGGAGCAGAGCCAGTCCAGAAATCACACATTATATTTAGTTCTTAGGTCTCTTTAATCTCCTTTAACCTGAAGTGGTTCCTCATTCTTTTCTTGTCTTTAATAACATTGTCAGTTTTTAAGAAAACAAATCATTTAGTTTGTACACTCGCCCTCATTTTGAGTTTGTCAGTTTCCTCACAATTAGGTTGCGGTTATGCAGTTTTGGCAAGAATGCCACAAAAGCAATGTTGTTCCTTTTAGTGCCACAGAGGCAATATTGTGTCCTTTTAGTGCATCCTGTCAAGAGCGCATGGTGTGAGTTTGTCCCATTATTCGTCATGTTAACTTGAGTCACTTAGTTAAGGTGGTGTCACTTGGCTAAGGTAGTGGTGTCAGATTTTTCTGCTGTGAAGTTTCTCTCTGAATAGAAGCAACAACAGGTGCAGAGCCCAAACTGTGATGTAAGACATGGCATGTTCAAGAACTAACAAACAGTTCTCTGTAGGTACAGTATAACATTTATGGCAAAAGGTGAGGATGGAGAGTCTCATAAGAACCAGCCCACAAGAGGATCTTGAATGGCAAGCTAGGGAGCCTGGATTTAATTAACCCATAGGCCACAGGGAACCACCAGTGGATTTTGAGCAGGGCTTTGATACAGTTAGCTTTGTGTCTTTCTGTCTTTCTGGTTTCTGGGTCTGATTGGCTACCCAGGCCTAAGCAAGTGAGGAATGGTAGGTACATGAGTTCTAGAGCAGAGCAAGTATTTGTGCTTCTGAGCAGATAGAAGAACCATAGCTGGTGCTGTTCTCTTAGGCTTAGAAGAGAGTTGCAGCAGAACCAAAACCATTCCTGTGATCCTGTACCCAGAAGCCCTTTGTTTTGTTGTTTTGTTTTAATAAGTTCAGTACCAGAAAGACTCTCAGCCCTGCTGAAAAACTTGCTTTTAGCTCAGTGTAGCATCAAGGAACCAAGCACAACTTTAGAATCCTAAGACCTAAATTGTAATCCCAACTTGGTCATTTCCTCACTGAGAACCTTAAACAAGTCCCTTTTCCTCTTTGAGCTTCCATTTTCTCATGTCTGAACTGCATAGGATAATAATAACATATACTTTTAAGGTTGTTGTGAGGATCAAATGAGATCACATACATCTGAGTATGATATAAGCTTTAAAATATGGTCTAAGTTTTTGTTTTAACAGAGGAACTGTGACACATGGTATTGTTGTCCGCACTTCAGGCAGTTTCATGCTGTCTTAACAGATGTTACCATTTCTGATTAAACCAATACTATTGTTTACTTTATGTTCTTCTTTAAATTATCTTTTTGAAAAAAATCAAAGTTAATTTTCAAATGGAATTTTTATCACCTCAGTGAATGGAAAATCAGTATTTTTTAGCGCACATTAGGGTAAATATGTAAGTAAGAGTTACTATGCACCATCTAAAATTATGTTTCTCCAGTGGGACGCACACACACTTTGGGATATTAAGTGGTGAAAAGAAGTTTGGTCCTAATCTGATAGTCTGGGTTCCAACCCTGATTCTAATATTTAGTTTCTATCACCCTAAGCAAAATACTTCATTTTTCTGAGCATTAGAATCATCTGTTCAGTGGGAGTGATAATACTAATACTTTCCTCATGGGTTAATTTTCCCCATGATAGTACCTAACACATATATGAGTACCTAACACGTATATGAGTTTTCCTACTCCAGGTGGGGTTGAGGGACAACATGAGTTTTTAAATATCAGAAGGAGAATTTGGCAAGATGTAAATCTTTAAGATTTGTGGCCCTTTAAACAAAAAAGAAAGCATGTTGAGTTCCTTTCTCACCTCAAAGACACTGAAGGTGAAATATCAAGTGAGAAATATTCAGTGTTGCATCTGCCAGTGATAGATCTTAGTTCTGTACCTGTGAGCTGAAGCAAAGATGTGTGAGATATCAGTATTGGAAATAGAAGTGACTAAAGACTGTCATTGACCCTGGAGCAGCAGAGAAGGAATTTTAAGGATGTTTAGAACTTGAAATTAGGTTGAAAGAGAGCTTCTAGACAACAACCAGCATGCGTCTAGTTAGTATATACCTAGCTGTCTGTGGTTCTTGCCCCCAAATTCACAGCAGCCTTGTAAAGCAGACTGTTACCTCCTACTTCATATGCCAGGCCCTATGCTTGGTGCTTTAGCTAAATTATATATAATCCTCACAATACCCCATAAAACGGGTTCCAGTAGCCCTCTTTATTCTTCAGTAAACTGAAGTTCGTAGAGATGGAGAAACTTGTCTGTAATTACACAGACCTGGCAGAAATAGGATTTAGACTCAAGCTAGTCTAATTCTGAGTGTGTAATCTTCTAAGACCAAGAATGATGTCTGCTTTAAGGAAAATGAACTTCCTGTCAGCCTTTCAATTATCCCAGGTAACTGTTAGGCTTGGAGCCCTTACCTTTGGAGGCAACCAACCCTGCCCTAAGGCATTTATAGGTTGTTCATGTTAATTTTTTTCAAGCCAGGTATATTATAGCAAAGTTTTCTCTCACATGATGCCATTATTTCTCTGTTACTAATATTACTCTCTCCAAGCCAACCTCTACAGTGGCTGTCACAAAGATTTTTCAAATATGTCAGTGTGACCACATCCTCCCCTGCATTCCATCTTATCCTAGGCTCCTCTGCTAAAGTCCATACTCTTATTAGCCTGACATCCAGTGCTGCCTCTGATCTGGCCCCAGTTGACCTCTTCGGCCTCATCTCTTGCCTCTCTCTCTCTCTCTCTCACACACACACACACACACACACACACAGACACACACACACGCTTCAGCCAGACTGAACCACTTGGAAATTCCCAGAAAGAACACTCCATGCTTACTTTCAACATGAAGCTTTTCTGTATACTGTCCACTCAACCTGGAGCACCCTTTTCCTGCCTGTAAAAGTCATATTTATCCTTTAAGACTCAGTTCAGAAGTTATATTTTCCAGAAAGCTTTGCCAGACACCAGAGCCCTTCTTTAATTGCAAATCAGGGGTTCCTTGTCTGTGCCCCTGTGTTAAGTGCTCTGTAAACAATGATGTGTAAATAGTGTTAGTAGTTGTTATTCTTAATGAGGCTGTTACTGTTTAAAGGCTGCTTTTTATAGTTAGGAAATGCTAAATAACTTCTTCCTTTTGTTGAATTACCTGAGTGGGAAATGAACTGCAGGGGAACTCTACTGACTACCTTTGTAGAAAAGAGCCAATGAGGTCAAAATTCTGAGTAATTAAAAAACAAAAACAAAAAAATCTGTTTTCCTCATCCTAAAAAATTAGTCTCAAAACTAGACTGGAAGTAAAAAATATTTTATTTAAAAATGGAAGTATTCTTTTTATCTCCCCCTTCCACCCCCTTGAATTTATCAAGGCCTTCAAATGCATCATCCTGGTGGAATATTTGTAACTGTAGGACTGTTAATAATGCCGTCATCATTGTTGAACATATTGAATGTATACAGTGTGTATAGTGTGTATGCAGTGCCTTGGGGGCCCAAAAGTATCTGCTGCCTATGAGGTAGCCTGGAATGATGGAAAGAGTAGGTGTTTTGGGTCCAGAAAGACCTGTGTTTTAATCTTAGCTTCACCAATTACTACCTTGTGCTTTTGGCCAAATAAGTTCTTTTTGTGCCTAGACTTCTATGGGCGTGCTTCTTACTGTCTTATGTTTCCTTCCAGCAATCAGAGAAGATGGCATGCCTGGAGGCCGGAATAAGAGCATTGGGCCAGTCCAGGTGAGTTCTAGGTCTTACTCTTTGTGATCCACCCTGGAAACTCAGGCCTCCAGATGCTCCTGTAGCTGCTCACCTTGATCCTCTTATCTGCTGCTGGGGGGAGCCATCTTTACTTTCATTCCTGTAAAACTGCTTTTAGAGCCTGGGTATAAAAATGTTGAAAATCTTAACTATATAAGATAATGGTTAAAGCTCTTCTTGTGATCCCTCAACTCTTCCTAAGGATTTTTGCAGAAGGTGAACCTATTTCTGGTTCTAGAGCATCCAGAAGATTGATTATTTATTTATTTATTTATTTATTTATGTGCCATGCCTAGAGCATGGAGTCCTAACCACTGGACTGTCAGGGAATTCCCCAGAGGACTTTTTATGTCAATCACTTAAGGTTGTAGTTACTTCATCTGGTAAATATCAGCAAGACTGCTTTGCTGTTCAACATCGCTAAAGATATTTCAGCAGAAAGTTCATTGCCTTATTTGTAAAATAAGGAAGGTAATACTCATTCAGTCCCACAAACATTTACTCAGTAGTACTTACTCTGTGCCAGGCCCCCTGTACTGTAAACTCAGTCTAGTGGGAAAGACAGATATGTAAACAGACATAGTACAGTGAGTAATAACAGAGGATGCCCAGGGAATACAGAAAGAAGGGTCTTCTTTTCTGTTTGGACCAGAGCCATGGTTGAGGACTGAAGATACTCAGGACAGGCTTCCTAGAGAAGATAAAGTTTGAACTGAGTCTTGAAGGAAAAGGAAGAATTAGCTATGTTGAGGAGTGGAAACCCAATCATCTTTTATTCCTACTAGACAGAATAGACTGTAAAAAGAATCTTAAGGAATGGCAAGGAGTTCATTCACTCAGGCAGGAGCATTGGGCACATGTTGTGAAGTGGCAGGAGATAAGGCAGATTCCTTCAGTTTGGAATCAGTTCTCTTAAAAAGTGACCTTCAGCTGCCTTTATTATAGCTCCTTAGGTGAAGCATTTGTGGGACCAGCATGCATCACTTGTTCTTACTTGGCCAGCAGAAGAACTTCATCATGATAGACAGTTGAATCTGTTTATAATCCATAAAGTGATTCCTTCAGCACCCTAGTGGGCAGGGACCATGCTTCAAGAATTATGGGGGTGGACCAAGAGGCAACTACTGAAAGATTTTAAGTAGAAAGAGGGATATAGTCAAATTTCCATTTTGGAAAGATCGTTCTAGCAATGTGAATTGTTTGTGAAGAGCTGGGTAAAGGTCAGTGAAACTTGTGGCAGAGAAAAAGCAGTTAACGGGTTTTTCAGAAGTCCAGGTGAGAGAAGTAGACAGTGTGGTTTCAAATAGGCCAGTGATAGTGTAGATTGAGGAGAGGGAATAGATTCAATAAGTATTTATTAGGTAAAATTGATCAGATTTATCCAATTGAATATGAGGGAATGAAAAGCAGGAATTCAGAGTTTTGTTTTTATTTATTTATTTATGGCTGCGTTGGGTCTTCATTGCTGCACGCAGGCTTTCTCTAATTGCAGCAAGCGGGCGCTACTCTTCGTTGCGGTGCTGAGGCTTCTCATTGTAGTGGTTTTTCTTGTTGCAGAGCACAGGCTCTAGGCACATGGGCTTCAGTAGTTGTGGCACACGGGCTCAATAGTTGTGGTTCGCGGGCTCTAGAGTACAGGCGCAGTAGTTGTGGCACATGGGCTTAGTTGCTCCGCGGCATGTGGGATCTTCCCAGACCAGGGCTTGAATCCTTGTCCCCTGCATTGAGGCAGATTCTTAACCACTGTGCCACCAGGGAAGTCCCCAGAGTTGTTTTGAGACATACACTGATGATGTGTGGCAGGGTTTTCTATCACATGAGCTTGGTACACATGCACTCAGTCGGGTATATATGTGTGCTGCATTCATTCTCTTTTTTTATTCAAACATTTTTATTCATTTTTTCAAGTCACATGTATCTCTTGCAAAATAATTTATTTCGGTCTTCATTCATAGCTGCTCTTTTTTGTGTGGTAGAAAAACATATAACATGAAATATACCTCCTTAACAAATTGTTAAGTGTACAGTACGGTAGTGTCAACTATATGCGTGTTTTATACAGCAGATCTCTAGAACTTCTTAATCTTATGACTGAAACTATACCTGTTGAATAGCAACTCCTCATTTCCCCCTCCTCTAGTCCCTGGCAACCACCATTCTACTTTCCCCTTCTAAGAGTTTGACAACTTTTGATACCTCATATAAGTGGAATCGTGCAGTACTTGTCCTTCTGTTACTGCCTTATTTCATTTAGCATGTCCTCATGTTTCATCCATGTTGTAGTATATGACAGGATTCCTTCTTTTTTAAGGCTGAGTAATATCCAGTGCATGTGTATAGCACATTTTGGGGGTTTTGTTTTGTGTTTTTTGTTTTTAATTTTTATTGGAGTATAGTTGATTTGCAATGTTGTGTTAGTTTCTGCTGTACAGCAGTGACTCAGTTATACATATTGGTGTGTCCAAAAAGTTCCTTTGGTTTTTAGGTAAAAATAAGACATTTTTCATTTTCACCAAGAACTTTATTGAAGATTCACCATTTTGTTCTACTACCTTCTGCCATTTTTCAGGCAACTTTATAATTCCATCTTCCCAAAACGTTTTATCTTTTTG
Organism: Hippopotamus amphibius kiboko; assembly: GCF_030028045.1. Lineage (NCBI taxonomy): Eukaryota > Metazoa > Chordata > Mammalia > Artiodactyla > Hippopotamidae > Hippopotamus > Hippopotamus amphibius. The sequence continues at coordinate 10,982,156 of NC_080187.1, forward strand.
AGCAAAGAACTGTTCCAGGTGCCTTTTATAGCCTTCCAGGGACTTGAAATTTTTTTCCTTTAAGAGAATTTTGTAAAGACCAAAATAAATGGAAATCCGAAGGTGCAGTGTCTGGTGAATATGGCGGATGAATCAGAACCTCCCAGCCGAACTATAACAGTTTTTGTCTGGTCATCAGAGAAACATGCGATCTCTCACAGACGTAGGGAACGAACTTCCAGGGAGGAGGCATGGGGGGGAAGGGATGGTTGGGGAGTTTGAGATTAACATGTACACACTGCTATGTTTAAAGTGGGTAACCAATGGGGACCTACTGTATAGCACAGGGGACTCTGCTCAATGTATGTGGCAGCCTGAATGGGAGGGGAGTTTGGGGGAGAATGGATACATGTATATGTATGGCTGAGTTCCTTTGCCGTGTACCTGAAACTGTCACAACATTGTTAATTAACTATAAAGTTAAAAAAATGCAGTCTTGGCGTTATTCTATTGGAAGATTTTGCATTTTCTGTTGACTAATTCTGGATGCTTTTTGCCAAGTGCTGCTTTCAGTTGGTCTAATTGGGAGCAGTACTTGTTGGAATTAATCATTTGGTTTCCTGGAAGGAGCTCATAATAGAGGACTCCCTTCCAATACTACCATATACACAACATCACCTCCTTTGGTTGAAGACCAGCCTTTGGTGTGGTTGGTGGTGGTTTATTTCGCTTGCCCCACAGTCTCTTCTGTTCCACATTATTATTCAGTATCCACTTTTCATCACCCGTCACAATTTGTTTTAAAAACAGAACATTTTCGTTACGTTTAAGTAGAGAATCACACACGGAAATACGGTTAAGAAGGTTTTTTTTTTTTTTTTTTTTTTTTTTTTTGCTTAACTTACGTGGAACCCAAACATCAAAGCGATTCGCATAACCAAGCTGGTGCAAATGATTTTCAGTGTTTGATTTGGGTATTTTGAGTATGTCGGCTATCTCGTGCATAGTATAACAGCGATTGCTCGCAATTAATGTCACAATTCGGCTGCTGTCAACTTCAACTGGTCTACCTGACCATGGAGCATCATCCAGCGAGAAATCTCCAGCACGAAACTTCTCAAACCACGTTTGACACGTTTGACAAGTCATAGCACCTTCTCCATACACTGCACAAATCTTTTCTTGCGTTTCAGTTGCATTTTTACCTTTCTTGAAATAATAAAGCATAATATGCCAAAAATGTTGCTTTTTTCCTTCCATCTTCAATATTAAAATGGTCACATAAAAATTCACCAGTTTTGATGTTTTTTTTTTTTAATGGATGCTGGTATGATAGCTGTCACAATAGAATCTAACAAAATTGTTTCTAATGAAGTTAAAGACAACTAAGTGCTACTAGAGCCATCTTATGGAAGAAACTGAATGAATCTTTTGGCCAACCCAATATATCCACTCTTTTTTAGATTCTTTTTCCATATAAGTCATTATAGAGTATTGAGCAGAGTTATAGAGTAGGTCCTTTTTAGTTATCTATTTTATATATAGTAGTGTTGTATATCTCAATCCCAGTCTCCCAATTTATTCCCCACCTTCTCCTCTGGTAATTATAAGTTTGTTTTCCACATCTGTGACTCTTTCTGTTTTGTAAGTAAGTTCATTTGTACCATTTTTTTAGATTCCACATGTAAGTGATATCATGTGATATTTGTCTTTGTCTGACTTACTTTGCTCAGTATGACAATCTCTAGGTCCGTCCATGTTGCTGCAAATGGCATTATTTTGTTCTTTTTTATGGCTGAGTAATATTCCATGGGTAATATGTACCACACCTTCTTTATCCATTCCTCTGTTGATGAGCATTTAGGTTGCTTCCATGTCCTGACTGTTGTAAATAGTATATAGCACATTTTGTTTATCTAAATACCCTGAGTGGGATTACTAGGTCATATGGTAATTCTATTTTTAAGCTTTTGAGAAACCTCCATACTGTTTCCCATAGTCTCCACACCATTTTATTGATACATTCCCATCCAAGTGCACAGCTTTCCAATTTTCCCCATCCTCTTCAGCATTTCTTATTTTCTGAGGTTTTTTGTTTGCTTGCTTGCTTGCTTGCTTGCTTGCTTGCTTGTTTGATACCGGCCATGCTAATAGGTATGAAGTGATATCTCATTATGGCTTTGATTTCTCTGATGATTAGTGACATTGAGCATCTTTTCATATGCCTGTCAGGTATTTGTATGTTTTCTTTGGAGAAATGCCTTTTGAAGTATTTTGCTATTTTTTAATCAGGCTCATTAGTTAATTGAATACTGAGTTGTAGGAATTCCTTATATATTTTGAATTTTAGCCCTTTATCAGATGTATGGTTTGCAAAAATTTTCCGGAGGTTGCCTGTTCCTTTTGTCAATTGTTTTCTTTTGCTTTGCAGGAGTCTTTTAGTTTGATGTAATCCCATTTGTCTATTTTTGCTTTGGTGTCATATTAAAGAAGTCATTGATAAATTAGGGGTATGGAATTAACAGATACCAACTGCTATATATAAAATAGATAAGCAACAGGCTAGTACTGTATAGCACAGGGAATTATACCCATTATCTTGCAATAACCTATAATGGAATAGAATCTGCAAAAATACACCTGAAACTAACACAATATTATAAATCAACTATACTTCAATTAAAAAAATAATAATTGCCAAGGCCAATGTCAAGAAGCTTTTTCTCTATGTTTTCTTTTATGAGTTTTATTGTTTGGGGTCTTATATTTAAGTTTTTAATCCATTGAGTTGCTTTTTGCATATGGTGTAAGGTGAAACTCTAATTTTATTCTTTTGCATATGGATATCTGGTTTTCCCAACACCATTTGTTGAAGAGACTCTCCTTTTCCCATTGTGTAGTCTTGACATCTTTGCCAAAGATCTTTTCACCGTATGTCTGGGATTATTTGGGGGCTCTATGTAGAGTCTGTCCTTGTGTCTACCCTCTATATGTCTGTCAAAACAGTACTTTACTGTTTTGATTACTTTAGCTTTGTAATATATTTTGAAATAAGGAAGTGCAAGGCCTCTGGCTTTGTTGTTCTTTCTCAGGATTGTTTTGGCTATTTGAGGTTCTTTGTGGTTTCATATGACTTTTAGGATTTTTTTTTTTTCAGCAAAAAAAAATGCCATTGGAATTTTGATAGGGAGTACATTGAATCTGTAGAATACTTTGGATAGTATGGACTTTTTAACAATATTAAGTCTTTTAATCTATGAACATAGGATGTCTTTCCATTTATTTGTCTTTAATTTCGTTCAGCAGTGTACAAGTCTTTCACCCCCTCCATTTAGTTTATTCCTAAGTATTTTATTCTTTTGATATGGTTGTAAATGAGATTGTTTTCTTAATTTTCTATTCAGATAATTCATTGTTAGTATATAAAAATGCAACTGATTTTCTGTGTTGACTTTGTGTCCTGCAGCTTTGCTGAATTCTTTTATTAGTTCTAATAGTTTTTTGATGGCACCTTAAAGTTATATATATGTAAGAACATATGTCTTCTGTGAACAGAGATAGTTTTACTTCTTCCTTTTTGATTTAGATGGCTTTTCTTTCTTTCTCTTGCCTATTGCTCTGGCAAGGAATTCCAGTACTATCTTGAATAGATGTGGTAAGAGTGGGCCTCCTTGCCTTGATCCTGATCTTAGAGGAAAAGCTTTCCATTTTTCACCACTGAGTGTGATGCTGGCTATGGGCTTTTCATATATGGTCTTATTTGTATTCATTCTTTTTATATTTAGATACAATAGAAAGTTTATCCATTGGTAAGAATTCTTAAGCATTTCCTCAGTGAAAAACCTTCATCAGTATTACCTAATGTTTTTTGAACACCGTCTGTGGCTCTCTTACCATGCCTAGGGGTCTTCAGTCATTTGCATCTCCAAACTCTATGTTCTCTCCAGAATTGAGAAAGCTGATGCTCAGAAAAATCTATTTCATCTGTCATTGCATTTGGGTTTTTGATACTGGGCACATAATTTTCCTTTTAGTCTTTTACTGTTTCTAGGTGGTGTGTTAGGAAGAGAGAGCTGTTATCTCCAAGTTCTTAATTGTGTTTAATTATAGTTAAAAATAAGAAGGGGTAGAATTTCCATTTATTGAGCACCTGTTGTGCACCTGCACTTAATAACTTTATCTTAAATTAACCTCCCAAGTCTGTCTGACTCAAACCTGCATGCTTCTTTGCTCTAGCACCCAGTGAGGGAACCATGAGCTATGAGGGAAGTAGTATTATCTCCATTTTACCTATGAGGGAGCTAAGGCTCAGAGAACTTGAGTTTCTTGCCCAACAGTAAGTACCAGCTAGGAAATGACAGATGAAATTTAAACCCAGATTCAGGCATTCCCAACATGTTCCATTCCCTGTGCAATGCATTAGTGATTGCTTAGTGTCTCATCGGACCCACAGGGAGAGACAGGTACAGTCCAACTTTGACTTCCAGCTGGAATAAGCTTGGTTTTACCATATCTGACCCTTTTCACCAAGCTCAAGTACTTTCATGCACTCCATGCTCTGGTCTTGCTCTCACCACCATCACTGAGGCTGCACATTCAGGGCCTCAGTAGGTGTCTTGTAATCTGATGGTACCATGTGTCTTCATGTGTCTTATAAAATGTAAACAATGACTTCAGTGTTCTAAGGACCTCTAAGAGAAAAGTGGGGTTTTTTGTTTGTTTGTTTTGCTACATGTGACTGAATAAAAAAAAAAAAAAGGACAGACCCTCTAATTCAATATTCAATCCAAGCTATTTAAAACCAATCACTCAACTTAAGCATCAAACATTTCTCGTTTTCCTTCCAAATCCTCTGTGTTGGCTGACTTCCAGTTCTAAATGTCTCCTGTATTTATGATTGGAGCAGCTCCAGGTTCCCTCACAGGCTGCTGGAGCCAAGAAGTATGGAGGTTTGAGTTAGACAGACTTGGGAGAAAACGTCCTCCCAGGCTTTACATAGGAATAAGAAACAAAAATTCATCTGGCACTTCCTACTTAACACTCACTCTCATTCTTTGTGCTGACTTCAGCCAGCTTGGCCTCAACTCTGCATTAAACACTTTACAGAAGAAGTGTTTGTCCACTGCCTATATGGCATAGTAGCTAGAGCACTGGACTGAGTACTTGGCTACTTTGACCGCTTCTTCAAACTCCTGCTCAGACATGGGCAAGTCAGTTTGCTTGTCTGAGCTACCGTTTCTTCTATTATTCAATAGGCGTAGAAATGTCTTTCTTACTAAGAAAACTCATGTGAAGGTGTATAGTCAATACTTAATAAGTGAACACTTATTCATTTATCCAACATGCATTTGTTCGGGTACTGCTTTTTTCTAGATCTGTCATAGCTTAAGGTCTTATAGAGGATATTTTTAAGATTACCATAAGTGCTATGAAAATAACAATGATAATGAAAATATCATTGTCAACCTTTCATAATAGTTATGTGCTAGGCCCTTTTCTACACATGTGATAATATATTCACTAATTTAATCCTCACGACAGTCCTATGTCATAGATACTATTATTCTCTCTACCATACAGATGAAGGAACTTATGTTTAAATAGTTATATGATTTGCCCAAGGTTATACAACTAGAAAGTGGCAGAAACTGGATTAGAACAAAAATGATTTGACTGTAAAATTCAAACTCTTAACCGTTATGCTATTCTGCCTCTGTCAGAATACACAGAGTTATGAGTGGATAGAAGAAGGACCTAAAATTCTGTGCTTAGTAATGGAAAGATTCAAAAAGAAGGTGACATTTGAATTGGGTCTTAAAGGGCAAGTAGGAGTTTGTTATTGAAGAGCAGTGTTTCAGTGGTAGGAAAGAATAGACTGAGGACAAAAAGAAGTGTTGAGGAACCTAGAGGCTTTGTGGCTTGAGAGGAGGGTAAATGGATGAAAGGAACACCATGGTGAGCCCCAGTGCTGGCAGGCAAGCAACCAAGCTGTCCTAAGATTAGTGAGAGAGACCTGGAGTATGGGGGTGGAGGGTTGGGGGGAATTTGGCTTTCTCTCTAGGGATTTCTAACAATCCCCATGAAGTTTAAGTAAGTTCTCAGTCCTAAAGAAGGAACAGAGGGTATCCAGAGCACCCAGTCTAACATATATCAATTCCTTGTCAAAGATATCAGAGGAAGAGATCGAAAGGATTATGTCTGGGCAGGAGTTTGAGGAAGAGGCCAATCACTGGAGCAACCATGGTGACAGCGACCACAGTTCCCCTGGGAACAGGGCTTCAGAGAGCAACCAGCCCTCACCAGGCTCCACACTGTCCTCCAGGTGAGCTTCAAGGCAAACCCAGCATCATCTAGGGATCACCCAAAGAATGGACCCATAAGCAACCTCTGGGCTGGGCTGGGTATTCCTGCCAGTCTGTCTCAGCCATTGTACTCTTGCTTCCTCGGTCTTTTGGGGTTGGGGTAAGGATGATGCAAAGCACCATTTTGTAGCCCATTTTTTTAGCTAAAGACCTTGAAAATGTCAGCAGTCTCTTCTGCAGTGCTATAGCCACTCTCCGTGCCCATATATTCTTCACCTAACAGAATAACATTTTAATTGTAGCTCTTTTCTCTCACTTTATCACTGAAAAAAAAGAAAGCACATTGACAATATCAAATTATCATTTCTCTGCCTCAGCAACAGTAAAGATTTTCACGTTATAAATTTTAAGAAACAGTGAAAACTCTTCAAGTTAGTCAGATTTGCTGGTATCATGAAAGTACCAGTTTGAAGACTTGGTTCTAGGATGGTATATCTTAAGTTAGTTGTTAGGTGTGAAATATAGCTATCAGCTACTAAGGAAGATTTTCTTTCTCCAGAAATCTTTATTATAGGACAGGGGTTGAGAAACATTTTTTATAAAGGCCAGATAGTAAATATTTTAGGCCTTGCAGGCCATACAGTCTAGGTCTCAACTACTCAGTTCTGCCATTGTAGTGCAAACGCAGCCAGACACAACATGTGAATGAATGAGTGTGGCTGTGTTCTAATAAAACTTCATTTACCAAACAGACCATGGGCCATAGTTTGTGAACCCCTGTTACAGGAGATGCATCTAGGTAAAACTAGTTGACTGAGTGGTTAGATTCTCCAAGAAAGGGGGGGCGGGATAAGAATATGCTTTTCTCTTGATATTTCATTATAACTTATTCATTGGTTTGTTCCTTCCTTTGAATGTTTAGGGAGTTGTTGTCACATGCCAGGTTCTTTGCTAGGTGCTGGGTTTGTTTTGCGGCCTAGCGAGGCGCTTAGCCTGTCTCTGACTTAGTGGTCCTGGCAGTATAAATTATAAACATTCACTTACGTCATTATAGTCTATGAATAGTCTATGGAACTCTCCAAATGTGGCACCTGTACAAAGAGGTCATTTAACCAATATTCATTCAGTACAACTCTGCCACGTCCTGGGTGTCCAAAGGTGAGCCACACATATACATACTCACACAGAGACCCCATCTAGTAGGGGAGACAGAGTGCATGGCCAAAGAACACCTGAGCCACCTCCTAGCTCGCTTTCTTTGAGTAGGCAGTGGACCTGCAGTGGTTCTGCTTAACGTGAGACTTTTCTCTCCAGTAGGTCTGTGGAACTAAATGGATTCATGGCATTCAGGGATCAGTACATGGGGATGTCTGTGCCTCCGCACTATCAATATATACCGCACCTTTTTAGCTACTCTGCCCACTCGCCACTTCTGCCCCCACAAGCTCGCAGCCTGGATCCCCAGTCTTACAGTCTAATTCACCAGCTTGTGTCAGCCGAGGACCTGGAGCCATTGGGCACGCCCATGTTGATTGAAGATGGGTGAGTGAGCCTTGCTCTGTTTATCCCTGCAGCTTCAAAGTGGTCCCTACCCCACACCCACCTTCATCCCTGGCTCCTGTACCCCACGCTTTGGAATGAGTTGAAGGATAATAAGCAATGACTCAAGCATCAGAGGATAAATCTGTGCTTACTGTTGAAGTCATTGGTCCCCCATGTTTCTTGAGCCTCTTTTCTCATAGAGTTGGGGCTGTTTATCAATCCCTGTGGAATTGGGGTTAAACGGCTTTTGTTTCTGGTTGCGTCTAGGTAAGCCAGACCCTGGAATGGGTCTGAGTGCTTCTGTGCCAGAGATGAGCTGTAATTCTGGGGATAATCATACATTAAGTTTAGGCTTCTTAACAAGCACTCAAAGCACTAACTGGTTGTGGCCTGTCTGTATCCCTAGTCAACATATTCTTGGGTAGCCTAGAGCCATGTGCTCTGTGTGCAGGCCTGAGTGGGTAGAAGGAATACTCTTTCCATCCTGTCAGCTCTGCCTGAGTAGATAATAGTTCAGCCACTTAGGCCCACCCTTTGCTGCACTCATTTGGCTTGGGGCATAGGCTGTTTGAGTGTTATTAAGCTTAGACCCTCTCCCCTCCCCAAAGGTATCCTGAGATTTCTTAAGCTAGTCTCCAGTTTCAGAAGAAGAAATTCAAATATCTACCTACAAGAAGGCCACCACAAAAACCTTTATAAATCTGGTGTGGGAAAGAGTCATGTCAAGGGGCCCTGAGAGAAAGAAAACTGGTAGCCTGTCTCATCCAGCCCAGAGATGAGAAATACCCTGCTCCTTCCATCCCCAGTAGCTTAGGAGGGCTGAGCAACTCTAGTTTCCTGAACTCTCACCACCAGGGGGGGCAGTGAGAGCAAGAAAAGCTTTTGAACCTGTTCTGTTCTCTTTCAGCCATCTCACCCTGAGGCTCATTTTTGTGCCAATCCCTGTATTGAGTGGGCACCAGTCCACTCTAACGGAGCTCTCATTTCCAAAACTGGTGCAAGAGTGACTGGGAATTTTTTTCTAACACATGGAGCATTAATGGACACTAACATTAAAAGTCATACTCCCTGATAATTGTACACATTTCTAAGCCTCATTTCCCCTTTGCAATTTTTTTTCTTATCAAACCTCTCCCTTCAGCCCTGAGCTTGCTGCTGTCCCCAGTTCTGTTCCCTTATCATTAGACTGAATTAAATGAAACTGGAGATCCATGGTCAAGGGCAAGGAGCCCACTGCCAGAGACGCTTTGTGCCCTCAGGAGTACCCTCTCCCTTTGCCCCCATCCTCATCGTTCTGGCCACTAGAAGTAACTTTCCTCTGTTCCTGTCCCCCCAGATATGCTGTGACTCAAGCAGAGCTATTTGCCCTGCTTTGCCGCCTGGCTGATGAGCTGCTTTTTAGGCAGATTGCCTGGATCAAGAAACTGCCTTTCTTCTGCGAGCTCTCAATCAAGGATTACACGTGCCTCCTGAGCTCTACATGGCAGGAATTAATCCTGCTGTCCTCCCTCACTGTTTACAGCAAGCAGATCTTCGGGGAGCTGGCTGATGTCACTGCCAAGTATTCACCCTCTGATGAAGAACTACATAGGTGAGAGCTGCTGGCTGGGGAGAAAGTCTCATGCAACAAAACCATTGTCATGTCTGCAAGGCAGGGTTGCCTGACACTCCAGAGGACAGCCATTAAAGCCACACAGGGCTGGACTTGAATCTTCAGTCGAGTCTCTGATCCTCAGGTTCTGAATATGTAAAGTGGGGTGATGATAGTACCTCCCCAACAAGGTAGTTGTGAGGAATAAATGATAATGTGCAGCAAAGCTTAGCAAGTGCTAAGCTGTTATTTTCATCACATCTGGATTACTGAGGTAAGATAATGTATCTGGAAAAAACAAAAGTGTAAACTTTTCCTGCAAGGTGAGGGGCTCTGAGCTGTAGTTTACAATCCAAGAACCAGACCCAGGAATTATTGTGGTGCCTGCTATGTGCCAAGCACTGGGCTTCGTATTTTACATTATTGTCTTACTTTCTCACAGCCTCCAGCATTATAGGTGTTATTATGCCCATTTTATAGATGAAAAAACTGAAGTTCAAAGGGGCCTTCCCTTGAGGGTTTTGGATTTGAACCCAGAGCCTGGATTTGAACCCATGCCTGCCCAACTGAAACCTTATGCTCTTTCACTGTATCTCAGATGCAGTGAGATAAGAGCATAGGACTGAAATACTGAATTCTCCTCCTCGATGTTTTCTGGCATAAAGTTTCATTCCAGCTGGCTAGAATCCTTCTAACCTCCCTGCCTAGAGCAGTCTTTTTTTTTTTTTTTTTGGGGGGGGGGGTACACCAGGTTCAATCATCTGTTTTTATACACATATCCCCGTATTCCCTCCCTTCCTTGACTCCCCCTCCTCGAGTCCCCCCCCACCCTCCCTAGAGCAGGTCTTTTACTCAACTCACTTTGGTGACCTGGAGCACATGGTGACACCCCAAAATCAGGAAAAATGACCTCTGATACAACTTTTCTGACTTACTGATTTATCCATGTGAAAAATAAAAGTTTAAATCACATTTAAATAGACATTTCAATAGTTCACCTTTATTAGACAGTTTAAAATAATGGAAATCATGGGATTCCAGAGCACCAAGAAAGAGGGAAGAAAAGGTGCCTCCATCAAAGAAAGCTGGAGAAAGTGGACTACCAGTCCCCTCAAACTTCTCTACACAGGACTGAAGTGCATCTCCCTCTGTCACCTAATTGCCATGGCATAAAGATAAGCTGAGGCTTAGGCTGGGAGCAAAGCTCCAACACCTTCGAGGGCCCTTTGCGCAGCGGAGGGAGGGAGGAGTCTGGGTACTTTCTCACCCTGGTTTTCTAATGTTTCCTTATTAATGATGCTTACAGGCTTGATGGTAATCTATAAATGACAGAGTTTTTAACCCAGCTGACATTTTGTCCTTAAACAGAGCTATCTGATTTTGCAGATAACCTAACCCCTTGTCTTAGCCTCTAATTCATTGTTTCCATCAAATTCCTGTCTCCTGCTCTGTAACTCTGAGCCGACTGAGTGTTTGGAAAGCAGTCAGCCTGCTCTAGTATTGTCAGGGTTTGCAGAGCTAGCCCATTGAGCCCGGCCTCCCTGTTTGTCTGGAATCTGCCACTGCAGACTGAGGCTGCCTACAGAGTCAGCCTGTGGGACTCCACTCTCTGTAGAATGATGGGTTTTCCCAGGCTCTCTGCAGGTAGGTAGGGATCACTGGCCACTCAGGGTTCTCCGTGGCTTGAAGCTTCATAAAAGAAACCCCATCCCACTGTTTCCAATCCCTTGAGCCCCAAGAGCAAGGCAGGAACCAGTAACAGCTGAACTAGTGAGGAAATTTTTATTTTCTAGGAAGGGTCCTTACGTAGGAGAATCTAGAGTTGGGCTATCAAGTATAGTATCCACTAGCCTCATGTGGCTATTTAAATTACTTAAAAATAAAAATTCAGTTCCTCATTGACACTAGCCACATTTCAAGTGCTCAGGAGCCACATGTCGCTAGTGGCTAGTGTGTTGGACAGTTGCAGATATACATGTATTTCCATTGTCACAGAAAGTTCTGTTGAACAGTGCTAACTCTGGAACACGTGTTGCAGCTGAGCTCACAAGTGGGTTCTGAGGATAAGAAATAGATGAATTGTTAGGGCTCTCACTCCAGTATGGAATCCTTCAATGGAAAAATGCAAGTTAAAGTTCAGCATGTTAGTTTTGATTCTATGCCCATTTATTGAGCACCTATTGTGTGCTGGCAACAGGGGTGTTGGGATAACAGATGATACAGACATGGTTTCAGACCCTGAAATGAGAGCCCATATTCTTGGTTTAAGGGATTGGGGGGCAAATAGAAGCAGATAGAATCTATAGTCCAGGGTGATATTAGTGGAGATAGAGGGTGCCTATGAGAGACTATGAAAGCATAGACTAGGGAGTGAGTACCTCTACTTACATAATCAGAGAATGCTTGCCAAAGAGAAAAAGACATTTGAGCTGCATCTTGAAGTGGGATTTTTCTAGGTAGGTTATAGAGAACAGGAGGTGCAGGAGAGTAACACAGAGTCCTAGAGTTAGAGATTCTGGGTGGTTGGCTTGTGCAGGTAACCAAAAAGCAATCCTGTGGATTAGGGTATAGAGAGAATATATCTGAGAGACAGAGGAATGAGGGGAGAAAGGTACAGGAAAAACAAGTCATGAAGGTGCTCAAATGCTAATCTAAAAAATTTGGATTTTATTGTATAAATAGCATTAAGTCATAGGATTTTTTAAGTAGAGCTACTACATGTCAGGTTGCATTTTAGAAAGATCCCTGTAGTTGTAAAGTTGAGGATGGATTGCATGGACAAGACTAGAAGAAAATGGCTGTGCAGGAAACTATTGCATAGCCCAGGTAAAAATAAACAAGGCAGGGCTTCCTAGGTGGCGCAGTGGTTAAGAATCTGCCTGCCAATGCAGAGGACATGGGTTCGATCCCTGCTCCAGGAAGATCCCACATGCCACGGAGCAACTAAGCCCGTGTGCCAAAAAAATAAAAAATAAAAAAAATAAACAAGGCAGCAGTGACTACGGGAATAGAGAGGGCAACACGGAGTTGAGAGATGCCAGGGAGGTAAAGTCACTGGGACCTCTGAGTGGAAAAGTTGGGGAAACTGCCAGGCAGGTGGGCACCAGTTCTCTTAGCCAAGATAATGGGTCTGGGAAGAACAGGTTGAGAGATGAGCTACTCTGAGTTTGACTTGGGGTCTGTTGAGTCTGAAATGCATGTCGAACTGCTCAGGAGGCCAGAGGAAATGGAAGTATGAGAATCTTTGGAATCAGGTTCATCACTGTAAGGCAGTCCTCGCTCTGCTAGAAACCCAGAGTGTGGAGTCTGTAATTGGCCATAGCTCTTTCCTACGTTGCCTGCTCCGGCGTTACTCCCACTCCCCCAAAATGCCTTTACTTTTTCACAACTGTTGAGTGCAAGTGAGTTCCTGCTGTCATGAAAACACTTTTCCCAGATGATACATGACCACCTCCTTTTCTCTTCTCAAATATTGAATCAAATTTATGGTGCCCATTTTCCTTAATCAGGCTGTTATCAGACAGTGAGCCGGGTGAATTTGATTTAAAGCAGATTGTAGCACCAGCCAGTGACTGCTCCTAGCCCTAATGAAGACTCCTTCACTCTTAGAGAAGATGCCTTGCACTGGATGAGCTTTAACGGGCACTTCTATCTTGTGAGCACTAGCTCCATTTCTGCCAGATCTCTGGAAAGTTGTCCTATAGCTTCCCTGCTAATTCCCTAGCTATAAGGTTCCGGAAACACAGTCTTTTCTTTTTGCTGTGATAACAGGAGTGATGGTGATGATGTTCATAATGATAATAGTTAACAATTACAGACTGTTTCTTATGCCAGATTCCACTTAAGTGCTTTGCAAACAATATTTGTTTGGTTCTCACCACTTCTCTAAGAGGCCATACTAATATTATCCCTGTTCTACACATGAGGAGCATGAGGTTGAGAGAGGTGAAAACTCAAGGCTACAAAGCTGAAAGAGATGGAGTTGAGATTGTCATCTAGATGTGTTGTGCTCCAAAGCCCAGATTCTTTACTGTTACTAAATTTTTTAGCCTTCTTAAAAGTTTGACTTTCTGGAATGTGTCCTGGAGCTGCAGTCTTACTTTTCATCTTTGAGTCTGTATGTGGGTGCTGAGGTGGCAGTTCCTCTAAGGCTGTGGCTGATGACTCTTTCTGGGAGTAGGTGCATTTAGATGAATGAAAAAGAGACAACTGGGCCTTTCAGCCCCCTTAATGGGACATAACTTATACAGTGTCAGCTTCAATTGCTGACTGAATGGTCCAGTGGTTTGGGGGATCCTGGCAGGAATGTTTTCCTTGTCCTAACATGCTTGTGTAATGGTAACCTAGAAGAAGAATGGGTGTGTTTGTCCAGCTCTCTGGCTTTGAATGCTGATAATTTGTGGACAGGGAATACAGGGGTGTTAGAACTGTGGAGTGGGCAGATGTGGAGGAGGCACGGCTGCAGGAGAAAGCAGGCCCATGGAACAGAGAACAATTTGTTTATCAAGGGGTGGGATGCGGGGTGTGGAGGAAATCTTTGCAGTCAGGCTGTGGAGACTGAGTGGGGGCTGCTGGGCTGGCTGCCAACCCCCCACAACTGCCAGGGGTCCATGATGGTTGCCTATCCTAGGAAACTTGGGAAAAGAGGGTATATGCTCTGCCCAAGAGAGAGGGCAGATCTGGGTCATATACTCAGGCCAGGCATGTGGGAGTTCCTTTGTGTCCCTCAGGTCAAGACTCAACTAGGAATAGGTTTGGCACTGTTGTCTTGGGGTCTGGCTGGTAGCCACACACCTGCAGGTTCTGCAGAGCCAGCGTGAGCACTTGGGGCAAGAGGTTACCGATGAGGGGAGAGAGCGTTATCTTTGCTTGCTTGGCCACCAGACAGATGCTGCTCTACTTGCATCCTCCTTTTTTATGCCCTACCCCATCCCATCTCTTCCCCACCCCTCTAAACAGATACTAATGGGCATTTTCAGTAAAGACCTTTTCCCTCTCCAGAAGTGGCTGACAGAGTACTGTGATAAGGAGTAATCACTCCCAGGTACACTGCTTCCTGCAGGTCTTAGCATCATGGAGGCAGCAGAGGGGCAGTTCTGTGCACTGCAGCAAGTGCAGCACCCACTCTGGGTTGGGCCCTGAGCTGAGTTGCTCTGGGAATGCAGACCTCCTGAGGTGTCCCCTGTGATAGCATGTGGTATCCTTTCCCAATTGCCAGTTAAGGACAAGACAGTCAGAGAATGGACAGTGTAGTGCTGAGAAAGCGACAGGCTTGGGATGAGAAAACTTGGTTTAAACCTTGGCCCCACCACCACTTATTTATTTTATTCACTTACAGCTTTGGGGAAGGCACCTCTTCTTCCTCATCCCTAACATGAAGGTGATATTATCTCACAGATTATCAGGAGGGTAAAATATAAGAATGCAATAAGGGCACAGTAAATAACTTCTCTGAGCCTTTGTTTCCACATGCGAACAAAGAGGATTATAATATCCATTTTGTGGATTTATTGGGAGTATCCAATGAAATAATGTATGTAAAATATTTAACAAAGTGTCTGGCAAGTAGCAAACACTCAGCAAATGGTAGAGTAGTAGATACAGTTATTATAGTGGTTATTAAACATAGATGTGTCTATCAGACAATCTGGGAATGTATTAATCAAGTTGTAAACGCCGTTGGGCCAGGAGCAGAGAGAAACAGAGTCAGCCGTAGTAGTTCAAATCAGGGAACTGACTGGGAGCCTAGCTGCTGCTGTGGCTCCCCCTGGTGCTTGAGAAGCGCAGGTGCCTCTGGCCCCAACAAGAGCCAGGCTTTCCCCAAGGAAGAGAAAATGTCCTGTTTGCCCAGGAAGCCAAGTCCTTGCAAAACCTTCAGAGTCAACACAGAAAGCAATAGGACCCAGACAGCAGTTGTACATCCCCAGGAGGATAGGGCCTTCTTGCCTGGCACTGGGCTGCAGTACCCAGATCTGAACATGTCACCAGGAAGCAACTCTGAGGCTGCGCATATTCTCTCTTTGACTCAGCTGCATCAAAGGCCTGTCTGAAACTCTCTTTGTCCCACCTAGAAGAGTGGATGCTGGGCCTGACCCCAGCTTTTATAAACTCCTATTTCCCCACCTAAGCCTTTGCCTCCTTGGTTTGGGGGTATCTCCATTTCTGGTATGAGATATTCCTCACTGTGACCCAGAGTATTAGTCCCCCAGCCTAGGGCTCCTTTGCTTAAAACTTGTTCTTTCCTCAAGGAATTAACTCCTAATGCAAAGAAAGCAGCATGGTCAGTGTTGAATTTTCTCTGCTAGTGGATGCTGCCTCAGATATTGAGAAAACCAAGGCCTTAGGGAGTTAGCCCAGTTCAAGGTTCTAGCTCTGCTACCAACTAGCTGTGTGCTTGTGGACCAGTGCCTTCTGTTCTTTGAACTTCAGTTTCTTATCTGAACAATGGTGATTATAATCTTAACTAGCCCACAGGGCTGAGAAAATTAAATTAAATGAGATAATACACATAAAGTGCCCAACACAGAGACTGGCATGACATGGAGGCTCAATTTACATTTCCCTCCCTCCCTGTCTAGCTGAAGTCAGTGATGCCAGTAAAAATGTTCACTCTGCATAACCTCAGCCCTGTTGGAAGCAGTGAACTTAAACAAATACAGTCAGCAGCTTTTTCATTGTGGCGGTGGCTCACATAGAGTCACCATGGTAGCTGCCATCATTACTGGAGGCTGCATCGCAACAACAGCAGTATCTTGATGTCATATTTCTCTACATTTATATCCCAAACCCCCTTTGACCCTGTTACCCCAAGCAGGCAAGCATTATTTTACAAAGGAGGTCCTCAAAGCTTAGAAGGGTCAAAGGACTTTCCCAGGGTCTCATAGCTTGTATGTGATGGAGCTGGATATGAACTTAGATTTGACTGACCCTAACTGACCTTGGGAACAACAGCTTGTATCAGCTGCCTTGGCCTCTAGACAAACCATGGATTCACCTGTCCTTCACAAATGTTTCTGGATTCCATTTCTCCCAAGTGCCACCTCTTTCCTGTCTTAGCTGCCTTAAGGAGTTGTAGGAGACTTGTCTCCTTCTGTTACCTCCACTGGTAATCAGAACCCACTATTAACACCTGTGTCTGTTCCCCAGATTTAGTGATGAAGGGATGGAGGTGATTGAGCGGCTCATCTACCTGTATCACAAGTTCCATCAGCTAAAAGTGAGCAATGAGGAGTATGCTTGTATGAAAGCAATTAACTTCCTAAATCAAGGTGAGTAATTGGGGGTGGGAAGAAAGGGCTTTTTTTGTTGTTGTTTTGCCTGTGAATATTTGCTCTCATGTTTCACCCCTGCCCCCTTTATCCTCAGGACTATCACACAGAATCTGTCACACCATGTAGGCACCGATCTTGGAAGTCCTATGCTGCCCTCATCATCCTGCTCTACTATAGTGCAGGGCATGGTTTGGGTTTTTTCCTTCAAACCTAAATGCCACAGGCTCTATAACTCATAGAGGAAGGAAGAGGATTTGCTTTGTTTAGTCAGTTTTAATGCATTTAAACACAGACACCAAGGACAGTACATGCGTCATTTAAAATATGCACCAAGTTTACCAGCGACTGAAGAAGAGCAGAGTGACTGATGAAACTGTTAGAGATAAGGAATCTGTGACAGGCTGACGGTCCCTTCAGGGCAGAGTGGGGGTGCACAAAAACTCACACACCCATATCAAGCATGGCTTTCATTAAAAGAGTGGTGGATGTGATTTACGTGAAATATTAACCTGCCAAGTGGAGCATGGTAGCTGCTGGTAACCAGAGTATGCAGGAGAGTTTGTGTAGCATATGAGTGCTCTACTCTCAGAGTGGGGCTGGGCTATTTTGCTGCCTATGACATTGAAAGTGCTCTGTTCCTGTATTCAATTTCCTAGTCCAGAGACTCTTGATCCCCTCCTCTTTGCCCACTCCTCCCTCAGTACTGACCAAACCTCCTCCTCGTGCTTCTGCACCTTTCATGCGTTTATCTGATATTCTGTGTGCCTCCCTTAGGCCAAGCCCTGTGTTGAGCATTAAAGACATTGAAATAAATTAGATCCTAGGTTCCTGGCCTCAAGAAGTGTACCTTCTGATGGCACTTGATACATTGCTTGAGCCTCAGATGGGGGGATATCAGTAACACCTACTTGGAGGAAGAGAAATTTGAGAGCTGGGCCTCAAAGGCTGGGTAAGATTTATATATAGAACATTTATATTCTATATATGGAAAAGAGGGATTGTGTCTGTTTATACGTATATGAACACACTGTATAATATATATACACATACATATATGAGAATGAGAGAGACATCTACAGGCGTACTTTGGAGATATCGCAGGTTTGGTTCCAGACCACCACAATAAAGTGAATATTGCAATAGAGCAAGTCACTTGACTTTTTTGGCTTCCCAGTGCATATAAAAGTCATGTTTATACTATACTGTAATCTATTAAGTGTGCTGTAGCATTGTGTCTTTAAAAACATAGTACATACCTCAAAAAAAATACTTTATTGCTAAAAAATGCTAACCATCATCTGAGCCTTCATCGAGTTGTAATCTTTTTGCTGGTGGAGGGTCTTGCCTCAGTGTTGATGGCAGCTGACTGATCAGGGTAGGGTGGTGGTTGCTGAAGATTGGGGTGGCTATAGCAGTTTCTTAAAATAAGACAACAGTGAAGTTTGCCACATCAATTGACTTTTTCTGTCACGAATTCTCTATAGCAATAGCACGCAATGCTGTATGAACATTTTACCCACAGTAACTTCTTGCAAAATTGGAGTCAGTTTTCTCAAACCCTGCTGCTGCTTTATCAGCTAAGTTTATGTAATATTCTAAATTCTTTTTCATTATTTCAACAATCTTCACAGCATCTTCACCTGGAGTAGATTCCATCTCAGAGGACCACTGTCTTTGCTCATTCATAAGAAGCATCACCTCACCTATTAAAGTTTTATCATGAGACTGCAGCAGTTCAGTCACATCTTCAGGCTTCACTTCTCATTCTAGTTCTCTTGCTGTTTCTACCACATCTGCAGTTACTTCCTCTACTGAAGTCTTGAACTCCTCAAAGTCATCCATGAGGGTTGGAATCAACTTCTTCTAAAATCCTGTTAATGTTGATGTTTTGACCTCTTCCAGCGAATCATGAATGGCATCTCGAATGGTGAATCCTTTCTGGAAGGTTTTCAATTTACTTTGCCCAGATCCTTCAGAGGAATCACTATTTATGAGCAGCTATGGTCTTAGGAAATGTATTTCTTAAATAGTAAGACTCAAATGTTGAAATTACTCCTTGATCCATGGGCTGCAGAATGGATGTTGTGTTAGCCGGCATGAAAACAAAATTAATTTCATCGTACATCTTCATCAGAGCTCTTGGGTGACCGGGTGCTTTGTCAGTGAGCAGTAATATTTTGAAAGGAATCTTTTTTCCTGAGCAGTAGGTCTCCACAGTGGGCTTGAAATAGTTAGTAAACCAGGTTGTGAACAGATGTGCTGTCATCCATGCTTTGTTGTTCCATTTATAGAACACAAGCAAAGTCGGTATAGCATAATTCTTAAGGGCCTTAGGATTTTCAGAATGGTAAGTAAGCATTGGCTTCAACTTAAAGTCACCAGCTACACTAGCCCCTAACAAGTTAGTCAGCCTGTCCTTTGAAGCTTTGAAGCCAGACATTGACTTCTTCTCTCTAGCCATGAAAAGTCCTAGGTAGCCTCTTCTTCCAGTATAAGGCTCTGTCTGCATTGAAAATCTGTTGTTTAGTGTAGCCACCTTCTTTAATTACCTTAGCTAGATCTTCCAGCTAACTTGCTGCAGCTTGTATATCAGCACTTGCTGCTTCATCTCACACTTTTATGGAGTGTGTCTTTCCTTAAACCTCATGAACCAACCTCTGCTAGCTTCAGACTTTTCTTCTGTGGCCTCCTCACTTCTCTCAGCCTTTATAGAATTGAAGAGAGTTAAGACCTTGCTCTGGATTAGGCTTCAGTTTAAGGGAATGTTGTGGCTGGTTTGATCTTCTATCCAGACTACTCAAACTTTCTCCGTGTCGACAGTAAGGCTGTTTTGCTCTCTTATCATTTGTGTGTTTACTGGAATAGTGCCTTTAATTTCTTTCAAGAACTTTTCCTTTGCATTCACAACTTTGCTAACTCACAAGAGGCCTAGCTTTCAGCCTGTCTCAGCTTTTGACATGCCTTCTTCACTGAGCTTAATCATTTCTAGCTTTTGATTTAAAGTAAGAGATGTGTGATTTTTCCTTTCACTCAAACACTTACAGGCGATTGTATGGTTATTAACTGGCCTAATTTCAATATTGTTGTGTCTCAGGGAATAGGGAGGCCCGAGGGGAGAGAGAGAGAGAGAGAGAGACAGGGGAACAGCCAGTTAACAGACGTCCAAATGCACAACATTTATCAATTAAGTTCACCGTCTTATATGGGCATGATTTGTGGCACCCCAAAACAATTACAATAGTAGCATCAAAGATTACAGAGACTTCCTAGGTGGCGCAGTGGTTGGGAGTCTGCCTGCCAATGCAGGGAACATGGGTTCGAGCCCTGCTCTGGGAAGATTCGACATGCCACGGAGCAACTAGGCCCATGCGCCACAACTATTGAGCCTGTGCTCTGGAGCCCATGAGCCGCGGCTGTTGAGCCCATGTGCCGCAGCTGTTGACGCCCGCATGCCTAGGGCCCGTGCTCCACAAGAGAAGGGAAGCCACTGCAATGAGGAGCCTGCACACCGTGATGAGGAGTGGCCCCCGCTCGCAGCAACTAGAGAAAGCCCTTGTGCAGCAACAAAGACCCAATGTGCCCATATAAGATGGGCAGCAAATGCTGTTGGAAAAAATGTTTGGTGCAGAGTTGCCGTTACCTTCAATTTGTAAAAAAAAATGCAATATCTGTGAAGTGCAGTAAAGCAAAGCACAGTAAAACAAGGTATGCTTACATGTAGAAAAACTGGAGTGACCTAGTGGGATACCAGTGGAATACCAGGTAGAATTGTATGCGTATAAGCGCATAGGAGACCATGTGTGAGTATGTGTACAAGCTTGAATGTGTAGTTGTTATCAGCACGATTTCTGAATGGTTCCAAATAAAGAGCAAATTTAAAGATATTTTGAAGGATAAATTGGAAAAGGTAGATTATTCAGTCAGTTGTTCAACATCCACTGGTGCCTGTTTTGTGCCAAGCCCTGTGCTGGGAGCTGGGTATGGAGTTGAGAAAGATACAGCCTAGCTCTCAGGGGGCTCAGTCTAGTGATTGTCCTTGATAATATTTTCCTTTATCTTATTTCTCTTCCCTTACTCACAGCTTTTGTTCCCCTCAGTCAGAAAGAGAAAAGTCCCCTGTTGAGACAGTGTTTAACTTTTCATTGAAAGATACACATATTCAAGGAGTGGGTATTTCTTCCACATTAGAAAGTCCTTCCCATTTCCTGTGGTTTTTTTTTTTCACAGATATCAGGGGTCTGACCAGTGCCTCACAGCTAGAACAGTTGAACAAACGATATTGGTACATTTGCCAGGATTTCACTGAATATAAATATACACATCAGCCGAACCGTTTTCCTGACCTCATGATGTGCTTACCTGAGATACGCTATATTGCAGGTAACATTCTGGGTTCTGGGCGTCCAACCCTTCCTTGCTTTTCTTAACTTGTGAAGGGAATGAGGAAAGCAGTGTTTTCAGGATGCTGATGCCAGGTCTGACACCAGCTGAATAAAAGAGGTACTACCCCTGCCCTCAGAAAAGTTTTATTGTAATGAGAAGTTTGGTTTTTCTTTGTAGGAAAGAGAATCTAACATTTCCTAAGCTCCTGTGATGTGCCAGGATACTTTGTGGCCTGATATTTTTTCATCTCAGAACAATTTCTGCAAGACTGGTGGTTGGTGATATTATGGCCATGCTATGGATGGGGAAACATGCTCAGAGTTTCTCAAATTAACTTCATTTCCTGAATTATATACTTTAAAAGAGTGGATTTTATGGCATGTGAACTGTCTCAATTTTTTAAATTAATCGTATTTCATAGAATTGCCTATAGGTTTTTGAGGATCCTTCATTTGAAGTGATATTTTTAAAATAATTCTCAAAACTCCTATGTTCACAGAGGAATTTTTGTTGTAGTTGTTTTGTGGTCTTGACCCCTTTCTGAGTTTCTTGACATTTAAATAGGTCCATTTCAACATAAAATCCTGGCTTTTGTTGTTGTTGCTTTACTTCATTTGGTAAAGATTCTTATTTATAGTTATCTAGCACATACTGAGTGGCCACTCAGAAGTGTGACCTCTGGGCTGAGATTGTTCCTGTAAAATTCAGCAATACAATTTTGAAAGAAAAAAGTGTTCGGTCTGATAAAATCAAAATTTTACTTTTTCGGCCACAGAATAGTCTAGGAGATGCGAACTGGGCCTAAAAAAACTATTGGAATTTTAGGAGTGTTTTGATAGTTTGTCTCATCATTTTCAAAACTATGTTCTGCCAAACGAGATATTAATCAGTTGCTCTGTGCAATAGAGAGAAATCAGTAATTAGTCTCCCCCCACAGAACTGGGTTATCAACCCTGGCAACCCTTTGAGCTTTTAAAAAATATCCATGCTTGGGTTGCACCTCTAAAGATTCTGTCTTAATTGATATGGAGTGGAGCCTGGTCATCGGTATTTAAAAAAAAAACTCCCAGGTGACTCTAAGGTTCTGTCAGGAAGAAGAACTATAGCCTCAGATATTTACAAAGTATATTAGCACACTAAGTGCTCTTAGAAGTCCTCCAGTTTAAAAAAAACAAAACAAAAAACGAAAACAAAAAAAACAAACCTATTTTGGTGACGTCCCTTGTTGTCCAGTGGTTAAGACTTCACCTTCCAATGCAGGGGGTGTGAGTTCAGTCCCTGGTGGGGGAGCTAAGATCCCACATGCCCCAGGGCCAAAAAACCAAAACATTAAAAAAAAACTAGAAGCAATATTGTAACAAATTCAATAAAGACTTTAAAAATGGTCCACATGAAAAAAAAACAAACCTGTTTTAATCCTGAATTTCTCAATTTATTTGCCCCTGTAAACTCCACCCCCTTTTTCCTTGGTACATTTTATTAATGCTTTATACTATTCTGAAGAGCGAAGTTTTATAGAATGCTAGTTAAAGAATCTACTTAGGAGGACGTCCCAGGTGGCTCAGTGGTAAAGAATCTGCCTGCCAATGCAGGGGACACGGATTCAAGCCCTGCCTTGGGAAGATTCCACATGCCAGGGAGCAACTAAGCCCGTGCACCACAGCTATTGAGCCTGTGCTCTAGAGCCCGTGAGCCACAACTACTGAGCCCATGTGCTGCAACTAGTGAAGCCCACGTGCCTAGGGCCCGTGCTTCACAACAAGAGAAGCCACTACAACGAGGAGCCTGTGCACCATAATGAAGAGTAGCCCCCGCTCGCAGCAACTAGAGAAAGCCCATGTGCAGCAACGAAGACCCAAAGCAGCCAATAAATAAAATAAATTAATTAATTTAAAAAAAAAAGAATCTACTATGAGATGAAACACAATGTTTCTCATGTTATTTTCACTCTGAGAGGACATCTAGGAATACCTTTCAGTTTCAGATTCCTCATCTGTAAAATGGAGATAAAAAGTAATATCTGCCATACAGAAATATTGTGAGAATTAAATGATATAATGTATTTAAACACCTAGCACAGTGTTAAGTATTCTTTGGATGGTAGCAACAAGTATAGCTTGCCCCATTACTAGACTCCCTACGGCACCAAAATGGGTCTGGGTATTAGGATGTTAGTGCAGTCTTTTCTACCTGTGTAATACTCCTGCCACTTTCCTTGCCTGAGTCACTCAAAAAGGCAGCATTCTTCTTTCACCAGCCCAAGAGGAGGCAAACACACCCTTTTACTAGCAGCCATGGCTAACTCTTCTTTCTCCACCTTTTCCCAGGAAAGATGGTGAATGTACCCCTGGAGCAGCTGCCCCTCCTCTTTAAGGTGGTGCTGCACTCCTGCAAGACAAATGTGGGCAAGGAGTGACCTGTCCCCAGCACCCCTTCTCAGGCCAACCACAACGCCTGGGGTGGGCAGGACAGGCTCCAGAAGAAAGAACCAGAAAGACCAACATGGAGGCTTGGAGCAGCGTTGCCAGTTGCCTCCATAGCAAGAAGAGTTTTTGTTTGTTTGTCTTGTTTTTTGAACCTCATTTTTCTATATATTTATTTCACGACAGAGTTGAATGTATGGCCTTCAACATGATGCACATGCTTTTGTGTGAATGCAGCCGATGCATTTCCGTGCAGTTTACAGAATGTGAAGATGTTTAATGTTACAGTGTTGTCATTGTTTAGAGATAGTTCTTTTGTATTTTGAGGGAGAGGGTGGGATGGGGCTGAGATGACTATTTCCATAATGTTGACAAAGATGACTACCTCAGTGGAAAGGGTGGGGGGTGACAACCCTGCTTTCTCCACATGTTCTCAGCAGACTCATATATTTGTCTGTCAGAGAGCAAACTGCCTTTTTCTAGCTACAGAATTACCAGGTAAAAGAGCATACCATAAAAGGGAAAGTGGTGTTCCGAGGTTTACTAAGCAAAGTGGGTGAGACATTGGGAACAGGACAGAGATGAGGATTTAGCTATCTCTTTTCTTTGAAAAGCTGTAAGTTGAGAGTCGGGCACAGTGACCAAATCTAAGTTAGGTGTCCTCCCTCAGAACAGGTCTTCAGGGAGAAGGATTTCTGTTCTCACACCACACTGTGGGACCTCCCCTCCTCACCATCCATACCGCCACTAGTAGTTTCTGCCACTGTCACCTTTTCACCTAGGCAAAGCCCTGGCAATGAGCCAATCCTTTGCAACTTGCCTGCCAGCTCCCTTGGGGCTCACAGCTACCTAGTTTCCTTATTTTTCCTCAGACTCATTACTTCTCCCTTATAAACCTGATTTCCTATTGGCCCTTTGAAAAAACAGCTGAACAGAATGTCATGTTCTGAATCCTGATGCCCACTACTGATTTATTCTCCTTTCACCTTCACAGTGTAGTGGAACAAAGGCCAGGCTGCTAATAGAATAAACACTCCTCCTTTGGAGTTCCCTGTCTGGCCCCACCCCATCCATTCTGCCTCCAGATCTGACTCTGAAACTGTAGTCTCTTTTCCAAACAGCTGGAAGGACCATTCACCCATATGCTGACCAGAATTTTTGCCCCTACATTCTACTCCAGGCTCTCCTAATCGCTCCCAGAATGAAACTAGGTTTCCTCAAAATAGTAAGCCGAAGACCCAGAGCGGCCCAGCTGCCCCTCAGAGTATCAGTGGCCTGGCTGACCAAGGTCTGGAGGGCTAGAGTCCAAAGCTCCTGGAAGGGAAGGGGGGCTTTAAACTACCTCATGTTCCTAAAGGCCTGGCTGCCCCCTCTGCAGGTATGGCCTGGACCCTTTGTTCTTTCACTACCTGCCCCACCTAGTCCCAGAAAATGTTCCTCACCCTCTTGGCTTTGGCCAGCGGTCACACCAGGTCTGTTGTGGAACTCTGTCAGGTGCTTTTCCCTTCCCTGCCTTACTACAGCGGTTGTCCCTGCCTAAAGACAGGTAGCTCCCACAGCCATTGCAGCAGACAGGCCACTTAGCTGGGTACATCCCTGGGTAGGCTTGAGGGTCCTACAAGACCTCCTTTTGCCTGTTTAGTCAAAGGCCGTTTGCTCTCTTCCCAGCTCAGCCTAGCACACTTACTCAGAGGGCCACCACATTGCGTGCGAATTGGGTAGTCTGTGTCAGATTGTAATTTTTTCTTTCCTGTGAAATGTTACGGGTACCAGCAGGGTGATGACTTTGTCCCTTGATGGATCTAAAACTCAGAGCATTACTTCTTAATGCCGTTTCTCCAACTGCTCTGAGAAAGGAAAAAAAGAAAGAAGAGACATGTTCCTCAGGAAAAGCTCCAACCAGAATGTTTTTCACATGTCACTGGGAAGATTTGTGCGTGTGTATCTGTTTATTTCTAAATTCACAATATTTTGGTTTTCTGATCTTTTGTTTAACCAATTAGATCATATTCTTTGGCTACAGGTCAGACTCCGAGCCACTTTACTCAAGGTAGGGGAGGTTACACATAATCAGAGACCCCTTCTCTAAGACGGCTCTTATGTGCTGCATCTTTCTTTGCTAGACCTCCACTGGTCAAATTATTATTATTTTTTGAAATTGCTTTTCTCTTAAATTAAGCATTTTACTGGTTGGGTTGGGTAGCAAAGAGAATTGCTCTCTGATGAGGCAGGAACATGTCTCTTTAATAATGCAGCATTAAACAGAGCAAGTTGTTAATTTGTGGAGTGGGGGAAAGGTTCTGCAAGTTGCCATTGTACAAATCCATTTTTACAAATGTTTGCAGCAGATTCCACAGAACAAAGAGCCCATTCATTACCGAGGGCCCTGCAGAATCACTGAGCCAAGTGGCCGTGTGTTCTGAGCCGGAGCCTGACCTGTGGACCGCCTTTAATGTCTTCTGCACCCAGTCCTTTTATGACATGGGCTTTTTTTAAACAGGGTAAAGTGACTGTGTTGCGTCGCAAACTCAGGTATTATGAGAGGAAGGTAGGAGTGTAGCTAGCAGTGTGGAGACATTAGGTCAACCACTAGATGTATTTGTGAATTCAGTTTGAAGGACACAGAGAAAGGTTGGAGGGGGAGGTTTGATGTGTTTGTTTTTTGCTTTTCTTCCCATGATGTTTGGTTAACAGGTAGCCTTTTTGCTAGTTGAAAAAAGTTGTGCATGTTGTCTCTAATTCCCCTCTCTTCTGTCCTCTCTCTGATCCCCTGCCACCAGCAGCACTCACTTTGAGTGAGAATTTTCCCACCATAAAAATATGACCCTGAAAGCTGTGTGGTAAAGGAGAATCCCACCTCATTGCACTGCATTGAAACATTCAAGCTTTTCCCTTCCTTTCCCTTTGAATGTTTTCTTGACCCAAGACAAAAGTTTGGAATCTTGGAACTTCGCCTACAACTCATGCTCTCTAACTCCTTTGTAGACTTTTGGAGTCTTTCACAAGGCTTGATGGTCTTACCCTCAGTCTGGAGAAACTCCCCAGAACCTGTCTCAAAGCACTCCACCTGACTCAGAGGATTCCCAGCCCCCCAGGCCTGATCCATAGTGAGGTGGGCAGACCTCCAGAGATGGAAAGCAGCAGGCAGGAACCTCTCTGTCCTGTTCCCCAGATCCAGAGGAGGGCTAGAGGGAACTGAGGGCTCTCCATGCCATCATGACAGTCACCCACTCCATAGCACCCTGCCTCTCATGTGCCACCCTTTGTCCGGGAAGAGTCCTTCCGTGGCCAGTGTGTCACCAGGTCCTTAAAGCCCTGGGCTCTCTGAGCTAGCTGCCTTGCTCTGCTGTCCATTTCCTACCTTAGTTTGTTCTCAATTTACTGGGGAATGGGACAGACAGAGACAGACAAACCCAGAATGGGCAACATCTAGACCATGTCCAGGCTTGGCCAAAGTAAAGGGGCTCTGGCCTCCCAGCAGGGCAGGAAGTTGAGCAGTGGTTCCAAGTCTTTAGCTCTGAGCCTCTGGTCTATGTCTTTTTTTCCTTGTTGCTTTTTAAAATTTTGCAGTTTTAAGAAATAATCCAGTCTTTTAGACCAGCCCTTTTATTAAACTTTGAATTTTTCTTTATTGATTTTTTTTAAAGTAAAAAGAAAAAACAAAAAAACAAAAAAAAACCCCGAAACTAAACAAAAAACCCACCACCCTTTCCCCAACTTGATCCATGAAAGTCCCCTGCACTCCCCTCTGCCTTTGCAGTTAATCATGCCTCCCTTTTCCCTCAGCTTGAAGCATCTATGTCCAGTGTCTGTGAAATGATGTTTTATCTGTGTCTCGGGATAAGAAACGGCAATCATTCCACCAGGTGCTGGGAACTGGTTAGCCTTGAGGCAAGGGTTTCTAGGGCCACAGCTCAGGGATGTTTATTTAATTACAGGGTCCCCAGAAACCCCTCTCGTGGCTACCACAAGCAATGGCTTCTTTTCTGGGCTTGGGAGCCAGACCTGGACTGTTTCCTCAGAGGAAGGGGCCCCAGAGAACATGCTGGGGCTTCCTCTTTGGCCAGAGCTGGCCTCCCTTGAGACTTGAAGACTTCTGGCTGTCTTGCAACATGAGTGAGCCACAGTGACCCTGCCTCTCCCGGCTCACAAGATGCCTGGTCCCTCTGCCTAATCCAGTCCCCATCTGGCCTCCCTCCTCTGGGCCTGCAGCCCTTAATGGGCTACAGCCTGCTCAGGAATCAGTTGCAAGCTCGGAGGGAAGCTGTGAATCAGGCCAGAGCTTGCTTCAAGCCCAAGAAAAAAGTTGTCTTACTGGTGGAGGCTGGTCTTCCAAATCCTGGAGCCAGCCCTGCCAGGCAAAGAATCACTTTTGCCCTTTGGTGACCATTGTTTTCTTTCTCTGAAATGTCTTATAATAGGTGATAATGTTGACTCAAGTTTCCATGAAAAAGAAAAAAAAAAAAAAACTACCTCTTGAGTGACATCCTGGTCTATTCCTCTCTGAGGAATCTTGTGGGAAAAGAATACTGTAGCTCCTGCTCTGTTTACATGTATTTGTCGGGAAAGTAACCCCGCCTGCCCTGGGGTGTTGGTGTTTTTGTCTGTGTTGCCATCCCAAGCTTGCGATAGGGGCTTGTGGCTGCTTTGTAATGTCTGGGCCATGTCTGGGGAGTCCTTCCCACCTGCCCAGCCAGGGACTAGCCCACCCCTTGAAGAGTCCTTCGTTTCCATCCTATGATCCAAGGCACAGGGAGCACCACCTCCCATGATACCACACTCAGGAGCTCTGGTGGCATGTGCATCCATGAGCTTACGCCTGGGCTACCTACCCGAGGCCCACCTCTACCCACAGTCCTGTATAGGAGTCGAGTAAACAGGATGTCTCTGAGCCCTTGTCCCCAAAGGGCCGGCCAAGGGCTGCCTGCCAACCTGGCTCCGTCAATCCTGCATGACCAAGTGATAGTTGGCAGGCTCTGCTACCCAGGCCCTCTGCTACCTCCCACCCTGCCATCTGGCAAGGAATGGGCCCTTTTCTGTGAATTGACTACCTGTGGAAATGTGACCAATTAGTGTGAGATGCATGTTTAGCAAATGTTAGGTACTGTATTTGAACCAATAAATGTGAATCCTTCTGCACATGGCATCTGTCTGTTAAGCGTGTCTGGGGTTCTAAGGAGGGATGATGGGTTGTCCTAATAAGGAGCTGCCTGTGCCTTCAGACCTATTGCTTCTGCTTATCGCTGCTACTCACCCAATTCCTCTTGCTGAGAGTGTGGCAGAGGGATCTCTCTCAGAACTGTTTGAATCAATGAGCCAACACTGAGGTGCCTGCTCTGTGTGCCAGGCACTGTGTTGGGACATTTCACAAACTGGAACCTCCTTGAACTTCAAGTTATAACACCTATTTTGTAAATGATGAAACTAAGGTTAAATGAGGCAAAGGGACTAACAGCCAGAAATTGGTATGACTAGAGCAACTGAGTCTAGTGGGAGAGGCAAACACAGACCTTCGCAGTACAGTGGGATCAGGATTGTAATTAAGGATGTATATGGGGATGTTTATGGACCTTTATGTCACTATGCTCCAACCAATTAATACCTGTCTTTCCAGAAAACAGACGAGGTTTTCTAGAGCTGAGAAAATGAAGGCTCAGAGATCATGGGACTCAGGAAGAGCTTCACAGATGAGTGTTGAAGGTGGGCCTTGAAGAAAGTCACCAGACAGAAGAGGGGGATAGACCAAATAGAGGGGTCAACAGCATGTTTGAAGGCCCAGCTGTGAATCAGAAACATGGAATATTCAAACATGATGAGGGACTGTTGTGGCAGGAATGGTGGCAGATGGAAGGTTTTACCAAGAGTTGAGCCTGCAGAAGCTCTTGGGAGACTTGAATGCCACGTTCAGGAGTTAGAGGAAGGAAAGCCATCTGCTAAATCTCAGGAAAGAGCTAAATCTCAGTGACAGCAGTGTGCTTGGTAGGTGGCCTGCGTGTATGTCACTATGGTCCAACCAGGTAATACCTGTTTTTCCAGAAAATAGATGAGGTTTTCTAGAGCTGAGAAAATGGAAGCTCTGAGAGGTCATGGGATGTGCCCAGAATCACACAGGAAGTGTCAGAATCCTGACCTGAACCTAGATCTGCCCAACTGCCCTGTAATCCTGCTGTTCATACGATCAGAGAAGTGGCAGAGTTTGGGTTGAGGGTTATATGAAGACAGATGGGAAAGATGAAAGCTCCTCAGTTTGGGAAGATAAAGGCTGAGGAGTCTGATCAAAGTCTATTAAATCCCATGTGTGAAATGAGGGAAAGCCCAGCTGCCTTCCCATACCTCAGCGTCCTCCAGTACAAGGGAGCAGAGAGCCCTTGAGGTTTGAAAGAGGTGGTTTTAGAATAAAGGAAACGCTGCAGAACTAATTAGTAGATTCTTCCTTGCCCCACAAGAGGGAACAGATAAGACACAGAGGTGCAAGGAAGAGAAAGAACATATTTGCTGAAAGCCTAGCAAGTGCCAGGCACTAGGATTGGTGTTTTACATGCATTGTCTCCTGTAATCCTCGTAACAATTTTGCAAGGTATAGGTCTCAGCCCCATTTTACTCATAAGCAAATTGAGGCTCAAGGAAGTTAAGCCATTTGCCCAAAATGACACATGAGTAAGTGACAGAATTGGCTTTTGAATCCAGGTGTATCTGATACCAAAGTTACAACAGGCTTCCTCCCTGCTCAGCCTTAGCAACTCAGAGTGCTGAATACGAATGTCTGGAGTTTGTAACAAAGCTCAGGAATGGCCTTTGGTTGAACTGTTAGCTATTAACAAAACAAAACCTCTATTAAAATAATAAAGGATTAATTCCTATGAGAGGTGAATGAACAGACCCAAATTGATCTAAAAAAGCAGTGCTGTCCCAAATATATGTAGAATGTTAGAGACACCAAACTGTTTCTCAGAACGTAGATAACCCACAGGTGACTCCATGGAAAAAGAGGCAGGAGTTCTACTACTGAAAATCTGAGAAATAACCACACTCTACCTTCCTCTTATTGACTCCCAACCTTTGTTGGCATATTAAAGGTTCCAAAAAGTCCTACCCGAAGAAAACTTTAATTTTATTTAGCTCAGGGTCTACCAAAAGTATTAGACCATGGACCATCCTCCTGTTAAAATCCTGTTAAATTTCTGTGTTCCATGGAATAAAATTTAGGACGCTGCTCTAAATTTATAAATTGCTACTTAACCAATGCTGAACTTTGGGTTTCTGTGTGTGCCAGGCAATAACCTGAAAGTAAAGAATAATAAGGTAATTAACATGTATAGAGCAAGGCTAAGTGCTGGGCTAATAAGCATTTT
The DNA here is from genome assembly GCF_030028045.1 of Hippopotamus amphibius kiboko. Taxonomy (NCBI): domain Eukaryota; kingdom Metazoa; phylum Chordata; class Mammalia; order Artiodactyla; family Hippopotamidae; genus Hippopotamus; species Hippopotamus amphibius. The sequence goes on from NC_080187.1 coordinate 11,012,999, forward strand.
ATGTGCATTTGATTACTGAGTCCTCAGGGCCACCCTATGAGGTTGATGCTATGATGATCCCATTTTACAGATAAGAAAACCAAGGCCCACAAACTTTTTGGCCAACCCAATAATTTGCTTAAGGTTACGTAACTCTTAGGTAAACTTAGGAATGAAGGAAAGCCAGCACTGATTGAGTGCCTACTATTAGGATCTACAGAGACTCTTATGCAGACCCTCCGAGGTAAGAGCATTTCTGTTTAACTGAGGAGGAAGCGGCATGCTGGTGGCTCTGGGTTGTCAGAGTCTGAAGCCAGAAACCCCCAGAAATGGTGGGCAGGGGAGGGTGTTAGGATGAGGTTGGATGTGGCTACGTGGAGCCCTCTCCCAGGGGTCATTTTCCTCAGGCAGCTTGTGTGACAGCACGCACATCAACCAGGGGTCTCACCACCTGAGTTCTAATTCCAGCTCTTCCCTTTACCTGTGGTATGTGGCCTCGGCCCGGGTAGATACCGCTCTGGTCCTCACTGTCCCTGTCAGATCAGTGGAATGACGGTGCCTGTGTCTTGGGGGTTTAAGGACGATTCACTCTAGCTGGTTCGAAGTAGGGGCTCAATAAAGTCAATCCATAGAAGGAAGCTGTGTGAGGGGAGCTGCAGCCCCTCATACTCCAATAGCAGAAACCCAGAAAAGCCAGAAGCTCCCTCTTTGACTTGGCCTGGCTGCACACCAGGGCTTTAGGTCCACAGTGGTAATCAGCCTCTCTGAGATCCTGTGGCTAAAGTGCCCAACTGTCAAACCCAGGGCTCTTGGAGTCTTGTTCCCTGGGCAACAACTCTCACCATGGAGACCACAGCCCCGTCCTTGCCCTCCCTGCAAGCTCCCTCTCCACAGACCTTCCCTGTTCAATACCTAGTCCTAGGAGCAGTGTAGAAACTAAGGAAAGCTTCAAGGAGGCCCTTCCTCAGGCTGAGGAGTTTGAGGCACAGCCAGCAAGGGAGGCAAAGGGAACTCCCATTTTTTGTGTCTACTGTATGACTGGCAAGGTTCTGAGAAGTCTGCATACGTGGCCTCATTTAGGTTGAAGCCAGGCACGCACCCTATTTTATGTAAGTGGAAACTGAGGCTCAAGGAGACAAGATGGACCAGCTCAAAGTTTCGCAGCTGGTCAGTCTTGGAAGGAGACTTGAATCCAGGGTCTCTGACCCAGAAATCCCCGCTTTGTCTGCAACTCCACCCGCGCCCTCCCCCCCCCCCAACACACACACACACACACATACACACATTGTCAAGACACAGCCTCCAGCCTCAGTCTGGGGAGGGTTAGATGGGTGAATCCCCTCTGCTCTAGGCCTCTGCTGGGAGCACAAGCAGCAGCCAGCAGCCCTTTGACTTCTGGGCTGGGCTCTGGTAGCAGCAGCAGTGGAGGAACTGCACTATTTTAAGCCAGGGCCGGCAGGCCCCATGTGGGCACAGGGAGGGTGGCCTCGGGCCCTTGGCCAGCTTCCCGGAAGTCACCATGGCCTCACTCCTCTCCCCTGAGCAGCTTTCTGAGGCAGTCACTTCCCTACAAACAGGAAGGAGGCTCTCAGGCCGAGAGACCTCCAGCCCCAGCTTCCTCCTCCTTCCCGCCCAGTCTTTGCCAATACACAAGGGAGTCCACCAGCTCCAGGCCCTGATCAATGTCCATTATCTGGGCTGTCTCTTAGCCTGTGGGTGGGAGGGGGTCTGGACTTCTGCTGCTTGGGCTGCCCCAGTTCACCCATTACAAGCCTAAGGCTTCCGCTTGCCCAGGATCTTTGCCCCCTCACCCACAGCCTGATTTCTGCTATACATTCCCATTGAGACTGGCCACTATGAGCCAGAAAGAAGAGCAGAGTATCCCCAGACTTGGTCCCACTCAAGGACCTTAGAGAGAGACAAAATGGGACATTCCCAGAGATAGATGGGGGCAAAAACTGATAGACACAGATTGCCTGTGGCAGAAACAAAAGCAGAGAGAAATAGAGACAGCTGCAAAGGGCTGGGGCCAAGAGGGCAGTGGGGTGTCTCTGAGTGGTTGCTCCTGACCACCCCCAAGTACAGGCCCTGTCTCAGGGCTGTGGGGGGCCCACCGGCTGCATGGCTGAAGAGGAATGTGGGGAGCAAGGCTGGGTCACCCCTTGAGGGCCAAGCGTGTGCACTGGGAGATAAACTACCCCAGGAAGGGGCCCCAGCTGTGGCTGCACACTCCAAGAGCATGGCGGAGAGGCCCAGGCCCAAGGCTGGAGACCCAGCCCTGCCAGACACCCAGCTCCTGCATCTCCTCCTGAGGGTCTCCACCAGGCCTCACAGTCTAGAAGGTCTCAGGACCCTCTGCCAAGCCCTTGAGGGCATGCAGATTGCCATTCATAGAAGAGCAGGGTGGGCCCTGGGAACCCCACCAGCCACAGAATCTTACTTCTTCAGCTCTGGCTACAGTCCTGGCTGAGGTGAGGGAGCTGGGGCCGGTGGGGGGAGGGGGGGTGGTCTCTAAGCTTACCACGCAGAGCAGGGCTCCAGCAGAGGGGCGCTGTGGTGGAGCAGCTGTGAGCAGGACTGGAAGTTGTCCCCATGTGGCTTTGCACACTCGTGTGCATGTGTGTGTCTGTGTTCACGTGTCCATGTGCTTCCTCGCTTATGGGAGTGTGCAAAGATGTACATTTCCATGTGTTGTCAGGAGCCCCACTCTGCCTCCACAAGTCCTTGCTCTCCGACTAGAGAAGGAGCCCCCAGAGGCACCTGGTCTCTCCCACCCTGACCAGGTGGTCCAGCCCCGAGAGCCATGAGGCACAGGGGGAAGAGCAAGCAGGTCTACTGCCGTCCCCCAGCCCCCCTCCCCACACTGCAGCTGAGGCTCCCGCCGGCCACGTCCTTGACCCGGCACTATGGACTTCTCTGACATTGGCATCGGATCTGAACATCTGGCAGCAGGCTGATAAGGGGTGCAGCGGAAACAGCCTCTGCTGCTGCCAGCAGCCCCACCCCCTCCACTGCCCTGCAAGGGGTCTTCACATCCACACTCTCTCTCCTTCCAGCTCAGGGCCCCTGCCCCTCTCTTTGTCATTCTCTGCTTCAGCCAATCTCTTGCTCTCCCCCCACCTCTTTCTCTTTCCCTTTCCCCCTCCCATTTCTTCTCTCATTCCTCCTCAACCCCGCCATTTCCCTCTTCTCTCTCTCTATGGCCATCTCTACATCTGTTAACACTGTCAGTGGGTCTCCCTTTTCTCTCCTCTCATTTTCTGCCTTATTCTTTCTATGGCTTCTTTCTTTTCCTGTCTGTCTGTCTATACTGTACCCCAATCACAGCCTGAGGGTTCTTTCTCTTCTCCTTTTCAGTTTCTGGGTCTCTGGTTTGTTTGTTCCTTGTTCTACCTCCAGGAAATAGGCCTGGCACTTTGGGAAAGTCCCCACTTAGAAGAGAGACCCTGGGCTTTGTTTGCTTGAGGAGTGAGGGAGGAGGGAGCCTGGTACAGGACTACACCCCTTCTCCTTCCCCTCTGGGTGGGTCTCATGGCCTGGGACCACCTGGGCTGGAGCTGGAAGGAAAGGACAAATAGGCCACGCAGGGGCCCTGGCAGAGTGGAGAGTACTCTGTGTCTGCAAGCCCAGGTTCTGGCCTCCTACCTCTTAGGTTTGAATCCTGATTCAATCACACCCTTGTTCTGTGACTTTGGGAAGATGCCTCATCTCTCTGAGCCTGAGTTTCCTTATCTCTCAAATGTTGTTCATGGGAGATGAGGGGAAAATGCTACCTACCTCCCAGGATGGTAGAGAGGTGATTGACCACAGGTGTGGAATGGTTAGCAGGGAACCAAGCACATAGGAGTCACTTTTGTATTAGGGCCTTGCCACTCCCAGCATGCCTCATGCAGTAAGGGTGGCACAGAGGAAGAGGATGTCAGTAAACATCTCGGGTGACTGGGGTGAGGAAAACCCAGCCTGAGTGGTGGAAAGTGACAGCTGACTGTATACAGAGATGGCGGCAGGACAGGAGAACAGGCAGCAGAACTCTATACCCACAGGCAGCAAGTGGGTGCAGGGCAAGCAGTCATTCAACAAACACTTGCTGATGCTGGCTCTGTGCTGGCTGCTTCGGACTCAGAAATAAATCAGCCCTGAGCCTTTGCTTGAGGGTTCCCCGGGCTGGGGTGAGTCATTCTATACAGAAGGGCAAACAGTGTTCAGGATGATGTTGCAATCTCATGCTCAACACAGAAAGGACTCCTGAGGACAGACCTGCCAGTCCTTCAGTTGGTTTGTTTGTGTTTTGCTAACATTTACTGAGCACATATATGTCAGGTAGCCACAGAGTATGTTACATGTGTTGTCTCATTTTGTCCTCATTTTATGGAGAGGATGTGAGACCCAGAGAAAGGAAGTGCCTGGTCCCAGGTAACACAGCTAGAACACAAGAGAACTGAGATTTACTATAGACTTTCTGCCACTAGCCCCTCAGCAATTCTTCTCCAGACTCAAGGCCTTATGAGGAGACTGGCAAAACCAGGCTGGTTCTTTCCGTGGTGCTGTAATGTTGAAAGACCCTGTTTGTCCTATTTAAGAAGGTGGGGAAAGCATCTCTGCACCTCTTTTGATGAGATACTTTGTCAGGTAGTTTTAGAATGACTCAATATATCCATGATTTGTAAAAATTTAAAAAAAAATTTTTTTAAAACTTAATCCTAAAAACTTCACAAAGTATCTGACCAAAAGAGGTGCAAAGGACCATGATTGTTTGTTGTTCATTTCTGTTACACGTATATGACATATTGGTGATATAGGGTATTTGCTGGACTATTTCTTTTTTAAATTCGGAAGATGAGTGGTATTAATCCAGAAATAAAATCATTATATTAAAATGGGTAGACTAGTTAGGTTGTCACATGCGAGAGAAGTGTATACTATAAGAACTTATGTGGGTAAAAAAGACATAATTATGAGGTCATGCACATTGGGGAATAAGTTTCAAATTATGTCACAGGTAGAATATATTGAATAAGTAGAATCGGTTAGTTATGATTGTTGGTAAACATTATTTTGTGTGTATTTTCACAATAAAAAAAAGTCTTACCTATTGTTAATCGTTTCACAATATATGGAAATCAGATCATCATGCAGTGTGCCTTAAATTTATACAGTGATGTATGTCAATTCTTTCTCAATAAAACTGGGAAAATGTTTTAAGTGGCACAAAGAGGAAGACACATTAGGTTTCAAATACAGTTGGCTTTAGTTATACAAAAAAATCCCTCTCATCCCAAGCCACATAAGTGAGGTGTTCTATGTGATTTGCCTATTTCCTCAAATGAAGGGGGTTGTGTGTGGATTCTCCACTGTGACTGCCCCACGGTCCCCTGTGCCCCTTCCCACCCCCTAGGACAAAAGGCTGGAAGGTAAATCCTCTGAGGACAGAGACTTGTTTCCTTTTCTTCCCTTTTCTCCAGTGCCTGGACCAGGGCCTGGCACCTAGTGTGCCCTCAGTGAGTGTGAGATGAGTGAAGGAATGCACAAGAGTGAGTCATGATGGGAGAGGTGCAGAGCAGAGCAATTGGGCCTCCAGGACCAGGACCTGTCTGGCCCTGAAGATTGGATAGGGACACCCTCAGCTACACGGGGAGGCCTAGCCTTCTAGAAAAAAACCCCTTCCCTCTGCCCTGCCCTATCTATCCTTGTCTAGCTACCCACTTGGCCTACCCTAGGGCCACTGTAACCAACCTCCTGGCCCTGGAGGCAGTCTCAGCCCAGCCTCAACTTTCCCAGCTGTTGACCAGGAGCATCAGCAGCCCTCGGCGAATGGTGACATTCAGAGAAGCCAACGTGGGATGCACGGGAGGTGTTCGGTCAGCTCACCTGCTTGCCTTCTGCCCCCCTCTTCCTTTCTTCATCTTCTGGAAGAGTAAAAAGACCAGACCAAAGCAGCAGGGCCACCTGGTCAAGTCATCTATGCCCCTGCCTCCACATCAGCCCAACCTGACTCCACTCCCATGTCTGGGCCAGGCTGGACCCTGCCGGGCCAGGCCCCAGGGAGGTAGCCATTCAAGGGGAGAGAGGCCGGGCTGCAGGCTGGGTGGGGGAGCTGCCCATAAATCAGGCCCCACTCCCACCCAGTCGCTAACAAGCAGGGCTGCCTACCCGCCTACGTGGGGTCCCTGGCTCTGGGCTGCCACAGCGGCCTGGAACAGCCAGCTGGCCAAGGCCTCCAGAGTGCCTTGGCCTCCGCCCCCATCCGCGGCCCCGAGATAGATAGAGGTATTTTTTTTTTCTTTTAGGAGAAGAAAAAAAATAGACCTAAATGAAGAGAAACACCAACAAAGAAGGAGAGAGGCCTGCAGAGTCACGTGGGGGCAGAGACCAATTGGGCCTCCGGTGGCCCCCCCACCCAGGGCGGGGAGGAGGAGGAGGACGGACGGACAGGGCCAGCCTCCTGTCCGCCCGCCGCCCGCCGTGGCGTGAAGGAGTTCCCGTGTACCCACGGTCGCCACTGCCCCACCTGGGCCGCTGGAGCTTCCCCTCGGACCCCTGGTGCCCACTGTCCACCCTCAACCAGCGTGAGAATTCGCCTTCCGCTCCGTAAGTGAGGGCCTGGGCCCAGGCCTCTAATGGCCAGCCTCCCTCCTCAGTGCCTCCCTGCGGCCTGGGCCGGCTACTGCCTGCTCTGTTGAGTGACTGGTGCCCCCTACCCTGGGCAGGGAAGGGGCCAGGGATCTCCCCAGACCTGCCCTCTCACTATGCTGCCCCCTCTTTTCCCCTGGGTGGCTGATGGGAGGAGCTAGGCCTATGGGGACAGGCCCTACAGGGGTCTGCTGTCTATGGGTGGCCGGGCGTTCACAGGACTGTGTTGGCCCAAGCTTGGGAGCCTGTGAGTATGTCCGTGGCCCCTGGGTCTGTCTTTGGGTCTCTGGGTCTCCCTGCCTGCGAGTCTGTGCTGTCTCTGTGGATGTCTCTGAGTCTCTGTGTGGATTTGTGCGTCTGTCTGCAGGATCCATCTGTCAGTGCGGGTTCTGTGGCTGGGCCAGGTCTGTGTTTGCTTCCTTGCATAGGTGGGTGAGGGGCTGTGATTCCCCACATGTTGAGCTGGAACCTGGGGCCGTGAGGGGAGGGTGCAATGAAGCCTGGAGGGTCCAACCCAAGGGCTCCCAACCAGCGGTAGTGGAACCTCTGGGAGAGGGGATCTAGGTGGAAGGGGAAGGCGAGAACTGGCTCAGAGCCCAGCCCCCACCGCACCTGTGTCCGCAGCCCAGACCTGTGCCTACACTGCCTAGGTCTTCCTCAACAAGGTCCAGGAGACCCCCATGGGCTCCACCCTAGGGAAGCTGACTGGGGATTCCGCAGCCCAGCCCTCCCCCTCAGCCCCCCTCACTCCACTGCAGAGGTAGTGCTGCTCCGGTTTTCCACTTTCCCAGGGCCCCTCCCTGACCGTTTAGAGGCAGGAGCCCCCGGCCTCCAGATCCTGCAGATCCTCTTGTTTCTCAGGGGCTTGGTGGGTGGCTGTGGGGGGGGGGGGGGGCGCGGGGGGGCGGTCTGCACTAACTCTCTTTCCTCCCTCCTCACGAAGATGGGCTCACGGACTCTCACGGAAACCGCAGAACCCCTTCTGTAGGGCCGATCTTTCCCATTTTATATACGGAGAAACTGAGGCTCGGAGAAGCGAAGTGACCTGCCCGAGCTTGCATGGCAAGTCGGCCGCAGGTTCTGCCCTTCATTCCGCCGCGTGAGCGAGGTGGGAGGTGGTCTGCGCGAGGTCTCGGGACCTCGACTCCCAGGACCAAGGCTGCAGCTCCAACCAACGCCGAAGGCCTCGGGGTAGAGGCCCAGACGGAGCCGACCGCAGCCAAGGGTCGGGGCCTTCAGCCTTCAGATCTGAGCCTTTCGGTCGGCTGTGTCGCTGCGAATGCATAATTGTGGTATTTCCCGGCTTGAAGATCGCGGCTTTTTGAATTCGCTGTTCTCAACACTCTCTCGGACCCCTAGGTGCGCTGAGAGGGCAGGGGCAGGATGCGAGCAGGCGCCTTCCTCTCTCGGGTCTCAGTTTTTTCATTTGAAAAATGAGAGTGACCGAGTAGACGGCCACCAGCCCAGAGCAGTGGCACAGCCCATCCAGGCTCGATCCCAGGACCACTTTGTCCCCCGAGGCTGCGGGGCACTCTCTTGCCCTGCCCCCAGCCCGGGTAAGAGCGTCGAACAGGAGGGGAGAGGGATTGCTCCTGACCCCGGGGCTCCGTTCTCGCAGCTTCCGCGCCCTCCGTGGCTTCGGGTCCTCACCAGACCTCGGAAAATTCGCAGGGTTGGATTACGACGACTCTCGTTTCCAGCCAAGCAGACTGAAGCTCAAGGAGGAGAAGGAGTTTGCCCCTGGTCTCCCAGCTGGACGCTCTCGATCGATGCCGCAGTGCCAGGCATGTGCGTTGCCAACGCCACTTCGGTTCATCTGCACGACCACCTTTGAGGAAGTCCAGGCATCATTCCCACTTTACAGATGAGGAAACTGAGGACCACAGAGGGGAGAGTTGCTTAAATCTCCAATGAAGCAATGTGCCTGGTCTGCGGGAGAAGCCTAGTCTTGAACCGGTACCTTGGCCATGGCCCCTCACGTTCGCCCTACTTACTTCCACGCTGCAAAACGGCCAGCGCCCCCAGCGTGGCCCTCGCCAGGACTAAGCTGGATGTGCACACAGGGACTCGCCTCCTTTCACCGCAGGCGGGTGGCCCGAGGCTCCCAGGCGCCCAGCACCTGCTCGGATTCCGGGGCGCCTGGGCTCTGGGGCCCGGGCTGGGAATGGGGGGCCGAAAGGGTGAGGGGAGACGCACGAACCCGCCTCGGTGGCGGTGGAGGGCGCGGGCCGGGCCTCCGCCCCCGGATACCGCACGCGCCGATATAGAGGGGCCGGCCCCTGGCCCCGGCGCGGCGGGTTCGCGCAGCACGCACTGGCGGCGGAGGGGCCCGGGTCCCAGGTGCGCCTCGGAGCGGCCCTGGAGGCGGCGGGGGCGGGGAGGCGGGGTGGGGGAGCGCCGAGGCCCCGCGCCGCCAGCCCCGAGCCCCCGCCTCCCCGCCCCCGGCCCGAGCGGCCGTCATCGCGGGCGGGCGGCGCTGCGCCCGGGTGCGGCTCATCGCCGGCGGCGGCGGCGGCGCGGCCAGGAGGTGCGGGGCTCGCGCTGGTGGGACGCGGGGCGCTGCCGCTCGCAGGAGCCGCCAGGTGGGCGCCGGGCGGGCAGCGGCCGCCGTCGCGCCCCTTCGCGCTGCCCCGGCCCAGCCTCTGCGCGCTTGCCTTCTGGGGACTTCGACTCTCCGCCTGAGGTCGCTCCCCCGCCTCGGGCTCGGCCTCTCTCCCGGGGCCCGCAGGGTCTCCGCCCGAGGTCTCTGCGCCTCGCGCCCGGCCGGCGGCTCCGCGCCCTGCGCCCGCTGTCCCCGCTGCGCCCTCCGCGCCGGCTCTCCGCCCGACGTCCCGGTCTCGGTGGCACGGCCTCGGTGGCACGGCCTCGGTCTCGGTGTCGGTGGCTGCCGCCCGCGGGCTTTGTCTCTCCCCGCCTGGGGGCCGGGCGGCTCAGCGCTTCGGGCTCTCTGCCCGGGCGCCGTCGTTCTCCGCCTCTCTCAGCTCGAGCCCCTGTCCGGGTCCGACTCTGCCGGGCCGCGCCTCTGCGCCGGGGCCCGGGGCCCGCCGCTTTCCGTGCGTCTTCCCGTCCCCGACCCCCCGGCCGGGCGCCTCCGTCTCTCCAGGTTTTCTCTCGATGTCTCTGTCACTCTCTCTCTCCCTCTTTGCCTGGGTATCTCCCAGCTTTCTCTCGTCTCTCCGGTGTCTCGGTCTGCCTCTCGTCTACCACTGTGTCTCTGGCTTTGCGGTTGTCTCCCCCAGGTTTTCTCCTTGGGTCTCCGTCTGCCAGTGTCTCTGATCTCTGTATCTCTCTCTTTCGTTCTCTCGCTCTCTCTTTCGTTCTCTTCTCCTCTCGCTCTCTCGCTCTCTCGCTCACTCACTCTCTCCGTCATTCTCGTCTCCCCCAGGTTTTCTCTGAGTCGGCATCAATGTCTCTGTCACTCTCGTATTGTCGTTGTCTCTGTCGTCCCAGGGTACTCTCTCCGTTAAGCAGCGTCGGTGGGTGTCTCTCGCTCTCTTTTCTGCGCATCTCTCAGTCTCTCTCAGACTCTGCCTGTCTCCCTCGTCCCTGTCCGATCCCCAGAACGCTTGGGCCCCACTCCGCCCGGGTTCACTGGCATGTCCCCAGCGGGCGAGACAATCTCGTTTTCTCAGAATCGGGGTTTTGCTCTCAAACGAACGAATCCGGATCAAAGCGCATTTAATCTGAGAGTCCCAGATCGGGCGCGGCCGGGGCCTCTCAGGAGGAGCCCCGGCAGGGCTGGGGAGCGCACGGGGAGGAAGCGCGGGGACAAGGTCAGCAAGCTCCGCACGGGCGCTGTTTTTTGGGCACATGTGCTGCGGGCTGCTCAGGGCGCTCTAATGGGTGGCCTACAGCGGGTGCCCTTGACCACTGGCGCTGTGATGGGGGCCAGGTCCCGGGCCCATACGGAGGGCACCGTGGGCGCAAGGCCGTGGTGGTGCAGGTCCGCGGCGCTGCCAGTCACCATCCCGCCGTGATGAGACGCTCCTCCCTCCACAGGCGGACGCCGCGGGCATGGACTATTCGTACGACGAGGACCTGGACGAGCTGTGCCCCGTCTGTGGGGACAAGGTGTCCGGCTACCACTACGGGCTGCTCACATGCGAGAGCTGCAAGGTGAGCGGGCAGCTGGCTGGCAGGGGACGGGCGTGCAGGGCAGGGGGCAGGATGTGGGGGAAAGCCCTGCTGCTGCTGGGAGGCGCAGGGAAGGGGAGACGGGGGCCCGCCCCCTCCCGCACTGACTCCCCTCTCCCTCAGGGCTTCTTCAAGCGCACGGTGCAGAACAACAAGCACTACACGTGCACCGAGAGCCAGAGCTGCAAGATAGACAAGACGCAGCGCAAGCGCTGTCCCTTCTGCCGCTTCCAGAAGTGCCTGACGGTGGGGATGCGCCTGGAAGGTGCGCACGCCGCTGCGCCTCCTACCCCTGACCTCTGATGGCGAGAGGGGACAGGGGGTGGGGGTGGGGATGGGAGAAGGGGTGAGGGGAGGGTACCATAGGTCTTCTAAAAGTTTCTGGGGCCAGACGATTAGCCCCTCGCGTGACATTAGGAGCCGATCTGTGTGGGGAGGTGTGAGAACTGATGTCAGTCTGGGTGAAAGGATGCATGCAGGACCAGCCTGGGATGGGTTGAGAAGTATCTAAAAATGAACCCGAGAGAGATGACCCTTGGGGGCAGGGCAGCACAGGGCAGACCCCCATAGAGCTACTCCCTCTGCCAGGAGTTCTGTAACACCCCCACTGACATCCCACACTAGCCAGAGCCAAGGTTTTCAATCTCTTTACTGGAGTGCAAGTCCCAGTCCCACCACTTACAGGCTGGGTGACATTGGGCAGTTCCTTAACCTCTCTGAGCTGCAGATTTCCTGTCTTAAAAATAGGTGTAATAGTAGTGTCTTTCTCCTTGAGTTACTGAGAGAATTGTATAAGAAGCTCCTAGCATGGTGCCTGGCACATAGAAAATACTCAACAGGTTAGCTATTATTGTTATCCCAATTTATGTTATTATCTGTCCAACATCACTGTGCAGCCCACACTCACCCAGACCATCCCTCTGTTCATCTGTCCATCCATCCACAAGAGTCACTCAGTTCATTCACTCAGGAGGTTCTTAGCCAGGCCCTAGAGAGCTGGGGAATGGGGGCAGTTCTTAGCAACTGCCTGCAGAGAACCCAGGTCCATCCTTGTCTCCCTATCCCCACCCTTAGCTCTCTCCAAAGGGAGGAAAAACATTTCAACAGGAAAGACTCAAGCTCTTTGAGGATGGACAGTCGTAGGCTTCCACCCCGCTGGCCCCAGCCGGGCTGTGCGCCGAGCAGGCAGCTGTTAAAGTTTTAAAACAATGTAGAAGGCCCCTGGTGGCTCTGAGAGCTGTAGGCCACAAGTCCTGCCACCTAGAGGAAGGGCTTCTGAGGGAAGGGGGATATCCTGTCCTGTCCCATGTCCCCAGCTCCAGGTCCTGAGGGGCTCAGAAGAACTAGTTGTTGTGAGCAGCAGAGACCCCTGGTAGGGCCTGCCCCCATGGCAGGAAGACTGGCTGCGTGCGCCCCCGAGACACATCCCTTGCTGAGCACCGCCCTCTCCCTCCTCTTCTCTCCCTTCTCCTGGAGCCCAGGGTGGGGTCCTATCTGAGCAGAGGCTGGAGCCACACTTTGGCTGCAGAGACACACCTGTTGGGTCCGGCTGGTGACACATTCTTGGCCAGGCAGAGGGACATCTGGTCAGCAAGGGAGGTCCCTTCCCCCAGCCCAGAGTCCCAGCCCCCAGCCAGCCCTAAACTCAGCTGCAGATTCGAAGGCAGCAGGGGAAGCCCGAGTCATTTTGCAGCAGAGGTTCAACAGAGTCAGACCTTCAGTCAAGAAGCAGCTGGACACTGGGGACCCACCTGTGAACAAGGCTGACCAGAGCCCACTTCCTGTCACCATCTCCTCGCCGGGCCTGGAGCTGGGCACCTGAGCCCGTTGCTGAGCCCCCAGAAGCTCTCAGCCTGGGTCCACGGCAAGAGGGCCCTCAGCAGGACGAGAGTGGGCGAGAGACAAGACATCTGGGTCAGGAACAGTAGATGCTGCCTGGGTGGATCCAGGACCACTCTGGGTGTTTAGCAGGTGCAAGAGAAGGAAAGGGTTTGAGGCAGAAGGGATATCAATGCAGGGCAGAGGAAGTGCCAAGCAGAGGAGCAGAGATGTAGTAAGGGGGAGTAGAAAGAACGCAGGATTTCCGGAGGGGTAACCTGGAAAGGTGAACAGGGCCTTGAATGCCAGGTGAGGGAGACTGACTTCCCCTGAGTTCACCAGTTAAGGGCACTGGAGCAGCCATGGGGGTCCTGGGCTGGGGAGTGACCCAATCAGATCTGGTTGGGGAAGGATTGTGGGTGGGGAGGTAGGGCCGGTGGCCTGGAGGGGGTGAGCCTGCCCCTCTGCCTCTGCCCACAGCCGTGCGCGCTGACCGCATGCGGGGCGGCCGGAACAAGTTTGGGCCCATGTACAAGCGGGACCGGGCCCTGAAGCAGCAGAAGAAGGCACAGATTCGAGCCAATGGCTTCAAGCTGGAGACAGGCCCCCCAATGGGGGTGCCCCCCCCACCCCCTCCCCCACCGGACTACATGCTGCCCCCTGGCCTGCATGCACCTGAGCCCAAGGGCCTGGCCTCTGGTCCACCTGCTGGGCCACTGGGCGACTTTGGGGCCCCAGCGTTGCCTATGGCTGTGCCCAGCGCCCATGGGCCACTGGCTGGCTACCTCTATCCTGCCTTCCCTGGCCGCGCCATCAAGTCCGAGTACCCAGAGCCCTATGCCAGCCCCCCACAGCCCGGGCCACCCTATGGCTACCCAGAGCCCTTCTCCGGAGGGCCTGGTGTGCCCGAGCTCATCCTGCAGCTGCTGCAGCTGGAACCAGATGAGGACCAGGTACGGGCGCGCATCGTGGGCTGCCTGCAGGAACCGGCCAAAGGCCGCCCCGACCAGCCTGCACCCTTCAGCCTCCTGTGCAGGATGGCTGACCAGACCTTCATCTCCATCGTGGACTGGGCACGCAGGTGCATGGTCTTCAAGGAGCTGGAGGTGAGTTCCTCCTCCCGGGCTGGCCGCTGGATCTGGGAGGTCCTCTCCGCTGCCTAAGTCTCAGTCTTGGCCACCCCTTGGGTGGGGCTATCCTGCCCACTGGCTTCAGGCCGTGTCTGGGGACAGGGAGGCCACACTGGGGACATGAGGAGTGTTTCTGGTCCATAATAGCCTTCCTTGCTCCTCTCCCACCTCCTCATTCACCCACCACCCCCCTTTCTTCTTCTCTGTTTCCTGAGTGTGTTTCTCATGGCCTCTGCTTCTTCTATCTCTTTCTGTTGTCTCTCTCCCTGGTGCGCTGTCTCTCTGCTTCCCTGTCTCTCTCTGGTCCCTTCAATCTCTGTCTCTTTCTCTCCTAGTCTGGGTCTTTGTAGACGCTTATCTTTCTTTCTCTGAGACTCTGGGCTCTCCCACAGGACTAGCTGAGTCCTTGGGAGGCTGTCTCTGGCTGCGCCAGCCCAACGTCAGGAAGAGGGTCCAACCTATACTGTCCTCTCATTTGGAGAGGCCACACTCCCTGCTAGCCTCAGATGTCACAGCAGGGTCTTGGTATCTCAGATTTTGGGATGCTTCTCCTTCCCAGCTAAGGTGAAAGATCTTACTGTCGCTGTATCTGTCATGCATGATGGTTAGTCCCATGTGTAAATGTATATGTCTGTGTGTGCAGGGAGAGCTAATTGGGAGGGTAAGTGGGGGACTGCAGGACTCGTCTCTCATCTTCCAAATGCCTCAACTGCAAGGCCTTCCATTCCCCTGTTGCGGTACCCGCAGCTAAAGTAAGCAGGAGGGCAGCAGGAGAAACTAAGGCCAGACACGGAAGAACTTCCCAGTCATCTCGCCTAGTGGTTTGAAGCGCCCAAAGCCTAGGAGCTGCCCCTCTAGTGCCCTGGCTCCCTATGATGAGGGTTTCTGCCAACCTCAGAGCTCCCCGCTCCGCCCCACGCCTGGCCAAGCCCATCCTCCCTGACCTACACAGAGACATGATAGGCCTTTAGTCTGGGCCTATCCATGTTTGCCTTGCCCAGGTCAGCCCCCTTGGCTGTTCTGGGACTAGATGTAAACAGCAGGGCCTGTTGCCCTCCCTGCTGGGGCCACTGCAGCCTTGAGCAGCATTGTCAGTGCTGACGCCACTCAGGCCTGGGCTTCCTCCAGGGGCATGTGGCCAGATGGGCCGGGGGCACTGCCTGCCGGGGCTGGGCTGGGCATGGGGAGGGGGGCAGGGAAGAGATGAGGGCTGGGCACTGTGAGCCCTTGAGGCATCATGGGGCTGGAGGCCTGGGTTGCTCTGGGAGTCAAGATTGGTGGTGATGGCTTCTGCTTCTACTGTGGAGGGCCTGTCGTGGCTGAGGTCTGGGGATGTGCCCCGTGTCTGTCATGAGGTGGGACTTCTCACCTCTGCCCCCTCTCTAGGCCAACCTCCTGGATAGAATAAGAGGCAGGACCTCGAACAATCCCATCTGCCTTCCACTCATGGCTGGAGGCGCTGGTGGGGGGTAAGGGTCCCAAGAAAAGAAAAAAAAGCTGACCCTTGCCAGCTTTCCTTCCAGGCTTCCCATGAGCCCCCAGGGCAAGGGGGAGGAGGAGAAGAGCATTACTGCCCTTCCAGAACCCTGGATGCAGGGGCAGGGCACTTCCTCTGGCTGCCTTCCTGGTCTCTTGGGGTTTTTCACGCAGGATGGGAAGGGCTTTTGTCCCAGCTTTGCTGAGTGTTTTTTCCTGCTTCTGGCTTCTCTGTGGTCCAAACCTTCCTGCTTCCCCTTCCCAGAGTCTCTGAATCAAGCCCAGGAATATGAACCATGGTTACCAACCTCTGTAGAGGAGCCTTGCAGATAAGTACCAGCCCAGCCCCGAGAGGGCCTCTCATCAGCCACATGGAACTGAGTGACTCTGTTCTCCCTTTTGACTGACTATTCATTCTTCACCTCTGGGCAGGGCGCGGCAGACAGCAGAGGGGGTTCCCTAGCTCTGAGAGCGGGGTGGCTCTTGGCCTGTGCAGAGGGATGTTCAAATGAATTGGACCCAAGAGGCTGCCAGGCTAGAGAAAGAGGCAGACATGCACATGGGTAATGCCAACCCAGCATGGCCAGGCTCCGAGAGTAGTAGAAAGGGGCCAAGGGAGTCCAACAGGAGAGCAAATGGCTCTATCTTAGAAAGTCCGGGAAGGTTTCTTTGATCTGCACCTGTCCAGAAAGCAGCCTGAGACGGTTAAGGGCGTTCCGGGAAAGGCGAACAGCATAAGGCCCAGGAGTGTGAAAAGGCATCGTGTGTCAGGGAGTCCCAGGTGGTCTGGTGAGGCAGGGCTGGAAGCAGAGCTCGGCCCAGGAGTAGGCTCTCTGGCAGTGGGTGATGGACAGCCTGCCAGGGAAGGGCAGGCTTCCAGCCCGAGCCTGAGTTCTCCCCAGAGTCCCGCTCAGTCCTCTGTGATGCTGATGACATCTTGGTGCCCAGGAGAAGGCCTGGGGTCTTTGCTGAGCTGACATTGGGGCTCCAGTTACCCTCTTGGGGTTCCCCTTCTCCATCCTCTTTCCCAGCTTGGATGTCCCTCTGTCTCGGTTTTTCCATCTCATGCAATCACAGTGTGTCAGATCTGACATGGCACAGAGGTTAGTAACATAGATCAGAACCAGAGAGGCCAGTGTTCAAGTTCCAGATCTGTGACTTCTCTGGTGTGTGACTTAGGGCAAGTGACTTTACTCCTCTGGGCCTCAGTTGTCCCTATCTGTAAAAGGGGGGGAGTTGAAATAGTAGCCACCCCATAGGGTTGTTGGAAGAGCTTAGTGAACTAGGGCAGGTAAAGAATTTAGCACAGAGTGCAGCGCACAGGAGGTGTTTGGTGAGCGGGGACAGTGGCTCCCTCCTTCACTGGGCCCCTCTGCTGCTGTACCATTGAATCTAACCTTGCAGGTGGTAGACAGGCCTGGCCAGGAAAAGGGAGGAAAGATATATCGTGTTCATGCTCCTCTGAGGGCACTAGAGCTCTGGGTGAAGACAGGGCCCTCCTTGCCCTGGGCTTCCAAAGCAGCTTCATACCTGCAAGGAAGCAGAAACTCACTTGTACGTACTGCTCAGCGGAGGCAGGGTGTAGGCCCAGGCAGGCAGCCTCTCTGGACAGTCCCCGTGAAGGACAGCTGGGAGGATGCAAGACAGGAATCAGGAAGGTGGAGGCGAGGGCCAAGAGCGCCTAATGACCCATCTTGACATCAGTTCACCCTTGACATCCTGCTCCGAGGCCCCCAATTGGCAACAGATTTAACTGCTTAGATATATGGTTTCATTTAAGTGGCAGTAACTCTGTCAGTCCTGGGCTGACAAATGACAGCCTGCCAACCACTCGGCCAGGAAAGAGCCGTGGCCAGCCCGTGGCTTGTCAGCCACTGGAGAATTACAGAGCCTGCTGGCCTTCGACCGCCAGACTGATCAGACCCCAGGGGGCTGCGGAGGAGGGCCTGCTGGGAGGGAGGTCATCTCGGCACCCATAAATACCCCATCTCCGAGGCAGGCCGCAAAGTGTCAAGGCTCCAGGAAGATTTGTGGCAGAGCGGCAGGAGGGGTGGGCGGCTGGTGGGCCCAGTAGACAGGCCAGGCTGACAAGGGACCCCAGGGCCGGGACTGCAAATGTCCTTGTTCCCAGGGTGGCTGGGTGGCCTGAGGGTAGAGGAAGAACCTTTTGCTTAGGGAGAAAGCCACAGAAGGTGAAAACCAGCCCTCTTTGGTTAAGTGAGCCTCTTAGCCACCTGCTTTCCCATGGAGAGGGGCTGGCAGCTAGGGGCCTCTGGTTTTCTTTTAAATAAAAAGGGGTGTGTGTGTGTGTGTGTGTGTGTGTGTGTGTGTGTGTGTGTGTGTGTGTTCGTTCATCTGTATGGGGAGTGTTTGGAGTGTGGTGTCTTTATGTGACCACCTAGGGGAAGAGAGAGTGAAGAGTCTGGAAGGCATGATTACTTGCTTGACTGGTGGGTAGGGGAACCCGGGCCAGGGCCATCCCTGGAATAGCTGAGCGTGGGTTCCCAGTCCCCTTCATGACTGACACTGCTGTGCTCATATGCTTTCTCTAACCAGAAGAGGGAGGACTTATTTTTCCCATTTCTCAGAATAGGAAACCAGAGCAGAGGAGGCTGTGTGGCTACGGGGGAATCAGAGGGCACAGCGCGCCAAAGCCCAGCCACTGTAGTGCATCTCTCTGCCCTGCACCCCTATCAGCCCCGTGGGCACGGCTGCCCCCACTCCCGGGGTCCGAGGTCTGGGTACAGAGTCTGCTCCCAGGGCTTGGCCAGCCGGGTCACTGTGACCCCTTCTGCTTTCTGCCCAAAGCTCAGCCAGCTTATCTCCTAATTCTCTCCCTTATCTCTTGCGCTTCCACCTCCCCACCCCCTGTTCCTTTAATTCAGGCACAAGGGTGTCTGCTCCCGAGGGCCCCAATGGGTGGGGGGCAGAGCCCAGCCCTGCACGTGCTGCCTCCGCCTCTGCCTCCATCTGGGTTGCCCACAGTGGGCCAGTGCAGCGCCTCGAGCCGGCACCTCCTGCTTGGGCTCCAGGAGTGCCCAGGGCCCCCAGGAAGACCGGCCCAGGCAGGGAGTCTGTGCAGAGCCCAGCTCCCAGCGATTACCTGAGGGGAGCTTCTGCTTCTTTATCTGTGAGGGGCAGAGGTGAGGCGTCCCGGGCCTGCTGGGAACGGGGCCTGGTCTAGGTGCGCGCTGAGCCTTGCCTCCCTTCTTGGACGCTGTATGGGGAGGCTCTCTGGGGACCAGCCACTTCCTGAAGGCGAGGTGTCTCCGTGGTCACCCCTGCCTGGCTCTCAGTCCCTCCTGGCCCCTCGCAGCCAGGGCTACTTCTGGCTGAGCCTGGGGTGCCCCTGGCTGGGTTTCCTGTTCTGACAGTAATGGGGCCCTAGGATGGACTTTCTGCAAGGAGAAGGAGCGGTAGGTATGGATTCATGACCCAGAGGGGAGCGGAGGAGGGGAGGCTGGGAGGCTGGGGACTCAGAGCCAGATAGGGACAGACCCTCCCTCTTGTTCTCAGCCACGCGGGCTGGGGAAGGGCTGGGCAGGAGAGGCCTGGAGGAAGCCTGACGGTGTGTCCAGCTGCTTGCTTTGCTGTTTGTCTACTTCTCTCTCCCTCTGTCTCTCTGAGGACAGGCCCCCGGGCCACCCCCAGGAGAGGAACAGAGCAGAGGGGAGGAGGGGGCTTCTACCCCCCACCCCCACCCCGAGAAGAAAGAGCTGTTGGTTAGTTCCCCACAGGCCGGGGGCTGCCTGGACTCCTCTAGCCTCTGGGTTGGGGGTGGTTCCTCTGTGCTCTCTGTGCATGTCTTATGGTGGGGGGCACATATTTGTTCATCAAGCACTTACTGACCCCTCCTCTGGGGGCCCAGAGATGCGCTGGACACCAGTCCTGCCTTCCCAGACCACACAGGTATCAGGGAAGTCAGATGTGGCAGGTGCCACGTCCAGAGGATGGGAGGGCTTCGTGGGGGAGGTAGTGAGCCTGCCGTGAACTCTAGGGTGGCAAGGGTGGGTCTTCCTTCACACCTAGTGTTAAGAGCACAGATGAGCTAGACAGAGCCATGTGACCTTGGGTAAGATACTTGACCTCTCTGAGCTCAGTGTCCTCTCTCCATGGATGGAGGATAACAATGGTACCTACCGCAAGCGCTTGTGGAGCTGCAGCTCAGTGACTCTTAGCTATCGTGGTTTGCATTTACTGCAGGGCATGGCCCAAGGAGGTGCCCAAGAAGTGCCCACTGGGTAGATGGTGGCGGCCGATGAGCCACACATGCTGAGAGGGACTGGAGTCTGCACTGTGTCCTCCTAGGGTGACACGCAGCACCCAGCGCGGTTCTGGACACGCAGAAGCGTTCAGCATTCACTGTGGAGGGCTGTGAGAATGCCAGCCGTGGCCCTGGCCTGGCTCTGCATCTCTGTGACCCCAGAAGAGTCCCTTGCCCTCTCCGAGTGGCAGATTCTTCATCTGGAAATAGGAGTTTAGGTCAGGGGGTCCCTCAGGGCCCCTCTGGCCCTGGCATCCCATGGTCCTGAGTCCCACTTGTCACTGTCATGAGGGTCCACTCCTGCCACGCTAGAATGTGGCGATTCCCCAGACTGGAGGCCAGTCCCTACCCTCACACTGAGCACCCCGAGTGCAGCCTGGGGATTCAGAATCGGCCCTGTGTGCCCTTCCTGCTTCTGATGTAGACTGTTGCCAGCCACCTGCTCGTTCCCTGGGCTGGACCTCCTCTCTTCCCATGAGCTTGAAAGTTCTGCACAAGACCTGGGGGGGGCCCTCTGTTTTCCCTACGTGGCTCCTTTTTGAGTGATCGAGGCTGCGAGAGATGTGACCACAGGCCAAATGGGCAGAAGGAAAAATTAACACTAATCTTCCCTTACATCTGAAGGAATCCTTCACAAAGCACTTCCATGGACATTATTCTCTAACATTTATTGAGGGCTTAATATGTGCCGGACCACATTCTAATACTTTGCCCACTTTCCAGGTGAGAAAGGTTACAGAACTTGCTTAAGGTCATACAACTTGTAAGAGGCAGAGCCGGGACCTGAGAGCCTCTGTTGGACCCTTTATTATCTTGCTAGACCCCGCCACACTTTGATAAAGAAGACAGATGGGCAAACTGGACACAGAGGTTGGACGCTTGCCTGGGTTACATTCCCAGTTGAACCTCTGAACTCAGAGCTGAGAGGAGGAGGGGCGAGGGGAAGGTCCCCAGCTGGACCATGGCTGGACCCCGGACCCCTATGTGCCTCTTCCTTGCAGGTGGCCGACCAGATGACGCTGCTGCAGAACTGCTGGAGCGAGCTGCTGGTGTTTGACCACATCTACCGTCAGATCCAACATGGCAAGGAGGGTAGCATCCTGCTGGTCACCGGGCAGGAGGTGACCAGACCCTACTGTGCCCTGCCCTACCCACCCGCCACAACGCACGTCCAGAATTCTGGGCTCAGAAGAGGTCCCAGGCCTCCCCAGGGCTGGCCCTGAGCACCACTGAATATCAGCCCTTTCCCCAGGATCATGGGGTGCCCACCAGCCTGACCTCCCTCTGACCAGCCTTAGCTTTCACCTTGAGAAGAACCAGCCCCTTGGAGCCCTGCTCTGGGGGAAGCAGCTCAGGGATGTGGGGAAGGTCATGGAGGCTCTTGGAGGAGGTGATGGTGGCACTGGGTAGTGAAAGATAAATAAGGTTGATCAGGTAGTGACAGGGGTGGAGGGGCAGTCCCCACCTCCACACACGCAGAGGAGGTAGCATGGGTCAGGCTCAGAGAGGGAGGTTAGGACTGCTGAGCTGCCGGGGTCGCTGGTGTGCTGGGACATGGGTTTAGGGGCGGGGGCCCTGTGGGGACTGGGGTGAGGTGAGAGGTAGGGCTGGAGGGGTGGCCAGGGGCTAGGATGGGCAAAACGTTACAGATACTAAATCCTGAATGAGTGGATGGATGGATGGATGGGCGAAGGGGTCTGGGCCTCAGAGAGCTCAGAGTCAGAATTTGGGCACTCTTCGAGCAGGGAATTAGGGGCACTAGGATGGGAGGCATAGGGGGAGGGTGCCCCTGAAATCAAGCAGGGAACGTCAGAAGAGTTTTAAGTGGAGGAGGAGCGCCAGGTTGTATTTGAGGAAGCACATGGAGGAGGCAAGATGGGAGGTGAGGAGGAAATGAAGGCAGCCACACACTGCTCAGAACACTGGAGACCTGGAAGGGCACAATTCAGGGAGGAAGTGAGAGGAGGTGGAGGGGAAGTGGAGGGAAGGAGGGAGAAGGAAAGAGAGGTTGATGCCCAGGGTCTAGCCTGGTGGAGAGAGCATCACCCCTGGGGGGGATGCAGGAGGAGTGGGTTTCACAGGTGCCTGGACGGGGCTGGGGATTGGAGACTGAGGCCCTGCTCCCCACCCCCTACCTCCAACCCAGGCCCACTGTCCTCATCCTCTGTTCTCACCTTGCTGGTCACAAGGATGTAACTTTGAGGCCACCTGTGAGTGCAAATGAAGGGAGTCTGAGGCATGAGTGTTGGCCCCTGTCAACACATGGGTGGAAATCTCTGAGGCCATGGGACCATCCTGTGTGTGAGTGTGGGCGTGTGTGTGTGCACGAGCATGCGCACCTGTATTTTATTGTGCAGATATCTCCACACACATAAGTGCGTGGGTGTTGAGATCTGCCCGTCACCATGTCAGTGGGAACATATACACGGGCACGTGTCTGTCTGTGTTAGCCTGTGATGTGACCAAAGAAGAGGGTGTGTGTGCGTGTGTTCACATCCTGAAGTGGGTGTCCCTGCGTGTGTGTGAACGTGAGCCGAGGTGTGGCCACATCTCCAGTCCTGGGGTCTCTGTGTGGGCCCCCAGGCAGTCACGTGGCCACGTCCACGTGTACCCAGGCAGCACTGCCCTGCCCCTGCCCCCACACCCAGCACGGCACGGTACTCACTGCAGACGCCACACAAAACACTAAAGCTGCTTGTGCCACTGGGCCTGGTGGCGGCTCTTTGTACATGAAGGACCCTTCAGCGCTCCCTCTGCACTCCCCTGCCTGGTGTCAGTGCTGCTGCGTGGGGACCCTCAGCTCTGGGCAGGGCAGTGGGAGCAGAGCTGGGAGCCTGGGGAGGGTCCAGGGGCCTGAGGAGAAGCCGCCCTCCCACCTGGCTCAGCTCCGAGGCTGAGCACCCCTGAGCCCCAGCCTCTGACCCGTGTCTCCCACCCACGCCCAGCCCTCGTGTCCCTGAGCCCTGCCCTCTGCCCACCCAGGTGGAGCTGACCACGGTGGCTGCCCAGGCAGGCTCCCTGCTGCACAGCCTGGTACTTCGGGCCCAGGAGCTGGTGCTACAGCTGCACGCGCTGCAGCTGGACCGCCAAGAGTTCGTCTGCCTCAAGTTCCTCATCCTCTTCAGCCTCGGTGAGTGGGCTGAGCAGGGCCTGGCCTGGGAGGTGGGGGGTGGGGGGCGGCAAGGGGGTGGGGTGGAGGGCTGGACTGGCGAGGAGACCCCAAGGTGGGGCTCTCCGATGGGTGCCTTGATGAGGCCAGGAGCCCTCCCTGAGTGAATAAAGACATGAGGGGACCTGGCCCAGGGCCTGCTTCCTCTCTGGGCCTGAGTTTCTCTGTTTGGAAGGACAGAGGGCCAGGGTGACGTCTAAGACTTGATGGGACAAGGACCCCTCCTGAGGATTTGGTAAATTCCTGGCTGAAAGCCCTAGAAAGGTGCCCATGCCACCTTGGAAAATGCCCATGTGATTTCAGGAGCTTCTGATCCCTGGCTCCCATCCTGAGGTCCCTGTTTTTCCTAATTCCCTGCTCTAGGAGTGTCTAAATTGTCACTCTGAGCTCTCTGGGGCCCAGGCCACTTTGCCCATTGATTCATTCACTCATTCAAAAGGATCCCAAATCCCTGTCTTCACGGAGCTGACCTACTCTTGGGGAGAGAGACAATAAGCGTAATATGATTAGTAAAATATATAAATTAGTGAAACGATTCATAAAATGTATAGCCTGGGAGACTGCGGTAAGTGCTAAGGAGGAAAACAAAGCAGGGCAAGGGCAGAGGGCAGCCTGCCAGCTCACCCCGCTCCCCAGGTGTCTGGGTCTCCCTCCCTTTGCCCTCCTGACCCCAGCCTATGCCGTTCACATCTCCACCCTCCCTCTGGGCTCTCATCAGGTCAGCCTCCTTCTGTCCTCCTTCACCCAGCAAGCCATGTCCAGTGCCCTCCCTGTGCTCAGCGATGCTGCAATAGAGGTTTTCCCTGCCCCCAGGGAAAACCTGGTCTGGAGAGAGACCTCCAGCCAGCGCCTTCAGGGCTGAGACAGAGAAATGGGGAACCCAGGATGGGGAGCAAGGGATCTGCCTGGAAGGTTTCCTGGAAGAAGGACATCTGAGCTGGGTCTTGAGGGATGAATAGGAGTTTGAGCCGGGTTTTGGCAGGGGGTGATAAATCTTTTAGCAGAGGTATAGATGGGATGGAAGGTTGGAAGAGAGGGGCATGAATGCCTTGTTACCTGGGGAGGGGACAGGATTGAGATGTTGCCTTTGTGGCAGATGGCATCATAACCACAGTCTGGCAAGGGTGTACCTGCCCGAGAGTGGGGGCAGGTGGGGAAGCAGAGGGTAAGAGAACAAGCTGGGGGGTGGGGCAGTGATTAGTGAAGTACTGATTGGGGCAAGCCCTGTGCTCAGGCTATGGCCATGTGACTGGGTGCCTGGGCTGGGTCTCCTGACTCTGGCACAACAGGTTGGTAGCTGGAGGGTTTATCTGCAAGGCTCCAGGGGTTGGTAGGGGACAGCCATGGTTGGGGGTGGGGCCAGAATCTTGGGCAGCCGGTTAACAGCCTGAAGCCCTCAGAGGAGCCTCAGGGGCCTGGGCCAGGTTCGCTCCAGCTGGGGAAGCCCCCTTCCTCCTTTGCCTCTAGAGGCACCCTCCTCCCAACCTCAGTTTTGCCAGAGCCTCGGACGTGTGTGGTTTGGGGTGTGGAGGCTCCGAGTTATATGCATGTCTGTGCCTTTGTGTTGTGCCTTTGTTTTCACGCATGTACAGACTGTGCACTTCTATAGGCTGGTGGGTTTTCATGTGTCACATGGTGTGAGGAACCTGTATATGACTGAGAAGTGACTGGGGAGATTTGGAGACACGAGGGGTTGGGCCGGTGGTGCTTAGGGCTCATAGTATTATAGTGTGGGTTCTGTGGTGGTTTGGGTGGTTTGTAAGGTGACAGTTCTGAATCTGACCACCATCAAGAGGCCACTAGGAGGTCCTGGGGAGGATGGGGCCGCCAGCCACCAGGTTCCTTGGCCAGGGCGCCATCTTGGTGCCCCTGCAGAGCAGGGAGCACGTCTTGGCTTTCCAGACCACCCAGGGCCTGAGGCACAGGCCTGCAGCCCCCAGCCCCTCTTCCCACCGAAGCCCCAGCTCTGGGGACTGCCAGGCCTGGCACAGCTCTGGCCTCCACCAGGTGACAAATCCAGGACTCCTCCTTCTATGGGGTGTAGGGAGGACAGCAAGGCTGAGCCCAGCCCTCTTCTCCTGGGTCCAGGCAAGGAGCTGCACGCAGCACCGTGAGTGCACGGCCCCTCCTGCACGCTAGCCTTCATCCTGTTTTCCAGAGGAGGCAGCTGGGCCCGGAGACTGGGAGTGTCTACAGTGCTTGTCTGGAACAGGCTGGAGGGGGTGGGACGGAGGCGTGAGAGTGTGTGTGCGTGTGCGCGTGTGTGTGTGTACCTATGCGAGGCAGGGTGTAGCAGTGGTTAGGAATGTTGACTAGAGATGAACCACCTGGATTCTAAGTCTGGACTCTCTCTCTGGTTGTGGGCCCTTGAGCAAATCACTCCCCTCTCTGAGCCTCTATTTTCCCATCTGTAAAGTGAACATCATAATCATCTTTAACTTGCTATAAGGATGTAATAAGAAAATTCCCCAAAGTGCTCAGTGTGAGGCCTGGCCCCTCAGAATATACACCAGTATTGTTTTTACCATAACCATCATTAAGTCACAAGCAAATGAACAAGTTAGTGAATGAAATGAATGAATGAATGAGTTCCCAGTTTTATCGCACACTGTGTGTCTGGCACTGTGCCTTGTCTTTGGAGGCAGTGACCTGGGTCACGGCAGAAATTCAGGGTGGGGGCTGTGAGGGGAGAAGACCCGGGTCCTCGGCCTGTCTGAGCTTGTGGGTGCACAGTGACAGGAGTCCAGGGGAGCCACAAGGGCCTCTGGCTGATGGGTTCCAGTTAGGAGAGGAGCCTGAGCAGTCCAGTGTGATCAGGGCTGGGCCAACAAGGAGAGACCAACTACACCTAGGATATCAGGGAAGGCTGCTTGGAGGAGGAGCCTCAGAGCTGGGCCTCGTAGTATGAGCAGGAGTGTTCTGGGTGAAACAAAGCTAAGCAGCAGAAGAGCATTTCAGATTGAAGGAACAGCTTGTGCACAGGGATGGGCCATCCTGAAAGTTTGGGTGTAGCTGTGGGGCAGGGAGAGGGTGAAGCGGAGGCTGGAGAGGTGGGCAGGGGCTGAGCTGGGCAAGGCCTTGAATGCCAGGCCGGGACCTTGAACCTCCCCTTGGGAAGGATTTTCAGTAGGGAGAAACACGATCAAGTTTGCATGTTGGCCAGGTCCTTCCAACTGCAGCATGGGAAAAGGATGGCAGGTGGCAGCCCAGAGCCCTGCAAGAGGCTAGACATGGAGCCGGGGTGAAGTAGATAAATCTGGGCAAGATGAGGGGGAAGATTTGCCCGGAGTCTGGAAGGTGGGGGGGGCTACTCCCATGACCCCACCCAGACCACCAGAGTCGGGTCCCCAAGGGAACTGGGGCCCAGAGAGGGGTGGCCACTTGCCCCTAGTCCTCCAGCTGGCATGCTGGCCGTCACCCCGGGGCAGCACCTCCCTCGGTGCTCAGGCTGAGTGCGTGGGACGACTGTCTCCCCACCCCAGCCCCCCGTCCCCCACCCCTCCACCCTTCAGCCTGCTCAGTGCCTCCTTCTCGCCTGCCTCCACAGAAGGGTGCCATTTGGTGTCTAAAAAGCCGGCTCAGGCAGCCGCGAAGGCAGGTAAGGAGGTTTAATTAAAATTAGTGCCTCTCTCCTGGCAATCACGGTGTTTATGAAGATGGGCCCGGCTGGCATTGTTCCGCAGAGGACTTAATCGAAGCTTAATGGATTGACCTAACATTCGATTTCCTGACTCGCATTGAGGCGGCGGCAGCAGCATTCCCTTAAGCGTTTGCAATTTACCCACCGCTCGCGCCAACAAAAGGCGGCCTGAATAGCAGCCCCACTCGAGGGGCCATTGTGCGCGGGGGCGCCTGCCTGAGTCACCATTATTGGGACAACATTCTTTATGCCTCGCTGGAATGAAAGGATTATTCAAATATTCAATTAAACCGTGAAAAGGGGGCTTTTCTGAGAACCTGGGGGCCCCCCGGCTCTGCAGAGCGAGCAGGCTGCTCTCGGAGGTGGGGGTGCCATCTCCCAGCCCCCTCCCACCTCCCAAACCCCTGGGATTGCTGGGAGCCGAGCAGGCCCATCTCCAGCCTGCGGCGGCTCAGGGCCCAGAGCTGGGCAGCAGATGAGGTCCAGTTCTTGGGTGCCCTGAGAGGCAGGGATTAATCTGCCCCCATTTTGCAGATGACGGGAAACGGAGGCTCAGATTGGGGAAGGGACTTGCCCCAGGTCACCCAGCTGGTGGTGGAGCTGGGAGGTGAGCCCCTGACACATGAAGGGGGCATCTGCAGGTTTATGTGACCACTGCTCCTGTGTCTAAGGGAGGAAGGGCGTGGTGTCCCAAGGGATGTTGGCTCTGTGGCATCCATCATCCTAGAGACTCTTCACAACAGTCCCTTTAGAGGGAGGTTGGGAGAAGGGGACTTGACCATGTTCCCCTCCAAGGGGAGTCCAGAGTAGCTTATCTGGTTACCTGGGGAAACCAAGGACCCCAGGCTTGGTGGCCCTTGGCCAGGACTCCTGAGTTGGATGGAACATTAGGTCATCAGGGCATCTAATACCCCAGGAACCTGTGTCCAGGCCTGACCCCACCCCTGCTTGCCCACAGTGCTTTGGAGCCAGAGAGATCTGGGTTTGAATCCCGGCTCTAGTATCTATTGTGAGCTCCAGGCACGCTCCACTGTCCCTGCGTGTGTAAGACGCCCTTTCCTTCCTGCCTGGGTGTCTGTGGGGATTAATTGATGGGGCTGGGGCAGGGAAGGTGCAGCAGGTACTGGGGAAGTGGCGCTCCTGTCTTGTACTGTAGTGGCCGGTGCTCAATCAGTGAGCACGCTTCCCTCCCCCAGCCCTGTAGCCCACCTTGTGGGGGCGGTGAGGTCTCCAGCCTGCTGAGAGCTGCAGGACCCGTAGGCGAGGGGTGTCCCTGAAAGCTGTCCTTGTTCTGCACCTCCCCACCCTACACTCTGCCCTGCTGTCCCTGTCACACTGCTGCTGGGAACAGTAAATCCTGGTAAAGCCGAGGCTCTGGTCCTCCCCAGTCCCCTCCCACTCCTGCCTCTACTACAGCATCTTAGGCAGTCCTCCCTGTTTCCTCTGGGCCCTTTACTGCTGTGTGGCCTTGAGCTCGTCCCTATCCTTCTCTGGACCCCCAGCCTCCTACTGCAAATTGTCAGAAGAGAAATAGGAGAATTGCCCAGCCCTGGGGATGGGGGGATTGAAGGTAGATTGGGATGGAAAGAGATTGGGAAAGCGATTGGGCCAGGAGGCACCTCTTGCCCCCAGGTGAGGCTAGTTAGGTGGGGAGACTTCCCATGACCTTTGAGTGTATCTGGAGAGGGCCAGGTTAGGGAACAGGGCTACTATGTACAGTTGGACAGGTTGTTTACTGAACAAGGGCACTTAGACATGGAAAAGGTAGAGGCTGAAATCCAGCCTGCGTGCCTCTCGCCAAGCTGTCTTTCTGTGGACATGGGGACCTTCTTTCTAATTGGCACAAAGATGTCTCGTGGGCTAATGGTGATCCTGGGGAGGCTGGGAAGAATATGACCCTAGCTCACTTACTGAATGAGGTGGGGGGATGGGGGGAGGATGGGGGGTGCCCAGATCCCGCCATACGCCCTGGGTCCAGCTCGGGTTTCCCTAAATCCGTCTTTGGACAACACAGGTTCTAGCGGGCACGCTGGGGGCGGCTGGGGATCAGGGTTGCCAGGAGCATCCAGCCCTCCTGGCGCAGTGGGTGTTAAGAGGGATTAGAGGGGCCAAGGGCTGCGCACGCTGGGCTCCGGGCTCCCCCGCAGCGGCAGGACCGGGAGCGACGGGAGCGGAAGGAAAGTGGAGGGGCGGCCATTTTCCGAACCACTGGACACCGCATCCCAGGCCAGGCAGGGCTAGGAGTTGGGGCTGGGGACAGGTTCTGTGGATTCCTGCTGACCTTCAGCCCCTGGGCAGTGAAAGAGGCCTGCACGCAGTGATGAGGACTCCGGCGACAGGAAACTGGCCCTCCGTGGGCACCCCTGGGGGCCAGACACCTGTGCAGTCCCCAGGCACCTGAGCTCCCCCCGCTGCAAGTTGGGCATGGCCCCTTTCATAGAGGAGGAAGGCTTTCAGGTCAGGAGAGGACAGGGCATAGGCCACTGATTCTAAATCGTGGGACTGGGATTTGAACCACCATCCACCTCATGCTAAAGACAATTTTTGTCTCTTCGCTGGACCTCCGGGGTAGCGGATGCGTTAATCACACTCCTCTGTCCCCGGTACAAATGATCACTGGTCCACACAGAGCCACTACACACCCTCCCCACCCCCATCAGCAACCATCCCTTCACGTTTAACTCATCTCTTCTTGTTTGTCTTGTTCTTACACAATGTGCATGTTTTGTGTGCGAGCACTTTTAATTTATGTAGAGAGCTTTACCTTGCAGATCTCATTCTGGAGCTCCCTTTTTTGTTTTTTATTTTATTTTATTTTATTTTATTTTATTTTATTTTATTTTATTTTATTTTATTTTATTTTACTTTATTTTATTTTTTTTCCCCGCTCAGCCCATGCTTTTAAAGGTCCATCCATCTCCTCAGTGCTGTGTCTTCTCCATCACATCTGTCTACTGCACAGGACTCCCGGGGGTGCAGCCACCTCCTGGCCATCCAGGCCACCTCCCCATCACTGTAAATACTGTTGCAGTGAGCATCCATGGCTCGCCTTGGGGTACTGGAGCCTCTTGATTGGTCAGAGGGTGAACCAGAGGAGTGCCTGTCACTCTCTAGAATGGGGCACTAGTCCACGTGTCCCACAGCTGTGGGAGGGGACCCCTCCACTCACAGTGCGCCTCTCTGGTGGTGGTGCTAATGGGGGATAGTGATGACGGTGGCGGGGTGGTGATGCTGATGGGGCCAGCCCTGGGGATGATGGCAACAGGATGGTTTTGACCATGGGGCTGGGACATGGTGGGAGTAGGAGTGATAGTAACACACTGGGCCTTATGAAGTGCCTGACATTGTTCTTCTGAGCTCTTTCTACATATCAACCCCCTGAATTCTCACAACAATCTTGTGAAGTAGGTACTATTGTCACGCTGTTTTGCAGGTGAAGAAATTAAGAGGCTAAATAACATGTCCAGGAATACAGCTGGGGAGGCTGGTGCTGGTCTTGGTGGTGATGATGGTGGGGCGGATGACGGTGGCAGCAGTGGTGGTGACAGGTGCTCATGGTTGGGTGGTCGACAGTGGCCTTGTGTGTGATAACCACGGGGATGTTAGTGCCAGAGACTGCTGCCAGTGGTGGTGTTCGACCGAGGGGTTGATGGTGACGGTGATCACAGTGGTGACGGGAGTGACTGTGGTTTGGTTGTCGATGGTAGTGACCATGAGTGTGAAAACCAGGGATGCTGCTACCGGGGGCAGTCATGCTGGGGGCAGTGTTCATCAGCAATGGTGATGGTGCCGTGGCGGTCAGGGGGAGATTGTGGTTCGTTGCTGACGGCGGCAGTGCCCGTGTCTTTGGTGATCATAGGGACGTTGGCATCGATGATGTGATGAGGCTGGTGACTGGCTCCTCCCTTTGCAGATGTGAAGTTCCTGAATAACCACAGCCTGGTGAAGGATGCGCAGGAGAAGGCCAACGCCGCCCTGCTCGATTATACCCTGTGCCACTACCCGCACTGCGGGGACAAGTTCCAGCAGCTGCTGCTGTGCCTGGTGGAGGTGCGGGCGCTCAGCATGCAGGCCAAGGAATACCTGTACCACAAGCACCTGGGCAACGAGATGCCGCGAAACAACCTGCTCATCGAGATGCTGCAGGCCAAGCAGACTTGAGCTTGGGCCCGTGTGGGGGCGGGGGAGCCAGGCCGGGGCCAGGGCCGGGGGCCGCAGCATCCCCGCGGCCTCCAGATGGTTTATTTTGTTATGCTGGCCCAGGATCCCACCACGTAGGCCCCACCCCTGAGCTCTCGGAAGCCCTGTGTTCGGGAAGGTGGCTGAAGGCGGGCAGGGCCTGGCTGAGGTGGGGTGGTCCCCACTAACCACTGGCACTTGCCTGCCACTCTGAATGCCCCCAAGGAGGTGGCTGCTAACCACTCCCTCCCTCCCCCTGCTCCCAGCTGTCCGTCCTGGAGTCTGGCGCACAGGCCCAGGGAGGAGGTTTGGATTCCCTGGTGGGCCTCCGTGTCCGTTGAGTCGGAGGTCATCTTTTTCCCCCCTCTCGTGGAAACAGAGCCAGAGACAGGCTGAGCGGACATCAACCAGGGGAGAGGAGAGGGTCTCCAGCACTCCCTCACAGAGACCAGGACAGAAGCCCTTGGTTTTGTAAACTAGGGATAACAGAGTTTGCAAAATTAGGCAAGGGACTGCTGGGCCCTAGAGGACACTGGGAGACTGCTTAGGACAAAAAGACCTCCTCCCTAAACCTTCTATCCCATCTGACATCTGCAGGGGAGATCTTTGACATGTTATGTGAAAAGAATTTTGCTACAATCATCTTTCTCACCCTCTCCCCCCAGCGGAGCAGTTCGGCACATCAACGTTCTCGCCCCGCCCACGGTTGGCCCTCCAGGCTGGTATTTATCTGCAAGGCTGTAGTCGCGAAGCCTTTTGTTTGTTTGTTTTTGTTTTATTTGTTTTTGAATTTATATACTCCTTGAAAGGTGTGTGTGCGGAAGGACAGGGGACAGATTTGAGGACCAAGGCTGGGATTTGGGCATTAGCACCAAGTACAGCCCATGGTCTCCCCCCAACACCCTCATACCAAGTGCCCCATGGGTGGTGCTGGATCATTATTTCTGAGCCCCCACTCCAATCCAGAGAAGAACTTGCCCCCCGACCCCACTAGATGACCAGCAGCATGGCCGGTGGGGGGGCTCAGAGTCTCTGCGGGTGGGAATCCGGGTGATCTTGGGGAGGGTGTGGGGGTCTTCAGATCAGGGACACTGCTGATGAGCCGTCTTTCACGGGCCCCTCCCATTGGGTTCCTTGCTGCACACCCTGGAAGCTGGGCCTCAACTCCCTGGCCTCAACTCCTGTCCTTTGTCCTGAAAGACGCTCTCCAGGGCCGGGCACACGGGAGAGGCCTCGGCTGTCTTCTGTCTCCAGGCTGAGCATCCACTGTCTGTCCTGCTTTCACGGTGCCGTTGCAGCTTGCGCTGAGCTTGCCCAGTTGGAGATGACTGGGCATCCCTGCCCCCGCCTTCCATCACCCTGTCTCGGTCCCCACCCCTCCCCCACCACATATGTGCCCCTGGCCAGGCTGGAGACCCCCAGCCCCCAAACGAGAAGTGCCCTTAAGAATCCCCCAGCCCCCACAGCCCTGGAATAAATTTTGCAATTAGTTTCCAGCTACCTTTGCCTATTTACATTCTAGAGCCAAAGCAGAACCTCCTAAGTGGGTTTGTGTTGTCTAGGGAGGGGCCATGCTCCGAAAGGGATGAAGGCAACACCCAGGTAACCTTTGGGGGAGGAAGGATGGGGTGTGGGGGCCAGGGTAGGGGATACTAGTCACTGTTGGGGGGTCTTTGGGCCCTACCCCATCCCTGGGACCCTGCCAACCCTGGGAGACCTGGGAGATGCTTGGGCTTTCTGGGGCCCCAGCTTCAGTCCCACCCTGGTGTGCATTTCAGCTGCCATATTGAGCAGAAGGGACCTGTCATTTAATGAGCATCTACTGTGTACCATCCATCATTTCACTGTCCCTCCAGCAGCCCCGTGAGGCAGGGATTATATTTCAGAAGAGGCACTTGGCAAGGGCCCTAAGCTGGCCATCTCCTGGGGCAGATTCAAATCTGGGTCTACCTGACTTCAGGGCACTGGCCCTTTCCCCTCTGTCCTCTGGTGTCCACCCACGGGCCCCAGGCCTGACCCCTCTCACTGACTCCCTTGTTTCCCCACCAAGCCACTTGGTGGCAGCAGTGAGCACAGCCGCCTCTGAGGCCTGCTTCCTCCGCTTCAGGGACCCTTCCAGGACTCTGCTTGCCTTGTCTGTTGGTCTTGTCCCATCTGCTCTTCGCAGCCACTTCGGTAGGTAGGTGGCAGCCCCAGATGACAGATGAGGAAACTAAGGTGAAGTGTCCTGTCCAAGGTCACACACTGAGAAGGGCCAACCGTGATGCAGACTTCCATCCACCCGACCCACCTTGACCAACCTGACTAGTTTACCCCCAGAGCCACTCCTGCTCCACCTGTGCCTCTGTACAAATTAGAAAAAGGCACCCCTTCTAGGTAGAGGCAGCCCCACGCACACAGCTTGGCAGTGGCTTATGTAAAGGAAAAAAACCCTCCTTTTCCCTCTTGGCACCTTCAGGTGCCCTGAAGCAGACACCCTGGTTCCTGCCCTTGGGGAATGTTTAGGCTTGGAGGAGGAGACTGTTAATCAGATCATAATCTGATGTGATACATCACGTAACTGCGCCAGATAAGGAAGTGATTGATTTGCTTCTGGAGGGACAGAAAGCCTTCATAGCAGATGTGTCATCCTAAATGGATTTTGAAAGGTGTCCAAGGGTTCACCAGCTAGGCAAGAGTTGGGGGCAGTCCAGGCAGAGGGAACAGTGTGAGCAGAGGGAGGGGTGTCAGCCAGCGGTGTTTGGGCACCTAAGAGAAGTTATTTTGGCTGAAGAGTAAAGGCAACATGTTGACGTGGAGGAAGAGAAGGGAGCGGGGGTGGGGAGACTGGAAAGGACTTCTTGGTCCCCAACCCTGACTGCTCCTACCCGCCCCCAATTCCCCACCCCCCCCCCCCCCCCGGCCCCTTGCCCATACGATTAGTCTGGAAGGAGGCGGGGGCTCTCTGGAGGTGAGGGGAAGGAGTCAGAGGACACTGTGAATGCAGAGAGTAGGTGCCCCGCCCAGTTCGGTGCCACCTTCCTGCTGCCCTGCCAGGACAGAGTAGCAGGCAGCGGGCTCTGCCTAACCGGCCAGGCTGGGCGCCCTGGTGGGTGAACCTCGGCAGTGGTGCCCAGCCTGCCACTCGTCCCGGGGGTACTGCTGCATCTTCCCAGAGCAGTCAGGAACTATGCTCCTCCCCATGGAGGCCTGCTGTCTTCTCTCTCTGCCTGGGGGCTTCAAGGCTTTAAACATCATCTCCTCCTCTGGGCCACAGGGTCTGTGTGCCCACAGTGCCCTGCACATCTTTCTCTAGCAACAGCTGACTTTTCCTGCATGCCTGTGTGTGCCAGGCACGGGGACTAATATACAGGACAGCCTTATGTCACCTGTGGAGTGGGCCTGATGTCTCCCATTCTGCAGACGATGGACTAGGCTTCCAGAAGTCCAACAGCACCCCCATCCCCAGAATGAAATACCCAGACCCCTGTGTTGTGAGCTGGGTTAACGATACTCGAGATAGATTTGGTCCTGGATCAATTCAAAGCAAGTGGGGCCCAGGGTGAAAGGGACCCTGAGGTCACAGAGGGAGCTGGGAGCAGCTTGTACCTTGCTGGGTCTCTGGGCTTCTCCTCATGCAGCCCTGCCCCACCTCCACTCACCTGCATCTGGAGTAGCTACCTCTCCTCCCCCCCCCGCCCCCCGCCCCCCCTCCCCCAGGAGACTGCCCTGACACTCCTCAGCTGTGCACGTCCTTTGGCCCCAGCAGCAGTGGAGCCAGGCTGAGGTCAGCAGGACAGTGTTAACAGCCTCTGCACCCCAAGTCCCAACCCCTGGGCCTCTCCTTCACCTGGCCCCTACCTCGGGGCCCCCCCTGGTGCCAAGCCCTAACACATCACCACTGCCGCTCACCTTAGCTCTGAAACCGGCTCTACCCAAGAGGAGGCCAGGACTCAGAGAAGAATCTTGCCCGAGGCCACAGAACCAGTGGTGCTAGGACCTGGTCCCATAGCAGATTCCAAGCTGGGGTCCTCTCGCAGCATGACACATCAGATGTGAAGCCATCCCACCTGCCCAGTGCCTCCTCCGAGCAGTCTGTCTGGATGGCCCCCATGCACAGCGACTGCCACTCCTGACCTCTATGTTACCCAGCCAGGAAAACCCAGGTATGAGTCACGGAGACCTTCTCTGAGCCTCAGTTTTCTCCTCTGTACAATAGGGGTGATGGTGGTCTCAGGGCTGAGGTAAGGACCCGCAGTTCTAAGGCAGTATAAATCTCTGTACCGGCCAGGTACACAGTAGGTGCTAATAAGTGTTGGTTGCACCTACCCTGATGGTGAAGCTGGGTCTGTCTTGAGTCCCAAAGCCAAAGTGGCAGCTTCCCTTGTCCCTCCCTTCTCCCAGGGAGACCGGCATCCTGTCCCCCTCCCCAAGCCAGGGTGACCCCCAGAGAAGGAAAGGTCACTACAGTACCATTTATTACCAGAGACACCACGGGGCTGTCAGAACTTCAGGGCAGGAGGGAAGGGGGAGAGGGGAGGGACAGTCACAGACAGAAAGCTGGGGACAGAGCTGTGGGACCTGGCGGGGTAAGCAGGGCACCAGGGCCAGGGGCTCCACTGGAAGGCAGGAGAGGCTGAGGCTACTGGGAGCGGGTGGTGGACCAGATGCTGCTGTCTGTTCCTCAGGGCCTGGGTTGGGCCTTTTGCAGGTCCCCAGGTGGAGCTTGTAGGAAAGCTCCCATGCACTATCTCTAGAAACCTGGAAGGAAAGTGCACCCTTTGGGCTGGGCTGGCAGAGAACCAAGATGGGGACCCACCCTCCCAAGATGGGGAGAGGGCTGGAAACTGAAACTGGGGGAAGAACTTGGGTGGGATTCTGGCCCTGGCAGCCTCCCTCAACCCCTCTCTGAGCCTCAGTTTCTCCATCTGGAGAACACCTGCAATGCCAGGGTGCGGGGGCGAGGGTGGTGGTCTTGTGCGTCGGGGCGTGGGCTTTCAGGAGGGGCGGGGTCAGGCATGTGAGGGACACACAGCTGGCAGCCTTCACTTCCCCCGCACTTCTTGCTCGGGCCACCTGAGTGGGTCACGTGGTGAGGTGGGGGGGCCTAGGGCATCCGGAGGGCGGGGCGGGTTGGGGGTCCCTCGGAGGCCGAGGTGGAAGCGGCTCCGTTGCTACGAGCGGCCTTAGCAACGCACCCATTCAGCGGAGACAAAGGCGCTTGAGTGCAGGGGCGCCGCTGCCGCTCTCTTGTTCCCACAGATGCGGCGCCTGCGGGGGCGGGGGCGGGGGGTGGGGCTGGGACAGAGGTGTTGGGGGGTGATGGTGGGGGTGGGGGGGTGCCACTCAGCCCCCTCGGAAAGCCCACCGCCTGCAGGGCGCCTGCGCCCTCCTGGCAGGCCTGTAGGGGGCGCCTCCAGCCCATTTTGCAGAAGGGGAAGCTGAGACTCGGAGAGGCTGGGACACGTGCCAGGGGCGGAGGCCTGCTGGGAGTTTGGGGTCATACAGACTTAGGTTCAGATGTGCCTAGGCTTACCCCTATGTGACTACTGCTGCGTCGCAGTTTCCTCGCCTGTGGGACTGGGGCCTGACCCCAGCTCTGCCCCTGGCCCTGGCTAGTCGGGGCTCCTCTGTGTGCCTCAGTCTCCTCATCTGCACAGTGGGAGGGTGACAGCACCCCTGTTTCCCCAGGTCGCCGCATGAAAGGAGTCAGCAGATGCCCGGGTGCAGCACAGAGCCCGGCCCCAGGAAGAACTCCTTAGACAGGCCTCTTGCCCCGGCGGGAAAGAATCCTGTGCTTGGAGGCTGGGCAGTGCTGAGCCCACCCCTCAGAGGCGTGTCTCTGGTTTTAAGGCTGTGGGGACTCAGGCCCAGAGAGGCTGGCCGCCACCAGGGTGGTCCCCGCCACCGAGGCTCCCCTCGGGCCAGGCTGGGCTCTCCTTGAGCAGGGTCCAGGTGGCCCCAGCCCTGCCCTGCCATCCCCCCATCAGCTGTCCAGCTGGGGAAACGGAGGCCTTGGGAACGCGCTTGCTCCTCACAGGGTCTGGAAGCCTCTCGGACCACCAGGCACTGGGCCGGGAGCCCTGAGAGAGGATGAGGCGGGGAGGCTGGACTTTGGGCGCCTGAGAGGTGGGTGCGTGGAGGAAGGCAGGCTCCTGGCTCCCCGTCCCTCCTGGCAGCACCTGCTTGGGAAGTGGTCCCAAACTTACTCCCTAAGTAAGCCTCTGCCTGGAGCACTGCGTTTTCACTGACAGAGCCCACAGGGCCCTAATGGGGGATTTTCAGGCACCAACAAGGAGCAGAGTGAGAGGAAGAGCCCCTCAAATTGTGGGAGGTCAGCTGTGGTTGCTTCTCAAATCATTTCCATTCCGGTACAGTGGGGCTGAGGGGGTGTCCGGGCACCAAGGGGAAAAGGGGAGCCCCCTGAGGCGGGCGCTGTACCTGAAGACTTGAATGCTGTCAGCTCCACGGCCTGAGGACAGAGGCGGTCTGTCGGGGGTGGGCCCCGCACCCCTCTCTTACCCTCGCTCTGGGGGCCCTTGGCTACCTTGGTGATGACTCCTCCACCCTCAGCGGCCTTGGCATTCAGGTTCTGCCAGCTGCTCCCAGCCCCCTTCAGCCTGGTAACTGAGGGACGGGGCCCTCTGGATCCCCAGGGGAAGCCCCCACCCCAGCCCCACCCTGGTCCCCGTGGTTTCCCTAACCCTGCTGGTCACACGTGCTAGCCCCTTGGCAGAGTCCTGCCACCCCTCTCCCAGACTCACCGGCCTCTCGGGTTCTGCAATGGAGGAGAAGGTTGTGGGGATCCTGGGGACGTGGGTCCCTAGGAGGAGGAAAACACTTGAGCGCGTGAACTTGTAGGAGGCTGAGGCGGGAAGTTCTCTCTCCGCTCCCCCACCCTGGACAGGGATCTCATGACCAAAGACCCTAAGAATCCACTCAAAAGTTTACCTCATAGATTAGTGGTGAAGAAACTAGGGCCCAGAGAAGGAAAGTAACTTGCCTAAGGGCACACAGCAGGTGAACTAGGAGGTGGGATTCAAATTCCTGGCCTGACTCTGAAGTCATTCAACACATGCCCTGTCTCCGGCCCCTGAACCTCATCCACATACCTGCTTTTGGGAACCCCCTACACCCCTTCTGTGTGGAGACCCAAGGAAGGTGACCCTGGGCAAGCTCTACCTCTGGGCTGGGCACCAGGGACCCCTTTCCCTAGTAGTGGTGGTGGGAAGAAAGGAGCCTTTTCTGAGCCATCCCCCAGGCCCTGCAGTTGCAGAATTCCCCAGGCCTCAGTCTCCTTGTCTTTCAGATGGGCTAATGGAATCTGCCGCTGCCCTCCAAGCTTGGCCCGAGCACGGGGGAGACTGAGGCACTGAGTGGCACTCCAACTGGAGGGTGGTGTGATCGTACCTCTAAGAGCCAGGTGTCTTCGGGGTGGAGCCAAGACTACGGGGTTGTCCTGGGCCACCTCCCAGGGACATGAGGGCCTAGGGTGGAACCCCGGGCCTGCGGGACTGGAGCGAGCCTGAAAGGAAAGGGCATCAGTGCTGGGATCCAGGCCGTAGGTAGGACCTCCCGCCCCTTGACCCCGGGCCTGCCCACCATGAATGCCTCTGCTGCCTTCTTCTCAGTCATCCTCTGCAGGGCGCTCCGGACCTGGAGGATGGAGCCGGGGTCAGGGCTGGGACCCTCCCCTGCCCTCCACAGGCCGGGCACAGAGCCCCCTGCAAATAAGCCCTGCCTGCCCCCCACCCACATCCCACCCCCCCCAGCAGCCGGTGTCCCCCGACTTACCTCCCCGTTGTAGGCGGCATAGACCAGGAAGATGTACGGCCCCTGGGGACAGACCCAGGGTGAGGGTGGGTGTCACTGCCTGGGAACCCCAGCCCCCAGCCCCCACTGCCTGGCCTGGCACCGCAGCAGAGACACCCCCAGAGACATTTAGAGACACAGGCTGATGAACACAGATCCTGCGCTGACTCCCAGCCCGTGATGGGGAGGAGGCATTTGTGGCATTCTACCGCAAAGAGAACCAGGAGGGGCCTTGCCCCGCTGGACCCCGTGCCTTCAGTCTCTGGTCACCCTCTATCTCTCCATGCCCCACCCCCCTGACCTGCCTCACCCTCACAGCCTCACCACCTGAAAGGGTTGGGGATGGGCAAGGGGACTCCTTTCTGAAGCTCCAAGGCTAAATCAGGTCTGGGGACAGCAGAGTGTGATTGCATTCTGACTGTGCCTCTAGCTGACTGCCTCTCTGAGCTTCTGTCTCTTCATCTGGAAAGTGGGGATGAGGCCAGGACTTGCCTCCCGCTGTGTGTGAAGGACTCAGCACAGTGGCTGAGTTGCAGCTGGCTCCTCCCCACACACGTGAGGACCACGACAGCCTGGCCACTCACAAAGCACCATCACACTTGGGGTGACACTTGACCCTCCCAGCAGCTCCATGGCTGGGGATGGAGGGGGATTCTTTCTCCCTATTTGATGGAAAGGAACCCTGGGGCCTGGGGTAGGGGACAGAGCAACGTGTCCCAGGCTGACATGTGGCTCAGCAGGTGGCATGTAGAACCTAGGACTTCCTCAGATTCCACCTGGACAATGCAAAAGGCTCCTCCCCTGAGGCTCAGACAAGAGGACACAGGTGAGGGGACATGGGCTTCCTAGAGGCTCTCTAGCTTCCCAAGGCTGAGAGATGCAGCCCCAGAACCTGACTATTCTCCCAGGCTCCCAGGCACTAACTAGGTTGCTACAAGCCCCAACTCTGCCCGTAAAACAGACCCTGGGGCCTCCCAGCCGCATCCCACCTGCAGTCTGTGCTCTCTTCCCAGCCCCTGCACAGCCTCCCCCATCCTGTCTCCTTTTACTCACTCCTCACACATAAACAAACGTGTCTTTCCAAACTCCAATCCAACCTCACCAGCACCTACCTAACACCCGCCAAGGCTCCCTGGTACCCCTGAGATGAAGTCTGAGCTCCTTACAACAGCTCTGGGGACCCTGCAAAGTCTGGCCCCCATGTTCCCTCGTGTCCTGTTTCTCACCATCTCCCCCTACCCCATGTCTCCCTCCCTCTGACCCCACTGTGCTCCCCTGACTTAAAACCTTCTTCCCCCTCTCTTCACACAGCGTTCAGGTATTGGCTGAGAACCACTGCCTCCAGGGATGCCCATTCTGCCTCCCCATACGGCCCCAACAGCCCCTGAGCCTTTCAGTCTCAATCGTGCCCGCTGTGGTTGTGTGGTTTTGGTGTCTGTCTGTCCCTCTGGCTGAGACCTCCAAGGGTGGATTCTTTGTTCCTGAGCTCCACCACGTCCTCCAGCATGCAGCCCAGTGTGGGAAAAAGGAAGGGGCCAGGGAAGTACGTGCTGAATGACCAAATGAAACAAATTCACGGTGCTCCTGATAGGTGCCAGGTGTCATGCTTTGTTCTTTGCAAATATCATCTCAGTGGAAGCCCACCACGATGCCATGAGGTGGAGAATGTCCCCTCCATATAAGTATAGAGACGGAGGCCTGTCTCAATTGTGCAGGCCTCGCAACAAGACTTTCAGGCAGGGTAGGTGTGAGCTACAGCTGGTTACAGAAGTGAGGCTCTGCTCTTCCACCACAAAGCCTGGCACAAGGGCCAGACAGAAACAAATCACCCTCAAGAGTGAATGAATGAGTCAGCGCAGGGTTCAGTCCCTCCACCCTCAAGCCTGCTGCTCCCTCGTCATCTTGGGCAGGTCCTGCTCAGCTTATGCCCAAGACAGAGTGAGAGAGGGATGGGCCTGGAGGTAGGGCAGGAAGAGAAAGACATGAAGAGACAGCAGGTATGATGGAAGAGAGAGGGAAAGGGCAGGCCTGGGGAGGGAAGCAGCTGGGAGGGATGAGAGAACATGGCTCTGACTTGGGGACCTGCCCTGAGACAGTCACAAGAGCATCAGGGTGGGCCCAAGTCTCATGCCTTCTGACCCCCCAGAAGGCAGCCTTCCCCACCTTCCACCAGACCTGAAGGTCTGAGGCTGGCTGTGAGGGGGCAAGAGAGGTGACACTCGGAGAGAGGGAGAAGCAGGATAAAGGACCAAGAGACAGGGGGTCAGAGCCCAAAAGAAGAGGAGATGTAGAGAAAGGCCCAGGAAGAGCCAGGTGGGTCCATTCCAGAGGAGATGGGGACAGGGAGAGGAGACTGTGACACACACAGAGCTTGAGAGACAGAGAAAGAGTCTCAGAGAAAACTCAGGGACAGAGACAATGTAAGGAGACACCTAGAGATGAAAGGACCTGCCCTGAGAGCGAGGGCGGTGATGGTGGCTCTGGCTCCATGGCTGCAGCTCCGCCCACCTGAGGGCCACAGGCAGGGATGGAGCTGGATCCTGTTGCCACAGCAACAGGATGCTGCTGCCCTTGCCACTCTGAGGCAGGGTGGAGACACCTGGGCAGGGTCTCTCTGCTAAGTGGGGCAGGCTGGAATTCCAGCCCATGGAGTTCTGAGAGTGGTGGGCTTGGAAGAAGGGCTTCTCTGTGTCTGTCTCTGTCCCCAGCTGCTCAGGCCCCACCAGGTCTCTGGGAGTTGTGCTTCTTTGGGAAGAATGTTGGTTTTTCTTCATTCTCCAGGCCCCCCTCTGGGCACGACCTCCATCCTCCCTGAGCTGTCCGCACACCACCCCCCACCCCTGTTCTTTTCTCTGTCCATTCTCTGCCTGCCTGGCAGAGGGTAGTGAGCCCCCAAGGCCCAGGGAGAGAAAACAACGTGGACCAGGACCCTGGAGACCAACCCCTTTTGCACCCTCCCTTCTTCCTGCCTCATCCCTCCCTTAACACTTCACTCCCTTGTCTTGGGCATGGTCTGCCTCCCCGAATCATGTCAGCTCCACAATAACAGGGCATTTTGCAGCCTCCTTTGCTGCTGTGTCCCCAGCGCCTAGAACAGTGCCTGGCCCCTAGTGGGCATTCGAAAAATTTCTCATGGATGGATGAATAACTAACTGGGTGAGGGTGCCCCTCCCCACCCC
Source organism: Hippopotamus amphibius kiboko (assembly GCF_030028045.1). Lineage (NCBI taxonomy): Eukaryota > Metazoa > Chordata > Mammalia > Artiodactyla > Hippopotamidae > Hippopotamus > Hippopotamus amphibius. Next base: position 11,054,388 of record NC_080187.1, read on the forward strand.
CAACCCCAGTCTCGGCAGCTCTTCCAGGAACGAGGCCCATCTATGGTCAAAGCTGAATACCCTGATGGGTGAGAACACAGACTCGGAACTCGGGACCCAGCGCTGCTTCTTCCTACTATGAGGCCTTGGGCAAGTGATGTCCTCAGTTTCCCCATTGGTAAGGCCTGTTCAGAGATATAAATGTGATCCTGGCCCAGGACTCAGAGCACTCAGGCATCCTCAGCCCTCCTTCTCTGAGGAAAGGATAGCAGGTCCCCAGGAAGCCCAGCTCTGAGCACACAGGGACCCTGGACAGAGTTTGCACCTGAATTCCCAAGCTTGTCTTTGTCCATCCATGGGCCACCCCACTTCTCAGCCCTGAGAGGGACCTGGGCTGGGGCAGAGCTGGGAGTGGGGAGTGCAGACAACATGAAGAGGTGCTGGGGGTACCAGGGAGGCCGAGGGGCAGGGCAGGCCCTCCTTGGACTGACCTCCCTCCCAGCACTCAGCCCCTGAGGCTGTGGTGTCTGTGTCCGTGCCCAGGTCCCCCATGTCTACAAACCCCCTGAGGACAGGGATCTAGTCTGACCCACCTCTGTGGCTCCAGGACACAGGACCCGAAAGGCACACCGGAGGGTTCCTGCGGTCCCACAGGAGGGTTACTGCTTCATTTACGTGGGTCACGTTCTTCCAACCAAAACCTTTTCTGAACTGCTGTCCTCACCCATGGAGCAGCGCATGCTGCCCCGCAGTGGGCCACTCACAGACCCCAGGGGGAGAGGCCCCCGGTGTCCTGCATCCCCATCCTCGGCTTCCTGCCGAGGCCGGAAGTGGCTCTAGCACAGCCTGGGGACTGGGACTCCTGCTGCGTCCTTGAGTGTCAGGGCGCGAGGCATCTTAGCCACCCCTTCTCTGGGCCTCAGATTCGTCAGCTGCCAAGTGGGCCACAAAATCCGCCGCGAGGTCTGCTCGTTGATTGCAGGTTGGTTCCCACTCTCCCCCTCGCCCGCCCGCCCCTTGACTGTGTCCCATGGCTGTTGGTGACTCCCACGCGCCCCAGCCCCCTGACAAACCAGCCACACCCTCTGAGCTCCAGGGCTCGGCGGACCCCTGGTCCCACGCGGCCCAGGCCCTGGAGGTACCTGGAAAGAATTGAGGCCCACAGCGGCGTAGGCCCAGGCCGGGCTGAGGTGCACCAGCACGCCGACCAGCCAGGTCAGGCCCAGGACCGGCAGCAGGACCAACACTGGCTTCACCGTGGCCCTGCGGGACAGCAGGTCAGGCTGAGGGAGGCCAGGGGGCTCCCCTTGGGGTTCAGGGGAGGGCAGCCCCCGGAAAGTGCCTGGAGAGGGGCCGGGGCTGCAGGCAGGGGACTGCGGCTCAGGACTGAGGTGTAGCTGGAAGGTGCGGCTGGACTTGGCGGCCCCTGCTCAGACAACCAGCATGGCATGAAGTAGGGGTCGTGGCCCTGGGGAGACAGGGTCCCAGTCCCAAGCCGGACTCAAAGGAAGGGAATGGCAGCTGTCTAGGGAGAGGGCTGAGGCCTGGACAGCGGGTCCAGGGGGCATGGGGTCTAAGGGCTTCCTCTTCCCCCTCCTCAAGGACCCCTGGGGTGGCCTGTCTTTTCAGGGCCCCACTGGCTTGGGCTGCTCTGCCGTTGGCAGAGGGCGGGTGGTGAAGAAGAAGGCCAGGGGGGTGCCCCTTCAGCAGGATATGGTCCTGGAGAGTGATGGGGGTTCTTGGCAGGGGTAGAGATCTAGATTCTCACCCTGAACCTGAACTTCTAGGGACTGCCTGATTTGGGGGTCTCCCCTACCTTGTCTCCACGGGGCCATCAGTGCCTTCTGCAGATGCTGAGTCCCCAGGACAGTGGCTGGTGTCTACACCGCCCCTCATATACACACAGGCTCAACTACCATCCGCACAGGTGACACGCACGGGCACATGCTTCCACATGGCCACACGCATGAGCCTGCGTGCACGTGTGGCACAGACACGCTGCACCCACGTGCTTATCTATAGCCTTGCACTCAGGAGCGCACGTGGCCACGCCTGGCTCCCCCACTTCTTCCTGACTCCCCCAGCCTGGGGCCTCACCACATCTGCATCCTGATCTGCTGCTGCACACAGGGCTGCGGGCTCAGCATGCGGGCGCGGCGGCGGGCACTGGACACGGTGACAATCACCACACGGACCAGGATGCAGGTATTGGCCTGGAGATCTGGTGTCAGTGGGGGCACCCTCCCCCTCCCCCGACACATCCCTCCCCTGCAGGGCCCCCAGCCCACCCCACTCACAGTCAGCACGAAGAGCACGGGCCCCACAAAGGCCCAGATGGCATCTGTGTGCACATTGAGCCAGCAGTGCCCAGTGGCCACATAGTCATGGGGGCACGTGGCCAAGGTGATGGCCACGATGGCCACAGGCACGCCTAGGGGAAGAAGAAGTGACCCTAGGACCATGCCACCCTTCCGTCTTCTCGGGAGCCAGCCCCCATCCAGAGCTGCAGGCCCCAGCTGTCCCAATGTAGCGGGTGTACTGGTGGCATTGGGAGATCCGGGGAGTGGGGTTGGGCAGGCCTGATATTTTGGGTGGCACTGCAGCCCCGAGTAGCTGGGGAGCAGAAGAGCTGAGATTGAGTCAAGGCCTTAGGGCTGGGAATCAACAGAGATGGAGGCTGGCGAATGGCACGGGGTTAGCTGGTCTCAGACTAGAGAGGCAGTGCCGGCGGCCACGTGCTGAGGCAGTGGAAGTGGAGGAGGATTAAGAATTGGAGTTGGGTGGAGGTGGGGGTTGACGGAGCTGAATTTGTGTCAGACACGGGTCCTGGGCGCCGGGTAGTGCTGGGTACCAGTGGACGTGCGTGGGGGGCAGTAGGTGTTGGACACACCGGAGGCCGTGCAGGGCAGGGTGGGGGGGAACAGAGCAGGAGTGGGGAGCGGAGGGCCTCACCCCAGCCTGTGGCGTAGCAGAGTGGCCTCCTGGGGCCTGGGTGCAAGCTCACGGCCACCACCCTGCTCCACAGCAGCAGCCCCTCCACCAGCATCCAGGAGAAGGCGACCAAAAAGAGGAGGTGCATCACAGCTGTGACGGCCACACAGGCCACCTGTGTGGGAGGGCGGGGATCACCACCGAGGCCAGTCATGGGCGTGGTCCATCCTGGGTCCCCAGTCCGTGCCTCGCGTCGCCAACCCAAAGCAGGGTGAGGGGGTAGGGTCTCCAGGCAGCGCCCTGGGCCCAGCTCCAACACTCGGGGTCTTTCCTCTCTAGGGCTCACTCCTCCCCAGAAGTGGAGCCACGTGAAGACACGGGGGGCAACCCAGAAGAGGGTGGCGATGCCTTCCCAGCCCCGCCGAGCTCATAAGCCCACCCGCTGGCCGCCCACCTTGTTGGCCTTTGCCCACTCGCTGGCCATGAGGAAGCCCTCGGCGGAGGCCAGGGAGAAGGTGAGGTTCTTGTGGACTGTGTTTCGCTCTGACTTGGGGACCCTGGACAGGCACGGGAGTTGGTTAACGAGGACACCATCTCCCCCCCGCACCCCCATCAGCCCGCTCCCCACCCGCGTCCTGGTGAACCTGCTGATGAAGCCAGAGAGGGCAGCTCCGCAGGGGTCCACAGCCCTGGGGGAGGCCCTGGACCAGCGTCTGCTCAGACCAAGAACGGACACCCACCCGAGGAGGGACGTGGAGGCCCACGAGGGCTGGGGAGGGCCCAGGGTGCCACGCGCGTTGGGGAGCTTGCCTCACCCAGCTGCCAGGAAGAGCAAGAAAGTGGTGGCGAGGGCACAGAAGGACACACCACAGCCCACAAACGAGAGCGTCCGCAGCAGGGACTCCTCTTCGGGGCCTCTCTGTGGGAGGGACAGAGACCCCAGAGGACAGGAGCCCCGTCACCACCCTGACCTGATGAGACCAGGCCTCAGCTGCCCCCTCCCCCACCTGGCAACTCCCAGGCTCCTCAAGCCGCCTTCTCTGAAGCAGGGATAGCCAGGCCTGCATACAGCAGGCACTCAATACTGGGCATTTGCACGTCCTCTCCTGCTGGCTCTCCCGAAACTGGGGCCCAGCTTCACGGATTCCTCAGCTACTAAGAGAACTAGCCTGACAGGGACCACCCACACGCGCGTGGGGAGGAGGGATGGCACGTGACAGGCACACGGGGGGGGGGGGGGGGACACGGAGCTGGCGCGGATTACTTGTGACGTGCCAAATGTCCACGCTCCGTTTTTACAGGAAAAGTGCGTTAGAGAGCATGTTTTTCTAGGTCATGCCAACGTTTCCCCAACACGTCCCCAACACGCCAAGTGACCCCAGCATTCCGGGGCTCAGACTCTGTGGCACTCAACCTCTTGGCGAGTGACCACTCAGAGTCGCTGTCTGGTCCAGCGAGCCCACCTCACTTGGCCGCCTCCTGGAGTTTGGCTTCCTCCTCGGTCTGTAAATGCTGGTGCCTCTCAGGGGTCTGTCTCCATGGCGGCTCCTTTCACTTCTAACCTCATCTCGGCCATGGCTCTTATCTCCAGCTGAGACCCCTCCTGCCCCAAGCACCGGACCACAGTCCCCACGGTACCCCAAACCTGTTGCCCACCTGTGCCTCCTCAGAGATGAGTCCCTCGTCCCCCAGTGGCCCAGGCCACCCCCTCCCCCTCAGCCCAGTCTCCTGGTCTCCTCACTGCTTCCTGGTCCAGGGCCCCTCCCCTCTCCTAGGCCAGGCCTGCAGCCCCCTCGCTGCTTCCTAGCCGCCACCCCAGCCTCACTCCCGGCACCAGGGGGCTCCCTCATGCAGATCTAACTCCTGCTTCACACTCTTCCACACCTGCCCTCTGCAACAGGACCACGAGCCAAGCGTGTGAGCCAGGCAGCCCGGGCCTGTGCAATCTGACCCGTGCCCACCTTGCCCACTGCACCCCCCACCGGGCATCAACTGCCCTAGAAGCCCCAGACATTGCAGTTCTGGAACATAAACCCGTCTGCCATTTCTAGGCTCCTTGCCTTTGCTTAGATGGCCCTCTGCTTGGAATGCCTTTCTGTTCAACTCCCATTCATTCCTTAAAACTTGTTTCTGACATCACCTTCCCCTACCCCCCTGCCCCCTCCCCAGCACTCACCTGGACGTCGTACACCTGCAACAGGACGGCAAAATTGGTGCTGTGGTTGCAGAAGCAGGCGGTCGAGTCCTGGTACAGGGCAGTCACAGAGCAGCCAGTGGTGGCCCAGGAGCCCCCTGAGTCTGGGCTTGGGGTGAGTAGGGAACAGAGGGCTCTTGAGATGGGCTGACATGGGGGTGGGGGCAGGTGGCAAGCAGGGGAAAGCCTCTCGCCAAAGCCTGGGGTCCCTCAGTGCCCTGCCTCTAGCCAGCTACGTGACCTCGGCCAAGTCACTGCCCCTCCCAGGTCTCAGTTTTCCATCTGTAAAATGTACTTTTTTCAGCAATGGTAGGAGGCTGGGGTGATTCCAACGATCACCATCGATTAACTGCATTAGTTACTAAGCAACAGTGATTGACGTTCATTCCCTGGTTTTGTCATCAACTCTAACACCCATTCCGCTGATGAGTCTCTTCCTAGGTACCCCACAGAGCAGGCTTGCGTATCTCCTATGATAGGGAGCTCACTGCCTCCTGAGTAACAGGCTCTCCTGCCCCAGCTTGTGCCCAGTTGAGTGGGGCTTGGAGCCACCCTCGCAAGGAAGTTGGTGAATGGAGACCAAAAACATGCTTGAGTCCTGCCTTATCCTTAAGCAGAAGGGATGTCTTTTTTTTTTTTTTTTAAGTGACTTATTTAAACAACTTGGAAACTCACCTAATGCTGAATTTCCAGAAAGCACAGACAGGTTCCACCAGATTCGGAGGGAAGGCCTAAGAGCAGCGAACAGGGACAGGGCAGGTGCGTAAGCACACGTGGGCAAGGAGAGAGACCAGGGGATGGAGGGGGACGTGGAGGCCTCCTGTGTTTGAGGGACCAGGAGGTTGCCCAGCATGGGTGATGGCTGCAGGGGCTGGAGAAAAATGCAGGCAGGGAGGCAGAAGGAAGGTGAAGTGAGTAGACTTTCAGGCTGGCATTATGGTTAATATCGAAATCCTAGGAACGTGCTAAATATCCATCCTTCGGGAAGTGGTTAAACCGCTGTGACTCTTTCCTCCAGGATGCTCTTCCTGGTAAGAACACACAGGTCTCTATCTACTGATAGGAAGGAGCTCGCCATATGTTTTTCAGAAGCTGCACAATATTATACATAGTAGGAGCCCATCTATGGTTAAAAAAATAAGGTTCTATGTAATTGTGAAAACACATGCACAAAGTCTGGAATCAAACACACAGCTAACTTAACAATAGTTAGGTCTCAGTCTGAATGTGTTATAATGAACATGTTAGTTCTTTTGTAATGAACAATGACAACACTATAGACTGTATAAGATGTCATCAGGCAGAAAGAAGACGTCAGGTGGTGGGTGGTACCAGCCCCAGTCTAGGCAGGGTGGCAGCCTGAGCTCAGAACTTGGGCTATCTGTCCTGATGGGGGAGGGTGACAGCAACATCACCTCACTAGAATATGACACTTTGTGTTTTGCAAAGTACTTTCATGTCCTTTATTGTGGTTGATCTTCATAGCAACCTAGGAGGTGGGTGTAAATTTGTAATTTCAGATGAGGAAACTGAGCCTCAGAGAGGGGAATTAATCTATATGAGGTCACACAGCAGAGAGCTGAGACTTGCTGTGACATGGTCAACCCCAGGTTTTTTCCGTCACTCTATGGCGATGCCTGCAGAGAAAGTATTATTTCTTGGGTTGGCTGAATTACTACCACATGTGTTCATTCACTCATAATATTTTTCCTGGGTCTCAGGTACTATGTTAGGTGCTGTGAATACAAAGAAAACCTGCCATTCACTTTTCAAACGGATGGCTGTTTCACCACTGGTAGCACATTTAAGTGGAACAAACTGAAGTATCAGGGCAGCTTATACACTGAAAAGCCACAAAACTGTTGGTGTCCAGTAGCTCCATACCTGGCCATATATCCCCAGGTAACAGTCACCAGAATCAAAATGTATTATAAGTGAGGATTTTCACAGGGTTAGGCAGGGTTAATTGTAACAGAAAAAAAATCTGCAGATACTCCGGATGCATGAAGGCGAGAGGGTCAAGTTCATTTTGGACCATTCCCTGGGAAGGGGGTGGTTCTGGACTTGGCTGCAGTCAAGGTCTACATGTCGCTAGGAACGAGAGCAAGTGAGAAAGGACAGGATGGCAAAGGGACACCTGCGACAGAGACAATGCAGAAGACACCTGCGGGGAAAGTGAAAAATGCAAATGTTTACATGGCTCAGCTGAAAGAGCAAGGGCTTTGATTTTGCAAAAGGAAAAAAAATATATATATATATATATATATATTATGTACCCAGAAAAAGGCTGAAGGGAAATACGTGAAAAAGTTCACACCAGCTGTCTCTAGGTAGCAGGGTTTGTCTTTATCCTTTTCTGCATTTTCTGAATTTGCCACAATGAGCAATCCCTTACTTTTATTTTTCATTTTAATGTATTTAAATCATATAACTAATATATAAATACAATCTCATGAGTTAGTTGTTTGAAAAAATAAACAAAATTGGTAAACTTCTGGCTAAACCGATGATGAATGAAAGGGCAAATATCATTATAAATTCTACATGTGTTAAAAGGATAATAAGTGAATATTATGAACAACTTCATGCTCGAATTCAACAACCTAAAGGAAATGAACAAATTCCTTAAAAGTCACAAATTACTAAAACCCTCTCAAGAAGAAATAAAACACCCCAAACAATCCTGTATCAATTTAAGAAATAAACTCATACTTTAAAAACTTCCCACAAAGAAAACACCAGGCACAAAAGACTTCACTGGTCTTTACTGGCCTATCAAGCATTTAAGGAAGAAATAAAACCAATTCTGCAAAACTCTTGTAGGAAACAGAGGAGGAGAGAACACTTCCCAGCTCATTTTATGAGATTAGCATTAACCTGATACCAAAACCAGAGGAAGGCAGTATAAGAAAACTACAGAACATATTACATATTCCAGAATATAAACACAAAAATCCTTAACAAATATTAGCAAATTGAATCCAGCAATATATACAAAGGACAATACACCATAACCAAGTGGGGTTTATCCCAGGAAGCCAAGGTTGGTTGAACATTTGAAAATCAATCAATGCAATTTACTATATTTACAGAATAAAAGAGAAAACCATATGCTCCTATCAATGTGGAAGAAACATTTGGCAAAATTCATGATAAAAATTATCCACAAAGCAGGAAGAAAAGGGATATTAATCTGACAAGGGGCATCTACGAAAAGCCCACAGCTAGCATCACACTTAATAGTTCAAGACTGAATACTCTCCCCCTAAAGTTAGGAACAAGACAAAGCTATTTGTTCTCGTCATTCCTATTTAACATTGAATTAGAGGTCCTGGCCACCGCACCAAGGAAGGAAAAAGAGAAAGAAAGAAAAAAAAAGACATGGATTGGAAAGGAGAAAACAAAACTGTCTTCATTTGCAGAAAACATGATCAGGGATGTAGAAGATCCTAAGGACTCTATAAGAGAGCTACCAGAAGTACAAAGTGAGTTTAACAAGGCTGCAGGATACAATGTCATTATATAAAAATAAATTGTATTACTATATACTTGTAATGAACAGTTTAAAATTGAATGAAGAAAACAATACTGGACTTCCCTGGTGATCCAGTGGTAAAGAATCTGCCTTCCAGTGCAGGGGATGCCAGTTCAATCTCTGCTCAGGGAACTAAGATCCCACATGCCTCAGGGCAGCTAAGCCCGCATGCCACAAATATTGAGCTCATGTGCCTCAACTAGAGAGCTTGCGTGCCACAAACTACAGAGCCCATGCACTCTGGAACCCAGGTGCCACAACTACAGAGCTCATGTGCTCTGGAGTCTGCGTGCTACAACTAGAGAAGAGAAAACCCATGCGCCACAACTAGAAAGAAGCCCGCATGCCACAATGAACAGCCCACACACTGCAACGAAAGATCCCACATGCCTCAACAAAGATCCTGCATGCCACACCTAAGACCCAATGCAGCCAAAAATAAATAAAAAAAAATAAATTAAATAAATAAATCTTAAAAAAAAAACACCAAAAAGTGGTATGTCTAACAAAATATCTTCAAGACCTGTACCCTGACAGCTACATATCACTACTGAGAGAAATTCAAGAAAACCTAAATAAACAGAGGGATATACCTTGATTAGGGATTGGAAGACTCATTGTTAAGATGCCAGTCCATCATCTTATTTCAATTTGGGAGATTCAATGGAATCCCAACCAAAATCCCAGCAGGTATTTCCATAGACATTAACAAGCTGATTCTAAAATTTATATGGCAACGTGAAGACCCTAGGCTAGCCAAAGCAATTTGGAAAAGGAAGAACAAAGTTGGAGGGCTTACATTACCTGATTTCAAGGCTTACCATACAGATATGTTAATCAGGACAGTATAGGGCTAGTGCATAGATCTATGGAACAGAATAGAGAGACCAGAAATAGACTTACACATAGATGGACAATTGATTTTCAACAAAGATGACAAGATAATTCAATGGGAGAAAGAATAATCTTTTCAACAAATGATGTTGGAATGAGACGTCTACATGAAAAAAAACTTCAACCCTTACCCAACATAATACACATAAATGAATTGAAATAAATCATAGACATAAATGTAAAGGCTAAAACAATAAACTTTGAGAATATCTTTGTGACCTTGGGATAGGCAAGATTTCTTAGGTAGGATGCAAAAAACATAAACCATGCAAGATAAAAATTGATAAACTGGGGCTTCCTAGGTGGCACAGTGGTTAGGAATCCACCTGCCAATGCAGGGGACATGGGTTCGATCCCTGCTCCAGGAAGATTCCACATGCCATGGAGCAACTAAGCCCATACGCCACAACTATTGAGCCTGTGCTTTAGAGCCCATGAGCCACAACTTTTGAGCCCATGTGCTGCAACTACTGAAGCCCATGCACCTAGAGCCCGTGCTCTGCAACAAGAGAAGCCACAGCAATGAGGAGCCCGTGCACCACAACGAAGAGTAGCCCCCACTCACTGCAACTAAAAGAAAGCCCGTGCACAGCAAAAAAGACCCAACACAGCCAATAAAATAAATAAATAAATAAATAAATAAATAAATTGATAAACTGGACTTCATCACATTCAAAACTTATCTTCCAAAGACTTATCACTGTTAAGAAAGTGAAAAGCAATCCAGAGACTAGAAGGTATTATTCACAAAACATATAGCTGGGGGACTTCCCTGGTGGCCAAGTGGTTAAGAATCTGCCTGCCAATGCAGGGGACACAGGTTCAAGCCCTGGTCCAGGAAGCTAAGCCTGTGCGCCACAACTACTGAGCATATGCTCTAGAGCCAGTGAGCCACAACTACTGAGCCCATGTGTCACAACTATTGAAGGTTGCGTACCTAAAGCCTGTGCTCCACAACAAGAGAAGCCACTGCAATAAGAAGCCCGTGTACTGCAACAAAGAGTAGCCCCCATTTGCCACAGCCAAAGAAAGCCCATGCACAGCAACAAAGACCCAACACAGCCAATAAATAAATAAATAAAACTTTTTAAAAAACAACATATAGCTGACAAAGGACGTACCCAAAATATATAAAGAATTTTTTACAATTCAATAATAAGACAAATAATTTAAAAATTGGGGAAGAACAAAGCTGGAGACATCATATGTACCGATTTCAAACTATATTTAAAAGCCATAGGAATTAAAACAGTATGGTATTGGTATAAAAACTGACACACAGATCAATGGAACAGAATAGAGAGCCCAGGAATAAACTTATGCATATATGGTCAATTAATTTACGACAAAAGAGGCAAGAACATACAATGGGGAAAGAACAGTCTCTTCAATAAATGATGTTGAGAAAACTGCACAGCCACAGGCAAAAGATTGAAACTTGACTACTATCTTATACCATACACAAAAATAACTCAATATGGACTAAAGACTTGAACTTAAGACCTGAAACCATAAAAATTCTGGAAGGAAATATAGGTGGTAAGCTCCCTGACATAGTAGAAAGCAAATAAACAAACAACCCCCCCACCAAAAAAAAAAAAAAAAACCCAAACCCTCAAACCATCTGATTAAAAAATAGGCAGGGACTTCCTGGTGGCTCAGTGGTTAAGAGTCTGCCTGCCAATACAGGGGACATGGGTTAGACCCCCGGTCTGGGAAGATCCCATGTGCTGCAGAGCAACTAAGCCCATGTACAACAACTATTGAGCCTGCACTCTAGAGCCCACGAGCCACAACTACTGAGCCCACACCCTCTAGGGCCCACGTGCCACAACTACTCAGCCTGCATGCCTAGAGCCCGTGCTCTGCAACAAGAGAAGCCACCGCACTGAGAAGCTGCGCACTGCAATAAAGAGTAGCCCCGGCTCACTGCAAATAGAGAAAGCCCGTGCCCAGCAAATGAAGACCCAACGCAGCCAAAAAAAAAAAAAAAAAAAGGCAGAAGATCTCAATAGGCATTTTTCCAAAGAAGACATAGAAATGGCCAACAGGTACATGAAAAGATGCTTAACATCACTAATCATCAGAGAAATGCAAATCAAAACCACAATGAGATATTACCTCGCACCTGTTAGGATGGTTATTATCAAAAAGACAAGAAAAAAGTGTTGGCGAGGAGGTGAAGAAATGGGACCCTTGTACGCTGCTGGTAGGAATGTAAATTGGTGCAGCCACTATGGAAAACAGTATAGTAATTCCTCCAAAAATTAAAAATAGAACTACCATATAATCCAGCAATTCCACTTCTAGGTATCTATCCAAAGAAAATGAAAATACTAACTCAGAAAAGATATATGTACCCCCATGTTCATGGCAGCATTATTTACAATAGCAAAGATATGGAAACAACCTGTGTCCATTGATGAATGAATGGATAAAGAAACTGTGGTATATATATAACGGAATGTTATTTGGCCGTAAAAAGAATGAAATCTTGCCATTTGCAGCAACATGGCTGGAGCTCAGAAATAAGACAGAGAAAGACAAATACTGTATGATCTCACTTATATCTAAAAAGAAATCAAGCTTATAAATACGGAGAACAGATTGGTGGTTGCCAGTGGGGGTGGGGCAAGGGCAGGGAAGAAAAAGAGTGAAGGGAGTACAAAAACAAAAGTAAAAAAGAGAGGATCCATATGGTTTATGTGGAGAAATGTCAGTAACCGGAAGCGCAAATAACACAAAAATTTCTGGAGGGAAAAACGAGCACTTCCCATTAAAAAAAAAAAGGAATCCCAGTGGCTCGTCTCAAATTTCTTTTAATTAAAAAAAAATGAAAATTGGGGAAAAGATTTCAACTTATATTTAACAAAGGAAGATATATGAATGTCCAGTAAGTGTATAAAATGGTGCTCAAAATCATTGATCTTCAAGGAATTGCAACTTAGAACCGTGATGAGACTTCCATACACAACCATTAAAATGAACACTATTAAGACAGCTAAGGATGTTCGCAAAGGTGTGGAACACTGGCAATGCTCACACACTGCTAGTGGGAACGTAAGATGGTACAGCGATGTTGGAAAACAGTTGGACAGTCTCTTAGGAAGTTCCTGTATACATCCACTTATCATACAACTCAGAAAGTCCCTTGTAGGTATTTACCCAGTAGAAAGAAATCATATGTCCACAAAAAGACTTTAGAGGAGTGTTCATAGTGGGTCTATTCATAAGAGCTCAAACTGGAGACAACTCAAATCTCCATCAACACGGAAATGGAAAAACAAATTGTGGTCTATCTGTATAAAGAAAGTCTACACAGCAGTAATGAGGAGTAGAAAAAGGCCACAATGTAGATGATACTCAAAAACACCACCGGAGCAAAAGAAGCCACACACTATATGGTTCCATTTATATGAAGCTTCAGGAAAGACAGACAATCTAGAGTCACAGAAAGCAGAGCAGTGATTTCCTGGGTCAGAGTGGGGAAGGCTGAGAGGGAAGGGGCATGAAGAAGCCTTTTTGGGAAGGTGGAAAAGCTCTGTATCTTGATTGGGGCAGTGATACATGAGTATATACATGGTCAAAACTCATCAAGCTGCATACTTAGAATGGAGGTTTTAGTATATGTAGATTTATGTTTTAATGAAATTGATGTCTTAAAACTATTTAATTTTTGGCTGTGTCGGGACTTAGTCGCAACACGAGAGCCCTTCGTTGGGTTAGGGTTAGGGTTGCACTGCTACTCTCTAGTTGTGGTGCCTGAGCTCTCTAGCTGTGGCTTGCATGCTTAGTTGCCCCGTGGCATGTGGGATCCCAGTTCCCCGACCAGGGATCGAACCTGTGTCTCCTGCTTTGGCAGGCGGATTCTTAGCCACTGGACCATCAGGGAAGTCCCAAAGAAACTGATTTTTAAGAAGTCTTGAGATGATATATGAATGACATAAGCTGTGTGTGTGTGTGTGTGTGTGTGTGTGTGTGTGTGTGTATGCTGTGTCCAAGATAAGTGGTTTTGAGCAAAGGAGACTTTAGCTTTCTCTGAAATCCTCTGAAGTTTCAAAAGTGAGAAGGAATTTGTGTACTACATATAATGAATTAAATAACATATCTTGGGGATCTTTCCATGTCAGTTTATAGTAAAATGCCTCATTCCTTACATAACCTCAGCTGATATTCCACTGTGTAGCTCTTACAAGGCTTTTTAGGTAGTCCACTATTTATGGACTCTTAGGTTATTTTTCTGGTTATGAAGCGCACTGCAGTGCAGGCCTCTCTCATCTCCCTGTTTGATCCAATGGGAACCACCAGTTTTTTGAGTCATGCAAGCCTATCATGGAATCCCATCTCGGCCACTTACAAGCTGGGGCCAGGTACAGCTCCTCTCCCAAGCTCACTTTTGTGGAAAGGGCATTTGGAAGACTAAATGAATGCTGCCCATTTAAGGCACGGGCCATAAGGTAAGTGCGCAATGCATCACTTCCCTTCCCCCTCTCTTGAGGATAATGGGATGGCTTGTGGATGAGTATTTTTCTTGCACATTTTTACACCTTGGTTGTCCAGTGAACAAATTTTGGGATGTGGCGGGAGGGGCACCGAACCAGGATAACTGTATCAGGTGGCTGCTTCCCAGAAGCACCGCACAGTACCTGGTTCTGGTGTTGCAGGTGAAAGGTCACAGCTGTGTTGGCCTCGCCGGTTTCATCCCACACCTCGGAGGAGATGATGGCTGATCCCACCTGGGTACTTAGGAACCTGTGGGGAGAAAGGGAGCTTTTAAGGGCACCAGGTGCCTGTGGGGGAGAGGTCATGTATGGCTGGGGTCATCGAAGATGATACCTCTGGGTCCAAAGAAACATCAGGAAAAGTCCTGTGCTGGGGATTAGGGCCCTGGGTTCCATTCTTGCTGGTAATTTGAGTAAGCCCTGTTCTCTCCCTAAGACTCAACACTGAAGCCGGGACCCCAGGCAGGAGTTGAGCCACGTTCCTACCAGCACATCTTTAGCAGACCCCGAAATCTGTGCATGTCAGGGGTGAGCAGGCTTGGCCGTGGGCTGCCAAGGGCAGATTTGCCCACCAGAATGGGGGCTCTGGGAGGGGACGAAGGCCTAGCCTTCTCTGGGGAGGGGGTCCAGGCCCTCAGCACCCTGCTGGGTGGGGCCCACTCACCTCTGCATTCTGCTTGCCTCTTCAGAGCTGTCAGGGGTCTGGGGCTCTCGGCCAGGGGCCCCCAGGGTGTGCTGGAAGACACTCGAGCTGAACCAGCTGTGGATCATGGTGACTCCAGAGAGGCCTGGGTGAATGGGAGGAGGTCCGAGACCCAGCCAGGGACTCAGCAAGCACCACAGGCTGGTCCCGAGGGTAATTCTCTGCTCGCCTCACAGAGAGGAAAACTGAGGCCCAGAGAAGTTAAATGACTTCCCGAAGATCACACAGTTAACAAGTGGCAGAGCCACAATTTCGACCAGCCATAGTTGATGTGCTTAACCTGGCAGCTCTCAAGCCCTCTGTCCCCTAGTCTAATACTCCACCCCTGGGTGGCACCAAGGGAAAATGTGTGGGGTTGAGGGAAGGAGACTAAGTGAACACCTACCACCTACTACTACGTGGTAGGTGCTTTAAGCTCATAACAATCCAATGAGGTGAGCAGTAATAAGGCAACCTTACAGATGAGGAGATGGTTCTGAAAGGTGAGGTGACTTATTCAAAATAGCAGAGCTAGCAACTGTGAGGGCTGAGGTTTGACCCAGACCTCAACGGGGCCCCATCACCCCTTCCCCTCACCCACCTTTCCCGAGGAGCCGCCTCACTTCAGCAGCGGAGATGCGGATGTGGCCGGGCCCCTCTGGACGCCCACCGGGCATTGTGAACACGTAGCCCTCCGTGCTGGTCTCCCTCAAGCGTAGGTGCCGCACCTCCAGTCCTGGGATCAAATGGGGCTGAGTGGCTGGACCTCAGGAGGGAGGTCTTTCTGCTGGGCTGGCCCCGCTGGTCTGCTTCCCCTTTCCCTGCCACACATCTAGGAGGCCACCATTCCTGCTCAGAGAGGTTCAGCAACCTGCCCAAGGTAAATCTGACTTCTCCAAGGCCAGGGGGAGGGAGTCACTGAGAAGGGGGAGTCACTGGGGGACAGGACATGAATATCAATGAGCTGCCAGAAACCACTGGGTGCCTGAAGTTCCACTGTAAGTGCTCCCCCACTAAATCTGCAAACATTCACTGAGTGTGTACTTGGGTCTGGCCCTGAGATGCAGAAATGACAGGGCAATTGCCCTGGCATTCAGGGAGCTTCAGGTGGAATTATGTAATTACCACAAGGCAACAAAAGATATGTTCAAAACACTGGGGTAACAGAGGAGAGAGGAACTGACTCTCTGGAGAGAGCTAAAACTGGGGAAGGCTTCCTAGAAGAGCTGATGCTCAAGTAGGGTTCTGAAGGATCTAGAGGAGTTTGCTAGGAGATCAAGAGCGATAGAGCATTCTAGATGGAGGGCACAGAATGGGCAAAGGCAGGAAACAGAAGGGAGCATCTGTGGGAGTCAGAGAACTCCCCGTGACCAGGGCTGAGGAGGATGTGTGAGCCCAGGCCCCTCCCGGAGCCCAGATGTGTGGCACAGGTGGGGGGCAGGCTCACCGGCATGGCGGTGCTGGATGTGCATTCGGGGCCGCTCAGGGGTCAGCACGGTGCTCAGCAGGGGCGCCAGGCGCTGCACACTCGCCACCAGGGCCATGGGTCCGCCAACTACCTGAGAGGAGGCTGCGGCTCAGCCCCCTCACACTCCACGCCCCACGGCTGCCCTCCCTGACCGCTGTGGTTAACACGTTCTCAACGATCTGTGAGGTGGCCTCCCTGCTCCAGACCCTCAATGGCTCCGCAGGGCCTCCGGGATCAAGTTCCGGCTCCTCAGCCGGGCATTTGAGGCCCTGCCTGATGCGCCTTCTCTGGCCTCTCCAACGCTCTCCTAAGCCACGTCGTCCTCTAGCCAAGCTGAAGGCCTCACAGCGCTCTCTGCCTGCTGGCGGGTTGTTTGCCAACTGGGGCACACTCTGAAGGCATGGCCACGTCTCCCACTTCTTTGGTCTGACTCAGTGTTAGACCGATAACAGGTGCTCAAGTTTAAGATTCCAAAAAGAAAGCCATGGGGGGTGAGGACAGAGCAGGGAGAGGGAACACGCATGGTTGGGACACCTGCTCTGTGGTGGGCAAGTCCCCTGATCGACACATACTCCTCTCCATTGCCTAAGCAAGGCAGGTATGATCATCCCCATTTTCCAGGGGAGAACACTGAGGTTCAGAATCCAACTTTCCCCAGGCTGCCATAGGGTCTCAGATCCCCAGGAAGATGTGGGCTTACACCCTCCCTAGGATGGGGGTACCACCTGGACAGGTGAACATGCCACAGAACCAGCCTCCTATGTTGTGTCATCCCCACCCCACCCCCAAGGCTAGGTTTCAGTTCTGTCCTGAAATCACAGGGGGACCCCATGTCTGCCTCTTAAGCCCCACAGCTTTTCAGGCAATGTTCACAATGCTTCATCTTCTCCCTTTTCTGGGCTGATGACTCCCAGGCCTACAGCCACTTCCGCCAGGATGAGATTTCCAGCACCCTCACCCTCTGTCTCTTCTGTTCTCCATGGCTGAACACACAGCAGAGAGGACCTTCCACTTACGGTGGACAGCGGATTGTTGGATATGGGAGGCCCTTATTGACTAGTGGCTCTGAATTTTTAACTGCAGAAACTGTCATTCAAGAGCAGTTATATGTGGAAGTTCAACTTATAAAACAGACAAAAGAGGAGCTTCTCCTGATGGATGGAGAGATGGAGCTCAGGGATGGGTGCTGACTATCCCACAGCTACACAAACTGGTGGCGAGGTAGGAACCAGAGCCCAGGCCCCAGCCCCACCCAGCTCTGCCAGCCTCACCTCGCTGATTGACAGCCACGCACCAGCCAGCTGCTCGTCCAGGACCAGGCTGGCCACAGACACGACAGCCTGGCCCAGCTGCTCCCAGGGTCCTGTCGCGGGCTCTGGCTCCCACGTCCCGAGGGCTGCCACTCTTTTCAGGAAGTGCACGACAGCCAGCAGCGCAGCTGGCCCCAGTGGAGCTGCCTCCTTCGCCACGACTCTCTCCAGGATTCCCAGGAAGCTGGAGGCCTCGGCCAGGGACAGGTCTCCGTGGGCTTGAGAGAGAGGGTCAGGGAGCAGCTGTGGGGCAGAGGAGCTGCTGACTGCTGGTCTGCCTGTCACAAGGGGAACCCCCCCTCCCCGGGGCTATACTTGGCCTCTGCCAGCCTTCTTGATGGGTGTGGGTCTAATTAGTCACAAGCCCCCAGCTCTCAGAAGTGCCAACGTAGGGAGCATGAACAACCTTAAATCCTGAACACACACATTAGGTGGGTGTCCCCTTTACAGTAGAGGACACTGAGGTGCAGGGAGGCCACCCATAGTGCCCCCAGACTCTCCAGCCCCTTGGGAGGGGGCTCACCACAATGGCATTGGCCAAGGCATTGACCTGGCTGATAACATCCTGGCCAGGCCATGACCGGGTACCCTGCAGCCGCCGGTAGGTCTCTGCAAAGGAATGGATGCCAGACTGAGCCCTGGGCAACATCCTCCCTAGAGGTGCCCCACCCACCATGTGCTGCTCAGGGAGGAAGAGCACACTGATGGCTGTGTGTATGGAGACTCAGGTGTCCTGGATGGGGAAACTGAAGCTCAGAATGGCAAAATCACCCACACATCTGGGATTCACCCCCACATCCATATGGCCCCACTGTCTGTGGTCTAGACTCTGTGAAGGCCCCGAGACTCTGAGAAGTTTCTGAATTTCCAGGCTGTGCCAACTTCCCCCTGCAGCCTACACTGGTCCATAACCAGTGTCCCCTTCACCAGAGCCCAAGGCACAGCTGCACAGGGCGCACCTGTCCGGTAGCAGCAGAGGAAGGGCAGCGGCTGCAGGCAGAGCAAAGAGTCCTCGGTGCGGGCTCCTGGGTCCCACGTAGGGCACTCCTCTGAGGGCACTGGCCAGGGTGGGAGAGGTGTCAGGGCCGCATCCTGGCTCCCCATCGGTCCCCGTGACCCACAGCCCGTTCGGGCCTTGAAGGCGCCTGCACACCCGACGGGGCGCCAGGACGCACGGAGTTAGGGGGTGACGTGGGAACCTGAGGCCAGCACTGGGAGGAGCAAGGCGGCCAGGGGCCGAGCCCATTCAGGCTACCAGGACTGGGCGGACGCCGGAGGTACTGGAGGCCTGGAGAGGGAGCGGCCAGAGGGCGTGGCTCGGTTGGCAAGAGGTGGGCTGGATCGGGCAGTCGGAGGGGAAGCGGATGGGAGCCGGGAGGGTGGGGGTGGGGCCAAAAGGTGGCCGGGGCCCGACAGGCAGGAGGCGGGGCGGGCCGTACCCGGACAGAGAAGCCGCACCCGCACGGGCGGTAGCAGCGAGGGTGTGACGTCCAGAGCGCCCAGGTCCCAGCGGAAGAGCAGGCCGCCGAGGGGCGGCGCGCAGGCCCTTGCCCGGCGCAGCTGCTCGGGGCCCAGCGCCCGGCTCCACAGGTGGAAGTCGGTGAGGTTGCCGCTGAAGGCGTCCCGCGCCGAGAAGCCTCCGCCCAGAGAGTCCTGGTCTTGGCCCAGCACGAGGATGCCGCCCGGTGGCAGCGGGTGGCCCGCGCCCAGCCCCCGCGCCGCAGCGCGTCGCAGCCCGTCGGCAAACAGCGCCCAGCGCCCGCCGAGCTGCTCCCACGTGGCGCACACGTGGTGCCAGCGGCCATCCGCGCGGAAGGCAGCGTGGAAGGGCCCATGGTGCCCGCGCACCACCAGCGCCGCGTGCACGGTGCCGCCCGGCTCGGCAAAGGCGCGCAGCTGCAGCGCGTTGGCCAGCGCGGGTACAGCGAGGGAGAAGAGAGCCGCCGTGTCGGACGAGGTGGCGTCCCACTGCACGTGAGCGCACGCTGTCAGCGCCCCCAGCGACGGCAGGGGCGTCCGAAGCCGCGCCGCCCGATCCGCGGTTCTCTCCCCGAACATCAGTGCAGCCGTGGTGCGCGCACCTGTGGGGACACAGGGGCCTCGACCTCAATTTCCCCAGCTGCGCACAACGTCCTGCCTCTGACAGCTCATTGGCGCAGCTATAGGGGCCCTCCTGGGCTTCAGGTGCCTCCCTCCCTCCGGAAGGAGAAATGGGGGCTCCAGTGCCCGTGCCCAGAGGTCAACCCCCTACTTCCAGTCCAGGACAAGGGAACCTGAGATGCGATGCGGACTTCCTCAGGATTCAATCCGCAAGGACTGTCACGGTGGGCTACCATCTCGAGGTCATCAAAGCCCCCCTCCCCCAGCCCCCACTTCCCAGGCCCGGGCCCACACTCACGCCTCTGCGGGGGTCTTCGCAGAGGGGCCTTTCTTTGGCCCACCCAGATGGGGTCGGGCAGCCGTGCAGCAAGGACCCCAGCTGGGGGCTGCAGTACCAGGTGGCCGAACCGCTGCTCACAGGACTCTTGGGCCTGCCACCAGCTCAGCCGCTGCCCTGGGAACTTACACACCTCATCTGCAGTCTCCACTACCTCTCCAGGGGCCACTGGGGCTGCAAGGCAAGAGGAAGGTAGATACGGGAGAAATGTGTGGGGATCTGACCCTTATGGGGTGAGTGGGGTAGGCAGGGCCAAGGACACTGGACTTGGAGTCATGTGGGGCTGGATGGGGCTGAACCCTGGCTATGCTCTATGACCTAGCAAGTTTTGTGCCCTTGCTGAGCCTGTTTTGTCATCTGTATAGTGGCAGAAATGAGACGGACATGAGTGATGCTTTCAGCCCAGGGCCTGGTATAGTGGGGCTGAACTAAATGGCGCCTCCTCCCTCCCTCTGCATTTGAGGCCAGTGTAGCACATGGGCCACAGGCTGGCTGAGCTGGGGCCGGGGGAGCCTCTCTGGGGCATCCCTCATACCAACCTGTGACCCAAGGGTTCCTTGATTCACCTGGGGAGTTGGAAGGGGTCCCAGAGAGACTCCTTATCTGAGAGAGAAGAAGATAGATGGGGGTCTGAGTGAGGTCCCCAAGCCCAAATGTGCAGTTATTGAATGCCTCCTGTGTGCTCCAGCAGGGTGCAGTGGAGGCTGCAGGCCCTGCAGTCAGGCCTGGGTTGGCCCAGAGTGTAATCTCGGGCAGGTCACTTTGTTGCCCTGACCCTGTTTCCTAGCATCTGGTGGATGCTTTTATTCTATTTCCATGCCAGAGGCTTAGTTTGTTAATCTTTGCAGTTACCTCATGATGTGAGGTGGCCACTTGGAACCCTAGCAGCTTTGAGTCCCCTTGGCCTCCTCCCCTGCACCCCCCTGCCTCCCAGAAGTTCAGGTACCAAGAGGGCGAGGAGACAGTAGCACCAGGGGGCCATTCTGGATCCAGCAGGGGCAGGCGAGGAACAGCAGGGATCACGGGTGTGGCCAGTGTGGACTGAGGAAGGATAAAAGCACAGGAAAGCAGCTCAGTGTCCCGCCTTGCTATGCTGCCCACTCTGTCATCTTGCCCCTTGTTTGGCTCCCAGACCCCACTGGGCTGGAAGCCCAGGATGGATGGCCCACCCAGTGGGGATGACATTTAAGTGCACAAAGGGATGGTCTCCAGGAACCTCTTCCAAGACTGCAGCTGGGAAACACTGTAGCCCTGGTGAGCTGGAGCCGGGGGAGGGATTGGGCAGCAGCCATCCACTGGCCGGAGAGCAGCGGAAACAAAGTACAGGGTCTCCTGGGGTGGGAGGGGAAGGAGGGAGAGCGAGCTCCGGGCCCTGTAGGCTTCCTCATGTCCTTTGGGCTTCTCAGCCTGGCATTCAAGGCTCTGCTCTATCAGACCTCTGCTGAGCTCTCTGGCCTCACCAGTCCCACCATTCCCCCATGCAGCCACCTTTTTCCTTGCTCCCCAAGCTGCTCCCATTTCCCCAGGCAGCATCCCCTCTCCAGACCTTTGGCCATGCTGTTCCTCCTGCCTAGACTGTCCTCCCACTCCCTCAGAGGCACCACCTACAAGATCAGCTTATGATCACTTCATCGACCCAGTGCTATGGCAGACCTGCCACCACCAGGTGGTTTTGTAAGCTGAGGTGACCCTAATCACAGGTGATTTGAGGCTTGCTCTTGGCAGCCGGGGGCAGGGGTAGGGAATGCTTCAGGCTGGGAAGAGCCCTGGCCAGGCACAAATGGGTCTCAGAAAGCCCCAGAAGTGAAGTAGCGCTCCACTGTGTCCCACCAGTCGGCCTCATGCCACCTGGAAGTCTGGAGCCATCACCAATGATAATTCGTACCCTTTCCCAGATAAAGTCTGGAAGTCCCAGACAGTCAAACAATGAAAATCAAACAAATTCCAGCATGCGAGGACTCGGAGGTTCACACATTTTGGTCTCTGAAAAGCAGCAATTTATTGTCACTTCCCCCCTTTTAAACAGCACTTGTGTCCACCAGACCTCCACCCCCAGCCCCAAGTGGGTGGGGAATTGTAAGAGTCTGGTCCGGGGCACACAGTGTGGGCTCAGTAACTGCTGACTGCCCCGCCCCTCTGTTCACGTTTGCGCGTATTTGCCCCCACAAACTCCTTGACACCCACCTTCCTTGCTCACCAGACACTCGTTGACATTCAAGAGAGGTGCGAAGTTTGGTCGGGCCCCTGCTGTCCCTTCTCCACAGGGGGCCAGCGGGGAAGCCCTCCTAGGCGGCTGGGCCCTGGCGAAGGGCTCCCCTTCTGATCGCTCCCCGTTCACCCGCACTGATCGCTCCCCGTTCACAGCCCGGGCCCTCACCGGCTTCCCCTGGCCTGGTGTGTGTGATCGCCTCAACCTCTGCCAGGTGGTTCGGGAAGGCAGTGGCAGCTGTGTGCTCTGCGCCAGGCAGCTCTCTGCGAGGCGGAGCCCGACGGGTGCGGGGCGGTGCTAGGAGACCCCGCCCCTCGGCCCCAGCCCGCCAGTGCCGGGACCCCCTGCCTGCCAGCGCGCAGCGGACTGGGCAGGCGCCGGCCAGCAGGAGACACGGGAGCCAGCGGGGGAGGAGGGGTCCTCAGTCTTTGGACGGGACCTGTGTCACACATCTCCCCACAACACACAGGTCAAGTCACCCTATTAGAAGGGGCACCTTGTGAGGCTCGGATCCCAGATAAGTGTGTGGAGACCCGAGGACCCTTGGACTTCCCAGTCCCATCTCAGGCCAGGATGAGGAGGGAGCACCCAGCATCTAGCCTTTTACGTGTCCTGAGCTGGTCCCCTACAGGCCTCATCACCTTTATCTTCAACCCGATGTCAGGAGGGGCTGTCATGCCCATTTTCCAGATGAGGACTGAGGACTCTCATCCCAAGTTCGACAGGCTGGCCAGTGGCAGAGCCCGGCCTTGAACCCGGGGCTCTGGGTCTTTATCCAGGTCATTCAAAAGGTAACATGGGGGTAATTCCCTAGTGGTCTGGTGGTAAGGACTTTGTGCTTTCACTGCTGGGTTCAATCCCTGGTTGGGAAACTAAGATCCCACAAGCGGCTGGCGCCAAAAAAGAAAAAAAAAGGTAGCATGGGGAGTGGGGAGAGGCCCTGTTTGGAGGAAAGGGAATAGGGTTTTGGCTTCTGAGGGGGTTGGGGAAGGCAGTGCAGAGGGAGGAGCCCCCCAGCATACTGGTATGGGAGGTGCACAGCTGGGACCAGAGGTAGCTGTCCTGCCTTGGTGGCAGGGACCCCTGCTGGGGAGGGCGCTCAGACATCCAAGTTCATCTTGACACTGACCTGAGGCACCATGCGTCATTTCTCTGAGTCCCCATTTCCTCATCTGTAGTACATGGATGATAAATAGCAGACAACTCACGGGGCTGCTGTGCAGTTTAAATGACTTTGACTTAATATGTACAAAGCCTGTGGCTCGTACCTGGTACCTGGCACTCAGTCCATTTGGCATTCCTGTTAAAACTTACTTTACACTTGCTAGCCAGCTGGCAGCACAAAGGTTTATTGGTTTAGGGGTTTTTTTTCCAATTTTTTTAAATTGTAGTTAAATACACATAACGTTAAATTTACCATCTTTTGATGGTTTTTTTTTAAAAGAAAGAGAAGGGGAATCAAAGTGGATGATACGTGGGTGTTCAGTGTGCTCTTCTCGCAGCTTTTCTCCAGGTTTGAGAATTTTCAAAATGAAAACTGGGATATAAGCGGTCCTTATTTGGAACAAAGCTCTGAGCATTTCCCAGGTTCCTGGGCCAGCAAAATGCATGCGGACTTGGCTCTCTGGTGTCTGTGACCCCCTCACCCCCACCCACCCAGCCCAGTGTCTGGAGCCGGCGGGAAGGAAAAGTGGGGGACGGAGCCCTTGCTCTGCCTGGCCCTGGGTGCACCATCTCCTTCAAGACAGGGACTCTTGGGGCCCAGTTTTACATCTGTGCAAACTGAGCCCAGAGAGAAGGCAGGACTCACTTAAGGTCACATAGCAAGGAAGAGGTGGATCCCAGGTCTGCCTCCTAAGCCGGGCTCTTTCTCTCTGTGTGTGGGAGGGTACTTTGCATCAACCCCAACTCTCCCAGTCTCCTTTGTATGCCTTCTGGCCCTCCTTGCCCTCTTGTCCCATCCCAAATCTCTCCCTTGTAACCTAAGTTATGACCTTCCCATCCTTGGCAGTGACCCTGCCTGTGGAGCCCCCATCCCACTCCCTCCCTTCCTTGGAGTCTCATTTCCCAGGAGTCACTCCTGGAGATGGCCGAGTACTGGGCGACCTGTGTGTGTGTGTGTTTGCATGTGCGCTCCTTGGGCCCTGAGCAGTTGGAACTGGTTTGGGCTGTGGCCCTGCCTAATCTCGCCTCCCCAGAGCCTGGGTGTTATCTGACTGCCAGCCAGGGGCCATTCATCGACTGTATGGGCAGGCAGCTCTGACAGGCCCCTTGTCTGCATAGACAAGGCCCAAGGCTGTGGGTGAATGATAGCCACTGGGGCCCTTGGGCTCATTGTCTCAGTAGATGGTGGGGGGATGGCGGGGGTAGGCAGCGGCGGTGAGGACAGCCAGGGTCCTCTTCCCTGGGGCCTGGCCCTGTGCCAGCCCCTCAGCCAAACTGCCCATAGTCCAGGGCTAAGCATTTTGGAAGGAGGAAGCCAGCAGCTGGGATGTTTTCACTTTGGGGTTACAACAAACCCCACCAACTGGGATTTGGCCATCAACCAACTTTTATGTGACCTGGGCAAGTCTCTCTGCTTCATGTCTTCTTGCACCAAATGTGGAGAGTCACTCCTCCTTTCAGGGACATAGAAGGTGGCTGTGAGAAGAGCTGTGTGAGTATTGGAGTTGGGGGAGCCTGGGCCTGTCGTCATTTTCCTCTGGGGAGGACGGGTTTCTGCTTTACAGACTGAGTCCCTTCCCTTCCCCTCACCCCTGCACACTCTGGGTCCTGAGAAACCCGGGCAGGCCCAGAACCAGCTCTGCCTCCCCTCTTACCTGCCCCAACCCCTTCTCTATTGGGTAGTCAGAGCAGGCTCTCTAAAATTTCCATCTGCTGCTCAAAACCCTTCTGTGGCTCCCTGGTGCTCCAAAAGAAAGTCCAGCCTTGGACACCTGGCTAACTTGACCCATCTCTGCCCTCCTTCCTCCCTCACTGTGCCTCTTCCCCTTCACTTGGTGGCTCAGCCTGTGGGCAGGCTGAACATTTTTCCATGCTCACCCCTGGGCCTTTGCACATGCTATTCCCTCTGCCCAGGACTAGGCAGGAGCACCCTGCCTCTAAGTTCTTTCTGGCTCATTTCTACTCACACTTCAGGTGTACACTTAGGCCTTCTAGGATGTTTACTCTGCATCCCAAGCTGTTTCAGGAGCCCCCGGATCCCTACAAAAGCCAGGGAACTCTCTGCCTTCCCCCCACATCCCCAGCACCCAGGAAAAGCTGGACAGAGTGAGCACTTTGTGTTTGTTAAAGGATTGAAGGAATGATCCCACTGATCTAGACATACCCAGACAGACACCTCTGTGACTCTAAGGTTTGCGTGTGAGTGTGTGCTTGGGGGGTTGGTGAGGGGGACAGTGGGAAGAGAACTCAGCTTAATGGGCTCCCAAGGCCTGAAATTGCACCACCAGTTGTGGCCACCTGAGAGTGAAACAGCTGTTTAGTGCCAACCTGTTTGGGGCCCTCCTCAGCCAATGCACAAAGAGATGCCCCTCCTTCCCCCTCCCCACCTGTCACTGGGGCAGCTCCAGAAGCAGGGAGCTGGAGGCAGCTGATGTAGTGGCCTTGAGCTGGGAGTCAGACCCCCTCCCTGCCCCCATCCCCCACTCCAGGCCCCCCTCTGCCACCAACAAGCATAGGGATGTGATTGACTCCATGTCTCTGCTCTTGGTCTTGGCTTCCCTCTTCTGTAAAGTGGGGCTCCTCACCCCACTTTAGGGGGAGTGATCAGGAACTTCTTTGACACGCTTGGCCTGGGGCCTGGACACAGCAGGCACTCAATAAATACCTATTTGTATTAGGAGGAAAGCAGGAACCAGGGCAGAAGTGACCTGTGGTCACAGAGCAAGTCCATGACACAGCCTGTCTGCTCTGCGCTCCTCCTACAGCCCACCCCACCCATCTCTTTCCTCCAAGCTTAAACATATTTTTACTTCTACCTGATGTGACAGTGAAAATAGCTAGTGACAGTGAATAGCTAAGGTTCAGGGCTTCTCTGGGGGGCGTTGAAATGTTCTAAAATTGATTGTGGAGGTAGTTGCACAACTCTATGAATGTACTAAAAACAATTGAATTGGGTACTTTAAATGAGTGAATTGTATACTCTGTGAATTATATCTCAATAAAGCTTTTTTTTTTTTTTTTTTTTTTTTTAAGAGCAATAAAGAAGTACAAGAAAAAGTGCTGGGTTTGGAGATGGAGGCTTTGCCTGTTAGGAGCTGCACGAACTTCTTGAGCCCAGTTCCCTAATCTGTGACTCGGATCCTGTTCCCCACCCTGCCTTCCTTGCAGGAACTTGTAAGATCAGATGGGAAAGCTGAGTTGTAATATGACCAGAGGTAATACCAGTACCAGTATGGTTTCTATAAAAATGGGTTTCTTACTCCAGATGTTGACTGGATAAAGAAATGAACAAATACTTCACCAAAGAGGAAATACAAAGTGAAAAATACACGGGGAAAAATGTTCCTTCTCAGTTGTAATCAAAGAAATAAAAACAGTAGCAACTTTAAGGTATCATTTTTTTAAGCTCTTTATTGGAATATAATTGCTTTACACTCTTGTACCAGTTTTTGAGGCACACCAAAGTCAATCAGCTGTATTGATACACATATCCCCATATTCCCTCCCTCCCGCAACTCCCCCCCACCCTCCCTGTCCCGGCCCTCTAAGGCATCACCCATCATCGAGTTGATCTCCCTTTGTTATACAGCAACTTCCCACTGGCTATTTTACAGTTGGTAGTTTATATATGTCTATGCTATTCTCTCACTTCATCCCAGCTTCCCCTTCACCCTTCGCCCCCCCCAACCTCGTGTCCTCCAGTCCATTCTCTGCATCTGCATCCTTATTCTTATCTTGTCACTGGGTTCATCAGTACCTTTTTTTTTTTTTTTTTTAGATTCCGTATATATGAGTTAGCATACAATATTTGTTTTTCTCTTTCTGGCTTACTTCACTCTGTATGACAGACTCTAGGTCTATCCACCTCATTACATATAGCTCCATCTCATTCCTTTTTATAGCTGAGTAATATTCCATTGTGTATATATGCCACATCTTCTTTATCCATTCATTTGTTGATGGGCATTTAGGTTGCTTCCATGTCCTGGCTATTGTAAATAGTGCTGCAATAAACATTACGGTACATGTTTCTTTTTGGATTATGGTTTACTCTGGGTATATGCCCAGGAGTGGGATTACTGGATCATACGGTAGTTCTATTTTTAGTTTTTTAAGGAACCCCCAAACTGTTTTCCATAGTGGCTGTACCAACTTACAGTCCCACCAACAGTGCAGGAGAGTTCCCTTTTCTCCACACCCGCTCCAACATTTGTTGTTTCCAGATTCTGTGATGGTGGCCATTCTGACTGGTGTGAGGTGATACCTCACTGTGGCTTTGACTTGCATTTCTCTGATGATGAGTGATGTTGAGCATCTTTTCATGTGTTTGTTGGCCACCTGTATGTCTTCTTTGGAGAAATGTCTATTTAGGTCTTCTGCCCATTTGTGAATTGGGTTATTTGCTTTTTTGGTATTAAGCTGCATGAGCTGCTTGTATATTTTGGAGATTAATCCTTTGTCTGTTGCTTCATTGGCAAGTATTTTCTCCCATTCTGAGGGTTGCCTTCTTGTCTTGTTTATGGTTTCTTTCACTGTGCAAAAGCCTTTAAGTTTCATGAGGTCCCATTTGTTTATTCTTGATTTTATGTCCATGATTCTAGGAGGTGGGTCAAAAAGGATCTTGCTCTGATGTATGTCATAGAGTGTTCTGCTTATGTTTTCCTCTAAGAGTTTTATAGTGTCTGGCCTTACATGTAGGTCTTTAATCCGTTTTGAGTTTATTTTTGTGTATGGTGTTAGGAAGTGTTGTAATTTCATTCTTTTACATGTAGCTGTCCAATTTTCCCAGCACCACTTATTGAAGAGGCTGTCTTTTTTCCATTGTATATTCGTGCCTCCTTTGTCAAAGATAAGGTGCCCATATGTGCTTGAGTTTACCTCTGGGTTTTCTATTCTGTTCCACTGGTCTTCCTTTCTCTTTTTGTGCCAGTACCATACTATCTTGATCACTGTGGCCTTGTAGTATAGTTTGAAGTTAGGAAGCCTAATTCCACCAACTCCGACTTTGCTTCTCAAGATAAGGTATCATTTTAAGATACCAATTTGGTAAAAACCTTTAAAAAGTGATAATATAATCTGTGCAGGTGCAGTTATGGTAAAATCAATACACCCAGCTATTGTGACATAATACAAAATAGCACAATTCTCTTGGAAATCAATAGAGTAATATATTAAGAGCAGAAATAAAGAGTAACATATTAACCAAAAATGTTAACATCTTTGATTCAAGTAATTCCACTGTATGGGATTTATGTTTGGGAGGCACTCAACTAAATGAATATGAAGGTGTTCATCACAGTATTATATATAACGCTGAAAACATTGGAAGCTTCCTATGTCCAACAAATACATTATGGCTTATCCACTTGAAGAAATGCTATTAAACCACTAAAATGAGAATTATAAAAACAACATAGTGTTAAGCAAACTGCAAATGGCCTAACAGTAAAAGGAAAAAGTAGGAAGCAAACAATATGTGTGATATAATTGTAACTAACTACAACTCTATGTAGACTGTGGCAGATACTGTTGGTGACCAACACAGCATTTGTTCCCACTGCCCTTCTCCTTTGTCCTCAAAATACTTGCTTTCTCAGCTTTCCTTGAGCTGTGGGTGGCCATGTTACCAGTAAAATATAAACCAAAGTCTCCTGGAGGAATTCAGGGAAATATGTTGCTTTACTGATAAATGGAATTGTCACAGCTTTCATCATCCCCTCCCTCTATCCTCATTCTGCCTTGAATTTAGGCATGATGCCTGGAGCTGAAGCAGCCTCCTTGTGACCATGAGGTAGCAAGCATGTTAAAAGGCAACCCATCAAGGATGATGGAGCAGCAAGATTGAAAGACCCAGGGTCCATGACATCATAGTTCTGCCTTCCAACCTGGAAACCATCTGCTGCCAGTCTTTCAGCATACAAGGAAAATAAACCCCCATTTTATTTAAAACATTATTGTTGTTAGCTGCTGTTGAGAGCATTACTAACTGATACATGGACAAAGACTTGAAAATACAGTGGATGGTGTGTAAGATTTGAAGTTGGACAGACTGGGGTTCCAAACCCATTTCTCCTACTCTGTTATTGTGTGATTTCAGGCAAACCACTTCTCCTGAGAGCCTCAGTCTTCTCAGCTGTAAGATGGAGCTAATGATACCCACCTGTTGGGCTTTTCAAGGCTGGAATGACATGATGGGCTTGGAAGTGCTTAGTTAACAGGAAAGTGGTTTAGTCTCATCAAACTAACAGTTGGAGGTAAAGCAAAAAAGAAAGGAGCTAGTGTGTTAGAGGAGAGGAATTGATTATAAAATTTTTTTTCTCTTTTTTGGTCTCAAATATTCTTCAAGGCTGCTCTGGCTCCCTCTCCTCCGGGCGGTGACCCCAGCTTGGTGTTGAAGGGTCTGGACCCCAAGTCAAAGGGCTGTTTCTTGGTCCTGTGTGGAGGCGGCGGTAGGTGGAGCTCGAGGCTCACGGCAGAGCTGGGCTGGGGTGTGGGCCTCTTCACCTGGCCCTGGCAGGCGGACGGCGCTGGGGACGCTCGGCATCAGCGGCTGTGACTCGAGGTAAAAATAATCAGGCGAGGACAGCTGCTTCCTTGTCAGCAACCAAGAGGGAAATAAAGCTCACGTCCCCTCCAGCGAAAACCTGCTCTCCGGGTCCCCTGGCTCCTGCCACCAACTGCTCGACGTCTGTGTGCCAATCCAATGTGAACGCCTGCGAGTCACCCCAGAGAGGGCTTATTTTAACTTCATCAAGCACAGAGAAAAACATCCAGGCTGGAGTAAGTGAGAGGAGGGGAGGAGTAGCTGTTTGGGGGCCCAGGCAGGGGATGGGATCCCAGGGCTGCTGCCCCTCTAGTGGTTGGATCTGGGGTCCCCACCTCCTAACCTGGTTCAGCCAACGCTCCACTGAGCATCCAGTGCATGTTCCCCGAAATTGGGAGGATAACATCCCAACCCCTTGGCCCGGCTCAGGAAGTCCTTTCCAATGTCCTCAACCTCTCCTATCCCCTCTCTTCTCCAAAACTCTCCTCCGGGCTGTCCCAGGCCCTCCTCGAAGCCCAGACGGCCTGTTCTCTCATGTCTCCAGACCTTTGCACACACCCTGCCTTCTTTTTGTTCTTCTGCCTGATGGATGTCTACAAATTCTGGAAAGTTCCTAGTCCTGCTTCAAGACTCAGTGTCGCTGGCTGCTTCCCCGCCCCTCCAGGCAGAGTGAGATGTTCTCCCTGAGTCCCCGCAGGATTTTGTATGTCCTTCTGTTTTCACAAGGAAGTGATGTGGGGGGGGTCTCCCTCCCTTCCTTCTCTATCCTTCCAGCCCTTTCTCCTTCCCTGTTTCCAACAAACACACGGAGCACTCCTCTCCACCGGGCCCTGTGCTGGGTGCCAGGGACAGATGCAAACCCCAGCCGGTCCCTGCGGCAGGAGCATAGGTGAGTCTCCAGCCTCCGGGACAGCGCAGCAACACAGCTGCCCAGAAACAGCTGCCTCCAAACGACAAAGTGAGCAATCACTTTTGCTTATGTTTGGTTTTTTCCTCCTTTGTCTTTTAATCAAGGAATGTGCACAAGAGAACGTTTCTGATCCCCCACTCCAAGTACAAGAGACTTACATTTTTAGTTCGTTTATTGTTTTTATGAGCATGTAGTGCTTTAATAATAAAAATAACAATAAACGTTTCAATAATAAAAGTGGAAGTAATGATAACAAGAATTTAAAAATTAATGTTGACCTTTCTTCCTGGCTTAGACTTTAAGACCTGCCTCCCCAGGAGGTCATTTTCATTTGCCTACAGCCTTAGGAGAGAGCACAGTGTTCAGGACAGCCAGAGCCAGGGACAAAGAACCAGGACTTTTGGACACTGCCGCTTCCCTGTCCCCGAGTGGGGGCACGGGTGGCTGTTGTTGAGCCCCTGGCCCATCGGGATCCCCACCTCTTTCCCTGGATTGGGGGGTCAGTAGTGCAAGGGCAGGGCTCTGGGCTGGGTGTAGTTGTTTCTTTTGCAGGTTTGGTAATTTGGAAAAATCTGAAAGTTGAACTGTTCCTTAGGCCACGTTAGAATATCCTGGCATCGAGGAGGCTGTGCCACATGTCACAGGTTGGGTTTCTGGCTGGGTGTGGTGGGAGCTGTTGAGGTGCGCCTTCTGGAGGTGGATGGACAGATGAGGTGAGAAAAAGAAAAGGGAATTCTAGGTGTGTGCAGGGCTAGGAGGGAGGGAGTGAAGACAGGCCTGGAGACAGAAATGAGGGAATTAGCATGGAGGCTCAGAGAGGTAAAGCAACTTACCTAAGGGCACACAGCTGGAGTGGCTGAGATGGGCTTTGACCTCGGCTCTGTTTGACTCACACTTGTTTCCCACAAGTAACTGGCAGTGCTGACTTGAGACATGCTCCCTGGGGTTGACCTTGGAACTCTCCACACGTGTATCCTCTTGACCCCTCACACTGGACTCCAGATGGACTTTCTTGAGAGAGGTCAAACCAACCCCAGTGGGCTCCTGCATGGTCCTGCGCCTGAGAGGACGGATAGGGAAGCCCCTTCTGTTAAGACTGAAATGCTGCAGAGTAGGGTGGAGAGTGTCCAGCCTGGGAGTTAGGCAAGCGGGTTCACCACACACTAGCTGTAGTGGACACCTGTCCCCTCCTAGGTGTCCAGCACACCCACTTCTTTTGGGGAATTCTCCTGCCCCACCATTCATGTGGTTCCACTCTGGCTGTCCTCAAAAGGAAGCAAACCAGCAACATAAGCACACCAGGAGTGGGCCTCGGACATGGTTTGGCCATTCCTCTAGTCATGAGTGTGTAACCCTAGCCGTGCCATTGAGAGCTCACTAGATGCCTTGTAAGTAAGAAGTGTGGGGGTCCTGACTGGAGTTTCTGAGTTGGAAAGATGTCAAGCTGGAGCTGCTTGTGTCGTGTATCGTGGGGTTAAGTTTGGCTGCATATAACAAAAAGCTCTGAATAAAAGTGGCTTAAATATATAATACTTTTTGTTTGTTTGAAAATGAAAGAAGTCTGATGGTGGCCAGTTCAGGGTTCATATGACTGGCAGTGGCATCCAGCCTCACCTCATGGCCCAAAATGGCTGCCAGAGCTCCAGCCATCACACCCATATTTTAGGCAGCAGGAAGGCAGAAAGGGGAGAAAGGCAAAAGGGGTGATCCTTCTAGCTGTGTCAGCTTGCCTCCCCTTAGGCAGCCTTCCCAGAATGACTATAGAATATTTCTATTTACATATCACTGGTTGCAAGGGAGTTTGAGAAAGCTCATTTATCACCTGGGCACTTTGCTGCTTCAAATAAAATCAGGTTTCTGTCTCTGCCACAGCATACATTTTCTGTCCTATCCATATGCAGTTGGAGGGAATAAAGCCAACTGAGAGGAGGGCACTCATGAGATTGGAGACAGAGTGAGAGAGAACCCGGGGTGGGGGTGGGGGCATGGGGTAGGGAGTGGAGGGAAGGGAGAGAGAAAAAGAGGGAGAGACAGGAAGAGATGCAAGGACAGAGAGGCAGGGCAAGACGAGGACCTCTCTGAGTCCCCGAGCAGAAGGGCGCCTGAAACCAGAGCCACCCCTCGACCTCCAGGTTGCACGGATCAGCACCCCCTACCTTTTCTCCAGCCAGGTTGAATTAGGTTTCTGTCACGTGTAACTGGAAGAGTGTGCTGACTGACCTTGGACAAGGATTTGCACCTTCTCAGAGCCTTGATTTTTTCCTTCCGAGAAAGGAGGATTCCATTGTCCACCAGGTGGCGCTGTGACAAGGACTAATTGTGATAATACCTGCCCAGCAGCCTAGCAGCCTGAAGGCCCTGCTCTTCCTCCTCTTACTTCCTCCTGTCCACCTCCAGGGATTCTGCTCCACTACGATTGCTGTTTTTTTGTTTTTTTTTTTTAATATTTATTTATTTATTTATTTATTTTTAGCTGTGTTGGGTCTTCGTTGTTGCACGTGGGCTTTCTCTAGTTGTGGCGAGTGGGGGGCCACTCTTCATTGCGGTGCGCAGGCCTCTCATTGCGGTGGCCTCTCCTGTTGCGCAGCACGGACTCTAGGTGCGCAGGCCTCAGTAGTTGTAGCGTATGGGCTTAGCTGCTCCTTGGCATGTGTGATCCCCCCGGACCAGGGCTCAAACCCATGTCCCCTGCATTGGCAGGCGGATTCCCAACCACCGCACCACCAGGGAAGTCCCTGCTGGGGACTGCTCCAAGTCTGACCCAAGGGGCTGGCCAGACTCTGGGGAGTTTTCTGGACACCTGAGTAGTGGGTGGAAACTGAAGAAGCCCTCAGATGGAGAGAAGAGTGGAGGGAGAGCTGGAGAAATTCTTGGAACAGAGAAAACAACTGCCACCTTGTTTTAGGGGGCTGTGGTCATGGGTGCAAGCAGAGGGGCTGAGACCCCTTACCTAAGTGGGTCTGAAACTTGGGGTGGGACCCTGACCTTGGTGGTGTCTGGGTGCTGGTACTGGGCAATGGAGAATCAATCTTCAGCTTGGACACTGTGGTCAACTCTGCCCAGGGCTCCCCACTTCTGAGACCAGCACCTGATTTGGGGAGCCCATCGTATATGATTAGTCCCTCCATGGGTGGTGTATTTGTTTTCTATTATAGTCATGGCAAATTACCACAGACTTAGCAGCTTGAAACAACACAAATCAATCATCTCACAATTCTGTAGATCAGAAGTCAGGTTGGCTCCATTGGTTCCCGGGCTGTGGGTCTCTCAAGGTTGAAATCCAGGTGTTGACAAGGCTGCCTACCTTTCTGGAGCTGCCGAGGGTAAATTGTAAGCGCTTTCAGGCTGTTGGCTAGATTCTGTTCCTGTGGTTGTGGGACTGAGGTCCCCATTCCTTGCTGGCTGCCATTCAGGGGCTGGTCCTTGTCCTACAGGCTGTCTGTACTCCTCCTCATGCTTTCCATGTGGTCTCCACCAGCCAGGCAGGTCAAATCCCTCTCCTGCTTCATGTCTCTCCAACTTCCCTTTCTCCACATTTCTTTATCCTCCTCTTCTGCCTTCCTCTACTGCTTTTAAGGGCTCATTTGATTATATTGGGTGACCTAGATAATCCAGTGTGACCTTATTTTAATGTCAGCTGATTAGTAACCTTAATTATATCAACAAATTCCACATATCAAGGGGAGGGGGAGGGGAGATTTTAAAGATTAATTTTAAAATTTTAAAGTGGTTCACATGATGGTAGAGGCTTGATAAACCCTACATCTGCAGGGCAGGCCAGCAGATTGGAGACCCAGGAAAGAGTTATAGTTCAAGTCCAAAGACAGTCTGCTGGCAGAATTCCTTCTTGCTCTGGGGAGGTCAGTCTTTTATTCTACTAAGGCCTTCACCTGATTGGATGAGACCCATCCACATGACGGAGGGTAATCTGCCTTTTTTTAAATTTTATTTAATTGTGTCATGTGTGTGTGGCATTTGGGATCTTAGTTCCCCAATCAGGGATTGAACCAGCGCCCCCTGCATTGAAAGCATGGAGTCGTAACCATTGGACCACCAGGGAAGTCCCAGCTTTACTCAAAGTCCACGTTTTACTCAAAGTCCACCAATTTAAGTGTGAATCTCATCCAAAAACACCTTTACAGAAACATCCAGAATAATGTTTAACCAAACATCTGGGCACTGTGGCCCAGCCAAGTTGACGCATAAAACCACCACATAGAACTTAGGTTAGTGTTTCATTGAATAACCAGGAATGGAAACCAGGGGAGGGGGCATCTTTAGAACTCTGCCTCCCACACGTGGGCATGTAGCCCAGGCTCACCCAGTCAGGGTATCCCATGCTCCTGGCCAAGGGGAGTCATTCTAGGATGGGCACACAAAACAGGTGGTCTTCTACTGGAGTTGCTGAGAAAGTCCTGCTCTCCCAGCCAGGGCAGCCAAACCAGAGGAATGGTGGCCACCTCTGCCACGATCTAGAGAAAAATCAAGTAAAAGCAAAGCCAGCCCAGAAGAGAGCAAATCCAAGGGCAGGAAGGGTTCTTGAGGCCGTCCTTTGTGTACCAGAATCCAGCCAGCTCTGACCCATTTTGCTAAAACCAATTCTCCAAATGCCAGTTCAATTAAAATTAAGTCACAAAATGGGCAAATTTCCAAGTGAATCAAAAGTATTTATTAAAAAGTATTTCTTTTAACAAGGGTTTAAAAGCAAGTCCATGACTTTGGCTGCAAAGAGCTACTCGCCCTTAGAAAATCAGCGCCTGGTACCCTGCTGGATCCCAGCAGAGACTGATGACTGCGGGACATCAAGTACCTATGAGATTTGAGCCGTCCCTCGTGAGCCAGTGTTTTTGTATCCTCAAAGTCATAAGGTCAGTGGTCCCAGCAGCACTTCATCTTATGGTGAAAATAATACATTGGAGTTTGGGCCCACCCAGGTCCAGAGGACAGAAATTACATGACTCTGTGGCCTCAGTGTCACCTAGGTCCACAGCAGATGCCTCTCCCTCAACTCACACCTCAGGCTTCAACTCTGAGTCTGCTGCCTCCCTCTTATAAGGACCCCTGTGATTACCCTGGGCCCCCCTGGATAATCCAGGATGATCTTCCCATTTCCAGAGCCTTAACGTAATCACATCTGCAAAGTCCCTTTTACCATGTAAGGCAACATCTTCACAGATTGCAGGGACTGGACCCTCAACATCTTTGGGGGGCCATTATTCAGCATACATCATCTACCAACGATGTGGGCATTCACGCATTGGTTCCCTTCATCCATCCAGGGGCTCAGTGATCAGCCAGAGCCTTGCTGAAGGTGGTAAAAGCGTCCCCATCCTCAGATGTCCTGCCCCCACCCCCTGGAGCCTCCAGCTGCAGCTCCACTCCACGTGATCTCGTGGCTTGGCCATTGCCTTACTCGGGACGTGGGCACACACATGCAGGTCACTCTGGGCTTATTTCTCTCTGGGCTGGAGAATGAAATAAACACAGTCTGCTTCTGATCCAGTGACACTCACAGAGCATAGCATCTGTTATGTGCCTGGTACTTCACTGGCTTTTTGCCCACCCACAGGGTGGGCTTCTCTCTCCTTTACAGGCATGGGAGGCTCAGACAGGCCAAGTGGCTTGCCCAAGGTCACACAGAGTGCAAGTGGAAGATTGGACCTGAGGTTGAGGGGATCCTGCCTCCTCTCCCTTCGGGAAGCCGCAGATGGGCCTCACGGATGGCAGCCTCTCCTCAGGTCTGAATCATTTTTCCTCGGCCCCCACATTTCGAGTTCTAGTTCAGTTCCCTCTGTGTTCTGCTGGAGTCGACGGGTGGCTCTTGGGAACAGAAGACAGTAGGCTTCCTGTGCTGGGGACCCCCTGGCCACCCGGCCCCCAAACTGCTGTCACCTTTTAATAGATTTCTTGGGGAGCGAGTAATTTGTTGCTGGTGCGGGCTCAGCGTTCAGCAGGAAGTCCCTGCAGGCCTGGAAGGTCAGTATGGAGCCACTCAAAGGCGATGCCGGAGGAGGATGCCGGGTCAGTGCCGGCTGCTGAGCACAACCCCGCTGCCAATTACCGCCCGGCCTGCTTCCTGCCGTGGATGCGCCCAGGGCCAGGGCTTTGAACCCTGGCAGGGAGGCCAGCTTCCAGTAAACAACCCAGGGCAGCGGGCAGATTGACAGCAGAAATGTAGGAGGCCGGCCGGCCGGCCACTGGCGCTGCTCACTGCTCCTGCTGGCAGATGGACAGGACCGCCGTCCCCCGGGGGTCCCCACAGTCGGGGGCCCGGGGGCCATCAGCCTGTCTGAGCCTCACTGCTGGGTAGAGAGCTTCCTGCCATGTCCAGTGGGGTTTCTAGGTCATCATTTCTGGGCCACAGAAGATGATTCTTTCTGGGTGGGGGAATGAGCCTGGTCTGAGTCCCTTTCTTGGTCACCAGACTGGGAGCAGGGATTTGGAGAGAGAACCCACAGAGGGACATCAGTGTCCTGCCTCTTTCTCTCTCCCCAGGAAAGCCTT
This sequence comes from Hippopotamus amphibius kiboko, assembly GCF_030028045.1. Classification (NCBI taxonomy): domain Eukaryota; kingdom Metazoa; phylum Chordata; class Mammalia; order Artiodactyla; family Hippopotamidae; genus Hippopotamus; species Hippopotamus amphibius. The sequence goes on from NC_080187.1 coordinate 11,091,651, forward strand.
GGAAATGTTTTGGGGGCAATGGTGGTACTGCCAGGCTTTCCACCACCATTTTATTTGGCAGTTAAAGGAGGTGTGCTTGCTGCATGGTTTCGTTTGTGTGAGGTTCTGAAATTTTGAGATATTAGAGAGTGGTTGCCTTTATGAGGGATTGACTGGAGGAAGCATAAGGATCTTTCTGGGGCTGCTGGAAATGTTCTGTTGGGTGCTGATTACACATTTATCAAGACCCATCCAACTGGCTCCTACAAATCTGTGCATTTCCCTATATGCAAACCCTACCTCAACCAGAAAAGAAGTAAGATAAAGAAGAAAGGGGATGCAGAGGGCTGGAGAACCTGGGGACAGACAGACAGACAGACACACACACACACACACACACACACACGCACACACACTTTCAGGCACACGTGCTTTTCCCTCCTAAAATCAGGGCATTTATTCCCTACCTTTTCCTTTCCTCAGTGAAGTTGCGAAAAAGCACACAGGTTTTCTTCATTTTTGTATTGTAACTAATATCCTTCCACACGCAAGAAGTGCATGGATAGGAAGTGAAATGAGATGCCTGAGCGGGCTGGTGCCCTGTTCCTAAGCTCTAGGCAACTGGCCCTGGGCCCCTGGAGGGGGCCATTAATTAAAGCACTGGCTGTTGATGCTCCAAGAGAAAGAACTCCGAATGCTCACCCAGCCCCCACTGCTTCACTTGCTGCCCGCTGACCTCCTCCAAGTCCCTTGTGGGTCCAGAGGTGAGTGGCTGCTTCTGTGGCTGAGAGGGCTGGATGGACCCAGAAAGTGCTCCACTCCACGCCTGGAATATGTTATCATGCCAGAAAGCAAAGACGATCTCCAACTGGTGGGGAGCCCATTTGAAAGGACTCCAATGGCTGCATTTGGGACAGCTGGAGATCAAAATGATTAATAGCAGAAATGCACCATAATGCATAAAATGGAAAAAAAAAGTCCTTGAATTATAAAAAATAAAAATAAAAAGACCCAGAGAAGTCAGGATAAGGGAAAGCTGATCCTTAGAAGAGTGCCAGAGACTTACCTGGTGGTCCAGTGGGTAAGACTCCATGCTTCCAACTCCAGGGGACTCGGGTTCCATCCCTGGTCTGGGAACTAGATCCTGCCGCAACTAAGAGTTCACACACCACAACTTAGAAGTCCGTCTGCTGGAACTAAAGATCCTGTGTGCCGCAACTAAGGCCTAGTACAGCCCAAATAAATAAATATTTTTTAAAAAATGAAGAGTGCCAGCTGAGGAGGAGTGATAGAAACAGAAACAGAAAACAGAAAAAAACAGAAATCTTATAATCAACATCATAAAAACAGATCTGGGTAAAAATCGTCAGTGGGTGCTATTGCCATTGGGTCAGAGACCATCGGGAATAGGCTATGCGCACGGTCTTAAAGAGTCGCCGAAAATTACTTTTTAATTACAAAGAGAATTTTTTGTTAGCTTTACAATTGGAGAAACCTGGCAGACCCCACTTTACCCAAATGATTCAATTGAATGCCCCTAATATTGGGGCAAGTCCATATCAACGCCCCCTGATGTGGTATCCTGAAGGACACATCACTTATGAGGACCTCCTGCCAAAAATGCTTACCTGCCAAAATCATCAAAGTCCGTGTTGAAGAAAATTCTTCAGAACAGGCCTGGTCTCTTCATGAAATACAAAAAACAAGCCTGGAGACTGTTTCAGATTGAAGGAGGCTAAAGAGTCACGGAGACTGAATTCAGTGGGGCTCCCTGACTGGATCCTGATCACAAAAATCATAAAGGTGGGGACTTCCCTGGTGGCGCAGCGGTTAAGAATCTGCCTGCCAGCGCAGGGGACACAGGTGCGATCCCTGGTCCAGGAAGATCCCACATGCTGCGGAGCAACTAAGCACGGCACCACAACTACTGAGCCTGCGCTCTAGAGCCCATGAGCCACAACTACTGAAGCCCGCGCACCTAGAGCCCATGCTCTACAACAAGAGAAGCCACCGCAATGAGAAGCCCGCACACTGCAATGAAAAGAAACCCCTGCTCACCACAACTAAACTCTGCACACAGCAGTGAAGACCCAACACAGCCAATAAATAAATAAATTAAAAAAAATAAAATTTCTAAAAAAAATCATAAAGGTGGTATTGAGGAAATTTGCACATAGACAGAATATTAGATAATAATCCTGGATCCGTATTACACTTCCGGAATGTGACAGTGTGGGAATGAGAATACCCTAGTTATTAGGAGACTTTTGCTGGAGTGTTTATCCATCAACTGAATTCAGTATGTGATCCCTGATGGGACCTTAGATCACAAAAATCATAAAGGGTTTATTGAGATAATTGGGGGAATTTAAAAGTGAACTGAGTATTAGATAGTAATACTGAATCCTTATAGCGGTATTGTGTTTACGTAGGAGAACGTCCTTGTTTCAGGAGATTCCAACTTTAGCGTTTAGGCTGGAGGGTTGTGTGACTTTCAATTGATTCAGCGAGGTGAGGGGGTGGGGAGTGGAAGGGACTGAAGGAGATAGTGGTCCATTATATTACCCTTGCAGCTTTCTGAAGGCTTGGCAAACTTCAAAATAAAAAAGCTGAGAAAAAATAATGCATAGGTAGAGAACTGGAAAAAAAAAAAGTAGAGGCTCAAAGAGGAAAATAAGTATGACTTGATATCCCACCAGCAAGGAATTATGACTATTAGTAATATGATTGTTTTTTTACATACATAACGTACACCCACATATATTACAAAGTTGGAACAATATATGTTCTGCCTGTTTCTCAGCCTTTCTTCTGTCATTAAACATACATGGAAAACACAATTTTTAATGGCCTTGTATATTCCATTATAAACTATTTACCCATTTACCTGTTGTATGACATTAAAGTGGTTTCCAGATTTTCATAATAATATAGAATCTATTATAATATCTAAATGTAGATAATTTATTATCCAATATATATCCCACATATAATCCACTGTAAAATCCAATATGGTCTATCATAAATAATGTCACCATGAACATCTTCACAGCCCTATCTTTGTCTGAGGGTAGAGCCATAAAGGGGAATCTTTGCTTGATTTGATAGTGACAGTAGTGCGATTGGTAAGAATGGTCCCATAGATGTGTTTCCGACCCCTTGCCAGACCGGACTGTTTGAACTTGGGCCATTCTCCCTCCGACTCCAGCACCCCCTGTCTTGGCGGCTATGACATCATTCTCCCCGGTCCCTGCCTGCCTCCCTGCTGACTCCTTCTCTCCACCCTTTGCCTGCTCCTCATCCTTTCCTGCATGGCAAACATTTCCGTCCCTGGCCTCTGTCTCTGGCTCCCTTGTCTCCCTCTGCCCACTCTCCTGAAGCATCTCATTCACACTTGGGACTTGCATAGCCTTCTCCCTGCTGTCCTGCACCTCTCTCCCCAGCCCAGACCTTGAATGCAACACATCCTATAGGGACCCACTTGGACCTTCCCACCACCATCCATCCTGCCGCCCAAGTCAGACCCTCAGAGAATGTCAACTCCTCCTTTTCTCTGCTTCTTGCGTCTCTGACCGTATCCTGTTTGACCTTCTGTAATATTTCTTGAGACTGTTCCCTTCTCACTGTCATCACCGCCACCACCCTTGTTCCCATCCTCTTTCCCTCCTCCCCGTCCACGGCTGTAGTTCCCTCCTGGATTGCCTGTTTTCAGTCTCCCTGTCCATTCCATCCATGGACCAGCTGCCAGGTTGATTGTCACAACACACTGATGTGAGGGCCTGCCTGCCTTGGTCCCTGCCGAGTTTCCGGCTTCCCACTCCCTCTCACTTAATGCTCTCCCACGTGCCCCCATGTGTCTGCTCAGACTCTCCTCCTTCTGGAGCACCCATTCTCTCTTCCTGCAACCCCAGCTAGCCAGCGCCTACTATGTTTTTAGTTTTGTTTACAATCTCATGTTTTCTTTAAAGCACTAACTGATGTTTTTCCTTCCCTGGGGGAGCTGTCCTCTCTCTCTCCTCTGAACCTCTTTGTACCCTGTGCAGTGTCTATCAGAACCTTCTGGTCCTTTAACTTTCTTACATTGATTGCTGTATCCATTTTCCTTGAGGGCAGAGTCTTTGTGTTCCTGAGCCCAGCACAATGCCAGACACAGAACTGGAGTTTGTTTAAGGGATGTCTGGATGAATGATTGAATGAATGGGGTAGCATTTGACTCACTTTGGGGGAGCATGGCAGGTCTAGACCATGGTGAAGATGTGGAGCTAGATGTGCCTGGGAGGCATCCAGTGTCTACATTCAGAGGCTTGGCTTGAGGAAGCATCTGTCAGCTGTGATCCAGCAGCCTTCAGGACACATTGTCTTTGGGTGACACCCTCTGCTTAAACTCCCTTTGTCAGATGGGAGTCCTATCCTCCCAAGAGAGGTCACATTCTTTCTCTGCTTACACACAGCCCATGGCTTCCCAGTGCTCTTGGGACAGGCCCAGCTTCTGAGCCAGCCTGCTAAGCCCTTCATAATGGGATGTATTCTCGTGATTTCCTTGTGGCTTGCACAGGCTCCGATCCCCATCAGCTGCTCACCATCAGCTAGGTGGGCAAACTCACAGCTCATCTCATCTGCTGGGGTTAAGTAGTTAAACTCCTGTCTCAGGCCCCACTTGCAATGACTGGACTTCTGTGGGTCTCAGCAGGGCCCCAGAATCTGCTAAGTGCCCCAGGAGAGTCTGGGGGAGGGTGGGGGGGATTCACACTTGATGCTGCCACGTGTCTGCCATGCCCTCCCGCTGGAGCTGTGTTTCTGTGGCCTGTGCAGCAAGACTTTGCACTTGGATGCTGTGCCAGGGCCCTGGAGCTGGGAGCAGCTGCACTAATTCATGCAAAGGAAGGCGCCCAGGTTTGCCTTATCTATTTATAGCTTATTTATGAAGAAGGAAAAACAAGGGCCCAGTTGCCTTAGCAACCAGAGCATCATGGGCTGCTTTCCCTGCAATGGGAAGATGGCCAAGTCTCCTTGTGGGGGGCACCCCCAGATGTATGTGTATCCTGATAGAGGACAGGGGTGAGGCTTCCAGGGCTCATCCCACGCTGGGCTCCTAGCAGCCTGCAGGTTGGGGGGAGGGTGCTTGCCAGGCCCTTGGACAACCCAGGCTGGTGCGGGGGCCGTGCACAGCTGAACCGTCCGTGTGCGATGCACCTTCTGGTCTCCTGGCCTTGGTGCTAACTCCTGGACTCCGGGTGTTTACCCTGCTGCCTCAGACCCTCTCGGGAGCCGTTTCCTGGCTTTGCTCTTGCACGAGTCACTTAGGACATTTAGCACGGTGAACTGGAGGTGCAGTTCCCAGACCAGCACCCCTCAAGACTATGATTTGGCTCAGAGCCTGACACCAAAGAAGGGTTTAATAAATATCGAATGAATGAATGAATGAATGAATGAAGTGCTTTACAGTTCACACTGCATGTTCTTACTTGGTACACACAAGGCAAGAGAAACATTGTAATATGTTCTCATTTTATAGATGAGGAGACAGATGAGAGATGAAGAGACCAGCCTCCAATTGCACAGCTGGGAACTAGCCGAGCTTGCCTTGCTTTTGTTCTGGCAAAGCCGCAGGGCACCTGGGAATTTGGGTTCCAGCTGGCGTAGTTGCCAGGGGTCGGGGAAGTGGTGGTGTGTCTGGTCTGGGGCTGGGAGGCATGTGGCTTGAACTGTGGCTCTGCCATTTTTCTGTGTGCTCCTTATCACCTTGAGCCAGCAGTGACTTCACTTCCCTGGGCCTCACTTTCCTCATCTGTAAAGTGGGGCAGTGACGCTCGGTCCTTAGGGACTGCCAGCTCCCTGAGGGCATCCCTGTGTCTGTCTCTTGATCATCTGTTTTCTGTGTTGGTAGGTTCTAGGAGCTTAGGATGACCATGAGACCTGGTATAAGAAGTGGTTACAACAGGTCATGGGGGGCACACAGGGAATGTTGGTTGTTACTGTATTATTAAGAAACTGAGGCACAGAGAGTCTGATGGCTCCCCTGAAGTCACACAGCCAAGTCCAGAGCTGAAGTGGTAGCTTTAGTGGTCCGTCAGGTTTGGTGGCACTGCCAGGGATTAAGTGGGACTGCGTCCAGGCCCAGGTTTTAGATGGAGCTGCAGTCCCAGGGGCCAGCAGTCATGCTGGACAGGGAGGCTGAAGCAGGGTCTCTGGGTGCCGGATATCTAGGGCTGCCCTCCCTACAGCTGGAGGTACGGAGACCCTGCCCTAGGCTGAGTGGAGTTTGTGGGGCCTTGGACTGGGCATCTCAGGGGCAGGGTCTAGGCTGCCTGGAGGCTCTCTGTCGCCCTCTGCTGGGCTCCAGCTGCCTCTACTGGGCCACCTCCAGAAGCCGTAAGACAGTGTTAACCGAAAAGACCCAGTTAGGACGAAAAGTGTCCCAGGACAAATTGAGACCACAAGTCACTTCCGCATTCTTCCCTGACTCCTCCAGTTCCTACCCAGACCCCATGGCTGGACCCAGAGGCCCCACCACCGTCCTGTGGGAGAGCTGCAGGCTGCTGTGCTCCCCTCCGCAGCAGCTGCATCAGATTCATCACCGTTTCCTGAAAACAAAGCATGCCAGGGCGTTTTGTTTGGTTTCGCCTGCTGCATACCCTCGGCCTTCGCTCATGTACCTGTCCCTCCCGCCTTCTCAACCCACGACCTCATACTCTGTCCTTCTGAGCCTCTCGGCTTCTGCAGCATCCCACCTCCACCCAGCCCTTAGCACACAGGGCTGAGTCTTTCTGGGCCTTCTCTCCCTACCATCGCCCATGAGGTGTATTCGTTTCTTAGGGCTGCTGTAACAAAGTACCACAAACTGGGTGGCTTAAATAACAGAAATAACAGAAATTTATTGTCTTACAGTTATGAAGGCTAGAAGTCTGAAATCAAGGTATTGGCAGGGTGGGTTCCTTCTGAGGGCTGTTCCAGGCCTCTGGTATTGCTTCTGGGGGTTTGCTGCTAATCTCTGACATTCCTTGGCTTAATCTCTGCTGTCGTATTCACACAGTGTTCTCCCTGTGAGAATGTCTATCTCTAAATTTCCACTTTGAAAAGGACCTCAATTGTACTGCATTAGGATCTACCCTGATGACCTCATTTTTACTTGATCACCTGTGTCAAGGCCCTATCTGCAAAGAAGGTCACATTCTGACCTGGAGTTTGGGACTTCAACATATCAATTTGGCAGCTGCGGGGTGGGGGGCACACATTTCAATCCATAACGTAAGGAGAGGAACTCCATCTGATTCACCTTTGTGCTCATTGCTCCAGGGCTGAGCCCAGAGCAGGCGTGAGAGAGTGTGATGAATGTTGTGAAAGCAGTCCTTCACTCTATCATTATTTACTGACCCCACAGCATCCGGAGCACATTGAATTATGACCTGTCCTGTCTAGGTCTTATGGAGTTGAGCCTCTCTCATCAGGAAGTGGACATCTCTAGAACAGAGCCTGTCTTTTTACTTTTCACATTCACCAAAGCAGGAACTTGGTGCCACAGGAGATACTCAAACGTTTTCATCAGTAGATTCCTGTGGAGGTGGATAGATGAGGCTTCATTTTCCTAATGTCGCACAAAAGACCCAGAGAAATAATGAAAAGGAATTTCACCTTTGACAAATATTTATTGAACACATAGTTGTGACAGGCACAGTTCTGGGTCATTGGGATGCCATTCATTCATTCATTCCTAGAAACAAGCTTGACACATAGTAGGTGCTGAGCAAACAATTTACATAATTGAATCATTTAAAAACTTGCTGAGTGAATAAATTAGTTCATCCCACAATTATTGCTGCTGTGATCTACTTGCTATGTAAATTTGAGGAAGTTACTTAACTTCAATGAACCTTAATTTCCATCAGTAAAATAAGTTGAATTACATAGCTACCTTTGAGGCTTGTAGGCAGGATGAAATGAATGTACTATTAACAATAATAGCTATTTGTGGAGAAGCTGCTACCTGCCAGGATAAATGCTCTCCACATACAAATTTTCAATCTTCACAGCTTCTTTTTGAAAACTGAAATAAAATTAACATCACAAAAATTTCACCATTTAAAATTTGCAGTGCAATGGCTTTTAGTATAGTCACAATGTTGTGTGACCATTACAACTATCTAATTTTCCAACATTTTCATCATCCCCAAAAGAGACTCTGTATCCTTTAGTCGCTTCCCATTCTCTCCTCCCCCCGCCCCTAAATCTCCCAATCACCATAATCTACTTTCTGGCTTTATGGATTGGTGCCTAGTAAGGACAGTTCATAGAAACAGAATCATACTATATGTGGCTTTTTGTGCCTGGCTTCTTTCACGTAGCACAGTGTTCTAAGTTCATCCCTGTGGTAGCATGTGTCAATGCTTCATTCCTTTTTATGGCTGAATAATATTCTGTTGCATGGATGTACCACATTTTGCTTATCCATTCATCAAGTTGGTGGACATTTGGGTTGTTTCCATCATTTGGCTATTATGAATAATGCTGCTATAGATATCTGTGTACAAATTTTTGTGGACATCTGTTTCCGATTCTTTTGGATATATACCTAAGAGACAATCGCTGGGTCTATGTTTAATTTTGGGGAGAACTGCCAAATTGTTTCCTGGAGCTGCTGCACCATTTTACATTCCAACCAGCCATGTGTGAGGGTTCCAATTTCCCCACATTCTGGCCAATGCTTGCTATTTTTGGTCTTTTTGATTGTAGTCATCTTAGTGGGTGTGCAATGGTATCGCATAGTGGTTTTGATTTGAGTGTCTCTAATGACTAATGATGTTGAACATCTTTTTTTACAGGCTTCTTGTTCATTTCACAGTAGCCTTTTGAGGCAGCTATTATCCCCATTTGACAGCAGAGGAAACATTCAGAGTTGAGAGGACTTGCTCATTGCAAGGTTGTGCTGGGGCTGTGCCTGGAATTTGGGTGTGTCTGTCTTTGAAGCCCCATGTAGTCGAATTATAAGCAGAAACCACTCTGGTCTAGTCTTTGGTGTGTCCACCTTGGGTAAGTCCTTCCCCCCGGGTCAGTTTCTCCTCCGCGCCACTTGGGGCGCTATACTCCAAACATCTCCAGGCTCCTCTAGGAGCCGGTAACTCTAAGATCAATCATTCTAGCGCGAAGTTTGCTCCGCCCCTTCAGCCCTAGGTGGCTGGCGGCGCCGGAAGTGCTTGCTCTTCTTGCGTGCTCCCGCCCCGGCCCGGAAGTATTTTTTCGGGAAGATGGCGGCAGTGTCAGTGTACGAGCCACCGGTTGGAGGTTTCTCTTTCGATAACTGCCGCAGGTTCGCCCATGCTTGGGGCCGGGTGCAGGGCGGGAGTGGAAGTGCGATGTCGGAGTCGCAGTTGGGTTGCTGTCTGAGCCGAGAAGTCCGAACGAAGGGTGGAGGGCGGGGCCCGCGGCCCGCGGCCCGCGGCGCCTGTGACTCAGGGGAATCAGGGCCTGAGCGTGGGTTTCTCCTGAGGCCGGGTCTGCTCTTCCACTTTCCCAGCGCACCAGGACACCCTCCATCTCCGTATCCTTAGTTGTGGTGCGGGCGCTCTCAGACGCTCTCTTCGCAGGAAAACGGGACAATAGTCCTGCCGTTGGGAGGAGCCAGTGAACAGATGGGCGTGAAAGCAAATGCTAGTAGTTTTTCCTTTTCCCAAGATCCCTATTAGAAACTTTTCGTTCCATTGCGACGCAGTGAGGGTCTGCCCTTCAACGCGTTATTCTCTCATTTGCTCTCAGAAATGCCATCTTGGAAGCCGATTTTGCAAAGAAAGGGCACAAGCTTCCAACGGCCCGGAAAACTGGGACGACCATCGCAGGGGTGGTCTATAAGGTAAGCCGGGACAGGCTGAGAGCAGCGGTGTCTGAAGTAATTGCGGGAACCAGGCCACTTGGCCTCTTTTACTTCTCCGGACTGTGTGAGGAAGGGCACATCTTGCAAAGGTCCTTTAAGAGAGACTGCGTTTGTCAGTGTTGTGCACTTAGCGACAGTTTATCTTCCTTACTCACTTTGCAGAGTTTTCGACAGGAAGCCAATTTTCTGTCTTAAATTGTTACTTTAGGAAGCAGGGTGATGTAATGGGAGAAAACAAGATTTGTTTAACCATTTAGCTTTTTTGCTGTCTCTAACTTTGGGCAGGTCACTTCTCATAGCCACACTTTCCCGTCTATCAGGTGGACATAGTAACTCCTGATTTAAATTGTTGTAAGAGTCAAAAGAGATAACTGGTTGTTGTTGTTGTTGTTGTTAGAGGGAAAGAGTGACATCTTTTAAAAAGAAATTGACAGACGTGGCTATTTTAATGGAAGGATTTCTGCATCTTAATCCAGACTTATATTGGCTCTGTGATTTGTAAGGATCTCACTGAATCTCTGAGCCTTATTTGAAAACAGGAATGATAGTTCTTACCACCTACTGAGGGTTCAACCAGTAATGTTTATTAATAAACCTTTTCTCCAATGCTGAAAGTATAGCACAGTGTTTCAACAGGTGGGGGGAGGGGGAGCAGGGGATGGTCAGTATTGTTCTCCCTAGAGTAGAGAACTGTGGTTTGTACATGTGAAGTTGTTTAAAAGCATGTATATTTTTAAAAACAGGATGGCATAGTTCTTGGAGCAGATACAAGGGCAACTGAAGGGATGGTTGTTGCTGACAAGAACTGTTCAAAAATACACTTCATATCTCCTAACATTTAGTAAGTATTGATTAGTTTGAATAACTCATTTTTAAACACATCAGGGGTAAAATTGAATTTACTGTTTCTCTATAAAACCTGCTGTTAAGCCTGTATTTTCTTTCTGTCTCCCTTAAATGGCATTTCCATCCACCTGAGCCAGCCATCCTCAAGTCCTCTTCTTAAAAAAAAAAATTTTCTTTGGACTTATTTGGCTGTGCCAGGTCTTAGTTGCAGTACCTGGACTGTCCCTAAGTCCCTCATGTCCCCGTTCCCCTCATGTCCAAACTGTTTCACACTTGCTTTTGCTAGGCCCTCTGCTTAGAAATGACCTTTTGTCTCTGCTTGTATAGTCTTTATTCTGTCCTTCCAAATCCAGCTCAAATGAAGCCTCAAAGATCAGAATTAATTGCCCTCTCCTCCAATTTCCTATAGCATTTTCTACCTATGCTACTATTGTATTAAATGTCTCCTCCACTCAGCTTTGAAATCAAATGCTATTACTGTGTCATTTTCTTTATTCTCAGAGCTTTGGAATGACTGGTATCTAGTAGTAAATACTTGGTAGATGTTAAATTGTAAGACTTTTAACATGCCTTGCTCTTTTGTACAACTTGGATGTTTTCTAGGATCAGTAAAATGCACACTCTGTTAAGAACATAGCAACTAAATAATGATTTGAAATGTTCCATTGGGCCACAGAAAATATATTTGCATATAATTAGATGTTCACTCTTAATTTTATGTTTATCTAAGATTGGTTAGAGTAGTTACAGTGCAGATGTACTCAAAAACATCTCTCTGTGTCCTTGAACTTTGTGGAACTTTGCCAAGAAGCTCCACTTCTAATTGAGCCCTTTGGTAATTGAATTTCAGCTACATTTCTAATTGTATTTTTTAGTTGTTGTGGTGCTGGGACAGCTGCGGACACAGACATGACAACCCAGCTCATTTCTTCCAACTTGGAGCTCCACTCCCTTTCCACTGGCCGCCTTCCCAGAGTTGTGACGGCCAATCGGATGTTGAAGCAGATGCTTTTCAGGTAAGGTTCCAGGATGGGGATTTCTGTAGCATCTTTTTCTCATGTCTTAGATTTTCAGCCAAGGGAAGCCTGGAAGCTTGAGAAAAAGCATTCAGAAATACACATTTTATTCCCCCAAAAAACTGTTATGAATGGGCTTATGGTGGGGTTTTTTTTTTTTTTTTGGTCTTCCTCATGAATGAATCACATGTGACCAATCGGGTCATTTGCTGAGGCTTAGAGTACTGCTGGATTAAAAAAAACCTTTTTTGTTCATAGTAAGAAAGTCAGAGCTGGAAGGAACCTTTGAGTTCATCTTGCGAACACACACAAACACAAATAATTGTTTTTTCTCTTTTAAGGGCAAGATAACTATGGAATGAGAAGTGATATTTGTAATTGGTTGTAAATGAGTATAATAGCATTACTATTAACCAACGCTTATTTGTTTGTGCCAGGCCCTAGGCTAAGTGCTTAATGTACAATCTCACTTTATCCTTTTAGCTCTGAGAGAGAGTCTGTTAATGTCTCTGCTTTATAAGTGAACAGACTGAGGCTTAAAGAGGTGCAGTCATTTGCCTAACCTGACCTTCACTCCCTGCTGACACCCACAGAGAGTTCCTCTTAGTAGTTTTCTAAGTAGTTAGTAATCACATCATCACTTTGTGTTTGTATAGGTTGAGACAGTTTTCGAATTTTAAGTCCATTTTCTCATTTGCTTCTAGTAAAAAGAAGAGCGACAGTGTAGTATAGTGGAAATAGCCTGGGTATTTAGTCTTGAGTTGGAACACTGGCATCTTTTGTGACCTGCCTTACCTTTAGCAAATTCTCTTTTCTTTGCTTCTTTTTTCTTTTTCTTTTTTTTGGAGGAGGCGGGGATGCATTTGGGTCTTCATTGCTGTGCGCAGGCTTTCTTTGGTTGTGTCGAGTAGGGGCTGCTCTTAGTTGCGGTATACGGGCTTCTCATTGCGGTGACTTCTCTTGTGGAGCACAGGCTCTAGGCACGCAGGCTTCAGTAGTTGCAGCATGAAGGTTCAGTAGTTGTGACACGTGGGCTTAGTTGCTCCCAGCATGTGGGATCTTCCTGGACCAGGGCTCGAGCATTGGCAGGCGGATTCTTAACCACTGCGCCACCAGGAAAGTCCTGTCCTCTTTCCTTCTTTACAGAATGTGCATCAGAATACCTTTTTAAAATTTTTTAAAAATTTGATCAGAGGCCTTTATTCTGGTCCTTGTCATTCATTAAGCAACCTACGCAAAACATTTTCTTTATCTCTACCCCAGGTGGTAGCAGCTGGATCCAGGCCTGTGAGTTAAAGGGGAGCAAGAACAGAAAGCAGAGATTGTAAGCTGGCAGCTCACAAGCCATATTCAGCTTGTAGAGAAGTTTCATTTGGGTCACATAGTGTTTTAAAAAAAGGGGGGGGTGCAAATAATTATAAGTTGGGAGATTTGAATTTAAAATATGGATTTCCAGCTTCTTTTGATAAAAACTCATAAAGTGGGCAGTAATCTGGGACTGAGTGGCAGCTGTTGCTTTTAGAAGTGGGAGCATGTGGGGAATTCCCTGGCAGTCCAGTGGTTGAGACTCAGAGCTTCCACTGCAGGGGGCCTGGGTTTGATCTCTGGTTGGGGAACTAAGATCCTGCAAGCTGGGTGGCACGGCCAAACAAAACAAAACAAAAAATAAAACAACAACAAAAAAAAGTGGGAGCATGTGTTCTGGTCTGTCTGTTCACTTCCCTGTTTCCTGCCTGGCTCTTGCCTTCCTGTGAATTTGCAGGTCTTCATCTACAAAGGTAGCATGGCCCCTGGGCTCTCAGTAAGTGGATAAGAGGTTTAATGTAGCTGTGCAGCAAGGCCAGTAGAATAGTTCCTATTTTACAGGAGAGGATACCAGGGTTTATGAGTCATATGGGCAGGAAGCCTAGTCATATCTACCCAAGTCCTGCTCTGGCTGTACTGAGCCTTTATGTCAGTGATTTCCATTTATTTATGTACATAATCATCATCCTAATCCTGGAGAATTATCGCCTATCAAGTAAATTCTTCCAGTACAGTGTGAGAACTTGTTAAAGCACAACTGTTGTCAAGATAACTGAAGACATTTGTGGTTTTGATTTTAAATACAAAGCTCCCTCTGGTGGTTTGTGTGGTGCATTACATTTAAAACAATGTTTAAACTTGTAAAACTGCAGTAAATAGCATATTTCAGGGTTGCTTGCAGTATCATTTAAAGCATTTAGCTAAATCTGGCAGATGTTTATGTTAATCTCTTTAGAATGTTTCAGGAATTCTAAGTTCTTTTTTTTAGGTGTTTTATTATCTTTAATATGCTTTGTAAAAGTTAAATTTTATCAAAGTTTTGAGAAGAATGCTTAAAAAGTTAAACCAAGATAATTACAGTTCTTTATGTCTTTTGACATTTTTGTTGAGTTACATAAAGTGAGTCACTAGTATAGGGAAAAAAGCATAGGATTTGACTTTAGAACTTTGCTTCAGATCCTGTCTACAGTGCTTACATTCATGTGACCTTGGGCTGTTCACCTCACCTTTCTTAGCCTCAATTTCTTTCCCAATAAAATGGAGAAAATAGTTCTGTCTCTCTAACTTTTGAGTCTCTCTAACATTTGAGGAGGAAATGAATAAAGAAACAAGGCTTATGCAGTGCCTAGTACAGAGCCTGATACACAGTTAGACCCTTATTCAGAGGTTGAAAAAGAATACAGGGTGTACTCTTCTTGCTGTTTTTTTCCCCCTGAATAATTCATTTCCTTGTATGTGAATCAGTGAGAAAAAAGGTTTTGATAAACAGAAGTGGACATCTTTTTCCTTGTTTAAACAGTGCTTTTATATTACTTCTGTGATGGCTAGGTATAGAAGACGTAAGTCATACTTTTTCCTTCTGAACGTGGAGCCTCCTTGTTGAGTCTAGCAGAAATCTTTGATATGCTATTCTGTATTCTGGAAACTTTGAATATGTAGAGACTTTAAAAGTTCATTATATTGTACTTTTTTTTCCCTTATGAAAGTAATGTATATTTATAGTAGAAAAATGAAAATACTGAAAAGCCCAAAGAAAAATATTAAAATTTTGTCGTTTAGGAAGAATCACATTTTGGCTGGGTGTATATACTTCTAGTCTTTTTAATTTGCTTATTCTTTCCTTCATTCATTTGACCCTTCCTCTCTCTCTTCCTTTCATATTACAAGTGCATGTTCACAGTAAAAAAGCTAGAAGATAGAGACAAACAAAAAAATTTAGAAAATATCTGAATTTCTACTACCCACAAGCAGTTGGTGCTAACAGATTATTGTACACTCTTCAAGGTTTTTCCTGTTTAATGGTGCATTTGTTCCATTAAAATGGGGTCATAGTTGTGCTTTTTATCCCATAATATAATCTAATCTTTTTGCCTACCAGTGCATCTTGAATAATTTCCATGTTGGAGTATTTCAGAAAGAAAATAACCTTTTTATGAATTATTGTAAAAGTAATATATCATCATTGTAAAAAATTCAAGACAGTGTAGAAATGTGAAAAGGAAGTAGATTTCAGCTGACGTTCTGCCACTTAAGCACATGCACTATGAATCTTTGAGATCTGTTTTTTCAGACCCTTTATACTATGCATATATACTCGTGTAGGTACTTGCAAAGATGGAATCCTACTATATGTGTTGTTTTGTAACTGACCCTGTTCACATAACAGTATATTGTGAATATTGTTCCCATCAGTAGACGAGTTCAGCATCCAGAGAGTTTTACCTTGAGCCCCTGGAGGTGTTCTGGAGACCTCTAACTCTCCTGAAATAGTGAAGAACTTGTGGGTGGACACTTGTTATGGGCGAGGGTTCCACAATTTTAATCATTTTTTTGGAGGGGTCTGTGCCTCATAAAAATATAAGAACCATTGATCGAGATCGATATCCTAATTTTTGTTGGATCATAATAATCTATGTTATTAACCATTTCTTTTAATCAGTAATACTGATTTCCTTATTAATTAATTAATTAATTTATTGGCTGTCTTGGGTCTTCTTTGCTTTGTGTGGGCCTTCTTTAGTTGCGGTGAACGGGGCCTTACTCTTTGTTGCGGTGAGCAGCTTCCCATTGCGGTGGGTTCTCTCGTTGCGGAGCATGGGCTCTAGGCGCATGGGCTCTAGGCGCATGGGCTGCGGTAGTTGTGGCTCGCGGGCTCTAGAGTGCAGGCTCAGTAGTTGTGGCGCATGGGCTTAGTTGCTCTGTGGCATGTGTGATCTTCCAGGAGCAGGGATCGAACCTGTGTTCCCTGCATTGGCAGGCGGATTCTTAACCACTGCACCACCAGGGAAGTCCCTATTAACCAATTTTTGAAGATTAACAGTATTGCCTGTTTTAAGGTATTTAAGGTATATAAAGTATTCTATGGACCCTTTGGAATGTAGAATCTTTAGGTACCTGTGTTATTAATTCTTTAGGCCATATTCTAAAATAAATTCCTAGAAGTGGAATTGCTGGGTTAAAGGTAGGCACATTTAACATTTTTTTTAAATTTATTTATTTATTTATTGGCTGTGTTGGGTGTTCATTGCTGTGCATGGGCTTTCTTTAGTTGTGGTGAGCGGGGGCTACTCTTCTGTTGCAGTGCGCAGGCTTGTCATTGTGGTGGCTTCTCTTGTTGAGCACGAGCTCTAGGCATGTGGGCTTCAGTAGTTGTGGCACATGGGCTCAGTAGTTGTGGCTCACAGGCTTAGTTGCTCCGAGGCATGTGGGATCTTCCTGGACCAGGGCTCAAACCCGTGTCCCCTGCATTGGCAGGCGGATTCTTAACCACATTTAACACTTTGATACATATTGTCAAAATTGTCCTTAAGAAAGATTGTACTAAGTTGCACTACCATCAGTAGTGTGTGAAAGATGTAGCATGGTTTTTAATGATTGTGTAGCGTTCTGTTATATAGCTGTATTAGTTTAGCTAATTCTGTTTCCACTTTTTTAGCATCATAAACAGTTAGTGCAGTAAACATTCTTATGCATTCATTTCTGCGTGTTTGTTCTTTTATATCCTTAGAATTAGATTCCCAGAAATAGAATTTCTGGATTAATTTTTAAGGATTTCATTGACTTTCAAAAGTATCTTTGACTCTTTTAAAGGCATCAAACAGATTATGTTTTAGCTTGAAAGAGAACTCGCTGGTTATTATAGACTTTAACTAAACAACCCATTTGGCAGGCATTTGGTGTAGTGGATTCAGCACTGGGCTGAGGTGGGAGTGGTGGGTCTGGTGATTCTGGCTTCTCATCCCAGAGCCCTGGGATCTAGTCTGATGCTGCTGCAGCTTGTATGGCTCAGGCCCAGTTTCTTCCCCTGTCTGGGCTACTGTTCCCTCTTGAGGCTGCTTCTAAAATCCTTTCCTGTTCTTTATTTTTTCACTTATAAATGGAAGATTTAAAATAATAAATTGGTAATCAAGGGACACAGGAAATATTAGACTTGATCTAGAGTGCTTCCTGATGGGTAGGTATGTTTCAGACAGTATAAAATTATGACTTTGATTGGTTCTTGAGTTAATTTATGTCAGTCTTAATGATTGTGTCATTAGGCAAATTCAGCATGTGTTGGTTTCATTTTTCCTCCCAAAGAGCTAAAGGCTCACAGTGGAGAACTTTAAATCCAGCCTGTTTATCTAGCATAGCAGTTCTAGTGGTAAAAAAACTGAACAAGATACAGGGAAAGCAATCTAGGGAGGCAGAAAACCAACCAAGTAGAGTGTCCAAAGGAACAAATATGTGCAGAATTAAATAGAGGTGGGGTGGGGTGGAAAATCTATTCTCACCCATGTTCCTGAGAGATACAGCTTTAAACTGTGGGCAGCAGCAGTGGGTTTTATAGGCTTTCATGGAGTTATTTCATCATTCACTTCCCTGCATGATGACATACTTCTCTCCTTTACTCAGTATGAGCTCATCTCTGTCATAATTATGTGGATTTATTCAAGGAAAAGGTGTTTTGACATTAGCCATTTTCCTATGAGGCTATGGTGAGGTTGATAATTTGAACAGCTTTCGTTTAGCAGCAACTCATTGTTGACTTGGAAGGGAGCTTATCTGCTAATCACAGAGAGGTATGATGGGGAGGGTGCTGATGATCTTTGGAGTAAGCCAAGCTTGGCTCTGAAATGAATGCCTTTGGGTTGGTTTTCTCTTCTCTACAGTGAGAATTATAGTGTCTTCTTTTGAAGGGAGTTGTGAGACTAAGATGTAAGGTACATGGAGTGCCTCACACAATTTACCATTTTCATTGACTGATGGTAGATGTTCAAGTATGTTTCTTCCATTCCCTATTTTTTCCCCCATCAAAACAGTAACTATTTAATGAAGCAGTAGTAGCGTAAGAAAAGCTTTTTGTTGTCTGACTTCTCATACAGCTTTCGGTTGAGTTACAGTGATGCAATGTAGACTCATTTTTTTTTTTTCCTTATGCATACTCTGATCACCAGGTATCAAGGTTACATTGGTGCAGCCCTAGTTTTGGGGGGAGTAGATGTTACTGGACCTCACCTCTACAGCATCTATCCTCATGGATCAACTGATAAGTTGCCTTATGTCACCATGGGTGAGTGAAATGTTTCCCTGATGTTTCAGAATTCTCTTATTTACCAAGGTGGTCTCTTAAAGAGCTGGTCTGTTTCCTGATAAGAGGAGGCAGTGCAATGCAGTGCTTTAATTCCTTCTACAAATATTTATTGAGTTCCTGCTAGGAATTAGGCCCTGTTTTGTGTGCTTGGGATACAGCAGAGGACAAAATTTAGATAAAGATTCTTGCCTGCAAGGAGTTTATATTTTAGTGGAGGTGGATAGACAATAGCAGCAACTATTATAGATATATTTATAATATGTTAAAAAGTGGTAAATACTAGGGAAAAAAAAATAATGCAGGTAATATTATACTACAGTTATGTAAGATATTACCTTTGGGGGAAACTGAATCAAGGGTGTACAAAAACTTGATGTATTATTTCTTACATCTGCATGTGAATTTACAATTATCTCAAAACAAAAAGTTAAAAAAAATTAATGCAGTACAAGGGGACTTGAGAGTGTTATGGTGGAAGGCAGATAGTAATGTTAAAAGGAAGGTTAAAGTTAGGTTCATGAAGAAGGTGAGGTTTGAGTGGTAGGGCCTCCCAGATAGAGGGAAGGCTAGAGTTGAGGCCTCACTGGGGGAACAGTCTTGGTACATGCAGAGATTTTTTTTTTTTTAAGCTGGAGTGACTGGTGTCCCTCTCTGCCACTTAATCTCTGAGGGATCCTGGGCATTTAATTCCTCCCTGAACCTTGATTTTCTCACTTGTGAAATGGTATCAGTAATACCTACCATGCATACCAGGTAATATGATTAGAAATAATGTATGTAAAGCATCTGGTGCAGTGCCTGGCCTATAAATAGTAACTACACTTTTTAAATCAGCTCTGTACATTTGTATTTTTGCTCTAAATGCTAGATAAGAGTATTTTTAATGACTAAAAAGGAAAAAGTGATAAAATAATATTTAGAAAAGTTGGGATTTTTGAGTTTAACTTTCATGCTAAATTTCTGAGTGAAATTGCATATGTCCAGAAATTTGAGTAGGTCATGTGTAACTGGCATTTTTCCAGTTGTTGTTAACCTTTTACATTTTCTGTCTTGCTCTCTTGGCTCTACAGAGCCAGGAATAACTGCTGCCTTGAATAGTTTGGAAATTACTAGTTTGAGACTTCGCTCTTCCATTCCATTTAATACACAAGCCTCTTATAAGATTTGTATACAACAGATGTTCCCTGTTTGTGAGAAGAATGATTTGCCCCCAGATACCATATGGAATAATTATTTTAAAATGAAGATACAGTAATTTTAGAATTGTTCTGAATTGCTTTTTCCATTTTATTTGTCATCTCCATCAAAGCACTGCTTTTATTTCTCCTCGTCTGATGCCTTTAAATGGTAGTAAAAGTGGAATAGCCTTTTCTACTAAGTAGTTCCATTTCTTTTTTTAATTAAAAAAATTTCACACTTACAGGAAAGTAACAGTAATGTACAATGAACAGTCATATGTACCCTTTACTCATGTTTGACGATTGTTGACATTTTACCACATTTTTGCTCACTCTATGATATTATTATTGTTATTTTTTGTGTGTATGGAAGCATTCGAGAGTAAATAGCGGACACCATAACCCTCTACTTCAAAATCCTTTAGATATTCTCTTACATCACCTTGATAAAATCATCAAAATCAGGAAGTTTACCATTGATACAAAGCCTTTTCATTTTTAAAAAAAATAAATGTATTTATTTATTTATTTTATTGGCTGTGTTGGGTCTTTTTTGCTGTGCGCGGGCTTTCTTTTTAGTTGTGGTGAGTGGGGGCTACTTGTTCGTTGTGGTGTGCGGGCTCCTCATCCATGGCTTCTCTTGTTGTGGAGCATGGGCTCTAGGTGCGTGGGCTTCAGTAGTTGCAGCACATGGGCTCAATAGTTGTGGCTCACAGGCTCTAAAGCGCAGGCTCAATAGTTGTGGCGCACGGGCTTAGTTGCTCCACGGCATGTGGGAATCTGCCTGGAGCAGGGATCGAACCCATGTCCGCTGCATTGGCAGGCAGATTCTCAACCACTGCGCCACCTAGGAAGCCCCAAAGCCTTTTCATTTTTAAGATGGGAAAATTGAATCGGTTTCTGTTGCTTTTGAACTGTAGTAATTTGCCTTATGAGCATAATCCTGAATTTAGGAAAAGTTGTTGAGAGTGAGTGAAGTAGATTTGTGTCTGCTCCTTTCATTCCTGCAATTCCACTTTGTGCTCTGTCCTGGCTGCCAGCGATCTTGCTTCCCTCCAAGTCCAGTGTGAGTCCAGGGTGCTGGCTGCACAGCTTTGAGTTCATGGTACACTTCTACAGAGAAGTCATTACTCTCCACAGTCTGGTTTTGCTTTCATAAAAGATTAACAAGAGCAAGACATCAGTAACACCTGATTTTAGATACATGGGTATGTTGTTACTTTGAGGTTTAGTTTGTTTGTTCATCTATTCATTTATTTATCAACTCTTTCTTGAGTGCCATCCAGGCTCCACAGAGAAAGCCTAGATCAATCCTTGCCCTCAGCGTATTCCCGGTGTGATGGGGGAGACAGGTGTTTAAACTGACAAGGGCAGTAGGTACAAAGGCCAGTGGAGGCCCAAGGGAGAAGGGGTCACATCTAAACTGGAAGATTTCAGGGAAAGCCTCACTTCACTTTGAGCTGAATCCTAAGAGAAGGATAAGTTACTTTCACTCATTTATCAGATTTTTTTTTCATGAAATTAAGATATTATATTTTATTTTACTTTTTAAGCTCTTTATTGGAATATAATTGCTTCACACTGTTGTGCCAGTTTTTGCTGTACAACACAGTGAATTGGCTGTATTTATACATATATCCCCATATCCCCTCCCTCCTGCGACGCTCTCCCACCCTCCCTATCCCACTCCTCTAGGTCATCACCCATCATCAAGTTGATCTCCCTGTGTTATGCGGCAGCTTCCCACTAGCTACCTGTTTTACATTTAGCAGTGTATATATGTCAGTGCTGCTCTCTCATTTCATCCTAGCTTCCCTTTCACCTCCGCCCCACCCTGTGTCCTCAAGTCTGTTCTCTGCATCTGCATCTTTATTTTTGCCCTGTCACTGGATTCATCAGTACCATTTTTTTTAAATTCCATATATATATATGTTAGCATACGGTATCTGTTTTTCTCTTTCTGGCATACTACGCTCTGTATGACAGACTCTAGGTTCATCCACCTCACTACAAATAACTCAATTTCATTCCTTTTTATAGCTGAGTAATATTCCATCATATATATGTGCCACATCTTTTTTATCCATTCATCTGTTGATGGGCATTTAGGTTGCTTCCATGTCCTGGCTATTGTAAATAGTGCTGCAGTGAACATTGTGGTACATGTTTCTTTTTGGGTTATGGTTTTCTCAGAGTGTATGCCCAGGAGTGGGATTGCTGGGTCATTATGGTAGTTCTGTTTTTAGTTTTTTAAGGAACCTCCATACTGGCTGTATCAATTTTCCCGTAGTGACTGTACCAATTTATGTTCCCACCAACAGTGCAGGAGGGTTCCTTTTTCTCTGCACCCTCTCCAGCATTTATTGTTTCTAGATTTTTTGATGATGGCCATTCTGACTGGTGTGAGGTGATACCTCATTGTGGCTTTGACTTGCATTTCTCTAATGATTAGTGATGTTGAGCATATCGGATGTTTTTTTTTTTAGCATCTACTGTGTGCTAGGCACTGGGAATGTAGTGTCAACACAGCACATGTCCTCAGAGTTTATAGCCTTGTGCAGGAGATAGGAATTAAACAAGTAAATACACACAAAACTAAAAGAATGTACTATGCTAAGTGCCCTGGAGGAAAAGAACAGTAATGAGAAAATAACAGGAAGGAGTATGTGGATAATAACAGGAAGGAGTTTGGGAAGTCCTTACTGGGCAAGTGACATGAAAACATTTCCTAATGAAAGTAATTTATGAACATGACAGAGCATTCAAATGGGGAAAAATATTCCATGAAAAGTAAGTCTATTTCATATTTCTCCAAAGTAATCACTGCTGGGGTTATTTTATTTTTCTCAGAAAATGTTTTTTGATCCATCTTCATATATATCTGTCATTTGTCATCTGTCTGTCTGTCCCTATTAAAAATACACAACTGAGGTCATGCTGTAAATACTGTTCTGTTACTGTTAACTTGTTTTGAAGAAGTTTTTTTTATCAGTGCTTGTAGATCTATGTCAAGTCTATAAGAACATCTTCATAGAATTATATGTCTCTACCATGATTTAGTGACCCATTCTCCTATTGATAGGTATGTGTCTTGGTGTACTTGTATAAGTACACCTGATAAATTCTTAGTAGTGGAGTTCTGGATTAGGGTGTGCACGTGTATTGCTCAGAGATCTCTGGTGCAAGCATTAGAATCACTGGATGATTTAGGAAAGGAGGTTTTGTTTTTTTTTTAAAGGATAGTAGGTAGCTTGCAGAATAGCTGGGAGGGCAAGAACTGGATTTGGAACCAAAAACAGTATCAGAAATAATGCTGCAGGACTTCCTAGGTGGCGCAGTGGTTAAGAATCTGCCTGCTAATGCAGGGGACACAGGCTCAAGCCCAGCTCCTGGAAGATCCCACATGCCATGGAGCAACTAAGCCCATGAGCCACAGCTGTTGAGCCTGTGTGCTGCAACTATTGAAGCCCACACTCCTAGAGTGAAGCCCACGCTCCTAGAGCCCGTGCTCCACAACAAGAGAAGCCACCCCAGTGAGCAGTCCGTGCACCACGATAAAGAGTAGCCCTCACTCACAGCAACTAGAGGAAGCCTTTGTGCAGCAACAAAGACCCAACACAGCCAATAAAATAAATAAATAAATAAATCAATAAATTAAAAGAAAGAAAGAAAGAAAGAAAGAAAGAAAGAAAGAATGCTGCAGAGTAGGCCATTGCAGGTGAAGGCAGAATGCTGCAGACCACACTGCTGGCCCAGCTGGCACAGGCCCTGGCTGCCTTGTCCAGAGCTGAGGCTTCCTGCCGTCACATTCACTGTCAGAGAGTTCCTGATGGGGAAGGGTAGGTGCTTGCTTGGTGATGATTGGTAAAGCTCAGTCATCCATTTATAAGGTGGTGGGGTTCCCCACACACAGAAAGGAAGTATAGCTACTGGGCAGCCTCCAAAAGTGACAGATGGCTGACCATAAAGTGCGCTTTACCTTTGAGAGCTATTGCCAAATTGCCCTCCAAAAAGATTGTATTCCACCAAGAGAATATGGGAGTGCCTTTCTCTTATAAACTCCCCTACTTTGGGTATTCTTGCCAGTCTGGTAGGTGAAAGAAGGGAAAAAGTAACTTTTAAGCTGAGACCTGAATGATAAGTAGTAATTAGCCAGGGATTTGCCACCCTACTCCCTACCCTCAACCGAAGGACTTCTTAGGCCCTGCGGTGCACAAGCAACTAGTTAGGTCCAAGAACTGGAAGGCCAGAGTTTGCCAGATGGGTGAGGGAAGTGCAGTGGGTGGGGGGGAGTGTTCCATGCTGGGAGCACAGCAGAATCAGAGGCATAGAGAGATGAAGATGTATGGACGTTCAGGAGGGTGGAGCAGAGGCAGGGCTGGAAAGCTAGGCCGCGGAGAGTCCCGATAGTACAAGCTGAGTTTGACTTTGTCCTGGAGGTTTCCATTTACTGTGTTCAAGCCAGGGGATGATAGGATAAGAAGCACTTGTTAGAGCAGCCTGACAGCTCTCCGAAGGAGGGTTGGCATGGGGGAGTCTGGAGGCAGAGAGGGAGATTACACTCTGCTGGAAATGTTGAGAATGTGGACGGGTCCAGTGGCACAGGGATGGCCACGGTCATCACAGAGAGCACTCAGAAATCAGCTAGCTGTTAGGCCCCATCCTGGGTCTCTGATCATCCTCTTCTGTCTTCCTCAGTGCCACTTCCTTCCTGGCTCTTGACTGCAGTGTTGCAGTAACTCCTCCAGTGGGGTCACCTCCCTTTCAGTCGGGCTCTAGACCCGTTTTTCTGTTTCATTTCCTCTTCCTCCTCCACTTATACCTTAGGTGTTTGTGGCAACAGACCCCTTGCCCCTTTCTGAACTGCCCTTCACACCCTACTGTTGCCATGCTGCCTTCTTTCAGAAATGCGTTTTCTGCCCAGAGTATTTCTACTCATCCTCCAAGGTCTAGTCCAGAAGCCATTCCCTCGTGACTGTCTCAGGCTGTTAGCAGGTCCCTGTCCAGGAATTTGGTGTGAAACTTGATTCCAGGATTTCAACCTTGTCCGTGCCCTGCTTTCCCCAGCCCTGTCCTTCCTGCCTCTGCAAGAATCTGAGCTCTCTTGTCAGTAGAATCCGTCTTGCTCCCAGAGTCTCACAGAGTCCTGCGTGACTCAATGAATATTTGATGGTGAATTTTCTGATTCTCTAACTTGCTTGTGCCAAAGCATATATGAAATCTAGTGTTAGAAACCGTAACTGCTGTTTATTGTTTGTGAACAGTTTACAGTACCCCTGGAGTAGAGTTGGTTTAGATTGTGTTCCATTTGTGTGGCCCCAGTTGAGCCATTAAGAGAACAGCACAAAGCATTGCATATGTGATAGGTCCTTTTTTTTTCTTTCTTTTTAAAGCTTAGTATTGTTTTAAATTTAAAGCATATTTGGAAGTGTCTCTGTGTCAGTGTCTGCTGGTGCTGTCATATTATTTTCAGTTAAAATTTTATGCAAGGGATGGTATCATTGCCTTCTTATTGATGAGAAACCTTGATGAGAAACTTAGATTTACTAACCTGCCCATTACTGCCCTGCCTGTAAGCAGCAAAGCTGGGATTTGAACCCTTGTCTTTCAGCTCAAGCAAGCCTGAGCTTATCACAACGGCTTTGATTTTTCTCATCTTACAGATGTTACTTCATTAAGCTATTAAGCCTTGCTTCTGAATACTAAAAATATTTATACAAATTCCCTAGGGACATTTATTTAGCATATTTTGGACTGCTTTTTGTGTAGATTTTCTATCCTACGTATTAAAAACAGTATTTACTGAAGTAGCTTTCTAGTATCAAAGAACATTTTAAAAAATTATACACAATTCAACCACCCAAAGACAACATGAATTTTATATTTTGTTTTTTTCTAATCCAAGTCCCTTGTGAAGAGGAGACTTTTATCAGAGAATGTGAAATAAAATACAGTTTTTATGCTGTCCTGGTTTTGTCGTTGTCATTCTTTTAGTTTCTTTTAGCCATTGTTCACTTTTGAGCAGGGCTTGATGCCTCTTTCCTTGCAGTGGGAGCTGTGCTGGGCTGCCTTTCTTCCTGATGGAGTTCTTCCAGCTTCCCATGGAGGTGGTGGTGGTTTTTCTCCCCCTACCCCCCGCCTTTTTTTTTTTTTTGAGGGGAAGGGGCGCTGGATAGTGAGAAAGAACCCCAGAAGTGCCAAAATTTGGTGGTTTTTTGTTTTAATTCATTGACTGATTTTGGGTGAGCTACAAACTAAATCTCCAGCTACAGATAACATAGAAGGCCCTCCTAAATGAAATGTGCCCACTGAATGTTAACGTTCCCTGTGGGATTGAGGCTTTCCGCAACCGTGGTGTAAGTGAGAAAATGAATATTTCATGTAAATTCTCATGTTTTAGTGAAATTATGAGTTTTTTATTATGAGAAAGAAAAATACAACTTTGTGATGAATCTTTTTTTTTTTTCTGAGTGATTTGACAGTAAGAGCTGGAAGCTACAAATTACCCGTAAGACAAGGGTGTCTAAATTTTGTCTACCCAATGGGCCTGTATTGGCGACTAGCCAGGCGCCTGAAGGCTACTCTTAATTTACATGGAACAGAAGACACCTGTCTTGTCTTGCGCGTCTCTAACATGCTGGCACAGCTCCTTCAGCACAGGGCCCAGGAGCCTCCTCGCTGAGGGTTTGCCTTCCCGAGAGTTTGCGTAAAGAGAAGAATATATCGAGCTCCTCGTGGTGTGGCCCTCGGACAGCTTCTGTCCTAAAATCTTTTTTGTGAACAGAATTTTGACATAAAGATAGCAGTGTTCATCCAGCAGCTTTCCAGCTACAGCGCCAGCAGCTGTTGTGAGACGCTTTACTGATTTAATCTTTGCACCGCTGTGAGGTGGCTACTATCATCCCTGTCTTACGGATGAGAAAATTGAGGCTCAGAGAGGTGTGCTGAGGTCATGTAGCCTGGAGATGCGGGATTTGGCATGAGAGCCCTGATCTCTGTGACTTTTCCCCCTTGGCTTTGTTACTGCTGTGAGTAGTGTGTGGCATGTGGTCCAGACCAAATGTGAGATTTGGTCCATTCTCAAAAAAGAAGAAAGGACCCCTTAGGTTTCATTTAATTATTTCTTTTTTAAGAAAATAATTTGCAAGAGACTGCAGGTGATCGATTAGTGTGATTGTGGAAAGCCAGGCAAGATTTTTGACTTTTCTTTATTAAGAAAGGGAAAAGGGTTATGGTTTTTTTTTTTTAATAGACAAAGTGTGGGCTCTTTTAATTCTCAGATTAATTAGCTTATTCTTTTAACTTGCCAGGTTTTCTTTATTAAGCAAACTGAAGTAGTGTCAGGAGAAGCTTGGGACCATCTTTTGCTATTAGTTTGGCAGTGTTCCTTGTAGCTGCATTGGCAACATATATAAAATTTTTATTTTGCCCACTTATTCACATAGAGAATTAATATGAATGAAATTTAAAGCACGACATTCCTGGAAATGAGGCCCTTGGACAATTTAGGAATACTAAGTTAAGGAATAACCATTGATATGCACCATTAGGGAAGCCTTTGGGTCACTGCCAGGGCCATCCAGGTAAAATTCTATCTCCAGATAAATGGGTTATACAATTTTCTAATTACTGGAATGTACCTCTTATGTCCCAGTTTACAGAACCCCCTAGCAATTAAAAAGATTCAGGACAGAGTAGTAAACATACTGGATGTCTCACCTTGTGGGCAAAGAAGAGTCTTAGAATTAAGTTGGAACTTAGGAACATCAGTAGGGAATTCACACCTGCCGTTTTCTCCATATTTTTACACTAAAGTGCAACCTGTGTGCAGACATTTTGTTATCTCTACATGACTCGATTTGAAAAAATTTCCTGCTCTGTATCAAATCAGTGCACTACAAGATGGCAAATATTTCTTCCACGTTCATTTTCAACTCTGAAATCAGCTGTGAATTCAGTAGCACTGTATTTAATTCATAGGCCCTTGTGAAAGCCTTCTCAGAGGGCACATGACCTTGTAGCTCTAGTGTTGCTGGAAATTCTTTTTCCTGACTAGTGTGGGCCGGGTGACTGGGTATTCTGTAAGCATGGGTTTCCGTCAGGACTGGAGTGAGTCTCAGCCCCTGCTTTCTGTGGGTCAGGGGCTGTGCAGTGGTGGGAACCCCATCCTGGTGGAAGCTTTGTCCATACAGCCAGTGACCACCCAGAGCCGGCTTTTCTGTAACCACCTGAGGTATTACCTAGAATCCTAGAGAAAGAGATGGAAGCCCTGGCTTCAGTCAGCCCTGCTTGACCAGAGCTAGTCACCTAACCTCTCTGTACCTCAAACCCCTCATTTCTAAAAAGAAGCTGATTTTTTTTGACTTGAAGGTCACTGGGTTATTGAGGACGCTGCAGTGTCGCGTGTGTGTGAATATGCTCTATAAAGCACTATATGCTTTTCCCTTGCATATGTTGCTGTGGCGTTATTTTTAATTTTTTGAGGTGGGGTGGGATAGTGAAAAGAGCTGGTCTTTGCAGTCAGACTGGGTTCAGCTCTTAAGTCCAACTTTATATAGCTGTTTGACTATGAGTGTTGATTTCTCCTTCAGGAAAATGGGGGTTAGAGAATCTGTTCCATGGGAAATGTGTGAGGATTGTGAGATATCATGTGTAAAAATCTTTGTGTGTAGAACATCATTGGTGTTTGGTGCATGGTGTTTTGATAATTTTAGTGCTAACACATTCTCTGTGTGCAGTTCTGTGTACTAAGATTTTTCTGGCACTTTTTCCTGCTTTGATTAATATAAATAAGATGAATTTCAGAAGATGTGAAATGTGCAATGCATGGATTTTGTATCTTAAAATTTATACCACTGTGGAATGCCAGGAATTAAGCAACTGGGAACCAAAAGCCCATGAAAGTTGGATTATGCATCTTGATTCCTGGTTGTTGCAGAGGTGGTACTAAGCCAATAGATGGTGCCGTTATGTTAGGAAATGAGAAAGTATTTACCTCTACAGTTCATGTTGTTTCAGGGAATGTAATAGAACCAGGCCTTGCTGGTTCTTCATCTCTTCTTATTAGAGTGGACTTTGTTCTTGATTTTGTGTAAAAAATATTAAATGTCTCTTGTAGGTAAAATAGTGAGGTATTGAATTAATGTTAGGGTGCTCTTCTTCCTGTTTTTTCGGCTCTGACATTTTTCCATGAAGTCTTTGCTGATTTGAGTTCAGTCCTTAGTCTACAACGAAGTAAAAGCCCTTGCCAGGAGTACATTGCAGAAGTTGAATGCAGTGTGCACACTTTTAAGTCCTTTGCTTTAAACCCCATTTCAGAGAGAGTGGAGTTAATCAGTTCATCATTACCTGCTCTTGTTTCAGAATTGGCCCTACTACAAAAAGTGCCTTTATGTTCTCATAATCTAATGCTTGATGATCTTTTACTTTCTTTTGGACAGACCAAGTGGAAAGTCATTTTGTGCATCACAAGACTTTTCATGTGGAGGTCATATAACTAGGGATTTGCTGACAACTAAAGCTGCCATTTACTAGCTGTGTGGTTTTGGTTAGATTCCTCTACCTCTCTGGTCTTAGTGTTTGTTTTCGTTTTTCATCTATAAAATGGGGATAATACCATCTAGTCCACAGATGAATAAAGTGAAAAAATATATGTAACAGTGCTTTGCACATTTTTTCCAGGAAATAGGATTTATTGTTGTTTGCACAAGGCTCTATGGACAGATAAGCCTTTACTTACGATTAAGACTAAGAGTGTTTTTATAAATTATTGAACTCTGTGGTCCTTTGTCCTTGAGGGTTCCGAGGGACAGGAGAACTTGGAAAAGGCCTGGAAAGGGATTAACTTGCAATTTGGGAAGCTATTTTGAAATGTGGACCAGAGTAAAGGGTGCCTTTGGAAGACCTGTCAGCTCTGACTGCCTTGAGCTCTTGCAGTGGGAGAGAGAAGTGCGCGTCCTGCGCTCTGTGGTGCTGAGTGAGAGCTTGTTTCCTGGTGGGGCCTGGTGATTGTGGGAGCCTGATTAGGAGAGGCATATAATTTTAAGGTAATTTTCATCCTCCGTTTTACCCTTTCAGCATAGGGTTAGGTAACTCCTCTGTTTGGAGGAGAACAATTTTCTGGCCTCATACCTTGTGCCATTTCATTAAAATACATTAATAAAACAGTCTTTCACTTTTTAGGCTTGAATGCCCCAAATGTTAGTGTTTTCTTAAGAGTTAGTGTTTGTAACCTGTCAGGTCAATGAGACATTGTAGTTGCAATTTTAAGAAAAATCCCTGTTCCCTTCAAGTAGTGTTTTAAATTATCTATTTAGAGTAAGATTTAACTCCTTTTTGACTACATTACATTTAGAAAAGGAACTGCATTTTTTGAGAAGTTAATTTCTGAATGAAAATGTTGTTGGATGCTTTAAAATCTATTACTTAGCATATTAAATGGAGTATATATATATTTTTATTCATTGGGGATAAAAGACTCTGAGATTGAGGTACATTTGCTGATGAAAAGGAAGCATTCTCTCCCCTCACAAGGGGTTTAAATGTGATACTCAGTGCTTACTCAGGAGTGAAAACATCAAATTAAACTGTTTATGCTGACAAAGGACGAAGCTGGATTTCAGCAACCCATGCAAGATTGTCTGATTGCTTGGCCTGCCTCTCCTCGAAGCTTTTGGCCAAGACTTATAATGAAATGCATGCATACAATTAAACCATTTCAAGCCGGTGTCTGAGTTTTCCCAGGCGCTGAGAGGAGTTCCACTGCTCTCTAGTGGCTGAATGTCGTCCCTCGGCACCAACGTTGTTTTATTTTCATGAATCAGCTCTTCACACATTGGCAGTGTTGGTCTCCAGAGCAGGCACCAACACCAGGAGACCAGGCCTTGTAGGCAGAAACAGAGTGAAAAATGATCCCAACCCATGAGTCTGTGGAAAGCACCAAATTTTGTCCAGGGTGAAGGGCCAGTTGACTAACAATGAGCAAGTGTGAGTAAGCACTCTGTCAGGGAGGGGTGACAGTGATGGATGAGAGAGTTCTCTGTGTTACTCTTTTATCGCTGCATACATCTTACACCTTCGCAGGCCACGGTGGCAAACAGGTCCTTGGGTGCTTAAAATGGACTACTTCTTAGCAGAAGGAGCAGCTCTTTTCCTGAAAAGATCTGGCTAAATTGATTTGGCAGAAAAGCAGTAGAAATCCATTTCCTCCTGCCTCTCAGAACTTCATGACTTTGAGAGAAGAATTTTAAAGACCTCCATTTCTATTAAAGCTGCCAGCACTGAGACTTGTTGAGAATGATTGTATAAAAGAGCCCCTGGAGGATGGAGACCTTGTCTTACAGTGTTTGTAATAGCTAGCTTTTATTGAGCTTTTACTACGTGCCAGGCGTTCTGTTTTACATGAGCCATCTCATTCAGGTCTCAGCCGAGCTATGAGGGAGACACATTCTGTCATCCTCCCCTTTGTGCGGGGATGCAGCCAGGGCAGTAGGGCTGCTGTCCTGTAGTTTCCGGGGCATCAGTCACCTTGTGCTTGATGTGGTGGTGCCTCCTGGAGCAGCTTGGCAGTCTTGCAGGGTTGGGAGTGCATCAGTGATGTGCTGGGGGAAACAGGAAGAAAGTGCAGAGCTGTGCCACATCCTGTGCATCTGTGTTCCAGAGCCTGCTGCCCAGTGGGTACCGGGGGTGGTTGGCTTGAAGGAATGAGTGGAGAGTTGCCCTCCTGGAAGGTGCATGGATTAAAGAACCACAAGACCTAGGTTTGAATCTTGGCTCCCCTTTGTTGACTTTAAATTAACTGAGCTTCAGTTTCCTTGTCTGTAAAATGAGGAAATAACTGCCTCACGTGAATTTAGGGTCTGGGACCAAAAAGACACTCAATAAATATTTTCCATTCCCCAGTGTGAGAATTTGTGAGCCTAGACCTTATTAGAAAAAGCAGATTTCTACCTGCTGGCTTTCAGATCCTTCCTAGAGTTTGACTTAGAGCAGCAGAATTTAGAAAATTGTCTTTCATAGTTTCTTCAGCATGTCTGATAAAATAGATTCTAGAATTGCCAGGTTTGATTTCATACTTTAGTGAATTCTGACATGTATAAAAATAAAACATTTCATGTTTTGTTTTGTTTTGTAATTTTTTTTTTTATGTGGGCCATTTTTAAAGTTTTTTTAAAATTGAATTTGTTACAATATTGCTTCTGTTGTATGTTTTGGTTCCTTGGCCCCCAGGCCTATGGGATCCCAGCTCCTGGACCTGGGATTGAACTTGCCCCCCCCCCCCCCCCCCCCATTGGAAGGCAAAGTCCCAACTACTGGACCGCCAGGGAAGTCCCATGTTTCATGTTTTTAAAAAAATCCCACTATCCTTAAGCCATATTAATTCAGGTGTTTTTTAAAAAATATAGAGAGCAAGTAAAAACAATTTAAGCTTTTAAACTTCTAATTAAGCAATCAGTAAAATTTTCTTGATACATTTCAAATTTTGTCTTGAGTTGGATTGTTCTCTCAGAAAATGTTAGGTTTAAATTGAACTGTGAATACTAATGCTGATAAACTAAGATCAGAAACACCCTCAGAGGGTTTTAAAAATGGAGACTAATTTCACTATTTTATTATTTTTTTTGAATGGGACTATTTAAAAACAAATACTTAGATACTTGAGTGGCATTTCTATATAGTGAATGGCATCTGTTTAATCATTTAAAACATTTAACTAAAATCTCAGTCTCATTTGAATTTCCAAGCAAAACAACACAAATTAACTGTATCCAGATGTGTGGAAATAATTCTGCTGAAATCTGAGCAAAAAGTAAGTTAGAAAGCATGCTTTTGGGGTTGGGGAGTTAAGAAAATAGAGCTGCTTCCATGCTTACTTGCTAATCTTAATTTCAAGCCTTTGGCTCTGCAATTTAAGAGGCAGCACATGGAACAGAAGCAGTGTTGGACACTTTAAATTTAGGAGGGTCAGGGCTCACATTCCCAGGTTTGCTAATCACTGGCTGTGTGGTGTGAGCTGGGCAAGTTCCTTATCCCCCAGATTCAATCTTCCCTTCTGTGGCATTGGACTGCACTTACCTGCCGTGTCTGAGGAGCAAGCAAAACTCACGTGACTGTGGTTTGACATTTCATAAACACCATGCGGACTGTGTCTGTCTGTGGTCTGTTTAGTAATCTGTTTGGCACACAGTAGACTTCTGGATAAGTGAGATCTGGCTTGGCGCTGATATGCTCAAAGGATGTCATTGTTAAGATGATTTTACCTCTTTTAAAAAAATTTTGGTGCCTGTCTTAAGGAAGCCCTCGTAAGGACTGTGGTAGAGAGACATGGTGTATTTATTTATTTGTGATGACTGATTGCTGTTGTTCTGTGGGACTGTTGACTCGTGTGGGTTGACCTTCAGGCCCCTATATACAGATTTCTGGACTAAACTGCCTGCCGCTGCTGTTACACAGCAAGACTGTGACAGCTGGCAAGGTCTTGGTCTTTTGGGGTTTTTTTTCCATCCCTTCACAATGTTGAGTTCTTATTTTCTCCAAGTGTGTATCTTAAAATATTGTAAGTAATGTGTCATCTCTGAAGAAAAATAAGGAAACACAAGTAAACAAAAAGAATATAGCATCACCCAGAAATAAGCATAATTTAAAAAATTTTTTCTTCCAGATGTGTATAATGTGTATTGTATATCTGTTCATTTTTCTTTGGAACATGTTTTTCACTCAGTAAATATTGTATCATGGACATTGCCAAAAAATATTGTTTTGTTTAATGACGATATATATAGTATTTGTTTATTTTCCCTATCTCCTGATTGTTGGTGTTGGACCTTTACAGTTACCTCCAGGTTTTGTTGTTGTTATTTTGTTTTTTTGTAATCTGAATGATGATCACAATGTCATTAGGGTACGTATCCATTTATTTCTTTTTTTTCATAAATTTATTTATTTATTGGCTGTGTTGGGTCTTCATTGCTGCACAGGTTTTCTCTAGTTGTGGCGAGCAGGGGCTACTCTTCGTTGCTGTGCACTGGCTTCTCATTGCGGTGGCTTTTCTTGTTGCAGAGCACGGGTTCTAGATGTGCGGACTTCAGTAGTTGTGGCACGCAGACTCAGTAGTTGTGTCACATGGGCTTAGTTGCTCCATGGCATGTGGGATCGTCCCAGACCAGGGATTGAACCTGTGCTTCCTGCATTGGCAGGTGGATTTTTAACCACTGTGCCACCAGGGAAGTCCATCCATTTATTTCTTTAGAATCTCTCTCTAGCAGTAGCATTGCTGGTTTGGTGGGTATATATAGCTCTGTGCTTTCTGATTGATGTTTCTAAATTGCATGTTAGAGAAGTTCTATACATTTGTGCTTCTACAAGAATGTTAGATTGCCCTTTTTTACTATATCTTTGTCAGCACTATTATTTTTAATCTTTGCTAATCTAAAAGCCCAAAAATGGCTGTTTAGTTTCAATTTGTATTTCTTTGATTACTAGTGAACTTGAACAGTGTCTCTAAATGTGTATAGGCCTCTGCCTTTTTTCTTTTTGGTAAACTGCTGTGTCCTTTTCTCTGTTGGTGTATTGATGTTATTTATCTATGAGCTCTTTTTACTTATTAATGCCCTGCATGTTGCACATATTTCTCGGAGTTTCAGGGCTTATATTTTACATTGTTAACAGGTGTTAGTCTTTTCTTTTTTTAAGCCAGTGGCCTGTTATTAAGAAGGCAGATACTTCATCTTAAAAGAGTAGCTGGAGATGTGCCCCTTGTGGCGTTTGTGCTTGAGCCGCCTTCTGGAGGTCCGCAGTGTGGGTGCCTCACGGAGTCATCTTGAAGGTTTGCGAGTGAGTCAGGCCCTGGCAGTCAG
The DNA here is from genome assembly GCF_030028045.1 of Hippopotamus amphibius kiboko. Lineage (NCBI taxonomy): Eukaryota > Metazoa > Chordata > Mammalia > Artiodactyla > Hippopotamidae > Hippopotamus > Hippopotamus amphibius. Next base: position 11,125,988 of record NC_080187.1, read on the forward strand.
AGACGGGGAGCAGACCGTGCTTTCTGGGACTCAGAGGGGTGTCTGTTGAATTCTTTTAATGAGCACTGAACCCAGACAGCCAGGGTAAGGCGGTGCCCAGTGGTACACTGGTGGTACAGTGGATCAGGGAGTGCAGAGCAGTTTCTGTCCTCCGTGGATGAAAGAGGGCAGAGTTGTGTACCCTGCCCACCAACCCTGTCTCTGCCTACAGCCTGGCAGAGGCCCTGTGCTGGGTGGTTTGGGAGTTGGTGGTTGAGCAGGTGGGTATGTGGATGGCGTGGGCGAGCTTGGGGAAGGACAGTGGATGCAGAGCTAAGTCACTGGGTAACTAGGTAGCCATCAGTGTCGTGCACATCCTCCTCTAAATGCTGGTCGCTGAATTGTACCTCGTTTTTCTGTTTTAAAGAGCCTTGTTCTGGAAGCAACACTGGCTTCCTGTAACCGTGGGTGGGCTGAAAAAGGCAGACTTGGTGGAGGTTGCTAAGGAGCAGCTACCTGGAAACTACTGATGAGACAGAGCTTTGGTAGAAAAATGCAGAAATCCAAGGAGGGCATTTCACTCCTGTGATATCATAGAGTTCAGACCAGACTAGGATGTACAATAGGATGTGGTTTTGTGGGTTTAAAGCCTTTTTTTCCTTTTGAAAATTGACTGACTTTACATTTGAGTTGTCTTATATTCATCCTGGTATGGTAAATTAGGTAATAAATGTTCTTTTACACTTAAGGCATTTACTGCTGTCATCACTCCTTCAGGGCCAGCTCAAATCAGCCCAGTCTAATTCAGCAAATTCTGTTTAGTGCTCACTGTGTGCCAGAGACTGCTAGGTATGGGGGATGCAGCTGTGAAGGGATAGACAGGTTGGCAGAGTTGAGAGTGGTAAACTCTCATGGGCTTGTGGCAGTCAAGGAAAGCTTCTGGGAAGAAGTCATCTCTCAGCTGGGGTTAGATAGGTGCCTTGGAGTTCTTTGGCCTGTCAGAGGGGCGGAGGGAGTAGCATGTGCCAAGGTGGGATAGTCTTGAAATGGTCTGGGCGTTTAGGAAATTATTGTCATTTTAGTGTTGGTAGAGTGTCAAGTGTGTGTGTATATTGGGGAGGAGGAGGGGCTGAGGGAGCCAGAGACCTGGTCATAGAAAGTCATGCGTGTCTGCTCTGAACTGTATTGTGGCCTGTAGAACTTTCTGTTTGAGAGAGTGACATAGGGTCACACCTGAGACAGGAATCCTGCCCTGTGCTTGTTAGCGCTGTAATCCTAGACAAGAAGCTTTATTACTTCACTGAGTTGCTATGAGGACAACCAAATGACAGCATACGATGTGTGGCCCATGGTGGGTGCTCAGACAGAATGCTCTTGTTCTTCCCCCTCGACTGCCTCCTCTCTACTGTAAGAGACGTTGAGGGCAGGCCTCATATCCCTTGCTCCTAGAGCTCCTCCTGCACTCATGGAAAGCACATTCCCTCTGCCATCCATTTCCTTCACCTGACACGCCTGCTGTCTAAGCAGCGGCCCCTATACCCGGTACACTGTCCCTTGGCTTTTCTGTTTGTTTATTCTTTAATGGGAAAGCAGGCTGTTCTGACTAATTGTCTGAGGTGGCCTTGTTTTTGGAATAAAAAATCAGGGTAAATCCTTCAGAGGATTTTTACCTTGGTTTCGGGTATGAGAATGCTAGGTTAGTAGGTTGATGCTGAAATAATGGATTGTCTACGGACATTATTATGGTTTATGGGGAAAATGGGATATAATATTTAAACATTTTGTGAGTGAAATGGCTGCTATGTTAGTATGGAATTTGTTTGATGACTTATTGTATATAGTTTTAAGTGGCATTGAAACAAAATCTGGGAAACGTGAATGAAATTATTTTAAAAGACCTATCTCATTGAGTTTACCATCTTTTTTCTTTTTAATGGCCAGCTCCTTGTTCCTTTCCTTGGTTGCATTGCTTTGAAATTACGTGAGGGTTTGCATGTTGTTCTCTTGCCATTTTGGGCGACTGCAGTCATATTTGAAATTCTGTCTTCTCTTTTCTAAATAACAGACACATTCAGAGTTTCCTGGAAACCTGTAGACAAAGTCAGTTGCACTCTACTTCCTAGCACCTCTGTGTATTTCTGAAAAGGGGGCGCCAAAGTCCTCGTTTCTTAAAATGCTAGGAGCAGGAGCTAATTTGCAAGTGATTTAGAAATTGTTTTTAATGTTGAGTTTCCCTTTCTTTTCAAGTTTATTTGGAGTCCACTTATCTTTGATCTTAGGGAAAGCAGAATCAGGCAGTTTAGCAAGCTCCTGTTTTCCTGAAAACTTCTCAACTCTGCATGTGCGTGTGTGTATCCGTGTGTGTGTGTGTGTGTGTGTGTGTGTGTGTGTGTGTGTGTGTGTGTGTGTGTGTGTGTGTGTGTGTGTGTGTAAGTTGGGAGGTGTGATGTAAATGGGGAAGCAGAAATACAGTGTAATAAGGATCCCTGTGTCCTTTCTATATTTACCTCTTCTACACCTTCCAGCTCTTTTGAAAAAAAATCGCCGTCTGATGAGAAACATCACTACGTTGATAAACACTTTTTGTTCTGAGAATTTAGATTTACTGTGTACTTCCACTTACAGAAATTTTATCTGCAGTGCTGTTTCTCATAAAAAAAAAGCTTTTGATAAAGGAAGAATTATTATATTGGAAGGGAAATATTTTTCATTTCTTAAAATATTAGATGAAGCTAATGCAGAAGGAAATCTATGTGCCCAGGGAAAATAAGAGTAAAAATAATTTACTGTGAAACTGCCAGAGAAAGGATGGCCCAGGAGAAAATACAAGGCTAGTTGTCTTAGGGAAAGATGCCTTTAAGGTGAGTTGGGTGTTCCCTTTTCCGGTAATTGATTACAGTTTTCCATAAAGTTGTTAGCTCTTAGGTAAACAGCCATCCTTCCCCTGTCTTTTTCTAATGTGTACTTTTGGTCTCTGGTGCGTTTACCCTTGGGCTCTTTGCAGAGATATTCTTGGACCAGGTTGGAAAAGAAGTATTTTTTTCCTGAGGTTTCCTTATTTGCAGTTTTCTTGTTTTTTCGTGACAGTTGTCCTTTGTCTTCCACACAAAACCAGCTCGTTTTTTTATTGTGAAGTTCGAGACTGGTTCTCACCTGTGCCTTAAAACGGAAACTTGGGTTACTTTTCTCCCTTGATCCCTGAAACTCACAGTAAACGTGTGAGTCACAAAACATTGGTGGACCTTGACTCTATTTCCAGGTTTTCCAGGACACATATACTATGAAATTCCAAGGTTTGATTTTGGTGAATTTGTGTCTGTGTATCTAGTTTTATTTGGGTGCACTAGTTTTATATCTAATTTCTGTTTCCTTTCTAAAGGGCTTTTAATATCTCTTCAGATTCCCTTTTTGTTTCTTGAGGAGAAAAAACTGTGAGGGGGGGAAATGGGGTTGCCTTTTGCTCCCAAAGCCTAAATGAATAGTCATTGCCTGTAATGCCGTCTGCACTCGTCGCTTCCCACTGCTTTAGTTGTGATGTATCCGGTGCTGTGAAGGTAATGATCCTCAACCACAGCAATATTCCCTAACAGGAATATCTGTCACAGGCATCGCGATTACCATGTTCATTGATTTGTGTCTGTAAATCTGCTGTTTCTACCCTTTAAATTTGATCTATAATTGGACCTCCTTAAATGGTTCAGATAAGGTAGTCTGTATTTTCTCAATGCAGCAATGCTGTCAGCTTCTCCTTTTTCATTATACATTCAGCAGACTTGATAAAATCAGCAGGACACCTCATTTGAAACTGTTTAATCGCTGCCTTTTTCCTTTGCTAAACCATTGAGGTGGTCAAGCGATGTACACAAATCATTTTAAATAGAAAATATGGTTTTCTCTGTGACCCAGCTAAATAGATAGTGTTATGCAAAACAAGTTAAAAAGTAATAAATGCCAAAAAAATCTTCTAATTGGAGTAAAAAATTGTGGGCAACTCTATCCTCTCTCCAAAAGTAGAGTATCCTGAAATATTGCCAGGACCCTGTGAAGACAAGATGATGGTTTTCTAAAGATTCTCTAGTTTCTGAACAAAGCAAGTTTAAATTTTCAGGTAGTGCTGAGCTGCCTTTAACATCCATTCAAAGGGAGCCCATACTTATTCGTAATGCCTTTACATCCTACGTTTGTAGGGAGAAATTTGCTATCTGTTTATATCTATGCAGCATAACCTTTCAGCCATTCGCTATTGTGATAATAAATTTTTGTTTCTTTGTCATTTTGTCTACTCAGCTATTACTCTTCAAAGTATGAACTAAAAATAATAGCTCCAAATAAATGCCACATAATAAAGTGTTTTACAGTTGTAGCTGGAATAACCTGGTGGCTGCAGCTCGCAGTCCTATTACCATTGCTCGTGCTATAGTTTCTTCCCCGTGTGTCAAGGTGACTCTACCAGGGCCAGCTCATTAAAACAATCTATTCTTTCTAACTGGCTTGGTATTTAGCTCTGTACCCAGCAGCCTGCCAAGGCACAGATGTGGAGCACAAGAGTCACAGCACAGGATATATGAAATTATGTGGCATTCACTTTTTGAACAATACACGTTATCCATAACCTCATTTTCATGCTTCAGGACTTTATTGTGAATAATTTACGGTTACTCCTGTCAATAGTAGAATTAGGGCCAGTTGCAAGTTTACCCGAGATAGTGGTAAGTGTGACTCCAGGCTTTTGAAGAGCAGTGTTTACCTGGTTTTTGTGGCCCTATAGTATTAATATTTACACTATACTTGAATGTGACATTGGGTGTGTTTTGCCATTTTTGCTGCCCCGAGGTAGACTTGAGACGGAGAAGCTGGGAGTTGGTAAATATGCTAAAAATGCATCTTTTTTCCTTACAGGTTCTGGCTCCTTGGCAGCGATGGCTGTGTTTGAAGATAAATTTAGGCCAGATATGGAGGTATGTAAGTCCCTGCAGTTTTACTCTCAGATTATCTTTCTAGTTGTATGCTGGACATTTGCGAATTAATTGCTGATTCCTTCACAGTTTGAGCAGCATTGCTGTTAGTTGGAATGCTCTTTGGCACAGGTACTACATTTGCTGAGAAGACTGGTTACTTGGGAAAGCTTCATTTTAGAGTGGCCCTGCTGAGCCGTCCCTCAGGCTTGAGGAGCCTGCACTGTTCAGCTTTTTGTTCTGGTCTCTGGGCTGTCTGGGAATCTTCTTGGCTGTAAATGCTGCTGCAGTGTAGAATGTTTTCTTATGCGCTATCACAATATCTCAAAACGACAGGTTTTTTTTGTTTTCTCACTAAGAATAGAGAAACTATGTATGTCTTTGCATGTCACGCAGACCTGGCCTGAAAATGGGGACAGTCTGAAAAATCCCTGTAGATTGTTCTGCATTTTGACAGAAGATGGGGACATGTGTATAGTGGCCTATTCTCAGAGCTTGATGTATCTAGTGTCTCACATATATTTATAAGAGATTCTTTTATTATATTTTCTTTGGTGGTGGGAAGGGTGGTATCTTTGGAATGACATTCCATCTTTGTCTGCTTTAACGATAGATGTACCCCCATTAAGCAACCCCCTGCCCCCCCATCTCTAAGAACAAGCCACAGGTCTTTCACTGTCACTTTGGAAGGAGTGTTCAGTCTGCTTGGATACTTTATGGTACCACGTTATTCCTCCACTGTGTTTTGTCCTCACTGCTGAACCAGCTTGTAGGCACATTATGTCCTGAAGGCAGCCCTCATCATCTGCCCTTGGTTTTTTGATGTTAATTTTTTCATGGGGAGTATCAACTTGGTTTTGACAATTATTAGGCTGTTAATGAGTGATTTACCCTATTCCTTAATATGTAGGTTTCTGCTGTTCCTGCTTTTGCAGTAATGTTTTGTGTAGATACCAGAGGGTGTTTCTGGGAATTACTTTTTGACAGTGCTTTATGCCTAATCATCTTTGGGAAAGATTGCATGTTTAAAAAATTGTGTTCTTCTCTAGCTCATTGTCATTAAAGCATCAAGTGTCATTGGAGTTCTGAAGCTCTCTGATCTTCAGGTTTGGGCCAGGTGCCAGGAGAGCAGAGAATGTAGGGCCGTGGATGGTGCACAGCCAGGACAGGGGTCTCCTGCCAGAAGCCACTGTACCCTTGGTATGTGGGGATAGCACACAAGTGACTTGGTCACTTGTGGCTAGTTTTCTTCACTTTCTTGCTATTTACAGGAATTAAAACATGTGACTAAAGATAGAATTTAGCTAGGTGTTTTGTACTAGAAACAATAGTCTTGCCCCAATTAAGAATTGTAAACCGGTCCAAGTATCAACTGTAAATGAGATTAGAATTCTGTTCTCATTTCTCAGTGTGAACATTTATTTCCCATATCAGCATGATTTTCTGTTTGGGGTCTTAAGTACTGAGGAAAAATAAGATGTACTAGGTCACTTAAAAAGAAAAAGAAAAAAAATGATCTCCCAGTCTTCATACTGAAGGAGAGGAATTCCTAAGGCTCCACAGATCCATTCGAACTAATGCAGGTATAGAGAGAAAGACTGATGATTTTCATTTAGAAAATCACCTCAGTAATGTCAAGCCCTCCTTTAAGCCACATTAATCTTTTCAAATTTTCTTGAAAGCTGTGTCTATTTCCAATTGATTGGGACTTCCATATGTTAAAGAAAAATGAGAGTTGCAGAAAAAGTTGAAAGCATGAGGTATATTAAAAGTGACTAACACTCTGCTAAAGTAATTTTATTTATTTAGAGTTTGGATTTGAAATGATTCAAAGGCCATGAATTTAATATTTCTGTGATTAGGGAAGTAAAGGGAAATGTGAATCATCCCTTCAATAAAATTTCTGATATTATCAATCTGAAGAGTGTGTTCCTTACATCAGTTTTATCTCTAATTCAGACCATTTATTGTTCTGTATTAGTGGTGAAGCCTTGAAACAGGTTGACCAAATTCCCATTTCAGATTAAGTAAATTTACAGTTTCAGGTGAGTGGTTTTTATTCAATGAAGTTATTGAAACTTGACACACACTGACAGTCAACAAAAGTCACTTTATTAAGAAGAAGGCAGTACTTGCTTCTCCAGTGAAGTGAGTTTAAAAGTAAACGGAAGGCAAAGATAATACTTTAAAAATCTAAAGGGATGTTAATAGATACTAAAATTACTGTGAAGACCAAGCAACTAACTGCTGGCCATGCTGCTTGCTTTTGGTGAAGATCAAATGATGCGATTTCAGTGGAAGGCCGAGACTGCTTAGGAAAGTTGAGAGGACCCTGTTTTAGTGACTTTGTTGTGAAAGAGAATTCAGCCAGGGTGTCATTTCTGGCTCTGCATTTGCGTAGAACTTCATGGAAACGTTTGGTTTCAAATTTCCAAACTTTTTATTTTCCTTCTTTCCAGGGTGGCTTTCTGTCTTTCTGTGGCAAGAAGCCCTCCATAACTTTATTTCTTGCCTATTTTGAGACTGCAGGGTTGGATGACTAAGTCTGCTTATTTCCCTTCAGTAGGGGAAAGGATTCTGGATGTGTCTCAAACAGAAACCCAGGAGAGCATTTCTGCCTCTCAAGTCTTGCGTGGATTGCCAGGACAGTAACTGCTGCTCACTTCACAGAGAATTGCATTGGGAGGGGCAGTTTTAGGCTATCGTAATTATACATTCCTTGCCAAACAGTGATTTTTAGGCCAGACTCATGAAACAAACTCCTGGCTTTATTGTTAAAACAAATAAATTAGAAAAAGCCCATAGTGTTATTGTTGGTGGTGGTTTTTTTTTTTTCTTTAAAACTACAAACCTGTGTCTTGGATAGTGCTGGGCCTAGACTATAGTATTTATGGAATGAAAGTCCCTCCCCCGCTTAAAAACCTTTAATGTTTTCTCATTTTCTTCAGCTGCACAGTCTGGTACAGTAGCCAGCCAACCACATGTGGCTATTGAGCACTTGAGGGTAGCTAGTCTGAACTGAGAGGTGCTGCAAGTAGAAAACACATCCCAAATTTCAGAGACTTGGTACAAAAAATTTAAAATTATATCTCGTTAGTAATATGGTTCATGTTGAAACAATACTATTTTAAGTACATTGAGTTAAATAAAAATATTATTAAAATTTTCTTTACCTATTTTTACTTTTTTAAACGTAGCTACTAGAAAATTTAAAACTACATGTGTGGTTCACATATTTCTACTGGACAGGGCTAGTCTTGAACTTGTCATTTGCACACTGCATTTAAGGATTCTGCCATGTCTGGGTGCCACCTGTACTGTTATTTTTTTTTTGAAAATTTTCTTTTACATCAGCTCACTGTTTTATAAATTGAGTCATCATTTACATATAATGCACAGTTCTGAAGTGTACAGTGTAATAGATTTTGGCATTTGTAATTACCCAAGTAAACATCAGTCAGATCAAGACAACATTTCCTTCACTGCAGTTCTCCTTTCTAGTCAGTTCCCTTTCCTTTCTTCCCTACAGCCACTCTAGTTCACCTTTTTAATTTAGATTTATTTTTAAAATACAGTTTGTATCAATGAAATCCTGGATTTAATGTGCTGGTTATTTTTTTCCCCAAGACACATGAAAATGAGTGCATACTATTAATATAAATAAAAAATGTATTCATATATCACCATCATGTGTAAGCCCAGGAGTATGAATATTAAACTTTAGGAAACATAGGTCTGCATTCCTGCTCCACTTCAGCCCTTCTTGCCTGCTTGCTGTTCCTTGAATACAGTGTGCACTTGCTTGCTGTCACATCCTTCTCGTTGCCGGTGTCTGCCAGCAATGCTCTCACCTGCTTCTTCATTTATTTGTGTTCCTGTACTGCATTGTACATACCTGTCCCATTGTTTTATGGCTGTTTTCAGGGGTATCTCCCCCACTTACCGAGAGAGGGAGACCCTTGAGGGCAGGGGTCATGAAATCACCTCTCTTCTTCAGCTCGCGCTGTTCAGTGCATGTTTGTAGAGTGAGACAGGATAACCCTGAGCTAAAGCAAAATCTGAGTCATCAAAAACCCCTGGGAAATGGAGGGGACTTTCTCTTCTTCCCATCTGGAAAGTGTGGAATTTTTTTTTTTTTTTAGCTAACGGAGGAAGATAACTAGTACATTTATCAAAAAGTATTGGGGCAGAGTTAACAAAGCAAACACCCCGTTAAGTACACGGGCGAAATGAAGATGGGGCCAAGGGCAAATGCTCATTGGGAAATTACAGGCCAAAAAGCAGCACAGTGAAACCCAGCTGGGATTCATAAATGCCTGAGACAGGCTTTGCTGTTTGAAGTAATCTGAACCAATGACTTGTCTCAGGTAAAAGCTCTGACTCAAGTTTTCAGAGAAACTGCTGGCTAACTGTGTGAATTTAAGGCCCATTAAAAATCTTTTAAAATTCTCATCCACTGGTGGCCCTAACACTGCCTGTCTTAGTCTTGGGATGCTCATTTTCTTATTTTTCTCCTTGCTGTTAGCCTGAAAGTTCTCTGAGGGCAGGAACTGTGCTTCCTCATGCCAGAATGGTAACTGGTAGGTAGTCCGCCAGTATTTGTTGAATGAGTGGATTAAAAGGTGTCAGAAGCAACTTTTCTTAGTTGGGCCCAGATTTATCTTCCTTTGAGACAGTTTGATAACTTCACCTTTAGTGTTCATAGTACTCAGATTGATAAAAATGAAGGCATAAGAAAATTGTATTACTGCTGATAAATCTCATGCTTTGTTTTTATCAGCAAGGTGCTTATTCGGACACTGTACTTTATATTAGCAGAATAGTGGATTTTGAAATGTGGGAGTTGACCTAATGACAAGGGGTCAGTTGCATTAGAGGGTTTTTTGGTGATGATGAATTGCGTGGAGCCATTCCCCTAGAATTTTTTTTTCCTATTGTTAAGGCTGGCGTAAGAACTAAGCCCCTTATCCTGGTTATTATCCACAGGCTAGCTAGACAGGAAATTAGTGATAAACACACTGTGGCCTTCTGAGTCCATTTTCCAGTTAAGTATAAGAAATTTGACCATTGTACCTGGAAATACGATGTTAGCTTCGTGCGAGTATGTATCTTGAAAATTACTGAAATAAAAAATTTTAAGGTGGGGAGGGAATTAAGGAAATGAATCTGATAACTTAGGTTAGTTTTCCTTCCATCCCATTTCTTTGTAAGTAGAAATGTTTTCATTTGGTCCAGTAAGAAATTTAGACTCTTGAAGATTATAATTCATTAAAATGGGTAGAAGATTAATATTTAGTCTGTCAAGATCAATACTGTCCCTGCTTTGCACTAATTGTCAGAAAGCATGCGAGGGCCGCTGAAGGGTAGTGGTGTGCGGCAGGACCCTCACATCACAGGGAGATGATTCAAAGGCAAACTGTCCTGCACCCTCTGGTATCGACTTGCAAATTAGCATCTGGAATCTAATTAAACAAGCTTAATGAAAGTAGCAGCTGAATGCTGCTGGAAAAGACAATCAGCTTTTTTCCCCCTCTCTGATACATATTCTGTACTATTGAAGTTGGTCACCAAACACATCATGTGAGCACAGTTAAAAAAAAATTAGCATTTATTTGAAGAATAGAAACTGTTTTTCATTCTGTTATGCATTTGGCATGCTCTGGTGTCCCATGAGAGCCATGCCACAGCAGATAGTGCACAATATTTATAAATCCATGACAGGCAATAATAGCAACTTGAAAAATTCTTTTGCTAGAATCTCAAGTTGAGAGCTGCCAAAAGCTGAGAGGATCAGATCTGCAGTGGCAGCTGCTGTGCCCTACAGTTAGAATTCTAGACTTTGAAGATGCTCAACTTAAAGAAATGAAGACTGCAGGCTTAGCCAATTTTTGCAGGTTTCTAGAGCTCTGGCTCTCTGCCTTTTGAAGATGAGTTGCTGAAGCTTCTACCACTGCCTGAGGCGTGCTAACACCAGCAGGATCTTTTCTTCCCCCCCAGTCTTAGTGTGTCTTCAGTTTTAAGTAGCACATGCTTAGTCAGTGCCAACTGTGATGGTCCTTTTCTCTGGTCGCAGTACCGAGGGATGAGCTCTTCCCCTATACCTTTCAGAGGGAAGTCGCGAAGATAGATGGTGACGTATACAAGTGCCACTTCAGCCGTCTGATTTATGGAGTCATATTTCATCACTCGGCAAGTGCTGGCCTCTAGAGAAGCCCTTATAGATTGCTAAAGATGTGAGCAGCTATCGCCCTAAAGGGTTGTGGTTACCTCACAAACGTGAAGCCAAACACCTAGCTACGGAGGAAACAATTAATCTGTCATTGCAGGCAGCTTTAGATCCACTTTAAGTAATGAAAGTGTTGATACCAGTATGGTGTTCTGATAGCAGATTTTAGAAGTGAGTGTAGTTTTTTGTTTGTTTTAAGTCTGATAGTAGCAAGACACTGATGTTTCAGATTTATTTGTGCCTTGCAGATGGACAGTAGTGTAAGAGATGTGCATTGTTTTGATTATCAAAAAAAAAATTTGTTCAGTTTGGCACATAGACTGGTCCCAAAGGGAAATATAGAGCATGAGTTCAGTGTGGTCAGATGGAAAAGGGCACGGGAGCTTAGGAGCTGGACGATTGGGCTGTGAGTTTCCACTGCACTCAAGGCATGACTCTGGGCGAGCCACGGCCAGCACTGTTCATCCAGAAGACGGGGATCCGGAGACCTGCCTGCGGGTTGCTGTGGGATTAGGTGTGGTCTGTAAAACACTTCATACGATGGCTCACGTGAAACTGGCTCTAAAATACGGCAGCTGCTTCTGTTTTTTAGTAATTCTGTAGTAGGATACAAAAACATCACGTAGCAACGACTAACATGATTATTTGTTCTTGCGTCAGGCTTGATAATATAGATAGATATGATTCTTCTTTCTCATCTGAAAGCTTAAAATCAGAGACAGGCCTAGCTAGTGGTCATACTGACAGTAGAAGAAGCCTGTTTAACACATAACACAGGCTGTGGAAGTATTTGCCTTTTTGCTATGGGGAGAGGGTATTGAAAACACAGCAGTCATAGTAGCTGATGCTTTTTGAGTGCTTATTGCTGTGCCAAGCTCTTTTCTAACAGCTTTCTCTGTATTATCTCACTTTTCAACAATCGTGTGGGGTCTGTACTTTGTTATCCCTGTTTTGTGGAGAAGAGAAACAAGGTTTAGGGAGATCAAAATCTTACCTGAGGTCACACAGCTGGGCAGTGATGGAATCGTGGTTTGAACCCCGGTCAGTCTGGCCCTCCAGTGTGATCCATCACCATGCTTTTCTGCCTCTTTGCTAGGCCTGTAATTCTTTGACAACAGAGTGGGGAAAGACATCTTATTCCAGGTGAGCAGAGGTGTGGGCTGTTTGGGCTATTCCTTTTCTCTGACGAGGTCTTGTCGTCTTCACAGGAAGTCAGACAAGTGTCAGAGGTGGTATATAAACCTCTTTGGTGAGCTCAGTGATTGGAAGGAACCCAGGGATAGAAAGATGCAAAGTTAGAAATACAGAGGTATTGGGAAATGTCAGTCAGTCATTTGGCTATAACAGACTTTTTTTCTTCTCTTTGAATTTATCAGAATTTATTTTCATCTTTTAATTGTCCTCCCTCGCAAATATCCTGAGATTCCCCCCCCCCCCCCAAATTTTCAGATAGTTACAGGGGAGCTGTTTTTCTCTATATAGCTAATGTTCAGGTGGCATAGCCTTCTTCAGATTTAGTAATGAGACCAGTAAGCCTTTATATTGGTGAGTGGCATTGTCCATTTGAGGCAAATCATGAATAACTTGAACCAAAAATAAAAAAAATAAGCAAGACTATCATATTTGAATAACGAGGTATTCTTTTCACCCCAACTGCCAAAACTTTTTAATCTTCGTCAACAATTGTTCTGTCCTCCATCTTATTTCGGTTGCATCTGTGCAATTCGGAGCTCAGGAGCCCTGACAAGCGGCATGTGCATTCTGTGTTCATTAGTGACCTTGATCCAAATGCCTCTGTCCCTGCCATGGGGCTCAGGTGTGGAAGCTGCTGGCTAACCCCACCAGCTGACATTCGGAGGTTTAATGACTCCATAGGAAGGTGACCACTCACTGGGAGGTTTGCTGGCGGAACCCACACAGCAGACAATGGAGATCAAGGAAGACGATCAGTGTTTAGCCGAAGCGCCTTCCTGTGTGACTTGAACCCTGCTAGCATCAAACAGAGTTTTTTTAAGTAAATGCAAAATTAAAAAAACAAAAAACAAAACCAAAAAAACAAACAAAAAAACACAACTGACCCTCCATAGCTGTCATAAACAATGATTTTCCTGTCTGTATTGATATTGATGGTGTTTAAGACTGTTTTTCTTGTAGTAGATTAATAGGTGTCAGCTTGATAAGCTGAACTTGACTCACTTTTCCAGATTTTTAGATTTTAAGGTTGTTTGTCTGGGTACTACATCTGTTTAGGTATCTTGTATATCTGTGAAAAATATATATATACTTGAAGCCAGAATTCTTTCTTATGAAATGTTGCTAAGAATCTATGCTGACATTTTTGTTTCTTGTGATCTCTAGGTTTAAAAAAATTACTGTCAAAATGTGAATTCTGTGATTGATAGGTGATATGTCACTAGATGTTTTGACTTTTTTTTAGGTCCTCTAGTCTAAAAATGTTGGATGCCTTATTTTAATAACAGCTTCATTGACATGTAGTGTGCATGCATACAGCTCACCTACTATAAGTGTACAATTCTGTGATTTTTATTACATTCGCAGAGTTGTACAGCTATCACCATAATTAATTTTAGAACATTTTCATCACCCTCAAAAGAAATGCCATATCTGTTAGAAGTCACTCCCCACTTACCCTCAACCCTCCTAGTCCTAAGTAACAGCTAATCTACTTTGTCTCTATAGACGTGCATGTTCTGGACGTTTCATACAATAGGAATCATACAGTATGTGTTTTGTGGCAGGCTTCTTTAACTTACATTATTTTTGTACTATTTCGTCCTTGTTGTAGCATGTGTTGGTACTTCATTCTTTTTTTTATGGTTAAATAATATTCCCTTGTGTGGATGTATCACATTTTATTTGCCCATTCGTTGGACATTTGGATTGTTTTCACTTTTTGGCTATTGTGAATAGTGCTGCTGTGAACATCTGTGAATAAGTTTTTGTGTGGACATATATTGTCATTTCTCTTGGGTATACACCTAAGAGTAGAACTGCTGAGTTATGTGGTAACTCTCTCTGTTTAATCTTTTGAGGAACTGCCAGACTGGTTTACAGAGTGGCTGGGTCACTAGCAGTGTATAAAGATTTTAGTTTCTGTACATCCTTACCAACATTTATTATTCGGCATTTTGATTATAGCCATCCTGGTGGATGTGAGGTGGTGTCTCATTGTCTTTTTGATGGATTCCTTATAGGTTAAGAACTAATGCAAGTATGGAAATGTTTAAATGTAACTATTGAAACCCTTGACACACTTCTTTATGCACTGGATTTGGGTGGTAATTGGGATGGTTGTGTGTTTAACTATTGAAAGGTCCCTTTTAGAGGCACTCCCTGAGGCTGTTTCTGTCATTTGCTTTTGGTCATAATTCCTGTTTATTGGCTTTCCTTAAGACCTGAAGCATTAGACATAGTAAATTGTGTCTTTATTGTTAGATAAAAAATGTATTAATTTTCCCCAGTAATTTTCTCTCGTATCTAACATTAAAAAAAAGTTTTTAGAGGTGTCAGAACCTAAAGATATAATCCCTGGAGTCCTGTGTAGAATTATTCCTAGTAGTGATTTCCAGTGGAGTTAAAGACTTAATTTTAGAAATGAACAGATATTAAAGTTGGCCTTATGGTTCAGTGAGTGATTTGGAGAATTATCATTCAGTCTTTAGAATAGATGCTGAGAAGACACTGTTGACAGTTTAAAGCTTCTCACCAGCATCAGATATTTTGAGTTGTCTCCTTTTTAAAAAGTGAGTTTGTTCTCCTGAATTTGAACTCACTGGTGGGCCAACTTTGGAGAGGCAGAAAAAGACTTCTAGAGTTAAAGTTACTTCCTTGCATCTTCTTGGTCACATTTTCATTGTGTGGTGTTGGGAAAGGCAGAGGGAAGTTTTCTCTGGTCTTTCACCTGATGATTTAAGAGCAGGACTTTGCTCCCTACCATGCAGTTTGGGATGTCACAGGTACATAATTGCTTCTCTCCCTTTGATTCTCTAGGATTCCTTAGTCTTCCTTGACTTAGAAATGGCCACTTGGGGCCAAGCCTCTGGAATTCAGGAATCAACAAATCTTAGGGAAGTGACCCTGTGTAAAATTTGAAGGTCTCTATTTCTAATTCTGTGAAGAATAATGAGAACACTGCAGATGGTACTGCCGTAGTTATTGACTTGAAGAATTCGTTGTTGGCTTTTCCACCAAAAATATTTCTGCGCAAAATTTTTTCCATGTCTTCTACCCTGCTGTGTATACACTGAATTTCATTTTCTTATATAATCAATAATATGTAATCAGTTAGCAGGTGCTAATTGGGTACCAGCTGAATGCATACACGTGGTGCTGTAATCCAGAGGTAGTATTGAAAGAGGTCATTCTGTATGATGGTGGAAATTCCTTAAACAGCTATGGGCAAAGTAGATTGAAAACAAGGGATTATTTTACTCGATAGTAGATAGGTAATTATTTATGATACATTTCTTTGGAGCGGGTGTTCCATTTGAGATATTTTTACTTTACATATTTCCTATAACTCTGAAAGGTAGGGGAAAATATATAGGAGAAATATTTCACAAAGTATGTTGCTTGCTGCACCTGTGGAAAAGATGCAGTGGACAGAATGTAACTTCTTTGTGATCAGAGACTCTTGAATCAGAGAGAGGCAAGAGCAGGGATAATATTGAATAGAAATAAATGTTTGGTGACTTCCAGCTATACAGGTGGAATTAAAAGGAAGGTGTTATTGCTGATGTATTTGGCATCATGCTATCAAAGAGAAAATGGACTTCTTTTTCCGTCTCTTATCAGTTTGAATTGCCTTTACTAACTTGGGTCTCAGGGACACAATTTAAGGCACTAAAAATGCTCCCTTTATGTAGGTTGTCTTTTTTGTTACTTAAGCCAAGCTAAGATTTGGAATGTCACAGCTCTGTGGGAGAAGAAATAAAAGAAGCTCTTTTATTACTTACTGATTTCATCCCATTCTAGAAATCTTATTTTGTGAAAATTTTGAATCATGAAAACATTGAACAGTGGCTTTCAGGAGAAGGTGGGAACCCCACCCCCAGCCCCCTGCTTGAGTTTCACTGTCAGAAGTGAGGCTCTGTGTCACAAATGCAAGAGGTCATCTGTGGGAAGAGGCTTGCAAGTTCTCGAACAATGGATTTCTACTTTTCTTGTGTATAGGTTAGAGAAATATAAGAAATGAAATATAGGACTGAGTGTTACTGGATGGTAGCTTAGAATCTTATAAGTTTTGCCTTGGTAGGTAATTTGGCATAAATTGTTAATGTAAATCTGGGTTAGTGGTGAAGACGTTATTTTAGTAAAAAAGATAAACTGCTGATTAATTCAGCATAGAACTCAATTACAAATTGAAAGTGTCTCTGCGGGACTCCCGGACCCTAAAGACAGCAGATGTTGAATTGATACTCCAGCATATTTCACAGTGGTATGAAATATTAACGTGGTTTATTATACTTGTGTGGTGTGCGATAGCAGAACGGGGGAGGCGGTGGGCTTGTGGGTGTGCAAAGCAGCCACACATTACACATGCACTAATGTACGCTGAAGTGTGATTAAGAATTTGGGGGAAGGTTCGTTGCCTTATTTCTAAAAAAATCAAATAGCTCTGTGGAAAAATTAAGTTTAAAATAACATTTGGGGCCAGATATTTAAATGTGGTACCTATGTATGTTTACATTGTGCACGTAAATGAATATAAAAATGGTAAACTTACCGACACAGGGTATTTGAATGTTAAATGGGACCGCTGCCTACAAGAGTAGGGTCACTTGAGAGCTTGGGCTGTGTTTCAGTGAGTTCATTGTAAGCTTTCATGGGCTAGAAAGTTTTCATGGGCTGCTGTACTGTTTTTGCCTTCTGATCTAAAACATATGGTAATTTTAAAATGCCCCTGTAATTTGCACAGGCAGAGAAGTTTCGTTTCTAGCCAAAAAAAAAAAAGCTTTTATGATTTTCATATATCTGCATCAACTCAAGGGGGGGAAAGGTGAGCAAAGTTTATGTATCGGAAGATCTGAATAAATGGAACTGCCAATATTTGAAGGGATTGGCAATTCTTAAGAGGCATGAGAAAGTTGGCTTAGATGAGGTATTTTAAAGCCATTACTACTATTATGACAGTTATTATTATTATTTTTTTTTGCATCACAGCCTATATCAAGTCTAGGTTTTGCTAGCTGAAGTAGAAACAGTTCCAGAAATAGCCAAATGATTATGGTAAGAACAAATGTACATCGGATACCTCTGCTATTATGAAGGCTTTTTTAAAAGTGCTTTCTCAAAAACTCCTGAGACATAAAAGGCAGAAGCAAAAAGGCAAAGGCAAAAGAGCAGTGGGCAAAGAAACCAGAAGTTTCTTGGTACCTACACCACCAGAAGAACATCTATATCCCCATTCGAGTCGCCATTAAGGCTTCTGTAAACTGTTGAGAAGTGGTGGTCATTCCGAGATGTGAAGGGTGGCCTTGAGTTCCAGTCACCAGAGTTTTATTTATCTCCAACCCGGTGCCAAGCTCTGTGCGTGATGATGAGGCAGGGTCCTTTTCCTAGTGACATTCACAGCCTAGTGGGGTGGACAGGCCCACAAACTAATGAAAGTGCTGAAAGCACAAGAATGGTGCATATAAAGGGGGCATAGCGGTAACGCAGAAAAGGACTTGGTGAAATCTGTCTGGGAGACTTTAAGGTGGCCTCAAAGAGCATGTGGCTCCTCACTTGAAATTTTTTTTTTGTCGTGGGGTTTGAGGAAGGGGTGGGGTAGGGAGACAGAGAGTAGAGGAAGCTGTTCCAGAAGAGGGGCATCACCACGTACGAAGGTGTGGGGACTCCTGTTCTGGCTTTCCCTCAGTTGTGTAATCCTGGAAGTTTGGACAGCTGAACATGTTTGGAAATAGGAAAACAAAACTCCAGACAGTGTCTAAAGTTGTCTGAGTGGTCATTTCCCGAGTCAGTGTGGCCTTTTAATTAGCATCCACTCTTCAGTGTGGGATATGGCCGAGCTTAGCATCCCTGTCCCTGCGTGTGAATATTTAGTTTAGAAAGCTGCCACGTTCCATTAGAGGTGGTCGTGTTTTGGCAGTGGGTGCAGGAGCTGTGTAGACTTTTCAAATGTCCTTTGAGATTTACGTTGCAGTGTAATTGGGAGATGCTGGTACTTAGTGTGTTGTGCATGGCAGAATGTGAGATTACCTGCTGTAATGAGACCCCAGCAGCATACCTCAGGAAGGTAGTTAAAGTTTTAACCTTAACAGATAATGTTACTTGTGGGTTTCTGTGAGGTAATTTATACCACTCTCCCCAACCCTGAAACTGTGCAGAAAAAAAAATTGTAAAAATGATACGAAGTTGTGCTAAATAGATATTTTAACATTCCACCTAGTAGTCCAGATTTTTGAAAATATTTGTAATGAACATTGTATCTGTAGAACACAATCATAGTCATAGCCGTTGTCACCCTGTCATAATGTTGGAATATGGTTTTCTCCCTAAAATCAGAACTGTGGTGATATGGGAATGCTGAAAAGACTTAAGGACTCATTAACTTTGATTCCTTGACAAATATATTGTTTTCTTTTAACTCAGATAAATTGAATTGCGGTGATAGAGGAATAAGAACAGGGCGTGGTGGAAAGTGTACGCACAGACTTTGAAGAGGTCTAGGTTTGAAGGTTGGTTTTTGCCTCTTCTGTGACCCCTGTAGCCCCAGTTTGTAAAATATAAAACTCATTTCTAAAATGGGCTTAAGTCAGTACCTGAAGGAGTGGTAAGGAGGACCATATTTGTAATTTACAGTCAGGCTTAAGAAAAGTTTGCTCTCTTTTCCTCTATTTCTTGCCCCAGAATGGTAAAAAAAAATTAAAGTGCCTTTTCTTGGTCGATTTTAGTTAAGATATACAATCAACACATGGCCTCATAGGAAAATTAAGTTAAATAGTATCTTTTTTATTGATATACAAGGTGGTTAAAAAACAATTTGACTCATTCTGTTTGCTGAGAGGTTTTATACTTGTATTTTAGGGAGATAGAAACATTTGAATGTAGTGCTGATGCAGTGAATTTGATAGGCTTTTACTTTGGGATTTGATGAATGTACATTCTGTATTAGAAAAATTCAGCAGGATGTTCACAAGCCAGATGAGTGGTGGAGTGATAGAGCAGCATTATTTAAGCAATATGCTTGCAACCTTGAAGAATTTTAGAGGTAAAGTACTTTAAAAAGACAAACCCACGAGTTATTAATCACTTATATCTGAGGACTGGCCAAGCATCATTACTGTTTTTGGATGCTAATATTTTGGAGGTTCTGCTGTCTTGAGTGAAAAATCCATGGGCTTTGGAGTCAGGCAAAACTTTGTGGAATCTCGGGCCTTCCAGTTGTTGGCCATATGCCTTTGGGTTAGTCCTTTTCCCTCTCTGAGCCTTGGTTTCCTAGATTTCTGAAATGGGCGTAAGGGGTAGTACCTACCTTAAAGGGTTATTTGGAAGAGTAAGTGGAGGAATATATTTGGCACGGTGCCTGCAAACAGTAAATGTAAAGTTCTCTTTTCTCCTCCCTTTAAAATATAATTTCTAGTGAAGTGTAATAAGTGAAAATGTGCTACTTAGTACACTTCTTATTGACATGGCAGTGAAGTCTGTATGAAAGATACGCATGTGAACACAGTTTTACCAGTTTTACAGCATCATTTTGAATCTCATTTGCAGCATAATTGCTTCTTTCATAATTGATTTGCTTTGAACTAGAGGTTGAAAAAACAAAGTACTGAGTTATTATCGGTTGCCCACTGCATTGGTGGTTCTGAAGGGGTTAAGCTTTTGATAACCATTTGTGTATATTAGAGAGAGGGGTAGAATCCAATCATGTTAGCATTCATCATGGTTTTCCTGCATACCAGGCACTGTGCTAGAAGTTTCTCCAGTGCATAGAGTCTTTTAATCTTCATAACCACTCTGGTACTAGATAGTTTTAGGCCTCTTTTGCAGATGAGGAAATTGGGACTTAAAAATGTTGAGTGACTTTTAGCTGTAAGTAGCAAGACTAGACTCATACCTGGATCTCCTGAATCTTTGTTCTTTTAAATTTTTTGCCTTGCCTCTTCCCTCACCTCCCCCGCCCCATCACCATGATCAGTATAGCACATAAATCCACTGGCTCCAGAAGTTTCCTTATGCCCTTTCGGAAGGCTTCCTCTCCCCACCAAGAACCTTAGGTAATAGTCTGTCTGAAGGCCGTGTGTGTGCATGGGGTCCCTGGAAAGGGTGGTTGGCGGAAGCCTCGTGGGAAAGTGTCTGAGTTGGCAGCGCCCCATTATCTGGCTCTTTGTCTCATCTGCTCTGCTTGTCTGCTCTACTGAGGCCTGTTCACGTCTGCTTCCTCAGGACTGTGCTTTGCACATGGCCAAGCCCTCGTGACCACGAATCTCCCTTAGAGCTTCTTTCTTTACGGTCTTTTGGTTCTTGCCCCCATAGTTAACCAATCCCTTATACTCTTTCTACCACACTCCAGAGGCCAGACGGGAGTATTTTGAGAGCCCCTGCCACCAGTGAAGTGGCATTTACAGGTTGGTTCCAGCCCAGATCATTTTCTCCAGAACAACCTCAGTATGTTTTCATGGCTCTGCCTTTATCTTGTCCCTTTTTGGTGACATCCTTTAGAGTTCCTGCCGCAGAATATGTAATTAAGTTAATCATTGTCTCCCATCAACCCACCAGAAAAATAGCTGCCAAGAAATTACAAAAGGCCTTTCTGTGAAGGCTGAGTTTGTTTAGAGTTTGGTCAGTGTCCACGACTGATGCTGGAAGTCCAGGTGGTACTCTCTGCTTCTCCCTCCCTGCACTCCCTCCTGGCTGCGGCTTCCTCCTCTCCCACACCCGCCTCCCAGTCCTGCTGTTGATCCTCCCCACCACCAGCCCAGACCTATCAACGGCACTTGGCTTGGGAATATTATAATCACCTGCTTTCCTGTCGCCTGCCTTTGGCCTCTCCTCCCCCACTGCTTGCAGGCTGCAGTTTCAAAAAGCACAAATCTAAATACATCATTGGCTGGCTTAAACTGTCTTCTGCGTCTTCCCACTAGCATGAAGGGCCAGCACTCTGTATGGCCCATGAGGCTCCCTGGAATTCGACCACACTGAATTCACTAGCTACCTGACCACACCTTTCTCCTCATTTTTATAGCTTTACTCCTGCCATCACTTCTGCGCCTTGGCTTGGCTGCCATTTACATGTGTGTCAAGACTCAGCCCAGTCTTTATCACCTGCACCCCGTGAGACCTCTGTATACTCGTAGTTCCATTGTCAGCCTTGCCTCTGAAAAACTCTTACCGTATTGCACTTGTTTCCACTCTGGACTCTGCACGCTTCGTGGGCAGGATCTCTACCTGTTCAGGCCTTATCGCCAGTGTTTGGCACAATGTCTGTGGAGTGTATTAGTTACCAGAGCAGAGCATTAGTAAATGTTTGCTGAACTAAGCTGCCCTGTATATTTCTTTTAGGGGTTTTGCATCGTTTGAAATTTGCTTCATTTGTGGCCATCTTTAAATGTCCTGGAACAAGGGTGCTCTGTACTTCCTTGGATCTCCTTCTAGCCCTTCCTGCTCCCTGGGAGGCTGTAGAAGCAGCCATGCAGCCTGGCAGTCCCCAGACCCTTCCCACGCACCCTGCACTCCTCACTGGTTTCCCACCCTCCAGACTTTGGAGGTGGATAGGCTTGATGTGAACGTGGCTCTTTTTTTACCTTTGTTGTGACCCAGGGAACAAATTTACTTCATTTTCCCCCTCTTTCTTTTCAGGTGATAGCCCTTGCAGCATCTCCAGGGATTTATTGGCAGAATTATCACTGACCACATTGTCTTATGGAGAGAGAGAAATATTATTAAGATCTTATTACTACCTGGGGCGGCTTGGTTTTCATTCGGAGGATTGTTGAACATATTTCTCACTCTTTAAACCCAGTCTTTCTTGTTTTTTTTTTCTTCTTCTCTGATTATATTTGATTCAGTGCAGCCTTGGAAATATATATTTGTATACACATATGCTGTGAATGCTGATTTCTTCTCCTTGTGGAAAGCAATATGTTCCCGTCTCTCTTGGTGCTTTTCCCTCTGGAAGCCTGGGTGTTTTTCCTTCCATTCGCTGCCTTAGAATCCAGCAAAACCTCTTGCCCACCACCTTTGTTCCTGTGGTGGGACAGGAAGACGTAGGCTTTGGTGGTGCCAGGCACTAACTTGGCACAGATCCCCGAGGCCCATTTACTCAGCCATGTGCCTTGAGTGCACCAGCCAACCTTTCTTGCCCATCAGTTTCCTCTGTGGTACAGGCGGAGATGATGAGGATTAAGTACGTAACACAAGTGTTTGGCTCAGACCCAGGGATGTGGTGGGTGCCCATGTTAGTTCTCTCACACCCTCACCTCTTTCCTTCTACCCTTGAACTTGCCACCAATTCTGTTTGTAGAGTCTGTGTGTCAGGGGCCTTCCTGCCCCTTTATTCCTCCCACCAGCCCTTGGACAGAGGCGTTATCCCCATTCCTCTGACTGCCCCATGTGGCTCAGAGAGAGTGAAGTGCTGTGTTCATTAGTGACCCACTTCTTTCAGGCTTCTCTCGTTCTGGGATGGCCTTTTCTGGCCCGTTGGGTTGTGCAGCCTCGCATATCCCTCACACTCAGGGCCTCCCCGCTCTGGGCACACTCAGCACCAGCTGCAGCTCCGTTACACCTAACAGTTCAGGTGTTTACACAGGCAGACTGCATTTACCCAGACAGCTCGAGCCAAAAACAAAACTCAGACACCTTTGCTTTTGTCACACAGTCCTCTCTGAAAAAAAAAAATTAAATTAACCTTTTCTACAGTAAAATATGTGGTTATACCGGGGATACATCAGGTCTGTTACATGGTACAGGAAGCACACTGCTTTTGGGGGGACTGTCTTAAACACCTTTTTGAGCTCTTTAAGTTTTATTCAACCATCAGCCATGAATGACTCCTTCAGGCCACATCAGTGGCATAGTCAGAACCCCGGCTTGTCAGCAGGCCACTACAGAACACTGTGTTTAAAGCTCTTCCTTGCGAGTGTGTAACTGTCTTTGAATGCTCCTGCTCCCTGGCCCCCAGTTGGGACTGGTGCAGTTTGGGAATTACCCCATTTTGGTATTGATCTGTTTCATAATTAATTTCATGTTTTAGTTTGGCAAAGCCATGAATGCATTTGAAGTTGATGTTTCATTTTTTCATTCATCCCAAGCACTGTGCTAGCTGCCTGGGATGGAAACAGCATGATTTGGGTCTTTATTTATTTATTTATTTATTTATTTTATTGGCTGTGTTGGGTCTTTTTTTGCTGTGTACAGGCTTTCTTTAGTTGCGGTGAGTGGGGGCTACTCTTCATTGTGGTGCGCGGGCTCCTCACTGCCGTGGCTTCACTTGTTGCGGAGCATGGGCTCTAGGCGCAAGGGCTTCAGTAGTTCCAGCACGTGGGCTCAATAGCTGTGGCTCACGGGCTCTAAAGTGCAGGCTCAATAGTTGTGGCACACGGGCTTAGTTGCTCCACGGCATGTGGAACCTTCCTGGAGCAGGGCTCGAACCTGTGCCCCCTGCATTGGCAGGCGGATTCTTAACCACTGCGCCACCTAGGATGCCCTGGGTCCTCTTTTTTTTTGTTTGTTTTCTTCTGAGTTTGGTTTTCTTTTTTTTTTTTTCTTTTAAGAACTTTTATTGAGATACAGTTAACATACAATAAACTGCATATATTTAGAGTGTAATATTTGGTATCTCAATCTCCCAATTCATTCCCCCCCAACCCTCCCCACTTTCCCCACTTGGTGTCCATATGTTTGTTCTCTACATCTGTGTCTATTTCTGCCTTGCAAACTGGTTGATCTGTACCATTTTTCTATATTCCACATATATGTGTTAATATATGATATTTGTTTTTCTCTTTCTGACTCACTTCACTCTGTATGACAGTCTCTAGGTCTATCCATGTCTCTACAAATGTCCCAGTTGGTCCTCTTTTTTAGAGTCGAGACTCTTGTCACATCCAGACTTTTATCTGTTCTGCTGCGGATCATCAGAGCAATAGCATTTTTTGCTGTTTCGAATCAAAGTGACAAAACATTATGCAGATTTTTTCCAAGATGAATTTGGACTGCTTCAATTCTTATTGAGTAAAATTGTTAGTTTTTAGTAAAGGAGCAAACTATTATGAACTAAATGGTTCTTGTAGATTTAATAGCAAATAAGAAAATTGATGAAAATTGTGGGAGAGTTCAGCTCTGATGCCACCCACATCCTTATTCCCCTCAAGCAAAGGTAGGAGAGCCACTGTCCCCTGACTCTTGGCGTGATAGTGGGACAGAAAGCAAAGGGGTGCCTCTCAAATGCCTTGAAAAACAGTAGAGCCAGGGGAGCTCCATTCTTTATGAAAAAGGCCGAATCTTTCTTTCCTTTTGAACCCCCTTAACGTTAGCACTTCAGCCACATAAATGGAATATATTTTCCAGCAAGTAACGAATTTTATTTTAACTTCTTTAAAAAATTTTAGTTACAAATCTATTGTTTCAGATGATTTGCCATGTATGTGTATTTTCAGATTCCAAAGCTGTATCTAAAATAGTATGTTAGGTTTTCAGTCAAATGCATATTTAATATTTTGCTGGCCCCCAATGTAAGTAAAGCACTGTTCAGAAAGTAGAACTGAACAGTAGAATGTTGAGGGTTTATTTAAAGTATTAATTTGATGCTGAACTGTCCAGGGTGCCCATTGGCTGGAGCACCTACATTTTACTCTGGTGACATTCCCAATCTAAAAATCACTTAAGTGAGAAGAGAAATTTGATTGTAGCTGTAGACAAGAATAATGTGGAAAAGTTTCTTTGCAGCACTATTTTGGACCTGCACTGTAGCGGATGCCGAGGTAATCTATCAGTTTGTGAGTGTCTACAAAATGCAACTCTCTAGATAACAGGTTTAAAGGAAAGATTTAATACAGTCTCTGTCTCCTATGATGTTGCAGTGACAGTTTAAAACTCATTCTCTAAATCTCAGCAGACTTTATAGCTAGCAGTGGGCCAATATAAAGTTTAATGGCATTACAACACATAAATCATCTTTTAAAGATGCTACTAGTAGCTCCAATATTAAATGCAGACAATCGCCTGTGTTATAAATAATTTATCAAACACCATTTCAGATTAGCCTTCCATGCTGAGTTATTTATTTTAGCCTTTTCTGTATGATTCCTAAGGCACTTTTTGAAAGATCCATTACTGGTCAGTTTAATGAACTTGGGGGTCTGTTTTGTCCCCTCAAGCACTTGGGTACAGCTGTGGTGACCATTACATGGCCGACGTGGACCTCTTTGTGCCTTTTACAAGTGCTGCCCATTTGTCATGTAGCGGTAAATGGAGCTGCACATTGGAGTCCAGGGACACATTGTGCGATGCAGTGATGGAGACAAACAGATAGCTCTATAAAGTGCTGCTTGTCACAGCTGACTTGTAGTACAGTACATCACTCTTATTGTAATCTCATTTAAGAAGCAGGGGTGGCCCAGGGGACTGATATTCCCAGTTAGTTTGGTCTTTGTAGCTATAAAGCAGGAAGTGCTCCTTTTATATTCTCTGAACTTTTAGGGAGTGTGGTTTTTGCTTGGATTAATTATTCTAGGAACTTCTCCACAGCACTGTGTGAAGATCTGTCAGCAGGTTTGTTTGGACCTCCTTCTCCTGGCCTGGGGTTTGGTATAGGCAGTCACTCCTTAGAGATAAATTGTATCTCTAGGAGCCCTCTGGCTTGCTGTATTAAATAAGTTACCATTTTTTAAGCAGTAGCTATGTGCCAGACCCTATGGTCGGTGCTTTCTATACTTCATTTCTATTTCTTGCAGTAATCTTGAGATAAATCCTAATTTATCATCACTGTGTTACAGAGGAGGAGAGTGAACTCAGAGAGGTGAAATGACTTGCCCAAGGTTACACAGCAGTAAGTAAGTAGGAAACTGGAGATTCAAACCCAGTCTGTCTGCCTCCATATCTGCCAGATGACCTTGAACCTGGGTTGCCCAACTACCTTTCAAGCACCAGGATCAAGGTGATCTTTTGGCTGAGCAGCTCAAAGTAAAAGGAAGCTGCCACTGGCCTGGAGAGCTTTTTTAATATAGCCTGGATGAGTCTGGCTGCTCTGTCTACACATTGAATCCAAGTTCCCTTGTGACTAGCAGTGTAAATCTATGAGCAGCTGGCCAGGAGAGGATGCTGGCCCAGCAGTGGGAGAGAGCCGGGGTCACAGGCTCTGCAGGGCCCTCGTCAGAGCCCCTCTGCAGCAGCTGTCCCCCGGCGGATGCTGCTCAGAACTCAGGCCACTTCGCCCCTTCCAGAAAAGGGAGGTGCAGTTTCCTCATGAAGAGTGAATCCTAAAGGAGGAAACAATGCTTCTGCATTTATTGTGAGCCAGAGACAGATAAAAATGTGGTGTTTTCCCCACCTCTTGCTTTTAGTTTGTGGTTTTTCTTGATAGTTTTCCTAAATATTTGGTAGCACGTGTTAAAGACTTGTTTAATTGTGAAATTCCACTATAAGGAAAACACAGTATGAATATGCCCAGTAGCATATTTGCATATGTGTCTAGAATTCTGGGTATGGAAATCCTGTGGTAAAAGACTGTATTTGTCATATGATACAATTCCTGCAACATAGTAGGTGTCTGTAAATATTTGTTGAAGACATTATGTAAGTAATGGGCAGACAAAAGAGCCTTGGTAATTTTCACCCTATTTGCCTCTTGAGGGTTTTTGCTAGAGGTGAGGAATATGTGAAATACGACTTTGGATCTTAATATTGATCTTTGCGCTATCATGTTGTAGAAATGTTTAGGTGGTGGTCTGTGGGCAGTTTGGGAAACTGTGCTTCCCTGCCATGGAAATGACCATCAGAGGGACGGCTAGTTGGCTCAAAGAAAAATTGGCAACCACCATCTTTCTCTTAAACTTGCTCAGGTTCTAAAGATCCTTGCTAATGGGGGAATGACACCCTGCATCAAGGGACTGCTGTCCGCTGTCCCCAGTTTGCTGAGAAGCCCCTAGCTCACAGCTGAGACAGATTACTTCTGCACTGGTGTGCTGCTGTGGCATTCCGGCCCTGGAGCCCAATGGGCCTGTTTTAACTACTTATTAGTCATTGACTCTCTCTCAGCCTTAGTTTCTGTCAGTACCAACCTCAGAAGATGGTCAGGGCAGGGTTAAAAATGATGGTGACCATCAAAGTGCCTGACTCAGTACTTGGCATGTTATAGTAGGTGCTTAGTAAAAGGTAAGGCTCATTCCATCTCATGACATCTTCAGTCCTGTGTATATGAGAGGCAGGTAGGACTGGGGGAAAAAAATCAGAGACTTAAACGGTATTTCTTTCCTTAATGAATTATCTTCCCTAGAAATGGGGGTGGTGGTTGTGGCAGGAATTTAAAAGGTATATTTCCCCAGTTTTTAAAAGCATTACACTTAAATAATAGCACACACAATAATTTTATGAGTAACTCAGGCTATATGTAATACATTTTGCACATTTTAAGTTTTATAAGTTTTATCCACTCACATTAAAGAATATTTGCAAATTAGAGGAAGACTCATCTGTAATCTCAGCACTGTCAGCATCCTGGTATCAGTAGTTGTGATGGATTGATGTCAGGTATGCATGCCTAATATCATGTGTATATTTGTTTCTTGTAAGTCTTCCCCTGTCTCTGTCCCCAAATATAAAATAATTTGGGAAATTTAAATCTGCAGTCCTAAGTGCTGCCAGCAGCATCTGTGACACCCACTAGGTACTATTGGCTGGCTCAAGGCAGCAGCAGCAAGGATGAGAAGAGCAGTGATGACAAAGCAAAGGAAATAATAAAACAGAAGAGAAGAGGAGATGGTAGGTCAGGAGCAGAGAGGTATAATCGAGGTGCCTTGATACACAGGACACCCCCCACGTCCACGGGTTATTTATCAAGAGAAACAAGTTGGAATGGTTTTGCATTTGTTAAGGTAGTGGTTGGTTTTTGTTGTCTCTGTGGCAGCAGCACAGCAGCAGCAGCCGCCGTCTCCTACTCTAAGATGCTTTCTTGGCTGCCACCTTCACTGGTTTCCAGTAAGGCTTTTGGCCTCCATAGGCTTGGGAATCCCAGGGGAGAGCTTCTGATGTAGAGGATCCTATTTGAATGAGTTCTGTGGGGCTGTATATGCACAAGAGAATAACTGGTTTCATTGAAACCACATAGGTGTCACTCAGCAAGTGAAAAACCTGGTGGGATAAAGATCAGAATCACACCCCAGCCCCTGCCGCTGGGCTGCGGAGGATCCCACTTCCAGCAGGGCCTTCTCTATCCTTCTCAGAGTCTGTAGAGGGCGCTCATGTCACTGGAATCCCACTTATTGGCTTCGGGTAGGCAGAGGAGCAGGAGTCCTGAGAGATCTCTTCAGTCTTCTCAGGACTTGAAGACAGTGAACCTGCTCTTTGATCTCAGGCTGGAATTTGGGGCAGGGCATCCATGTTTCTCCAAGGATGTTACTTGGATGAGCTCTTTACTTCCGCTTGCCTGTTTATGGACCCTCATGCCTGGTGTACAGGCAAGGAGGGCTACAGCTCAAGTTAAAGTCTCTTCTTTGTGAGATTGGTTCATTTTTTTTGTCCTTGTTGTGTAAAGAGCTTGCACTTGGTGTTCCCCAGGTCCTGCCTGCTGCTTCTGGCACCTGTCTTCTGTTTCACTGCCTGTTTTCTGAGTGCCAGGTGTGTAACCTGTCCTTCAGTCCTCCCTGAAGCTTTGCTGACCCAGCCAGTGTTCTCACAGCTCCTTCTCAGTTATCCACTAGCCCTTATTACACTGTGTTGTAGTTACTAGAATCTGATGCTTCTTAAATAAGAAATAATCTGCTTTTTCACCAGTAATTGTTGGAGACTTCGACTTGCTCTTAAAGGAAAAGTAAAAGATTCAAAGAAAGGAATCACTTCAGTGAACATGCAGACTCATCAGTAGGAGGGGATAGATTCTCTTGGGCAAGAGGTCCCACCTTGGATCTGCCAACGTTTCTCCAGGACTGTGTTTTGGTGTTAGTTTATTTCCACATGATATTGACTTTATTCCTTATGTTACCAGGAAGCAGATTCCAACCATTTTTGTCCATTTTTGTTTAATGAAGTTTTATTGGCACACAGCCATGCCCACTTGTTTGCATATTGTTTGTGGCTGTTTTGTGCTACCATGACTGAGTTGAGTAGTTATGACAGAGACTGTATATCCACAAAGCCTAAAATATTTACTACCTGGCCCTTTGTAAGAAAAGTTTCCCGACCCCACAGTTCTCAGTTATGTGGCAAGTGTCTGACGTGGAGCAATTTGTTGAAGGGGGTGGGGGTGGGGGATGCATAAAGGGTTTGAAAGGCCTGGCTCTCACTTACCAGCTGAGGAACCTTGGGCAGATCATTGAGGTACTTAGAGACTGTTCCTTCATTTATAAAACAGGCACTGAAAACAATGCCTCCCTCACAGGTCGACTTTTTTTTTTTCTTTCCTCTTTTCTCTTACTGCTTGTGAAAGCACTCTGTAGACATCAGAGCAAGCCCTGCATTTGACTGTGGACACTATTGTTGCTATTTTCTTTCTCAGGAGGAGGGAGCCAAGAAGCTGGTGAGTGAAGCCATAGCAGCTGGCATCTTCAATGACCTGGGGTCTGGAAGTAACATTGATCTCTGTGTCATCAGCAAGAGCAAGCTGGATTTTCTCCGCCCGTACTCAGTGCCCAACAAGAAGGGGACCAGGTAGGTGAAAGGAGATTCTTCCTGTGGCCACCCTTGTTTTATTCATGGCATCTGGACAGGGTTTTTTGTTTCTTAAGCAAGTTAAGTAAAGCCAGTGTCCCCAGGTCAGCTTTACTTAAAAGACCTTTGAATCATTATTTGCTTTATGATTGTGGGCTGCTGTCAGGTGTAGAAAAGTGATATAATTTTTAAAATGTTGATGGGAGAGGCTGATTGGAAAGACTCCTAGACTGGGGATTGCAGGGGGAGCTTTGAATCACGTGTTGTCCTTTCTCTAGTCTCTTAAAGATGCCTCTGAATTCTGTATGAAATTCTGTGAGAAGGTACATTTTCTAGGGCAGCCGGCCCATTGCTTTTCCTCAGAGTGGTTTTCATTTCCTAGATGGTTAAGAGTTCCCAAAAGTTAGCCTTGGGAGCTAATTGGTGCTTCCTGCTCTGGTGGGAGCCGTGCCACTTAGCCCATGGCACCTGCCAAGCAGGTGCTGCCCTCCGCGGTGCCGCGCAGCTCAGAGGCGGGGGCGAAGTTCTAGTTGCTTTGCTGGCGTAACGGGAAGGTGTCTGGCCCTAGTAGCAGGTGAGCTGCAGGTCCATTAGCAGTCCTGTATGGCTGTCCAGCTGCCTGTCCAGTTGCCTCACCTCTTCCTGGAGGCTGAGCCACTCAAAATGTGCCTTCTGAGCTCTGCTCCAGCTGCCTTCATCTGAATGTACGCAGCAGCACTTATAAACTCAGCCCCAAGCTCTGCGGGAGGAGAGCAAGCACATCACCTTCCTCGATCCTGCTTTAACTCCCACCACGTATACTTAACACCAAGTCAGGAGTAACTCAAAGGAACAGAGAGAACATTGAGAAGCAGCAGGTACTCTCGGCAGTGTGCACTCAGCATTGTGGAGACGTGTTCGCGACAGGCTAGGGCAGCATGGCAGCAAAGAGCTCTGGCTCAGGGTGGTGGTTTTGGGCACCAGTCCTGGAAACGATGGAGCCAGACTAGGTGATCTCTAATGAGCCCGTGGAATTCCTCAGGCCCTAGGTGGGAAGGGAAGCCACCTTTCAGGCCCGGACTGTGTTGGACCTGGCCTTGCACATTCCCACCAGCTCCTCTGCAGCCCTGTTTTCCAACCCACTGTTGCTACAGGTAGAAGCCCTCCCTTCGTGCTGCCGAAACCAGGCTCTGTCACCCAGGATGGTGAGGAAGCTCTTGTGTGTCCACAGCTCCCACAGACGTCGTGGTTCCGATGAGTCAGGCACACAGGAGTCATGTGGGGCTCTGGCCAAGACCACAAGCCACAAGGGTCCGTCCAGTGTTAGGGACGGAGCAGCGTCTTCACAGCAGCAGGGGAGGGGCGGGGCTCATCTTACAAAGGTGCTGCTGCTCAGGTCCTTTAAGAGAGCGTGGTGGGGACTGTGGGAAGGTTTTGCAGAAATGAAGGCCAGCTGTTCTTGGCTGCACAAACTCCTGGTTTTGTACAGAGCTCTGTTATGCTGCCCTTTTTTTTTTTCTGTTTCCTGCCTCTCTTTGAGCACAAGCTCCCATTTGAGAGGATGGCTGTTCAAGGAGCACGTAGTCATGGCACAGCCAGCAGCCTCCTCTTAGTCGTCAGGTTGACAGAAATAGTGTCCCAGCTGGGGACAGACGAGAGGAACAGTTGGTCTTGTGCTGTTTGAAAGTGTTGTAATTCCTGGTCCCACGGTGAAATTAGCAGTTCAGATTTTTATCTTATAGACTACCTTGTACTCAGAGAAACCTCTGTCAGATTCACCCTGAGAAAGGTGGTGTTGGCCATGTCCTCGTGGTAATCTACTGTGTCCCTGTGGGGACAGTTAACTCTCCCTTCTTGAGTCTTGAGAGTGTGGTCAAAAGTGACAAACCCAGAGTCTGGTTGCAGGTCATTTTTGTATTGTTTATGCTTCCAAATATTTTTGAAGTGTTTAAGGTAACAGTTACGTCATCCTTGTTACTATTCAAGAGAATGGCGATGGCAGCTGAAGGAAAGGACTCGCTTCCTGCTGGTTACTGAGAAGTACTTAGGGAGGTTGAAGCTTAAAGGCAGAGGACCAAATGCTCTCCAGCATCTTCTGGGGGTGGTGAGGTGGGGAAGGAAATTTGAGTGTCCACTCAGTGCCAGGTGCTCTATATTATCTCTTTTCACGGGCATCACGTCTACCAGGTATCCCCATTTTGTCGCACTTGAGAGCCGAGGAAAGTGAACCCTGGGGGAGCTGAATCCCCGCGAGGTCACAGAATCAGGAGCGCCAGCATTGCAGTCCAGGCCTGCTCACTGCCTGAATACGTGTCCCTCTCTCCAGCCCTCCATCAGGCCCCTTGGGGGGATCCTAACTCTGCCTTTGTTTTTCTCTCACTAGGTCTGGCCGGTACAGGTGTGAGAAAGGGACCACTGCAGTCCTCACTGAAAAAGTCACTACCCTGGAGATCGAGGTGCTAGAAGAAACAGTCCAAACAATGGACACGTCCTGAATGGTGGTGGCGGGTGGCTGGTCATTGCTCTAGAAGACTGGGCGCGGTGGAGGCTCCCCTGTAAGACATTCGGCCAGTGTTTGCTGAGTGAACCCAATAAAAAAATGAAAACCACATTAAGTGGCTGAAGTCTGAGGACTGTGTGGTTTTTTTTGGCTGCTAAGGCCCTTCGACCTGGCCTTCCCTTCAGGATGTTGATCCCGCCCTGAACACTGCTCTGTGTTCGGGTGGTGTAGCAGTGTGACCCTTCTACAGACAGACGAGGCCTCATCTGCTGCAGGAAGTCAGATTGGGTTACTCTGATTCTTCAGGTGAACATTTATTATACCCACCCCTTGTGCTAACTTATTTTCTCTTTGTTCAGGTAGTCCCAGGTTTTTTGTTTTTGTTTTTTGTCTTAGGATGAGTGCAGCACAGCCTTTTATCCCAACAGCCAAGTAGGAAAGAAATAGAGATGATCAGTTCTAAGCACCAAGAAGCAGCAGGTGGGTGGACAGTTTTGCTTTGCTATAGCTGCATGCACCTGGGTAAACGCCACTTTGGCCAGTTTCATGGAAGTCAGAAGAATGCTTTGGGTCTTACTATCTGTAATAATTAGGATATGATCGTTTCTCAAACACTCAGGCCTGCTGAATGGTTGAAATTGTATACCTCCGGGGGGTAGTCCTAGTAGTAGGCAGAATTGTTCTCATGGTGTCGAAAGTGGATGGCATGCAGAAAACAAGTTCGTGTCCAAAGCTGGTACTGCCAAGGGAGACAGAGGGATTCTGAGAGCCATAAGCAGACTATTTACCAAAAAATCTGTCTGGAATCAGAAAAGCTTTCAGTGCTAAGTGCCAGGCAGGAGATACGGTCTGACTGTCCCCCAGAGCAAGCGTGGCTAGGGGACATGAACAAGAGGCCCGGTGCCCTGGTCTCCCGGAGGAGCACCCTCTTGGGCCAGCCGCCCTTGTTAAACTGCCGGGGGGGCTGGGGGGCGGGGGGGGAAGGACAGTGGAATTATTTAGGATGGCGACTTGGCTGACAATTTATCAAAATTATCTGGGGAGCTTAAAAAATTCCCAGACTACTCAGAATATCTGGGGCCTGAGAAATTGTGTTTTTGAATGTGGCTTTAGAAACTGTGCTGCAGTGTGACGCTGTTTTAAAATTACTCATGAGTCATAGTCACAGAAGGAACCCCTCTTACCCCATTTTATTTCAACCATGGAGAATGAGTACAAAGCAAAGGCTGCATCTGAAGAAAATTTCTCAAACCCGACAGTGTTACAGTAGAACAGAGTTCACACGTGGAAACAGCGCAGTGGCCCAGCCCGAATCCTTTATCCCCAGGGAGGCCTGGTCCGAGCTCCTGACCAGGACACCAGTGGAGCGGACAGGCATGTGCTCTGTCTGGAGGGCTGAACTGTCACCAAGTCATGGGCGACAACTTAGACCATTTGAGGATTAACTTGAGTGTAAAAACAAAATTCAGACTATTTCCTTCAGAGCTTGAGTTTTCCTTAAGTTCACATTTATAAATTAGTCTTCACAGTTAATCCTTTTGGGGAACAAGAAATAAATGAACACATTTCTGGTTTCCTACAAATAATACAGTTGTACATTAACTCTTGACTTACGTGGTCCATGGACTTCAGCTTTGTGAAGGGGTAAGTGGCTACCATTTTTAGATCACCTACAATGTGCTAGATAACTTACATATTTTATTTCAAATTCTGTCAGCAACCCTGAAGGTAGATGTTATTAGTCCCGTTTTACAGATGAGGCAACAGGCTCAGAAAGGCTAAGAAACTTGCTCAAGGTCATGCTAGGAAGATGCAGAACCAGAACTTGTACAGAGAACAGCCCGAGGGCAAAGCCCGCATGTTTTTCGTATCCTATGCTTTCTTCTCGTGGAGGAAAACACTTAACACTGATCATTAAATGAACTGCCAGCATTCAAGCAGGTGATGAATGCCTGGTACTAGCAGGTGTTCAGAAGATGGCTGAGCCGCACTGCACAGAAAGCACTCACGGCTTTCAGATGCTGTTTGCCTCTCTGCCAGATGCTGGGTTCACCTCATCGTCATTCATCAAGTTATAAACATGATAAAAATATTAGGAAAATCTCCACTCTACTTAAAAAAATTATTTCCACTTTCTCCCCTTACAACAGAGTAAATTAAGCACACAGCTTGATTGTTTGAAACGATTCTAAGAGCTAAACCGAACTTGCTACTAACCATTTTAAAAGGCTCACTACAAATCACACATTCTCCTGGATTTTCCTGTTAGTTCAGACCTTGACAGGTCGCTGGAGGAATTATCCGAAAGATTCACATTACAGTCCAGATATAAGGGGTGCCTCAGTGGCTCACTGAACCATTCACCCTTGTCAACAACCTAGCTGAGAGTGTTCAGAACAATGTAAAGAAAGGACTTTCAAATTTGACCACCAGTAACGCGTGACCAGTGCCCCTCCCCCCAGCAGCCCTGTATTCAGCATCTGCTGTAAAGCCCGGACCCTCTTTGGGGAACCTGCTGAACCCTCTTGTCTTAGTTGGTCTCGGCTACCAGGTGGCCACTTTGGAGAGAAGACTCAGGTAAGGCAGAGTGGTGTGGCTTCTGAGAAGGCACGCCGCTGCGTCCACGCTCAGGTGCTTGAAGTCCACACGTGCATCTGTTTGGCAACCTGGTGCACATAGCTGATGTCAGGTCTCTGGTTGGGGTCGGGGTGGATGCACATACTGACCAGTTCTCGTAACTGCAAAGGAGAGAAGGATGCGCGCTATTCTTTAGCAGCCTTGTTGAGGCTCTGCATTAACCCACAGGGCAACCAGAAGATGAGGAAAGGTGCTCAAGACAGGTGAGCGGTGGGTGAGTAGTCACAGTCACTGGGGTAGGGCAGGACCAGTCCCAGGCCTGTCTGGCCCCTGAGAGTGGTCCCTCCAAATAATTTTGAATCTTCAGTTGTCTACACTACTGGCTAAATCTGTGTGTACTGTGTGTGTGTGTCTGCTGTCAGTCATGCAGATGCCCAAACCAGAGGACAAAACTCAAGGCAAGGGCTTATTGATCATAATAAATGCATTAACATGCAGCAGAACTGCAGTCTGCCCACCCCCTGGCCTCTTTATTGTGCTCATGAAAGACGGAGCTTTTAATTATACAGACACTGAAGGCTGCTCCTGCCTCGGGGTGGGGGAGGGGCACCTTGCGCCTCTGATCGCTTCCATTCTTCTGATGGCCAGAGTGCCAATTATTTTAATGGTAATTAAAATAATGACCTTAAAAAGCCTACATCTTAACTTGCATCACTGGGCTTACTGCAATTTTTTCATTTAAATACCTGCTGCTGGAGGGGCTGACAGGACAGCAGCAGGGAGAGGGGAGGTCCTGACAGAGGGGGCTCATGTGGACTCTGTGGCCGTGCTCAGCGAGTCTGGGGCGGGCTCAAGGGTCATGTGGAGGCCCGAGCTTTGGTGCACACTCCCTGTTTCACTCCTGAGGTGTTCCAGGCTGAGAGGCCTGGGGTTCCTCCCCTTTGGAGAGGCTCCAACATGCATGCTGCCTTGCTGGGGATTTCACTGCTTTATAAACACTGGGAGGCCCCTAGCCAGATGCAGCTTAGCCTGCAGGTGGCTTGGACACTCCTGGAGTCTGAGGTTGCCCACGATGAGCCCATACTGTTCAGAACCTTACAACATTCAGGGGAAGGGAGCTGTGGTTGGCCTCTGACAGGTTAAAGTGGCCAAGAAAACCACATTAAGGTAAAGTCTTTGTGACCCGAATCGCTCATTTTTGAGTAAACCACACAGTTGGCAATAAGTGTGTGCTTGAAAATTTCAGAAGAGAAACAAAGTGTCTCATTTCCATTTCTAAGAGGAGATGTAACTTCAAAAGTGAGGTGTGCTGAGGCGCTCCAGTGCTAAAAATTAGCACCTCCAGAAGTTGCACATAACTGGTGAGAGCCAGGTACTCTGGGGAGGAGGAGCTCTTGATGATGGAAGGACTGACTTGGGAGGGAAGAGGGCTGAGGGCTTTATGTGAATTCATTCATTTCAGTTTCATAACCACAAGGCAGAAGTGAACAGTTCCCATTTATAGATGGGGAAACTAAGGCACAGAGAAGTTGTCATTTGCTCCAAGTGGCATGGCTCCAAGCTTCTTAACTTTCAACAAACAAAATTCCAAATTCTAACCAAAGATAGGGAAGAAAAACCAAATGCAACTATTAACTTGGTGAAGAACTCTAGCTTTTCTTTTCTTGCCAACTTCTACTCCAGAGCGTAAGTACTTCCTCCAAAGGTACACAGAAGAACTCTGTAGGCACATGCACTCCTGACCCTCCCTCCGGGTGCTGGAAATTGGCAGAGCCAGCCGGCATGGCACTGGGAACAAAGGCTGCCAGGAGAAGGGTGGCCGATGGCCCTTCTAGTTGGCCTGCCTGGATACAGGGTTAGCACACGTTGGGAACCTGGTCACCACAAGTTGGCCGGCCCAGACCCAGGGCCCTGGTGGGCAAGGGCTGCACCTTCCAGAGCCTTCAGGACTGTGAGGTGAGCAGCAGGGGTGGCTCCTCACGATTGGCTACAGAAGAGGGGTGCCCTCAAGAAACAGGCTGGCACAGTGGCTAGATGCAGTTCATCTGGGTCAAACACTGCCTTCACCACAAGGAAGTTATGTGACTTGGGCAAGTTACTTAACCAGTCTGCGTTGCAGTTTCCTTCCTGGTAACGTGGCATTAGGGGAGCGGGGGAATTCAGCACGGTAAGTCTCAAGTGTGAGCTGCTACTATTGTGAGGCAATGGCCTGTAGTCCTGCAGGGTGGGCCCGTGGAGGACTCAGACTCCCTATCACACCCACTAGCATTGACCTTGAACAGAAGTAACCCGTATTGAGCATTTACTCTGAGCCAGGCCCTGTGCCACAGCCAGTGACTACCTGATGGTGGTGAACGTTAGCCTGGTGCTGCACTGAGCACGTCCCATGCACTGCCTTAATCCTTAATCCTGTGAGGTCGATTCCAGGATCATACCATTTTACAGATGAGGAAACTGAGACTCCTCTCTTCAGGGACTTGCCCAAGAATAGTGAGGGGAACGTGTAAACCTGTGCATCTGTCTACACTCTTAACCACGCTGTGCTGTAAACCTGTCACCTCATCCTCACTTTTCATCCATGAAGGCAAAATATGAGCCCTGTTTTCAAGATGAGGGAACTGAGGCGGACGATGCCCTCCCACAGCCTTGCCTGTCAGCGTGATGGCCAGACCTGTCAGAGTCTGTGTCCAGAGTCCCTGCACTCAGAGTAAAATGTTGAAAATAAAAGACCAAGGGGTCTGACTTGGGTCAGTGACAGCAAGGAGACCAGTCTGCTTGCTTTGGTTTTCTGTCCTGGAAGCGGAGTGGCTGCCAGCAGTGGTGTGGGGCCAGCTAAGGCCCTGCCACTCCCCGCGTCCGGCTCCTGGTGTCGGACACCACACGAGCCCTGCTAGCGGGGCAGCTCCCGTGGGTTCCTGTGCCCGTGGGTGGGCCGCAGCCCTGCTGTCGGGGGGCGCACACGGGGATCCCTGAGACCTCCAGTAACATGAATCTGTCTCCCCCTCTGAGTCACTGCCCCAGAAATCTTCCTCCTCCACTCTGTTAAGTGAAGCCAAGCTCAGCCCCACAGCCCTGGGATTTTGGAGCTGCCCCTCCTTGAGCCCTGCCGGTGGTCTGGAGCTCACCAGGCCCAGCCCTGGCAGCAGCAAACTCACCTTCTCAGAGTAATGTTCTTCAGGGAGAGGAGGGTAGTCACACTGCTCGATCTTCTGGCAGAGGGAGAAGAGGTTCATTTTATCTCCATAGAAGGGGCTCTGAAGAGCTGCCATCTGCAAGGAGAGGGGGATGAGAGATGAGTTTTCAGCCATGAGGCCCAGGGCAAAAGGGGCCGCTCCAGATGGGGGTGTGGTGCTTCCGGGTCCTCACTGTGGCCGCTGTCCAGCAAGACTCCCCCACGTCCTGAGGAAGATGGGGTTCAACAGAAGGTGGCCGTTTTAGCACGATCCTTGTTATATAAGCAATTAAATGGGACAAAGGTTTCAGTGACAAAACCGTAAAGGCAATCAAGAAGGGGCAGCTGAGTCCTGAGGGCCAGCCGCGTGCAGGCCCACGCCTGGCCTCCGGTTTCCTCCTCTAAAATGGACGCAGCTCCACCGGCAGGGCTGCGGTGAGGCTTGGCTGGCACAGGAGGCGGCATCACAACCCGGGCAGACGTCGTCTAGCCCATCCTGGAAGCAGGCCCTCTCCTGGAGGACTGTGGAGGGCCCAGCGGGTTCGCACCCAGTCGGGGAACTACCCGGACTCCCCACCCCACCATGCAGGGCGGTACTGTGGGTGCCACCACGCAGGGCGGTACTGAGGGTGCCACCACGCAGGGTGGTACTGCGGGTGCCACCACGCAGGGCGGTACTGCGGGTGCCACCACAGGGGGCACACAGGAGCCGCGGGGCGGCCCCCGCCAGCCCCACCCGCCGGCTACTCCG
Source organism: Hippopotamus amphibius kiboko (assembly GCF_030028045.1). Lineage (NCBI taxonomy): Eukaryota > Metazoa > Chordata > Mammalia > Artiodactyla > Hippopotamidae > Hippopotamus > Hippopotamus amphibius. The sequence goes on from NC_080187.1 coordinate 11,164,955, forward strand.
TAATGGGATTCGAGTGCTGCTGGCCACGCCTGCTCACGGCTGCCTGCCTCCAAGTGACGGCCCAACACCTGCTGATGACGTGTCGACGGGCAACGGTGCCTGCCTACCTGTTTGGCCCTGGTTCCCTTCGAGGAGCCGGGCTGCCGGGGCCACGCGGCACGGACCCCGCAGCCAGGGCCTGTGGGACACCTGAGGGATCCTCGCTCCCCTTCAGGCCCCGGAAGGCAGGTCGGCGAGCCCTGTCTCCGGGCACGGGGAACCCATGGTAGCCCATCAGCTTTCGTTTCCTGGTCTGCCCCCGTGCTCTGTTCACCCCTGTGAACAGGTCAGGTGATCCCAAGAGCCTGCCTCCTTTGGAGGAGCTCAGGGAGCTTCAGAGCCCAGGCAGTGTCTTTGGGCTTCCAAATGGCCCTTGGAGAGGCAGTACAGCCTGGAGTGTGGTCCCGGGGCTCCTCTGACCCAGGTCAGGAGTCTGCCTGGGGCAGCACCTGTGCGCCCAGGTGCCTGGGCCCTGGATGAGTGCTTTCCCATGGGTGTCTCCTCCCCCCGACCAGGGGCTTGGGCCCCTCTGAGGAGGGCTGGGAACCTGCCTGGACCATGAAAGCCTCCCCCGTGGGAAGGCTGCAGGGGGTGGCCCTGGCACTTGGCAGGGCAGGATGAATGTGCAGAGGCCCTGTCCCCTGTGGGCTCGGCCAGTCATCCCGGGAACTGGCTTTACCATCTAGCGTGCAACATGGCATCACTTGGGTGATGTAGTCCCAATAATTAAAACGAGAACCTTGGGTGCAAAGGGTTTATTGGGCAGTTTCAAAAGGACATCTGTTGCCACAACAGAGAGCAGCTGGGGCTCCAGGGCGGTCATTCAGGGTGATCTGGTGCCCTTCAAGTCATGGCAGGAAGATTAAGATGGATTTTCCTGGAAAGTGTTTCTGTTCAGAGTAGAAAGGATGTTTAAATGTCGGTGCCACTGACACGGGCTCTGGTTTTTCATGTGTCTGACCTGGGAGAGGGACTGGGTGATCCTTTCAACACACCGGCCTGATCAGGTCTGTACAAACCTTGACACGTGGGACTCCAGAAGTGCCCCAGGGTGGCGAGGCATGAGCCCTGTGTCTGCCACTCCCTTCAGATAATCTCTCCATCCCTCCCAGCATCTTCCCCACACCATTTCAACAATGCTTTCTGAACAGGGTCAGCAATGAGGGAGGCCCTCCCAGCCTCCCTGGCTCACAGGGGCTTCTGCATCCATAAATGCAGATTCTAGAGGAAGCAGCGTCCCCGCCTGCTCCCCCTCCAGCTGCCGGCCACGGGCCTTCCACCCAGATCAGAGCACTGGGCTGTGAAGGAACCTCTGGGGCTGCTTGAGACACTGGGATTAGAACGATTACCCCGGATGGCGAGATCTCCTCGTACCGGCGACCACCCACCTCTGACTGGTCGAAGCAGGGGACGAACTGCTGTTTGGGGGCTGATACTGGTTGCCTCGTTAGAGCTGCCAAAGCCATGGCTCTCAGCACTGCTCCTCAAATGCAGAACTTTTCCTCCCTGGCGTTATTGGGATGACACATAGCCGGGAAAACGGGAGAGTGTGGGCATTTCCCCCGCTGGGAGGGCTCAGGGAAACTGGTGTGTGATTTGAGATGTCAGAAGGAGAAGGGGACTCACTCTGACTCAGAGGGGACAGTGACTGCCTTCGACTCCGGCCCTGTCAGGGCCTCAGACATCCATCTCATCACCAGTATCTCCCAAGCTTGTCCTGGAGTGAAGGCTGAACCCAGAGGCCCGTGGCCCAGCCGTCTGCAGCCCTGCTTCCCCACGAGCTAGGGGGCATCCAGACCATTCTCTGGCTCAGCCAGAATTCCAAAGCAGAATTCCACACAAGGCACAGCTGAGCCCGGGTCGTTCCCCAGGCCACCCTCTTGCTGGTCTCAGCCCCTCAGGCTAAGGCTGCTGTGAGAAGGCCCCCCCACCGAGGATCCTGATTCCTTCAGCTCCATCCTCAGAGCTGAGCTCCCACGTAAATAAATAAATCCTGCAGAGCCCAGGCAACCTGCTGAGTGCCTCCACGGGGCGTGCCGGGTAATGAAAATAAAGCACCAGGCCTTCCAACAGGCCAAGCTCGGGCACCCCTGCTGGGAGCTCCCGGAGGGGCCGCTGCAGTTACTGCGGGCTCCTCACAACCGGGCCTTTCCCTCAAAGGGGCCCTGAGCAGAGGCCCCGCATCTCTTTCTCCACCAGTCACGCCTCCCCTGGTAGCTGGGAAGAAGGGGAGAGGCCCTGGCTCCTGTTCACAGGAGGGCAGGCACTGACAGCCTGGGTACCGGTGCCCATCTAGGTCATTTCCTCGCTGTGTGACCCCGGGAAGTCTCTCCACCTCTCTGATCCCATTTTCTCCCTTACAGCAAAGTTGGGAGTGGCCTGGTGTGATTCTTGTGATTCACTCCAACGTCCAGGGCAGTGCTGCTCCCTGCAGCTGAGCTGTTTGGCCTGGTTTCTCCTATGCTGACCTCTTCAAGACAGATCCCACTGGGCACCCACCTTGACGGGCACAGGCCAGGTACAGTGCTTTGTGATGGCTTCTCACTAGCCATGGGTCAACATCAGCATCTTAGGGTGACCTCAGGAGGTCCTCAGTGGACATCTGGATGCCCAGGTGGAAGTGGGTGTGGGGGGGCTGAGTAAAGGCCCCCAGAGATGTTCATGTTCTAATCCTTGGAGCCTGTGAATGTGCTGCCTTATATGGCAAATAAATTTGGCAGATGTGATGAAATTTAGGATCCCCAGATGGGGGAGTGTCCTAGGCGATCCAGGTGGGCCCTAAGTGTAACCACAGTATCTTTACAAGAAGGAGTAGAGGGAGATCCGAGTACAGGAGAGAAGGTGTATTGACTTAAGTGCTACGAGGAAGAGGTCACAAGCCGAGGAGCCTGGGAGGCCTTTTCTTTTTCCTTGCCTTTAGTCCAGTGAAATTGATTTTGGACTTCTGACTTCCAGAATGGTAAGAGAATCATGTCGTGTTGTAGGAGGCCAATCGGCAACCTGTTAAAGCAGCCACAGGAACCTAACACAGGGGGCTCCTGAGCTGTCCGGCCCACTCTGGGGCTCGTGGGTAAGGGCAGGCCTGTCCCCGCCGTGAGCGGGTTTTCTCGGGCTCTGTGCCGTCACCTGCTGCCCTGGCCCAGGTGTGCTCCACGGGGGCTGCTCAGAATCCTTGGATGTGATCTGGCGGTGGGCATGGGGTGGGGAGCCTGTCACAGCTCTCTAGGCTGGCACCCTCGGGACACACCGCAGGCTGTGCAGCGGGGACTCCAGCTGTGTCTGGGGGACGCTTCCTTCCAATGACCACGGCCCCGGGCTCAGATGTGTCTCCCTCCCCACCTGCTGGGAAAACAACCGGTTCTGTCTTCCTATGGAGTTTGGGGGTGGCAGCCTGGGGAAGAGCCCCCATGGCCTTTTGCCCTCAGAGGGGCCCCCACATCAGCCACGCCAGCCACACCCGCCCTCTCCTGTGGGAGGCCCAGCTTTAGGTCAGCTGTCCCCGTGGACGCAGGACTCAACTGATTTCACTGACTTCCCGCTGCCGACGTGCCCCTCCCTGGCTGTGAGCCGCACACACTGCCGGCAAATCAATCCATCATGAAATAAACCGGCACCTCCACCTCCATGCTGGGGAACCCAGAACGGGGGCTGCCTCTTTAGATGCGCGTCCAGGCACGCAAGGCGGGGACCCAGGACTCGAGGACTGCGCCTGCCTCTAGGGGTGTGGGAGGCATGGCACCAGCACAGGAGCCCAGAGGACAGGAGCAGGGCCCGTCACACCCTGGTCACCTGCTTGTTTACTTTTGGAGATTCGCACGGTTCACAGAGGCAGGAAGCGGCTGACAGAAACCCAGAATGCAGGATGGAAAAGCAAAGAACCATGTGGACTGGGGACAGTATCCACGAGGGCAGGAGGACAAAGCTGAGTCTCTGCGGGGACAGATTACAGCTGGACTTTGGCTCCCCGCTGGCCAAAGCAAAAAGGGACATGAGGTCCCCTGCTCGCCTGCACCGGCTCAGGGGGCTCTTGGGCAGCCAGGTGGGGAGTGACAGCGCTTCAGCAACCTGCCCCCCCCACTGCCCGAGGACCTTCTGAGCCAGGTGCTGCCCACACCTCACCAGGCAGGTGTGACCCCGTTACCCTCGGGCAACTGAAGCTCCGGGGGGAGGCGCTGACTTGCCCCAGGGCCTTCACGGGGAGAGTGGGAGCTAAACTTGCACCTCCCGTCCTTCTGACCGATGTCTGGGCCCACACCAGGCCCTGCGCCCCTCTCACCCAAATTACCACAGCTATGGGAGCTGTGTGCCCCCACGAGGGAGGGACTCACAGCTCAGCCCTCTTCATCCCTGGGGCCCAGAAGCCGCTCTGCACTCTCACCCCCTGCAGCCCCCCGGCGGGCAGTGCCTCAGTGTGGCTGCTCCCATTCGGTACTCATTAAAAGAAGTCCTCTGGGGCGGGGAGGGTGGGGCGGACGCGAGGCGGGGGGAGTCAAGGAAGGGAGGGAATACGGGGATATGTGTATAGAAACAGATGATTGAACCTGGTGTACCCCCAAAAAAATAATAAATAAAAAAAAAAAAAAAAGAGAAGTCCTTCTACAGCAGATGCCCCTGTGAGTCCTGGAAAGCACGGTCTGCTGCCCACCTCTGGCTGCCATGGCCTGACTCACCCGCAGACTTTCACAATGACTCCGTGGGGTGCCCCCACTGCGGACCTCCAGGAAAAGGGGGCTCAGGCACAAACGCCACAAGGGCCACATCTCCCCTTGGCTTCATCTTTAACCACAAGGCCACTCTTTTAAAATGAAATATCTGCTATTAATAGCAGGCCACTGGCTTAAAAAGAAAGGTGCTGTGAAGCATAAACCTTGCAAAGGGATCAGAGTTGTGATCTCATAGTCTCAATCTGTAATGCAGGGCGGAGGGGATCCCAGCACCAAGCGACCCCGACCACATAGCTGACCCCGTCCCTGTGTATCAGCGGTGGGTAGCTGAGTCCTGAAGTTTACACCCACGGGCCATGAGGTCAATTTCCAGCATCAACACTCCCAAGGAAGCAAGGAAGTCAGTCTCTGAAACTCCAAAACACTCCTAGTGGCCCCTCAATATTACCCTGCACATCGCTGCCCTGGGAGAATCTTTAGCTTATCACTTCCAAACCAGATTCCAGGGATGCTCAAGTCCACCCCAGGGAAAGCAGAAAAATAATCAAGGTTCCAACTTTAAACCCAAACCATGCTTGGTGTCTCACAGCCCTAGAGGGTCTTCAAAGCCTTTCATATCTGTTATTTCATGTATGAGGCCTATGACAATGAAGACAGCTACCATTCCTATTTTACAGGTGAGGACATGGATGGAATCCCAGAGCTGCCCAGCATGGGGTGGTCCTGGCCGGGGCGGTGGGAGGGTGTGGCCACTGCCCTGGAGATGCTAGAGGGCTCCCACCTCCCGCCAGCAACTGCAACAGCTTCATGGCCAAGTGTGGCTTCTGCTCCCCAGACCCTCGGTTATCCAGGGTCCCCGGTGGCCGGCCAAAATGGGTGGGAGCGTTACGAGTTCATGTTCTCTCATGTCTGAGCCTACCAAGACTCAGAAACGTTCCTGTCCCTCCATCCAGGTTGGCCACCAGATCTGGAAACAGCCACCTGGTGGCTCCATCTCACGGCTCAGGGGAGAGGATGGTGGTCTCTAGGGAGACCCACGTTGCTGACCCTGGGAGGACGTGGCCTCCCCGCATTGGGGAGTGTTTCAGAAGCTTGGGCCTGAGCTGACTCCTCAGTCCCCGGGGCCCTGCATGGGGCCTGATCCACGGGTCACTGACAAACAGTGAAAAGAATCACCCTGGTTACCAGGGAAATCGGGGCAACCAGCTCGCCCTGCCTGTGCTCCTTCTATCAACAAGTGGATGCTGGACTCTCCATCTGGTTCTAGTCAGATCTGAGCAGCCCAAGGGTGAGATGGCACCCAGCCTACAACTGACCACCCCTCTAACCTCTTCCAGCCTGACACTGCTAATCAGGCAGACATGGGGCCGAGTGGGGTGAAGGACAGGACCCAGATGGTACCAATGCCACAGGCAGACATGCGTCCCTGATTCCCACCCCGAGCTGGGGAGGTGAGCCCTGCCCTAGCTGGCTGCTCACCATGCACACCCCACCAAATGCTGCTGAGCCGCGAGCCACTCACCTCGTACAGCAAACAGCCCAGAGACCAGATGTCAGACTTGAAGTTATAGCCATTCTCGTGGATCCTCTCTGGTGACATGTAGTATGGCGTCCCCACTGAAACGCAGCAAAGGATGGGTGCTTAGACTCTGTGCAGGGGAGGCACACGAGGGCGCGGGGGGGAGGATGTGGGGCTGGGGAGAGGCCCAGCTTCAGCCTCACCGGGATCCTGGGCAGCCCCCTCGCCCTCCCTTCCTGTCCCCTCCTCTGTCAAATGACAGGGACGGGCCAGACTGGACATTCCCATGCTAGGAGGGCCCTAAAAGCCCCTGGAGACAGGCACCCACCCAGACCTGAGTATCTGTCTAGGGGCTGAGCAGCTGAGGAATGGTGTTCCTGCCAACTGCCCATGGCAGTGGACACAGCGGCCAGGCTCTGGGAAGCAACTAACTAAATATCCTCTAAAGGTGACTGCTTGAATCCCAGAAAAGTCCAGATGCGGCTCTCAACAGTGAAAACAACCACTGTGAATGTGGACCAACCAGGCATGTGTGTTAACCCATTTTACAGACTGGGAAAGCAAGGCTCATAAAAGTGGCAGGACTGAGGTTCAAACCCAGATCTGCAGGCTCTAGGAACTAAACTCTCAGCCACCACCTTTGGCTACTAGCACCAATCAGCATGTCCAGACTTGGGGTTGGCTGCGATTTCTTAAACAGGACAGAAAAGATACTAACCATGAAAGAAAAGACTGATTAACTGGACTTCATTAAAATTAGGAACTTCATTTCACCAAAAGACCATTCAGAGAGTTAAAAGGCAAGCCACAGACTGGGAGATAATTTTCTCAACACAAATACCCACCAATGGCCTTATATATGGAATATATTTTAAAACTTCTATAAATAGGGGGCTTCCCTGGTGGCGCAATGGTTAAGAATCTGCCTGCCAATGCAGGGGATGTGGGTGTGAGCCCTGCTCCAGGAAGATCCCACATGCCGCAGAGCAACTAAGCCCGTGCGCCACAATTGTTGAGCCTGCGCTTTAGAGCCCATGAGCCACAACTATTGAGCCCATGTGCTGCAACAACTGAAGCCCACGCGCCTAGAGCCCGTGCTCCGCAACAAGAGAAGCCACGGCAATGAGAAGCCTGCCCACTGCAATGAAGAGCAGCCCCTGCTCCCTGCAACTAAAGAAAGCCAGCGTGCAGCAACGAAGACCCAACGCACCCAATAAATAAATAAATAAAATTTATTAAAAAACAAAAACTTCTATAAATCAATATATAAAAGACAAAATCCCCCTCCTTCAAATTAGCAAAACACTTGCAAGGGCATGTCACAAAGGAGACTATCCAAATAGCCAAAAGCACATGAAACGATGTTGTGTTTCTCATTACTCATCAAGGCAATGCAAATTAAAAGCACAATCAGGCACCGACTCACCTGAACGGTTAAAGTTAAAAAGACTGCGATAAACCAAGGAGGTGACGTACAGAGCAACTGGAACCCTCACGCGTTGCTGACGGGGCCATAAACGGCACAATCGCCTTGGAAAACCATTTGGCAGTATCTATTCCAGCTGAACACTGCAGACACTATAACCCAGCAATTCTGCGCCGAGGTATATGCCCAGGAGAAATGAGTGCTCTGTTCATCAAGAGACGTGATTAAGAATGTGCAGAGTGGCTTTATTCATAAAAGCCAGAAACTGGAAACAAATGGTAATCACCAGTAGAAAGGATACACTGATCACGTGGTCTATTCACACAACAGAATACTAAGCAGCAATGAACGAGAGCAAATCTCAGGTAGGTGCCACAAAATGGATCAATCAGGCACAAAAGAGCACCCACTATTTGATTCCATTTTTTATCAAAAAGAGGAAAAAATTACTCTATGGGGGTAGTGATCAGGAAAGGGCTTGAGAGAGCTTTACTGTATGTATATGATGTTTCAGTTAAAAAGCAGAGGACGTACACTTGAAGATCTGGAGCTGGGCAAAGATGGGAGGATCTCCTGACAGGTGGTGAGCTCTGCATCACCAGAGGCATGCAAGCTGCAGCAGAGGGGCTGAATTGGCAGGGCTGAGGAGGGGCCCAAGAATCTGGATTTGTAATCATAGATTTGTAACCTGAGATTCTGATATCAGTCCATTTGGAGGATGACTGCTCTGGAGGCTTTAGGAGCAGACTTTAAATGTTGTCACACAGAGGACATTTTCACTGGTCTGGAGATACCATGTGAATGTGACAGCGGCTGCTGCTGCTTTGGCCAGAGTCTGTGAAGGGAGCTGGAGTCCAGTGTGGCTGAGGCTGAGCCTGAGATGTGGGCTGATGACCCTAGAAGGAAGGATGTCTGGCACCACATGTGGGAACACAGGGGACCCTGGGAGAAGAAAAGCCCTTTGATGAGCTGAACTGGGACAGTGACGGGTGCCCCAAAGCAGGGGCCCAGACTTCAGGCTGTCCTGGGCCAAAGGTGTTTCAGAGCAACATATTTTTGCCAAGTAAAGGTGTTTAAATAAAATACAAAATCCCAACTACCATTTCGTGTCACTACTATTCAGCTTAACACTAGAACAATTAGAAACTCAATCTCAAGATCAAGGACAGTACTTTACATGGAAAAAGTTTAGCTGTTTGAACACTTTATCATCTTCTTGCCTTTCTCATCTCATTGGAAATAGGGGAGAAATTCTGTCATGCCCGACTTGTCCATGCCGGGAACAGTCCTGGAAACCCATGCTCCTGGCCTGAGCACGCTGGGGGCAGGACCGTGTTACCCAAGTGTCCCAGCGCCCTGCCCAGAACTGGGTCATAGCAGGTACCTTCTAAGCATCTCCTCACTGAGTCAATGAACCCATCCGCATGTTATCAGATAGTGCGTGTGAGGGTTAACACTTTTTTTCTTGCAGCCTAACACACTGCTTACTTAACTGATGTCTGCCCAAGATGGACTACTGATTACTGCTTTATCAGAGTACCAAGCATCCTTTGATGGCAATAATCCCTAAACCAGGACAGCAGCCATCACTTAAATACATGTTTTGAGAGCTGTGTCATCCTGTATTGTATAATTTATGGCTGAAGGCAGGGGGCTAATTGCTATTCAGCAGAAAGAACTGTCAGTCAACACATGAACCCGTGTGTGACTCTATAAGAAAACTGTGACTTTCAGTAGCAACCTCTTGTATATTTCAGTCACAAGGGAGCAGAATGAAAATGAACGGGCAAGTGTGAAATGGATGGCTTGTCATATCCAAACCACAGGATGAAATCCAAACAGTTCTCACTTAACAGAGGGAACCTCAGACCAAACTATAAGTGATTCCAGCACTCAGGGTGCTGTGGATGGATGTGCCTACGAGGTGAAAACCATCTCCCACACAGAACCACCACAGGGGGCCGATGGGTTGCAGAGACAGCAGGGGACAGGGCACTGAGGGACAGCAGTGGCTACCGTCTGGCTGCACCGCACCCCTAAGACCTCTGGCCAACCCTCTGCCCCACCCGGCCCCAGCTGGGAGTGCAGGCTGGCCCTGACACTTCTCACCATCCTCAATCTTATCCTCTGCTCATTCTAGGTCTGCCTGGGCCCCTACAGGAGGGACTCAGGGTAGAGATGACCTGCAGAGTGGCCAGGCTTTGGCCTGGGGCTGCCTTGGCCAGGCCCATCTGAAAGTGAAGGCTCTGAGTAGCTGGCCCTCTGTTCCAGTCACCCCGCTGGCCACCCCAGCCCCAACCCCGGTCTGCCCTCCAGTTCCCCTCTGTGCCTCTGCCTCCGGGTGAGCTCCTCAAGGTCCAGTTAAACTGCCCCCTCCCCTGGCCAGGGAGAGCTGGCTGCTCAGTGAGGTGTGGACACTTAGTCTGTCCTCCAGACCCTCTGCTGGGGCTCCAGATCCCTGCCTTAGCCCTGCGTGGGGTGAAAGCTTGGGGGCAGCAGGGAGGAAAAAGGTCGGGGGCTTCACCACCCTTCCCTCCACTCTCCACCCCAACCTTTCACCTCTTCACAGCTCCTTCTGCTTTTACCCCAGTTTCCGCTGGTGTTAAGGGGGAGAAGGCCAACACCCAAATGTGACTTGTACTTTCTTCTAGGATGCCAGTGTTGCATATGCCCTCCATCCATCCATCCATCCACCGGCCCATCCACCCATCTGTGTCCCATGTTAACTGAGCCCTGACTCTGCGCTGGGCCCTCTCAGGAGTAGGTGCATCAGGAGGTGGTGAGTTGCCTGTCCCAGCAAGTGTCCAGAAGGAGCCAGTCGAGCAAGGAAAGACTGGACTGATCAGTGGCTGCAGCCAAATCACCTGGGAGAAGTTAGTGAAAAATCTGAACCTCTGGGAGAAAACAGTTGCCAACGAAGCAACGGACAAAGGATTAATCTCCAAAGCAGCTCGTGCAGCTCAATATCAAAAACTCAAATAACCCAATCCAAAAATGGACGGAAGACCTAAAGAGACATTTCTCCAAAGAAGACATGCAGTTGGCTAACAAAATCATGAAAAGATGCTCAACATCACTCATCATCAGAGAAATGCAAGTCAAAGCCACAATGAGGTATCACCTCACACGGGTCAGAATGGCCATCATCAAAACATCTAAAAACAATAAATGCTGGAGAGGGTGCAGAGAAAAGGGAACCCTCTTGCACTGTTGGTGGGAATGTAAATTGGTACAGCCACTATGGAAAACAGTTTGGAGGTTCCTTAGAAAACTAAAAATAGAACTACCATATGACCCAGCAATCCCACTCCTGGGCATATACCCAGAGAAAACCATAATCCCCAAAGAAACATGTACCACAATGTTCACTGCAGCACTATTTACAATAGGCAGGACATGGAAGCAACCTAAATGCCCATCAACAGATGAATGGATAAAGATGTGGTATATATATACAATGGACTATTACTCAGCCATAAAAAGGAATGAAATTGAGTTATTTGTAGTGAGGTGGATGAACCTAGAGTCTGTCATACAGCGCAAAGTAAACCAGAAAAACAGATACCGTATGCTAATGCATGTATATGGAATCTAAAAAAAAATGGTACTGATGAACGCAGTGACAGGGCAAGAATAAAGATGCAGATGCAGAGAATGGACTGGAGGACATGGGGTGGGAGGAGTGAAAGGGAAGCTAGGATGAAATGAGAGAGTAGCACTGACGTATATACACTACCAAATGTAGAACAGATAGCTAGTGGGAAGCTGCTGCATAACACAGGGAGACCAACATGATAACTGGTGATGACTTAGAGGGCTGGGATGGAGGGGTGGGAAGGAGTCGAGGGAGGGAGGGGATATATGTATAAATACAGCTGATTCACTTTGTTGCGCAGCAGACACTGGCACAACAGTGTAAAGCAATTATATTCCAATAGAGAGCTTAAAAAAAAAAAAAATCTGAACCTCCAGCCCAACCCCAGGCCTGTGGGACCAGAACCTCCTGGGCTAGACCTTGGACACCTGCATCTTCCACAAGCTCCTGGGGAGTCTGATATGTGTTACCACCTGAGAGAAGCTGTGCAGAGCCTCCCCAACCTGCCCTCCTTTCAGATGCGCAGAAATATTCTTGGAACAAATGACTTCATGAAGCATTAACTGAGGGAAGTGTGGCCGGTCCGTGCTGGGTGCCGGGTCCTTGTGTTCCTGCCTCTGGGCAGCTTCTCCTGTCCCCTGACCCAGGGCAGGGGCGGCTCCCCCTTGGTGTGTGAATCTCTCTCTGACTCATCAGAGGGGTGCTCACCTTGTGCTGGGGGTGCACAGAGCTGCAGGGGGCACACGCAGCTGTTTTACCAGCTTTCCCCGGAAGTAAGTCTGTAAAACCCAATTTTCATACCGACAGTAAGTGCTCAAACATTATGAAGTATAAGGCACAGCTTGCATGAGTTTTAAAGATAAAATGAGAGACTTCAAAGAAGTTTCAAGCTCGCAGCGGGCCTAGGAGGATGTGACCCAGAACCCCGGGGGAGCGGTGATTCTGGGGAAGAGAGGGAGAGGCTGGCATGAGGAGAAGCCTCCACAGACAGGGGCCCTGAAGGTCATGCGGGGGCCTGGCCCCTCGTCCCGCCCGGGGAGGGTGCAGAACCTGTGCGGGCCCGTCCAGTGGGCAAAGCAGCAGCTCAGTCTCACGCAGATGCTCGGATGCAGAGCGAACACAGCCAGGGTCTCAAATCGCCTTCCAGACATCTCCCCATCAGATCCGCAGGCTCCCAGCCCCGCCCCCACCCTCTCCTCCCGGGATGGAGCTCTGCATATGAAAGAGGAGCCTAACAAACCCTGACCTTCCCCGCGTCGTCACCTAGAACTCCCGGATTTCAAACCGGGCAGATATCAGAGGAGATCACGGGACCTCAAAGCGGAGGCTGATTAAAGGGCCCCGCTTCCCAAGATGCGCCGCTCCTGTCAAAACAAACTTTGTCGTGTGTTGAAATGCTCGCGGTGTTTGAAACATGTTCATTAGATATGAAAAAGGCAAAGATTTCACACGAAGGGGAGGCTGGCATCTGTCGGCTGCACTTCCTCCCGGAATGGTGATTTTGAAAATGGGTGTCGGGCGGGCTGGGGGCCTGGGTGCCATCCCGACAGCAAAGGAGCTGCACCCCAGCCGGGTCTGAACCCGCTGCCACGCTGGCGAGCAGAGAACTAAACCGCCCTCTCTCAGCCTGTCTCCCCATCGGTGGAAGATGGGTGAACTCGATGGTCCTTGGGGTCCTCCCCGCCACACTCTGGAGCCTTGGTCTCCCTCTCTGGAAAATGGGAATCGTTCAACCTCCCAGCACACAGACACGTGGGTGGAAGGGTTCTGGGAAGGTTCCGCTGCCCACAGACCCCGGGGGTGGGGTGGGGGGCGCAGGGGGCGGAGAGGGGGAGGGCTGAGGAGAGGGGGGCTGGGGGTGGCCAAGAGGGCGGGGGCAGAACAAAGGAGTGGGTGAGGACCAGGTTCCCCTGTGCCGCAGGAGACCCTGGCTGATGAAACTCCCTCCCCGCCCCCAACCGCAATCAGGCCTCACATCCGGAGGGGGCTCCCCTCCCCTCTGGCTCTCTGGCCGCTGCCCTAGCGGCTCCGCCTCACCGGGACGACTGGCTGGCTTAGCCCCCCCGCCGTCCTGCCCATTCCCACCTGGTCTGCACCCCAAGGCGGGGGCCATGTCCCTGCCCCATGACCGCCTGGCTCCTCATCCCCCAAGAGAGAAAAGGTCCTCAGCCCGGTATTCGAGGCCTCTGCAGACTCTGTTCCCCACAACACTGGATCTTCGGGCAGCAACACACAGACACACACACACACACCTACCAGGCTCACCTAGGCCACCGCTTGTCAAGCCCTCCTTAAATTAACTACCAGCTGACCCCAGGCCAGGCTACACTCAGCCCTCTGGAGACGCAGCGATATGGAAAGAACACTGTATTTTTCTCAGCGTTGACTTGATTCCAGATAGTTTCCATCCATACACATAGCTGCCTATTTTTAATTCCCACGTGGAGTACTGCTAACAGATGTGCAAGTCAGGTAGCACGAGTCAGTGATTCTACTCCACAGCACCCTGTGTTTTCCAGGTACTGGGCTGCATCCAAGATGGCTCAGGGAGGCTGGGAGAGAAACTCTCGAGTGGCTACACCTCGCCCGCCACGTGGCTCTGGCTGGAGCACCCACCTGGCACCACAAAGGTTCTCACCTCACGACACCTGGGCTGTGATGATTCCCGCCCCAGGGCGGCTGGAGCACAAAGAGGTACCACCTGGGACACGATTATTAGAACAGTGCTTCGATTATTAGAACAGTGCTTCGTAGTGCAGATGCTAAACGGATTTCCCCCCAGGCTGTAAGCGCCAGAGGGCGGGGGGCCTTCCGGGTGAGCGGAATGAACACGCTGTAGTTTGCATCCCAGGCCTGGGTTGATTCCTCATTTGCGGTCCCCTTGAAATCACCCCCTTCCCTCCCTGCCACCAGCTCATGTTGTTCGAATGGTTTGTGCCCCTGAAAACGTCAGGGAGGAGGCAGATGAGCCAGGAGCCACTCACCAGCCACATGACACCCCCCCTCCCCCGCCAGGTGTCAGTGCTCAGAACCTGGGCTCCAACCACTGACGCAGATCTTCCGGGCCAACTGTTCCCAGGTGTCCTGGGCTGCCGGGGTGAAGCAGGAGGCAGCTAGGGACACACCTGCATGGTGCTCTGAGCGCCTGACCATAGCCATGCCCACGGGGGGCGGGCGTGACAGCAGGGGCGCAATCCTCCTTCCCTGTGGCCCAGGACATGCCCCAGGTCCCACAAGGCCCACAGCTATGCTGTTGGGTGGGCTTCCCCCGACGGGCACCCTCAGTGTTTCCCACCCAGAGAGCTCAACGGGCCCCAAGTCCACTTCCCAGCACGCGGTGGGCTGGTGCCCTGGAGAGCCGCTGACCCCATCAAGGGGCTCCAGTCCCTGCCTGCCCGGGGACCACAGGGATGTGGTAGCACCTCTCTGAGCCTCAGTTTCCTCATCTGTCAAATGAAGACATGAGCCTTCCTGCGATGTTTTAAGAAGCAACATGTTTTTCAAACATCCTTTAAGCCTTGTCTTCTTTGTTAACTTGCCTCCTTGGTGAGTTCAGTGACTACAGAAAACGGAAGTAATGGGGAGCCCTGGGAGGCGCCGAGGCAGCTCCAGGCCGCCAGTGCACCCCGGGCTTCTCGGGCACAGCTGAGTCACAGAGGCCAGCGCTGTGCCTGCACACAGTGGGCCCGCAGGACACCGTTCTCCCTGACCCCACACAGCGCCACCCTGGCACTGTCGGTCTCCCCACCGGTCTGGGGGCCCCCTGAGAGCAGGGAAGTCTGCATCGTCCCACGTCCTCCTAATCTCACGTCTCAGGCCCAGCCCGGGGCCAGGACGTTCAGCTCAGGGAAGGGAGAAGAAGGGATTTATGCCCCAAGGCCAGGCCAGGGCTTGGTGGCCTGGGAAAGCCAGCAGGTACCTGATGGTGGGGGGGTCGTCCCCAATGTGTTCCCCCAGCCCCCCGAAAGGCGGTGTGGGGCCCTGCAGGGGCCTGGGTGAGCGCCTGCCTCGCCTCCCGCCGCTGATCCCCGCCCGAGGCTGCCGTCTTGGCTGCGGAGCAGGCAGGGCCTGCTCTCCCAGCCCCACAATTTGTCTTGCAGCGGCTGCCGTTGCTCGGAGCGAGACACTTGCTTGTAGCTTGTGAGCTGTGTGTAGGCAAATCTTTCATTTTTCTTTCATTATGCCGGCGTGTACTGTCACTTAATTTTTATGTATGCAATCCTTCCTGACAAATATGATCTGCTGCCTGGTAATTCGTCTGACGCTCATTCTGTTCCGCGCTCTAATTACGGCTCCTATTCCTGACACCGAGGCAGCCGCTCTGCCACCGCTGGGTACCGCACCTGTCAGCCCGGCCATGGCATGACTAATGCCCTTTCATGCCAGCCTCGTGTTAGCAAATACGGAGGCGGGGAGGGGGCTGGGGGAGGAGGAGGCAGGAGGAGATGAGATTTGCATAAGCCCTGCCGTGGGTCAGCAGCCTTGGGAGACAAGGTGGTTGCCGGGGCAACGTGGCTGCCACCAGAGCATCCCCACATAGTAGGTGCGCAGAGATGCAACGCATGAATAATTCATACCCACGCACAGGGTGTGGAGGGGCCTCCGCCCCCCAAATCCTCCCTGAGTCACAACACGACTGCAATTAGCTCAATCTCCTGCCCCACCGAACGTGGGCGCAAGGCTTAGTTGTGTGCAGAACATCGCTATGGAAAGGGGGTCTTTCTCCTGCATCTTGGAGACTTCAGGCCCTGGGCTTTGGCTCTGCATGGTCGCCATCATGGGGCCTGGCCCTCGGTTCTGGGTTCTGGCAGCAGGGCGTTGCCGAGCCCATGCGGGCCCCTCAGCTCGGTGGGCAAATGGCCCCAGGAGGGCTCCTTCCACCCACCACGCGGCCCGTCAGCCGCTCAGAGGCCTCAGGAAGAGCCAGGCTTACCCGGGCGGCCTTTTCCCAAGTTCCAATTCCTTCTCATTAATATAATAAGTGCACCAGTCCAAGTCGATAAACTCACACTGTCGGACGAGCCCTCGTTTCTGCCCGTTCCTAATGATGTGATCTTAACCGGCTCCGACGGGTGCCGCCGTCTTTTCCCCAGCGGGACGGAGGAGCGCTGGGGCCTGACTGACAGGGGACAGGAGGCAGTGGCTTTAACTCTGCTCTTTGACGGTTTCCCTTGAATCTCTGGCCTTTTTGAAGCTCTCAAACCAGAGAGGTAAACAGTTGCACACTGACAAGACACACTGATTTTCCCACAGAGAAGGGTCTGAGGGGAGCGGGAAAGACAGTTTGCACCCAGGAACGGGGAGTCAGTGGCTGAGCTCCGGAGGGAGGTCCTTCCAGGGCCCCTGACCCCAGTCTCCTGCAAGCATGGGGGGCTCTGTACCAGGGGGCCTGCATGTGGGTCCCGGCTCTGCTGCCACGTGACTCAGAAGAATCGCTCCAGCTCCCTGGGTTTTAGCTTCCTCATCAGCACAGAGGAAGGCTCCCACAGAACCTGGCATCTGTTTGAGGCATGAATGAAGCGTTGCGAACTCAGGGGCTGGCAGGTCCTTGAACATCCTTTCATTCTGACCTAACGGGAGAGCCGCAACGCACCAGCTGCTGAGGAAGCCGGGCCAGGGGTCCTCCAGGGTCAGATGGGGACGAGGGTTTCAAAACAACCCCCCCCCACACACACACACTCACACTCACTCACTCCCGTTCCCAGCTGGGAGCTGCTGGTCCCTGAGTTAGCATGTTTCACCAGATTGTGTGCTACACCCCGAGAGCCTGCAGCCGTCGGGACCTGTATATACCGTGACAGTTTCCACCAGGAACCTGTGTCTTCCAGAAAGCACCTCTGCCATCACCAGAAGACGCTGTGTGCCTCCCGGCACGCCGCAGGCTCTCGGGGACGGGAAGACGCGAGACGCACTGGCTGGGCGTGGAGGACGGGGTAGTTTTCGAGGGGCTGGGCCTGTGGGTGCGGCAGCCCACAGGGAAGTGAGCCTCGGGCATCACCCCCTGCAAACGCCACCCCGAAGAGCCAGGAGCTGCTCTGGGAAAGGCAAGATGCCCCTGCACCCCATCCCAATCAGGAGAGGTTCCCACACGGTCTGGTCACAGTGCACAGGGGACCCTGCTTCTGTTCCACTGGGGACTTTGCTGGTTTCTAATTAAATGTAAAAATCTCCATTGGTCCACGTATCGCATTCGCTCACATATCTGGATTCTGAAGCTGGACAATGTTTAACATGACCCAGAACACACATCTGACCTCCAGGTCTCCTCTTGCATCCAGCCCTCAGGACTCCTGCGGTCCTGGGACGGTACCCGTCCACTAAGCTTGGCACTCGAGGCCCTGCCCGCCTTCCTTCCCACCCCAGGTCCCTCGACCCTGCTTTGCCCCTCCCTTCCCCCACGCCCCACCAGCTCCTATTCACTCCCCACAGTTCAGCTACAACGTCACCTCTACGGGGTGAGCACTTCGCCCCTCAGCTTCAAAACTGCCTGTTTAAAAGCCAAAAACTGGAAACAGCCCAAACGTTCCCCCAGCAGGAGGAACGGGCCGAGTGTGGACGAATGCAATGTCGAGAACTCAGGGGTTGGCGGGTCCCTGAACATCCTTTCATTCTGACCTCACGGAAGAGCCACAGTGCACCAGCTGCTGAGGAGGCCAGGCCAGGGGGTCCTCTGGGGTCAGATGGTTTCAAAACAACCACGCACACACTCATCCACACACGATGGGAGACCACATAGCACAAGAAAGACGAAACGGCCGCCTGAGCGACCACAGCACTGCATCTCCCCACCTCCTAAAGCGTGAGCGCGTGAGCATGCAGGAGAGCCCCATCCCGGCTCCTCAGGGCCTTGGTTTACTTCCCTCTGGTCACTGTTCTGAAGAAGAACGTCTGGGGTTCAACGAGGCGTTCTGCGGCACTAACTAACCCAAGGCACCGTGAGGTCAGGGTCCCCATCTCCCCACGTCACCCAGGGCCCTGCGGGTTGTTGGGGCGTGGATGGGCCCCCTTACCTAGGGAGTGGGCCGCAGTGGTCTCGGAGCTGAAGAAGCGGCCCAGGCCGAGGTCACCGAGCTTCACGATGCCCGTGGCCGTGATGAACACGTTGGCAGGCTTGATGTCTGCAGGGGAAGGACGAGGGGGCTGGTGTGGGATCGGAGGCGGGGATGGCTGGGGAGGGGCAGGATGGAGGAGGCGGCCTGGGGGTGGGCAGAGAGGAAGGCCCTTCAGGCGATGGGGGCTCAGCCCTTCGTCCTGCTTCCTCAGGGCAAGGCTCTGGCCCTGCCTCTGCCCAGCTGTGGGACCTTGAGAAACACAGCCTCAGTCTCCTCATCCGTGAAGTGAGTCTAACTTCACTGTGTCACAGGGCTGCTATGAGGTCTAGGAGGGCAGGGGTTTTTGTGGTCTCATTTCCTCTTTTACAGCTAGAGCAGGCACTCTGCGAAAGTTTGTTAACAGATGAAGGAGGCTCTCAGGGAGGTAACCTGTGCTGCTCCCCAGTGACGAGTGCAGTGCCTCCCACACAGCAGACACGGATAAACACAGGTGGAATGAATGAATGCAGGAATCAGTGAAGTCATCTACGTAAAGCACCCAGCACCTTGCCTCGCACCAGCAGGCTCCTTCCTCACCGTTTAGGATGATGTCAACTTTCAGATACACTCCTCTGCCCAGCCAACTCCTACGAAGACTTCAAAGCCCATATTAAAAGTTCCCTTTTCTGGGATCCTTTCCCTGCCCTCCCAGGCAGAGCTGGTGGCAATACTGGAACTGGCCATGACCGGGCCACCTCCCTGCCAGCCTCTCCAACCCACCCTTGCTGCAGCCCCCTCTGTGCTGGCTCCGGGCAGGTGCTGGTGGCTGGAGATTCTGTGCCAAGCATGGCCCCTGTTCCTGGGCTCCAGGTAACTACATGGCACTTGGTGCTCCCATTCTGGGGGGCTCCTGACAGGGGCACGAGGCAGGGCTGTGCAGTCGAGCCTGGGGTCTCACATGCCCATTCTCTGACTCCAGGACAGGCGAGATGCTGGACGCCACCGGCTGGGGAACAGACAGTGGTCCCACCTCCTCACGGCTGTGCCCTGAGGAGCCAGGAGGAGCTGAGGGGACAGCCGTGTCCTGGGGCTCAGCTCTCCCCCTGGCTCTGGGCCCTGTGGACCCAGGCAGGCTGGCTCGTACCTCGATGCATCACCCGGCGGGAGTGCATGTGCTCCACGGCGCTGCACAGCTGCACGAAGTACTTCCACACCGTCCTCTCGGGAATGAGCCGCTTCTGCTTCTTGAAGTACTGCGGTGGGGGAGGGAGACACACGGACAGGCATGTCTCAATGGACCCCCCCCTCACCAGTTTCAACAAGCACAACTTACTCTGGTGCCTGAAAAATCATACTTGACGCTCCAGAAAAAAAAGAAACCAAAAAACCAAAAGCCGCCCAGGCTGCACTGAGTGAGCGGTACGTAACCGAAGGTCCTGGAAGAAGTAAGCCAGGAACGTGCTCCGTTCACTGTTCAGGTCAGCATCCCTCCGGGGGTCTCCTGTGAGCCAGGCCCGTGGGGGTCGGGGGGGCATGACTTACACAGCGGTAACTTGCAACCAGGTTTTTGTTCACTTCAGAGCAACTACCTTTCCCCAAAGCAGCCAGGGGTGAAGCCTTGGCCAGGGGCGAAGCCATCTGCCAGGGCAGTCGCAATGGCACAGGGAAGACGGGGACCCAGGACACCCTCCCTGTCTGGGACGGGGCATGGGGTAGAGGGCGGGACCCGAGCTACCCTCTGCTAAGCACCTGCCACGTGCAGCCTCTGTGCTGGGCCCCACACAGGGATGACTGCACCCATCTCACAGATGAGGAAACTGAGGGCCACAAGGGAGCAATAAGGGGCAGAGTCACTATAGCTCAACCCCAGGCCTTCCACTCAGGAAGCCCAAGCTCTTAACCCACTTCTCATGACACCAGCAACCACCTGATGAAGGACCGAGGTCGGAGAGGTTCAGGAACTTGCCTAGGGTCACCCAGCAGGGGCAGCAGAGCTGAGACTGGATGGGGCCACCTCCAACATTGGGACAGTCACAGCGGGAAGCCGCTGGCCTCGCACTGAAGCCCCAAGAAGCTCTTCCAAGGCTCCATTCTGGGAGGGGCCCTCGTGTGAGCTGCCCCGGGCTCCCGGCACAGACTCCCCCAGCACAGGAGCCCAGTCCCCACCGGGCCACTCCAGGCCTCTGTGGTGGGCCAGGCTGGGGTGTTATTTATGCCATGATGTTAGCTAATCCTCATTACAGCATTTAAGTGGGGACGTGCACGGCTGTGAGTGGTGATTTTCTAAATGTCACATCCTAACGGTGCGTGTGACATTTAGCAGGAAGGCTCAGAGTCTCTGGTGGGTTCTGGGGTGGCAGCAACTCCCGGCTTTGCCATCCATCATAACGCTGGCACCGCGGCCCTGGTGGTGCTGCCTGGCCCCTGAGGCTGGGAGCCCGTGGGACTCAGGGTCCGCTGGCCAGCGGCCTCCCAGGCCAGACCACAGCGCGGCCCCAGGCTGAACCCTGGCAAGGCCCCTGTTCCCCTCAAAACCCAGCGGTGGCTAGAGAGTGGGAAAGGCCAGAGAAACTGAGCTGCTACCAGGTGCCAGGCACTGTGCTGGGTGCATTACAGACAGGGAAACCAAGGCACGGGGACCCGGCTATGGTCATCCAGCAGGCGTGTATGACCCTGAGCCCTGGATCTTTCTACTGCCCTGTCTGGGCCCCCGCTGGGGGCGGCGCCCAGCCAGGCTCTGCAGATGAAGGGGAAACAAGCTCAGGCAGGGGAAGGGGAGAGGGAGGGGCCCCGTGACGACCCAGGGAGGGGAGGCGCCGGGCCAGGTGAGGAGGAGGGCTCCTGAGACAGGAGGGCCTGAGGCGCCCGGAAGCCAGGCCACTGCTCCAGAAACACTGGGGGTGAGTGACCAACTTGAACTCTGAGCCAGTGGTTGGCCCTGGGGAAGCCAGGGAAAGGGCACAGGGTGAAAGGGAGGCACCCCGCCCCAGGCCAGGCACAAAGGGTGCTGGACACTCACGTGCCTCCCCGGTCTCTTTCAGCTGGAAAGAGCCTGCATCCGGGCCCTGCAGTTCCCACACAGCCCTCCCCTATGAGGCCCCCAGGACAGGGGTGGAAACTGGGTTTGGGGAGGGGAGGGATTTGTAATTTGCCCAGCAACGCCCCCCGCCCCCACCGCCCGTCTGACTCCAGCCCCACTCCACAGACTGAGAGGCTGTGAGGGGGTCTGGGATCCACCGGGGCTGCCAGGGGGCAGCACCCTCACCACGGCCACATTCCAGGGTCTCTCCCCCTCCCGTGCCCCCCCCCAGCCCCACCCCGCCCCCTGCTGGGCACCCAGTCATTCTTCCAGAACACAAAGCTGACCCTGCTTACTCCCCACCACCAGTCTCAGGAAGCTTCTTGCTGACCTCAGGGCAAGGCTCCAAATCCTGAGCTGAGGCCCTGGATGGTCAGACCACCCCGTGCCTCACACGCCCCACCCCTCCCATCAGCCGGTGCTCTCTTGGACCAAAGTGCTGGGTGGACGCCTGGGTTTCCATCTCTCTGGGCTCTGGCGCAAGCTGTTCTGCCTCTAGGCTGCGGGTCTCCCCTCAGGTCTCTGCTCAGGTGTCACCTCCTCCAGGAAGCCTTCCCTGGCTCCCACAGACCCTAACCTTGGATTGTTCCTTGCAGCTGGTGACTGCTCGCTCGCGGCTCCGCCCTCCCATTAGAAGGTGAGTTCCCTGAGGGGAGCGCCCTGTGCAGCGGCACCCCTGGGTCTCAGCACGGGGGTGCGCACACAGCGGGTGTTGGATATGTGCGTGCTCCGTGAGGGAACGACGCGGGAAGGAGAAACAAAGTTGGGGGGGGCGGAGAGGAAGAAGTAAGACATGATATAGCACATCTGTTTCCACCAGGGATCTGTGTGGAGATTAACATCCCTGCAAATGCATTAATATGTCAACGAAAATATAAAAGCAGGTGATAACAGCTCAAGTAGTGCCACTTTCCAGCAACGCCTGTATTCCTAGGAGCCAAATTTCAGAAGAGCAGGCGCTGAGCAATTGCTCAACTCCCAGCGCCTGGTGGGAAAGACAGAGAATCCACGTCTGGCCCCACGTACAAGTGTGGCTGGGAGCCGGGCGGGGTCTCGCGTGCGGTCCAGCCTGGCTCAGGCACAGACCGGGCCCCTGGGTGGGAGGCCGCGCCGGCCCACCCACGACAGCAGCCTGTGGACGAGGGGCAAGCCAGCAGGGGAGTGAGGGCCTTGAGGGAGGAGCAATGAGTGCAGCTGAGCGTGCAGGCCCGGGGGTCCCACCGAGAGGCTGTGCTGCCTCAAGCGGGTGACTAAACCTCTCTGAGCTTTGCTGGCTAAGGACAGTGAGGACTCAGGGAAGGAGGCGTGTGCTCAGCATGGCTGTGGCTCCCAGCAGGTGCCCCATCAGTGGAGCTGCATTGGTCCCCGAGTCCAGACTTGGGCGGACCTGGTCCTGTGCCCAAGCAGGTGGGGCGGTGGGGGCGAGGCAGCCTGGGGGCGGCTGTGGGACCCGGCGAATCACTCAACCTCTCAGAGGCCCCCAGCCTCAGCCATTATATGAGAAGGAAGCTGCCTCTGCAGGGCTGGAGGGGCCCTGGGACGGTCATCCTGGGGCAGGATGTCCACTGGAGGGCCCCAGGCCGGGGAGCAGAGACCTGGGCCCCAGGCACGGGTCTGTCCCCACGTTGCTGAGTGATCCTCAGGTAACTCTTTCCACCTTACTGGGCTCAATTTTCCCTTCTATAAAATGAGCCAGTGGACCTACGAGACGCTTTCCCAGATTCCGTGAGCTGGGGTCTGACCTATACGGGGTTCTGTCCCCATCCCTCTGTGAGGCAGAAGTAGCCCGCGAGCCACTGTCCATGGCTGGCCCTCTCCCGGCATGTGGGGACGGGGCCCGAGAGGGGCCGGAGCTGAGGCCTGTGGGCATCGGCAGGGCGGGGCTGAGTGTCCCCGAGCAGTCACCTCTGTCTGAGGCCAGAACAGTGAGGAACGCGGGCCGAGGAGGGGCTACCTGACCCGGGCACCCCCAGACCCAGCCCTCCCGCCAGGCACCCTCACCTTGATCATCTGCGAGAGGTCACCCGCGTCCGCCAGCTCCAGCACGATGTTCAGCTCGTTGTCCTCAATGAACGAGTCCAAATACTTGATGATGTTCGGATGGTTCAGTTGCTGCCCAAAGAGAGGAAAAGAGGTAGAGGGAGCCAGTGAGAGACGGTACAGCCAGAGAGGTGAATATCTAGGGGAAAAGGCCTGCGCTTAGGAGTCAGGCAGACCTGGGAGACACTGGGAAAGCCATTTTCCATCCCCGAGCTTCAGTTTCTTCCTCTGTAGAATGGACATGTTTTGGAGAGACGTTGTGAAGATTACATGGGCTGAAATGTCTAACACGGTAACTGCACAAAGCAAAGACTCACTAGGTTCTCGTGGAAATGACCCTCCTCTTTTTCCTTTCCCTCTTCCTCCTCCCCACCCGGGCCCCTCCAGGTAGGGCCAGGCCCCCACTGCTCCATTGCTGCACTCAGAATACTCAGAAGTGTCTGTCTCCTTCCCTCTTCCCTCCCACTTTTTCAATTTCTGACCCACCCTTTGTGAGATTTTGAAACACATCGTTGCTGGCGTGAGAGCGGCCCTGAGCACGGTGCTCAGTGCTGGAGCCCTGCCTTCGGCCTGGCCACCGTGGCCCATGTATTCTCCAGACAGGACAGCACCCCACTGGCTGGAAGTCAGCCCCTGCTGACGAATGGGAGACCCTAGCAACTGCTTATAACTGAAACTGTTGACAACAAAATGATCCCAGCATCTGGGGAAGGCAGAGGGGACGCAAATATTCTGCCACAGTATGGTCAGCCCGTCTGGGGGGGTCCTGTCCAGAGGTCACTTTAAAGCCCAATTTCCCAGAGGCCCAGAAGGTGCGGGGCAAGGGACGTGCATCTACGCTATGTGCTGCCCTGCACCCAGCCTTGGGCTCTGAAATGAGGGAGAACTCGGCAGAGGTCACACAGCCACGCATCCCCCTGTTCATTTCCTGAGCCAGCCTGGAGGTTCCCACAGGGCTCACCTTCCCGCCCCACACCTGGCAGCCTCTCACTGGCCCTGGCATGAACAGAAAGAACGATGTCGCCCAGTGGCCCCTCTGAGAACCACGTTTCCCTCTGTTTTGTAGGAAACGCCTCGTGCCCTGGCACATCCTGTTGACTTCCCACGGGCAGGCTGGGGAGGTGGGTCAAGTTCCGGAAAGGGGCTGGCCTTGGGGCAGAGGTTATAACCATGGCAAGGAGGGGTGCCTCTGGCGAGATGCTACCCTGAGTCCTTCCAATGCCTCTTCTCCCTCATCCCAACACCTCTGAAGACAGCACTGTTGTCATCACCCCCTTTGGCAGATGAGGAAACTGTGGCCCCAAGTGGTCAGCAGCTTGCCCACGGTCCCAGCGAGTGAGCAAGGGGAGTGTCTGCCGCCGAAGCCAGCTGTACCTGGTGGCACCGCAGCCTGGGGGAGGGTCAGAACCCCCTCCCCAGGCAGGCCGGGCGCATGCCACCCGGGGCGGCCGCACTGAAGGGGCTGTGGTCACACCCTTTTGCACCCAGGAACTGAACAGTGTGGTTCAGTGTGCACACGTGTACAATTCCTCACTCGTGAGAGCGGCACACATGTGTTCTTGGCCACAAGTGGGGAGACATGGTGGGTGATCAGGATAGCCGTACCCCAGGGCTAGGTAATCAGAGTTCCTGCGATCACAACCGGGTCCCAAAGTTGACCATTTATTAAAACTTTCAAAATGTTAGTGGAAGGGTATTTTTCAACCTGTGAGAGCTGGAGTTAAGGATACCTCCCTACAAGCCTCCCGCCTCCAGTCTTACCCCCAGGACCCATCTTGGCCAGGGGCCACCCCTGGGGTGGAGCTCACAACTCCCATCTCTGGCCATGGCCCCTCACTCCCAGTCACTACGTTTCTCCCCATCTTGTTCCCACGTTCAAGGCCTGCATCCTGAGTGTGGCACGCAAGGCCACCACAACCTGGCCCCGCATCCACCCTATCGGGGTTCCTGCAGCCGGCTTCCAGGTTCTGACACGGGGCCCTGGGGTCCCTGTGTCAGCCGGCATCACCCTGGATGGTCACCATCTGCTGCCCGTCTATTTCCCCTCCAGCTGGGGAGTCCCCGAGGACAGGTCCCAGGCCTGACGGTGCCAGCAGCCCCACGTGACAGGAAGGTGCCAAGCAAGCTCTCTCTGTTTCATGGGAACGGAGGAGGACACCAAGTCAGTGCCTACTGTGTGCCCTCCTGCGCCAGGCCCTCTTCAGGTACTGTTTTATTTTATTTTATTATTTATTTATTGGCTGTGCCACGCAGCTTGCGGGATCTCAGTTCCCCAACCAGCTACTGAACCTGGGCCATGGCAGTGAAAGCCCAGAATCCTAACCACGAGGCCACCAGGGAACTCTCCAGATAGTATTTTATTTAATCCTCTCTACCCGCCATATCCTGTGAGGCAGGTATTCTCATCATTGAGCAGATGGGCAAACTGAGGCTCAGGGAGGTTAAGTCACATGCTTAAGGTCACACAGTTTGTAAATGAAGACATCAATATTTGAACCCAGGCTCCTGGGCCTCCAAAGCCCATCCCTTTTTTCCTCCTCCGTCACCTGCTAATTCCCAGGTGGGATCCTAAGCCTGGGGATAGGGAGGGATCCCGGGGAGAGCAGCCCCTAGACCAGGGATAGGTCTAGTCCAGAAAGTTCTGTCATCTCTGACTCTCTGGAGGCCAGTGGGGAAGCCAGCGGAGAGGGGGAAAGGGACGACCAGACACCACCACTATCCCTCGCCCTGGATACGACCCCGTCCAGTCCGCCCGCTCTGGCTGAAATAAGGGCTTCTGCCCACAGAGAGGGGCACATCCGCTAGCCCCTTGGGGAGACTCGTCCCCAGGTGTGCATCCTGCCTCCTCCTTGTGGGAGGCCTGGCAAGAGCCCAACAGGCTGACAACTCAGTGGCCCTGGGCCCCTCCAGCACCCGGAACCGGGAGCCACCTGCGTGGCTGTTACTTCTGCCCAGCGCCCCAGCCTGGCTGTGCTGAGTCGCCCCAGCAGAGAGCATCTCCTGGTAGACGCAAGAGGATGGGAGAGACGAGACCACACCGTGGCTGAATATTCACGTGAGTGCCACCACGTGGAAGTACAAGAATACAAGGCTGAGGGCATCCCCTGGCGGTCCAGCGGTTAGGACATCACGCTTGCCCTGCTGCGGGTCCAGGTTCAATCTCTGGTCCCCACAAGCTGCGTGGTACGGCAACAAACAAACAAACAACAAAACAAAACCAAAAAGGCCGAGGCTGAGAGGGAAGATAGGATGAGAGAAAGAGGGAGACAGAGGCAGACAAACCGCAGTTCAACCCCACGCCCACCCTCGATCCTTCCCCAGCAGCCAGGTCCCCAGGATCCTCGTGGGACAGGGACAGCCAGTCTGGGGGCACCGTGAGGACTGGGCAGAGGTGAGGCGGGGTCCCCGCCCAGCCACAAGAAAATGAATAAGCCACTGCCCCCCCAAAGTATGTCATTTCCAAATCTAAGGGGCCAAGGGCTATGATGGCTGGGATGTGGCCCAGCCTGGCCCAAGGGGCTCCCGCTCAGCTCAGGGCACTCACCTTCAGGAGGCCGATCTCCTTGACACAGTCCTGCCTGGCCTTGGCGTCCATCATCTCAAATATCTTGGGTGAGAGAAAGAGTGGTTAAAACCCAGCACCCACCAGCCCCAGAGGGAGCACGAGACCCGGGACCCCAGTCTCCCACCTCCTCGCCGAGGGAACCCTATAAAGACAACAGTTCGGATTACTGGGTGCCCACCACGTGCCAGGCGCTGTGCTGACCACTTTCCACTGAATCATCAAGGCAACTCCCCTGAGGCAGTTACCGACTCACAGAGGAGGAGACTGAGGTCCAGGGAAGTCCAGGGACTTGCTGAGGTCATGCACTGGTAAGTGGCAAGGCAGGAAACACGCTTGGAGCCTCAGTCTTCACGTCTGTAAATGGGGCCAATAGCCCAACCTCATAGGACAGTTGTGTGGACTGAGTAAGAAGAGGGGGTACAGCACACGCCCCCTGACTCCCCAGCCCCTCTAGTGTTCACTCTGTGTGGGTCCTCCCAGCAACTTCTAAGGAATAAACAGGAGGGCGACATTGCAGCTGCCCCACCACAGAACCCTTCCTGGCATTAAAAACCAATACTGAGGGAACCCAGGTGAGCCCCTCTCCTTGGCAGACAAAGAGCAGAACATGGGCCTTTTCTGAACTGAGGAGGCCGTCTCTCCTCCAGTCATCCGAGGGCTCGTGTGCAGCTCACAGGTCAACAAGGAAGCAATCGCGCTGGCCGCCTCCAGGCCAGGGTTCTTCCTCCATCTCCCCACCTTGTGACTGCGTCTGAGCTGCCTTCTCTCTCCTGGGCCTCCTCTGCCCAGGCTGTTCATCTCATTCTTTAAGGTAAATGAGCAAATCAAGGGACTCTGGAAGCTCTGCTGGAGGATTCAAGGCCACTTACTGCAGCAAAGCAGCGCTCAGACGGGCTCAGTGGCTCTCACGGAAAAGCTTCCAGCCTGGGCTTTGCTGCCTAAAACGCATCAGCCTGACCCTCTCCCCCATTTAGGAGGGACTCGGAGGTCAGGCAGGGCACTCAAGCCCAGAGCCGACCAGAGAGGGTCAGTGGCTGCAGATCTGAGTCTCAGCTCTCTCTGGCCCTGGTGAGTTATCCATGTCTCTGCAGTTTTCCTCCTCTGAAAAATGGGAGAATAATCCCTACCATGGGACCGTGATCTGTTCTGTGAGTTCCAGCACGATCAGTATACAGCAGGTGCTCAGCACATGCACATTCTTCTTTTCCTTTATGGTTCACAGTGAGCTTTCACAAAGACAAGTTGCCCTGATTCTCCCACAGCCCTGTGAGTGAGGTGGGTACCGGTTTCCCTTGTTTATAGAGGAAGGGGGAGGGGAGGGGAAGGAAGGGCAGGGGAGGGACGGGACTGGCCCAGGGCAGCAATGTTCGCTCGGACACCAGCCGCTCCTGCCACGTGGTTTTGAGCCTATGGGGGCTGTTGGCTCACCTGCACCTTCTTCAGAGCCACTGTCTTCCTGTCCAGCAGGCAGGTGGCCTTGTACACCTCGCTGAACTGCCCTCGGCCGATCTTCTTCTCGATCTGGAAGTCGGCCAGGGAGCAGCGAAAAGATAGGACGTTCGGGTGCCTCTGGAGGGGAGGGACAGAGGGCATCGGTGACCAGCCAGGCCGCGTGGAGGGTCGGGACCCGGGGGGCTGCTGCCCCTTCCCGAGCCTCAGCAGCACCCCTCCAGGATGAAGGAGGGACGCTGATCGCCCACTCGCTGTCAGAGCCCCCCTCGCCCCCTGGAGCTTCCCACCAGCCCCATTTGATCCCAACGACCCCACTCTGCAGATGTGGTCTCCTCCACAGCATTTATCACCACCCCTCAATACCTGATCACTCATTTGTTTGCTCATTTCTGTCTCCCCGCCGGAAGGCTGGCTCTGTGGGCCAGGGCCTCGCCCGCCTAGGTCACTCCTGAATCCTTCCTGTCCCAGCTGGAGCCGCCCAGCAGAGCAGGTGCAATAAGCGTCTAAGGAAGCACCGCAGCAAAATCACACAGCCGTGGGAGGCCCTGTGGGGTCTCGCTGGCCCCGGGCCCTCCATGTGCAACCCCAACCCTGACCCTTCAAGTCATCCTAAGAAGTGGCAACTTCCCCCCCCACCAGGGTAGCCATTCTCATCCGAGATGAGAACATGGAGGTTAAACTTGCAACCTGACATTCCGAGCCCACTTCCTTGGATAAACTGCCCCCTTTACGGCAACGTGAAGAATCTGGACACTTCATGATGACTCTCCAGGGGCCAGCACTGAAAGCCACGATTAAGCTGTAGGACCTGCCCAGGGATGGAGCCAAGGTGAGGCAGCAGTGGCCAGGTACACCCCCCACCCAAACACACCTGCAAAGCTGCTCTCGGGGAGAGGAAGGGATGGCAACACTGGGCCCTGGAAGGGGGAGGAGGGAGGAAGGGGAGAGGATGCCCCGTGTCAGCCTCGCGGGATGGGCCCTCCCTCCTGCTACAGCCCCGCCTTGCCACTCCCCAGCTGGGTGGTGACAAGAAGACAGGGTCTCTGCTGTTGCCGGATGACTTGCACATAATAGGTATGCAGACGTGTGTAGGGTTCAGTCTGGGGAGAAGGGATGGGGCAAGAAAGCCTGAGAGCTCCACTGCAGCAGGAATAAACCGCTGAGATTTCCCAAGAGAAAATGGGCCGGGGCATCCGAGAGTGCGGAAGATCAGGTATCTCCGGGGCTGGGTTCTGGAATCTCCTCGCTGGGTTCTGGAATCTCCCCACCGGGAATCCTTGTGTGACTGGCAGTGGGGCCAATCGGCCTGGGTCGTTGGCTGGTGACCTTGGCGGTTACACAAGCCACCCTGTGCCTCAGTTTCCTTGTCTGTAAGGGGAGGTAGGGTGGCTGTAAGGATCATGTGAGATCACTGAGCCCTACACAGTAGGTGCTTAGTGGTTGCAGTCATGTTACTGACAGGTGTGGGCGCGACAGGAGGGAGGAGGCGGGGGTGGGGCCTGAGCAGCCACTCCCCACCTCTGCACCTGCCGAGGTCCAGCTGTGTGCTAAGGAGACCCTAACAGGCACCCTCCTGCCAGGAGTGAGAGATGGGACTCAGCCTCGCAGCCCATAATCTGGCTTCCTCCTTCCCTCAGCAAGATAACAGCTGGGCTCGTGCCGACGGTGACGTCTCAAGGACTTCAGAGATTTAAAGCTGCTCCACCTGGGGGCCTGTGAGGGAGGGAGGGCTGGCGGAGGAGGAAGACGATGCTCTTACCCGCCACCTGCCGGTCTCTGTCAGTTAAGTTCGTTAGTCACAGCAACTGACCTACCTGTACACGGCGTGTCCATCTAAGATGCGCGGGGACACATTTACTGAGCACATACTACATGCCAGGCACCGTACAGAATGCTTCCCGGGACCCTGGGAGCAGACATTACTGCTACACCGTTTCAGGAAACTGAGGCTCGGAGGGGAGGCTCCAGACCCCACCTTGAGTCACAGTGGGGATTTGAACCCGGGACTGGGTATCCAGAGCCTACACACCTCACCTTGTACCGTGTGGCCTCCCCACTCAGACGCCACCTCTGCTTTCCCTTCGAGACCCCGTGACTAGCCAGGCCTACACTTCCTGCTTCAGCCACGTGCGCCCCAGCTGTCCCCCCACCATGGGCCGCACCAAGTGTGCCTGTCTTAGTCCCCTCTGTGCCCCCTGAACTGAGCCTCTGACCTGCCCAGAGCATGTGCTCAGGGCATGTTTGTTGAATGACACAACGAAATGCGCTCAAAACAGGCTGGTGCACAGGGGACTCTGTAACCCAGACGCTGTCACTTCTATGGGTGCAGCTGAACTCACACACCCTCAGAAAACGGCAACTTTCTCGGCACTTGGAGGAATCATACACGGTCGTGAAAATAACAACGCGCTGCTGTGTCTTAGGCACTTACTACGGGTCTGTGGCTGTCCTAGCAGCTTAGACAGGTTTTAGGACTGAAGTCTCCTAACAGCCTTGTAAAACAAGGCTTATTAATGCCACTTCATGGATAAGGACACTGAGGCCCAGTCACACAGCCAGGCAGTGGGGAGCTGGGACCTGAAGCCCCTGACAATGGAGAGCCAGCTGTGCTACCAGGTGACATGGGGCAGGGTCCCTCCACCTCGCCCATTTCCCCCAGGACAGCGAAGGGTCTGGGGCATGTGCTCTCTAAAGGTCCTGGCTCCGCTTCCCTCCGTGAGGAGTGGTCAGAGTCCCCAGCGTTCTCCACCAACCCCAAGGATGTTCCCCAGAGACCCCGGCCCAGCTCCCCAGCCGCTGGAGGCTCCCAGAGGATGCAGCGACTTCCCGCCAGCGCCGCTAAGACTCCCCTGCACATCTGCATATGCGATGACCCAGATTTGCATTTCCTGTCACAACCCATTCGACCTAATTGGAGGAAAGCTCCACGGAGGGGGCAGGTTACCCGGGCAGCAGAGCAGCGGTGAAAGGGCCCAGGGGCCGCCGCTGCCCTCAGAGGGGTTAGGACCTGGCCCTGTCCCCGGGGTGGGGGGGGGGGGCCTGCTCAGGTAGGGGTCATCGCAGGACACAGGGCTCCTGGGCGCGGCCGCCTGAGCCAGCAGAGTCCTGACCCGGATTTAACTCAGGGGCTCGGAGTAGAAAAGGAAAAGCTGAACTGAGTCCTCGCCCCAAAAAGGCCAGGCCTCTTCCTGCTGCCACCCACCTCCAGGGTGGGCCCTGGCAAGTTCCGCTCTTACTCCAGCAGCAGCGGGGGAGGGGGGGGGGTTGTTAGGAACACCAGCCCCAGGGACTTCGCTGGTGGTCCAGTGGGTAGGACTCTGTGTCCCAACACAGGGGCCCAGGTTTGATCCCTGGTCAGGGAACTAGGTCCTGCATGCATGTCACAACTAAGAAGCCTGCGTGCCACAACTAAAGATCCCACATGCCGCACCTAAGACCCAACACAGCCTAAATAAATAAAAAAAATTAAACAAAAAAAGAATCACCAGCCCCAACGGGGAGGATTCCTGGAGACAATGTTGAAGAGGGTCTGGGGAGCCCTAAACTTCTGGGCAAACACGGGCGGGCCCAGCACAGCCTGCACGACGGTGGCTCTAACAGTGACCCTCCCGATGGCCTTTCTGAAAACGCCTCACCTGATGCCCACTGTCCCCTGTGATGTCTGGGACCCCACGCTGGCTTCCGGGGAAAATAAACACAACCCCCTGGGCCCAGGCTGGCAGAGGGGTGACCGCCACTCTGGCCTGGTCCGTTGAAACGCTGACACTTGGGCCTGGAGGCCTGGGTTCAAGTCCTGGCTCTGTCACTTCCCGGCAAGCCCTCTGGGCCTCAGTTTCCTCATCTGTCCAACTGAGGTAAACAGCGTCCCCTCCAGGGGGTGGCTGGGGGTTAAATAAGTTAATGAGTGACCACGTAGAAAAGGGCCGGCACTTGGGAAACGCTGCATGTTTGCTGTGATTATTTGTAGACTGTCTGGAGAATGGCGGCACCCACTTCCCAAGGGCTGGGGCGGAGCTGGGCAGGGTGTGCACAGCTGTCAGCATCAACGTCACGCCGTCCCCACCCCCCGAGGGTCTGCACTCGGCATATCTCCAGCCCTGGGCTCTTTAGCTATGAAAACTAAAATGAATTCTTCTTTCTTTCTTTTTTTGGCCACGCCATGTGGCTTGTGGGATCTTCGTTCCCCAACCAGGGATCAAACCTGGGCCACAGCAGTGAAAGCGTGGAGTCCCAACCACTGGATCGCCAGGGAATTCCCTAAAATGAATTTTTAAACACAAGAATAAGGTCAATGGCATCCTGTTTCCTTAACACCCCTGATGCTGGGTGCCATGCTGGGTGTTTAAAGTACACCATCTCACTTAGGTCTTCCCAGCCCCATTTCACAGATGAGGAAACTGAGGAGCAGAGAGGTCATTTACCCCACATCCTCTGGCTACAGTAAAGGGGTGAGGTGGATGTACCTGTAGCCTCTGACTTTACCATCCTCGTGCCAGTCACCCAGGGCTGTTTGCCAAGGACCCATGCTAGACAACGGGCTTGCCTCCCTTTCTAGGCTGTGCTGTGGGCACTGGAAGCCATTTCTGACTATTCATCCCCCTCCCCCAGGGTGGGAGCCCCTTAGTTCTCCCCCAAAGGTAGAAGAGATGAGGTGGAGGAGCAGGGAGGTGGCAGTGGCCCGGGGAGGACTCATGATCTCAGAGAGAACGAGCCTCTGCAAGCAACTCCCTGGGCAGCAGGAGGAATCTGGTGGGATCAGGAGCCAAGGTCACGGCCAAGATCCTGAGCCACCTCTAGCCCCAGTGCCACCCTCCCAAGAAATGGGAGGACAAGACAGTAGGGGGAGGGGGTGTCGTGGACCACCCCAGGACACCCCTACCCCAGAAAGCTCAGTGGAACCCAGCTCTCTTCCCCAAGTCAGATCAAATGAGGCCACGAACGCCCCCCCACCCTGTGCTAATTTGAGTTTAAAATGTTTGAACCACAATAAGCCTCAGCCATCGACAAATCCTTTTTTTCTAAAAAAAAAAAAAACAGGAGCATAAAATTACATGTTAAAAGAATAAAAATGCATTCGCCCAATTAATTTTCTGAAATCTCATTAAAAAATTTAGCCTGACTAAGTCAGACTTCTGACCTGAATTTTAATCACCTTCACACTGGATGGGTCTTTTTTCCCTGATATTTGCAATGCATCATTAATTTTAAGGCAACCGTTTCTATGATTTTAGAAAGCACACTTCATCAGAATGACATTTCCTGTAAACGAATTTCACCTTTAAAGACATCTGACATCGTGTGCAGGGAACTTCTAATGGATGCAGTATATGTGTACATAGCGATGTGTTTTAAATCTGCGTGGCACAAAAGAAGGGCGCGATTTACAAAGAGTCCATATTGTCAGACTCTTTACGAGGCCAGCCCTGCTCAGCTCTTCACGATCTGGCTAATTTCATCCCCGAAGCCAGTATCCCCTCCTGCAGCCCTAGTGGCAACAAGACACTCTGTGGGGCCACAGGACCTGGAGCCACTGCTGGATCTGCCCCTCAATACCAAAAAGGACAAATTACTGCTGATCTCGGTTTCCTCCCCTGCAAAATGGAGTTCTGAATAAGGTCTCCTTCTCTGAGTTGGTAGGAAGATGAAATGAGGTAAGTGCCAGGCTTACGTATATGACCTGGTACAATGTAATACAGGTACAACGTAATATAGGTACAACCACTACCGTGACTGTCTCAACTTGGGAGTCTCTCTATACTCAGCTCTGGGCCATCAGCTCATGGGAACAGTGAACAAGACGCCTGAACATGGAAGACCCCTGATGACAAAACCTAAAGTCATCTCAGTTGCGGTGGCTCCCCCAGGACAAGCCTCGCTAACCAAGCTCAGAGAAAGCTGAGCTTAAGCACACAGATGAGAGAATCTGGAACCAGCTCCGACGCCTAACAAGCAAGGACTTGAAAGCAAACAAACCATAAAAAGCATCAGCCTCATGCCAGCAGGCTGGCCACGTCCTTGACCTCCCTCTCCTGCATCCCTTCAGTTACCAAGGGCAGTTGGATTATCCCCCTGGAAGTCTCCAGAATCTTCCCTTCCTGTGTCCAGCCCATTAAAGACCAAAGCATCATGTGACCTCCTATTTTCCCCTTACTTGTGCCTCGGGGCCCAGCTACCAGTGACCTAAAACCTAAACCCCTCGTCAATTTAAACCCATAATGGGCTCCCCATTTGCTACAGATTCAATTCCAAACAACAATGTGGATTCCAGAGCTTTCATAAACACCAGCTGTGCTACCTTATCTAAGCACAGGTATTTAAACACTTATCCAACCCGACTGATCCTGCACCTTCAGGTCTGGCTCTTTCCTTTTCCTGGAACGTCCTCCTCTCCCTGTTTTGCCCAAAACTCCTTACCATCATCAGCCCATGTGTCATCTTCTTTCTAGAGCTTTCCTTGTCAATCCTCATGCCCTGGGCAGAACAAGCCACCCCATTCTCCGGGCTCCTCCGCATCGGTCCATCCCTCCCTGGGAGCCTCCGCTCTGCCTTGTCTTTACCTACTTAGGTGTAGGGCTCGCCAGCAGACCCAAGGCAGAAATGAGACAAGCGTTTGCTGAATTTACAACACTTAGCAAACACTTGTTGAATTTTAATGGCCATTAATATTTGGTCATTAAATCTTATCTAGCTACCATCATTGCTTTGGGAAGATTTTCATGAAGATTTTGGTGCAATGCAGAACTGACGACAGCTGTCCCCATCCCCTGCAAAGTTACACACATTCCTCTCTCTCTGAACAGTGCCGAATATAACTGAACTTGGCACGTCCCAAGCAGGTTTGCAAAGACTTTCCAGATGGAAGACACATTAGCCAGGGCTTTCTCAGACAAGAACACCTTTCTCCTTCTTGGAAATTCATGTGGTTCTTAGTGGGTCAGCTGAGCCCTGCATTTCTTTCCTGATGAAAATGCTTTGAAGCAAATTGGTAAAATCATAAACCATGGGGGCATTTGAAGCTCTCCTTCTCAACTCCATTCATTCATTCATTAGAAACCTCAATAAGAGCAAGCACGCTCAGCTTTCCCAAGTATATATGAATTTCACATACGATTCGACCCGATTCAGCAAACATATTTTCATAGGCTGAAAGTACCCAGAGCTAGAAAGCTCCTTGAAATGAACAAACCACTAGCCTTGGACACAGAAGGTTAACAAAAGCCAGAGTTTGAGTGTTTGCTAAATTATTCTTTCTACACTGGGGGTATTTCCAGCCCTGGGCTCTTTAGCTGTGAAAACCAACATGGTTTTTAAAATATAAGAATAAGATCAATGACATATCATTTTCTTTACACCCACAATGCTAGGTACCATGTTGGGTGTTTAAAATATACCATCTCACTTTCTTCACAGCCCCATTTTACAGAAGAGGAAACTGAGGCTCAGAGAGGTCATTTACCCAATGTCACCTGGCTGGTGAGGGATGGAGTTGGGAACCAAACCCAGCCTGGTCCAGAGCACAGCATTCTTGCCTTCATGCAGCCTGGCTCTTTTCTCTAAGGATGATTTCAGGGGAACAGCAGTGTCTCCTGCCATAAAGGAAAATGCCTGGGCCGTCAGTTTGAGGTGTTTCTATGTCCTGAAACAGGCAAGATTCCAGCCGCGATCTCTCCCCAGACAGCGTTTAAATACCAGTGCTCCATGAGACGCGGAGAAAGCGCCTGACTTTCCTTTCCAGCCCCGACCTGCAGCCGCCCCAGTGTCAATGCGGCTGTGCCCTGGTTCTGCAGACCAGGCCAGATGCTGGCGGACCAGGGGCATCTTCCCAGCCAGCCGCTAGCCAACGCTGAGTAATCGTATCTAATTACACTTAACTATGTCATTACCCACTCCAA
Source organism: Hippopotamus amphibius kiboko (assembly GCF_030028045.1). Lineage (NCBI taxonomy): Eukaryota > Metazoa > Chordata > Mammalia > Artiodactyla > Hippopotamidae > Hippopotamus > Hippopotamus amphibius. The sequence goes on from NC_080187.1 coordinate 11,201,257, forward strand.
CATGTGCGAGGAGACACCCGGACGTTGCCGCCGCCGCCGCAGCCCACTACCTCCTCGCCTTGTTCGTGAAATAATTACGGGACTCTCTGCTCTGCCAAATGAGGCTGTAATTAACCCTAATTGCTCAAAATGCAACTGGCTAATTCTGGGAGATTAATCAAGGGGGATTCAATTGTTAGTGAATGACTTAATATGACAAATTGCTACATTACCCGAGGAGCCCCGCTGCCCCCAGCCATTGGGGAGCAGTCCTGACGGACCCTGGACCAGCAGTGTCTACGGGCTTCCCAGCATCCTCCCCAAATTCCACCTAGGAAATGGGCCCCCACATGCCAGCCAGTAACTGGAATGGGGAGGACGAATGGCATAGAGGCCTTCGGACCCCCTGTGCGCACACACACATACACACACACACAGTTTCTCCTACTTCACGCGTGGCCTCTGTGTGACTCTACAGAGGTGCCCCTTCCCTTGGACTGATGCAAATTCACACCAGGAAGCACAGCTTGATGAGAGCCCAGGCACAGGATTTCAGATTCACCTGCCTCCTTGGCCAGGCACCCTTGGGCAGTGGAGAACCTGTACAACTGTATGTGGCAACCCTGCCCAAGCAGGTCAAACACCAATGCACCTGAAGTCCTCCAACAGGACTAGGCAGTTAGAAGCTGTGACTATCCTTTCATGGCTCAGGAAGGTGGCTGTCTCTGAGTCTCCTCCTGATTTAGGTCTCACAGGCCTGGGACAAAAGCCAACCCTTGACACATTTTTCATCATTCCAGACTGCCCACAAGACCCTACATCATCTGACCCTGGCCGGTCTGCCCAGACAAGTTCTCTGTCCTCTCCAGGTCTTTGCAAGCCACTCCCTCCAGGAGGCCTCTCTGGTCCCCTAGTTCAGACCACATGCCTTGTTGGAGTTCCACTGACCCCCAGTTTTTTCTGCACTTTTTCTTTCTCTCCCATGAGACTGTATGCTCCCCAAGAGCAGACCTGGGTCTGTTCACACACGGCCATGTCCTGGGTGGGTGCGCTCCACACATCTACAGTTCATGAACTTGGAAGGCAAGGCTCCACCCCAGAGATGCTGTCCAGGTAGGGAGGCAGACCCAGGAGCCAGTGCCGCAGTGGATGCTATCGTAGCCACGACCTAGTGTCTGAGCACAGGTGTGGAGGCAGCACAGAGCAGGGAATGGGGTGGAACAGAAAGGCTCCCAGAAGCAGTGGCATTTGGACTGAGGCCTGGAGGAGTTGAGGAGGGCACCCCAGGCCCAGGGAACGGCATGTGCAAAGGCGTGGGGTATGCGAGCAGCTCAGAGCCCCAGAAGCCACTTTCCGGAAAGCTGCAAAAGGCTGCCTGGCTCGCTGAGGATCTATAGCGAGGGTGCGGAGGGTGTAAGGAAGCCAGCGTCCCTGAAGCTCTGCTGGTCCTAGACAAAGAGGCTAAAGAGGGCCAGAGCACAGCTGAGGCCGGAAAGAAGGCGGATTGGCTCAGCGTGAAGATGCACTTTCTGACCCCGAGTGCACCCCGCCCATTCCCCTGCTCCCCTCACTTGCCTTGGAGCCTCCACAACGCCCTCTACGTCTGTCCTTCTAACCAGCACTGATCCCTCTGAGAGGAAGCTGTTCCATTCACAGGGAAACCCCAGAGGCAGGACCAGGCCTGGCATCCTAGCCCAGAGTGCGGCACAGAGAAGGCGTCTGTGAGTGTTGCTGACTGAGATGGAGGGCTGAATGGTTAGGTAGTGACCCTCTCCCATCACTGGAAGCATTCAAGATGCCTGGAGGCTGCCGAGGGGCTTCCTCCTGTGGCCGGGACCAAGCAGCCTCAGGGATCTGTGTTCCTCCGAGACTCTCCAACACACTGCAGACAAAGGAGATGGGCTTACCTGTGGGTCAGGAGGGTGTGCGGGCCCCGGGGTGTGGCAGAGGTTGTTCGGGCTCCCTCCGTGGGGCAGGTGGCTGGGCTGTCCTGCCATCCTGCATGCCAGCCTCACGAGGGCACGGGCTGCAACAGAAAAGGAAGGCTTTCTTACCCACAGGCCTGTGCACCTTCTCCTCTTGGTGGCCCTCGGATCAAGGAGGTAATCGCATTTGCCCCATTTTACAGATGTGCAGGCTGAGGTGCTGAGCTGTTAGGTAACTTGCTTATCATTATCCGCCTGGGAAGTGGCAGGGCTAGGACGCGAGAGCCCACATGACGCACCTCCTCCCATTTCATTACGCTGTCCCGACTAGGTTGCTAGGACTATCCCCAGTGGACAGAGGGGGAAACAGGCTCAGTGCGGGGAAAATCTAAAGGTTCCGCCCCAAGCCAGCAAAGAAGGCGCCAGATTGCAAAGCCTGTTCTTTCCACCTTACTGTCCCCCATCCCTGATCCCCATCCTCACCCCGGACAAACCCAGGTTGGCAGCCTAGTGGCCAGGAGAGAGAGACCTTGAGTCAGACTGCAAGCAGCAGCTTCAGGAAGAACCCCACATCCCCATCCTTGCTGGGCCCTGGCACACCAGACACTGGGAAGGCCAAGGCCATGAGTCCCAGTCCCAGTCCTGCACAAACCTCCGGGCAGGGACAGAACCCTCTGCACAGGGGAGCAGCCCCCTCAACCTCCAGGGCTTGGGCTGCCACATCAGAGGCCCCCAGGAGAGTCAAGGATGGCAGTCACCAGTTGCCATAGTAACCGCAGTAGCTGTCCCTGATTAAGCAAGCGCCCACCATGTGCCCAAGCCCGAGCTAAAGGCCATCTCCGTGTCACTCCCAATATCGCTTCCACTGCTGGTGTCCCAGGCAGCCTCTGCCGGCCTCCTTAGCAGGCAAGCACCTCCGGGGCAGGACCCAGGCTCAGGCACACAGAAGAAGCTGTATGGCCCGTGGTCCTCCTGGACGCAAGAGGGAAAGCGTTCCTCCTCGGGAGGAACGCCCTCCATTCACCCACAAGCATTTCTGCAACATCTAAACCTCGGTGTCCAGGGTCAGGCCTGGGCACCCCCAGGATGCCAGGAAGACACAGGGTGCAGGGCAGGCATGTGACGAGGGCCCCCGAATCAGGCTGCTGCTCCTTCCAGCAGACCCCGCCCTGGCATTCCTGCGGGCACCTCTCACTTGACCCACCCCAAACAGAACCCCGAAGGACAGGCCAGGCTATTAGGGCAGCCTCGTCTATACCCTCTGGAGCGCTAGAGCCCCGAGGAATCAATGCCCCAGGGGGCGAGTGTGTACGCCAGTTCCCCTGCCTCCGGTCAGGACACGCTGAGGTGTAAGTCACTCCAGACACCGAGCGGAGTCAGTGATTTGGTCTGAGATCACATTCCTGCTCGTCTGCCTCCTCTACTCCCTCGCGGTTTCCCCCACACAGCCTCGTCTCAGGGGCTGCTTCTGGAGAACCCAACCCTGGACGTCATCTGTCTCTCTAGACGGACTCTGCCTCTCACCACCTGTACGTAACCCGGTCACCTGTGCCCCTGCCATCCCCACCAGCCAACGCCCGAGCTGACAGGCTTCGCCCGGTCCAGTGGGTCAGCAGGCCCTGCTGCGTGCAAACAGGGTGATCTGGGCAGTGGGCAAGGAACCCACGCCGACGGAGATCTGGTCACAGATCACTCTTCCTTCCCCTCCACTCCAGTTTTTTCTGGTAGTTGACGGGCCAGCCCTCCCAGGCTAGAGATGTCTATGACATCTGTCAAAGTGTGGCCACCAAGCCCTGAATCGCCTGCTGAGCTTGACCTTTGGCCTCTCCGGCTCTGCCTCTGAAGGACCCTGAGCCTCTTCAGAATCTGCACACGGGTGCCCAGGGCCCGTCCTTCTCTGTGTCCTCAGGACAGGCCCGGCTCCTCCCTCACACCCTTTCCCACAGCATTTTGGGGTGAAACTGCTCCCCAGCACCCTAAGTAGATGGCAGAAAGTGAGGCCACATGGAGCAGGCGCACGGTCTGCAGGTGGCACCCACCTCGGCCTAGCAGGGATGCCTCGGCGGCTGGGAGCATCCCGCCGAGCCCGGCCCGGCCTGCGTGGTCTCCTGCCCGTGCAATTGCCAGTTTTGACCCCCCATGGGCAGCATTTTCTGTGCTTCATCTTAATGTGTACGCATAGATAGAGAGGTAGATCTCTTGCTGTCTCTCTTTGCTCTTTCTCGAAGGGACGTCATGTGGAGAGTATTATGGGGTGTGCCTCTCAGCCCAGGCCTCGCCTCCGCCTGGACCTCTGGGTCTCCCAGTGCCTGCTGCCCTTTCCAGCAAGCCCTCCTCCTCCACGTGGGCCACCGAGGCGGCTTCCTGCAATGCAGATGGGACCACAGGCCCTCAGCACATCCCCACCATCTGTGCCCGAGCTTATGCACCGGAGTGCACACCCCTGGGGTGACACAGTGAGGACCTAGGTACGAAAAGCCCTGGGATAAACAGATCAACATGAGCAGCTTCCCGAGGCAGCGCTGCTGTTACTCAGGAGGGAAATGTGTGTGACAATAAACCGGATACAGAGGGAACGAAATGTAAAATGCGCGTGAATTTTAAGATAAAACTGGAGACTCCTGCAGGCTCTGCAGCTGCTTCGGGCGGCACCCCCAGACCCCTCGGGGTGACATGTTCACCATCCTCTGCCCTCAGGGAGACCTCTGGGGGAAGGTTGGAGGAGAACTGTCTTCAGCAAGAAGGTTCTGTCTTTATCTCAGAAGGCACCAGGCGTGGCCCACAGGCCAGGCCCACACGTGACTCCCTCGCCTGCCCACCGGCTCACAGATCACGTGGGCTGGAAACCCTGGGGCCTCCATCCCTGGCCCCCACGTTCCGCCTCACCCAGCCTCCTGGGGCCAGGGGCCTGGGTTTGTATCTCGACCCTGTCACTCCCCAGCTGGGCCCTTGGGCAAGTCACACTGGGCAAAGACCTAGGAGGCATCTGCGCATGTCATCCCCCACCTCCCCATGGGGCCATCCGACATCTGCACCCGGAAGGCAGTGGTCTGCAGGCTCTCAGGAGCTCAGCCCATTCCTCACACAGGACCCCAGGAGCAAAGTAAGGGGCCCTGGCCTCGTCAGAAATAACAGTAATAATAATGATAAGCCAACAACGGTAAGTCCTTTTACACTGGACCCTTTATACCCTTCACCTCTGTTAGCCCATCTCATTTTAACACCACCTCCACGAGACAGGTTCTGTTATGATTCCCCTTTACAGATGAGGCAACTGAGGCACAGGGAAGTTAAGAGATTTGCCCAGATCACAAGGATCACAGGTAGTAGAGCCAGGACTCAAACATGTGATGGCATCTTTGCCCCAAACCTCTGCACTGCACCCCTCACAGGCTCTGACCAGCAGTACATCATTTTCCTTTCCAGCTGCTCCCCACGAAACAAGCCCCCTCCACTCAAGAATGGGGCTGTGCTGAGTGGGTAGGGGTGACCCCAGGGCTGGTGGGCCACGAGGGGCCATTCCCCCCACAGGTGCCCCAGAGCCCTCTCCCTGCGCTGCTGTTCACACACCTGGTGTGCCAAGCCCCTGGGGTAAATGACTGTTCCCAAGAGTGGTTCTGCCCAGAACCGAATAGAACTGGCTACACCTCACACCCCAGTGAGGAGGATGGGCCTTTGTTCCAGGAAAGGAGTCTGTAAGTCACAGCCCCCAGGCCCCTCCCTGCCTCTCCCCTCCCTGGCCCCCCCCCCCCCCCCACAGTGCCAGAGAGGACGGGACAAAGGAAGGAGGCAGAGGGGGAGGGAAGGAGGAGGGAGGAAGGAAGTGTAGGTTCTCTGAGGCGTCCAGTGGCCAGATCTCTTCCACTCAGCCTGGGCTGTCAACAGACCCATTTTACAGATGGGGAATGAGGCTCAGGGAGGGGAGACTCAAGGTCATGTTCTGACTGAGCTACAGAGGAGAAATCTGAACCCAGCTCTGACTCCAAAGCGCCTCCCAGGCCCAAGACAGCCATTGCCTCCTGAGGCTCTCCAGGGTGTTGGATTTCAGAGGATTTGCGTTCTTTTTTTCTATACCCCAACAGAAACCCAACCCTTTTACCCTGGAAATCCCTGCCAGAAACGCCTTCTTAGGGGGTTCAGATGCAGAAGGACCAAGGCCAAGGGATTTGGAGGGATGAGATGCGAAGAGCTGGGAAAAGACTGTGCACAGGAGTCTCTGGGCACCTCCGAGAGCTGCCTGTCCCCCGCGGCTCCTGCCAAATTGCAGAACAATGGAGCCCAGGCTGCCAAGCCCAAGTCAGGGGCCAAAAATCCACGGAATGTGAGACCCGGAGCCACAGGCCACACTGAGCACCACCTCAAAGAGGGCCTTTCTTCTGCAGGGAGCAAGCGGCCTGCATTTCCAGGGCGCTGGGGAGGCAGAGTGTGGCTTCCCAGCCTGGGTTCCACACATGTGCCTGTCTACCAGGTGCCCAGAGACCAGGTCAGGACGAGCCCCCAGGGTAAGGTCGAGGGCCTATTTGGGAGCCTGACTTGCCTGGGTTCAAATCTTGGCCCAGCTTCCTCTAACCACGCAGTGTCTCAGTTTCCTCCTCTGGAAAATGGGGCTAATAGTAAGATCTACCTTTCAGGGTCATTGAGGATTGAATGTAGATGTAAACCCCTCAGGACAGAGCCTGGCACATGCCAAGGGCCCTCTGAGGCTTTGGCAGCTGCCAGCGTCGTGACACTAACCGTCCCTGGGCGGTGGAGGAGGGACTGTCAGACAGACAACGGGAACTGGGGCTCAGAGAGGGGCGGGGACTTGCCCAGGGTCACACAGCTGGTAAAAGATAGGACTGGACCCCAGATCATGCTCTATCTACTGCACTGCATGGCCTCTTTGGGATGATTCTGGAACAAACACCCTCCTCATCACTTTCGAGACCTGGGGCTGCCTTTGTAAAGCCCCCTGACGTGCTCCTCCCCACCTGGCCTTCGGCAAGGCTCTTAGTAATGTGGGGTGCGTCCCTAGGGAGACGTGGGGGTTTGGGTTTAATCCAGGCACTTATCGGAAGGGACTGGTTCCCATGCTGGGCTGGATCTGAGGCTTTCCAAGTGGCCTTTCTGGCCACGACTGTCACCTGGCGCTTGCCTCCCAATTTCTAAAACTTCATCTAGGAGAAAGGCACATCCCTCCTTTGCCTCCTGCCAAAAGCACACTTTGGGAAGGCTGGTGGCTCACTGAGGCCTTACCCTCCCAGTGAAAGATGACCCAAGACACCAGGAAGGCTCGGGCCAAAGATCCAGCTTGGGGCAGGTTTGGGGGCTTGAGTGTCTGAGGCTTGTGTAGGTGCGAGTACCTGTCTACACGCCACTTCGCTCCCCAGCCCTGAGGTGGAAGCAGTGAGCGGCTGCCTGCCCTTTTCTGCCCGTGTGGGCATGTGTGCGGTCAGGCCACAAGGCGCTGAGCCCAGCCATGTCCTCAGTCTGTCCACTGGGGCAGGGGCGTCAATGCCCCTGGTTTGGGGTGGAGCTGGTGAAGGCCCATGTGGCCCCCAGGCTGACAGGTTCTGCCAAGCCCTCGGGAGGACCACACAGACGACCGTGGAGGTCGGCCTCAGCTGGACACCGTACCCTGTGCCCGTTTCTCTGGGGAAGGCCGCTTTTCAGTCCTTCCAGCCGAGTGAACAGTTTCACAGGTTGTTTCCTCGAAGTAGGAAACCACCCTGGTGACTCCACACCCTCCTACACACACGGCATGAGGGACCCAACACCAGTGTGGGCACCAGGGGCTATTTCTGCTCATCCGGCAGCCTGGACGAAGCTTAGGATAGATGCCGGAGGCCTTCAGCCAGCCAAGAGAGGAGAGGTGCCACAGGCCGGCACGACCCACACACCCCTACACAGATGGAGCGCTGAGGCCCAGCAGGAGACCAGGCAGCTCACGGACTGGCAACTGGTGAGGTCAAGGCTGGACCAGTTTCAGCATCAGCCAACAACCACATCAACGCCTCCCCTGAGCTGAGTAATCTGACACCTCCCGAGAAACCGAAGCGGTGCCATCATCCCCATTGTGCAGATGAGGAAACCAAGGCTCCAAGGGAAAACCTGACTTGCCAACGTCAGGCCACACAGCGGAGAGAGCTGCCACCTGAACCGGCTCCTCAGACCAGGGAGGCTGTGAGTAACAAGAGAAAGGGACACTACTGCCTGTGTGTCCCCGCGTGAGGCCTGGGCAGCATCGAACGCCCCACCCACGTGGACCGGCCGTAATGACAGCCCGCCGCTAACGGAGCCCGCACGGTGCGCACCAAGTGCCGTGCACGCCTCGTCCCACCTCACAGCCCCCGTAGCGGGGCTGCTATAATCCACACAGTGCAGAGGAGGAAGTGAAAGTTCAGACTGGTTAAGGGATGGGCCCAAGGTCACACAGCAGGCAACAGGCAGAACTGCCACTTCAGACCAAGTCTGCCTGCCTCCCCGAGTCCATACCTCCTTGGACAGTGAGTGAATGAGTGAATTCTGACCCAGAGGTGTGGCTCTGGCTGCTGGGTTCTTCCCCAGCACTGCCCACCCCCCCACCCCCCGCCCCGCGCCTTTCTGGTCTTGGGATAAGCAGACGTTGCCCATTCATCACTTGACAGGAAGCAGCCCGATTTCAGGCCAGAGTCATGGGGGCCTGGGAGCTGTAGGGAACGAGTCACAGATGGTGTCTGGTTTCCTGCCTGGTCCTGGGCCCCCTCACCCCCACCCACAAAGCCACACTTGCTACTCAGATTCCGCAGCTCCACGACCAGCAGGAGCCTGGCTGCTCTAAGACACGGGACCACGCGCAGCCCCTCGGGAGGGTGGTGCAGCCTGTGCAGAGAGGTCCCTAAGCCTCTTCCTCAGGGCAGTGGGGCCTCCCCACAGGGTGGGCCTGAAGAACCCGGAGGCCAGTGGCTGAGGGGCAACGCAGGGCCCACCCAGCTCATCTCCCCCGCACCCCCGTCCAGTCCTTCTCCTCCAGCTCTCCTCTCCTCGCCCACCACCCACCCCATCTCTCTCCATCCTAGGGCCTCTCTCCAGAGCTCCAGACCCAAACCACCAAAAGTCCCAGGCACCGAAGACGCACCTGCCCTTCCCCGGGTCCTCATCTCAGTGATGGGGTCTCCTGTCTGCCCAGGAATTCGGCGGGAAGCCAGGCTCGTGGCCCGGACGCCTCGCCCTCCCTAACAGCCCACACCTGGTCTTCCTCCAGGGCCGCCGATTCTTTCCCCAAACACACCTCCACTTATCCAGAGCCCCTGCCCTCTGCCGGCCTGGCCGCGTCTCTGTGGGGTCCCTGTCGTCCCTCCTGTCTGATGACCCGACCTCCAGCCCATCAAGGGAGGGTCCCTCCACAAGGCACAAATCCTAACCTGCCGCTCCCCACCCAAAACTCCCCAGAAAAAGGCCCACACGCCTGAGCAAGGCATCCCAAACTCTGTCCAGCTGGCGCCAGCCTGCCCTCCTGCAACCCTACCCCGCCCTGGGCCCCTGAACATAAGGGCCTCCCCTTCCCAACCACACAACACCCTGGACCAGCCTTTCCACACACCAGCCTCTGTGTGCAATCTATGACCTCCCATGGGGCAACGTCTGTCTCCTGCGTCAGGACCGGGTCCTGGGTCCACATCAGGCTCAGCACGTCTTGTGGGATCCTGGGAAAGTCCCGCCCCCTCCCTTATCCATAAAGGGGAAACAGCTGGACCCCGCAGGATAGACGCCCAGGGGCAGTCAGGGGGTAACAAGCCCCCCTCCCCATCTGATGGCATCCACACAGGCTTCTCCCCTGAAGTCCAGCTATTCAGGGGCAAACTGCTCCCTTTGTCACCTCCCCTTCCTCTGCTGGCCTTTCAAGGTGGGGACTGGTCTGAGCAGCCATGTCTAAACTGCCAGGGCCTCGCCCCCGGGCCTGGCACAAAACAGGCCCCCAGCAGGAGCTGGGTGAGAAGACTTCTGACCAGTCGGTGGAGGGGGGGCTCCTCCCACCCTCCTGCTGCCCCAAGCTAGAAACATCTGCCTCCCTGCTCAGGATCCCCTAGGGCTCAGATCAGGCAGAGATCACCAAGCAATTCAAAACATACCACATCCCGGGACTTCCCTGGTGGCTCAGTGGTTAAGAATCCGCCTGCCAATGCAGGGGACACGGGTTCCAGCCCTGGTTTGGGAAGATCCCACATGCCACAGAGCAACGAAGCCCATGTGTACAACTGCTGAGTCTGCACTCTAGAGCCCATAAGCCACAACTACTGAGCCCACGTGCCCCAACTACTGAAGCCTGAGCGTCTAGAGCCTGTGTTCTGCAACAGGAAAAGCCACTGCACTGAGAAGCCGGCGCACCACAATGAAGAGTAGCCCCACCTGCCACAACTAGAGAAAGCCGGCGTGCAGCAACAAAGACCCAACACAGCTAACATAAGTAAATAAATAAATAAAATAAAATAAAAAAACCCAAAAAACAAAAAACCATGCCACACACGCACTGCAGGGCTTCCCTGAGCCTTTTTAAAATTGAAGAGGCTCCAGATCACCTTTCACTTTCTCCTCCTTGGGTAATAAAACCCAATTCTGGAAGAAAAAAAAAATGCAGGCACTGTAAACATGTCTCAGTTCAAGGAGCAATGAGGCATTTGGTTTCTACCTGGGAAGACCTTGGGCTCCAGGACCCGGGAAGGAAGATCTGCCGGGCACTTGCTCTGCGCCAGGGAGGCACACGCAGCACCTGGGCACACTCCTCTGCAATGTCTGCACTGCCCTCTTTCAGATGAGGAAACCGAGGCGCCAAGAAGTTAAGTGACTTGCCAGGCTTGTGCAGCTCATAAATAGCAGCACCTGCGTTAGAGCCCAGCTCCGACTCTCTCCCAAGTCTGGGTTTTAATCTCATTTGCCTGGGGCCATCCTTGGAGACCACTACTGAGCTGGGGGAAGCTGGGGTTGCGGGGGAGGCGGGTCTCACTCTGTGGGGAGCCTCAGCCTGTCCTCTAGGGAAATGAACTTGCTCTCTCCTCAAGGCCTTGGCAGGCTCTGCTTCCCCTGCCTCGAATGAGCTGCCTCTTGGCAAACCTGGATCCTCCTTCCCGGCCCAACCCAGGGTACCTCCTCCAGGCAGTCTTCCTGGACTCCCCCAGACAGTTACTTCCAGGTTCCACTGGCCTGGTCTCTGTGCCATCACTGCCTGCTCAAATAGAGATTCCCTCAAATAGAGATTCCCTCAAGGGCAGAGACCAAATCACTCTCCTTGTGGCCCCTGCAGGCCACAGAGGGGGGATGATCCAGTACGTAAAACACCAGAGACCAGGAGGGAGAAGCCTGGGGAGAGCAGAAACTCCTCTACTCCCATATCCTGTCTCAGACCACAGCTACTGCCCAGCCAACCAACAGCTAAAGGAGGAAACCCAGCAGAGCAGCCCTCAGGGAGACGGAGGCTCGGTGTTTGTAAAAAGCGTGCCCCAGGTCCAGAAGGACATCCATAATTCCACCAGTGGCCTCTACACGGGGGAGGTTCTTGCACCCCCGGCCACCCCTAATTTTCTCTCCTGCTCTCTTTTTAAGGTTTGAAAGGGCGACTATTCCTGGCAGGAGAAACTTCCGTGGAGAACTCACTGCTCAGACATCAGGAAGGGGCCCAGGCAGCCAACACCCACACTGGAGAGTGAAGAACCTCTTTCTCTGCTTCTCTCGTAACCTCGGGAGTTCTGGCAAAGCCTGGGACAACCCAATGGGACACCCCTCCCCCAACCTGGGCAATGACAAAGGTCATGCCAGCCTGATGGCACTGGCTCACTGGCAGCCCCCACCAGGTGGGTGGTCAAGGGGGCAGCAGTGGCAGAGGTGCAGCCAAGCTTAGGTGCTCTGCAAGCCCAGGCTCTGCAGACCTCTAGGGCCTGCCTCCCTGTCACTTCGAGGCATACGCTCAAGGGCAAAGGCGGTAGCCCCAGGTGGCACAAAGGGTGAGGGGCTCCCCACAGCAGGAGTCAGGGCGTAGGCCAGTACCTTGCAAAGTGGCTCCTGAGACGCTCCGGGGAAGGTATCGGCTTAGGGTTGAGGGCAGATGCGAGCACGGTACCCGGACCTCTGGGGATCTGGGTGGCCTCTTCGTGCCAGAGCTGGTGAAGGAGGAGGGGCCAGCCCTGTCTCCGTATGGGACTTCCCCTGCCCAAGACTCCCGTCCCCAGCCACTGCCAAAAGGAAACTCCCCCACCACGAGCTGCTCCAAAAATAGCTCCGGCTGCCACCTCTGTGGTGAAAGGAACTTGTCACTGCCACCAGGGAGCCCACTGCTCACCAGGGACTGCAATCTGCTGGCAGCGGCCACGGGTCAGCCTTGGAGAGAGCGCGTGTGTGCCCTAAGCCAGAAGGCTGGAATGCAATCAGAGTCCACTCTGGGATCGCCCAGTCTTGCTCTCCCATTTTACCCTCCAGGAAACTGAGGCGGGAGGACAAGAGACTGGCCCAGGGCAATGGGCACAGCAGTGGCAGCGCCTGGCCAGGACCCCGCCTCCTAGATCCACCCCACACCCATACGGTCAGGCAAAGGAATTTGCCCTGCAGGCTCTGCCAACCCCTCACCCCCAACCCAGAACCCAGAACACTGACAGCAGATTAAACCAGCCTGGGACTGATGAGGGGGCTCCTTCCTTTGGGCCCCCCCCACCCCCCCTGCTCCATCCCCCCACCCCCACTGCGGCCCAGCAAACGCGAAGAACCATAAATGTGCTTGCTGTCCCTTTAAAAGCTTAACCCTTTCTCATCTCTTTTGTGAGCGGAGCCAAAATTATTTGTTGCCTAAGAGATGAGCACCTTCGAGGGCAGCGACCCTGGGTTCGAGTCCTGGCTCTGGTGCGCCCCAGCCATGTGGGCCCCAGGGTTCTCACGGGTAAAACAGGGACTTAGCGCCCAGGGCTGTGGAGGGCTCCTTACCGTGAGGGGACTCAACCGCGCTTAGCCCCGAGCCTGACACATCATAGAGCCCCAATCACGGGCGTTACTGTTGATGATGACATCCTTATTCTGGCCCCACGCTCTCCCAGAGCAGCCTGTGGATCCAGGAACTGAGGCCTCAGTGTCCCCGCCTCCCATTCCTTCCACACGTCCCTCCAGCTGCCATCTCTGCTCAGGGTCAGTGCTGCCCACTGGTGACCCCCAGACCGCGATGGAGACCCCCTTGCTCTTATGGGGTCACAGGAGAGAACCCAGAAACATGGGGATGGACAGATAACCACAAACCAGAGAAGAGCATGAACAGTGCCCCCAAGCACAGGACTGATGGACCCTCACTTCGTGACCCAGGCAAGGTCACCGACAGCTTCTTACAAGAGGTGGGGTCTGGGGTGGCCTGGAAGGATGAGCAGGTTTAGCACCAGAGGGGAAGGGAATTCTGGCGGAGAACACAGTGGGATCAAAGGCATGGAGGCTGGCGGCCCTGCGGGCACGTGGGAGAAGGCAGGGAGGCCTCCAGGCCAGCCCCGGCCCTCCATCTCCGAAAAGAGCTCCCGTGGTCGGCACCTGCCTCCTTCTCCAGAACAAGAGCCAGCTCCACCCCAGGCAAAGCACCCCCCGCGCCCCATCTGCAGATCGACCGCTGGGACTGACGCGGGCACATGGCAGCTGAGGCCCAGAGGACACACGGAGCCAGATCCTGGCACCGGGGCTCGGCCACCTGCCAGCGCACCTTCCCCGCCAGCCGGGCCCAACTGTCGGGCATATGCCAGGTGCCGGCCCCCTGGGTGGCTGCGGCTGGGCCCAGGCCAGCCGTCCACAGACCTGCGGGTGGACTCCCCGCCTGGGCCCCGGTGCACAGGGCACCCCTCGAGGACCGTGCTCCGTGACCCGGCGAGGTGGGTGGCATCTGCCTCCACCCACAGCAGAGGCTCCAGACGGGGCGGTCAGGCCCCGGAGTTGGGCAATTTCTGCCTAACCATTGTTTTTCTTCTGCTTCTGGCCTCCTATCTGCTGAGAGGAATTCCCTCCAGGGCTCCCATCTAGGACACGGTGGCATCCAGGGAAAACACAGATTCCTGGAGCCTTCCTCTTCCTCCTGGGCCAGGGCGGTGAGAAACTTCCAGAAGTCTACCCTGGCTCTGATCAGCTTCCATGCCCGTGGGCACACACTTGCTGCCAGTCACTCCCCGCCTGTCGACCTAGGACACAGAGGAGAGGGCAGAGCTGCGCTGAGAGGCACAGACAAGCTCGCAGTCCCATCGTCCCAGACTCTTAGGGCCTCCCGGGTCACACGAGCGTCCAGCACGACCTCTGTGAGGCTCAGTGTGGCTCAGTCTGTGGGCGACAGTGTCTCCTCCATCTAGTCCTGCCACCCCACGCGGAGTTACGGCCAGCACATCATCTCACCACGGTGGCCCTGGACCTTCCTGTGTCACATTCCCCCCAGGACCCTCGGGGACCCCAAGTCGGGCCTAGGGAGTCATGAGGCCATCTTTAACTCCTCGAGGGTGAATCCCGCTATGAGTGCGGCACATGGCACGGTGGCTCAGGGCTCACAGGGCCTGGGACTCTCCAAGGGCCGCATGGCCTTGGGAAAGTCAGGGCCTGTCTCTGGGTCTCAGTTTCTCCACCTACAACATGGGTGGGTTGGGCTCTGGGTCTCAGTTTCTCCATCTACAACATGGGTGGGTCGGGCTCCGCGGTCTTGGGAGGGCCCTTCTTGGGCCAACATTTTTTATGAGGCTGATGGAGGATTTGTGACTCGCGGGCACGCCCTGAAACTGAGCTTCAGGAGCCTGTATCTAATCCTGTGCTCACGTCTGGGAGGAAAACCAGACCTTCTGGGTCTGGAATTGCTAAGGGACACTCTCTCTGAACTTGGAAGACTTTGTGAGCCCCCCAGCCCCCTGCACACTGCCCTCCCCACTCACAACAAGCCACAGCCATGTCGGGGGATGGCTCAGCGGCCTCCCGGCTCCCAGACACACAGCCATGGAGGTGGCTGTGTGTACACGTGGGGTCCACACACAGAGCATCCCTTAAGTGCCAGGTGCAGGGCTAGAGCCTTGAGGGGTGTAGGCAGCTTGTGCGCTTAACGAAACGACCCTGCAAGGCAGACAGTGTGTCCATTTGACAGATGAGGAAAGTGAGGCTAGTGAGGTCACGTGACGCGCTGGAGGTATCCCAGCTGGAGAGGGGCAGAGCCTGGATGGAAATGTGGGCCTGAGTCCTTGTGGTCGTGGGGGAAGCAGACCCAAGTGCTTAACTGCGTTGCAGAATCAAAGCAGGGGACATGGATTCCAACTTGGGCCAATCAAGGGGGCTGCAGGGAGGTGGTGGCACTGGGACCCGAGGGCCAGGAAGTAAGGTGAGGCAGCCCAGCACAGGCTCTGGAGTCTGAGAGCCCCAAGTTCAAATCCTGCACTGCCTCTGTCCAGCCACAGGAGCTCGGGTCAGGCCTGTGGCCACCTCTCTGCAGTTCCCTCCTCTGTAAACAGGGGGCTGCGTAGGACCCACCTCGTGGGGTTGTTATGAGGACCACATGGAGGACATGCAGGCGGAATGCCAGCAGCTCAGGACTATCAGGACTAGGTGTACACAAGAGCACAATAAATGTGGCTGCTGCTACTATTATTAAAAATTACCATAATATCAATCGCATCGATCAGCATAAAACCCAGCGCTCATTCAACAGCGATCTCCCTGCAGCAAATATTTCTGGCAACCCATGCTGTGCACCAATTGTCACAATAAGGCCAGTCCTCATTCCCCAGGGGACCCCAGTCTCACGGCCAAGCAGGCCCCTGGGCCTGTGAATGTGGCAGGAGGTGACCACCTCCTTCTGGGGGGGATGGAAGAGGCCACACTGGCCCCTGCTGCCTTGCCCAGGAAGCTGGAAGTGATGGCAAAGCGTTTTACAAAGTTACCAGGACGATGAACCTGAGGCGCCCTCCTCCCCCCACCATCTCAATAAAATAAATCTCGGCCCTCGGCTGGCGAGAGACCCTATATATTTACATGACGATTGTGCCTCATGATCACAGGGCCTGCGGTTCCAGCAAGCAGCGTGCGGCAGGGATGACAGTGGTCCTCGGAGACTCACTATTTTCCAGTGACTTTTATTGTCCATTATATCCCGGCGTTTACAGGGCTCTGCTCCGGGCCTGGCAGGAATATCGCACACGGTGGGGCAGGCAGGCCTTCATATTCCAGTCTTGGTGCTGTAGATCAGTTTTCTCATCTCATCCATGCCACCCCCCAGTCTTTGTGTGATACTGAGACCCCAGGGAGCTCCAGGGGCTCTGGAGGGAGAGGGTTGGGGGGGTCTAGAAGCACAGGTATGCCCACCCAAGCCAGCTGCTTGGTTCCAGTCTGCTGTCCCAGGCCGGGGGCACTGCTAACTCTGTGGTCTTCCTTGGGCATGGAGGGGGCTGAGCAAAGCAGAGGGGTGCACAGGTGACCTGGAGCCATGACTACTGGCTTGTGGGGGCTGCTTGCTAAATCTTCAGGGATTTTGTGAGACAGGTACCACGTTGGTTGCCTGCAATCAGGCATGGTAGGAATATTTACACCATGGAAATTGGCAAATGCTACAAATCAAGGCTTTGTACAAATCCCTCTCCCTCCCACCCTGCCAACCCTCTGCCCAGGGACCTGTCTGTTAAACACCAGCAGAGCCCAGAGAGTGGGTGACCACGTAGGCCATCGCGAGCATCTGGAAGGACACATGGACTTAAGAGTCAGGTGTAAATCCCGACTTCCTCCCATACTTGTGGTCACACTTGCGTGTGACCTTAGGTAAGGTACTTCACTTTTTGAGCCTCCGTTTTCTAATCTGTAAAATGGGGACATACCTAAACTCCCGGGTTGTTGTGAGGATCATGGCACCTCACGGTAAATTTCCTGGGTGATGCCTGATACACAGCAGGTGCTTAATAAATGATACCTATTGTCATTCATTGATTCAACACTTACTGAGCACCTACCCTGTACCAGACACTGTCTGAGTGATAGGGACACAGAAATGCCCCAGGGGATGACATATATCAAATCCTTCACATCTGGACAGTTCTTGATTGTCTGCAGAAGGGTTTTTACCCACACCATCTTATGAAGCCTCATGACAACTTGGAGAGGTGGGCACAGCAGGAATGATGAGGAAATGGGGACTCAGGGCTGGGCATGACTTGCCCGAGGCCCCTGCCAGGGCCTGTCAAGCTAGGGCTCAGCCCCAAGTCCACTCCAGGCCCACCATGGCACCCATCTCTGAATTCCCAGGCCCAGCCAGGCTGGCCCCCCTGATGGTACCAGGAGAACCCAGGGCGAGGGGACTCCTGGTCTAGGATCCTGGGTTCTCTCGTCTTGGCTCCACAGCCTCCCTGCTCTGGGTCCTTCCCTCCTGGGCCCTCAGCTCCCCATAGGAAGGCTGAGAGGGCTGCGCTCAGGATGCTGTTGGCCCTGAGGGGTGAGGGTCTGCCTCTAGGCTTCCTGGCTTGGCCAAATGTCCCTCTGTCCCCAGAAGCAGGGAGGCCTTGGGCATATAAACATCTCCTGTGCCCCAGCCAGAGCCCAGGAGAGCCAGGGACTCTTAAGCAGGAAGGAAGAGGGCCATGAGCTGGGGCTCCCACCCCCCTATTTTGGGCTTGCCATCTCACCCTGCTGGCGGGGCTCACCCACCCATTCCGCAGATGAGGAGACTGAAGCTCAGAGAGGGGTGGTGACACCAGCCTGGGAGCTGGGACTCATCCCCTAGGCTGGCAGACTCCAGAGCTCGTGGCTGCGGTGCCCACCAAGCCCCTCGATTCTGGCGCCTTGGGGACCTGCAGATGGGACAGTCCTGGCCACCCAGCCTCAGCCCAGAGGGGTCGAGGAGCATTTTGCTGAAACAGGAGAGCAAGAAAAGCACAGGCAACTCTGATGACTCAAATAACCTTTGAAAGTCGGAGGTGGGCGGAAGTGGGCAGCATTTCTGGTGGGTTTCACCTCACTTCCTAGAAGGATGCGTCACCAGCTTTAGTTTAGTCAGCACTCATCCAACCATCAACGCAGACCTGCACTCTGGTCGGCACGTCTCAGCTCGCTTGTCCCCAAAGCAATTACAGGCTGGCAAGTGGGGGCCGTCCAGCCTGTCAAGGAGGGGAGGTGGACCTCTTCTCATTTTACAGATGGGAAAACTGAGGCCTAGAAAGAAGGCGGGGATTGGTTCAGGGACAGACAGCAGGGACCTAAGTCTTCAAACTCCTTTGCCAAAGGTTAATTTTTCTCTTTGGGGAGATAGAAAAGGAGACCCTCTAGAGCTTTCAGAGGAAAAAAGGGAAGAAAAAAGAACTAGCAGCTGAATGGAATTGCAACAAGGCCCCTGGCCAGCCCGAAGAGGTTTCCGAAATTCTGTACAGTCTGAATTCTTGTGGGCTGAGGGGTCACGCGATTTCCTCTGCAGAAGGCAGAGCTGAAACAGTCTGACTGAGGAGGCCAGGGGAGGAGGGAAGTGTCCACGAGACTAGGAATCATGAGTTTCTGTCTAGCTGCTCTGATGACTTGCTGGGTGACCACAGATGAGTCCCTTGCCCTCTCTGGGCCTCAGTTTACCCTTATTTATTTACTATGCACCGAGCCTTGTTCCAACGCACTTAAGTGAAGTTAATCTACTTATCCTTTATAGTACACAATTATCTCTATTTTACACAAGGGGGAAACTGAGGCATAAAAAGGTCAGGTGTGCTGTCCAGCATAAGCGGAAGAACTGGGGTTTGAAGCCAGGTAGTATGGTTCCAAGAACCCACACTCCAACCACTGTGCCACAAGGCCCTCCAGCCTGCAGCAGGTGTATCTCCAGTGTCCTTCCTGCCCTCAGGGGCTTTGCATCTGTGCCTTGGATGCCAGCAGGCGGGTTTCTAGAGACCCTAAACCATCCTCCTTAACCCGCCTGCTGCTCTGAGCTGCCACCTTGTCCGTGAACTCTGATTCCTTCACTTCGCTCAGCAGCCTTTATAACCACAGCCCGGGAGACCCTCAGGAAACGCCCAGGTCACAGCAGCCATCGACCCACCTCTTTGAGCCTCGCTGGGAGCCGAGAGTCTGAGCAGGAACGGGCGACCCCGCTCTGATGTCCATTTTGGAGTTTTACACTCAGGTCAGCCTCTGGGCCCGCAGGAGGGAGACTGCCATTCAGGCATCCAAGAAAGACAGAAAAAAACTATCTATTCATAGCCAGACAGAACCTGCTCTGTGGAAAGGATGCTACTGACGCGACAAGCAGCCCAGCTGTGTAAGAGATTCCCGAAAAGCCTGACCTGGGAACATCCACGTAGAAGGCTCAAAGGCTTGGGTGGTCACCAAGCTTATAAAATCTGCCTCGATGCTCAGCCGTGAAAATTCCTGAAGGAATAAGGTTCTGACCCAAAACCCTGGGCTTGTCTTCCAAAACAAAATTCTTCAGACAGTGGACATTTTTTGGCTTCAACAGACAGACAGCTGATCTCTGTTTCACTCTGATCTCTAGAGTAAGAAACACCCATGGTGAGAACGTGCTCCCACCCCATGCCACGCACTGGGCCACGTGTTTCGGTCCACCTGGTCATTCCCATGGGTGGGTGTTACTATCTCCATTTTGCAGATGGGGAGACTGAGGCTCAGACAGGTGCCCATTCCCACCGCTGGGAGACGGCAAAGGTGGGGTTTGAAATCTGGTGCTGGTCTGGAGCGTAGGGGGTTGGGGATGAACCCCAGTGGAGCCTGCGGTCTGCATCATGAAAGGGGAGTTCCAGCCAGACATGGAAGCACAGGGAGAGTTCCATGGGGCAGGTGCACACGGAGTCTCGCGCCCTGGACGCACACGTGCTTCCCTCCGCTCGTGGGTAGAATCCCTGCAGAGGGACAGACAGGTGGGGAGGGTTGGCCCAATGGCAGTTAGAATCACCCTGTTGAGGCTACCTCAGTCCCGTCTTTCCAGATGCTGGAATCCGCTAACTGGGAACGCTGCACTGAGCACCCAGAAAATCTCCCATGCTGCGTTCGTAACATTGCATCAATGGTAGGCGATCGTTAAACACATGTGCAATCACGGCCACGCCACTGTTCTGTTCCTGCAGGCAGGAGAAACCCTGAATCCACTCATTTGAGGTCTCTTGTCTCACCAGAGACCTCAGAAGGAAAGCCCGAAGAATCCCCAGTCCACTTCCTGTACTTGAAAGCAGGAAGACAGGAAACTGAGGCTCGGAGCAGAGAGGTGATGTGTCCAAGGACATTCAATCACTCGTTCTGCCAATGAGCATAAAGGACATTCAATAGCTCGTTCTGTCGACGAGCATGTACTGCGACCAGCCTCCATCCTCCGTGGGGCTCCTTGTTTAGAGAGAGAGGGAGGAGTCTCATAAGCCAACATGTGCAATCCCATGTGACTGCTGCTTTGCACACCCAGGACGTGGAAACACAGGGAAAGCCCTGCGAAGTCTGCCTGGGGAGGTGGGGGTGCTTCCTCAGAACAGGAAGCTGCTCTGAGCAGAGGAGCAGGAGAGGGCACTCCAGGCAGAAGGCACAGGCTGTCAAACACCTGGAGGCGAGGTGAGCCCAGCATCCGTTGTGGGACAGAGGCCCTAAGGACAGCAGTGGCCTCAGGTCTGCAGAGCAGAGGGAGTGAACACCCGCACACAGAACTGATGAGGCGTGGTGCAAAGCCAGGGCCAGAACTCGGGTCTCCAGACTCCCCTTCCAGGGCTCTTTTGCACACTCTGCCTCCCTTGGTACCAAATCTAGGTATGATTTTACTCAGCAGGTTACGTGATGAATTAAAGCCTCAGTCATAGTTTCGCAGCATCCAGGCTCCGCCAACGCTACACACACACTGACGTCCCTTCCCACCCCTGCCCTGGTCATCTCAGGCAACTGTCCACAGACAGGAGGGAGGAAATGCCTCCAGAGTCCCCCTCTCAAGAGACCCTGCTGGGCCATATCTCAGGAGGGCCATGGGGTTTACATTCTGGGCTCTAAGACACTCTCTCCTAGCTGGTGAGTGCTTACTGAGCACCGACTGTGTGCCAGCCTCCATACCAGGCACTGGAAGGATTCATAAAAGGTGGTTACAACCTCTAACTCACTCAGCCGTTGCCTAATCCTGAGACGGGCAGGGCTGGAATCCCAGAAGAGGCGACAGGAGGTTCGGAGAGGCCTGGGACTTGCTAGCTCAAGACCACTCGGCCAGGAGGTGTTGGGCTGAGACACTCCCCGGGAAACGTCTGGTCACAGGGCCTTTGCCGAAAGATATAAGCATCCCTGGGAAACAGAAAAGCCTGGACCCCGCTTTCCTGCCCTGCAGGCTGCCATTTACCCATGAAGCAGGCACAGGCCGCACTGACAGGCACCACCCAGAACAGCGGAGCCCTGTCATTACCAGGAGGGGCTACTCTCCCGGCCCAGAGGGCGTGCCCAGGGCTAGAGGCTCACACAGGGTGAGGAGAGGCTCTTGGCTCTAAGCTGCCCCAGCCGGTGCTGCCGAAGGACTAAATGCTTGTGGCCAGTGAGTCTAGGATGCAGAGCACAGACTTTTTAGAGTCAGCGAGCCCCTGGCCAGGTCACATCCCAAGTCTCTGAGTCTATTCAATGGGGGTGACAAGACCCGGCCGTGGCTGTGGTGGCAGCTCTCCCTCCCTGGGCGGGGGCCCTTGTGCGCACCTGTCTCCTCTGTGCGAATGTTGGCGGGGCCCCTGGGTACCCTGGTTAACCCAACTTGAACGGCCGCAGACACTCCAAAGTACTAAGGCTCAGCCATGTGCTATCCAGACGGGCCTGCCTCCTCACCCTTAGGCCCCTGTACCAGGTCAAACAGCATCCCTACAAAACTCACATCTACCTGGAACCTGGACATGCAGGCTTATTTGGAAATAGGGTCTTTGCAGATGGAATCAAATTAAGATGAGGTCACACAGGATTAGGGTGGCCCTAATCCAATGGTTGGCGTCTTTATGAGCAGAGGGAAATGTGAACACAGAGACACACAGGGAGAAGGCCACGTGACGACAGAGGCAGAGGTTGGAGCTATGCGTCTACAAGTCAGGGAACGCCAAGGACTGCTGGGACCCACCCGAAGCCAGGAGCGAGGCTCGGAACAGACTCCCCTCAGCGCTGCCAGAAGGAACCAACCCTGTCGGCACCTTGATCTTGGACTTCTGGCCTCCAGGACTGTGAGAGAATGGATTTCTGTTGTTTTCGCCCACCCCACATGCGGTGATCTGTTATGGCAGCCCTAGGAAGTGAACACACTCCCCTCCCCCGCCTCCCCCCACCCCACCCCGAGCACAGCTGGCCTTCACATGCAGCCGCAGTTTCCCGGGTTCTCCAGGCACTGCAGACTTATCAAAGGCTCCCTCAGACTCAACTTCTGTTTTGGGTGCTTCAGAGGAAGGAAATCAGTGGTTCCCAGGTCTGGGGATTTCACAGGCCTGTAAAGCTTCCCCCAAATTCTGAAGAGAGACATAAGGTTGCCGATGTTTTCCGACATCTAAAATAAAATTTCTACCTGTGATCACCATCCGGCATAAAAGAAGGACACCTGACATAAGAAAGTAGCTGATGACAGTCCTGTCTTTATCTCATGTCACCTGGATCAGTGAGAATGTCACAGAGCCCCGGGCCTGGCCTGGGTCTGGTGTTTGGGAACCAAACTCCAGCCGCTGTGCCCTGCTGGGTGACTTTTTTCAAATCTGGCCGAGGAGAAAGGAGGCTGGCCTCCTCTACTCTCCTCTGAGTACAAAAAGGAGGTTTTCTCCATCTCAGAAACTTGACAAGTATATTCCAGCTAACCTGTGGGTAATTCCAGTTAATCCTCTCTGAGGACTGGGTGATCTCCCAGCCCGAGGGAGGAGGCGTTCCAGGCCAGTCAATGAGGGAGGATCAGGAGGAAAAGAAAATAAAAAGGAAAAGGAGGAGGGAGAGCGAGAGAGAAGCACTGACCCTTCTTGTGAAAAGAAAACCAAATTGTGAAATTATGCAACGAACAGACATCACGGGCCGGATGACTCCAGCCCTCTTCAAAGACACCTCGTAAACCCGCGCCTAGCCTCAGAGGGAGAGGCCAGATGCCTGGCACTGCGGGGAGGAGCTTTCGAAACATCTGGCCCTGGCGGCCTGATGACCCAATGGAAGCCAGTCACCCTGGGCTCCGTGACCGCAGCACCCACGTCTGCCTCGTGGTGACCAGTGAGGTGTGCCGGCAGAGCCACCGGGGATAAAAAGCTGTCTGAGTTCAAGGAATGTTTCTTTTCCAGTAACCTGAGAGCTTGAGAGCGCTAATCCCATCTCAGAGATGCCGCCGCACTGGGGAAACTTTTGCCCGGTCATGCCGGGGTGGGCCTGCTGGGACAGTCTCAAGAACCTCAGATGATAAGGCCGGACGCCCTCGCCTTCCAGGGCTGGAGTCCATCTCTCCCTCCCTCCCCTTCTGCACGCCCAGGCCAGGGGCAGGGTGGGCCCCAGTTCTCAGGAAGCCAGGAAACACACTCTTTTCTGGGCTAAATGCCCAGATTCCTTGAGCAGTCACAGGACACGCTTTTTCTGAGCCGGTCCAAAGCCACAGGCGCAGGCTGGAAGTTTCTTTGGGCGGTGTGAACCTGCGGGGACCCAGGAGCACCTGGAATTCCAGGCTGAAGGCGGGTCAGCGAGAGAGGCCCCAGCTGGCCCTGGATGGGCAGGGGATCCGGCCTGCACCAGCGGGGGATGAGGGCACAGAGCTGTGCTCTGTGGGCCTTCATTTCCTTTCCAAGAAAACGAGGTTCCTTCATTCCGTCATCGTTTGCCAGGCTTTTTTTGAGAGGCTCACAGAGCCAAGCACTGTCCACGGCACAAGGCGGAGAGGGCCCTGCCCCTCCAGAGGTGTGTGGTCAAGAGGTGGACCCAGACGTGGCAGCACACAGACACGGTCATCTTGGACGTAATCAGTGCTACGAGGAAAACAGCCGAGGAGCGGGCCAGGTGGTACACATGAGGCTTCACGGGGTCTCCGGGACAATTACATCAGATTGCGCAGCAAATTGCTTAGCAAATAATCCGCAGGCAACAGATAAGTGGGGGTCCTCCCTTCCTCCCACTGCACAGGCGGGGCAACGGAAGCCAGAAAAGAGAAGGGCAGGAGGGGGCTGTCTAAGGACTGGGGTGGTATGGGGGGCCTTACTGCCTCACATTTCCCAGGGAGCCAAGAGAGGCCCCACCAGCCCTGCCTGACCCCTGCTGATTCCCTACTCTTTCTTGGTGGAAAAGCCTCTGACATCATGTCCTAGCCTAGACCATTGAAAAAGTCTAGCCTTCTAAATCATCACGCCCCAGGCCAGCCCACAAAACCCACCCGTTCTCCACCAGCAAGGCTGTTCCAGCAGGTGAATGTCCTCCCTGAATTTAAATCTGGGTCCTTCACCTACGTGCTTGAAAATCTTGGCCAAGTTTCATCACCTCTCTGAGCCTCACTTTTCATGATCTGAAAATGGGGAGCCCTCCCTAAAAAGCTTGCCTGACACGTTCAATGAGATTGTGGAGGCAAAGTGCCCAGGGTGTGCGTGGCACACAGGAGGCCCACCTGCACCAAGGGAAGGGGAGTGTGGACCTGGTCTGGGCAGCTGGGTCCAGCCCTCGGGGAGCTTGGCGTCAGGAGGGAAAGGCGAAATAAGTAGAGGGGCCGGCGCTCTAACCGGAGTGGAGGGTCAGACGCGTGAAGACCAGCCCAGCGCCTTCTCTGCTGGGTGTCTTGGCCATGATCTTCACCTCTCTGAGTCTCAGCCTCCCCAGCTGAAAAATGGGTTCTGGTGATGATGAAATGAAACCCCACTCAGGTATATAAAGTCACCCAGACAGTATGTGACACGTTAGTCTGCCTACCCTCACTCATCCACTCAAGATAAAAATATTTGGATTGTATCCCAAGTGGATGCTGGGCCCTGTGGGAGGCCAGGACGGGAGGGTTGTAGCCTAGCCCCTTGGTGGGGAGACCCGTCTCCTCTAGAACCAGGCTGGCATTACCTGGCTCTGAGACGGGGCACACAGGCGCTCCCGGGATAAGCTAGGCTCACCCCCTGTGGGAAACGATGCCTGGACAGATCCTGGGAACAGCCGGCTCACCCCCTAGGCACCACGGACCCCACCACATGGCCTCACACCTGATGCTGTGAGCTCCTCGCCGCGTGCCACACGTCAGCTGCAAGACAGGCCGATGACCAGATGGGCCAGGGGAACCTCTGACCCCAGCCCACACCACGCCTTCCCAACAGCATGCCACAGACAAACGTTAAAGCTGAGAGCTGCTTGTCTGAACAGCTTTGCTTCTGACTCCTCCAGACCAGTCAATCAATCAGTCGATAAGGGGAGAATCAGAATTCAATCACGGTGACTACACAATGGGCTCCCCAGGAAGCATGTCAGAAAACCGGGGCTCTTTCCGATTAATGAGACTGCCTGGAAATCGGGGGAAATAAATGATTCCTAGGTGGACGCACTCCCATTAACTCTAGCTTCTCATCCCCGGAAAGAAAAAAACAGGCAGAAATCCGGATTTAGGGAACATAACACATCCACAGCACTTTTTTTCCTTTCCCAAAGCAGCTGCTGTGAGCTTTACATATTTTATCATTTATTCGCACGTTGTCCCCAGCAAGTTGGTAGGCGTCGGCCTTGTTTTTCACAAGAAAGCTGTGAGCGAGGCTGAGGATGTGGAGGTGAGGGGCCTCCCACCCCAACACCCAGCAGAGAAGGGCTGGGCTGGTGGGTGGGAGAAAGCCAAAGGTTCTTTTGGGTGGAATTTCAGCCTTAGGCAGCTGCGGGGCTCTGGGGGAGTCCACAGACGACCACACCAGCCTCCCGGCCTGAACCCCCTCCATAACACCAAACCATTTTCCACACCCGCCACCAGAAACACCATCCTGACTACACCTCCCTCCCTTATCAACCTTCAAGGCTTCCTGATAAAGTCATCATTCCAGGGCATAGCATTCAAGGCCTCCTTATGTCTGACCCCAATCCCAGCTGACACCCATCATCCACCACACGGCCTCCAAGGAGGCTCTTACTGTTTCCTGCAACCCACTGCTTCACACCTCCGGCCCCAGCACATCCTGTGCCCTCCACCTAGCTCCCCACCCCGGCCTGGCTAACCCCTACTGATCCTTGGGTGCTTCCAGGGGAGACAGATCTGGGCTCAAATCCTTGCTGTGTGACCTTGGATAAGTCACTTTACCTCTCTGAGCCTTGAGTTCACTTATAAAATGAAGCCATGTAAAGGTGAAGACTAGAAGATGACAGCACATGTAAACCCCTGATGGATGCTCTGTTAAAAAGAAATAACAGCAGGAGAAGAAGTTGTTTTAAAAAAGATAGCTGAGAATTCTATATAAGTAATTGTATACTGTTAAGAGAAAAGAACTGGCATTTGTGGAGGAGGCACCGGGCATGGGACAGGATCCTCTCCCCTCTGAACACTCCCCAGCCACAGGCAGGCTCCCTGCTCACAACAAGCCCCTGCGGAGTCCAAAGCCCCTTCAGTCTCTCACGGGAATTCCTCGCTACTTCCTGATTCTTCCTGCTCCCCCCTCACTCTTCCTCTGACCCTACGGGTCTCAGCCTCACTCCATCACCACCCCCACCCCAAATCCAGGTGTTGAGTCAAAGGGCAAAGAGCTCATCACCACTTCTTTACTGACGAGGACACTGAGACCGGCCCATCAGGAACCACTCCCGAGATCCTGAAGCAGTTGAAGCCACAGCAGAACCTTCTTTCAAATCTGCAGCCTCGACTTCTTTGCTTCCTGACACAGGGGTCTCCAGCGAGGAGCCAAGACTGCTGACATGGGGCCCCTCTTCATCTCTGCTCCAGGCTGCCCACCTCGCTCCCACTCACCCAGGCCAGCCCCCATCCCCTCTTGTGCACCCTGACATCTGCAGCATCCTCCCACACCGCCACCCCGGTCTCCACACAGGCCACACATGTGCCTACTCCCTGACGTGAGACCCTTCCAAAAGCCCACAGCCCATAGGATCAAGCCCTGATCATCACAGGATCAGAGGATCCTCACCCACAGCATCAGACCCTTAACGAATCACCTGCAGCAGGCCCAGAGGGCGTGTGAGTCATGAGACTTCTCCCCACGGGACAGGCTCTATCTCTCCAGCCAACCCATTTGCCCCCAACAGAGGCCTGGACTTTGGACACAGCGTCCCAGTCTCCACGTGTCAGCTGTTTCCATGGTAACGAGGCCTGAGGAGCAAACTGAAGGTGCATCACCCTTCCCCCTCATCACTGTCATCAAGGCCTTCGCTGGGCCAGGCCCTGGGCTAGGCGGTGGGACCACAGAGGAAAGTGGGCTTGTTCCAGCCCTGGAGAGGCTCCGAGTTCAGGGGACTGACCCATCCGTGGGCCCAAGGGTCAGGGGACACGCCAAGGAGGGGAGCACAGGGGGCTGTGGGGCTTAAAGCAGAGTCCTAAGTAGTGTCCTGAGTCAGAGGAGACTGCAGGAGGTGGTGAGGTTTGGGGGGAGAGAAGAAAGGCATCACAAGCCAAGAGAGCCTCGAGTTCAGCGCCGCAGAGGGAAGGGGCCTGGCTGGTGGAGGAGGGGGCAGCTGGACTGGACATCTCTGGCTGCCAATCTGCCCACCTCTGGGCTCTGGGTTCCCTGAAGTTACCTCCTTGGCCACCCCTCGCCACAGTCCCATGAGGAACTTCATTTCAAAGATGAAGGAACCGAGGCTTGGAAAGGTTATTTAGTCAAAGACAGCCAGCCACTCAGTGACATGGAGGGGAGGGCCTTGGTTTAAACATGTGGGCACCTACATCTTACCCCTAGAAGTCTAAAAATGTGTTTTTTAAAACATTCACTCTACGAGAATCCCCACTGACAGCGCTTTCAGGAACAGCTGAGCCCTCATCAATCCTTCCTTCCGGTACTTGCGGAATTCCCACTGTGTGCCAGGCACACAGTCTCGCCCTCTCCAAGTTTACAGTGTGATGAAGCACACAACTAACTAACAATGAGAACAATGACCCCCCCAGGGTCAGAGCCCAGGCTAAGAACTGTATTACGTTGAGTCTGGTCCCTCTCATCTCCTATCCTCATTCTTGTGCACACAGCAGACATTGCTAATCAATCCCAAAGCCTTCTCAACATGCCCTCTCAGGCAGCCATTACCAGTCTATCAGAGCTGGCACTGGAGGTGACAATTATTGCCACCCCTGCTGCCAAGGGGCACGTAGGACAGTAGGCAGAGTGAAAGTCCCTCCCCGCTACCGTCCTCCATACTCAGGGGCCCAGGGGCCTGAACTCCCACCATCAGACAGAGTGTTCAGCACTGCCCTCAGGCAGCATCGCTGTATCAATATAACAGCAGAGACCCCTCGATGCTGGCTCAGTCGTGGGGAATCGGGGGGGGGTGAAGCAGGGGCAGGCTGGGGCGTCTGGACTTGAAGTCCGCACTCTGCTACTTCCTGTCACCTCCCGAGGGGCAATGCTGTTCTCCAGAGGGCGGCCCGGGAAAATGAACCACCCCAGAGCTACCACGTATAAAATATATGATCTGAAGTAAGTTTCTGGACTCTCTGAGCGTCTTCTGTTTCATCTGAAAATGGAGTCAGTGACACCCACGTCCACGACATGCCCAAAGCCGGCACAGGGTCAGGCATATGAGAGGACCCCATCAATGCTGGGTCCCCTCCTTCCCTTCCTCTGAACTCAAGGCGTGAGCTCAGGGTGACAAACCCTCTCCTTATGCGTTGGGGACAGGGGCCACCCAGGCCCTGTGCATTCTCCTCCAAGAGGTGTCCCAGTGCGGCCTGCTGCCCCTTTCCTCCCGGGCCCAGGCTCGTAGGACCCAAGGAACCATCCATGTGTAAGAGTTTGGTTTCTCTCTCTTTTTTTCTTTCCTTTCCCTTCTAAGCAAAACTGCCTGGCGGCTGCTCCTGCCTCTGTCCTCAAGGCGGTTCCAAAGGGCCCATCTTGTCCCGCAGAAGTGATGGCAGTGATTCCGTTCATGGGAAGCAAGACGGATGGTACCCGGTGCCCACAGTGCACGAGGCGAGCTGGAATCGGCCGCCCCCGGTGGGGGAGGAAAGTGTTGCCGGAACACACCCTCCTTTGGGGCCTTATTAGGTCTTGAAAGAGCTGCCGCACTCGCTAAAACCTGCTTTTGCCAGCAGAAGCCTCATTTTACAAATAGACAACAACACAAAAACCCGTAAATGGGAAGAAAACCCTGACGATTACGCTCCCCGGCGGCAGCGAGGCGGCGAGCTGCCACTCAGAGCTGAAGTCTTTAGCCTCGTCGACTCCGGGTTTAAATAAATGGGCCTGAATGCCAGCTCACCATTTTGTGAACACGGAACACGGCTGTTTCTTTGCCGTTTAAGGACTGTTTGCCAACGGTGGGATGGGACGGCTTTGGGAACTTTTTCTTTTAAAAGGCTTGCCTGTCCCAGATGCCATAAAACCCTATGGCCCTGGCATCCATCCCTGGAGGAATCCCTGACACAGCCGTCTCCCTGCAAGTCACACCCAAAGGCCCTCATAACACACCATCACCTCTCCCAGTTTCTCCTGCTCTGACAATCAGTGGCATCTCAAAAGCAGCTTCACTGAGGAATGGATGTCTGTTTCCACAATGACCCAAAGGGCTCACCCCTCCCCACAGTTCGGGATCAAGTTGCTGAACTGTTTGGGGGGCTTCAGTTTGTCCAAATGCAAAATGTGGGTGGAGGCCGAAGCTGGGACAGACACAGCCAAGGCAAAGGACCTACTGTGTGCCCTTGGGCAAATGACTCAGCCTCCCTTTCCTTGTCTGTAAAATGGGACTAATAGAACCTGCATCACAGGGTCACCTTGGGGAGCCAGTATGATAATACACGGCCAGGGCCTGCCCAGGGTGGCCCTGGGGGCGACCAGCCCTGAGAGGGAGCGGCTGAGAGTCCTGGGGGAGCCTGAGAAAAACTCCCACCTCCCAGCTGTGAAAACCACTTTCTCAAAGACATTACTGGAGGCAAAGCAACCCAGTGAGGCCATCCCGGGCTCCCTGGGAAAGCTGGGACCTTGAACAACAGGCAGCATGTTAAACCCCCAGTGACGGCCTTCCCAGGGAGTTAAGAGACGTCAGGGAGCACCACTGCACGAGGCAGACGCGGGACACTGAGCCCCACCCCACCACGGCCCCCGGCCATCCGTCTCCAACACCCGGACCGGCGACACTGAACCTACTTCCCCCACTTCTTGTTCCTGGTTGCTCTCCCCACGGGAGCACCCGCTCTGTTCTGTCCCTTCTGTTCACTATTCGCCTCACGACAGCGCCCGCACCTGTGGGATCAATGAGTGACCAAGCAAAGCGAGGAAGGGAGGAACTCCCAGGGGAGGGCGGCTCTGGGCTGGGTGATTTCCAACCTGTCCCAGTGTGGAGAAGGGCTCCTGAGGGTCACAGGTGCCACCAAGCTGCAGTCCTCGCCCCACGGCGTCAGGCATTATCAATACGCTACCAGCCACCGACTGCTGAATGCTTGTAACGGACACGCCTACCTCACTGGATCACGAAAGCTCCCCCAGAGACAGGAACTGAAATTACCCCTCGCTCTGCAGTGAGAAAACTGAGGCCCAGTGGGAAGTGACAAGCCAAGGAGACACGTGAGCAGGAGGCAAAGGTATGACTTGCATCTGGGTTTGTCTGACCCACCATCTCCCTCCTCCCTCTCCGAGCCTAAGAGTAGCCCCAGGGCTGGCTGGATCTTGGAAGAGAAGAGCTGGAGCTGGAGCCTTGGGAACAGTCTCTGCCAAGAAGGGTGATTGCCCAGAGGCAGGAGAAGGCAGACAGCAGTGGCTGGGGTCCAGCTCCCTTCCCGTCCTACGCACACGCAGCGGTGGAGGCAGCGGCTCAGCCAGGCAGTGACCCCAGCCCTCCAGCCACGCCTGGGAGTGTGTGAAGAGCAGTGGCTTTGGGGGTCAGCCGGGCATGGGTTCAAATCTCCGTTTCCAAACCATGTGGCTTACGGCCTTGGACCAATGGCTTCATTCTGTGAATCTCAGTTATTCCCATCTGGAAAATGGGGTCAGCCTAACATTGTTGCGAGGGTTAACTAAGGCAACACAGATGAAGCACTTGGTCAGATCGCTGGTACACAGTACTAAATAACAAGCGTCAGTCAACTTTCCCGAGCGTCCCTCATTCATGTTTTTGGGAGTGGCCAGACATGCACATCCTGTGGCTGTTGGGCTCCCCAGTTTCAGGGCTGGGAACAGCGTGGGTGGCTGGTGGAATCTGAGTGCCCAGCCCTCTCTGTTCTCCAGGCCACCACCTGCTTGGCGTTGTTCCCGGGCAAGCAGGTCAGCAACCTTATCACTCGATTTCTGACCCTTGTCACTCAGGAAGTCGGAGGGGATGGGTTTGTCGCCGCAACAACATTCGGCAACGACGTAAGAGATTAAAGCAGGGAGGACATTTCCGAGGAGGCCCGTGGTCACGGTGTGTCCTCTGCATGAGAGGCCCAGGGTGAGGAGGGAGACCAGCGGGCCACCTGACAGCGGTCACATCTGGGGCCAGCGGTCTGCAGACGGGACCTCACAGCAGAACTTCCCCTTCCAACAAGACTGGCCTCAGCCCCCCGTCGAGACCCAATACATGGACCTTGCTCTTTTTGAAAGGCTACCGTCCTCCCAGCAGGGCCAGGTTCCCGGGCAAGTACCAGCACCGGCGCACGCGGCTCTGTCCTTAGCAGGGAGCCCCCTGCTTGGGGTTTCATGCTCTGTGTTCACTCCCCTGAAAGTCTTCACTTTATCTTCAAACTTGTGTCTTCCAAGGGAAGTTGGTGGAACCATGGTGCATGTGCTGGGGGTGCGGAGCCTCAGCTCACAGGTGGTCCTGCCTTGCCCAGGGCGCATCTCAGCGGCCCACCCCCACCCTCCCCCCAGCCCCCAGCCACCTCTGCTGTTCCCCACCCTTGGCAAGGGCCTGGGCACAGACATGGCGAGACTGGGGTCAGGTGCGTCTGCTCACCGAGCCACAGGGTGGGGCCATGGGCACCTGTGAGGGTCTGCACTCGCCCTGTGAGTGTCCCTGTGCCCAAGGGATCCTGGCATTTAAATAAATTATAAACATCAGGCAGGTGGGAAGAGAGAGACGGAGAAGGGAAGGAAAAAGTCTTCCTCCTACTTTTTGAACAAGGGGACCTACATTCTCACTTTGTACTGGGCCCCCAAATTGCGTGGCTGGCCCTGCCTTCCATTTATTCACTGATCCTTGGGGACACCCCTGGGTCTCTGCAGAGCTAGAAGACACTGCTGCTGGGTCCGAGGCCATCACTGCCTAAGAAGCTTCTCAGAACAATCCCCTCCCCCCGCCCATCACTGGTCCCTTACTGCTGTCTTGTGGGCCAAGCCTGGTTTCCGGTGCCGGGGATGTGATGATAAGCCAGATCGCAGAGCAGTGATGGAAACAGGCAGGACTGTCAGCCTCACAGTCAGGCAGAGGGAGCTGGTCCAGCAGAGCAGCAGGGACGGCGTGGTGGACAGAGCTGGCACGTGCACGCTGCCTCCCAAAGGCAGGGACCTGGGGGTTGGCTCTGGGAGATGGGCAGGAGGCCCTCATC
Organism: Hippopotamus amphibius kiboko; assembly: GCF_030028045.1. Lineage (NCBI taxonomy): Eukaryota > Metazoa > Chordata > Mammalia > Artiodactyla > Hippopotamidae > Hippopotamus > Hippopotamus amphibius. The sequence goes on from NC_080187.1 coordinate 11,233,696, forward strand.
TGTAAGGCGGGGACACCCTGACTCACCTCCCGGGGCTGTTAGAGACTGAAGGGGCTATCGTGCCCGCAGGGGAGGGGACGGCACAGGCACAGGACATGAATGTAGGACAGGCCACAGCGGGCTCCCCAAATGACTGCAAAGCCAACAATGAAAAAAAAAAAGCAGAGGGGTGGCACTGCCACATCCTGAGCCCCTACCACATGCCAGGCACCTGGCTACGATGGCTTGATCTCACGGGGTAGATATTTATTCCTGTGGTTTCTATTACCTCTCGGCATTTTACAGACATCCCCTTCCATTCTGTGGTTTATAAAGTCCAGTGGGTACTGAGCATGAGGTCAACCAGGCTTTTCTGATGTGACTTGTCACCAACAGGGCAGAATTCATGGTGACTAAGAGCTCAGACCGCACAGTCGGGCCAACCGGGGTGTGATCCTGGGCTACCCCCTAGATGTATGCTCTGGGGCAGATCTGACCTGCCCTGGGCCTCAGTTTCCCATTTGTAACTTGGGGTTAATAAAAGTCCCATCCTGGAGGGGTTGCTGTGATGAGTAAGTGAGGTAATGTCAGTGAAGGATGCAGCATACAACCCGGGCTCGAGAAAACGTCAGCTGGTGCTATTGCCATGAAACCCCCAAAACATCCAATGAGAAACCTGAGCATCGCGGGGCGCTTCCCGGGACCGTGCGCGTCTGCTCCCTCCTTCCCAGCATCTGCCACGACTCTGCTCCGAGCCTGCTCTCAACCCCCATTGTCATGTCACATCAGTCCATAAATATTTAAACAACATGTCATCAGATTATTATAACATATGATCTATAGCACTGATGTGCTGCAGTTCTGCGCATTCGGGCTTCATTTTCAGAATATCGAGGCATAAAATATTTATGTATTTAGCCAACCACGAGATCTCACATTCTGTCTCAAAATGCTGGGTGGTGGCAAGACGCTGAACTGAGACGCAACGTGTGAAGTTGCCTTGCTCTCACGTTGGTTCCTGGGGCATCTGGATTGTTTCTGGTTCATTCCGGGGACATCACCGTGTGGCCTGTGAATGGTGGCTGGCCGGGTTTATCACAGCAAGCAGAGGGACCGGGACTGAAAAAATCCCGCAAGATGGGGCAAGAGTTCAAATTACTTGTGCTCTGTCATTTTCCTTTCTGTATCTCCACAGATCTGCGCATAGTGGGTGCTTGGTACACGTCCACTGGGATGTAAGTTAATTCACCTGCAGCCCGTAACACCGCCCAATGGGCTGGCACCCAGCGGGCATTCAGTCACATGTGCTCCCCTGTTTTATTCCGCCCCGCCCCCACCCCGCCCTCCCACGCAGTGCCCAGCACCAAGCCTGGCCCAGACTGGGATCCAGTGAGTGTTGCTGGATGGACGGCAACTGAAGGAATAAATGCGTGACCAGATAAATCACTTAATTAGCTAACAAATAAATGAGGGATAATGACTCCCTGTCTGCTGGTCCGAATTATATTGCTGTAAGACCCTCCTCCTGAGAAATAAAAGCTCTCCGGTAACCTGTAGTTGGTAGGTAAAGGGGTTTTTCTGGGTAATTAAATATCTCGATTGCTAACATTAGCACGTTGCAGTGACCATATGTCCTGGAATTTTCAGCACTCTGCATTCAAAGATGCCGCCCCTGAAGCCGTTCAAGCATCCAGGAACTTCTCACACACCAGTGACCAAACAGCTTCTTCCAAACTGCCTCTCCTTTCCCCAAATGTCACTCAAATGCTTTTACAGACCATTGCCACCTTGGGCGTTTGGACAGGATGGTCATCATGTGTCCAACCTATAGATGACTGACATCTGACGTCCTGGGAGGTCATAAAATATTCGCAAATGAAAGGTGTTAGCTTGGAGTAAAAGTATTTTCTTTGCGTGTTCCCCATATGCCAAGCTATCACCATCAAGAGCTGGCAGGCCCCACCTTTGTCCCCAGCCTCTGCACAAAAATCCAGTCCTCGTTTCCTCTCGGGTTGGCTGAGGAGGCTGGCATTTAAAACAAACACAAAAGGCCACTAAAATTCCTGGGGGAGACGAACAAAGGAAATGCACAACACACTGAGTCAGCCATGCCAAGTCCATGCTTGAGATCCTGGAGTAACTAAATCCGGCTGGACTTGGCCAGACCCACCAAACGCATGTGGTGGGCTCCCTGTCTGTCTGCCATGTGGTACCCCGTGGTCCCGCTATCTGGGAACCCATCCCGGTGGCCCACCAAGGCCACACCAGCTAGGGAATCGTTTCCTCTTTCCACCCAGGATTCCCCATTTTCTGGGCTGGGGCAGATGCTGGCCTCCTGCTCATTGGCTGCACAGCAAATGTCTGTGCCCAGAGGTGGCTTGGGAGAGTTAACCCCTTTCCCTTCCCTGAGCAATCCCCAAAAGACACGCCCTCTAAAAAATAAGCGTGGTTGATAGAAAATGCAGCTTGAAGACACGGCACCCACCCGACCGTACCCAAAGCCACCCTCCCCCCGCCTCATGGACATTCAGGAGCCGCCTTTGCAGAAAAGGGGCAAAGGAAGGAGACCCCCGTAACTCTGGGAGGTAACTTCCGGGTTTACGTTCCTCCGACAAGGACAAGTCTTTCTCTAAGATACCCTCTCTGTCCGGCACAATTCAGCCCTTTGCTGCCCATTGGGAGGAATGAGGAGGGGGTCCCTGCAGTCAGTCAAGTTTGCCACCAGCTTCGGTAACTCCATATAAACATTATTCAAGGATCCTGCCACTCGCACACTTGACATTCATTCAACATTACTGACTGAGCACCTCCTATGTGCCAGGCATGGTGCTGGACACTGAGGTACAGCTGTGGTCCACAGACGAAGTCTTACCCTCACAGAGCTCATGTTCCAGTCTGGGAGGCAGATGACCAACATATGATGTCAGGGACGGGTAAGGGCCCTAAAGGAAAATAAAGCCAGGCCAGGGAATGGGGAGTGAAGGACATGGGATTAATTTTCATAGGGTGGGGGTGGGGGGGTCTCCTTGGAGAGGTGACTTTTGCAGTGTCCCGATGAAGGCTAGGAGCAAGTCATGGGAATATTAGGAGGAAAAGGATTTCAGGAAGCCGGGACAGCAAGGGCAAAGGCCCTAAGGTGGGAGTACGCTTGGCATGTTTGAGAAAAAGTAAGGAGGCCGTGTGGCTGGGGAGGAGTGAGTGAGGGGGAGACTGTTGAAAAGTAAGGCTGCAGAAGTACCAGGGGCCCCACTGCTCTTGCGAGAAAGCCCAGACCTCACAGTTCCTGGTGGGCCCTGGCAGCCTCCTCTCTCACCACTTGCCCCTTGGTCCACGGTCTTCCTTCCAGCTGCCTAGGAGGCCCTCTCCCAGGCCCTGGGCCCGGCCACCAACTCACAGCCCACACAACGGCACTTCCAGAGGGCAGCCTTCAGACCAGACCCCAGGACACAGGCTTCTCACAACACCCAGGCGAACGGGAATCAGCACCGTGTAGCTTGGAATCTCTATCTCTGGGTCTTTGTCCATTACTGGGTATAATGGTACCTGTGTGACAGAACTGCAGGAGAAGGAAGCGCGTTGATTCACGTGAAGTGTTAGAACAGAATGTAACACGTGGTGAGTGCCCAGTACAAAGGCTCTATTGAAGGCCTCAAAGGCGACGTGGCAGGAAGGTCCTGGCTCCGCGCTGCCCGGGGTCTGCCCGCAGCCCAGGACCCCAGTCCGGCTGCCGGCTCCTCGTCCCACGGCCCCACCCACCCACTCACCCTGCGGCCTACCTGCCCTTCACCCCAGCCTTCTCAGGCCTGCAGGCCTCGACACCCTGCCTGGCAAACCTCACGTCTCCCTCAAGGCTGGGGAGCCCGTCCCTCCTGGCAGCCCTCCCACTTCCCCAGAGGGTGAGTCCCAAAGGGCGCCTGCTGCAAACTGTTCACAGACACCTACACCAGGGTCACGACACAGCTTCTGATCCTACCAGGTGGTGAGAGGCCCAGGGGCGGGGCGTTACAGGGTATCTATGCCAGCTGCCAGCATAATGCCTGACCCAGAACTTCTCGAGGGAATGCGTGGACAGATGACCACACCGCAGCCAGCAAGGGCATGTCTGGTTAACAAAATGGAGTCCACTCAACCCACACAACAGGGAATGGTCTGTGTCTCCACCTCCAACTTATCACTCACAGCTTGGGCCCTGGTGCCACGAACCAGAGCATTGGCCTGCAAGTTGGGAGACTGATTTGCTTTCAGCCACAGAACAGCCGCAGCCTGTGTGGGAGACCTGAGGCTCGTCACAGTCTCTCTATGGGCCTCATTCGCCCCCTCTGTAAAATGAGAGGCCTTTAAGCTTTTATTTTTAAGCGTCAGAAACTTTTCTTATAAAAAATTTTTTCCACATAAAATTAACCATTTTAAAGTAAGCCAGAAAGATAAAAACAAATATTGTATGCTAACTCACATACACGGAATCTAAAAACAAAAAAAAGAAAAAAAAATGGTACTGATGAACCCAGTGACAGGACAAGAATAAGGATGCAGATGCAGAGAATGGACTGGAGGACACGGGGTTGGGGGGGCGGGGGGCGAAGGGGAAGCGGGGACGAAGTGAGAGAGTAGCACAGACATATATATACTACCAACTGTAAAATAGCTAGCTAGCGGGAAGTTGCTGTATAACAAAGGGAGATCAACTCGATGATGGGTGATGCTTTGGAGGGCCGGGACGGGGAGGGTGGGGCGGAGTCGTGGGAGGGAGGGGATATGGGGTTATGTGTATAAATACAGCTGATTCACTTTGGTGTTCCTCATAAGCTAGTACAAGAGTGTAAAGCAATTATATTCCAATAAAGAGCTTAAAAAGAAAAGAAAAGAAACCATTTTAAAGTAAAAATTAAGGGGCATTTAGTACATTCCCAATGTTGTGTAACCACAACCTCTACCTAGTTCCAAACATTTTCACCCCAAAAGGAAACTCTGTACCCATTAAGCAGTTTCTCCCCATTCTCCCCTCCCCCTCCCCCGATACCCACCAATCTGCCCTCTGTCTCTGAGGATTTATAGATTTTGCATATTTCACATAAGAACCTTTTCTTAAAATGACTTCTAAACAAAACCTACTTACATAAAACACGTAAGAGCAGAAGGGCCAAGGCTGAAGACGGTAGGCTTGCCTCTCCCCCTCCCGCTTCAGGGAGTTGACATCCCTCATCCTTTTATTTTTTTTAATTCGTTTATTTTTATTTATTTATTTTTTTGGCTGTGTTGGATCTTCGTTGCTGCGCACAGGCTTTCTCTAGTTGTAGAGAGCGGGGGCTACCCTTCATTGTGGTGTGCGGGCTTCTCATTGCAGTGGCTTCTCTTGTTGCAGAGCACGGGGTCTAGGTGCATGGGCTTCGGTAGTTGTGGCATGTGGCTTCACCAGCTGCGGCTCATGGGCTCTAGAGCGCAGGCTCAGGAGCTGTGGTGCACAGGTTTAGTTGCTCTGCAGCACGCGGGATCTTCCCTGGCCAGGGATTGAACCTGTGTCCCCTGCACTGGCAGGCGGATTCTTAACCACTGTAGCACCTGGGAAGTCCATCCCTCATCCTTAGTGGCCTTTAAGGGAAGGCTCTGATCCCAGGTCCTTTCTTTTCAGAATTCTAATCCTAAACTTGGATTTCTAAGGCAAATCACCCCAAAGGGTGCCCAAGAATCAAGGGCCTTGTCCCTGGTGTTCCTGGCCCATTTGCCAGATGAGGAAGCAGAGGCTGGGCCCACGTGAAGCCCTAGTCTGAGCTGACTGCTGGGGAGGTGCTGGATTCAAAGATCTCCAGGGCCCAGCAATGCTCTCCCCTCACCACACACACCATGGCGGGGTCTCGGAGGTGAAGAGCTGGACAAAGGCCCAAAGAAGCCACCTCAGGAGGGCGGCCAGCCCCGGGGGACAAAGATCTCTCCTCTCCCTCAGGGAAGCCAAGCAGCTCGTGGGAACCTCGGTGGCTTAAGAGGGGATGCCAAACACGCAGAGACTCGCTCAGGCCTCGCTGTGCAGACCCTCTGCAAGGACCCTGCTGGGGGGGAGGGCTGCCTGCTCACTTCCGACCAAGAACTGCCTGCCCCCGGCCTGGGTCTGCGACAGCCGCTCTGTCAACACAGACCTCTGATGGGGCCGACGCTGTGTAAATAATTAACAAAACATCTGCCTCGCTTAATAACACGCCGTGGCTGACACAGCTCTCGGGGCCTCTCGAGACCCTCCAGCTCCAAGAGGACACACCAAAAACTTACGAGGCTCACTTTCCTGGCGCGGGGGGCAGGGGTGTTAGACAGGAAAGCAAAATACTGATTTCTAAACACTTCCCTGCGATGCCCAGGGCCACCCTGACATTTAAATCCTTCCTCTTTCCAAATCATCACTGTCTCCTCTGCAGTCTATTTTGAGGGTCATGGTCATAGAAAAGTGCTTCAGCGGCACCTCCCTGGAGGGGCCCCCGACATCCCCCTTTTAGCCTTGTTTTGGGCCTCAAGATACATGGGCACTGAAAAGGCTCCCGACCAAGAGATGACCTTCCTGGCCCTGTGACCCTGGGCAGGTCTTTGGTAATTAAGTAGTTCCTAGTCTCTCATCAAGCACTTATGAGGTGTTACCCACGTGCTAAGCATTTTGTGCGTATGATTTTGTTTAGTTCTTCCCTCACACTTTATGAGGTCATAACACTGTTTCTGTGTTACGGATGAGGAAACAGGCTCCCAGAGGCGAAGGCCTTCTTCACAAGCAGCGGGTCTGGGCCTCCCACCTCACTCATTTGGATTGTGGGTGAGTGCCTTCCCCTCTCGGGGCCTCCGTTTCCCTCCTGTAAAATGGGCACACAGCTCTTCTCTGGATAGTGAGCTTACTGAACCCCTCATCTGCAGCTTGGACTGATCAGAGCTGAAGGTGGCTTGTAAAGTAACTCTGTCCCTTTGCAGGTCTCTTCCCGACAATCCTCAGTTTCCAAGACCTTGGGGACAACTGGGAACAAGAGAGGGCGGGCCTTGGGGAAAGGGGTCGAGTCCAATGTCCACCTCCACTGCTCATCTGCTATGAGAACGAGTCTGAGGGACTAAACCCAGTGGCTTCAACTACAACTCAGGGACCTCGGGACCTCCTTAAACGGCTCTCGAGCTCTCCGTTCACGAGGGTCAAGCACTGCCCCCTCCCCCAGCCTAATTCTGAAGTGTGAGGGTTAAACAACTCCGGGAAACGCAGGCCCTGCAGGCTCTCAGCAGCAGCCTCCCTCCCCCTTCTCTTGTCGGAATTCCTTCACACTCTATGGAATTCCTACATAAAGCCCCTTTTTCTTTTCTGTGAGGTCACCATCACGCAGATGTCTAAGAGAAAGAAAGGCCGGCTCCACGCGGATCAAGGCTGTTGGAACTGAATGCATTTCAGATCCCAGCTGGCCACCTTTCAATTCTATAGGCCCCTCACTCGCCCCCCACCCCAACCCCCAAAACAGAGCCAGCTACAGTGCTGAGTCGGGTTTGGGGTGCAGTGATCCTGCCGGTAGATGCCAAGAAGGCCTGGCTAGAAGACCTGGCCTTTGCCACCAGACCACCCGAGAAGTTGTCTGGAAAAATCCAGAACTGGAGACAACGGCAGAGGTTGTGTATGAGGGTTTGTTTCCACACAAGTAAGTCTTGTTAGAGGGACAGATGTCAAAATGCTAGATCACTCTCCAAGTTCAAGTTCCCAAATCAAACGTCACAGGAAATTACACCACCAACTGATTTGCCCCAATGTCAGCTCCTGTCTGAGGAGGCCGTAGGTCTTTTTCAGTTTTGGCCAAAGGAAGGGGCTGTGTGTATGTCACCCAGCTCAGATAGGAATGGATGAAGCCACTGGCCTGAGTTTTTCTCTTTAAGCTAACATTTTCCCCAAAGGCTATCTTGTCACTACCCTAGAATCAGAATTGAGAAAACGGTCAGCTACCAAAAAGCCACGAGGGTCTTTGGCCAAGGGTGGCCATCCTTCACCCGCTCATCTCAAAGCAAATTCACAGACACCCAGGAGTGCCCAGACCACCCAGACAACCCCTTACTCCATGAGCACCCTTTTCCCAGAGCTCCAAGTTCTGACCACCACCTGAGGTGACAGTCAAGGAAAGGTCCGTGGCACGTGCCAAACCGTTTCCTAAGAATGATGTCAACAAAAAAAAAAAAAAGAGAGAGACAGATAAAAATGTAGAAACAAGGACTATTTTTACCTCCCCAAATCACAGGCCAGACGGGAGAGGAATCCATCAATGCCAGAAATGTGGCTGGGCCTTCGCACAAGATCTATTATTTCGCACCTTCAATTAACGCATCTCAAAGCAATTTGCAAATGTTCATCAATTTGCAGAACACACTCGGAAGGGAAAGAAATACCTTTTCCTTTCAACACCAAAGGACACTCGCAGGGGCGCCCCACACCCCAAACCACACAGGTCTTCACACACAACATTCCTTCCCAGTACCGTGTAGTATAAACCGTGATGTAAATGAGGTGAACGGGAAAGAGAGACAGGCACAGAGAGACAGGCACGGGACTGAAGTGGTAAGTGACAAGAAGCCTACGCAGAAATGACGCTGCTGTCAGATATTCATGTTGAGAGTCAGGCCCCGTGGAGGTAACTCGCCACCATCAGGCAGGGGTCAGGACGCTGGGCTCTTCCTGAGGGCAGTGTCCTAGCTTGCTTCCTCCCCACACAAGCCTGGAGGTGCCAACCCATATTTAATCTCGGATGACTCACCAGGGCCCTCCACTCTCCACCCTCTAGCTCCCTGGCTTGGTCTGACCCCAGAAGGGGAAGGGAATCGTCTTCTCTTTTGACAATTGTTTTGACACTTCCCTTCTGAAACCAATTTTTGGCATTTCGAGAGGAAAGAAAAAATGTGAACTGTGGCCCTTTCTATCTGACACCTCTGGCCCTGGGCGTTGGTCATCTGCACCAGCGCGGCAAGCGTGGATGAGGAAGGATGGTAGTACCTTCAGGAAGACCTCCCCCCAGAAGTCTGGAGCCCAGCAAGGAACCCAGCATGTCGTAATCCACAGCAGGACAAAGGCAGACAGACCTGGTTTAAAGTTAAGAACTTCAAGTCTGGAATCCGAGCTGTGGGTTTGGATCCTGACTTTGCCATCTGCCACTTTATGGCTCTGCCCAAGTTACTTAACCTTCATCTTCCTCTCTGTAAGATCAGGATGACAACCCCGAACCTTCACACTGTGGCAGGCACATGATACACAGCCCCTGTGACTTTACAGGTTCAGTGGGGAGACTGTGGGCTCCGCTCAGTCAAGCCTGGGTTCAAATCCAAGATCAACCGCATATTAGCATGTGGTAGTCAGCACATGATTTAATCTCCTTGTGCCCTCGTGCCCTCATCTGTAAAATGGGCATCACGACTGTTCCCATCTCACAGTGTTGGTGAGTGGACTGAGTGAAATAAGGCCCTTAAAACTTTTAGTACCATGCCTGGCACATGGAACACCCTCCATAAATGGTGGCCATTAGTGGTGGTGCATAACTTTCCTAAAATGATGCACATCACTTCATCACAGAGCCTCAATTTTCTCATCTGTAAAATGGAGATAATAACCCCTACCTCACAGTGAAAATTAAATAGATGTATGTATGGTAAAGCACTCAGCACCCAGTCTGTGCACCTTCAGAAGGAAAATCCTGGTGCAGTGGAAACAGGATGAACTTCAAGTCAGGCAGGTGACAGGATTCTGCCTCCACCTCCTCTCTGCAGTCCCAGGACACAGCTTGATCTCTCTGAGCCTTAATTTCCTTGCGCATATAAAACCAGAAGCCGTTCTCCACGGCCTGACTTTAGGGACGACTACGACGCCCAGAACGTTGTGCCATCTGGCAAAGCCAGGAGCTCCGTTTCTTGAAACCTGAATGACCCTCTACTCAGACCCACCTGGGCTGCTGCTTAAGTCTGAGACTTCATTTTGCGGAGGTAGAAACTACTTTTTAGTCATTTCCGAGGCAGACGGGACGGCAGAGGCTGACAAACCACAGGGACCATTTTAAATCCTGGGCCTTTCTTCTGGGAAGTTAGGCAAGAACCTTCCCAAATGTTTGCCCGTGGGGCTCTCTGCCAGGGAGTGACTCATCCCCAGCTCCCCACAGGCATATTTTATTTGGGGGTGGGAGATTGAGGGAGGGCCAGGCCTTGCTGGGGGAAGGGGAGGCAGCATTTCCAGCACACCCAGAGGTGGGTTTTTTTTTTCTCTTCATTTTTTAGGACAAAAAAGAAAAAGAATGTGGGTCTTTTTTGTTTCCTTCCAGGTTTTGTTTGCTAAAAGAAGACGTCCAAAGTTCACTCAATAAGCTGCTGCGTGAGGAACAGGCGCTTTCAGCCGGCTCTGCATCCCGTTCAATGAAATTCTTCTTCCATTAACGCCACGGTTTTTAAATGTGCCTCCAAGGTTCGCCTGCGCACACACTGAGCTCCTAAGACGACATGTTCCCCTCAGAAAGGCAAGCTGAATTTTGACAATCCAAACGAACTAGGGCGCTCCAGAGTTTCTAAAGTTTGCCTTAAAGCAATTAAGACTTTTGACTGCAGAGATTTTCAACACTAATAAAGCACACCAAAACCTGTCAGTCAAAACTGCAAGGACAGACCTTGGAAGACAGTGTCTCAAGCCTGCTGTGATCCATTTGTTACTGTCTTGGGGGCTCACACTTGGAGCCCACGTTTCATACAAATAAATCAGATGAATATCTATCTACTGAGCAACGCAGGCAGAGAGATTCCCAGATACACAGACAAGTGTCCCTGGACCCCTGGTCTCCCCAGGGTCAGCCCCACCCCAGGCCTGGGGAAAGGGTTAAAATTCACCAGGGCCAGAGAGGGGCAAGAACAAAGCCAGGGGACCCAGAAGAGTATTTAGGAAAACTGAATACAAGTCCTCCAGTGCCAGGCCAAGAGGCTCCACCAGGCCCACCACAGCACCAGCTCAGTCTGGAGCCCCACTTGCAGGGTCCTGCCAGTGGCCCTGCCGAGGCCCGGCTGGGTTCTGCGATCTGACCTCTGGCCTCGCATGCTCCAAACAAAGCCCAGCACCCATTCGGTGCCCACACCAGGCTTGCTTCTCTCCACGGGTTCCCTGACATCCGGGCCAGGGGCGGGCACATCACGTAGCAGGCCTGATGGGCTTAAAGGGGGGCCCGCGGGCTCCACCGTAAATATATTCGCACACTCCTGTACACAAATTACACGCTCACACCCACATATGTACACTCTGTCCTCGCGGGCTCATAAATACGCACACTAATCGCTTGTGAACACTCACACGTGTGCGCGCACACACATACCCCCCGAATCCACACATTCTCTCACAAAAATGAGATCCCACATGAGCGCTTGGCACATAGTAAACACTCAATAAACGGATAAGTGGGCGCCACGCCCGCCTGCCCCGCACCACTCACGCCAAACCCCTGGACCCCGACGCTCCGAGGTGCACACGCACCAACTCGGCCACAGGCACGCGCACACTCCTGCGAACACACCCGGGGGGGACAGATGGACACGCCGCCCACGCACGCGCGGACGCACGGCCGGGGACACACTCACACTCGCACGCTCACGCGCGCCCCGACCTCCCGCGTGCACACCCGCCGCTCTCCCCCGCGGAACCTCGGGCGCGCGCGCGCGCGGGCACGCGCGCCCCGCTCGGCCCGAGAGTAGGTGACGGCCCCGCGGCCCGGCCCCCGCCCCTTCCCCGGCCCGCGCCGGCCCGATCCGGCCGGGCCCCGGCCCCAGGCCACTCACCGGCTCGCGGGCGGGCTCGGCTGCCGGCAGGAGGACCGGCGCGCGGACCGGCGGGCGCCCGGCGGGAGCGGTGGGTCCCACACGAGTCGGCGGCGCCGCGGCCGCACGCTCGTCCGCTGGGTTCCGCCGCCGCCTGCGCGGGGCCGCGCGCGCGCTCCCGCCCCTCCCCGCCGCGGGGCCGCGCCGCCCCCTGCGCTCGTGCGCGCTGCCGCCACGCAGGCTGGGGGGCGCCCGGGGCGGCGCCCTCGCGGAGGCCGGATCCCCTCGCTCTCCCGAGCCCAGTGAGCGGAGGACCCGCTCCCCATTTCGAAGCGGGGGAAACTGAGGTCCAGACTCACACAGAGAGTCAGGCCCGGCATCTCCCCTTCTTCTAGGGGTCCAGACACAGGATTAGAGTCTGCACTCAGTCCACCCCTGGGACCCCTCCCACGCATTTCTGAATACCCATCACCTAACTTTACTCCCGTCGCAGCCCTGCTTATATTGAAATCGGCTAATCAACAAGCTCTTACTTTGCGCCTGCTGATTGCGGGCACTGAAGTAGGCTCCAAGGGTATCTCGATGTGGTGAAGGCGCTGTTTTCTGCGCTCAGAGAGCCAACGTCTCCTCATCTGGAGCTCCCCGCTTCCTGCGGACCCCAAGACCAGTAAGAGTCAGTGTGCAGAGATTTCTGGAAGAAGTAAGACTACTAATGAATGCTTAACACCGCCTCGAAGGAGAGTCTGTATGGGGGCCCAAAGGCAGCAGCTCAGTTCTCTGCTTCACTTCCTAGGAGGAACCCACTCCCCAAAAGGGGACGCTCCTGGCCCAGACAGTTCCTGTTTCCACACTCGCTGCTTTTCCTCCACATGCAAAACTGTGCTCTGTCCCCCAGGAGGGCAGGAACCCGGGACTGACGCTGGCTGCCTGCCAGCTGCCCAGCTTGGTCACTGTGCTGGGCACAGGGGGATGCCCATTGGGCTTGTTTGCCCAGCGAGTGAACATGTTTCAACTGGCTGGGATCTATGACAATAATGACACCAACTGAACACCCACTGTGCGAGGCTCCCGGCTGCACACGCTGCCTGTCTGGTGCTGTTCAGTCCCTCAGCCATTATTTGAAGGAGGCTTTATGCTGCTTTAGTGCCCATTTTACAGGTGGGGTAAATGAGGCCTAGAACTGAAGCTTAGAGAAGCAGATTCTCTTGTCCAAAGTCACCCAGCTGGTAAGTGGTTGAGCTAGAAACTGGACCACAGATGGTCTGATTCCTGTGCCTGTGTGCTTAATTTAGGGTGTGAACAGTATAGTTCTGTGCTGCTGATACAAGCAGGGCCAGACTGGGGACTTCCCTGGTGGCGCAGTGGTTAAGACTCCACACTCCCAATGCAGGAGGCCCAGGTTCAATCCCTGGTCAGGGAACTAGATCTCACATGCATGCCACGACTGAGTTTGCATGCCACAACTAAGGAGCCAAAGTGCCGCAAATAAGGAGCCAGGGAACCGCCACAACGAAGGAGCCTGCCTGCCGCAACTAAGACCCGACACAACCAAATAAATAAATGAATAAATATATTTCAAAAAAAAGGAAGAAGAAGAAGGGGCAGAGGGAGGCAGCAGCCTGTCCAGAGGAGCCAGCCCTTCCACAAACAGACAGGGATGAAATTGATCTTTCTGCAATTGTTTACAGCCTCACCTCACGTGATATACTTCACAATAAATGCCAGATAGATTGAAGAGTTAAATGTAAAGAATAAACATTGCATAAAACAATAGAAAGTAATAGAAGTTCTGAGATAGTGTGTGGCTGTCTTACTAGGAAGTGGGTGATATTGGCTAGATTTGTGCAGCAAACATTCATTCATTCATACGGTCCACACATATCTCTGAGCGCCCGCCATCTATGGGTCCGATGCTATTCTAGGCACTGGGATACAGTCATGAACAAAATATAGCCTGGACTCTCTTGGGGCTTCAGTCTGGGAGTGGGGGTTGGGGGGCAGAAAAGTATCTGGTGCTGCAAGGAAAATAGGTTTGGTGGAGAAAATAAAGCAGGCAAAGGGGAGGAGAGCCCCCCAGGGGTGCTTTTTCATAGAGAGTGCTGGGAGAAGTTCTCTCTGATGAGGTGACATTTGAACAGAGGGCTGTATGAGGGAGTGAGGGAAGAGGTCTTCTGTGTGTAGGACATGCCCCATGCTCTGAGAACCATCCTAGTACACTCCAAAGCAAGAACCTGAAACTCCTCTTTGAGGAAAACTTTGGGAGCAGCACCAGACCACGGAGGAAAGAAGCACTGAGGGCCCCCACACATGTCTGTGTAAGAATCTACCATTTGTAAAGCCTGTTTCCAGCCTCACTGAGCTCCTGTAACAGGTACACCCAATGTCTTCATTTGCCAGCTGAGAAACTGAGGCTCAGAGAGGTGAAGAATTGTGCTGTATGTCACACAGCCAGCCACCATCAGCAGAGATGGGTCTGGCTGCATGCCAGCCATTGGCTGCTGCTAAGTGTTAGGAGACTGAAGGAGTCCTGGACGGCCCCTTCCCTCCCTCTGGGCTTATAATTTAGGCACAGGAGGGCCTGGGGCATCCGCTGTAGGCTTCTAGAGACAGGACGGTTGCAGCAGCAGGACTTGAGGAGATTGGAGGGAGAGTCATCCCCACCCTGTTTTCCTGACCTTCCTCTTCCTCACCTCCTACTTACTTCCCTCTGTCTAGGTCCCAGCCCCTGGTGACATGCTAGGGGGGAGGAGGGGGAGAATCATGTTAAACTCTGCCCAGAGACCCTCCAAATGCCCCGCGCTACACTGGCCACGGCAGCGGTAGGTAGAGAGAAATGGTGCAATCCAACCTGAGCCCCACTCAACTTTTGTTTTTAACACAAAGGATTTTTCTGCGAGTCCCCAGATGAGTCACTGCGAAGAGGTGCTTTGCAAAATGACTCCCAGAATTAGAACCAACGCCTCCCCACACACAGTGCCTGACACTTCCTCCCACGGCATTTGTGAATCTGGTCTGGAAGAAAGGCTCTCCGTTCACCCCCAAGGGTTTCAGGATTAAGTCTGTGTCGTTTCGTTATCTCTCTGCATTAGGGGAAGAGAAACTACTCTTGCTGGGCACCTTCTCCATGCCCAGCTCTGCATTCTCCCAGCATCCCTGAAAGTGGGGGTCAGGGCTTCTGTTTTACAGATGAAGAAGCTGAGGTTCAGAGAAGGACAGTGGTTTGGACCCAGCCTGGATTGGAACCCGGGTTTACCCAAAGCTTACATTGTTGTCTGTATTTTGGGGGAGCAGTAGTAGGGGGAGAGGGCGCCATAAAGTACTAGGATCAGATTGTGTCCTTTGAAGGCCCTTTGTCCAAAATGTCCTCTTGCAGGCTTCCCAATGGTGGGCATTTGGTGGGGGGCGGGGGTCGGTGTCTGGGTTTTCCCAGGAACTCTTGTTTGTTCTTGTCGTCTGAGTGTGATTATTAACAGCACTCCTTTTCGCTTCAAAAGTGTCTTGGTTTAGATGATAAACTTTAGGGTCACCTTGGTTTCTTGCAAAGGTCACTGCATGGGGGGACTCAGATTTTCCTTTATGAAATAAGGGCCTCATCTGCTGGGCTCCTCTTCACCTCCTGATGTCTGTGTATCTGACCAAGAACTTTCACAAGAGTTTAAGGGGATTTTCAGGAGCAGCAAACCCAGATGGTGGGGGAGGGAGTCAGGACTGGAGTCAGGGCTCCTGCCCACCTCAGCTCTGCCCTTCACTCCCTGTGTGGCCCTAGGTCCTTTTCTTGACTGGCAAAATTTGACCTTGACATTTTAGGATTTCACGTTGCTCAGTGCAAGCTGGAAAACCAATTGAACATTTTGGTAAGGACCGGCAATGCAGGAAGCATCCCTCCCCTCCATGCCATCATATGGCCCACTTTAAAAAATAGCAAACCTTATTTTTAGTTAGTTTAATTTTTAAAATATTTTATTTTTTGAGTAGATAATACTTGCCCACAGTTCAAAGTTCAAAGGTGCAGAAAAAATGGTGAAAAACTTACTTTCCACCCTGATCCCCAGCTACCTCCTTCTTTTCCCTGGAGGGAATGAGTGTTGCCAAACACACTGTTTCCAGACAATGTGTTTTGTGTGGGTGTGTGTGTACTTTTCCCCTCTTCTTTTTCACACAGATGATAGCATCTGATCCACACTGTTATATACCTTGTGTTTCCTGCACTTCTTGGAGACTACTCCCTATCACTCCACAAAGAGCTATTTCCTTTTTTATGACCGTATAGTGTTTCAAAATAATTGCATTTAGTCTGCATTTAGCAAGCACCTGCTCTGCGAGAGATGACAGAAGTTTCAGCCGTGGTCCCTGCCCTCGGGGACTTACAGTCTGTTTGGGGAACAAGAAAAATGGAAAATACTGGAGAGACATAGAAGAGCGATTTCTTCAATGGCACCCAGGTTCATTTGTGAGGTTTGGCTTTGGGGCTAATTTTGTTGGTAGTGGTGTTATTCTCAGCTCCAGAGATGCGTTGGGTGGAACCCAGATGTGGGTTCTTCTGAAACTTGAAAATTCAGCTGTGTGAGTTCAGGTAACCCACTTCTTCATTCCGGGCCTCGGTTTGCTCATCTGTAAAATGGGGACAGACAGCCTCTGTCACAGGATGACAGTGGTCCCATGAAATTGTATTCCTGCAAATGTCTGGTGAAGAGTGAAGTGTTGTGCTCCTGAGCTGGAAGATCTGGGGAGGCTAAGACGATGCTCTCAGGAACAGGACTTTACGTGCAGGATGTCAGGGCTCTTCTGCCCAGATAGAAGCATCTTGTAAGCTTTTCATGCTTTGCTGATCCTGTGGTAGGGTCTGCTAAACAGTTATCTCCTCCAGGCTTTGGCAGTCTTAGTCGCCAACTTTGAGTCTGCTAGAGGCTTGACATGGTAGACCTCACACCCAGGAGCCCCCAGAATGTGCAAATAACACACGTTAACTGTCTTCATTTAAGGTGGTGAGGTGGGGGGGAGTTTTGGGGATTATCGTTCCAACTCTCACTTTACAGATGGGACTGGCTCCAGGCCATGCAGCCAGTAAGAGGCAGAAATGCACCCAGTGATGTTGCCGCATCCCTGTACCTCCCTGCAGCTCCCGCCACCAACCTCCAATACTTGGCGTTTCAATGAACACATTCAAAGCCCGACTCGTAATGAGCACCAAGATCTGTGCCCTTCATGTATGTTCTCTCTCTCTCTCTTTTTAAATTAATTAATGAATTTATTTATTTTGGCTTCACCGGGTCTTAGTTGCAACACGTGGGATCTTTGTCGTAGCATGGGGCTTCTTAGTTGCTACGTGTGGACTCAGTTGCATGCTGAATCTATTTCCCGGACCAGGGACTGAACCCAGGCTCCCTGCATTGGGAGCGAGGAGTCCTACCCACTGGACCACCAGGGAAGTCCCTATGTATGTTCTCCTAACTGACCTCCTCAACTACACTTTGAGGCAGTGATGCCCATTTGCCCATTTTGCGGATGAGGAAGGTGAGACTCAGAGACTGTTGATACTAAATTAACAAAGGAGTGGGCGCTCTGTCAGTTCCTGCTAGGAACAGTCAAAACCACTGTGCCCCTGTGTAAAACGGTTGGTATTTGTGGCTGCCGAGAGGCATCAGAGGAGGAGACGGGGAACTGTGGAAATGTTATTTTGGCCTCCGAAGGATTTTCCTAAGCTCACACAACACTGGGACTTTGGCCTTTCTTTGCTTTCTGGATGCCTGTTCTCTCCTGATATTGACTGAGCGAGACTCTCTGGCGGTGGCTTCTTCTCTCTCCTCCCTGGGGGAGGGGTGGTGATGGATTCGCCTGGCCCAGCTGTCCGGAGCCTGGCACAGGGGAGACACGAGATTCATGGTGTGATACCAGGTCCCTGTGTGCCCAGGACAGTTCTGGGCTATGCCTACTGTCCCAGTATCAATGGTAGTGTCCCATTTCACTCTCAAAAGTATCCTGGATTGGACAATAAATTATATGGCCACCCTGTTATTCATGTTAAATAAATCAATAACTTGCCAGGTGAATAAATAACTGATCATCGCAGTTGGGCACTGAGTCATGCCCTTGTGTAGTCCATGCATTGGCACTGTGATATGGGTGTCAGTGACCTGCATGAGAAAGTTTACAGATGAGAAAATTAACGTGGCGAGGTTAACCGATTTGTCTAAAGCACAGTTGAAGGGGGGCATCTGATGGGTCCAAAATTCTGCTTTGAACTGAGTCAGCCGGGGCCCATGCTGGCCATGTTTCACCCCCAGGCATCGAGGTGTCCACTTGACTTTGGGGGCCAAGTGAGGGGCCCAATTGCCCTTCCTGAAGCTCCTGGGACATGGGTCTGATGTCCCAGGTGAGTCTCCTCTGGGCCTGAGGCCTCTCCTGTACTCACTTTGGGGGGTGGGTGGGACATGGGACTTGCTTGCTCTCAGAGCAGACTGAGGCAGGGGGACCTCTGGATTTAGGGCTGACGACACCATCCATCCATCTACCCCAGATCCCAAATGGGGGAAGTGCTGTGAAGGAGGAGACGGGCATGTGGTTGCTGGGTTTCCCATCCCTGCCGCTGGCTTTCTGGGAATGGGGGTACGTTTTCCGTGCATCAGGACATGCCAGGACTGTGTTGGGGGCAGAGGGGGGAGGGACCAGATGGAGACCAGAGGCTGACAAAACAGGAGTAGGAGTGAGGAGGAAGAGGGCAGGGGCAGGAATCAGAAAAGGCTGGGTTAGGTTTCTTGGAGGAGGAGCCTGCATGGCCACTCCCTACCCCCAGCCCCAAAGCAGCCCTCTGTGCCAGCAGTGGGAGCAGAGAAGGTCTAACCGATTGTTGGGGAAGAAGATCCATTTTCCCTCATTCAGTGATATTCCAAGGACTTGGTCCAAGGCAGCCATTGCTCTTTTAGGGTGATTCCCCTGAGGCAGGATGTATGGGTAGAGTGGTGCATCAGAGGAGAGGCGGTGAGTTCTGGGGCCTCCAGCGTCCCTGGAGAAGAAGGCATGTTTGGGCACCGCTAGGCTCACAGCTGCAGCCTCTGGGTTCTGAGCCGAGTAGCTCAGGCCGACCTGGGCAAGGCAGCCATTTCTACCCCACACGTTCTGCCTGAAGCCATTTGCCAAAGACCACAACCCAAGCTCTGCAATCACCCCCGCCCCACCCCCCAGCCCCACCCCCACCTCCACCCAGAACCGGCTGTGGCCAAGGCCCTTGGCAGAAACCCAGCCTTGGAGCCAATCAGACCGGCCTTCAAAGCCTGCTTTGCCACCTACTAGCAGTGCGGCCCTGAACAAGCCACCTCACCAACCAGAGCCTCAGTGTCCTCACTGGGAAACTTTCTCACCAGGTTAGGATGAGAGGAAGACACCAAGCCAGCTCCTGGCTGAAAAGAATATCAGTATCAGCTGTGTACCAGGCTCAGAAACTAGCACTTTACATTTTACAGCTGTCATTTCTTTCCATCGTCCCAACAAGCCTGTGAGGTGGGTGCCAGGGTTCCTTTCCCTTTGCATTACCCATATAGCTGGGTATTTGCCTCGGTTTCTCTGCCTGACAAAACAGGCTCAGAGAGGCCAAGTGACTCACCCAAGGTCACACAGTGGGGAAATAATGAAGCTGTAATTTATAAGTGATATGCAGATACATTTTGCTGGCACAGCTAGCTCCGGGGTCTCATCTGTAAAATAAGCATAATGATACCATGAGTCACTTCCTATTTCTGGCAAATCCCATGCTATATGCTTTTATTAAAAAAAAAAAAATCCCTGTTGTAGTGTTTGCCAATTTCCATGGTGTAAAGCACTCCCAGCACGGCTAATTTAAACCTATCAACAACTGCCCTACAATTCCCAAAGATTTAACAACCTGCTCTTATTTAATAGCTCTCACCAGCCAGTGCAAACCAGCTCTCATATGTCGCTGGGTCCTATTATCCACCCCCTTAGGCCCTGTAAAGGGGTGCCCTAATCTCAGTGCTTTAAGGTTCCATTTTCCTTTGCTAGGAAAGAGGGCAGGCGGCCAGCCTGTACGGAGAACCTCCTGTGTGCTGGGAACGATGCCACTGCATCCAAACCTAGAACCTCCTTTAATCTTTGCAACAACCCTTCAGTGATCCCCATTTAATAGGTGAGAAAACTGAGGCTCCCAAAGGTAACATACACTGGCCAAGGTCATGCAGAAAGTAAATGGCAGATTGACATATATACACTACTGATACTAAGTATAAAATAGATAACTAATGAGAACCTACTGTATAGCTCTGAAGTCCAAAAGGGGGGGATATATGTATGTGTATTGCTGATTCACGTTGCTGTACAGTAGAAACTAACACATTGTAAAGCAACTATACTCCAATAAAAGGTAAAAGAAAGAAAGAAAGCAAGAAACAATAAAAGAAAGTAAATAGCAGAGTCAGCCTGCCTGACAAGACTCCACCTAAGCAGGCTGTGTCTTGAGAGCTCTGGGTCTGACATGAGCAAGTCCTGGCCCTTTCTGGGCCTCAGTTTCCCCGTCCGTAAGAAGGAGTTGAGCAAATCAATTTCTAACCATCCTTTCTGGACTTAAAATGAGTCATCATTTTCAGATTCCAAGAGCATAGTGGCGTGGGGCGGGGGGGGGGGGGGGGCTTACACCAATAGAATGAAAAAATCCCTAAATAAATTCCTTCAAGGGAAGAGTTTTGGTCATTAACCAGGGAGGGGTGTGCAGGAAGGGCATAGTTCCAACTGTGCTTGCGACACCTACTTGGAGGCTGTGTGCTGCTGCAGAACCAGCCTGGATTTGAACTCCAGCTTCTCCACTTCATGGCTGTGTGACCGTGGGCTAGTAGCTTCCCCTCTCTGGTTGGTCCTGCAAGCAGTCTTCCCTGTTGTCTCAGAAGCTTAAGAGGCCATGAAGGATCCCTGATGTGGAAACCTTTGCACCAGGTAGACATGGCAAATTCCCTCTACCTTTACAAACTACCACAGCTTCTTTCCTTTTCTGGCCCTCATCTCCCCAAGTGAGTTTAGCAAAAGCCAACCCTCTTTTCTTCCCGGTCTGGAAGCCCAGAGCAGCTGAAAGGGGATGGGAAGGCCTGAAGTTTCTCTTTCCAGCGAAGGCAGACGCCAAGCCCCCCGCTCCCCCCACACCCCCAGTCCCCCACCCGTCTGGGCCCACCTCCCTCTGGCCTGCACCGGCTGGTTGGTCTTCTCAGATTTCTGAAAGCCTGTGTTCCCAGAGGAGGCATTAAGGATGGAGGAATGCAGACCCGGGTGTGCCGCGTTGAGGGGGCTGCGCAGAGGCGCAGTCTGGGGGAGAGCCCCCCCAGCCCCGCCAGCTGCGTCCCAGCCCAGCCCCCACTGGGGACGAAGAGAAAGGAAGCGGAAAGGACAGCCATCCAGCAGGCTCTCGGAGGAGTTCAGAATTCTTGCATGGGGAGGAGTGGGGAATCAGGAGGGCTCAGACCACTTGGAGAGTACGAAGGCATTGGTGAGTCTGGGGGGTTGAGATGACCGTGGACAGGGTCCCGGTGCAAGGGCGCTGTTGTTGAAGATGGAAAGGGAAAGATATTGTCAGCAATGATCATTTTCTGAGCATCCTAAAGCTCTTTACCTGCGGAGCCCAGCTGTAACCAGGCCTTCCTGCCCCCAGCCCAAGAGCAGGCTCAGCAGGGAGTCGCATCCAAGAAGAAAATGAAGCAACCAACCAGCAAGCAAATGCATGAGATTAAAAAAAAATCATCCAACTCAAATCCAATTCCCAAGCTGCTGCAAAGCGGAGCAGCTCTTTATTGAAGTTCTTCTGGAACACTGGCGAGGGGAACTAAACTAATCAGCACATCCTGCAGAAAAAAATGTCCTGAAGCCAGCTCGAGACCTCGCGCCCTCTTCTCACGGTGCCTGCTCCCTCCTCGTCTCCCTCTGTAGCTCCTTCTGCACTTCTGCATCTCCTCTCATCGTCGGGGTCATAGATTCCCGTTTCCGCTGGACAGACCTGGCTCACAGCTGGTTATTACTAACAGTGCCCCCTTCCGTGCTCAAAAGTGTCCTGGGAGAGCAGTAAAGGGTACGGCCTTCCTCCCCACTCTCCACTGACCTCCAGCTTCAGCAAAGGCCCTGCAGCTGAGCAGACTTACAAGCAAAGGACACCCTTAAAGGGGTGCAAGAGAGAGCAAGACTCTTACCACTTTTGTTGTCTTGTTGCCCAGCACCTAGGAGTGTTCTTGTTTCTTCTACACAGTATTGACTTTGCAATACTGTGCAAGGTCAATACTGAATGCAATCAAGTCTGCATTCTAGAGATGAGGAATTGAAGGCCCGGAGCTTAACACTTGCTCAAAGTCAGAGATCCGGGACATCCCAAAATTGAAACTCAAACTTGGCTCTACCTAAGTTCAAATCCGTCACGTTTCCCACGAGGCCAGGCAGCGTGGCTGGTTGGAGAGGATCAGCTTGGCACCCCCTTAATTTCCAAGGGAGAAATCAACAGGCTTCCTCATGCCGTCTATGGAGACCCTGAGGCCCAGAGAGGGTTTGTGCCTTACTCAAGATCACACAGTACATAAGCAGCAGAGCTTGTGCTAGAACCAGGCCTCTTATTCCCAAAGCATCCTTGAGTTTTTCCTGAGCAGACAGGGGGCCTCAGTGACACTCTGGGGCCCTTGACTGAGCCTCTCCTCCTGGCCCACCCTTATTGGACCCTCCCCCAGGAGAATCGAGACAGACCCAAGCAACGCCGCTGCCCCCAAGTAGATATTATGGGCCTGGGATGGGAGGAGTGTCCAGACCCTGAAAACTCCCACTGCTGTGCCTGTTCGTCAGGGTCACTGGTGGGGACTGCCACATCAGAAGGGTCCTAACTGTGTCTCCCAAACTTAGTTTGGTATTCAAGACCTGCTCTTCTACTCCCCACCCCCATATGCATTTTATGCTCCAGCCATACAGTTCTAGGTATACCCTGCTTTTTCTTGTCATCAGGCCCTTGCACAAGCTGTTCCCTCTGCCTGGAGTGCCCTTTTATCCCCACCTGTCTAAAGAACTCTTACTCATCCATCAGGACCCAAATCAAATGCCCCTTCCCAGGGTATTCATAGTCACACTGATGGGTTTTATGGATTGTTTACAGCCAGTGTCCTTTCTGACTGGTCAGTGACCATGGCAAGCAGGTTTTTAAATATTTAGACTTTCCCCCGTGAAGTCTTTCTTGACTCTACGCGGTCTTTCCTTTCCACCTCCTGGGCTGTCTTGTGCATCCCTCCGCTGCAGCCCTTATCTCACTAGCTGGCTTGGTTCTGCCTCCTCCCGAGACCATGAGCTCCTGAAGGGCAGGGACCACGACTGGCCCATTGTGGTGTCTCCCCATGGCCACACCAGTGCCCAGGCTGGTGTGCTAGCCCTTTGGGCACAGGTTCTGCTCTCTGGGGCTGGAGGAGCATCAGGAAACCTCATTCCTTGATGGGAAGTGCTTCCTATGAGCTCACTTAGTGCATGTGCTCTCATAACAGCTCACCCCTTTCATCTGAGGAGTATTGGTCCCAGATGGAGAAACCAAGGCACAGAGAGGTGAGGAAACTTAGCCGAGTAAGTGATAGGACTGGGATTTGAACCCTGGTCTCAACCTACAGTCCCTGCTCTCTCCATGTGGTCTCTGAATCCCAGGCAGCCCTGTTTAGGGAAGGGCAGTCTCACCTTGGGGAACTCTGCCCCCACCCGCCCACCAGCCCCCTGCTCAGGATAGTGAGGGGGTGCTGATGAATACAGGCTTATTCCACTCACCTGCAGGGCCCCTGGCCACGAGGGCCACATGAGATGGACTGACCCTTTACCTTGGGCTTCCCTTCTCAGGCCTCCAAGGCAAGCCTGGTCTTTGGCTGCTCTTGGCATCCATTCCAGGTAAGGATACTAGGAAGCAGTTCTGCAAAAGATGTGGGACTTTCCAGGACAAACCAAAAAGAGAAGACACGAATGACCCCCCACAGAGTCACATTAGCCCAGGATCACTTAGGTCCTCTCTGTCCCAGATGTCACCCACATGTCCGACTCTTTGTAACTCTCAAAGTGACTTGGAGGTGGCTTGGTGGAACCAGCCCCAAGCCTTGAGTCAGGAGATCTGGGTTCAAATCTTGGCCACAACTTGCCCTGTGACCTTGGCAAGCCTCTTGACCTTTTTGACCCTTGTTGGCTTTGTAAATGAAGGGATTATTAGAAAAATTAAGTGGGATAATAAGTAGCAAGTGCCCAGCATGGGGCTGAAGTTCCCTCTACAAATGGGGATTGAACTGGAGTCTAAAATATCCCTGTCCCTCAAGAGAAAGTCCCTTGTTTCCTTCCCTGCCGGTCTTGATAATCTACAAATTCCCCAGGTAAGATCAGCACACCTCCTTGCCTTAACATAATCTGCTTTGAGCTTCATGTTCTGTGGGTGGGGAAAGCACAGTCCCCCCTTTCCTCTTCTGTCCAGAGCCCTCTCCTTTCAAGCCCACGTGGGAGGCCCTGGGCCTCTTTTAGATGAGATTATTGCTCCGGAGAAAGTCCCTGTACTCTGAAAACCGTAGAAATCAGAGTCCTGCCACCTCCACCTCCACATGGTTTGAACTAATTTTTCAGAGTTGGGCTGAGCTGCAAACTCGATATATGAAAATTTCAATTTATTGAACACAAAAGTCATGCCTGAGGATTCACTGCTGGGTTCTTCTGAGTAGTCAGCTCCCCCGTGTAGGTTGTAAATGGGTCTCCCTTGATAGAATTTCAGTCTACACACAACTTCTCAGATGATTCCATAGAGCCAAATAAAGTAGGGTCTACCTGTTTCATGTTCCTGGAGTCACCTGAGCAGACATTTCAAGTGGAAGTCTCTATCCCGATCTTCATAGATCACGAAGCCAACTCACATCTAGAATCTCACCTACAACTGACAAGAGACGCTTACTATGTCCATTTTCCAGTCTGAGAAACAGAGGTCCATTGGGTGGAAGGGGCTCACCTCAACTCCCGTGTGGAGTCAGGGCAGAGCAGGACTAGAGTGACTTCTCCCTGGGTGTGCCCCTGGGTGCTCTCAAGTCTTAAGACAGAGTTTGTAATCTTTCCTCCCCTGGTGGTTTCTCTCCTCCCAGCTCCCTGCAACCAACTACGTGAAGTCCCAGCTTCTGAGGATGACAACCTGGTGTCCTGGCATCTACCATCTTCTCCAGTCCCAATGCCAGTGTTCCCTTTGTGTTCTAGTGTCACAGGACATCCTTCTGGCCCCTGCATGTGACCTACAATCATTGCCCACGTCAACCCCTCTGCCTCAAAGCTGCTGATGTGGATGCGGATGGTGGGGATGTGGGAACGAAAGTCATAAATGGGCAAGTGTGCACTAGGGCTGACTAGGATGAAGCACGCTCGATGCTCAAGGTGCAAAATGCAAGGAGATGGTTCCTCAAGAAGTTAAAGATAGACTAGCATATGGCCCAGCAATTCTCCTCCTAGGTGTAAACCCCAAAGAATTGAAAACAGGGGTTCAAACAAAAACTTGTACGTGAATGTTTATAGCAGCACTATTCACAATAGCAAAAAGTGGAAACAGTTGAAATATTCATCAACAGATGAGCGGGTAAGCAAAATACGATACATCAATATAATGGAATATCATATGACCATAAAAAGGAACGGAGTACTGGTGTATGCTACCGTGTGGTTGAACCCTGAAAACGTCATGTTAAATAAAAGAAGCCAGTTACAAATGGCCACATATTCTATGATTCCATTTATGTAAAATGTCCAGAATAGGCAAATCCATAGAGACAAAAAAGCAAATTAGTGGTTGCCAGGGGCTGCACAAGGGGGAAATGGGGAAGGATTGCTCTTAGCTATGGGGTTCCCTTTTGGGGTGGTGAAAATGTTCTGGAACTAGTGGTGATGGTTCTACAACATTGTGAATGTACTAAGAACCATTGGATTGCATGCGTTAAAATGGTTTTGTGTGTAAACAAAACGGTAAATTGTGTGTCATTCTTGGGCGCCAACCTGCGCTTGCATGTTCCGAGGGTAACTGCCTCCTCACATTTTGTGCCCTGGTTGCCTCACTCTAATCCTAGTCCTGATGTCCACAGCCTCCCTCTTGGGTGGGAGAATTCTGTGTTTGCTTGTAACTTCTCCTGCATCTACTGCTTCCCTGGAGAATCCTTTCCTTTGCAGTTCAGTTCATGGGCTGATGCAGAATAAGGACATTTGGTAAGAAGAGGCAGAGACAGGGAATTATGAACAGGAATTGCTTGGGAACAGCCAAGAAATACTTATTGGAGAGGAGAAAAATTATAGAGAAAGAAAGTGGAGAGGGGAGAGGAAAGAGAAAACTCACCAGGCTTAATTTTTTGAACAGCTTTATTGAGATATAATTCTCGTACCATACAACTCACTCATTCGAAGTGTACAAACCAGTGGTTCTGAGTATTCAAAGGGTACAAACTTCTGGTTATGAGTAAGTTCTGCAGATCTAAAGTACAGCACGGTGGCTATAGTTAATAATACTGTATCGTATACTTGAAAGTTGCTAAGAGAATAGATCTTAAAAGTTTTCACCAGAAACACACACGCACGATAACTGAGGCGATGGCTGTGTTAACTAACCTTATTGTGGTCATCATTTCACAACACATACGTATATCAAGTCATCTCATTGCACTTCAAACTTGCATAATGTTATATGTCAATTATATCTCAATAAAACTGGAAATAAAAAACATTTAAAATCTGCTTTTTAGTATAATCACAGATACGTAACTATATCAGTACCGTCAATTTTAGGACATTTTTATCACCAAAAGAGAAACCATCCTCCCCTCCCCAAGCCCTTGGCCCCTGGGTCAAGGAGTTAGTCAATGTCCATACCTATGGGATGAGGAGTCTCTGGAAGGAGGGGCTGAGCCTAGAGCAGGAAGAAGCATGACAGCACAAGGCCCTGCGAAGTCCTGGGTGGAGGGATGTTTGGTTGGACCACTGAAGAGAACGACCTCACAGTCCCTAAATAAAGGGGGGATTCACATGTCTCATGACCGAGCAATTCCACTCCCGGTTTAAACCCTGGAGAGACTGTCGCATTCGTGCACAGGAAAACTAAGTAAGGGTGTTGGCTGTAGCAGTTTGTGATGGAGGGGGGAGAAAAGGACACAACCTAAGTGTCCCTCAACAGGGAAAAGAGTAACTATATTGTGAAACATGCACGCAGTGGGCTATCCTATGACCGTGCAAATGAATGACTACACGTATACATATCAACACGGGCATGTTTCAAAACCATGATGTGTTATGAAAAAAACCAAAGCTGTAAAAGAATGGATGTTGCCTAGTGCCATATATGCAAATTTTTATCATACAAAAACAATCACGTATTATTTTTAACTTTTTATTTTGAAACAATTTCAGACTAGAGAGAGTTGCAAAATGGAACAAAGAATTTCTGTATACTTTCATTTTCCCCAAATGTTAGCATTTTACCACGTCTGCTTTCTCATTCTCTCCCCCGTTTAAAAAAAGTATACATATACACGTGTGTATACATATATATTTGTATGTATATCTGCTTTATCATTCTTTACCCTCCAATCTCACTCTGTAGATGTATAGATAGAGTTATACATATAGATACATACACACATATATACACATATGTACGTATACATGTGAGAGGCATGTTTGTATGTGTATTATACCCACACATACATACGACATCATTTTTCTTTGAGCCA
This sequence comes from Hippopotamus amphibius kiboko, assembly GCF_030028045.1. Lineage (NCBI taxonomy): Eukaryota > Metazoa > Chordata > Mammalia > Artiodactyla > Hippopotamidae > Hippopotamus > Hippopotamus amphibius. The sequence goes on from NC_080187.1 coordinate 11,261,163, forward strand.
TTTGAAAGTTAGGTTTATTGAGAAGTGATTTACATCTGATAAATTCATCCTTTCTAAGTGTAGGCTTTGAGGGGTCTTGGAAATTGAGTACAGTCTTGAAACCACCACCGCCATCGAGATACAGAACATTTCCATTACCCCAAAAATTCCTTGTGCCCCCTTGTAATCAATCCTCACCCCAATTCCAAGTTCCTGGAAACCACTGATCTGGTTTTAGCTCCATATAGCTTCGTGTTTCCCAGCCCGTTATATAAGTGGAACCATACAGTGTGAGACTTTAATGTCTGACTTTAATTACTATATTGCTTCTGAGATTGATTGATGTTGAGATTGTCCCATGTTTCAGTAGTTGGTTGTGTTTAATTGCTGAGTAGTATTCCATTGTGGGAATGACCAAATTTTGCTTATCCAACCACAGTTGTTGAGCATTTGGGTTGTTTCCGGTTTTTTACTTTTATGAATAAAGCTGCTATGAATATTCATGTACAAGTCTTTGTATGGACATGTGTTTTTGTTCCTCTTGAGTAAATACCCAGGAGTAGGATCAGTGGGTCATATATTTAACTAAATGAAACCGCCAAACTATTTTCCAATGTGGTTGTACAGTTCTGCATTCCTGCCAGCCGTGTATCTTTTAGTTGCTCCACATCCTTTCTAGAAGTTGATGTCAGGATTTAAAATTTTAGCCATTCTGTAGGTGTGCAGTGCTGACTTGTGGCTTTAATTTGCATTGACTAATGAATAATGGTGTTGAGTATTCCGTGCACTTATTTGCTGTCTATCCATATGTCTTCTTTGGAAAAGTGTCTCTTCAAAGCTGTTGCTCATTTTATTATTGGGTTGTTTGTCTCATTTAAAAGAACATTAAGGGAATTCCCTGCTGATCCAGTGGTTAGATCTCGGCGCTTTCACTGCGGAGGCCTGTGTTCAATCCCTGATCGGGGAACTAAGATCCCATAAGCTGTGTGGCATGGCCAAAATAAATAAACAAACAAACAAATAAGTAAATAAAAAGGTGGCCAAGGACTTCCCTGGTGGTGCAGTGGTTAACAATCCACCTGCCAATGCAGGGGACATGGGTCCCATCCCTGCTGCGGAAAGATCCCACATGCTGCGAGCAACTAAACCTGTGCGCCATAACTGCTAAGCCTGCACTCTAGAGCCTGAGAGCCACAACTGCTGAGCCTACATACTGCAGCTGCTGAGGCCCGCGCACCTAGAGTCTGTGCTCCGCAACAAGAGAAGCCACCACAATGAGAAGCCTGTGCATCCCAACGAAGAGCAGCCCTGACTTGCCACAACTAGAGAAAGCCCGCGGGTAGAAATGAAGGCCCAACGCAGCCAAATATTAAATAAATAAATAAATAAATTTTTTAAAGGGTGCCCAAAATAAATAAAGTAAATAAAAGAACTTTAAAATTTTTAAATTGTGGATCCTTGGTTTGTTTGTTTGGTTTGGTTTTGTTTGCTGTACTGCATGGCATGTGGGATCTCAGTTTCCTGACCAGGAATCAAACCCACACCCCCTGCAGTAAAAGCACAGAGTTTTAACCGCTAGACTGCCAGGGAGGTCCCTGGATCCTAGTTTTCATCAGATATTTTCTCGGTTGAGGTTCTTCTTCTTTTTTTAGAAGTCTGATTGTTCCAGCATCATTTCTTGAAAAGTGAAAAGACTATTCTTTCTCCATTGGATTACCTTGGTCTCTTTGTCAAAAATCAACTGACCAGGGCTTCCCTGGTGGCACAGTGGTTAAGAATTTGCCTGCCAATGCAGGGGACATGGGTTCAATCCCTGGGCCGGGAAGATCCCACATCCCTCGGAGCAACTAAGCCCGTTAGCCACGGCTACTGAGCCCACGTGTGGAAACTACTGAAGCCCACACACCTAGAGCCTGTGCTCCACAACAAGAGAAGCCACCACAATGAGAAACCTGGGCACGGCAACGAAGAGTAGCCCCTGCTTGCCACAACTGCAGAAAGCCTGTGCACAGCAATGAAGACCCAATGCAGCCAAAAATAAATAAATAAATAATAAAATAAATCTTAAAAAAAAAAAAAAAAATTAACTGACCATATGTGTAGAGGTCTATTTCAGGACTTTCTTTTTTTATATTCATTTATTTATTTTTGGCTGCACCCAGTCTTACTTGTGGCACACGGGCTTCTCTCTAGTTGTGGTGCCCGGCATGTGGGAACTTAGTTCCCCAACCAGGGATCAAACCCATGTCCCCTGCATTGGAAAGCAGATTCTCAACCACTGGACCACCAGGGAAGCCCATATGTTAGGACTTTCTATTCTGTCACATTGATCCATAGGTCCAATCTTAGGCTACTATTACAGTGTCTTGCTTACTGTTGTTTTATACTAATTCTTGAAATAATGTAGAGACAGTCCCCTAACTTCATCTTCTTTTTCAAAATTCTTTTGGCTATGCTAAGTCCTTTGAATTTCTATGTGTAATTTAGAATCAGTAGGCCAGTATCTACAAAAAAACCCACTGGGATTTGGATTGGGATTATGTTGATGCTATAAATAATTGGGGAAAAATTGACATCTTAAAGTATTGAGTCTTCTGATCCACACACGGTATATTTCTCCAATTATTTATGTCTCCTTTGATTTCTCTTGGCAATGATTTTCGGTTTTCAGTGTACAAGTCTCATTTCATTAGATTTATCCCTTAGCTTTTTCATGTTTTTGATGCTATTGTAAGTGGTATTGATTTTTAATTTTAATTTCAAAAATTTTATTCCTAGTACATAGAAATGCAATTGATTTTTGCATATCAGTCCTGTAGCCTGCGACCTTGCTAAATTTACTAATTATTTCTGTTAGATTTTTAGTAGATTTGGGGGATTTTTCTACATAGATGATAGTATTGTCCATGGATAAGTAGAGTTTTAGTTATTCTTTTCCAATCTGTTTGCCATTTATTTATTTGTCTATTTGTTGTTTTATTGGACAGGCTGCAACGCTGAGTAGAAGTGGTTACAGTGGATATTCTTTCATGGTTCCCAGTTTCAGGAGGAAAGCATTCAGTCTTTCACCGTTAAGAGTGGTGTTAGCTGTAGGTCTTTTTGTACATCTCTTCATTAGGTTGTGGAAGTTCCCGTCTATTCCTAGTTTGCTGAGAATTTCTTTTTTCTATCGTAAGTGGGTTTCAAATTTTGTCAAATGTTTTTCCTGCATCTATTAAATTGATAATATGTTTTTTCCTTTCTAAATCTGTCTATATGGTGAATTATCTTGGTTGATTATTTAGTGTTAAACCAACCTTATATTCCTGAGACAAACCCAACTTGGTCTTGATCCATTATTCTTTTAGGTATTGCTGGATTTTATTTTCTAATATTTTGTTAAAGATTTTTATATCTATGTTAATGAGGGATATAGATCTATAGATATCTTTCTTATGTCTTTGTCATGTTTTGGTATCAGAGTAATTCTGAACTCAGAGAATTAGTTGAGGGGTACCCTCCCCTTCTGTTTTCTGAAAGAGTTCGTGATTAACACCATTTTTTTCTTAAGTGAATTTAACTTGGAGAATTTACCAGTGAAGCCATCTGGCCCTAGAATTTTTTTCATGGGAAAGCTTTTATTGCCATTAATTCCTATTCCTTAATAGATATGGGACTATTTGGGTTATCTATTTTTTCCTGAGTAAGCTTTGATAGTTTCTGTCTTTCAAGGAATTTGCCTGTTTTATTTTTTTTCTTTTCTTTCTTTCTTCTTTTTTGGTGTTTTGGCTATGCTAAGTGGCTTGTGGGATCTTAGTTCACCGACCAGGGATCGAAACTGGGGTGCTGACAGTGAGAGCACTGAGTCCTAACTACTGGACAGTCAGGGAATTCCCTTGCCTGTTTCATTTAAATTGTCAAGTTTATGGTCATAAAGTTGGGCGTAAACATTCCCTTACAGATTTTTATGTTCCTAGGATCTGCAAGAATGTTCCTTTTCAATTTTGATATTGGTAATTTTTGTCTCCGTTTTTTTCCTGTTCAGTCTGGCTAGAGATTTATCAGTTTTGTCGACATTTTCAAAGAGCTAGCTTATGGTTTCATTTATTTTCTTTTCTGTTCTTCTGTTTTCTATTCACTGCTTTCTACTCTTATCTATATTATTTTAAAATTTCTGCTTGCTTTGGGTTTGATTTGCTCTGTGTTGTTTAGTTTCTTAAGTTAGAAGCTTAGATAGTTGATTTTGGAACATTCTTTTTTAACTATATCCATTTAATACTATAACTTTTCCTCTATTATACTGCTTTAGCTTCATCACACAGACTTTGATATGTTGTGTTTCCATTGTCATTCAGTTCAAAATATTTTCTAATTTTCTTCATGATTTCTTTCCATGTATTATTTAGTCATGCATACAGGTATATTAAAAGTTAAAACAAAATCCATAGATGAAAATTTTACACAACAACTTTCAGATAGGGCTTATCCCTGGGAGTGAGGGATAGATGGAAATGGGCTCGGGAAACTGGTAGGTATTAATGCTCACCAACATGTCAGTTCTTGTCTTCTTCTGAACACATGAGAGGATTACACTTCACTGCTCCTTTGAAGTTGGACATATAGACACATGATTTGCTTTAGCCAATGAAACATGAGCAGAAGTGACATATGCTGCTGCCAGCTGTAAACATTTAACAGCAAATGCGTGAGTCTTCATGCACCCTTTCCTGCATGGCGAATCCTGAAGTCTCCCAGCATCATAAAATGGTGGAGCATTCATCAGCCTGGTTTCCTGAACAACTACAATGAATACAGCTCTCTCCAGTAAACCCTCATCTGCTACAGAGAATGAAAGAGAAAAAGACCTTTCTTATTTAAAGCTTCTACGATTTGAGGATTGTTTGTTACTACTACCTAACCTAGCCTTTCTTGACTAAGAGAGAGAGCTTTGATTGTATTTGTAAGTTTTGGTTTTTGTTTTTTATAAATCTAAAGATTCATTTTTAACATGGGTAGTGAGTACATGAGTATTTGTCACAAAATTTTCTATAATTTCTGTACATTTCAAATATTTAATTTTCTAAAGAAAAGAAATATTAGAGAAAGAGGGGAGGTTGAAGAGGATCAGAGCTAACTGACGTGATGAGTTCCTTTGTTCTACAACCCACGCTTTTCTCCGTCTACCCTTTGGATTTGGTTGGGCAAATCAGCAGAGAGAGGCTTGACTGTTTCCCCAGCCAGACATCATCAATGAACAGGTGCTCCTCGCCCTCACCCTAATTCTTCATACCACTTGTCACCATCTGGTGCCTTACATGTTTATTTGTATGTTTATTGTCCTTCATCCCTTAGAAGTAAACTCCTTCAGATCAGGGACTTTATTTCATAATAGCGGTGCTTAGAACAATGCCCGACACACAGAAGCCACTCAATACCTGCTTATTAAATGAACACATGCGAAAGGTTGCTTCCACTGGCCATCTCTGCTCAGAGAGGACAAACCCCATTTTCTTCCTGTCCCACATTCCTTCTCACTTGCCCTTACCCCAAAGCAAACACACAATGCAGCTGATGAAAGAGTAAGCAGCTCTTTACTCAACAGTTCAGGTATAAGTTCCAAAAGCATGTTTTGTATACTCTGTGTGTGTGTGTGTGTGTGTGTGTGTGTGCGTGTGTGTGCTCCTGTATATGTCTGTCTGTCTGGAGTGGGATGAGGGGAACTGGGGGCTGTTCTCTTTGTGTAGTCATCTCCTTGTACTCCATTGCCTGCCTGGGTGGGAGTCTGGCTAAGAACACCCAGAGAGGCATGAAGGACAGTACCTTCCCTCCAAGAACCTCCCCACAGCCCCAGAAAGAAGGCTGGAGGCTGGCTTTCTCCAGCAGATGCAGGGAACATAGGCCTTGCTCCCAGGACTGTTGCAGGGACCTTGGGCAGCTCCTGCCCCAGTACTCAGCTGCAGAAATCCTCTGGCCACCTGGGCACAGAGACACTCTGGCTCCACCAGCCCACGCAGAAACCTCAACTCATGTAATTAAACATAATGACACATGGTGTGAGCTCCCAGCATCTCGTGCTCTAATGACACATCTGCCTCCCAGCCCATCTCAGGGGCCAGCGAGGCTCTAATTAGGTCTGGCGCCAGCAGGTGGGAGAACCAAGGGATGAAGGAGCAAGAGAACCCTGGCCTTAGAGTTCCTCAACTTATGTGCCAAGTCCAGTTAGGCTACTTTTTGACTGTGAGTCTTTGGGCAAGTCAGTTCATTTCTCCAAGATTTCATTTTCTCATCTGTAAAATCGGGTATAAATTTATACCACACGGGGCTCTTGTGAAGAGTGTGAGTGCTCTCCTCCAGGGAGGCTGCCGATCGAATTGGAGCTGGACCTGGTTGAGAATGGCCTGGGTCACGTGGAGGGTCTTTGGATGCAGGGGAAACCGCCAAACCTCCCAAGGCCAATTTGGCCAAAGTTAGTTCTCCAAAGACTCATTGAAGGACCACTGCCCCATATTACTAAATTGACCGATTTTCCAAAAATCTGTTTAAGAAATAGTCTTTTTATGTTCAATGTACATTTTTCTAATGGATATGTTTCCTTCCTAGCAGTGTTTCAAGGACTATTCAATGTGGCCAAAGCTAAGGGTCATAAGATATTTATTCTTCTAGTGCATTTATTCTTCTTAAATCATACCCTATGAATAAGTTTTCATTGCATCACATGGAAAATTTTCACTAGAGACTGATTTTTTTTTAATCCCTTAAAAAGTAGTTTTCTGCTTCGTCAGCACTTTAGCATTTGGGAGATTCTTTTGCAGATTCTGCTAAATAGTCACCTCCACCAATTGTCCAAATTTACTGCTTTGCTCAAATATATATTTCTTTTAATTATATTTTTCTATTTTGACTTCAACTTTTATTAAAATTATACATGCACTTTGTTCTGGATGTAGTCTCCTGTCTAATCTGTCTTTGCCTCCAATTCCCAGCCACCAGGGGCAACTGCTTTTAGCACGACACAGCAGTTTCTTTTTCCTTTACCTTTATACTTCTAAATAATAGGCTCACATGGTTCTTTCTTTTTAAAAATTTCATATAAATTTATTGTTTATTCTGATTTATTCTCTTTATTGAGTTAAATATATAAAATAGCAATGTATATATAGAAGGATTTAACACATAATACATACAATTATCTTTAAAAAGTCAGGATGCAAGTTATAAAAAAAGTTCTTTTCTATCCCAAACATACTGTTATTTCTTGATTTTCAGTTTTAGTTATAATCTATTGTCTTCCTATTTTGGAAGATAAGAATTTTCTTCCCATACAATCTCTTTCCCTGCCACTCCTGGTCCATCCTCCTTATACAATCATATCATAAATTTTGGTTAGATAAATATTCTGGGTTTATTTTGTGACAATGTAAATATTGTTGACAGCCCAACCACGTAGAGTCCTATGATTAGTACTGGATTCTGTTTCAGGGGAGAATGGTGTTTTGAAAATACGACCTCAGTGCTAGGTGTGCTCATTGCTGCTGAAGCGTTGTTGCTCCCAGTCTTTCTCAGTGAACAGAGCCAAGAAGACACAAGCACATGCATGCTTTAAACCGTGTCTATCACCAATAGCTCCAAGGGTAGCCAACGCGACCAGGTTCTTCAGGGTCCTCCTTTCCATACTTGTACCTCCCTTGTCCGCGAGAAACCTTGCTCCTTTAATCCTCAGTGGGTTATTCATCTTCTCCATCCCCCTGCATAGACCCATGCTCTGACCCAGCAGGCAGCTGTCCCACCCAAATTTAACTCTGACCATAAGGGCCACCATACTACTCCACTAGGGCCTGCCTTGTGAATTTCAACGGGATGAGATGAGAAAGGAACACAGGCAGGAAGAAAAAAAAGAGAGAGGGAGGGGAAGCAGGAGGGAGGGAAGGAGAGAAAGTAGGTGGGCAGGCATGGGATGGTTTTGAATAGCTGTAGACTTCGGGAATTTTCAGGAATATTCACTTTGTCTCTACCCCACCTCCTGATGCTGCCACTGGAGGGAACAGGAATTAAGACCTGAGGGAGAAGGGGGGGGGCACCCCAGCCTGAGCTGCAGCTCCCAGAGGTGGAGAGGGGTCTGGCTTCCTATGGGCCTCGAAGGCCTTGCCAGTTCATCTCAGACACATTGTCAGAAACGTTACAAATTAAAAACAAACTTTTTTAAGTTGGGGTAAATTTGGTTAGCTCAGTGAGTTGGTCATGTGGCAAACTGATCCTTTGATGAACTTACCCAGCCATGATGGGGGTTGGTGGGTGCATGGTGGTCTCGACTCGCAGACTCTGGGGTTCCCTCCGTCTTAACCCAGAATTGCTCTGTTCATCTGCATTAGAACGACTGAGATTTTGCGTGAATTTCTTAGGTTTAGAGAGAAAACTGAGCCTCAGTGCAAGCCCTGCTGTGCCTCCAGCCTGCTGTGTGACCCTGGGCCAGCCCCATGCCTTCCCTGGGTTTCAGTTCCCCAGCTGGGAGAGAGGAGATTAGGTTCTAAGTTCTGTATGTCTCCGCCTCGGGTAGGTGGCACATATAGTTGGGGACCAGTGGAGTGCTCTTTGGCCGTCGGTTCCCAGGGCAGGGGAGAGAGGAGCCACCTTCCCCATCCTCCCAAGAGAAGCAGGTCGGCCGGCTGGGCCTGGGCCTGCAGCCAAGGGGAAGCTCGAGACAATGAGCTGGGTCACCGGGCTTTGGGGCAGGTTATGCAACTTCCGCCCTGTGCCTGCAAACAAGACTTTGGCCTCGGACATTGAGCTGGGCAGCCCTCCCCCAGGACCCGGGCCACCCAGCTTAGGGGACAGGGCTAGGGAGGGGACAAGGTGTTTCCTCAGTCCCAAGGGCAGCCGGAGGGCTTCTGGCTCCTTGAGGAGGGTCCCACTAAGAAGGGTAAGAACACACGCCATGGGGAAGGCGGAGGAGGCTCCACGTGACTGTGTGTGTGTGTGTGTGCATGTGGGCAGCGGCACTGTGCCTGCGGCTGCGGGCGTCCCTGTGGTCACTGCATGGGAGCCGTCCTGGAGGGTTGTCTGCTTGCGTGGATGCACAGTGTGAAGTATGTTCAGGTGTTTGAGGGCACATTGGCGAGCTGTTTTGTGTGTGTGTGTGTGTGTGAGCTGTTTGCATGCATGCATGTTATGGGACGTGTAGCAGATTGCATACATGCGAGATTGTGCACACGTGTGCGATTCCCTGGGGGCACGTGTAGGTGTGTGGCTATGAGTGTGTGCTGATGAGTGTGCATGTGGGTGTAAATCCATGTCTGTGTGTGCATTGGGGGTGGGCGTGTCCGCCCACTGGGGTGCACATGTGTGTGCCTGTATGCACGTGTGAGTCCCCAGATTGCTGAGCCTGTGGTCTCCGGGGGGGTATGATGGCTTGTAGATGTGTGTGGCCTCTTTGGTACCTGCGAGTGACATGAAGTACAGATGCTTGTCCAAGTGCTGATGCAGGTCACGTGCCCCCGGGGCCTTAGTCCAGCTCTTCACATGCTCCACCCCTACGGCTCCCCGCTGCCTGCCAGTGACTCTGCAGGCTTCCAGCAAGTCTCTATTCTGAGCCCTTATTTCCTCACTTACAACGGAGGGTGAGGTTGGACTGGAGGAGTTTTGGGGTTCCTCCTACCTTTGTAGGGGCCTGGGCAAACACCCCAAAGAACATGAAAATGGGGGAAATCGGGAGGCCAGAAATCCTAGAAATTACAGTGGTCCCTGTGTGAGGGGTAGGAGGCTTCAAAGTGACAGATGAAGCCAGGGGCCCAGAGCCTGAGATGGGACACAACAAGGAAAGGCCTGTGAGACCCACCAGAGCCTCCCATCTGACCAGCCTCTGCTGTAGCCTAGAGGCAGGGGGCTGACTGAAGTGACCTCTACCCGGGGCTCTGGAAGGGAAGAAGGGAGGGGGGCGGACCTCTGAGAGCAGCCCCCAATAGGAGTCCCAGAGGTACTGGTTGGGAGGCAGGACCACACCCCTCTACTCGCTGAAAGGAGTCTGTCCCTGGCTCCTTTGCTCCTTGTGGAGTGGGGCCCTGGGGCAGCTGTCTTGGCTTAGAGAAAGCCTTCATTCCCCTTAGGGCTGATTTTAAAATTCAAGGCTTTGGCCTGAGTCCCAGGAATGATCCTGAAGGCGGAGGACAAGAAAGGTTTGCTGAACGCCTGCTCTGTCCAGGTCCTCTACAAGTGTGGCCGGATGGGGCTTTCTTTGCCTCCTTCACTGCTTTTTCCTCTCTCCTGACTTTGTGCGGGTGAGCCTTTGGGAAGGCACAGTAAAGAGACAGCCTCACTGCACATGACATACCCCGTCTTTGCTGCAGGAGACAGTGTTAGTACCAGAAATCTTTGTTCATCTCGGATCAGGATCACTGCAAAGAGCTAGAAGGAGCTAGAGCCCTGTGCAGTCCCCCTGTCATGTGCCCTCAGGGCTCTGACTCCAACCCTCCAGAATAAAGACTCTGGGCTTGGAGAAGAGGGAGGAAATTCTAAGGGAAGGAAAGCCCTAGATGGCTGCTATGAGTCAGGGCCAGTCAGAAAAACAGAAGCCTCTCTAGGTATTTCAGACAGAGGAAGTTTAATACAGGGAATTGATTACATAGGAGAGGGAAGGGCTGAAAAGTCACACAGCAAATGGTGAGGCAATCCCATCTGGGCAACAGCAGGAGGGGCTACCACTCCCGGGCTGGAGGGACAAATGGAGGAAGTGATGACACTGCAGAGGAATGGGTGGTTCTGTAGAAGCTGAAGACACAAAAGACAGCAGCCAGTGCTGGAAAAATGACCCACGCCCCATCCCCCACTAAGCAGAGAAGGAGGGGAAAATACCCTGGCGTCTCTCATCCTCTGATTGCCCACCAGAACCTCCCATTGGCTCAACCTGGCAAAGGAGCCTGGGAAAAGCATTTTGCAGACCAAGGGCAGCTGCGTTTGAAAGCAAACGGGCAATGCCCAGAACAATTTCCCGAGATGCACTCTGCAGAAGACCTGTTGGGAAAAGCAAAGAAACACTTGGCACTGTCCCCAGAACTGTGGATATGATTAACTTTTGATAATAGTTTGATGGACCGCACAAACGTCCCAGCGCCACATGCTTCCCGAGTGTGGCTTCATGCCATCCCCACCACAGCCCAGCAAGCTCAGGACAAGGCTCCCTGGGCCGTAGATGAGGAAACCGAGGCTTTTGGAAAGGAAGTGGCTTCTCCCAGGTCCCACAGCTGGAAAATGGCAGAGCCGGGGCTCACACCCACATCGGGGTGACTTCAGGGACCCGAGCCTGGGAGAAAAGTGACATCAGGTGTCAGGTGCTACCGTTGCGAGTGGGTACTGATTAACAGTCTGGGTTGGGGGCCCTGGTACAAGTCTGAGACGGAGAGAGGCACTGAACTGGGTGAGGCCAGCTGGGGAAAGAGCTGTTGATGGTAAAATTGGGTAGCGTGGCGTAGCACTTAAGAGCAGGGTTTTGGAGGCCAACAGACTGGATCACATCTGCTCTGCCACTTCCCAGCTGTGGGACCGGATCTCTCTGGGCCTCATTCCCTCATTTGTAAAATGGGTGTAACAGTGATACTAGTACCGGCTTCACCGGACTGTTGTGAGAACTGAAGTTCATATAAGTGTTTGCTGTTATTATGTGTTATTTTTACTTCTGCTTTACAAGTGAGGAGATGAAGGCAGTGAGAGGTAAAGCAAGTAAATGACAATGGCACTATGAGGAAGTAGAACAGGACTGAAGTTTGTGCCAAGTTGGTGGCACTCTCTTGCATCCCTTCGTTCTCTGCCTGGCCCCCCAGACCCTTTCCGTTCTGGCCCGCAAGCCCACAACCCATCCCCACCGTCATGTGGATTCTCTCTACTCCTCTTATGCTCCACTCTGATAAGCCACCTCCTCCTGCCAGCCTCCAGGCTTCCTGCTGTCACTGATCTCTGGGTGGTGGCAGCATCCCTCGTATAATGTCTTGGCTCTTCTATGCTTGAGTAACCAGCCCCTGTATTAACTTCCCCTTATTCAAAACTTAGAGTGTTTCAGTTTTCCTGAGAAGACCCTGACTGATACAATGGCCACACCCATTTATTGTGGGTTTCCTTGTACCAGGCCCTCTCTGTGACACTCTGTGTGTTACTGTGTTTAATCACGTCTAGCTTAGGTACCATTACCCCACTCTACAGAAGAGGAAGTAGGGAGCACAGAGAGGGGAAGCCGTTTGCCTGAGGTCATGCAGCTTGTGAGGCGCAGAGCTGGGACTCCAAGTCAGGAGCCCAGAGCCCAGAGGTTCGAGGCCAGAGCCCAGTCCTTGACCACTGCACGCACTGCCTCGCTTGCTGTCGGCCACTGTGACTGCCAGAAGACCGCTTGGCATCCGAGCCCCGCCCAGATGGTGGGCAGTGGCCTCTGTGACTTCTCTGGCCTCAAATGCTCTGCAACAGCCCTCAGAGATACAGCAGCCCTCAGAGATATGGGAGGGGGTGTCTCCTGCATGTTCTCTTCTCCAAGCTGATGAGCCCAGGGCCTGGGGAGGGGCCTGGAGGTGATTGCAGGCCCTTCGCCTCCGGACGCCCTCCCAGGTCTTTCTCCAGGGTCCTGGGAAGGCTCCCGGTTCTGGTGTCTCTTCCCTCCAGCCTTTCCCTCCACGCCGCCCCTGGACCCTCCCAGGACCCTCAATGACTCACTCGCACAGCACTTTCACTTCCTCCTTCTCTCGAGGAGGCTTTGACCTCAGCTGCAGCAAGGAGGCCTCCTCCTTAGGGGCTTGAAAGGCCACGAGGGGTGACTGTGGACCCAGGCCTATGGGGCTGGAGTGCTGCCTCTGCGGAGGGCAGGGTGGCAGGAGGCTTCCTGGGCCTCCTGGGCAAACACTGACCTGAACTGCACTCTTTCCAAATGGTTAGTTACCCTCAGCACCTATGCAGGCTGGCATATAGGGAGGTCAACCTAGCATTTTTTAAAATTTATTTATTTATTTATTTATTTTGACCACCCCACTCGATATGCAGGATCTTACTTCCCTGACCAGGTATCGATCCCGTGCCCCCTGCAGTGGAAGGACAGAGTCTTAACCACTGGACCGCCAGGGAAGTCCCCAACCTAGCATTTTTAAGCTGGGATGATGCCATTCATATTTATAATGGCATCGGAGGGACCCATCTTTATTCATTCGTTCATTCCCTGATTTAACAAATTCGTCCTAGCTTCCTGTGTACCAAGCAGCATCTAGTGGACAAAGAAGCCAAGGCTTGGTCTCTGCCCGTGAGGAGCTCACAGTTGACAGGGTGGTGGGTGGGGCTGGGTGGGGCAGATCCATAAACAGAAAACCCACCTCAGTAGGGAAGCCGTGGAGCGATTTCTAAGATCTCTTTGCACAGTTTACCAGAAATGTTTACACCGAAATGTTTCCTGATTACAACCTAGCTTCCCCTCTCCCCTTAGAGCACACAATAGCTCCCAGCTACTCCAGTGAGCAGGCAAGGGCAAGGCTGAAAGTTAAGCTTCCTTGGTATCTCAGCTCAGCCTCCTGAGTGCAGCTGTGTTGTACTACTCTGGGGGCAACCATTCACATCCTAGTCTAAGAGGATGGCGCCCAGTGAAATGACCCTGCTGTGAAGTTGCACTCTTGGCTTGGCAATTGTCTGACCTTGTGATCTCAAGGAAGTTGGTTATCTTCTCTGAGCCTTGGTTTGCTCATCTGTAAAATGAATCTATTGATAGGATCACAGCATCGTGTTTTTTAAGAATTCAATAGATGGTCCAGGTAGAGCACATGACACTCGAAACACAAAGCACTCAGTAAATGCCTGCTGTCACAATGAATGCTACAACTTACAATTAGGGTCTGTGGGTATCTGATCCTGCATGCGAGTGTGTGTGTGTGTGTGTGTGTGTGTGTGTGTGTGTGTGTGTGTCTAGGAGGTGATCGGGGAAGGCTTCCCAGAAGAGGTGACACTGGTGTTGGGTGTTAAAGGAAAAAGTGGGGAAGAGCATTCCAGGTCAGATATTCCAGGCTGGAGAGTGGGGAGGCTTTGGGGGAGCCCAAGAGTGGCCTGAGGGGTTCTGCAGCCTCTGGGCTGTATTAAGGCTGGGCCTGAGCTCCCCAGGCCCCAAGGCTCCAGCCTGGCTGAGGCCCCCTGTTGTGTCTGGGTGGGTGGGGGCTGCCCCAGCTTGGTCTCTGAGGTGCTGGCAGCAGTTTCAGGCCTCTCACCTTTCTGCCCCCTCCTGTTTCCGGGCCTCCACTTCCTTCCCCTGCACAGACCGCAGAGGCGTTTCAGAGGAAGCTGCTGCTTATTTTAGCAGCAATCCCTGGACACCCCCACCCACAGCTGCCCCTGCGCTCAGGCCCCTTGACAGGCACCAAGTCATTCTCTGAGCCTCAGCCCAGAGCACTCAGGGGTGAGGAATATCCCCCCTGGCACCAGCCAGCCTTATACTGATCTGGGAGACATGTGTTCAAGCCCAGCCCTGACACTAACGTCCAGTACACTCTCTGAGTTCATCTTCCAAGCCCCCAAGCCCCCATCTGTACCTCAGGACCTGACACTGGGCAGGAACTGACCTCTGGGCAGGAAACGGGGTGGGGTGGGGGTGGATGCAGTGCCAGCCTACCTGGCATCTGGCTGGAAGGGCCTGAGAGGGTGTCATGGGGAAGATCAGATTCGGGGGGCCTGAAGCTGGTACCTCGAAAGCGCGTCTTTAAGAAAAAAAGAATCACAAATACAAATTTACTTACAAAAGTGAATTTTTATTTAGAAAGAGCCTGTGCAACTGAGGGGCTGTGAAGCTTTAGCTTTGCCAGAGTCATGGCAAACCTGCTTTTGGAGAGGGTCCCCAAAATCCTCAGGAGACGGTGGGGAAACTGAGGCAAAGGGGGGGTCACCAACCCAACAGGGTCACACAGCAGGTGAGCGGCAGGCTGGGACCTGAACCCAGGTTTATTAAAAATCAGCACCCACATCGGACTTCCCAGGTGGCGCAGTGGTTAAGAATCCTCCTGCCAATGCAGGGGACACAGATTTGAGCCCTGCTCTGGGAAGATTCCACATGCCGCGGACCATTTAAGTCCGTGCGCCACATCTATTGAGCCTGTGCTCTAGAGCCCGTGAGCCACAACTGTTGAAGCCCAGGTGCCTAGAGCCTGTGCTCTGCAACAAGAGAAGCCACTACAATGAAGAGCCCGCGCACCACAATGAAGAGTAGCCCCCGCTCTCAGCAACTAGAGAAAGCCCGTGTGCAGCAGTGAAGACCCAACGCAGCCAATAAATAAAATAAATAAATTTATATAGAAAAAGAAATAAACCTTTCTTGCTTTAAAAAAAAATCAACACCCACATGTAACCCACGACCCTGGACAGCCCCTTGTAGCCTCATTGGGGTGAGGAGGGCATTAGGGAGGAGGAAAGAGGGATGGGCAGACAGGGAGCCAGGGCAGTGCAGCGTGGGGAGAACACAGGCTCTGCCCCTCTCTAGCTGTGTGACCCTTCCTGAGCCTCAGTGTCCTCATGTGTAAAATGGGGTGATGGAGGGCAGTTGCGGGCACTGGCAGCAGCTGGCACATGGCAGTTCTGTTTCTCCTTCCACGCGGGGCTTCCAAGTTCATTCCAAACCATGTTGATGATAGTGAAGGCTCATACTTACCTAGAGCTTACCTGCCAGGCACTGTTCTAAGCACAGCGTTTTAAACCCTCAATCATCTAATCCTCGCAAGAATATGATAAGGTGGGTGAGATGATCAACCCCACGTTCCAGATGAAGAAACGGAGGCCCCAGATCCATGCCAGGCTCTGGGTTGGGCACCGGGAGGGCAGCTGTGACACAGACGTGGTCTTTGCTCTTGAGGAGCCCACAGCTGGTGGGGACTGAAGTGTCAGCACGTGCATTACTAGAACCCCAGGTGGGTGCTGGATTGGGGTCCAAGGAGAGTCCTCAGGGAGCAGAGGGGAGGGAGGGATTGCTTTTGATCAAATGGCTTGGTGCAGAAGATGGCATTTGAGGAGAGCCCTGATGGATTCCTAGAGGAATTTTCCAGGTTGATCACAGCGGAAAGGCATTCCAGGCAGAGGGAACAGCACATGCAACGTCAAGGAGGCAGAAGAGTGCTGGTGGGGAAGGGCGAGGAGCCAGAGATCGTACTCCGGTGGGTGTGGTCAGGAGTAGCACAGATGAGGCTGAAGCATTAGCGTTTGGATTTCTGCTCTTTTCTTGGATTCCAACCCCGAGCAGGGGCTTCAGTCCTGCGGGAGAAGTGTCTGTGAGGTGCAGGCCTGCTTGTGTGACAGTCAAGGGCAGGACCAGGAGCCTCAGCCAGAGGGAGTCCCTGACACCAATCTATTAGATTGGCCAAAAATTTCGTTTGGGTTTTTCCATAAGATGCTATGGAAAAACCCGAGTGACCTTTTGGGCTAACCCAACAGAGCAGCCCTTTGCTGCCTCCCCTCCTGCTCATCTAGCTTTGACAATTCAGGGACTTTTGCCAGTCCTGCAGGGGAAGATGTGGCCTCAGGGTCACCCCACTGAGCAACTTCTTTCCTGCCCGGTCAGAGAAAGCTCACTGACCTCCACATGTCCATCCACGTGTCTGCCCATCCTCACGTCCATCTGTGAATCCGTACGTGCAGTGCTTACCCAGAGCAGACACTCTCCAGGCACTGCCTGTCTCCCCTTGGTCCACCTCTGAGATCCCTGCTCTGCAGTAACCATCCCCACCCCAGGGGCATCTTCCCGTCCCCAGCTCCCACATCTCCACTTTCTGCCTGGAACTTTCTCTGGTACCACAGAAGCCTGACCATCCTCTTGCAGAGCACCTAGAAATGCCAGGGTT
Organism: Hippopotamus amphibius kiboko; assembly: GCF_030028045.1. Lineage (NCBI taxonomy): Eukaryota > Metazoa > Chordata > Mammalia > Artiodactyla > Hippopotamidae > Hippopotamus > Hippopotamus amphibius. The sequence continues at coordinate 11,277,947 of NC_080187.1, forward strand.
GGAAATATCCCCAGGGGGAGCCCTCAAGTGAGGAACAGAGGACACCGACAAAGCTTGCCAGTCCCCAGGTGGACAACTCCAGGCACGTTTCATAAATCCCCCAGCGGTTCCCCACGGGACTGAGCCCCAAGTACCCACCGAGTAACCAGCTCATTTGCACATTCCTACTTCCCGAGGTCACTGCCAACAAGCCACCTGCACCCCTTTCTCACCCCCTCCCCGCTCCCATTCATCCGTTCAGGTGTCTGCCCAGACAGCACGTGTTCACAGGGTCTGCTCTGCTGGACACTTTGCAAGATGAAATGGGCACAGCCTTGCCCTTGAGGGCCCACAAGCTTGTGTAGATGGACGTGGGCTCCTGAGGGGCACTCCTGAGGCTCCACCCCCACCAGGTGAGCTGGGGCAAGAGGAGGGTAAGTGCTGAGCTAAGCCGCTTCCTCATCAGCTCGTGGTTCCCAACCTTTGGCTTTCTCCTGCATGTAACTTTCCAAGGAAGTTTCCAGCAGCCTGTGCCATGGCCAACAGGAAGGAAGAAAGGAAGAACAATAATTAACACTTATATTCCCTGCACGTGAGCTGCTTGACACATATTAAACGCATTCATGTTCCCAGAAGCCCTAGGAGTTAGATACTCTTAATCGGAACTCCATTTTACAGATGGGGAAAGTGAGGTATCAAGAGTCTTGCCCAAAGTGGTCTAGGTAAAAAGAGGCATTTCAATCCAGGCAGTCTGACCTCAGAGCCTGTGGTTTAACATCTGTGCTTTACTGTTTGAGGAAGGAGGGAAGGCAGGAGGGGAATTGATTCAATGCAGGAGAAATGTTTCAAATTGCACATGAGGGTCTGGAAGGAGAAAGCAGGTCCGCTTAGAATCATGTGCCTGAAACCACACTCCCCACCAGCATGCCATGTGTACACAAAGACAAGTCTACACAAGCACGTGTGTTTAGCCAACGCAGATGTATCCTCGTAAGTGTGCAAATACACTCATGCCTTACACACGCGGGGATACACAGGTGTGTGCATCAGGGCATCCAGAGGCTGCCACGCTGACGCATGTTTGCACATGTGAACAGGCATCAGCACATGTGCATATTCACAGACAGATGCACATGCGTGCACTGTACACCTTTATTTGCACCCATGCATACCTCACCACCCATGGGCACACACACAGGGACCCACATCTGTGGGTCCCTGTGTACAATGACACTCACGGAGACAAATCAGTGGCCGGTTCGAATTCTTTGCTTAAAGAAAAGTTGTGACTGTATTAAAAATGTAGGACACATCGGCCAAATAATTAAAGTGAGGAGCGAGGCAGTGGGACTTCCCGCCACTCTCTCGGGGCTGCCTGTGCTGGGCCATGCTCAGCGTGGCTTCGTCCTATATATTTGAGGAAGAGGCGCTTTATTACAGTAATTTATCACCCCCATAAATGTGGCTCCTCTGTAACGTGGAATAATTTGGGAAGAAATATGTTTTAAAAATTAAAAATGCAGTCGGCATGCGCCCCGTCAGGTCTGCAGGGAGATATCGCGGCAGCTCCAGGAACTGCCCGTGTAGCTCTAATACCTACAACGTCCATTATTTAAAGTGTGATTATATTTTTCCTGCTTGGAGCTTTGTCAGCTATAAATAAAATATAAGGGTGAATTGTTGCGGGGCCTAGTAAGCACTTCCATTATTGGTACTTAAGGGGGCTTGGGGATGGAGGGAATGGGCAGGAGTGGGGAAAAGAAGGGAGGCCATTCGGGGGGTACCGACCGGGCCCGGAAGCTGAGCTGTGGGTGTGGGTGGGCCCAGTCCATTTCCTGGTCGAGAATCCTTTGACTCCAGAGCGACGTGACCCCAGGAACCTCAGCTCTGTCGCCCGAGTCCACCTCTGACCATAGCAAAAGCCACCCACGGCAGTAGCTGCCTGCCGTGTCCCCCTACAGGCCTGCCCCCTCCTGGTCTCCCCAGGGAGTCCGCAGTCATGGGACACCCAAGGGAAGAAGGGGCCTGTGAGAGAAAAGGATTCGTCAGCTTGAAGATGTTTTTCCACAAGCAGGAGTTGTTCCGATCTCGTCCAGAGCTGTGGCTGGGCGAGAAAGGGAGATTCACAAGGAAGCGTGTATGTGGATGGCGGGTGGGTTGTTGGCTTTGAGTCAGAGAGCTATTCCGATGAGAGAGTCACTGGGAAGGGAAGGACGCTCCTCCCAGTACGACCAGATCGGAAAACAAATGTATTTGTTTTGTCAAAGAGAGAAAAGCAGCAAGTCAGAGCTGGATGCAAAAGCGAACTGGAAATCATCTCTTTGCCCCTCCCCCTACATCTTGCATCTTTCTCTAAACCTGAAAGCTTGGATTGGTGTCCTGGTTCTGCCAGTTCACAGATACATGACTGGGGGCAAGTTTTTTTCACTTTCTTGAGCCTCAGTTTGCTCGTCTGTAAATTGGGGATAACAGCACCCATTTTCAGGACTATTGTGGCAGTTAAAGAAGATAACATCTGTAGAGAGTTGGGGTTGGCTCTTGCCGCACTCCAGGTGCTCAGTCATGTTGATGAAATAAAGTTGGACAGGGGTCCAATGATCACGCTCCTTGGTATTTACCCGAATGAGCTGAAAACTTAGGTCCACACGAAAACCTGCACACAAATGTTGACAGCTGTTTTGTTCATGATTGCAATCAACATGTCTTTCAATCAATGAATGGATAAACAGACTGAAATGAGCTGTAGGAATGGGGAGTTATTGTTTAACGGGGATGGAGTTTCAGTTCGGGAAAAGGAAAAAAGTTCTGGAGAGGGGTAGCGGTGATGGCTGTGCAACTTAAGGCCACGGAACTGTGCACTTAAATGTGGTTAAAATGGAAAACTTTTGTGTTGTGTATATTTTACTACCAAAAGAAAAAGAGCTATTAAGCCATGAGAAGATATAGAGGAAACTCAAATGCATATTGCTAAATGAAAGAAGCCAGTCTGAAAAGGCTACATACTGTATGATTCCAACTATATGACATCCTGGAAAAGGCAAAACAGTGGAGACAGTAAAAAAGATCAGCGGTTGCCAAGGGTGGGGGGTGGGGGAGGGGAGGGAGGGATGAGTAGATGAAATGCAGAGGATTTTTAGGGCAGTGAATCTATTCCAAAGGATACTATACTGCTGGATAGACGTCATATCACGTTGACCAGAATGCACAACACAAAGCGTGAACCCTGATGTGAACTATGGACTTTAGTTGATAATAACAATGTATTGATATTGGTTCGTCAGTTGTAACAAATATACCACAGTAATGCAAGATGTTAATCACAGGGAAAACTGGGGATTATATAGGAATTCTGTGCACTTTCTGTTTCTTTGTAAACCTAAACCTTCTCAGAAAATCAGTCTCTAAAAATAAAAAAAATGAAAATGAAAACAAAAGTCTAAAAATTAGTAATAAAAAGTACTGGGCAGAGGTCAACACTGGCCTTTTCCTTAGCACTTGACACCATAGAGAGCAGGGCTAAAAAAGAGTGCATATATACATACATATAACTGATTCACTTTGCTGTACACCTGAAACTAACACAACATTGTAAATCAACCATACTCCAATAAAAATTATTTTTTTAAAAAAAAAGAGCAGGGCTGGAAGGCATCTTAAGCAATCATTCCCCTGGTGGTTTCCAAACACTTTTTTTTTTCCAAGCAAAAATTTATGGGGCCCTCAATACACTTAAAAGCTATGACCTGAGCAAACTGGATGGGACCAGCAGACAGGTTTGGAGTGGCTCAAGCTACATGCTGTGGGCAGGGGCTTCCTGACCCTACCTGTCCACAGCTCCCTGGGTTGGCCTGCTTTAGCTCTGCAGGATCAGCGGAATTTTTCTGAGCTACACAAACTGATGCAGCTGATTCAAGCCTTTGGAGCTGGTCCTAGCTGGTTGCATTTGTCCTAAACCAGCTCAAACCACTCTGAACTGGCTGAAATTAAGCCCAGATCTGGAGTCAAGGGGTGTGTCTCCAAACTGAGCTCCAAAGGGAAGAGAAGCTGAGATTCCATTTGGGTGATCAAACAGGGAGTCTGGGTGGCTCGAGCTGGATCAGACCAGTGGAGACAGATGAACACGTTGCTGCTGAGGCTGGAGAGAGTGGTGGACAGAGGCCCCTCGCCTCCTGCCTCACCCCCTGGAGCTCCTCCCTGGAGGCCCAGGGCTGGGAGGAGCAGAGGCCATTTGGGTTGATGGGAGGTGGGGGAGGAGGAAGAGGAGATTCTCCTGAGGAGATGGGAGGAGGGAGGGAGGGATGGCATGGGGCCTAAGGGAGGGCTTTGTAAAGAAGCAAGACCTGGGGACTTCCCTGGTGGCATAGTGGTTAAGAATCTGCCTGCCAATGCAGGGGACACCAGTTCGATCCCTGGTCCGGGAAGATCCCACAAGACGTGCAGCAACTAAGCCCATGAGCCACAACTACTGAAACCCAAGCGCCTAGAGCCTGTGCTCCACAACAAGAGAAGCCACCACGATGAGAAGCCCACGCACTGCAACAAAGAGTAGCCCCTGCTCCCCACAACCAGAGAAAGCCCATGCGCAGCAAGGAAGACCCAATGCAGCCAAGAATAATAATAGTAATAATAAAAAGAAGCAAGACCTGGAGCAGGTCTGTGCGCTGATGGGAAAGAACCAGGGAAGAGGGAGGGGCCGATGATAGAGAAGAGGGGAGACAACACGCACGAGGATTCAAGTCCTTGAACAGGTGAGAGGGAACAGGACCCAGAGCAGAAGCAGCAAGATCATCCTCTGAGAGGAGAGGGCACGTGGCCTTTGGGTGTTGGGATTGAGGAAGCAAAGATGAAGGCAGATACAGCAGGTCCACAGGATGGGGTACAACCGGGCGACAGTCTCGGCTCCTGGCACCTGCTCTTTGAACCTATGTCTGGAGCGTCTACTGAGAGCCAGAGGGGTGGCCAGGGGGTGGTAAGTGTGAAAGAGAGAAGGTAGGAAGTGGTCACCCCACAGAAGAGAAACACGGAGGCCTCCATGGGGCAGCTTGAAGTGCCCGTCCGAGGTCTGGAGTGGAGAATTTAGAGTGAAACCTGGCAACTCTGTGGTGTGATTTTCTCCAGTGATGTTCAGTGGTGTGAGACGGCACGGGTGTCTGAAGTCACCGGGGGAATATGGTGATGTGATGATGGGGTTGATCAGGATGAGAAAGGAAGCCGGGGGGGGGGGTCCTTGGAGGGGAGCAGTGGTTAGTGGGAAGGCAGCCGCGCCCAATGGATCAGAAGTCTCCACAAGAATCCAGAAATTACTGTAGTGGTGACACTTGAGCAAGGGGCTGGATGGTTAGGAGGCAAGCGTTAGTGCGGAATGTTTATAGGGTGGGAAACTGAGGCCATGCCAGGAAGGAGACTTATCCAAAGTCACACAGTTATCAGTAGCTGAGGAAGAAACTCCTAGTTCTTGGTCTCTTCCTAAGTTATTCACTCATTTATTCAATAAGTTCTTGTTGAGTGCCAAGCTATGGGCTAGGAGCTCTGAATACTGAAGCCAAAAGATCATATTCCTGCCCTCAGAGAATTCACTGCACATAGATACGAGATTAATTCATTCATTTAATATAAGTATATATTTAATATTAACATATACAGTATTAAACAAAACGAGACACAGTTATAGCTTGTGCGGAGCTGGAGGTATAGTGATTTACAGCTGTGGCATCTGGGGACAGTGGCTTAATATGTGTCTCAGTTCCTCGTCTGTAAAGGGGGAATCCTGATAGCCGTCACCTAACACTGCTATTATGATGAAATGAGCAACAGCATGTAAGGTGCTTAAATATAGCATGCTCGCAGTAATTCAGCTACTCGTCTGCTTTAATACTTTCAGTGCATGTGTATCTTGATTCTCAACGGACTGGTTGCAGCAGCCAGTGTGGGTGCCCCACCTATATCCCCTCAGCACTTGCTGGTGGTGTCGGATGCAGGCACCTGTGATTTTCTGCCTGAGTGCTTCCTCTCCACCCTGTTGCAGAGTTGATTATCAGAGGCCAGAAGCACTGAGCTGTTAACACCTCCAGGGGCGGCGCTCAGCCAAGGATGCATAGCAGTGGGGGGATAAATACCCCAGCTTCCTTGCCCTTTGGGCAGGACAACTCTAGGGCATGTTCTGCTCTGTCAGTGTCCCAGGGAGACTGAGCCTCAGTTGCCCACAGTAGGAACCTCCTCATTAATACACCCGTTACTGCCTTTCCTTCTTTGGGATGAACTTTGAAAAAACTAGCTGCTAATACTCCATCCTTGTCTTAGGATTTGCTTCTGGGGGCACCCAACCAAAGACAGCTGGTAACACAGATGGTCCTAGGAATAGACTCGCAGGGTGGGCTTCTGGAATGGAATCACTCACCAGCCGGATGGCAACAAAGACCCCATGGTTAGTGGTGAGTGGAGGGGTACTAACCCCTGGGGTGCTGTAGCCTCACCTTTGCTGAGACTCTCATCTAATTGGGTTAGAGGTTCAGGTGGAATGGAAGGCACTGGTTCATCCAGTAGCTCTAGCACTTGAGAGATGGGGGGCAGTGGTGGCTCAAAGGGTTGCAGAGTTGTTCGGCTGAGGTTAACTGCCATGACAGCTCCGAATGAAGAAAACAACAGGCTCAAGTCAGCCCACTCTCAACATGGGCCCCAATGTGTGACATGAAAGCCAGAAAGCTACCAGGGCAGCACTTAAAATAGCCCTATTCATTCCTGAAGCTGGAGGGCAGGCCGTGCTGAAAATCAGACCCAAGACCTAACTGAAAGAGTAGTGGAGGAACAAGGAGCTGAATGTACAGCCCCAGTGAGTCTTCCAGGCGGATAGAAGAGCCGGTAGAGAAAGGTTGGGACCCTGAGACCTGGGATGGGGACGTCTGTGTGGATATGCTTGATAAACCTGAGCCTCAAAGTCCCCTGAACCTCTGGGTGGTAGAAGTGGTCCCTCCTCTTTGCTAGAGCCTCGCGGTGGTGGGAGGCAATGTAAAGGGGTGATTGCCTCTCAGGGCGATGTGGATTCCTCCACGGCATCCCTGTTCTCCTCATTGCTATGCAGACCAGTAACTCAAATCAGTTCTCAGCGTGGTCTGTGGAGGTTAGCATTTCCTCTTTAGTGAAAGGAAACAGATTATCTACCAGAAGAACTGCAAGATCTGGCTCGTGTACTGGCAGGAGCCGGGAGAACACCCCCGGGAGGGGGTCTTGAAGGTCCTGTATCAGGGCAGGGAGGATAGAAGGCTAGATGGAGAGAGGATTGACAGGGACCACTTGTCCAATGACTCAGGAGCCCTGAGCCACTCCTAACACTTCTGTGATGGCTCCATGAGGCTTAGACATGTAGACATGAGGCTTAGCTGGTCTACAGGGAGGTGGCGATGACAAAACTGCCTTGGCAGAGCCCTGGGGAAGGGATCAAAAGGTTCAGAAGGCAGACGTGTGAGAATGGATGTATCACGTTAAAACCAGAGAATCACCAACATGCCATCCTGGGGTGGACAGAGGCCACAGATGAGTGCTGACTTAAGTCCATCTCACAGTGGCTCTAATGGGTCCACCCCTGGTCATCTCTCCAGTCCCTGAGTGTGTAACTGGTACGGATATACTTAACAGTTGGCGGAAACTTCACTTGGTTCCCTGCCCTGTGGTGTAAAAGACTTCATCACAGGGAAGGTAGAGGGGAGGGCCCTAAACTGCCCCCACCCCAGCCAAGAGAGTAAATCAGAACCAGGCCACATGCTGGGAGGAACGGCAGAGATGAGCGCCACCCTCAAGGTTAGGAAGGACACAGGAGTGGTGGCTCCTATTATAATCCCTATTCGGTTCAGCAGTGGAGTCCCTGTAAAAACCCAGTGGATCAGAGATGATGGTGAATCACCATGAACTCAAGTACCCGCTAGCCCCCATCACAGACGTTTCGCCGGAACGACACAGCCGCCGGCACCCGGCGTGGCTATTGATCTGTGGAATGTTGCTCTCCATCCCCATCAGAGAGGAGGGTCAGAAGCAGTTCATATTCAGAGGCCAGGACACTTACACCGATTTACCCCAGAGGACGTTAACGCTCCCGCTCTTGTCACAGTGTCGTCTGAAGGCGTCTTGAGCATCCCAACTGGGGTGGTTTTGCATCGTGTCAACTTAACTAAGTGAAACTACGTTGCCCAGAATTTCTTTCGTTGTGTAGCTCTGGGGTCGTGGGTCACGGGACTTGCAGAGGGAGATTTGGAAGATGGAAGTGAACAGCAGCCATGCTCATGCCACCCCCAGAGGTGGGTGCACGGGATGGGGGCTCTGCGGCAGCCCGTGCTGGTGTCACTGAGCTGCAGTCCCCCTCGTCGTGGGTCTGCGGCTCCTCCGCCTCTTCCCTCTCCTGTGTGCCGGGCACTACTCCAGGTGCCGGGACGCAACAAGGCAGGCCAAGATCCTGCTTCTTGTTGCGTTCATAATTCTCTTGGAGGTCAGTGAGGGTGACAGAAAATGCTTCCAGAACCCGTTCTGCACAGCAAGCCTGTGTCCTCACCCCCTCCCTGTACAGTGTGAGCCCATTCTAACCTTCCCACCTCTCTCTATTTCCACCTTTCTCTCTCTCTTCTGGGTCTGTCTCTGCAAAAAGAAGAGTCCAGAAGAACACACTCTGAACAATTAACAGTAGTTATCTCTGAGAAATAAAACTGGGAAGAGGGTGTTCTTGTTTATTTTACATGCAACTGAGGCAAAGAGAAATTGCGTAATGTGCCCAGGACCACACCGCGGGTGAGCGGCAGAATGGAGGCCTTGTTCCCCCTCCCGCTTACACATCCCATCTCCTCCCCGGCCTCTCTCACCCTGGCCAGCATTGCCAGGCCTCAAGATTTCCAACCCAGACTTTCCCCTGAAAGCCCCTTATGCTGTCACTGCCTTCGTCCTGGCTCTGAGGGGAAAGGACAGAATTAGAACTCGCCTCTTGGGGGAGGGGGTGGCGACGGCCGCGGAAGGGGAGAAGTGACTTTCAACTTCTAGGAATCGCCTTTGACAATCAGATAGGGCAAGCGGGTGAGTCACTGGCGGGCCCCACCGGCTGGGTTTCAATCAGGTCAGATGGCAGCAGCGTGTGGGGGCGGGTGGGGGTGCGAGGCTCCAGACCCACTTCCTCTCTCAGAGGCCCAGGCCCTTCCAGGCTGCTTCTGCCTCATCGGTGGGGAGGACTCGCTAAGCACGTGTCGATCCAGGCCAGCTGGGGTGGCCTAAATGTAGGTCCTAGGATGTCAGAGCTTGGGAACCCAATATCTCATTTTGCAGATGAGGATGCGGAGACCGAGAGAGGTCAAGAGACTTCCTTGAGGCCACAGAGCAAGTCAAAGTCACAGCTGGAACTCAAACCCAGGGCTCCCCCAAAGCCACCACGTGCCTCCAGAGTCAGTGCTCTTCCCATACAGCTGCCTGCCAGCCCGGGGCACTGTCCTGAGCGAGTTCCCCTGAGGGGGCTGGGGGTGGGCGTAAGGCACTGCATGAAGGATGTTGTCAGATTAAAGGTGCAAACGTATGCACAGTTGCCTAGAACATAGTAGATACTCAATACATGTGGCTTTTGTTTTTGCTATACCATGATTTCCTAACTGACTTTGGCAGAATCCTGGACTCTCAGACCATATCTCAGTGGTCCTGGGTGGGAGCGGGTGAAGAGGGAGACCGAGAAAATGGGGCTTAGGGCTCCCTGCCAACCTTTTCCCCTCCGCCCACTGCCACACACACGTATCCCCCATGAACCAGAGTATTTCTGTCTTTATCTGTCTTATGTTTTGGAGTTCTGCCTAATTGTTTTGAATGGTTCTGCTAAAAATCTAGCAGCCCTCGGCCTTAAGGTTGTAAACATAGAGAGGACCAACTGGGATCACAGAGAGATAAGAACCACGGTGCTATTTTAACGTATGCATTTGTTAATTACGCATTTGACCTATGCATTAACAAATATTGCATTTGATTGTCGGTTTCCTGGGGCTGCAGGAGACTGTGGCCACATCTGTGGGTTCCCACTCACTTGCTGTGGCCCACTTCCTTCCTGGCTAATGGAAGCTGCTCAGTTTGGTTGACCACTGGGCACTGCTATGAGTCACAGAGCCCCCTCCCCACCGCAAGGAGGGAGAAGATGTTCCCTAATGTGAACCAATCTCAGTGATTCCATCCCTCTGGCCAGTGATCGATTAGAGCACGGATGACAGGCCTGTGACATGACTCTGCCCATTAGACAGGAGGAGACATCTACGGGGGAACAGGCTTCCAGGGAATGTGTCCCTTTTGATGAAAACCAAAAGATACATGAAAAAGCTGCTCCCTTCTCCTGCCTCTCCACATAACTGCCTGAAGACATGACTCCTTGCCCTGCAGCAGCCACCTGAGACCTCAGGGGACAGGCCTAAGGAAAGTGAGCCCCCACCCAGAGGGCCTGGACTTGTCAACTGTTGCTATGATAATGCCACAAAACAAACATCCCCCTAACTCGGTGAGTGACATCAGGCATTTTTTCGAGTGCTTAAGGTCACGGGTCAGCAGGTTTACTGTGGTTCAGCTACTTCAGGCTGGGCTGGGCTGGGCTGGGCTGGGCACTCTGCTACAGGCTGTGGGTTGGGTTCCGGTGTGTTCCACATGTGTTTATTCTGGGGTCCGGGCTGAAGGGGTCTCAGTGAGCAGAAGAGAGCTCCTCTCCTGGCAGATCACAGGGGCTCGAAGACAAAGCAACTTACACAAGCACTTTTAGGGACTTGGCTCACATTCCAATGGCCAAAGTGAGCCACATGGCCATGCGCAGCTCAGTGGGTGGGGATGTACCCCCAACCCCTGGGGAGAGGGGCCAGCGAGTATCTGCTCTCCAACACCCTCCAGCCCAGCGCAGAGCCGTGGACCTGGGAGCAACCCTGCCCCCCTTCAGTTTGCTCATCTGTGAGACAGGACATTCTGCAGAGTTGGTGTTTCTGCTGCTTATAGCTGGAAATGGCCAGTGGGAGCCAGGACACAGGAAGGGGTTGTAGGGCCTCGTAGTGAGAATTAATCTTTAGAAAACATGGATTCTGGAGTAAGCAATGGGGCCTGAGCAAAAATGTGCATTCCAGATTTGAAGCACCCCTAATTCTACCGTCCCGGTGAGCTGTGTGTCGCACCCAAGGGAGAAAGCTGTTGTGTGTTTCCAACTGAAAGAGCAGCTTCATCAACACCTGTATCACGTTGAGGCTTAAGCATCTCCACTGAAGGGACCTCCTGACTGAACACAAAGCGATCTGTCACAGTCCTAGGAGCTGCCTGGATCTTGGGCGTGAGGCTGGGTATGGGTGGAGCAGAGGCTGGTGCAGCAGACCGAGTGTCTCAGAGGCCGGCCAAGGTGTCCACAGGGCCGGAGAGGTCCATGGCCCAGTGAGAGAGGCTTAGGCCAACAGAGGCCAGAGCAGCCCAGTCAAGTTCATGGACCCATGCAAGACATCTCTGGGGACAACCGGAACTATCTCAAGGCAGTGGCAGGTGGGGGGGGTGAGGTGGGCTGAAGTTCTGGGGTGAGGAGGTAAGCCAGGGACTAGGTGTACATCTTCATGTGATCTTTTTGCACACATAGGCTGGTGAGACCTGGACAGGCATAGGTCATTGGCTGAGGTTCCCAAGTTCAGCACCCACTCCCCTCATCTCCAAATCTGCAGTGCTCAGCCAACAGCCAGAAGACAATGCAGAACATTCACTCAATGGATGAGAAAATAATAAGAAATATAAAGCAATCGCTGCTTCTGTCCACGGGATGTGGAGGGTGACCCAGGAGGCCCTTAGGGGCAAGTAGGGCATTCGATGTCCTATAGACATTGGTATTTCCTGCCTCCCTCCCTTCAAACCAGGTTGGCCACGAGCCTCAGGATAATCAGAGTTTGTGGTTTCAATAGCTAAGTGCGGGCACCCTGGTGTGTGTCCCAAATTAGTGATATGTGTGTGGTGAGGGGAGCTTTGTGTCTCACTGAATGTGACCACAAGGCATCCGGGGACCACACTGGTAGTAGGGGAGGATGGTGATGGCAGGAGAGGAAGAAGGAGGAGGGGGTAGGCGGGTGAAGATCAGGGGAACTTCTGGGACTTCAGGGAACTCAAATGTGTCATGGTCACTGTGACCAACAGGGCCTTGGGCACTCTGCCCACATGATATCATGTAGGATCTCGCAACTGCCTTGCTGGGAGGGGTTTTTGTCCCCATTTCACAGATGAGGAAGCTGAGGCTCCAAGACAGGAAGTAGCTTGTGCTGGAATGAAGAGAATGGGGACCTGCTAGTAGCTCAGATGACAATGGCCAAAGTGCTGGGGTATTCAAGCTTGATTCAAGTCAAAACCAATCGCCAAGAGAGTCCACCTGGGCAGGCAGGTGTGGTGAACATCCTTTGTGCTCCTCCAGCCCCACATCTCCCTTCTCTGAAACCTGACCTTCCCTCAGGGGAGAGTCCCACAGACCGTGTTAGTACCCCATCTCTCTGCTCCCCCCACGACAGCTGGCTGGACCAGGACTGGATGCTGACTCAAGCTGAGCCAATCACCTTCTCTCTCTTGTGACTTCGGCATTGAGATTCAGAAATGCTGGGCTGCCTTTTGGGCTGGTTATTTGAAATGAGCCATAAAGCTGAGTTGGGGGTCCATATGTGGCCTCCTGTTCACAAAATAGCAGAGAAAAGACTCAATCATAGAGGGCTGAAATGTGCTTATGGGAGAGACAGAGAGATGAGAGAGAGAAAGATGGGATAGAGATAGCCATACAGGAGAAATCATGAGACAAGGAGAGAGACAGGGAAAAGAAAGTGAGACAGAAAGACAGTGAGAGGAAGAGAAAGGCAGACAGAGGTGTGTTTGTGAGGAAAAAAATGAGGAGCCAAAAATGTAGAAAGCCAGAAGTGTGTGGTATTATGGACAGTGACGGGGGAGAGGGGTTTTCCAGACAGAACCATTCCTCAGCTTTGAGTGCTGCCAAGAGGGTAAGGGATGCAACCACTGGGCCAGGGGTGGGACGAGGGGTGGGGGATGAGGTCCTTTGGGACAGTGCTTTTCAAATTATAATGCGCTCAAAATCACCTAGAGGTCTTGTCAAACTTCAAATTCCGATTCCTCAGGTCCAGGGTGGGACCTGAGTTTCCCCATTCCTAACAAGCTCCCAGGGGATGCTGATGCTGCTGGTCCTCGGACCACACTTTGAGTAGCAAGACTCTAGGGCAGTGGTTTTCACATTTGATTGCATGGTAGCAACACCTGGGGAGCCTGACTGGTGTGAAGCACACCTGGGACTAATTAAGTCAGAATCTCCAGGGATGGGGCCAAGGCACTAGGATGTTTTAAAGTTCCACAGGTAATTCTAATGTGTAGCCAGGGTCAAGGACTGTTACTAAGGAATTTGGAGTAAAAGCCAGTGGCTGTAGACAACTCTTCCGGTTGAATTCTTACATGTGTGGCATTACCTTTATTATTCTCATTATTCTTATTTAATACTGTTGTTCTTAGCATTACTATTTATTGCGATGCATTGGTTACCACCATCAATTATCATCATTATTGTTATTTTAAAAATAGGAAGTGCTAATGTTTGTTGAAGGATTGCCCTGTACCAGACACTGTGCTATGTGGTTTGCATGTGTTGTCTTATATCACAAATCAAGAGATTCAGAGAGGTTAAGAATATTTCCCAGATTGACACAGCTAATACATGGTGGAGAGAGTCTGCAACCTTAGATCTCTCTGAATCAAAGTTTTTATCCATTATTCTATAAAACTGTGTTTCTCAAATGTTCCTCATGATAAAGATGACCTGAGACACATTAAAATACAGGTTCTTAGGACCCTCCTCCAGAGAATTTGATTTGGTAGCTCTGATTGAGTAACTCTGGTCTCTATATTTTGATGCCCAGATTTTTATTGCCAGGTAAACTTGAGAAACACTCCTATAATAGTTAGTGATAGGGTTGTGGCATATCATCTTACTGTTGACAATTATTCATTCCCTTCCCTGTAAGAGGATTTTACGCCTCACCCTTGCCCTGCCTCCTGGTAGGTGGGTAGAGTTCTCAGTACAACTGCTTGGCTCGGCTGTGTGAGTTTCTCTGATCAATGTCTAGCACAAGATTAGAACACAGTTGCATGGTTCATCTTGCTCTCTTGCCCTTTGCCCTCTGCCATGAGAATGACAGGGAGGAGCTGATCCTTTTGCCTGGGTTACAGAACAAGAAGACACATGGAGCAATGATAACCTGTAGTCCTTCTTATGAGAAATAAAGATTTGTTGTTGTAACCCTTTTAGATTTGGGTGGGGGCATTGTTTGTTACGCAGCACAGCTGACTAATACAATATTCATAACATTATATAATAATAGTGACATCTATTGAGTGCTTTTTATGTGTGAAACACTATATATATTATATATATATATTATATATAATATATATATAATCTCTATTCCTAGCAAAAATAAAGTGCAAGCTTAGGGATTATTATCTCCATTTTAGATATGAGGAAACTGAAGTTCAAGGAGGTGAGGTGACTGCCTGAAGTAACAACGCCAGGAGTGGCAGAGCCACTATCTGATGCCAAAGCTCTTCACCCCACAACTGAACTTTCTTGCCTCTACCCCATCCCTCTCTTTCCCACCTCTCCCCTCAGCTTTCTGCTAGCATCGGTCCCAAGTGCAACCTGTTGGCAGAAACAGACATATGCAATATCTAATTCACTTTAATTAAAATATATTTTAGTGGATTTTTTTCCTGGGACATAACTCATTTTGATGGGAACCCATTGGATTTTAATGGGAAACCTATTAGAGGAACATATTGTGATCTTTAATGAAGCTGGGCTGTGTGGAGAACCACCTACAGGTAATTAGAAGCCCTCCAGGCCCTTGGGGAATAAGGTGAAATGAACTTCGGTTTGTTTAAGACAATTAGTGCAGACAATGATCTGGGAACGAATTAAATGGTCCTTGATTAGGAGCAGCTGTGCAGGTGGCGTCTTTAGGAAAATGGGACATGCAAGTGGGGTTTTTAAGAAAGAGTGATTATTAGTGCTTATCTGTTTATATTGGCAGCCAGCACTTCCGCCAGGCTGTTGGTTTGATCAAGTGGCTCCCTCTCCCTGCCCCGCCTCTCCACGCTGCCTTCCCTCATTGGTACATGCTTCTTCTGGGTCTGCCAGGTGTCACGAGGGGCCTGCCTGCCTCTGGTGGTAGAGGGGTGCGTCTACATTGGCAGAGCTGGAAGCCTCTATACTCCCTCCAGGAGACGCTTCCACATTGGTGGGCACTTCTGCACTAGTAGGTAGGACTGGGAACCTCTGTATTCTCAAGGATCACTGTTTCTACTAGTTAGAATGGGTACTTCTATGCTTATATGCATGCATGTTTTTATATTTGAAGCTCTAAGAACAACTGTACTCTTAAAAGGAGGCATTACCCCCAGTCTGGGATGGGCTCATTCCTGCTAGAACCCTGGGCAAATCCACAATGGGAGGAATAATAAATAGTGCACTGACTGTGCTAGGAACTTCTATAATGTAGAGATGAGCACGTTTCTTCTTTGCCCTGAATGAGAGCCTCTGCACATGCAAGGAAGAATGGGAAGGCTGCCTGGAAGAAGAGATATCTAAATTGAGTTCTGGCGGGAGTTAGCAAGAGGGCACGTCTGTGTTGATAAGAATAGAGTGCACAGCTGTGGATGCTTCTACACCGATCAGAACAAAAGCATCTGCAGTAGTTGAGCTGGGAATGACTATTGTGAAAGAAAGGATGGGTGAGTCTATACTGGCAGGGAAGTGTGCATCACACAAGTAGAGATGGGCACTTCTGCACTCACCTGAGTAGGAATCCCTACATTTGCTAGAGTGATGTACTAGCAAGGCTGGGCACATCTATTCTGGCAGGGGTATGGTCCTAGAAAAGAATAAAGCTTTTGCACTGAGAGGGAGGGGAATTTCTTCATTGGCGAGAATGAGTGCTTCTACACAGGTCTCTGACGTTTCCTAACTCTAGGCTAGTAAAACCAGAGCGATTCCACTGACATCCTCAGTCCCAGACCGTTCCCTGAGCTTGTGGTGTCTCAGCTCACAGCACAGAACTACTCTGCCCAGAGATGGAGGAGACAGGCACACTGTGGATGGCATGGACCATGAGTTGTCCACCTACCCAGGCATGAACTAGGAGGGGAAGAGCTCCCATCCTGGGAGAGGCCCTGAGTGGATTCCAAGCAAACTTTCTGATACTCAGAATGAGTGAGACCAGAGGGGGTGGCAGCCAGGACCCCCCACCAACACCAAGGAGCCCCGAATCCCCTCCCCAATCCCCTCACAGCTCTAGCTTCTGGCAGGGGCTGCTGTGAGATTCCCCATGCAACCCTGACACGGGGCTGTAGCTAAAACATTGGTCTGGCAGTTTTCCCTCTTTAAGTTGAAGTGTGATGTTGGCAGGCAGTGAGCTGTGGTGGCAGGCTGCCAGAGAGAGCATGTGTTGGAAATCCTTGTTCCACGTTGCAGCAATCTGGGGCTCCCCCACCCACAAACTGCTCCAGAGCCAGCCAGCCGTGGGGGCCAGAGCCTCCCACTGATGCGGAGCAACCACTGAGATTAGGGGATGGTGAGGCAGAAAGGCATAGAGAGACCAAGGAGAAAGATGTAAATAGAGAGAGTCAGAACTGAGATGGAGCCAGAGAAAGATATAGAAACAGAGCCACAGTCAGAGACAGAGAGACAGAGAGACCAAAGAACAGAGAGTTCCAAAGAAGACAGAGAAGACAGAATTTAAAGACGGTAAGAAGCATGAGAGATCATATTAAAATGACAGACAGGGTTTAGTCCTATTTCCTCAAATCCCTAATTATAACATAAAAAATATATGTATTGATGTAAATTATTCTATTCTAACAATTGTATAAATCAAGAAAGAAGGTCCTCAGTGGACCAGAAACTTTGCGGAATTCCTGAAAGATGGAAAGTAGACAGGTGTGGAATGACAGAGGAGCCCATAGCCTAAAACACATGAAGAGAGCATCCCTGTGCAAGGGTGGGGAGAGGGGGGTGGAGGCCGAGCTGGCTCCAGGAATGCATTCAGCTCAGAATCAACAGGACTGTGGGGGTCTCAGCAGCAGGGGGACCGAGGGGCAATCATGAGACTGTGCAGTTGAGAAGCTGCGTTCAGAGCAGCCAGGCTGGTCCATCCCTGCCCAGCTTCCCCCCATTATCCTACCCTCCCCAACCCCTGCCGCTGCTCATGCTGAGCAGCTGATGGTAGGGGAGTTTACCCACAAGCCAGAGCAGTGAGGGGACATATTTGGGTCTGAGAGTGAAGGACATGCCCTGGGGAATCCAGGAACATAGTAGGAAGTAGGAAGAAAATCAACTTGTATCAGAAACCATTGGCGGAACTGCTTCACAGTGATGATCAGAGGCAAGCTCTTGTGGTCGAAACCTTCCTTCAGAGACAGGCAAGAAAGGATTCTCAAAGCAAAGGTGAGCAGAAAACCAAGAATATCCAAGCATTAGAGGAAAATCAACACTATGCAAGAGAGGCATCAAATGTAACAAAAAGAAGACCTAAGACCCAAAGGAATAGATTTAAGAGAGCCAACACAAATAAAAAGAAGACTTTAAAGTAGTATAATTACCATCCCTAGGGAGACTGGAGAAGATATCATATCCGTATATTGAGAATAGGCTGTTACTAAAATGAATCACTAAGAGATCTTGAAATTTTAAAATAATTGTTCAAATTTAAAACTCAGTAAGTTGGCTGAATAGTAGAATGAATATAGCCAAAGAGAAATTGGAATAAATTTAAAGATATGCAGCCCCTATGCCACTTCTAGGTGTATGCTCAGAGAAACTCTGATGTTTGTGTACAGGGAAACACGTATGAGTGTTCACTGCAGAACTGTTTGTCATAGCAAAAAATTGGAAACAGCCAATAATCCAACAGATTGGATAAACACATTGTAGTTTGGTCACATTATAGAATCCTATACAACAGACAAAATGAATCATCTAGAGATACATGTATCCAAAGGGATAAATTTCAAAAATATAATGCTGAGTGAAATAAAAAAGCAATGCAGAAAGATAAATTGGCGTAATACCTATTATATAAAGTTAAAACATAAAAATAATAGTATATACTTTTTTGATGCATTCACTATAACATGGATGATTAATGCTTCAATAAAATTTAATTAAAAAATATGAAAAGAGTGTATCCAAAATATATAAAGAACTCATGATGTGATAAACAACACAATAAAAATAGGCAAAATATTTGAACAGAAATTCCATGAAAAAAATATATAATGGAAATAGTTACATGAAAAGATGCTCAGCTTCACTAGTCATTAGAGAAATACAAATTAAAACAATGACGAGGTACCATTACATACTAAAGTTAAAAAGACTGGCAATACCAAGTGTTGGCAAGGATATAGAGCAACTGGAATTCTCATATACTGCTGGCAGGAATGCAAAATGGCACAGCCACTTTGGAGAACAGTACATTAGCATCTTATAAAGTTAAACACACACTTAACATATAACATAGCAATTCGACTTCCAGTTATTTACCCAAGAGAAATTAAAACATATGTCCACACAAAGATCTGTACATAAATGTTCATAGTTGAATATTACTCAGAGTAGACCCAAACTGGAAGTAATCTAAATGTTTATCAACTGGGTAACAGATAACTGAGTTATTGTATAGCCACACTTGGGAATACTACCCAGCAATAATAAGTAATTAAACATGAAATAATGCATGCAAAAATATGGCTGAATCTCAAAAATATTATGCTAAGTGAAATAGACCAAACTTAAAAGACCATGCACTGTATAATTCCGTTTATATGAAATTATAGAAAAGGCAAAGCTATGATGACAGAAAGCAATTGTTGTCTAGGACCAGGGTTGGTACAGAAGATCAGCTGCAAAGGTGCTCAAGGATACTTTTTGGGGTGATGAAATTGTTTTATATCTTGATTGTGATGGTGGTCACACAATTTCACACAAATGCCAAAATTTATCAAATGGCACACTCAACATAAGTGAATTATATAGTATAGAAATAATACCTTCATAAAAGGTATTTAAAGATATTTAAAAGTTATAAAGACCAAATTCAATGCAATAGTTATCTCTGGAGAATGAAGGAAGGGAATGGAATTGGTAAGAGAACAAAAAGAGCTTCAACTGTATTGGCAATGTTTTATTTCTTAAAAATAAAAATATGAAGAAAATAAGGCAAAATGCTAATAAGTGACAAAGTTGGGTGGTGTGTACCAGTATGTTTGTTGTATTATTAATTCTTTATACTTTTCTGTATTGTTGAAATGTTTCAAAGTTGTTTTTGAAAGAACAAATTAGTGAGAATTCCCTGGTGGTCCTGTGGTTAGGATTCAGCGCTTTCATTGGCATGGCCTGGGTTCAATCCCTGGTCAGGAAACTGAGATCCCACAAGCCACATGGTATGGCTCCTCCCTGCACCCACTCTACCCCCACCAAAAAAAAAAAAAAAGGAAAAAAAGAAAGAAAAAAAAAGAACAAATTAGTGAGTTAAAAATAAGCTGAGGGATTCTCTCAGACTGTTGTGCAAAATGACTGAAATAAAGAGAATGAAAAAAAAGTTAAATGACATAGAGACTAGATACAGAAGTTTCAACATTCATCTAGTCTTTTGTAGGTGTTCCATAAGCAGAAGATGGAGAAAAGAATATAATTTAATTAATCAATAAGAGAACATTTCCATTGAAGAAAGGCAGGAGTCTTTAGGTTGAGAGGATCAATCAAGTGCTAAACAGATAAATAGAAGGATGGAGATTCACCCCTTGGATACACCGTGGTAAAATTTCAGGGAGAAAAGTCTTAAAAGCTAAAGAGAGAGCAAGAGAAAACTGCTCATCCTCAGAGGAGTAAGAATCAGATTGGCAAGTAATTTCTCTTTGGAAGACAATGGAAAAAGAGCTTCAAATTTGTGGAGAAAATTGTTTTGATCCTAAGATCCTATACCCAACCCAACTAGCCTTCAAGAGTGGGAGGAAAATGAAAATGTTTGGGACAGACTCTGAACAAATTTATTATTCACAGACTCTCTTGAAGAAACTACTCAAGATTGTACTGTCATAAAAGAAAACAATAATGAATACAAGGACAAAACAGACATGGGATACAAGAAACACTGACTTTAAAAAAGAATAGTAAAAATTTGTGGCTAAGTCTAAGTTTTAATGGATAATAAAACAGCAGCAGTGGCAATGACAGCAACCACCCAGGAACTAAAACCCCAGATGATCTCAGTGTGGAATGTACTCAGGGGTGGGGATGAAGAGTGAAAGTGTTCTTAACTTGTTCAAAGAGAGAGTGTAGCTACTGAGGAACTCTAGACATATATAGAAAAATGTAAGTTTAAATATATGTTAAACATTTAAGGGAAGGAGATTTCTCTTTCTGAGTAGGATATATTAGGCTATGGCAGGCCAGTCCTCTCACTACATTAACTAGGAACTAAAGAGATAAACTGCAAAATCTTATTATTAAAAACATCACAGAGCTGTGGTAATGAGAACTAGATGAACTAAAATCCAGAGGCTTAAGAGCCCTTCCCAGGTGAGCTGGTGATCAGCCTCAAGAGAATTTTCCAAATCTAGGCTTGGCCTGAGGATCTAATTTGGCTCAGGCTGAGGGTCTACATAAGGAGACAGCAAAACTTTGGATGATCTCGTAGAGCCAGTGGGGTGGGTGGAATCTATACGTGTACACAATGCAGTGTGCTCATAGAACAATTTTTTGAGTTCTGGACTGTGTGGGAGGCTGAGTGGCTGGGCCCAAAGCTTCTAAAAAGTGGTGCAAAATCTGTGCTTTAACAGTGCTTTATTGGGACTTCTCTGGTGGCACAGTGATTAAGAATCCGCCTGCCGATGCAGGGAACACGAGTTCGAGCTCTGAGCCGGGAAGATCCCACAGCCACGGAGCAACTAAGCCTGTGCACCACAACTACTGAGCTTGTGCTCTAGAGCCCACGAGCCACAACTATTGAGCCCATGTGCCACAACTACTGAAGCCCATGTGCCTAGAGCCCATGCTCCCCAACAAGAGAAGCCACCACAATGAGAAGCCTGCGCACTGTAACAAAGAGTAGCCCCTGTTTGCTGCAACTAGAGAAAGCCCACGTGCAGCCATGAAGACCCAACTCAGCCAATAAACAAATAAATAAATAAATGGGAAAAAATAGATATCTGTGCTAAAACAAACAAACAAACAAAACAGTGCTATATTTCACTAGAGGGAGGACACTGCCACAAACATTGGTGATCTCATCATCAAGAGGCACAAAACTCTAAAGAGAAAAGCTGAATCTCTCATAGTTACTTAGAGCTGAAGAGTCAAAGACAATCCAGTCTCTCAATTAAAAGCCCCCAGGGGTTTGGAACAAATCAGACGTAGGCTGGGGACTTTCCTGGTGGTCCAGTGGTTAAGAATCCATCTTCCATTGCAGGGGAGACAGGTTTGATCCCTGGTCAGGAAACTAAGATCCCACATACCATGGGGCAACTAAGCCCACAAGCCACAGCTAGAGAGCCCACATGTTCTGGAGCCCAACGCCACAAGTAGAGAGAGAAGCCTGTGCACAACTAGAGAGAGAAGCCAGTGTGTCACAACAAAGAGCCTGCACGCCACAACGAAGATCCCACGTGCGGCAACTAAGACCTGATGCTGCTGAAAATAAAATAAATAAATAAAATAAATATTAAAAAAAAGAAAAATGTTTTTAAAAAAAATTCAGAGATAGGTCGAGATTACTAAAAGTGCAACTCTGCCCTGACCCAGCTCAATCCCTCATTGTACTGAAGTGATCATCTCCCCCATACTATCTGCATTACAGAGGATTGGGGAAACCTTCATCTGGAGCCTCTATGATTCTTTTATATATAATGTGTGACATATTTTTTAAAAAATTCCTAAACATGTATTAGGACAGGGAAATGTGACCAATAATCAATTTTAAAAGATATAAGCAAACACATAGATAAATGAAATATTGGAATTATCAGACAAGGACTTAATAACTATGAGTATAACGTGTTAAACTGAATCTTGGGAAAGATGGGCAAATTAATGGTAAGATGGAGGATTTCAAGATATTTGAAATTTATAAAAATAATCAAATAAGCATTCTAAAACAACATTTTGAAAATTAAAACTCATTAAGTGGGCTTAACAGCAGTTTAGAAACAACTGAACAGGTAATTAGTGAAGTGGAAAATAAGTCAGAAGAAAATATTTGTATAGGTCAGCAGCATGGAAAGAGGCAAATGCTGCAATATACAGAAAAGTGATGAAGACATATGGGATACAATGAGAACGGGGGGGTCATCCTCTCTCTTTTCTATTGTAATTGTGTATTTGCAGTTCACAAAGCAGAAAAGAGGCAATGGGACAGAAAAGATATTTGGAAATATAGTAGCTGAGACTTTTTCAAAGCTAGAAAGGCAGTAACCCCAAAATACAGGGAGTTCAGCAAACTGCAAGCAGATAAAACCAAGAAAAACCACATCTTAGGTCATTATAGGCAAAGTGTTGAAAACAAAAGAGAGAGATCATCTTAAAAAGGAAAGGAGACACAAAAGGGGAAGAGACACATTACCACATTACCTTCGAAGAATTACATTAAGACTTACAGCTGACTTTACAGTGGAAACCACAGAAGCCAGAAGACAGTAGAATGAAATCTTTAAAGCGTAGAAAGAAAAAATCTGGTAACACAGAACATTACACACTTTAAAAACTGAAGGTAAGATAATGACTTTTCATATAAATACAGGTTGAAAAATTCATTACTGCCACATTTGTGCTATAAGAAATATTAAAGAAAAAAATACAGACCACAGAAAGCTTTTTCAGATTAGGAAAATGAGCCCAGATAGGTATATGGAACTGCAGGAAAGAATGGAAAATGAAGAAAATGGATAAATATAAGAGTAAAAGCTGTTTATAACAGCAATGATGCAGATGTGTTGTGGAGCTTATAAAATATATTAAAGTGAAATATATGACAACAATACTGCAAAGGTCTGGAAGTGATAAAAGGGGTTAAATTGCTGTAAGATGCTTGAATTCTTCAGAAAATTGTAAAAGGACTGACTTAAGACCTACAGCTGTGGGACAATATCAAATGGTCTAATAAACATGTAACTGGAATTCCAGAAGTAGAAAAGAGAGAAAAATCAGATCAGAAGAAATATTTGAAGACATAACAACTGAGAATTTCCCCAAATTAATGAAAGACACCAAATCACAGATCCAAGAAGCTTGGAGCACACCAAGGAGGATACTGTTTTTTGAAGAGAGAGGTACAACATATTTAAAATGCTAAAAATTAAAGATAAAGAAAAAAAATTTAAGTCTTCTAGGTGCCAGAGATAAAAGGCCCATTACATACAGAGGAACAAAGATGGAAATTATAGCAGATTTCTCACAGAAACTACATAAGCAAAAGCACTTAGAGTGATGTCATTAAGGTTTTAAAAGAAAAAAAAAAACATGTAAACTAAGAATTATCTACCTAATGAGAATGTCTTTCAAAAATGTAGGAGAAATTAGAATTGTTTAGATGAATAAAAACTGAGAAAATTCACAATCAGCAGATCCACACTAAAGACATGTTAGAAGATTTTTTTTTTTTTTTTAGGTAGAAGGAATAAAATACCAGACAACAGCTTGGATCTACACTAATAAATGAAGAACAAAGAAAATAGCATAAATTAAATATAAAATTCAATGTATTATGAGTTTATAGCATATAAAAAAGTAAAATGTATGACTAAATATCCCAATGGATGGAGAGAGAAATTAGAAATGTATTTTTGTATGATCCTTACACTATGCATGAAGCAGTATAATATTAAAAAGAAAAAAGAATCAAAAGCAAATATTGAATACTAATTAAAAATATGCATGCTAAAGTGCTTAAGGATGAGGTGTACTGATGCCTGAAACTTACCTTTAAAGGCACAAAATATAAGATAGATTGATGATTTGGTATTAATATTGGGAAGCAGGACTTCCTAGGTGGCACAGTGGTTAAGAATCCTCCTGCCAATGCAGGGGACATGGGTTCAATCCTTGCTCCTGGAAGATCCCACATGCTGCGGAGCAACGAAACCCATGTGCCACAACTATTGAGCCTGCACTTTAGAGCCCATGAGCCACAACTATTGAGCCCATGTGCTGCAACTACTGAAGCCCATGTGCCTAGAGCCCATGCTCCACAACAAGAGAAGCCACTGCAATGAGGAGCCCGTGCACCACAACAAAGTATAGTCCCCACTCACTGCACCTAAAGAAAGCCTGCGCACAGCAAAAAAAGACCCAACACGGCCAATAAAATAAATAAATAGATAAATAAATAAATAAATAAATTTATTTAAAAAAAAAGAAAAGCAAAGACCAACTATCATTGTTTGAAGGCAATAAGTGTAGAAAATCCAAGAGGAAAATGACGAAAAGCTGTTATAAACTAGTAGGAGAATTTAGTAAAGAGTCTGGATATTAGAACAACATACAAAAATCAGTAATTTTCCAAGCCATTGGTACTAACCAATTATAACATTTTACGCATAAAATCTCATTCACAATAGTATCAAAAAGTGTGAAGTACTCAGGAATAGACTTAAGAAGAAATGTGTATAGCCTCTATAAAGAAAAGTACACAGCTTTATTGATGTAAGTTAAAGAAGACTTAAAGAAAGACAGACACTCTTCATGAAGGAGAAGACTTTAAATCACAAAAATTCTATTCTCCCCAAATTAATTTATAAATTCAATGCAATCCCAATTAAAATTCTAATGGAAATTTTCAAGCTGATTCTGAAGTTTATTGGAGGAGGCAATATATATAAGAAAGCTTAAAAAGAGGCTTTTAAAGAGAATTTCACTATAATCTATCCAAATGCAAAGTTATAGCTATTAAACCTTTGTGGTATTGGGACTTCCCTGGTGGTGCAGTGGTTAAGAATCTGCCTGCCAATGCAGGGGACACGGATTTGATCCTTGGGCCAGGAAGATCCCACATGCCGCAGAGCAAATAAGCCTGTGTGCCACAACCACTGAGCCTGTGCTCTAGAGCCCATCAGCCACAACTACTGAAGCCCATGCACCTAGAGCCCATGCTCCACAACAAGAGAAGTCACCACAATGAGAAGCAGAGCAATGAGAAGCCTGCATATGTCAAGGAAGAGTAGCCCCCACTTGCTGCAACTAGAGAAAGCCCAAGTGCAGCAACGAAGACCAAATACAGCCAATAAACAAATAAAATTTTTTAAAAAGCTTTGTGGTATTGATGAGGGAAGATATGAGGGGACCAATAAAACATATGGGATTTAAAAAAATAACTGTAAAAGTTTTAAGAAAAAAACTAAAATATATTTTCATAATCTCATGGCAGGAGAAACTTCATTACAAAAAAAAAAAGGCAAACAGTACCTAAAAGGAAAATATAGACAAATATAGACAGATATAGAAAAACATATATAAACGTTCTATGTGTACCTTAAGAGCTAGACTAACCTTGGTAAACAAACGACAAACATTCCACGGCTTACTCATTTTCCACCTGTGGCAGACATCATTAATCAAACTTAGAACAATTTCCTGTTGAACCTATGCAAAGTTTTACAATTTTCTTCAATAGAACATTTTGGGCAGCCACTACCAGTCCCTTATACTTAGCATAAAAGGTGAGAAACCCTTTGACACCCCAAGGATATACAATTCTTTACTGTGGATGTGACCTATAGAGGTCTTCATGAGCTTTCCAAGATAAAAAGCTTTTGTCCGCACAAGATCATCCTGGCTCCCTCAGAGCTCTCCTTGGTGCTGAAACGGTCTGCATTTCCCTACGGTGGACCCTGCCACTTCCCACGCTGCCACCATTGTTCAGGTGGACCAAATTTCCAAAAGCTACCAGAGATGCACCTTATAAATAAACAGGACCCAGACTATGCTAAGGGATAAGAAAAGAACAATTTGAAAGTAAATAGTTCTGAAAGGGAAGCATTAGAATTTGTTATGGAGTAGGCTCTAACAAGACCAGAACCCAGGCATTTGTGGGAGTCAGAATCAGAGAAGCTGTGATGAACATTAGGGCATCCTGTACATCCTGAAAGTGTGTGTAAGGGCTGGGAATCCAATGTTATCAACCTACCTATCACATCTGGGACAGAGAGCAGATGCGGCAGGCCTCAGAGACAGGAACTCGGACCCAAATTCAAGCAGTGGGAAAGGGGGGTTAGAAATAATTATACACAGGGAACACAGGTTCAAGCCCTGGTCCAGGAAGATTCCACATGCCGCGGAGCAACTAAGCCCATGCACCACAACTACTGAGCCTGCACTCTAGAGCCCACGAGCCACAACTACTGAAGCCCTTGCACCTAGAGCCTGTGCTCCACAACAAGAGAAGCCACTGCAAGGAGAAGTGCATGCACTGCAATGATGAATAGCCCCCACTCTCCACAACTAGAGAAAGCCCGAGCAGCAACAAAGATCCAACACAGCCAATTAATTAATTAATTAATTAATTTTTAAAAAGAAACAATTATACACACATTGATTAAATTCAAGTGGACAGACTCTTGCTGGCTAATTGATACTTATTTCTTCACGGATACTTTTTTATCATGTGGCTCAAAGCCTCAACCCTCTAATCACATTGTTGGACTTTCTGGAATGGTCAGCCTCCATCCTGAGTCATCTCATTAGCATAAACTTTCTAAGGGCCCACCACAAGTCACCTTACTAGCATAAACTATCACGTGTGGTCTGAGGAGCCCATCATGGATAACGAAGATACTCCTATCACTCAGGAAATGCCAAGGATTTGGTGGTTACCTCCCAGGAACCACAGATAAAGGCCAAATTCTTTATTACACACTGCCCATATCTTCATAAACTGTCCCTGTGTTTAACTCTCCCCAATGTACCCAATTTGAGGATGGTGTCTGTTTCCTACTGGGACCCTGACTGGTACAAATGAAACTAAAATGAAATACATCACTTCTAACATGTGCCTTGACAAGAATTTAGTCACATGGCCATACCTAACTGCAAAGGAGCCTGGAAATATAGTCTCTATCTGGGTGTCCGTGTGCCCACCTACGACTCTGCTGTAATGGAAGAAAGAAAGGATGTGTTTTGAGGGAATGCATAAATGGCAGCCTGTCACACCATCTAGGCATTTTTAACATCTTAAAATTCTTGCCAGTTTGATAGAGAAAAGATGATATTTTAACATTTGTCTTTTCTAAAAATTTATTTTATTGACATCAGAAAGGTGTTTTGTCATTTTAATTTTTTTTTTTTTTTGCTCACTAGAAAGGAAGACCATATTTTCACTTTTTACTGGCTGTTTGTCTTTTTTTAAATTAATTAATTAATTAATTAATTAATTGGCTGCATTGGGTCTTCATTGCTGCATGCACGGCCAGCAGGGGCTACTCTTCATTGCAGTGTGCAAGCTTCTCATTGCAGTAGCTTCTCTTGTTGTTGAGCACAGACTCTAGGCAAGCAGGCTTCAGTAGTTGTGGCATGTGGGCTCAACAGTTGTGGCTCATGGGCTCTAGAGCACAGGCTCAGTAGTTGTGGCACACTGGCTTAGTTTCTCCGCGGCATGTGGGAATCTTCCCAAACCAGGATTGAACCTGTGTCCCCTCTATTGGCTGGCAGATTCTTAACCATTGCACCACCAGGGAAGTCCCCATTTGTCTTTATTTTAATGTGATTTATCTTTTAGGTCTTTGGTCTACTTTTCCAATGACTTATTAGAGAGTTTTATTGATCAAATGAACTCTTTTATGTTTAAAAATAATAACTCTTTTTTGTCAAGGGGACTTAAGAAAACAACAAACCTAGTTGAAAACTTAAATGAAGAGAGTAAATATAAAAATCACAAAAAAGGGACTTCCCTGGTGGTCCAGTGGGTAAGACTCCACACTCCCAATGCAGGGGGCCTGGGTTTAATCCCTGGTCTGGGAACTAGATCCCATATGCATGTAGCAGCTAAAGTCCACATGCTGCAACTGAGTCCACGTGCGGCAACTAAGAGTTTGCATGCCACAACAAAGATCCTGCGTGCTGCAACAAAGACCCAGCACAGCCTAAATAAATGAATGAATGAATGAATAAATAAATAAATAAATTTTTAAAAACAATCACAAAGAAGACAAACTCCACTGAACCTCATGTTGGCCATGTCTAGCCACTTACTCCTGGTGACTCAGAGGCACTTTGCCACCAACTCTCTCCTCTAGTTTGGGTCCCTACATGGCAATTTTATGTACCATCACCTGGGAGAAGGTAAATTAAACATACTGCTACAGTCTCAGAGAAATGACAAGGCTTCTTTGTCACAAGGTTTAAATCTGCCGTTTAGGTGGGCAGAAGGTGGGCATCTAACTTGCAGCCTGTTTCTCAAGCACAGGAGATTATCTTCACTATAGAGATCAGTGAGTATCAGCCCCCTTGGTGTGGGTTCTCAAGCTGCCCACTTCTGGAGAATTCTGGTTAGCCCAGTCACCAGGCTGTGATTCACAAAATACAACTCTAAGGTCTTAGTTAGGGTTCCCCTCCAAAACAGAGTCTCAGACAAGGACTTGGGGACTGGGAGTTTAATCATGAGGTCACACCAGGAGACTGAAGCAACAGAGAAGGAGGGAATGAGACAGGGGAGGAGGGAAGGCCAGGGAAGGGTACACATTGGACCAGGCAAGTGATGGTAAGTCTGGCCGGGGAATCCCTAAGGAAAAGTGTAGAATACCCCTGAAAATTGTCTCTCTAAAGGGTGGTAAACAAAGGCATTTGTCCTCTGGCTCCCCCATCTCACATTGGCTGAAAGTTGACCACAAGACTGTTAGCTCCCCTAGATGACTTCTCAGCTGCCTTGGAAAAACCCTAAGTGTCCACCACAGCTGCAGGTGACATTAGAGGTGGGTCTAGCGGATATGATGTGGGCCACAAATAGCACAGGCTAGGCTGCATTTTTTTCAGTATGTAAATAACTCAGCCACATACTAAGAAAATGATACATGTTGTATTTTGTGGGGGATCATTCCCCAAACTGCTGGGACCTCAGAAATAAGGGCTGTGGGGAAGGACTAGAAACTGGACCGTGCAGGAATGGTCTTCCAGGGGCAGAGTGAACCAAACTCAGATGGGGAGGTGGGACCCAGAGTGTCATGGAGCTCTGGGCAGCAGCCCTGCCTGCAGGTGAGCCGAGGCTGCCTTGAGCTCTCAAGGCTGGACAGGTTGACCGGAAGGTGACACCACATTGTTCCTGACTGAGGACAGGTGGGGAAGGGGAGGGTGACAGGCCCCATCAGAACAATATAGTCACAAGCACGGAAAGGGGCCTAGACAAGGATGTTCATCCTGGTGTTTGTTATAACAATTCAAAACGGTAAGCTGGGCAATCCAAAGGCATTGGTTACAAATCATGGCATGACCATTAAAAATGAAGACAATTCGCAGGAAGTACAGCAGACAGAGGACACAGTGAATTGCACTGGACAAAATCCAAGCTGTGGAAACCCTACAGGCCAAACGGGCACTGTTCCTCAACATATAGATTTTAAGGAAAAGAACAAGATGAAGGGGGAAGCTGTAGATGAAAAGAACTTAAAAGACACTGAATTTATTTTAAATGTCCAACTGAACTATAGCGTCTAAAAGTATCCACTAGGGTGATAAAACTACAAAGAAATGCAAAGGAGTAACTGACATAAAAATCAGGATAGTGATTTTCTGGGGGGCAAGGAAGCAGTTGTTACTGGGCAGGGCGCTGGGAGGCATTTGGGAGCTGGCTAAGTTCTCTTTCTTGAACCAGGTGGTGGTCACAAGGGTGTCTGTTTATTATTTCATTAAGCTATACATTGTGTTGTGCAGCTTCTCTCTATTTTATCTTATAATAAATGTTTTAACAATGAAGTCATATTTCCCTAAAAATAGGGAAAGGTGTTATAGGAGAATGTTAAATAACACGGGAAATGCTCACATCTAACGTGAAAAGGCGGATTGAAAATTATCAGGTATATCATGATGCCTTTTTGTAGGTAGATGGATGGATGGATGAATGTGTGGATAAATGATAGATGGATAGATAGGTAGGTTTGTAGATAAGACAGATGGATAGACAGATAGATGATAGATGATAGATGATAGATAGATGATAGATAGATGATAGATAGATAGATAGATGATAGATAGATAGATACATGATAGATAGAGAGATGATAGATGATAGAAAGATAGATAGATAATAGATGATAGATAGATAGATAGATAAATGATAGATAGATACATGATAGATAGATGATAGATAGATAGATACATGATAGATAGAGAGATGATAGATGATAGAAAGATAGATAATAGATAGATAAATGATAGATAGATAGATGATAGATAGATAGATAAATGATAGAGTGAAGGAGAGGATATGGAGGAAACTATTCCAAAATATTGTTATTAGTTAATGTCTGGACATGGGCTTTTCCTGGGGCTTTTGTTTTCTTTCATGTTTCTGTACAACCTGAATATTGTCCAGTGAACCTTTTTGTTTCCAAGGAATCTTTTAAATAAATACCACTTTGATTTAAAAATGATTTCATTTTCGAGGGAAAGAAGAGAATGAGGCGCATTCAAGACATGAGACCAACCCCACGCCACCTGTCCCCAGCCAGCCCTGCCCTCCTGCCCTTCCCTCTGCTGACTCTGTGGTTCTGGCGGGCACATCCTGCCCCCAGCATTTCACGATGGCCCACTTTCCTCGAGCCCTCACTCTGGGCCTCACCCTCTGGCGTTGGCGTCTCTATTCCTCTTGCCTACACTGTCAGGAGTGTCAAGGTACTGGGAGGGTGCTGGAGAAGCGATGGAAGCTCTGGGCCACCCTGACCCCCATCCCCCGTGCATCTCTTCCACTTGGCTGTTCTGGAGTTACAGCCTTTATGATAAGCCAGAACATGCAAGTAAAGTATTCTCTCGAGTTCTGTGAGCTGTGCTAGCAAATTATTGAACTTGAAGTAAGGGTCGTAGGGCCCCCAATTTATAGCCAGTCCATCAGAAGTACAGGTGCAACTGGCATCTGAAGTGGGGGCAGTCTTGTCAGCCCTTGAACCTGTAGGATCTGACGCTAATTCCAGGTAGGTAGTGTCAGAACTGAGCTGAATTATTGGACACCAGTGGGTGTCTGGAGAACTGGAGAACTGGCTGTTGGGGTCAGAAAATACCGCAGAATTTCCATGCCCATTTAGAGGATGAACAAACTGAGCCCCCAACAGATGAAAATAACTTGCCTGTGGCTCAAGACGTGGAAAGATGGAGCAGGAATTCACAACTGGGGTTGTCTGAATTCAAAAATGGGTCCTTCATCCCTAATTTATACAATCCCACCTACAGGGACTCCTATTTGGTACATTTTGCCTGATTTTTTTCTTCTAAACATTTTGTTATGGCATTTATATTAGAAGGCTCAGAAGAAAGAAGCATATGTGTGGCCAGTCTTTCTCACAAATATATCCATTCTTTCTAAAACACTGGAAAGGTCTTGTCATCCTAAATACTCCCCAAATGACATATTAGGAGGAAGTCCAACTTTTTTTTTTTTAAATCCTACATTTTTAAAGAAGCATTTTTCTGGTAGTGGTATTCATATTGACTCAGAGAGAACACTGGAATCACACAAGGAAAAGATCCCGGTCCTCTAAGTGCACCTGCCCTGCAGGGGCCCCAGGCCCACTCAGCATGGATTGCTGCTGGGAGGCCAGCAGGGGCCTGGGAGTGTCTCTGAGGCTGGACAGGGGACCCTGGATCTGGTGAGGAGACAGTCTCTGGCTGGCCTTGGTGAGACCTGGTCTGTCCCTAGACCCTGCCAAGGACATGGGGCTTTCCTGGGAGACTCAGCTCAGAATAGGTCATTGTCTGAGTGAGGGTCAGGGCTGGGAGGAAGCTCATGGGTCTTCTTCCAGGCTGCAGGGGAGGTGGGTACTGGTGAGTGGGTGGAGGATGCTCACAGGAGCTGGAGATGCAGTATCCCCAGGTTGAGCTCATCCTCCTTCCCTGAACCTGCTCATCTTCCAGTGCCCCAAATGAGTGACGAGCCCTGACAACCCCCAGAGGTCCCTGGACAGTCAGGACACATCCCCCACTCCTCCCTCCTTACCCTCCCGCCATGTCCCACCCACACCACCCTCTACATGTCTCAAGTCCTCCCCCTTCTCTCCTGTCCAGAGCTGCTTTGCCCGCCCAGGCCGGATGGCTCACGGCTGTGGCTCCGCGATGGACAGCATGTGACACAGTGGGTGATCACTACCTGCCAAGCACTGGATCAAGCCCTTTGCACAGATCAACTTTCTTGATTCTCAGGCCCCCGAGAGGAGGATGCTATAATTAACTCAGTTCACAGAGGAGGAGACTAAGGCCCAGAGCTCTGTCAGTTGCCAACATGATGTCAGAGTCACATGTCCTGGTGAAGACGCGAACCCAGGCAGGCTGGACGCAGAGCCCATGCACTTCACCCTAGTCTCGGAGACTGAGAGTGGGGGCTGTGGCATCAGACAGGTCTGGGGTGCAAGCTGTGTGACCGCAGGAAATTCACTTCATCTCTCGAGCCCCAGTTTCCTCATCTGTAAAACCAGGGTGCTGATCTTGCCTTGGGTTGTGGAACACGTAAGGTGAAATAACACAGAAACCAATGAATGTTCACTATTATTTCGTCACTGACTGCCCTCCTGCCTCCCATCTTCCCTCCCGTGTTCCACCTCGCAGGCTGAGCAATCTTCCTAAAATGCAATTTTGATCCCATTATTCCCTGATTAAAACCTTCCACATCTCCCCAGGGCTCCTCATTGCTTCAAGATACAACCTCTCCCTTTACCCTGGAATTCAAGTGCTCCCTGACCTGGGCTCTGATGGTCTTTCCCCAGCTCATCTCCTCCCCCAGCCCCTCTTGCTCTGGGTTCTCCCTCTCACATCCCACACGTCATCCTCCTGCCTTTCCCCTTATGTACGAGGCTCCTCACACCCCTTTCCTCTGCACAAGCTGTTCCTGCCTCCCCGGAACACATTTCTCCTCCGTGTCCTCTTGGCACTCTCTGGCTCAGACCTCAAGACTCAAGTTGAAGGTCACCACCTCTGTGGTGCCCTTTCTCTGCCTGGGTGGGTTGGCCAACACTTTCCCCTCCACTCTGCCTTGTAACACCTTTTTTGTTTATTGTTATTCTTACCATGTCTTATGGAGTTGTGGTTTCTGTCTCCTCTACTAGAATATAAGCTCTTCAAGGCAGAGAGTGTATGCGGATGACCCATGGCCAGCTTGAGGGTGGGAGTTTCAAGTGGCCTACCCCCAGGGCCCCGAGATCCTCTCCAGCCTTTCCATCTGTTCCCTTGGGGAGACAGAGGGGCACCTGCCCAGGGAGGGTGCTCTGGCACCAAGGGTCGAAAGTGCTCCTCATTGGAAGATGCCTTTGGAGGGATCTTCCTAGCTTACAATGATCCTTTCTTCTCCCCAAACTGCTCTCCCACTCAGAGGCAGACCACCTTCCTTGGACATAGCTGGTTAGACTACAGGCGGTGGCCCCAAATGGTCCAATCTCAGCCCAGAATCACATTCAAAGACACAAGAAACAGCCATCCAATAGGATATTAAGAATTCCAGCCTGTACCTGAATTTCAAGAAGAACATTAAAGGGGATCCAGGTTAGAATTCACAGCACCACTTCTCACCAACCCCTCTGTTCTCCCCAGTCTCTCACCTGCACCTGCTCCACCACCTTTCACACACCCAGTCCCCACGATTCCTCTTCCAGCTTCTCTCTCCTTCTTCTTCTCCCCTCCTCCCAGTGCTTTATCACATACATCATCTCAGCCTCTCACCTCTCCTTCCTTGTCTCTGTTCCTGTCTCCTATACCCATTCTTCTGACTCTTCACGACTCAAGATCTGGGAACCAGGTTGGCAAATGCGGGCAGGGGATGGAATGTACTTGACATTGGCACATTAATAAATACTGTCCCCAACATGTACACAAGACACCAGGTACATTAGGGCCTGGCATTTCCTTCTATTGTTCTCTTATTCCTGATAGAGTCTCACGTGTGATTTGCATATTATTACCATATTTATCCTCAGAACTCACAGCAAGCCCACATCCCGTCTTTTCCCACACCTCGTCAGCCTTTTAGAGTTCACAAAGCCCTTTTACGTTCACTGTCTCCCTAGAACTTCATGGTAACCCTATGAGGGTGCTACTAGTATTGTCCCCATCTTACAGATGGAAAACTACAATTCACAGATGCTAAGTCACCTGCCCAAGGTACCACCATCAGGATTTGAACCCAGATCTTCCTGAGTCCAAGGTAGAGCTCTTCAATGCTGCTTTCCACTGTCTTTCAAACGAAATCCTCTTAACAGCGAATGCTGAGACCACTATCTTTATATTAAGATACACAGACGTGTACACACACAATCACATCCACCCACATGGAAACATCCAGGTTCACAAACATATACACTCCAACATGCCGAAAGACCTGCTGACACCCATCGGGACATACATACACGGAACCCCACAGGGGTGAGGACACACACTCGGTAACATGTGTCCACATGCAGACACACAGTCTCCAGCACCACACATGCACGCACTGCTAGGAAGTTTCATTAATATGAACAAGAGTGGGGCCAACCCCACAGCTCCCCCTGCGGTCCTGCACAGCCCTTGATCACCCCCAGACCCCCCAGTGCCATAGCCTGCCCTGCCTGAGCCCCTTCACCCCCTCTTCATCTTGTACATTCTTTATGCCCCTTCCTGAACTCAGCTCTGCCACCAGACTCTGCTGGGACCTTGTTATTTTTACAGCTGCAGGGAGCAAACTCTTAGAGAGAAGGGAAGGCTTTGCTAAGAGGGTGGGTGTCTTAGGCTCTCAGTCACTGCCAGCCCAGACCTGAGGGGCAAAGTTTCCCCAGCTGGGATGGTGGCTGTGGTCAGCCCGGACCAGCTCCAGTGTCTGCCAGAGGGACCTTCCCTGGCAAGCTGGCTCTGTGCCACTGCCAACTCTCCCTTCAGGGCTGGGGACACACTGGGCTGTCTCTGGGCCTGCAATGGTCCCTGGACCAGCAGCCAGGGGAAGGGGATTCTGTGTTGGTGAGGATGCAAGCAGATCCCTGGGAGTCTCCCTGATTCCCTTCCCCTTTGCGGGCGGAGAGCTTCAGGGCTCTGTCCTTTTGTGTGGATCAGAGGAACTGCAGGGTGGTTTGTAGAACCAAGGCACCCGCCCAGGAGCCTGGAGGGGGACAAGCTATTTCTGGGTGGGGATCTTTACAAGAGGGAAGGAGAGAGTGGGGGAGAAGAAGAGGGAGAGACGGGGCTTGGGGACAAAAGGACAGAAGCTGAGTGTGTCTTATCATGGGTGGAATTCCCTGTTGGGTGGACCAGGGAAGACCTCCTCCTGAAGACACTTTCATCCTGCCATCTTGCACCCACACCCATCCGCCTGCCGAGACAGCAGAAGGACTCTTCGGATTTGTATTGCTAACTTCCCTTCCACTCAGGGCAATCAGTTTAGTCAAAGTGATGCCCTTCCTGCCTGCCTGACATCTGGCTGGAAAGACCCTCCCAGGGCCCCTCCTTGCCCCCCTTTCCCCCCTGCTCTGAGACCCACACCCAGCCTCCTGGGTCCCAGAGCCTCTGCCAAGAGTTGTCTACGAAGTTGGGCACCTCTGAGTCCTTGGCTGTCAAGGAGTGACTTCCAAGACAGCCTGGGGGCACCTTTTCTGGCCCAGAGCCTGGGAGAGGTCTCTGAGGGCTCCCCCAACACACCTACCCTCTCTCTGCTGCAGAGAAGGAATGTTGTTGATTTCAGTGTAAAGACCTCATTATTTCGCTTTCCAAACCAGAAAGCCCCACATGTGGAGTTAATTCCCCATCCTGACATAGGGCTAGTACCAGCCAGAATTGAGAATTTTGCTGAATACCCACTGGGCACTACTGTTTCCATCACAGGGTTAATTAGTCCCCACGCGCCTCAGCCCAGGGCGGCTGCTTGGCCGGGGAGTCCAGAGACCCAGATGCCGAATCTGTGTCTGCTAGTGACTATCTGGGTGAGCTTCATTAGACAAGCCCCTTTTCATTTCTGGGTTTCAGTTTTCCCATCTGCAAAGTGAGCAGATGAACCTGTAACCCGAAGTCTTTTTCAACTGGCTGGAACTTTCCATGACATTCTGTGATGCTGACATTCTGTAACAGCCTACCACGGTCTAGGAGATCTAGGATGATGTTCTAAGTCATTCCATGGCATTTACAGCCATCTACAGCATTCTAAGATGACATTGGAAGGCGGTCCTTGACATCCGATGACATTTACAACCATCTACAGCATTCTATGACATCTTTTGACATTTACAACAATTTATGACATTTACAAGAACTCACGATATCCTGTGACATTCTCTGACATTCCAGAGCATTTTACGACATTCCTTGACAGTCAACAGCACTCTGTGGCATTCTAGCCACGATATTCTGTGGCATTACGTGACATCCTAAATTTATATCATGTGGGTTTGTCTCTCTTCCAAGGGGCCTCCCTGACACAGCCGGAGAAACCGTATCTCCCCTCAAGACCCTCCTCCAATTCTCCTCCTGCCCAAGATGCATGACCCCTCTGTGGCCAGAGGTCCTTGAACTTGGGCCTTTAGAGCCAACTGGCCATTCCAGGATCCTGATCTGGGCTTTGGGGTTGGAGGGGACAATCTCTCCAGCAACAGTCATCTCCTAAGGGTGTTTTGCTCCCAAAGAAATCTTCTCCCATCCTCCACTGCCACCAGAATATTCTAATTAATGGCTCCTTCCTTTAGGATAAGAGAGTCTCTCTGGAATAGTATTAAGCTTCAGCATATGATACCAGATATTTTAAAAACTTTGACCTATGGGAATGGCAATTTTATATGGTTCATCCTAATGGAACAGAAAGAATGTGGGTTTGGGAATCAGACAGCCCCAGGGACAAGTATCAGCGCTGCTATTTCTTAGCTGTGAAACTTTGGGCAACCTCACGAGACCTCACCTTCCTCATCCATAAATGGAGATAACAACTTCTTATTCGAGGGGTTGGTAGAGGAGTCAGTGAAATAATGCAGGTACAAAGCAAAGCCGAAGATCTAGAACAGGAGAAGAAGGCCTTGAAGATCCTCCTCCTTTTTTCCTTCCCCTAAAACAAACAGCTTATGCATGAGATGGTACAACTTGAGGGCCTTCTGGCTCTGATGGCCTGGGCTTCTCTGGCTGGGGAGGGGAGGGTGACAGAACAGGGAGTCCTGAAGACTGGTGGGGTAAGTGGGTCACTGCAGTCTGTGAGGACAGGACACTGCCAAGTGGGAGAAGCGGGTCAGACCTGCAAAGTGGTTCTTTCTAACCATTGCAAGATGACAGTCCTGGTTGTAATGCTGCTCCTCCACAGTATTTTAGGAGGCCGGCCCCAAGATCTCTGGCTGAGCGAGTGGACAGGTACCCCACCCGGTGAGCGGTACTTTCTCCAGCCCTCCAGGCCCCTGATGGCGGGAACGACTCGGGCTGGTGGGGAAACCTTGAGAGACTGCGCCCCCTGGTGGCCAGGCTCTGTCATTGCAGTACAGGGCTCGCAGCCCCGAGAGGTGACACCTGCTGACCGGTGGCTTGGTCTTGGCAAATTTCTTTCCAAGGGGACACTGGGAGCAGGTCTTGGAAAGACGGTGAGTCAAGTTAGGGCAAGCTTATAGGTTGGAAGGCTAGTAAGGACCCTTCAGTAACCTCTTCAACAAAGTTTACTGAGCACCTACTGTGCGCCAGGCAGCATGTTGGGCTCTCCAGCCCAGTGTTGAAGATGAGGCCCTTGCTCTGCGAGGAGCTCACAGCTCAGCAGGCTGAGGACCTACTGTGTACCCAGTTCTTATCTCCTGGACTCCTCACTACACTCCTGGGAGGTGAGAATGATCGTTCCCGTTGTACAGGTGAGGAAACTGAGGCCCAAGGCCTCCCATCTCTAAGGGGCAGGGCTGGGATTCATGCTTAGGTCCGGATGATTCCAAGCTGCCCATCACAGGACGTTTGTGTAGTAGGAAGAGCCCACGCGCTGCCAGGCAAGCAACCCATCCCAGGTAGCCTCCTTGGGGAGATGGGGCCTGTGAGGTGCCTGTGGGTTCAACAAAGGAGGGAGTGGCCTGATGCCCACGCCCTGTGCCCAGTGGGACCTCCTCGCACCAGTGGGGATGCTCCCGGGCCAGCAGGCGTCCCGGGAGCCCGGCATTGTTCTCATTGTCTCGGCCCTCTCTTTGTCTCAGGAACATCCGGGGCTGGCTCCTCCCCTGGCGGAGATGGGGGCCAGCTGCCTGGAGAGCCAGGCCGCACGGCTGCCGCCGCTCATTAGAGCCCTCACAAATGCCTCTCTCACGGGACTCCCCACCCCAGGGTCTGAGGGAGTTTGACACGAATCTAAAAATAGCTGCTGTTTTGTTCCTTTGTTGGAGGGGAGGGGCTGGCAGAGGGGCTCCGGCTCCCTTTAATGACCTGCCCGCAAAGAACAAAGCCTTTTCTCTGCATTCGCTCTGCTTCCGCAGCGCCCGGGCCTCCTCCGCTCACGGAGATGGAGCCTGAATGGTGGTCCTGCCGGCGGAGGCAGGGCCTGGATCCAGGCCTCTGAGCCGCGGCGCCCAGGGTGGAGTGCAGCCTGGGGGCGGGGCTCCGCGGGGGAGGGGTCTGCCCGTGTCCAGTGACATTGTGTGTGATGTCATACCACGTGGCGCCACGGATGGAGTATGGGACTGCACACCGTGGGGTGTGGCTGGTTGTGGGCAGGTGACTCCGTGGGATTGAGTGTCACTGAGCTGGGGACACGGCGTGGCCGTGTGCAGGTGACGCCATGAGTGAGCGAGCCTCACTACACGCAGGTGGCACATAGCTGGTGCGGGTTGCTCTGACATGGGGTGATGGGGCTGACTGTGCAGGTGACACTGTCTGCGACTGTACTGGTGACACTGGAGGTGGGACTAGCTGTGCAGGTGACATCACAAGTGCCACTGGGGAAAAAGCTGGGCCAGAGGTAATCGCACCACACTCCTGCTGAGGCTTGTGCAGGGGAAAGGAGGGAAGAGCGGGGCTTGGGAAGCGGTCAGGGGGTCCCATCTTCATCTGCAATGTTTGGGTTCATTTCTCAAAGGGAGCACATATGTGTATATTACTAATTTTAAAAAGATTTGAAGCAGATGTGACCAGAAAGTTAGTTGCTGTTAATCTAGGTGGTGTGATTAGGAGTGACTATTATGCTATTCCTTGGGTTTTTCTGAATTTTTAACCTCTCAAAATCATTAAAAGCAATACATGTTCATGATGAAGTTTGTTAGACACGAAAGTTAATGCTGAGTTCACGTGCCACGTGCCTTGCGTGGGTCATGTCGATGGGTGTTTTCCACAGTCCTAGGAAGGAGATACTCTTAGCATCTCCCATTTTATAGATGAGGAAACTGAGGCAGAGAGGTCCTCTGGCAGGTCTGCCAGCTCTTACCTCAACTTCCACACCACATGGGATTTCAGGAAAGCTCAGAATCTCCCTCTTCTGGATAACCCTGCCACGAAGAGGATGAGGCCTGTGTCCCATATATTAGTTATCTGCGCTGCATAAAATACCATCCCCAAATGTAATGGCTTAAAATAACAGCAATCATTTAATATCTCTCATGGTTTCTCCGAGTCGGAATTTAGGGGTGGCTTGACTGGGCAGTTCTGGCTGAATGAACCCTGAGATTTCCGTGAGATGTTGGAGGGCTGCAGAATTTGACTGGGGCTGAGGATCCACTTCCAAGTTGGCTCACTCACATTTCTTTCTTTTTTTTAAATAAATAAATTTATTTATTTATTTATTGGCTGCATTGGGTCTTCGTTGCTTCTCGGGGGTTTTCTCTAGTTGTGGTGAGCGGGGGCTACTCTTCATTGCGGTTCATGGGCTTCTCATTGCAATGGCTTCTCTTGCTGTGCAGCACAGGCTCTAGGTACGCAGGCTTCAGTAGTTGTGGCACACAGGCTCAGTAGTTGTGGCACACGGGTTTAGTTGCTCCTCGGCACGTGGGATCTTCCTGGACCAGGGATCGAACCTGTGTCCCTTGCATTGGCAGGCTGATTCTTAACCACTGAGCTACCAGGGAAGTCTCTCACTCACATTTCTAACAAGCTGGAGAGGGCTGTGCTGCTGTCTACATGGGCATCTCCACGGAGAAACCTGAGCTTCCTCACAATGAGGTGACTGGGATCCAAGCATGAGTATCCCAGGAGAACCAGGCACAGGCTGTATCATCTCTTATGACTTGGTCTTGAAGACACATAACATCACTTCCACAATATTCTATTGGCCAGGGGGTCCGATCTGATTCAGTGTAGGGAAGGCCTGTCAGGAACCGTGCAGGGTCTGAGATTTTACCCTACTTACAAGCTAAAATGTTAACCTGCTCCTGCTTCTTGGATGCTGGCAGAAGACATGAGGCTCCTGGGTCAGACACAGAGGACAATTTATTCGCCACAGCAATAGCAGTAGCCAGAGAATCAGCATTTTTTTATCCAGTCCCCAGTTCCCACAGACCAACATGAAGAGGCCTAGAAATCACCTGCGCACACAGTGGGTTGTATTGTAGGAGAGGGCTCTGAGCTGAGGAAACCCACCTCTTCTGTAATGGGCAGCAGTATGCCTGCCCTTTGCCACAGAGGGAGATACTTCTTCCTCTGTCTTCCAAGGAAGTGTGCCACACAAATATCCTTGACCAGAGGGCCCAGAACAAACGACAGTCAGTGCCTTGCTCACAAGTCATACCAAAATGTGAGAGCTCTGTCTTAGTCAACACAATACCAGACTGAGAGGCGTAAACAATAGTTTATTTCTCACAGTTCCAGAGACTAAAAAGTCCATGGTCAAGGTGCCAGCCAGTTTGGTTCCTTTTGAGAGTTCCCTTCTTGGCTTGTAGATGGCCACCTTCTCACTGTGTCCTTACGTGACAGAGAGACAGACAGACAGAGACACAGAGAGAAACAGAATGAGATCTTTTATAAGAGATCTCTATAAGGCCACCAGTCCTACGGAATTAGGGTCTCACCCTTATGACTCTATTTAACCTTCATCCCTGTCTCCCCAAAGTCCTATCTCCAAATACAGTCACATTGGGGGTTAGGGCTCTAGCATATGAATTTTGGAGGGACACAATTCAGTCCATAGCAAGCTCCAGGAGAACTGGTTCCCACAGGGACTAGCCGAGAAGGTGACCATGAGGGTCATCTTGGAGGCTGGGTACCACAGCCCAGGTTTTGTGGTGGCATCCTCAGAGGATCCCTTCCTGAGGTGAAAATGGGGGGTGGAGGCCACAGCTTCTTATTCATTATAACATCCGTTCAATAACCTCCTTAACCAACTGCCATCCCTCCTCTAAGCCAGGCCCCAAAAGATAGAAACGGGGGCCCTTCTGTCTCCCTGTCTCACTGCCTTCCCTGCCTTTGTCTCTGCTCCATCTTTGGGGTAGGCTTTCCCCAATGTTGCATCCTTCATCCCAAATCTAACCACAGGGCTAAATTTTCAGTTGATAAATAGGAACTACAGGGAGTTGACTATTGTCTAGCTACAAAATCCTGTTTTTGAATGTGTGAAGCTGAATTTGCTGTTCTCTTTTTATTTCTTTTATAATGTTCCCAATCCTCCCCAGGCCAGTGGATGTTGCCTGACCAACTGTTGCAAAGATCAGAATTTTATTTTTAAAGCACATTAATAATTTGCAAACTATTAAGCCCATTTACACACAGAATTGTTCAGAAGCACAAGTAGAATTATGTAACATGTATGGCTGTAAATTTTGCTTTTTTTTTTTTAAGAACTTTATTATTTTTTGGCTGTGTTGGGTCTTCGTTGCTGGGCACGGGCTTTCTCTAGTTGTGGTGAGCAGGGGCTACGCCTTGTTGTGATGCTCGGGCTTCTCATTGCGGTGGCTTCTCTTGTTCCGAAGCATGGGTTCTGGGCAGGTGGGCTTCAGTAGTTGCGGCGCGTGGGCAGAGTAGTTGTGACTTGAGGGCTCTAGAGCGCAGGCTCAGTAGTTGTGGCACACGGGCTTAGCTGCTCCGTGGCATGTGGGATCTTCCTGGCCCAGAGCTCAAACCCGTGTTCCCTGCATTGGCAGGCAGATTCTTAACCACTGCACCACCAGGGAAGTCCCAAACTTTGCTTTTCATATTCGAAAACATACAAGAGATTCTATGTCAGTAATATAGATCTACTTTATTCTTTTTTGATAGTGCTATGGTATTCCAGAGTAGTAGATATACCACAATTTATTCAACTGTAATTCTTCTAAGGGACATTTGTATCTAAATATTTTTGTATTACTGTCAGTGCTATAGGGAGTAACCTTATCTTTGCATGCATGTGCTAGTGATTTTGTACGGTAAATTTTTACAGTGGAATTGCTGGCACATGGAATATACATACTTTATATTTTGACAGATATTACTAAATTGCCCCTTAATTGATTACAATCAATTGTAAAATTAATTTACATTCCCTCTAACAGCATATGAGTGTGCTCATTTCCCCACTCCATCATTGAATATCACCAGCTTTTTAGTTTAGTAAATCTGTTGGACAAAAAGTGGTTTCCTCACATGTTTTAATTTTCATTGTTATTAATGAGCTCAAGTTTTCTTCATCTATTTACTGACCATTTGTAATATTTCTTTCAGAAATACTTGACCATATATCTAGCCTATTTTACTATTGGATACTCTGGTTTCTCTTCAGATCGTATAAATCTTTCGCTTTTTACTATTTTACTATTGGATCGCTGTTTTTTTTAAATTTGTTTGTGGGAACTCTTTATATATTATAGATATTACTCTTTGTCTACAATATAGATTACAGATACTTAGTCCCAGTCAATTTGTTTGTCTTTTGAATTTCCTTGATGCCTTTCACTGCACAAAATATTTTATTTTTGTGGAGTTGGCTCTGTTTATCATTTTCTTTATAACTCCTGGGTTTCATGTCTTTCTTGCATGAGACTTTTATGGAGTAAAGATATTAACCCTTTCAGTAAGAGTGGGTCTTGCTGTGTGAACATTATCTATGCTGCACCTGATTTGAGGTCCTGAGACTGCAGCCAAAGGAAGCCAACTCCCCCCATCCTGGCATGGGGGAGGGGGCATCCCAGAGGGTAGTGATGGAGGCACTGAGGGTCCCCAGTGATGTTTGTTGAACAAAACAAGCTGAACTCCTGGGAGCTGGTCCCTTTGGAAGGACATGGCTTCTTAAGAGGCCCCAAGGGGGAGCCTGGGAGAAGTCACTCCGTGATCCTCAGCTGCCTGGGAGCCTGTAGGAGGAGCCTGTGCCTGCCACTGTCAGGCCTCCTTTCCATTGTGGCTCTGCCAGCCCACATTCATAGCCACTCACAATCATTCCCACCCCCAAACACCAAACACAGCTGACATACACACCCATGGCCATGCAGAAACACAATAAAAAATGCACACG
This sequence comes from Hippopotamus amphibius kiboko, assembly GCF_030028045.1. Lineage (NCBI taxonomy): Eukaryota > Metazoa > Chordata > Mammalia > Artiodactyla > Hippopotamidae > Hippopotamus > Hippopotamus amphibius. The sequence goes on from NC_080187.1 coordinate 11,321,521, forward strand.
TGCATACCCACATGGGCATCCATGCCATGTGACCCTATACAAATGGTCACATGTGCACACAGAAGGATGCCCACATGTACGAAGCCCATGCATACATGTGCACACACACACTGATGTGCATGTAGGTCCATCCAGGTGCAGCCCTACTAAGAGATGCACTATGCACGTGTGCTCACTTAATGTCTGCACCTGCTATCTGTCAGGGTCCCAGCAAGAAACAAACAAGGCTAAAAAATTTTAACAAAGAAGCCATTTACAAGGATGTGGGCAGAGTGAAGAGCAAATGAAAAGCCATGATGACCACCTGGGGGCTATCTGTAGCAGGGGATCAGGTCACCAGCCCCAGGCCTGAAGGGTCAGAGGAGGAAGCGATTGTGGGAGTTAGCGAGAGCTACAGTTTGGCAGGGGACCACCCAACAGAAATTGTGGTGGTCAGACTGGACCACAGCCACTGTCGATTCACAGCCTGATGGAGAAGGAGCCGACCTGTCCAGCTCCCTGCCTTCCTATCTGCTGGCTGGGCCTCCCACTGACCGAACTCAACTAGAAGCCAGCCAGGAGTCTGGTTGATGTGCTCCCAGGTCAGGCTCTTTGGGGGCACAGAGCAGGGTGGAGAGAGGATCTGAAGGGTCAGACAGCGAACATCTGACTTGTATGGAGATGCACACAGAGCACTGGGATACACACACACAGACGCACGATGCGTTCATATTCACGTGTACACTTGTGCGCCTCCACACAGTTTAGGGCTATGTGCACACAAGCTCCAACACCCACAGACTCACACACGCCTGCGGAGAAAGCTCAAAGCCACACTTCCGCCCTGCCTGGGCCTGAGATGAGCCCCTCCCCCTTATCCTCCCCCTCCCCCATCTTCCCCACCCCCTACACCAAGCCCAGAGCCAGCTCATTGCTGAGCTCTTTGTTACTCTTGGCAAAGACCGAATCCCAGAGGGACAATGGGCCGGCCAGGCCTGCACAAATCACCGGCTCTTTGGGGGCCTTTCAGAGGCCTGGCCTGTTTGGGTGACAGCTGAATTGAGTCCAGATTGGGCTAGGGAGGCACTCATGGAGGCAGACCCTGCAGCCACAGAGCTGGGAGGTCTCTAAGCCCCTTCCTGACTCCCACCATCCATAAGCATCCTCCCCATCCTATTGACTCCCCTACAGGGGCACCTGGCCCAAGAGAGGGAAGCTGGGGGCTCCTCAATCCACTTAAAGTCTTACTCCCCACCCAATCTAGCTCACCCCCAAATCCTATCCATTTTACCCTCTATGCCCCACTGCTGCCAATGCTAGTTCAAATCTCCTCATCTTTGGCCTGGGAGCTGCCACTCCCAGCCAGAGGAACTTTTTGCAAATGTAAATCAAATAATTTTCCTGAGAGAGCTGCTTAAAACCTTCAATGGCTCTCTACACTCCACTCCAGAAAAAGTCCCAACTCAGCCTCATCTTGTAATATCTGGTCCCTGACCCCATTCTCATCCTCATGGCTCACCAGTTGCCCCCCTGCCGATCCCATGCTCCCAGTTCTCTAGGTGTGCCAAGCCCTCTCCTCCCCCTGGGCCTTTGCATGTGCTGTTCTCTCTGCTGAAAAGTCTTTACCTCAATACTTCATCTACTGACTCCTCTCAAACTAGAATTTCTCAAACTAACTGTGGGATGGAACCGAGTTGGGGTTTTCTCCCCCTTTCATCCAATCATGGAGAGATGTTTTTGTAGAATACAATGAAATAAGCCACTAACAACAATTAAAAAACAAAGTGAGGTATAACCACCTTGAAAAATAGTAGTTTCACATAAAGTTAAATATTCACTTACCACATGACCCAGAAATCCCACTCCTAGGTATGTACCCCAAAGAAATGAAAACATGCGTCCATACAAAACATAAATGAGAATATTCACAGCAGTTTTATTTATTATCATCCCAAACTGGAAACAATTCAATGTCCCTCAATGGTGAATGGATGAACAAACTGTGGTACATCTATACATTGGAATACTACTCAGCAATAAAAAGGAAAGAACTGAACTATCGATATCCACAACATGGGTAAATTTCAAATGCGTTATGCTAAGTGAAAGAAGCCAGACTCAAAAGGCTACATTCGATTTGATTCCATTTATATAACATTCTGGGTAAAACAAAACAATAGTCACAAAAAACAGATCAGCAGGGACTTCCCTGGTGGTGCAGTGGTTAAGAATCTGCCTGCCAATGCAGGGAACACGGGTTCGAGCTCTGGGCCAGGAAGATCCCACATGCCACGGAGCAACTAAGCCCATGTGCCACAACTACTGAGCCCAAGTGCCGCAACTACTGAAGCCCGCATGCCTAGAGCCCATGCTCCGCAACAAGAGAAGCCACCACACTGAGAAGCCTGAGCATTGCAATGAAGAGTAGCCCCCACTCGGCACAACTAGAGAAAGCCCATGCCCAGCAACGAAGACCCAATGCAGCCAATAAATAAGTAAATAAATAAATAAATTTATTAAAACAAACAAACAAAACAGATCAGCAGTTGCCACAGGCTGGGTTTGGGTAGGGGAGCAGGGGAGTGGGATGGGGGGGTGGGGACTGATGACAGAGGAGCATGAAGGAAATTTTGAGTGACGTAAATGTTCCGTATCTTGATTGTGGTGGTGGTTACATGACTGTCAAAATTCACAGAACTATACATTCAAAAAGGTGAATTTTACTGTGTGTAAATTATACCCCCAATAAATCTGGCTTTTAAAAATGTAAATACAAACTCCATTTTTTATTGTGGTAAAAGCTACACAATGTAAAACATCATTTGAACCCTTTAAAAGTGTACAATTGAGTAGCGTTAAGTCCATTCACATGTACAACCAAGTTGCATAACCATCTTCAGAACTTTTTTCATCTTATAAAACTGAAACTCTGTACCCATTAGACAACAATGCCCCATTTTCCATTCCTCCAGCTCCTGGAAACCACCATTCTACTTCTTTCTCTATGAATTTAACTATTCTAGGTACCTCACATAAGTGGAATCAGGCAGTATTTGTCCTTTTGTGTCTGGCTTATTCCACTTAGCGTAATATCCTCTAGTTTCATTAGCATAATATCCTCTAGTTTCATTCTTGTCGTAGCATGTGTCAGAATGTCCTTCCTTTTTAAGGCTGAATAATATTTTTTTGCACGTATAGGCCACATTTTGTTTACTCGTTCATTCATCAATGGATATTTGGGTTGTTTCCACCTTTTGGCTATTGTGAATAGTCAAACTGTTACAAACATTGGTGTACAAATACAGGCCCCATTTAAACATTTATTAGATTCAACAGACATAAAATTGCTCTGTCCAGTTTCTCTCAATTTCATTATCCATCTCCCTAGTTTGCCTTTCAAGTAGCAAAGTCGGCCTGGTCCCTGGGCTGGCTGAACTCTACCTTTCCTGAGCCCCCAGTCATTCCCGACAATTCCCTGGGTGTGTCACACCTGTTGGGGTGGTCTGTTTGGGATCCGGAGCTTCCTGAAGTAGGACTAAGTCTGAGTCTTCTCCAGCTGCAGCACGGGGGTTGGGGTCAGGCCCAGGCAAAGGGCTCAGAGAAATTTGCAGCCGTGTAACCCTCCTGTGTCTGGGGGCCAGTGCAGGAGTAGGGCTTGAACCCGTATCTATCTGACTTCAGATCCATGCTCTATATTGTAAGGTACATGCAGTGACAATGGATCTGAATTGGAGGCAGGGTTCAAGGCCTGCCTGTCTCTAACTGTCATGTCAAGATCTTTCGGCTAGCAGGGACTTCTCCCTTCCAAGCCAAGAGGGAATCACTCAGGTAAGAAGCACTGGTTGTTGCCCACTTGTGTTGGCTTCTGGGCTGTGGGCTGGGCTGCACGGGTGAGCCGTGGACAATCATGGACATTAGTATGTGTGTACACATGTGCGCACTACATGCATGTTACCTAGGGAGGAGGGTTCAATATGTGTGTGAGTTCCAGGTAACTCAAATTTTGATTTTTTGAAAGAACAATAATCTCTTTTCAAAGACTAGGGGTCAGGGAAGGAGATTTTAAGTCGTGTTAGGAACATGAATCTCATTCCTAGTGATTGTCCTGGCACCTGAGCTTCTAAGGGACCACAGAAAGTGTTTTTTTATAAAGATGAAATATAGACACATACCCACATTAACATACATGCTTACACATAAACACGCAATACTACGCTCCTAACCCCAGACTAGCCCATAAACACATGCTGAGATATAGACATGAACTCATAGACAACCGCATATAATACAATTGCTAGTTGCCAGTATTTATTTCCAATGAACCAAGCACTGTGCTAAGTACTTTACATATACTGCTACTTAATCCCTTTGCAAAAATCAGTCAGGATGAGCATTTTCATTTTCACCCCCATTTTACAGATGAGGAAAACAAGGCTCAGAGAAGTGAAGTAACTTGCTTAAGGTCACAGAGCTCGGATGTTGTTGAGCTGGGATTTGAATCACAGTGGGTGAAAGTCCAAGGCCAGAGCGTACAATCATGAGACTGTTTGCTAACACACAACTGCACGTGTCACAAACCCATGAGTTCACACACAGATCACAGGTACTGACACATTGATGCACACCTATAGGCACACGTGGACCCCCACATGCAGCATCATGTGTGCAAAGACACGCATAGGCACATAAACACACAGTCGGTTCCCAGCAGACACACAGCCACACATTTTAAAGCAGGCCACATGCAGTTGCACACACCGAGTCTACTGACTTGATTTTGTGCAGAGCTAAGTCCAGACGTACACCTGGGTCCTGGTGTAGACTTGCTCCCTGCCTGCCCTGCCCCTTCTTGGTAGGTAAGAACCTGGGGGTTGGGCAGTGGTACACTGAGCCCTGCCAGCTGGTGGCCCGGATCCTCCGAGGACAGGCTGCTGCCTCCCACTCCAATCCACCAGGTAAGCAGAGCCACCCTTGGGGCCAGCTTCACAAAGCGCTACACCTGGGCCCCTCCCAGAAGAGGCTGAGATCAGGAAAGCTTCCAGGTGGCCGCCACAGTGGCGCACCCCAGCCCCAGCCCACACCTGCTGCTTGCAATCCCTCTCCAGCCACAGGTGTGGATTATGAAGGCAGTGACCCCCACCTCTCCTGCCACGTTTTCCATTCAGCCCCCAAGCCACTCCACACTCCAGTGGACGAGGGGGCCTGGGGAGCACAGAGCAGGGATACCTATCCAGGCTAGGAGTCAAGGAAATCTTCCTCAAGAAAGATGTGTCTAAGCTGAGGTCTTAACCTGAAGATGTAATGGAAATTAACTGGTGAGTCAGAGTGGAGGAGGGCTTTAGCCCAAGAGCGGCATGTGCAAAGTCCCAGAAATGAGAGAAAATAACACCTTTGGGGACTTGCAATGGATTTGTCATGACCGAAGGAGAACAAAAAGATTGTGGTGTGATCGGCAGCCTTGGTTAGGGGGTGCTTTGAGTCTTATGAGACTGAGCCTTCCAGGGGTGAGTGGGGGTGAGCTCAGAACCACAAAGGCCTTGGGCAGCTGCCATAGTGACCACTAATTTAGGCCTCCCTTCTGTGGCTGCCAGACCACAGAGCATGGCCACTGAAGCTCTCGGACCCAGAGCACTGGCTCACTGTCCTGGGGCCACCTGGCAGCCAAGGGCTTGCCCAGCGAGCCAAGCTGGTGGCCATGTCTCACCCTCATGAGTCAGGCCAGCGACTTCTGGGTGGATATTACTATTCCCACTTTACAAGTGAGGACACCAAGTCTTGCAGAGGCATCTTTTTAAAGAAAAAGTGGCCACGAGGAGAAAGATCCCTCCGGGCGTGTGGCCTAGGAGGACTGTGCTTGGATCTGGGAGGGGTGGGAGATGATTAGTGGGGCTGGGAGAGCTGGGAACAGAGACTCAAAGACTGAGGTTAGATTCCCTTGGATGGGAGTGGGTCTCTGGTCTTTGGAGTGACCTCTAAGGCACTCCTTTGCTTTACTTCATGCCACTCCTAGGTTTAGCCCCTCCTTGAGAGTCCAGAAACACCCCCCTCCATTCCGTTATAGACAGCCCCAAATAAATGTTTCTAAGAATCCTAGAAAATGCCATTAATTTGTGTGGTTCCCAAGTAATTTCCCTGTGAGGTAGGTTTATGGCTGCAACTGTGGTGACTCTGCTCCTAATGAGACAGACCCTAAAGCCTTCTCTGTCCAGCCTCCAACTCAGGCTTTCTTCTGATCCCTAGGTCCTTGGCCCTCAGGGGGTCAATGTCCCCTGGCCATGAGAGAGTGAGTGCAGAATTAGGAGTTACACAAGCCAGAGTTTTCATCCTGATTCTGCCCCAGAGTCAGCTCTGTAACCTCAGCAAGTCCCTCCCCCTCTCTGGACCCCAATTTCATCAACTGTGAAAATGGGGATGATTGTAACTATTTCACGGTAGTGTATCACAAGACTGTAGTGAAGATTTAATGATAAAATGTATGGAAATGGCCAAGCACCATGTCTGGCTCTTAGTAAAGACTTTAAAAATGGATGGTGAGTTTTTAGAGGGCTCCATATTTTCTGTGTAAAAGAATCTAAGTTCTGTGGCTCAGAATTAAAAGCTCTTCTAAATCAGACCTCAGCCCAGCCCTTCAGCCTTATCTTTCCCACAGGAAACAGTAGGGCTCAGCAGTGGGGCTCAGGGAGCAGGATGTGCTAGATGTCAATTGGGCAGCAGCCCCTGGGGGAGAGGGGCTGAGACTGTGGGTGGAGATCTCTGTGCCTCCGTTTCGGGTGGCCGGCATGATACCTGCTCCCCTTTATCAGCTGGGGCTGCCACTGTCTCCCACTGATCAAAGTTTTGGCCATGGTTGGGAGACAGGTGTGTGGCTGGGAGTGAATAAGACACTCCATTTCCCAGGGACTCTGCTCCCAGTACTAAAAGACTCACAAATCTGGCCTCACCGGCCTGGGCCCAGGATCACCTATGTTTGATGATTGCCCTAGAGAGATCCCAGGTGGACTCCCCACTCAGGTGAGAATGGGGAGCAGGAGGTCTTTAGGATCTGTGGAGGCAGCAGGGAAGAGGGACTAGATCAACAGCCAGATATTTGTAGATTCGAATCCCAGCTCTATTATTTGCTGTGTGCAAATGGATAAGATGCTGTCTGTCACTGATCTTCAATATTTGCATCTGTAAAATGGGAGAAATGACATCTACATTGCAGACCCATTGAGAATATTAAGTGAGATGACATATATACAGCATTGGAATGGTGCCTGGCACATAGCCGACTTGATAAATGTCCTCTTCTCCCAGCTGTTAGCGCTAGTACCCAGGACAGCTCCCCATCCGTGCCCACTTGGCTGCTGTCCACGGTGCTGATAAAAGATTACAGTCTCTTCCATTCTCTCCCCCTCGTTCCTCGTCCATTGACCTCTGTGACATTCTCACAGGTCTCTGAGATCAAGGGTAGTGCTTTCATGATGTTCTCTCAAGCCATTATCACCAGGCTTAAAATACAGTTGTAGAATGAAAGCTATCGTTCCCACGGTGGGCAGATATGTGTCTTTTTCCTCCTGTACATCCCATTGAATGTCCGTTGTGTTGGATCCAAGAGCCTCAGCTTAATAAGTAGAATTATATAAAAACAAGAACAAAGCACAATAATGTCTGTTGACCACGGATTGCTAACCAAGACTTCTCATTACTCCAATCTCATAAACCACTGTCCAGAAATTAAAACATTTTCAACAGCACCTAATAATTCTTGCCTTCTCTTCTTCCTTTCCAGTCCAGATAATCTGTAGGGGAAAAAAAGCACCAAGGCTCCCAAATCTCTGTTACTACCCATTTATCCATTCAGGGATGTGGTCAAAGCCATGGTGATTCTCAGCTCATCTTCCAGAAGTATGAGTCAGGCACAGACAAAGCAAGAAAAGAGCATGGGATTTGGAGTAAGCCAGACCTGGGTTTGAGTCCCAGCTCTGTTATTCACTAGCTCCCTGACTTGGTAACTTCTCTGAGCCTCAGTTTTCTCATCTATAAAGTGAAGTTTGTAATTGCACCTCATCTGTAGCATTATTGCAAGGATCAAATGAGGCGTTGCTCCTAAAGTGTTTAGGAGTATCTCAATAAATGCTCCATAAATTGGTAAGTATAATTACTTCAGGTATCTGACTCTGAGACTCTCAAAGGGAAGACACTGATCACCATGTGTCCTTTCCAGTGAAGTCAGCTTCGGCTTCTTCAGTGTTGGAGGCTGTCCTGGGAACTTGGTTTTCCTCCCACTCCCATGGGTTGTTGTACCTCCCAGAGCACCCGTTTCCTCCTCTTTCTTTCCCTATTCAGTATAACACCACACCCCAACACGCACTCCCTGCCATGTCCACCTCTTCTGAATCTCATGCAGCGTTTGGTTAATATCTGTTGGAGACAGACAGGAAAACCTGGGTTTGAATCCTGGCTCAGAACCTGCTGGCTGTGGCACCTTAGATAAGTTACTTAGCCTCTCTAGCCTCAGTTTCCTCATCTGTAAAATGGTGATGATGACAGTCCCTTGTTCATGAGATTCTTGCAAGGAGCAAAGGAGAAAATTCATTAAAGTTCTTAGCACAGAGGCACATGGCAAGTGCTCAATACCTGTTAGCCATTATTGTTGTTCTTCTTGGTTTCCTGATTTTTGTTTCTGTCATTCATTTCTAGGGATGCTCTGCTCTCTCTCTGACAAGTTGGAAAGTAAAGAGTCCTACCTTAGGCTCTTTGGAAGCAGAGTGAACACCTGTATTTGGATCCCATCTTGTGCACTCTCATCTCTGCAGGAAAGACATACATGGAGCACAGCCTGTGTCCTCTGGGACCCTTTATTTCTTACCTGGGGTTGGGGTCCTAAGTGGAATGCTCAGCCTGTGTGGTTTTCTTTGTTATGTTGTGTGTGCGTGCGTGCACACACGAGATTGTGTATATGTATATCTGTGTGTGTAGGAATAGGTGTGTCATGTGACTGTATGTGACTTTCAGGGATGTGCACATGTAATTGGGTATGGAAGAACACAGGCAAATGAGAAGTGGTGGTGTGTGTAAGGTTGTGTGTATGTGTGTGATGGGGGTGCAGCTGTTGGGTGTAATGCCAGCTCTGCAGCCATCTGCAGGCTTGAGGGGTCCTGAGCAATTCACAAGGTTGCTGGTTGCCAGCATCTGCCACTCTGAGCACCATCCCCAGCCTGTCGTTTTGCAATAGCCACGCATCAGTGATTCACAGTCCTGCTTACTTCAGAATTTTTCATCATCTGACCTAAGTGGGGTATCATGAATATATTCGCCAAGCACACCAATGGTACTGGGAGGATGGTTAGCTGTTTTAAGAAAAAGTTTTCCAGTGCTTTTAAAAATCACTCAGTTTGCACCCTCTTGTTTATAGTGAATGCTTAATTACCCATGATTCTTATTTGTTCATTAAAGCAATGCTCCCAAGGGACCATCTCTTGACAATACAGGGTTAGTCATTAATTCGCATTAATTTGAAACTAATAAAAATTTTGCAATGTCCCATAATTCAGACTTATCACTAATTCACGAACACCCTCCCCCCAATTATTCCAAATCAGGAAAGTTCTATTATTTAACAGCAATATATACAATACTCAAGGGAAATAATTTCTATGTCACCATTTAGAATTCAATAACAAAACATCTTCATCTGAACAGAGCTGAATTCTTTCAAAGCACTTACCACCTATTGTTTTCTCTGATTCCCATAACAGGCCGGGATGATGATGCCCGTTTGTTGGAGAGAAACGGATGCTCACGGTGGTGAAGAGAGCTGCAAACCAGGCTCACAAAGTCAGTTAGTGAAGGCAGTCAGAATTCAATCCAAGGAGTCTCAGTGGCCTCAGTTTCTCAAAACACAGTGAGTTGACCCCATAAAAAGTCAGAAGGAACTCTTACCCTTGACTGTGAGAGCAAGAAAGGTGTAGTTCTCGTCAATTTGTCATCTCATCTGCCCCAGGGAGTTGTTTCAGGAGATAGTAAGAAGCAGAGATTTTAGCAATAGGAAGAAATTCCTCAAAAACCTGTTTCTTCTGTGCCTCCTTCCATTTTTTCTGCTTGTGCTCAGGCATCTCCTAAATCCCTACTGTGTGCCAAGCCTTGTGCTAAGGTCAAAGGCAGGCTCCCAAGTGGGTCTGTGAACTGCACTCAAGGTCCTCAGAACCTAATGAGGGGAGGTGGAGACATAAAAAATAGTTATTCCAACCTAGCATGCCCTGTGGGGGCAGGGCAGGCAGTTCAAGGGAGAGCAGAGTAGGGTGGCAGATGCACCCTTCCAGGTGGGGAGTCAGGGAAGGGGAGGGACGGGGAGGTGAGTTAGCCAAGCCAGGTGTTAGGGGCTGGACTATGTCCCCCAGGATTTCATATTGAAATCCTAACCCCCAGTACCTCACAATGTGACTGTATTTGGAGACAGGTCCTTTGAAGAGGTAATGAAGGTAAGATGAGGTCATATGTATGGACCCTAATCCAATATGACGGATGTCCTTATAAGAAGAAGAAATGAGGACACAGACACGTACAGAGGGAAGACAACGTGAAGACACAGGGAGAAGACAGCTGTTCATAAGGCAAGGAGAGAGGCCTGGAACAGGTCCTTCCCTTACCCTGCCACCACTTGACTTCTAGTTGCTAGAACCGTGAGAAAATACATGTCTGTTGACCAAGCAAAGCCATCCAGTCTCTGGTACTGTGTTGTGGCAGTCTGAGCAAACTAAAACGTGAGGACAGAATCTGGCACGGGAGGGGAGTTGCAAGTGCTCAGCTGGCTGCAGGCACCCCTGGTGCGGGCAGCAGGTAAGACTAGAGAAAGACTCCAGGATCAGAAGATGGGGGTGCTGGGTATGCCAGGCTCAAGATTTTAGATTTTTCCTAAAGGCCATGTGGTACCATGAAAAATTTTAAGCTAGAGAGAAATAGGTCTCTTTAAGTACCCCAAAGAGGGGAGAAAACCCCAACAAGACCGTAAGAAAACAAAGAAATCTTAGGTGTGGCCCCCTGAGGCTTCTGGCTCATGGAAATATCTCAGCAGAGAGGGAAGCCCACAGGCTTTGAAGTCAAACAGATCTGGATTTGAATTTCAGTTCCACTATTTGGTTCACGCATTCATTGATTCACTTGGCTCATAGATATTTACTGAGCACCTACTATGTGTTCTAGGCACTGGGAATACATCAGTGACCAAAATATGAAGCCCTTGCTTTCAGAGAGCTTACATTCTGCCATATGCAATAAACAAATTCATCAGTAAATGTGTCATATGTCAGGTGGTGGTGAGAGCCGTAGGGAGAAGAAAGCAGGGAAAAGGACACAGAGGGGAAAAGGGACACTTTTTTCAACCAGGTGGTCATCGGAGCAGAAACCTGGAGGAAGTGAGGGATTGCGTTACGCATAGTTCCGGGGTATCTCAGAGTATCCTGGGTGGTGGGAACGGCAGGGGCAAAATCTCGGCAGGTGTGAAGGACAGACGTGTAGCTGCTTTCCAACACTTCCAGAACGCAGGGGCCAAAGAGTCAAAGGCCACAGTTCCTGGACTGGGGTGCCTTGACCAGAGCGTCCTCAGGAGTGGTGAGGATGAAGGTCTAACCAGGTAGGCTGAGGAGTGAACGGAAGATGAAGGAGCAGAGACAGCAGCTCCAGACTGCTCTTGCAAGACTTTTTGCTCGAAAGGAGATCAGCCAAACAGAGTGGTGCCTGGAGGTGGATGTAGGGTCATGGGAAGGTTTTCTTCTGGGAGACATCACAACGTGCTTGTGTGATGACGGGATGGATCGAGTGGAGTGGGAAATTGCTGGCTCGGGAAGGAGAGGCAATACTTGCAGGAGTCTGATCCTTGCTGGGTGAGAGGGGAGGGTTCTGGGGCATTCCCATGCAGGCGCCAGGCTCATGAAGAATCAGGGGCAGTGGGGAACACTCTGTGAGAGCAGGGAAGGTGGAGAAGTTGCGAATTCACTGGTGCAAGAAGGTTGGAGGGACGGGGGGGGGGGATTCAGCCTGGTGGTGCCCCAGAGCTGGCTCAGAAGAGCTGATGGTTAAATTTTCAGGAACTTTGTGTGGGCTGGTTAGTAAGCCGTTGGCAGCTTGAAATAGGCTATGATGGGAACATTTACACCATGGAAATTGGCAAGTGCTACACATCAGTGCCTTCTTATGCAGAGAGCTATTGTTTAACATTTTCCAACACATCCAATCCAAAGAGATGGTTCTCCTCTGATTGTCTCACACCCGCAGCAAGACAAGAAGGCAAGGTGGTGAGCTGAGCATGAGGACGGGGGAAGGGTGTTAGAGATTTGAGGAGAAAGACATAGGTGTACGACAGTCATCTTGGAGCCATGGAATAGTCATCTCAACCAGGAAACTCTCTGGCTTGCACAGTAGTGCTGGGAGCCTACTTCCTAGCCTCATCCCCCTGGGTAATTCCCTTGGCCGCTTTGAGCTTCTCTTTGCACATCTGTAAAATTGCAGTCCTGATTCCAAGGTTATCAGGAGCATGATGTAAGGTCATGCACATAAACATCTGTCCAGAGAAGGGGGCAGTGGACTGGTTGAAAGGACTCTGTTCTGGATCTTGGGTTTGCAAAGGAAAGAAAAGCTGAGGACTGTTCTTGCTTTTGGCCATTCAAGGAGGGTGCCTGACGCCCCTCCCCCCACCAACCTCCTCCACAGATTGGGATGGATGGAGTCCAGCTTCAGGCTCAGAACATATTACCCCAACTTCCCCTGATCTACATATTTATCACAATACTGCAACTGCATAATTTAAAGTGGGTGTTAAAAAATATTCCAATGTGTTATGTGATTTTTGCATTCCTGGGTGAAGAAAAATTGCTGCAAGAAGGTGGTTAATTATTTCAAAAGACAAATTCCATGAAATAAAATAAAAATAGACTCCCTGTCCAGAGGGAAAGTGAGAAAAAAGGGGGAGACATGAGGAATGGTCCCCTCTAAATAGAATGTGGATGTTTCAAGTAGTGAGTGAGGACATGGGACGGAGGCAGACTCTGGGCACCTGTTATGCAGCCAGGAGAGAAGAGGACAGCTGGCAGAGAGAGTGCTAGCAGGGAGACCAGCGAGGAAGTTGTGATGGCTTGGGACATGGTGGCAGCCTGGACGAGTAAGGAACGTGGTAATGGAGTGAAGTGGTTGAGCCTGAAAGTGTCTGGCAAGCCTTGACATGCATTGGTTAAACTCGAGGCATGGAAGTGAGGGAAGAGGAAGGTGGGCTTTTTATTTAAGGGAAGGGTGGATGGTAGTGACTTTTGCTGGAGTTCTTGATGAAGTCCAATAAAGAACCACTTTTGGGACTTCCCTGGCAGTGCAGTGGTTAAGAATCCGCCTGCCAATGCAGGGGACACGGGTTCGATCCCTGGCCCTGGAAGATCCCATGTGCCATGGAGCAGCTAAGCCCGTGTGCCACAACTGCTGAGGCCACGTGTCACAACTATTGAAGCCCATGTGCCTAGAGCTTGTGCTCCACAACAAGTGAAGCCACTGCAATGAGAAGCCCACACAGCACAACAAAGAATAGCCCCTGCTCATCACAACTAGAGGAGAAAACCCGTGCGTAGCAACAAAGATCCAACACAGCCAATAAATTAATTAATTAATTAATTAATTAAAAGAAAAGAACCACTTTCTTCCCCATCTGAGTTCTGATCAATTTAAGAAATAAGTCCAAGGCTGATGAAGGCCAGATGTCATCTTAGTTCCTGACAAAAACCAGGCGGGGGAGCATGTTTATGGGGGAGAGCCAAACAGACCTGCAAGCCAAACCCCAGAATAAGGTCTGTGTACCCCTGGGAAGTGCTGAACTGGGGGGACTGCCCAGGAAGTTCTGAGGGCATAGAGGAGCAGAAGAGAAGTCCTGCTGCCTGTGGGCAGCTGCTCCCAGGGATAAAAGGGAAGAACTGAGCTCAGTTGATTCTTCCCAAGTTTATCAATCAGAAAAGTCACTCTGCCTCCTCTGGGACAGTAGAGTGAAGGGAGGGAGGCAGCCAAGAGTTACGTTCACTAAAGAACGAGGAAGGCAGCGTCTGGCATTACCCCAGAACACCTTTTCTGTGCCCCACTGCACGGAAATGGGGCAGCCAGGGAACAAGCAGGCTTTGGAGAGGGTGATGGATTCAGTGTTGGCTGTGGGGGACCCAGGTGCTGTGCGACTGGCGGGTGGAGAAGTTTGCTTTGCTGTAGGACAGGAGTCCCCAACCCCTGGGCCGCAGACCAGTGGAGTGAGGGGTCTGAGGCCTGTTAGGAACGGGCCACACAGCAGGAGGTGAGCGCTGGGCTCACCTGCCGCTCCCCATTGCTCCCGTTACCTCCTGAACCAGGCCCCCACCCCGTCCGTGGAAGGACTGTCTTCCACGAAACCGGTGCCTGGTGCCAAAAAGGTTGCGGAAGCACTGCTGTAGGGCACAGGAGTCCCAGGGTCGAAGGGACTTCCCTGGAGGACCAATGGTTAGGACTTGGCGCTTTCACTGCATGGGGCCTGGGTTCGACCCTGGTCCAGGGACTAAGATCCTGCAAACCACGTGGAGCGGCCAAAAAAAAAAAAAGAGAGAGAGAGGAAGAAGAAAGGGCTTTAGGAAAAGTGGCAAGAACTTTGCATAAAGCCTCCTTGCACATAGCCCCGTCTCTTCTCTCCCTCGCCCGCACTGAGGTCGGCTGTGTGTCGCTAACCCACCAGCTCCCTGCTTCTGATTCTTCTCTGCCCCCTTCTCCCAGTCCAGAAAAGTCTCCGGATGTCTGTTGAATGAATGGATCATTGATGGAGAAGAGACAAACCCTTCTCTTTATGGCAGCATGAATTTTCCTTCTGGAATCAGATGAGTCTGTCACTGAACACAGAGCTGCTTGCCCCGCCCCCCCCGCCCCCTGCAGGTAGAGGTGTGGGTTCACGCCTCAGTTTCTTCTCCAGCTCAGACGTGGCCTCGGCCAGGTGACTTAGATCAGCACTGCTGTGAGGCGGGTGGCGAGTCCTGTGTCCTGATGCAATGAGATGGCCAAGATTGCCTTCATGAAAGGTGGCAGTAGCTGTGAGCCAGCTGGCCTGGGAGGCTGCAGAAACCCTTCTTGGGGAACTCAGTTCCTTTATTAAGGAAACACCCCTGCGGGCCCGAAGGGCCCAGGGGGAGGAGGTCAGACAGAGAAGGGTCAAATGGCTCTGCCTGGAAAGGAGTTCAGAAGTGCTCAGGGGCACTGAGGAGGAGTGGCTGGGGAAGAGAAGAGTCTAGAGGGAGGCCCCCAAGCAAAATTGCTTCCTGTGCACTCAACGGCCTTGAGTGGGGCATTATTTGAGGAATGAGGGAAGAGGGTTGGCAGTGCCAAGGCGCCTTGCTGTGCCCAACAGCCTGGGGAGTTGTGGCCTGTGAGGGAGCTGGGCACGAAGACATGGAGCCATTGGAGAAACAGGCTGCAGGGTGAGCTTGAGACAAGCCCCCTCCCCAAATAGAGGGAAGGAAAGTGACAAGGTGACCGGAAGGGGGCACAGGCAGGAGGGTGACTAGATCCTGCTCTTCATGGAGTGGGGGTGGTTGTTTTGTTTAGATACTAAGGTTAAAGGTGACCCTGGGGTCCTGAAGGCCTCAGAGGCCCATGGGCAGCACTGATGAGTCGCATGCCCAACGGTTTAGGGTCCCTGCTATGATGACATCACTTCCACTCACTGGCTTCCTATCATGACTTCTTGAGAGCGAGAGAAAGGGTGGGCATTTCAGCCAGCGCCTGCACGTGCCAGGGGGTGAGCAGGTGACTCACATGAATGTCACATGTCACGTTTGTGACCGTGGAGGAACAGTCATGTGTCACTGGGTGCACGTAGACCAGGGACCAGATTGGTGGTGGACAGTGGGCAGGTTTGGCCATCTCGGGAGCCGTGAGGGACACCGCCTCCTCTAGCCCCTGCAGACGGGCAGCTGTGAGAACCCCAAGAGCTCGCCTGCCCCACCAC
The DNA here is from genome assembly GCF_030028045.1 of Hippopotamus amphibius kiboko. Lineage (NCBI taxonomy): Eukaryota > Metazoa > Chordata > Mammalia > Artiodactyla > Hippopotamidae > Hippopotamus > Hippopotamus amphibius. Next base: position 11,337,470 of record NC_080187.1, read on the forward strand.
AGGCCCACAAAGAGCCAACACAGCCCTGCCCTCAGTGAGTGTGTTGGGAGTGCAGATCTGTCGGGAATATGCCTGGTCTGTGTTAAGAACTGCAAGAGGTGAGACTGAGAGGGGTTTTGAGGTTGAGATTGTGCTTTACTGTCCTTGAGTTCCTGCAGGTGGCTGGTTGAGGGGGGATGTGGTGTGTTTGTGCTTGAGGGAGAATGCACGTAGCTGGTGGACACACCTGCGTGCCTGAGGGCCCATATTTGCATGTGTGATCCTGTGTATGTGCCTGTGAACATTGGTTGGGAAGGCAGGTGAGTATTTGGGTGTTTTTGTCAAATGCGTGTGAATATCTGTGAGTGGGAGCGTGTGGGGTGTAATTGGAGGGGGCAGGCGCGTGCACATGTGTGTGTGTGTGTGTGTGTGCGCAGGTCAGTGCCCTGGTGACTGTGCATTACTCACTGGGAGCCCCCTGTGCCTTAGTCTCCTGGTGGGTGAGATGGGGATGGTGAGGACCCACCTCCCAGTTTGTCTCAAGGACCCCATGAGCTCGTGTGTGCGGAGACGCAGCGGAGTGCCCAGCACGCGGCGGGGGCTGTACCAGCACTCCCTACAGCTGTTGCACGGACGAGTGTTTGTACGTGTGAGTGGGTGTGTGGATGCGGCGGGGTGGGGGGGCCCAGGTCTCAGGTGGGTGATTCCTGGCACAGGGAACGGGGAGACCGGCAGATGGGAGGGCTGAGGCCTGGGTGAGGCGCCAGCTCAAGCCCGAGGCCAGACCCGGGCTCAGCTCATGTCCCAAAGGCACGGAGCGCTTTCCGGCTGCTTCCTGGGAGGACCGAGGGCCTGACCAGAAAAGGGTTCAAGGGGCCACCCAGCCCTCCTGCCTCTGTACCTACCCAAAGATCTGACAGGAGGTGGGGGCTGGGGACAGACCAGCCAAGGGACCGATCCCTCCCCTTGCAGCCTGACAGCTGTGGCCCAATTAAAATCAACAGTTCACAGGTGTTCCTGGTAATGACTCATGCCCAGAAAGCCCCAGTCCCTTTAGGGCTCATCTAAAAAATTTTAGAACCCTTTAAATTGTATTCACCCCAACATCAAACCCAGGGAGGAAGTAATAAAAGAGGCGGGGGGAGGGGGCACCGCACACACATGTGCACGCACGTGCTTGCTCACTCATAGACACGTACGTGTACTAGCACACACACGCACACCCCTTTGCCACTCCCACACACACAGACCCAAACATCCACGCACCCAGATGCACACTCAAACACACGAACACATCCCAACACAGGCCATCCACATCCACTCCCATGCCCACAACCCCCCCGAGCCACCCACATCTCACACACGCTCTCCATATTGGTGTTCTCTTGCCGTACGACAGGTGCCCACAACAATGGCCTCAAGCAATGTGTATTTATTATCTCACAGTTTCTGTGGGTCCAGCACAGCTTAGCTGGGTCCTCTGTTCTGGGTCTCAGAAGGCAGCAGACAAGGTGGCTGCTGGGCTGCTTTCTCCCCCAGAGGCTCAAGTGGGGGGAAATCCCTCTCTAAATCCATTCAGGTTGTTGGCAGAATGCATTTCTTGTGGCCTAGGATGGAGGGCCCCCGCTGTTTGCTGGCTGTTGGCTGAAGGCTGCCTGCAGTGCCTTGTCCCATGGGCCCCCACAACGTGGCCACTTACCTCATCCAGCCAGCACGGAGGATTTCTCTAGTTCATGCTAGGTAGGTGGAACAGTGGGTGTGTGTGTGTGTGTGTGTGTGTGTACCTAATCACAGGAGCGACATCCCATCACATTTGCCATGTGTTCTTGGTTAGGAGAAAGTCAGAAGTCCCACCTCACCTGCTCACGTATACTTATCCACCCTGGATACCCTCACTCAGAGATCACACACCACATAAGACCATCCACCAACCCCTTTACCAACCTTGTACTCAGCAGTCTCCAGGCCACCTTGAAAGGTTCCATGCAGCCTGATCAGACAGATGAGCACTTGATGCTAAAACCACCCTGGTAGCCAGACACCCAGAGAAACTAGAAGCAAGCCCACTGCCCAGCACCTGTGCCCCATGTCACTGACTCTTGTGGCCTTTTCTGGTTCCCCAGCTCCTGGTCCCACCTCTTCTCCACCTTCTGTTCACACTCCCAGCATCCACACAGGCCTGGCCTCTTGACTCCACCCCTGGGTGGACAACCACCACCTCTCCCCTCCAGCCTTGATCTTGCCACAGTCTGGACCCCACCTGCTGTGGCTGGCAATTCCTTTTCAAGTAAAATCCATAACACTTTTCTTTTAAAAAAATGTTTGTTTGTTTTTTTATGTGGACCATTTTAAAGTCTTTATTGAATTTGTTACAATTTGTTTCTGTTTTATGTTTTGGTTTTTTGGCCACAAGGCATATGGAATCCCAGCTCCCCGACCAGGGATGGAACCCATACCCCCTGCACTGGAAGGCGTAGTCTCAACCACTGGACGGCCAAGGAAGTCCCCATGACACTTTTTAAAGTCCCAGCGCTTGCACCATCCCTTCCAGCTTCACATCAGCACAGATCCGTTTGTCTGGGTGTCTTTGACAAGTCTATGCAATTGTCTGAAAATGTTGATTAACAGTGCAGAGCCCTCTAGCACATCACAAGGGACCACTCCAAAGGCTGATACTGTGGGAGGAAATGACAGAGATTTTGCAGCTGCAAGAACCTAGGCATCCTTGGGCTAATCACTTGTCTCTGAGCTTCAGTCCCGTTGTTTATAAAATGTGAATAAGAATTTTTCCTAATCAGTATCAGCTAAAGCTAAACCTATACCTACCCTACATCCAGCAACTCCACTTCTAAGTGTCTCCCACAGACATGCATACATGTTTCCATCAAAGCACAATTATAGAAGGTCCACAGCACCACTATTCATAGCAGCCCAAACTGGAAACTCTACAAACATCCATCAAAATACAATGGATTCCCTTTCTCTCCCCCTTTTCTCCTTCTTCTCTTTCTCTCTCTCAATATACAAACACACATACCTACTTTTTTTTTTCTGAACTAATACAAGGACATTCTCTTTCATACTTTTTTCGTACTCAAAAAAATTTAATCCTGATTAAACATGGACTGTAGAATAGAAGGGGAAAAAAAGGACTAGAATGGATACACACATCATGGTGTATTCACACAATGCAGCAATGGAAAAGAACAGTCTAGAACTGCAGGCACCAGGGTGTATGAGTCTCACAATATCAAGCAAGAGCAGCCTGACACAAAAGTGAACACACTTTGTGATTCCATTTATAGGAAGTTCAAAGAGGAGCAGAACCAATCCAGGGCATTAGAAGTTAGGGTAGTGACTACCCTTGGAGGGGACAGTGACTGGAAAGGGGACAAAACAGGGGTGGATCACATGAGTGTGTTCAATTTGTGAAAAGTCGCTGAGCTGTACACTTATTATTTGTGCAGTTTTCTGTACAGATGTGTTACAGCAACAAAAAACTCTAAAATAACAAAAGACTGATGCCGGCTGCCTGACGCGTGCCTGGTATATAAGAGCCGCTGCCGTTAGGACGAGCTCTTCCTTCTCTCTGAAGAACGTTCTCCTTCATGAGGGGGCAGGGGGCAAACCGGAATGTTCTGTCTTCTGTTAGTATCCTACTTGCAACAAGCAGTGAGTCTCTATCTCATGTCTCTCTCCCCAGACCCAGCCCTGAAGCACCTTTGGTATTGTTCTAAACATCTTTCACAAGTTTTACTCTTCCCCCCAGCCTTCAAACCTTCAAACCTTTGTTCCTACCCTGTCGTGCTCCTCCGGATCCTTCTTAATTACTCTCCTCCTTCCGTCCTGGCTGGACTGGGTAGTGCACCCAGGGAGTTCGCGCTGATGTCTCTGGCTGCCCCTTCCCTCCCCGCCTGGCCCTCAGAATTTCCTCTTTGCTATCTCATTCTGCAACTTCCGAATCAGCCTCAGCCTTCCTGTGAATTCTTTGACATCCACCCTCCACGGGAAGAGAAAGCCCAGGGAGCAGTCTGATCCAGGTGTTGCCGGGATGCTGGCACAGCTGGGGACACCCAGGCATCCTATTTACATGAGGACTCACCAGGCCTCCAGGGATACAACCCAGTAATGAGTTCAGAACTGACAGGTGGTCCCTGGTAAACCAGGACTCACACTTTTGAATTAAAAACAGAGATTTTAATCTGTGCATCTCGGAGGCTGTCTGGGTGTTACTTTGTGGAAGACGAGATTTGCGGTCTTTGGTCTCTGGGGCTGGGTGACAGTGGCCGAGAAAGGGAGCTAGGGCAACTGACATGGAACGGGAATCAGAAAACGTTCTCTGTAATGGGCAGATAGTAAATATTTGGGGCTTTGCAAGCAAAACAATCTGTAAATGAATGAGTGGGGTATGTGTTCAAATAGAACTGTATTTACAAGACAAGCATAGTTTGCCAGCTCTTGATATAGAAGATACGCAGCCTTTGAGAACTTCCTTGAGCCTCTTGGCTGTGAAAACGTCAGGCCCATATTCCCTTTACAAGATTAACAAGATCATACCAACTGTTTTCTCCTTGCATTTGGGATTAATCTTAGATCTCCTCCTGTCTTCAACCACCCTGGGAAGGGATTCGGGTGGATTCCAAGTGTTGGCCTTATCCAGGGTTCAGACCCATCACCCACCACAGGAAGGACTCCCAAATAATGAATAGGCCCTAAGTGACCAAGACCACAGACGGGATTCATCTCGATTCCTCCCTGTCACTCATTCCCCATTGATCTCCTGCATCCCGCACCTCTTCTGCCTGCTTTGTTACCCTTAATGTAAGTCCTCATCATTTCTGTCCTGGAAAACTATAGTGGCCTCCACTGGTTCCTGTCTCCTCCCAAAGGTCACCAGATAGTCAGGACATTAACTCTTCAGTTGCTTGAGGATGGAAAGACCCAGCAGTTCCAGGGTGGCCTGGTGTCAGGGATGGCAGGAGTTGCTGTCCAGGGATTTGGGCCAGCAACTATTTACCAACAAAACAGATATGTTATAGTATCTGAAGAAAATGCCAGCAGAACCAACCAAACCAATGCAGCCAGACCCTTCACACTCAGACTCCCCCTATCTTAGTCAGCTTTTGTGGCCATGACAGAAGACCATAAATTGGGCGGCTCAAACAGCAGAAATTGTTTTCTCACTGTTGTGGAGGCTGGGAAGCCCAGGATCAAGGTGCTGGTTGATGTGGTTCCTGGAGAGAGCTCTCTTCCTGGCTTGCAGATGGCCTTCTCACTGTGGCCTCACATAGCCAGGGAAGAGAGAGGGAGAGGGAAGGAGGGAGTGGAAGGGAGCAGGGGAGGGGGAGGGGAGGGAGGGGGAGAGAGAGCCCCCTGGTGTCTCTTCTTACAAAGACACTAATCCCTGCATGAGAGCCCCACCCTCGTGACCTCATCTAACCCCAATTAACTCCCAAAGGCCCCACCTCCAAATACACTGGAGGTTAGGATTTCAATATATGAATGTTGGGGAGACACAAATATTCAGTCCATAACAGCACCCTACCTTCACTCAGCAAACATTTATTGAGTGCCAGGCCCTGGGAATGAGTAGTTGGGCCCTGCCCTCTTCCTCCTTATTGAAGCTCTGCTGGTCTGGCCACTGTGCTGTCAGCACGCCTCATGGCCGTCCCTTTCCTTTCTTCTCTGACCTTGTACCAGCCTCCAAAACTCCTCCTCCTCTCAGATCACCTCTCAGAACCTCCCTCTGCCCCTTTTATTCCCATCTCCATCATACTCCTCTCCCTGAATCTACTGGAGTCCACTTTATATTCATGTTCTCTGGGTGTCTGTCTCCCACCACCCCTCACCCCAACCACGCATAGGTGGAGAGATTTCAGTGGATGAGGACGAGGTCAGGGTTACCTCCACCTCACTCGGCAGCAGCTAGCCCTGAGCTCTGCACCTAGCAGGGGCTTCAATTATCCTCCTCATTGATTGCTGGTAATCCATTCTGCAGAGATGCTTTGCTGATGGGGTTTGGTGAGAAGCTGGAGCCAATGGGACTGATAGATAATTCTACAAGGCAGAGCTGACTGCCCCCTCCCCACTTCAAGCGTTTCACTGCTTTCCCCACCCATTTCTTTTGGATAAAGGTCAAGCCTTTTAACCTTAAGGGCCAATAAGCTGCTTCCTGATCTGGGCCCTGCTTACAGATCCAGCTTCACCTGGAAACGCCAGTCACCCTGAACCACTAGCCCTTGCTCCCCTCTCTTGCCTCTGGCCCTTTGCACATGCCATTCCGTCTGCCTATATCAGTCTCCCCAGCATCCCTCCTCTTTCTTCTGGCTAACACTTAACTTGCTCCAGGAAGTCATTCCTGATGCCCTCCCACCCCCACTCCCAGGGCCTGATCTGATCGTCCCCTATGCACTCCCATAGGGCCCTGTACTTCTCTTGTTGTAACCTTTATCATGGTCATAGCCTGTTTAGTTGTCTGTACTCCTCAGAAGATCTATGTAGGCAGTAACTACCTCTGCCCAGCGTAACTCGGTACCCACAGGACCTGACGGTGCCTAGAACCTTGCTATTCAAGTGTGGCAGCTTCAGCAGCACCCAGCGCTTGTCGGAAATGTGGCTCTTACTGGCCCTGCCCCCCCCCCAATCTACTCTACCACAATTTGTGTGTTAACAAATGCCAGGGAACTTGTGTGCACGTGAGAGTTTGGGAAGCACTTATCTAGGTCAGTGTCTCTCAAACAGAGGGGAATTTTAAAAGAGGATGCCTGGGTCCCCCTGCCCTGAGATTCTGGCATACTTGATCCGAGGGGGTGGGGGGAGTGCTGCACACCTGGAGTGTTTAAAGCTTGTCACGTGATCTGATATAGCGCAAAGCTGAAGCATCCCTGATCTGCTCAGTAAATACCCCTGAACGAATGAACTAACATCTATTGATCATTTCATAGACTCCTCACAACAACCCTGTGGGTGGGAAATAATACTGTCCCCATTTCACGGATGAAGAAGATAAGGCTCAGGCAGGACCCTCGTGCCCGAGGTAGTGGCAGAGTCCAAAGCCCACGATCTTTGCCCTCCTCTGAGCCGCCTTCCAGGACAAGGACGAGGACAGTTCTCGGGAAGGAGACTCGGCTCCATCCTGCCTTGTTCTCCCCGCACAGGCAGCAGCCCCTGTGGGCACGTGGGAAAACAAGCCCCTGGGGGCACCAGGAGGCAAAAACACACATAAATAAAACTTGAACCCCAGGGCCCGCCGTGAAGATTAGGCATATATTTATAAAAAAACCACCAGAGCCACTGTTCCTCGGTTTCGTGTTTCATTTACGGCGAACACAAATAGCTTCAGCACGAATATCTGGGATCAAAACAGAGCTGCAGGTTCCGGAGCATCTGTGCTATAGGAGGTGCAGTATGCACTGAGATAATTTTAGCCGAATGTGTTATAAACAAGATCTGCAGAACCGCGCGGCGGGCTGAGTTTTGAAAACTTAGGATTCTAAATGTATAAATTGTTTGGAACATTTAACATCTAGTCATTAAGCAGTCACCCCCTTGCCCTTCGTTTTCAGCAAGACGCTTGCAGCACGGCAGCCTCCAGCTGACACCCCCTTCCCAAGTATTAAATAGGGACCACTAGGCTGTGATACACACACACATACACACACACACAGACACACACAGGCCTGCACGCACACACCAGCTGGTCCAGACCATTCCTTGGAAGGCAGGAGCAGCACCGAGGCAAAACATCCGTTCACCACTGTGCAGGAAAGAACGTTTCTCAGGGACTGAGGCCTTTTTTTTTTCTATTGAATTTTTAAAAGCAGTCTTACACCTTGGGTTCCAAACAGCCCCCTAGGATGTCAGGAGGGAGGTGGGGAGGCAGGGAGGGAAGAAGGAGGGCACAGGGGTGTTTATACATCATGATAGTGTTTATACATCTACAGGCCCTGACCAGGCAAGGATATCGTTCCCTTTTTACAGGAGATAAAACTGAGGCTGAAAGAAGTGACATGCCCAAATCAAAGAACTGTCAGGAAGCAAAGCTGGGATTTCAGCAGAAGGGGAAATTGTTTAAATGGCAGCCAGATGGCAGACAGGGAGTCTTGTATCCACTTGAGTCATTTCTTTTAGAATACCTGGAACCCTTCTTTTTCCTATCAAACAATCCCTTCTTTTTCCTATTAAACAGCACAATGTCTACATGGTAACAAATGGTACAAAGAGGTTGTGGTGAAAAGCAAGTCTTCTACCCTTTTCCACTCTATCGCAGCCACCCATCCCACCTGGGAAAAACAACTTTAAAAAAAAATAGTTTGTCTCTCTGACTTTCTGGTGGGTAACTCGATATCTTTAGCTAATTTGCTTTTCTTTCTATTTCTTGGTTTATCACCTTTATGCAATATCAACTCCATGATCTGAAACATGGGAATTTAGTTCTCTTAGTCTACCTTTCTTCTTTTTCTTCCAATGTTTGAAACTTAAATAATTATTTTTAAATCTTCCAGTTGTTACCTTTGAAACTGTAAATGGTATGTAAGGGATTTCCCTGGTGGCGCAGTGGTTAAGAATCCGCCTGCCAATGCAGGGGACACAGATTCAAGCCCAGCTCCTGAAAGATCCCACATGGTCGCGGAGCAACTAAGCCCATGCGCCACAACTACTGAGCCTGTGCTCTAGAGCCCACACGCCTACAGCCCATGCTCTGCCACAAGAGGAGCCACCGCAATAAGGAGCCTGTGCACTGCAATGAAGAGTAGCCCCCAGGGCTCACCACAACTAGAGAAAACCCTCACACAGCAACGAAGATCATAGCAATGACGACCCAATGCAACCAAAATAAAGAAATAAACAAACACATAAATAAATGAAAGGCTAAAGTTAACTCTAAAAAATAAATAAAAATAAATAAATGGTATGTAAATAATTTACTTTAAGCCATTCCTTGTTCACTACTCTTAAACCACTGTTTTTTGAAGAATATTTCTTGACTTCCCACTTTGAAAGTGAGGACTTTGCACCCCTACCCTCTGTTCTTCCTTCTGCCAGCTATACTTTTACTTTCACATTGTCAAGGTTGCTAGTATTTATATTCTGATCTTCAACCACAGCCAATACCTCTGTGCTTTGTCCACAGTTTGACTCTAAAAACTGAAATTCAAGAAAGAGCATTTATATTATTGTGACTGTAAATATTATTCATTGATGAGTCAGGTAATACCTTAGGATTCCATTTCTTCTCTTAAAATCCAGTGTCTGGACCCCTGGGTCACAAGTAGGAGACTTTTCCTAGCATCACAGTCAAACTGATTCTCTTTTCTAAGCTCTATCAAACACTCAAAACATTACCACATTTTAGTTTGCTTTGTATTTGGACCATGGGGTTCTTACAAATTTTTCTTTTCCTGGAGTTTTTAATTGTCTTTCTTTTCTTTCTTACACTTTATTATATTTTCCTCTTTTTTTTTCTTTTCCAAATTTTCTGTTACTTCTCTAGTCTATCAAATTCCCCATTTCCTCTTTCTGAGCCATCCCTTCTTCCCTTCCCTTCTGGACAGGTTGCTTTCTAACCCTGCAAACTCAAGGTCATCCTGCTGCCTTGGGTTGGGCCCACTGTTCCTGAGTCCCATGTCTTCCTCGTTTTGGGTTTATTTCCTTTTTATTGCTAGAATACATCCTAAAAAGGGGTACATGGAATTATGAATTGTTGCATGTCTAAAAAATTCTCTCATTTATGTTTGACTGATAATAAGGATGGGTCTAGAATCTAAGTTGAAAATAATTTTCTTTCAGAATGTTAAAAGTATTTCTCCTTTGTCTTAGAACCCAGTGTTGCTGATGGAATGGCTAGTGTTAGTCTGATTCCATTCTTATGTCAGTGGACTGCTTTTTCTATCCGAAATTTTTTAGGATTTCTTCTTTACCTTGATATTTCACGAAGATGTGCCTAGGTATGGCTATTTTCTCATTCATCGTGCTGGGTACCTTGTGGGTCCTTTCACTGTATAGGTTCTCTCTGGGCAATTCTCTGCTTCTATTTCTTTGGCTATTTCCTCCCCTCTGTTTTCTGTTCACTCTTTCTAGGGCTCAAGATGGTCCATATAGAACTCAATTTTATAGTGTATGTATTATATTATCTTATATTATATTATATACATTAAACTCTTTGACTTTTTGCTCTATATCCTGTAATGTATCTTCAACCTTATATTCCAGGCTTTCTGGTCAAGTTTTTCTCTACAATCATAATTTTAATCCTTCTGAGTTATTTCTTATCCACTAATTATTCATTTTTTCATGACAAACTGACTTGGTTTTATGGCTATAATATTTTCTAACCTGAATATATTAATTAAAGGATCTTTAAAAGTTCTCTTCCATTTTCTGAATTAGTTCTGTTTCCTCCAGGTCAATTTTTCGGTTTAGCTTCATCTTTCTCTTTCATGATGCTGGGTCTCTTCACACACATGCTGCTTCTTGGGTGTCTGTTCATATTTATAAAACGAATGGGTAGCTCATAGGGGTTTCCTCTGCTGTTTTGTAAGATTAGTTTTCTCTGAGGCCTCTCACCAACTGAAGATTTTGACTGTGTGGTCTGATGGGGTAAGGTGGGACATGTGACTGGTGGGCTTTGTTTTAAGGGAAGTATGTTGAGAGCCAGCTGGAGGGCCCCCCAAATGTCAGAATGAGGAGACCTTCCCTGTAGATCACCAAAATGCATACCAGGGACCTTAGCTTTCCCAGACAGCTTGCTTACTCTCTTTACAAAATAGCCTTCTGCTTTTCAGCCTGGGCGAATGCTATAGCCTGCTTTCTACACAAGGTAAAGGACAGGGCTGGAGAGACTAACAGCTGTAATCCCACGTCCAGACCTGCAGGTAATGCACTGCCTTCAGCACCCTCTTCTGCTTGACTCTAGGGCAGAATCTCTCCCTGGGCTGCCACTGCCACCTCCTCAGTGACCCTCTTGGAGTGTATTCTAGGCTGTGCCCATTCCATCCGTCAGCCCACTCCCATCTGTTTTCTACCTTTCACACATTTGCTGAAATCCCTCGTTTCCAGAGAAAGATGGTGAACCCTCCCCCTCTCAACATTTGCTCTTGCGGACTTATTCTTTGTTTAACTTAACTTTTATACTTTTATTTTTATTTTCTCAGGATGGGAGATGGGAGAGAAAGGCATGGACCCAGTGGTGCATCTTGAACTTGAAGAGCTGAATGCCTGGATTCTCCCGGGAGTGACTGACGAGTACTATATTTTATAGGTTCTAAACAGTAATGACTTGACGTTAAACAAAGTTATTTTATATAATAAGTTAATATTGTAGAATTTACATTAAGTAAATGACCGCCCAGCAAAATGATGACGCCTTTACACATTTGAAGTAGATTTCAGGTAGATTCCAACTGTAATGGCTGTCAGGAACTACATTTACCAGGTGGCTTTCATTTCTTCCCCACGTTGTTTCTCACAATGAATGACCCTGAGAGGCAGGCATCATGACCCACTCTTTGCAGATGAGGGAACTGAAGCTCAGAGAGGTTGAGTTACTTGCCCGTGGTCACACAATCAGGAAACTACCCCGGGGGGTTTAGCAAAGCTGAGGTAGGTGGAATCTGGAAGGACAGACTCCAACTTGAGAGAGAATGAACCCACAAATGGGAGAAAATGTTTGCAGATCATGTGTCTGATAAGGAATTTATATTCAGAAGATATACAGAATGCTTACAACTTGATAATAAAAAGACAAATAAAAGATTACAAATTGGGCAAAGGATCTGAACAGACATTTGTTCAAAGAAGATATACAATGGCCAATGTGTGAATTATATTTCAATAGTGATGTTTAAAAAATAAGAGGAAAAACAGATGGGAAAAAAAGATGGAATGAAACCAGAATAGCATCGTTTCATTAGTGGCGCAGTGCCAGAACAGAGCAGGAAGGACCCAGGCCAGCTGAGGTAGGGGTGGGGGACAAGAGGGACCTTATTAGGAGTAGGGAGGTAGGTGGCACAAGGAGGAAACTAAACAAACAGGGAAGGTCAGTGAATTCTTTTAACAGTTACTCCTGACACTTTGGGGGGGCTGCACCTGTTTTAAGGTGATAGTAGTCCTGTGTTACAAGGTGCAGTCTCTTCCTGGAAAAGCTCCCCCTACCCTCACCCACTCCTGTCCTACCCCCCTCCTTCCAAGAACAGGCTCCACTTATAATAACAGTGAACATTAGTGGCAGGCACTGGGATGAACTCTTTAAAATCTTTTTATGATAGAATATTTAAAACATACACAAAAATAGGATGAAGTCCCACGTCCTCATGCCCTAGCTTCAACAGCTATCAATGTTTTGCTAATCTTGCTCCATTTATGCATCCCCCACCAGCAGGTTCTAAACTTTGTACTTATACGTATATTATCTTGTTGAATTCTCACAACAAGCCCGTGAGGTCAGTACGCTGATCATCCTCATTTTTTAGATGAGGAAACTGAGGCTCAGAGAGGTGAAGTCACTTGCCCAAGGAAGTGGCAATGCTAGGATTTGAACCCAGGATCATATGATTCCAGAACCTGTGTTTTACATTAACCCCAGCTATGCGCAAAAGAAGAGTAGAGAAGGATGCCCCCATCCCCCCACAAACAACCCCCAATCTCAACACTGCTTCCTGCCATCTTGGACCCGTCTTGGAATGAGTGTTGACCCAGGGAGGTTAAGCTACGTCAGTGCCAGAGTGAAAATAGCAGAGTCAAAAGCAGGAGCTCTGCTATAGCTGACTGTGACCTTGGATAAGTCACTGTCCCTCTCTTGACCTCAGGTTCTTTGTGTGTCAGATAAGATTCCATACCTCAAAGAACTGTTGTCAGGTTTCACTGACACAAATAATAAAAGTGCTCAGCATATAGTAGGTGCTCTACAAATGGTAGTCATTCATTATTTTTTTAGCAGCAGGAAAGTCATATGGAAGAGAGAGTGAGCAGTAGAATATACAGGCTAATCTAAGCTGGGGGTCTGGGGTTTCAGGCAGGCAGAGGAAGGAGGGCCAAACCCATCTGGGGGATGCCTTTTTGGTTGGAATGGAGCCTCTGTAGAAATCAAGGAGTTTTTCTCTATGTTTTCTTCTAGGAGCTTTATGGTTTCAGGCCTTTAACCCATTTCCAGTTAATATTGTGGCTGGTAGAAGGTAGAGGGTCTAGCTTCATTCTTTTGCATGTGAATAACCAATTTCCCCAATACCACTTATTGAAGACACTATCTTTTCCCCATTGAAAAGTATTATTCTTGGCTCCCTTGTCAAATATTAGTTGACCATATATGTGTGGGTATGTATCTGGGTGCTTGATTCTGTTCCATTGATCTATGTGTCTATTTTTATGCCAGTACCATACTGTTTTGATTATAGCTTTGTAGCATAGTTTGAAATCAGGAAGTGTGGTGCCTCCAGCTTTGTTCTTCTTTCTCAGGATTGCTTTTGGCTATTTGGGATTTTTTATGGTTCCACACAAATTTTAGGATTTTTTTCTATTTCTGTAAAAGACACCATTGGAATCTTGTTAGGGATTGCATTGTTTCTATAGGTTGCTTTGGGTAGCATGGATAGTTTAACAATATTAATTCTTTCAATCCATGAACCCAGGATATCTTTCCATTGGTGTCTTTAATATCATTCATCAATGTCTTATAGTTTTTATTGTATAGATCTTTCACCTTTGTGGTTTAATTTATTTTTACCTTTTTAACAAAAAGCTGGGCTTTTATTGAAATTCTTTCATTTCTAAAGATATCAGACCATAGTGTTATGCACATTTTAAATTTTTATTTATTTTTTAAAAAATTTTTATGTTATCTATTTCATACATATTAGCATATATATGTCAACCCTAATCTCCCAATTCATTCTACCACCTCCCATGGCTTAATTTATTCCTAAGCATTTTATTGTTTTTGATGCTATTGTGAATGGGAATGTTTTTTTTTTTTATTTTTCAGGTAGTTCATTGTCAGTGTGTAGAAATGCAACTGATGTTTGTATGTTGATATTGTATCCTGCAACTTTATTGAATTTTTTTGTTAGTTCTAACAATTTTTTGTGTGTAGTCGTTAGGGCTTTTTACACATCCCAATGGTTCTAAACATCCCATTTTAATCATGTGGAAACTGAGGCTCAGAGTAGTTAAAGACCATGCCCTGGGTCGTGGCTAGAATACATGGTCCTAACTCATTTCAAAGTCTGCCGAACTCCAAAGTCGTCCTAACACAAGATATCACCTCTCCTGTCCAGTCCTTGATACAGTATGAAGGACTAGACAGTACAATCCCCGTTTTCAAGAAGCAACAGAGAAGAAGAAAGTTCAGATTATGCACCTCAGCACCTGTTGCTTCTTCCCCATCCCAACTGCTCTGCCACTACCTGAATGCATAGGTGAAAAGTGGCTGTCTATATAGAGATTGGGAGTGACCATGTACATCTGTATACGCCTCTGGGTGTTTGTGTAGCTATGAACGTGTGGTGCATGTGTGTGTTGATATGTGTTTGTGCAATGTGTGTTGGGGGAGTGTGTGTGTTGGCATATGTTTGTGTGATGTGTGTGTGGGGAGTTTGTGTGGTGTGTGGCGTGTGTTGGTGTGTGTGTGGGGGTGTGATGTGTGTGGAGATCTGTTTGTGTGGGGTGACGTGGGTCTGCAAGGCATGGTATGCTCTGCGTATGTGAAGGGGAAGAGGGGGGAGATGAGTGGCACAGCGTGTGCTCCAGGAGAGGAGACCCAGCGACTGGTCTCGAGCGTGTTTTCCGTCCTCAAGCACCCCAGCATCTTGCTGACACTGATCTGGGTCTGGGAACATCATTCCTGAATAAACATGATGTCATTTCCATTCCATTCAGCCTGCGCTGGGACAGCTGCTGTCAGCATCACTGAGGGAAATGCCACCTCGGCCCTGACAGCTGCCACTTGGCACACTTTGTAGAGAGCTTCTCAGGGAAGAAAAAAACCAGCCAGTCATGCAGATGCTATTTAAAGTATGTTGCATCTTGATGAGAAATGTAGAAGAAGCTAAAGTGTGCTGGAGGGATGGCTCAGGACCCTGGGCTGGGAGGAGGGGGAGACTTGGGTGTCCATGGCACAGGCTCCATGTATCCTGAGCTAAGTCTAGCCCTACCTCCCATTTTACAGATGAGGAAACTGAGGCCTAGAAAGGGGAAGGGACTTCCCCAAGATCAGAGCGCAAGTCAGAGTCACAGAATATGAGAGCTAGAAATCACCATCAGAATTCTCAAATCTAACTCCCACGTTATACCAATGGGGAAATTTTGGCTCAGAAAGGAGAAAGAATTTGCCCAAGTTCATACAGCAAATCAACGGCAGAGCCAGGGCTAGAACCCAGCACTCAGGCATGGGTATTTGACCTTTGACTTGAACACACTGATCATCTCTGTCTTGCATACAGTAGGAGCTAAACAAATATTTGTTAAATGAGATTTGCATTGTTTTGGATGGCTTAGAAATGCATTGAGTTATTCTTTTCTCATCCCTGTCTTTCACAGCCAGGAATATTATGTGCCTGCCTTATCCAGCTGCTCCAGAGCCTCTAACATCCTGGAATTAGTTTCTACTGCAGCAGGAAACATATAAGATGCTCCTGGTCAGGCTGGGGACTTATCACTCTTTTAAGTTGGTGCCTTGAATATTCAGCAAACCCAGGTTTGAGTCTGACACTTCCCTGACTTCTCCTCCCTGTCCAAACTCCTAATAGTGACATTTAAGGGTTTTCACCACCTGACGTCTTTCTACTTCCTCATGTTCACCTCCATCTCTTCCCATTAACCTGTGACCCTGTAATTTCTCATTCTTCCTGAGTAAGCCATGTCATTTCACACCTCCATATGGTTTTGCACATGCTTTTGTCTGGAAGAACCTTTCTCTGCCTGTCAAACTCCTACTCATCCTTCAAGACCCTATTCTAATATCATGGAAGAGGCGGAGTAGCTGATCTTAGGCCCACAGCCTCTTGGACATCCTCGATGAGTTGAATTCGATGATCTGACTCCCCTACAAGATCCAAGGGCAGGAACAGAGGCTGAGCAATGTCTATATCCCCAACATCCAACTCAGAGCCTGAAATTTTAAAGTTCTGAAGAAAAGTTTATTGAATGAATGCCCTGCACAGTCACTTGCTGATAGACAATGGCAGAAACCCTAATCCAGAAGGCTGGCCTGCCCTGGAGAAGTGATAGAAAGAATGTTACCAGCAGGGCATTGAATTCCAGGCCAAATTAAGAAGTCATCTTCAAGCAGTTCATAAAATTTAGCCAAATGTGTCTTTAAGATCTTACCTCTACCCTTTCTGGGCCACCCCTCCCACTGTCTGACAACTCCACTCTCACACCCAATCCTGCTACCTCACTGATACCTAAAGCATCCACCAGGTTTGCTCTCTCTTGGTGGCCCACAGCTCTAAAATAACTTATTTCTCCCTTAACCTCCAGAAAAATTCCATTACTCTCATTGAGATGGATTGTCTTGGATGTTAGGAAATCAATCTGACTCATTAAAATGTGTGAAAGAGTAGGACCTCATTCAACTTTCTTAGTGATCTCTGCAAAGGAGAAGAATTGAGAAATATTAGTAAAAAGGGATCTAACAGAATTGGAAGTGAACACAGACAAGAAGCACTTTCCAAAGATTTACAAAAGTTTTGAATGGCCAGAAATTTACACAATAGATTCTTTATGGTTCCTTTGCTTTTTCTATCATCCCATCTTAATTACTTTAGAATATTGCTGATATTGGCATCCTTCTGATAGAAACCACTCATTAATATGTGAAGTTCAGTTAATCTTTGGAATCTTCAAAAGTGCTTAACTTATGGAAAACTTATTATCTTATTTATTTTGCTTTTAACTTATTGCAAGCATAGCATAGACAATGCTTTTGGACAAGATAGAAATCTCTCCTCCTGCTTCTTTTTAAAAAAAAAAAAAAAACCTATTATTTATTTATTTTATTTCATTGCACCAGGTCTTAGTTGCAGCAGGCAGTCTCCTTAGTTGTGGCATGCGAACTCTTAGTTGCAGAAGCATGATCTAGTTCCCTGACCAGAGATTGAACTCGGGCCCCCTTCATTGGGAGTGCAGAGTCCTATCCACTGTGCTACCAGGGAAGTCCCCTCCTCTCGCCTCTTTTGAAGTCAGTTATCATGGTCACAAAAGGGCAGTATTAGGAGAAAACTAAAGAATATATTATAAGACTGAGGCTTATAAAATATTTGTCAAAGTATCTCAGAATCAGATTAGGACTCAGACATCAGCCAGCTCCAACTGTATGAATCACTATGCGATCAATGAATTCTCTGTAGATCTGTGAGTCAAACAGCCTCAGATTCAGGTCTCCCTAGGTCTCCCTGGGTCTCCCAAATGTGGGAGAGTGGATGAGGAGGAGGACTGCTCCTATTGTTTCTAATCAACAGAGTAAAGGAAGGGGTTGATGAACAGCCCTCTAAAGAAGGGGTCGTGGGGGCATAGCTGGAGAAGAAGAAGAAACAACTTGAGTTGAGAACCTACATGATGCCATTTAAATATATGATCATAGTTATTACAACATCTCACTAAACAGGGTCAGCAATTTTTGAGGCGTGATTTTTAGGTCCCAGACATCCCCAAGAGTCTTTCGGAAGCTTTGCAAGTCAAACATTTTCATAGCCGTACTTAGAAGTTATTTGCCTTTCTTTCTTGCAGTTTGACATTCACGTGGGTGGTGTACGAGCAAAGGTGAGTCAAGGCAATGTCATCAAACTGTACCAATTATCACTATATTCTTTACCACCACACGCTGCAGGTTAACAAATGTCCCTGATGAGTCAGTAAAAATTACTAATATTATTGTTTCAACCCTGGAGTAAATATCTTTTTAATATGCTGTGTAAAAAAAATGGGAAGTACACAGGAAGCCCTTCTGCATATTTCAACACAACATTTGTCTCGAGGAAAAGCACTGTGTGACCATTTGAGTTGCGAGCTCAACTACCCACCTTTTTTTCATAGAATACCATTTTCACTTGAAAGTTCTTTCACATGGTGTATAAATTTTGATTAATCAGACTTGGACATTTGACAGACATTTCTTCAAAAGTGAGAGACGTGAGCCTGTCACTTCCAGGAAAACAACTCTTGATGTTTGTTGCCAATGATAAAATTTGAGTTTTCAAGAGAAAACTGAATTTGATAGCTTCCTTACACTTAAAGACTAATCAGATGTTGTCAAGTATAATTCTTTGATATTATATATTGAGATGTGTCACGATTTGGAAGATATGCCTAATACAGTCCACCAATTTTTTCCAAATGACTATGCATGATGTCACAAAATCATGTGTAGGTTAAAGATCCATTCAAAATGCAAGACAGGCCAATAGATTTTTTTTAACTAAATTTATTTATTTATTTATTTATTTGCTGTGTTGGGTCTTCGTTGCTGCTCATGGACTTTCTCTAGTTGCAGCGAACCAGGGCTACTCTTCATTGCGGCACATGGGCTTCTCATTGCAATGGCCTCTCTTGTTATGGAGCGTGGGCTCTAGGTGCATGGGCTTCAGTAGTTGCAGCACGTGGCTCAATAGTTGTGGTGCACAGACTTAGTTGTTCCACAGCATGTGAGATCTTCCTGGACCAGGGATCAAACCCATGTCCCCTGCATTAGCTGGTGGGTTCTTAACCACTGTACCACCAGGGAAGTCCCTGGCCAATAGATTTTTATGAAACAGAATGTAAAATATTTACTGATATGATTCAGAGTCTACACTGAAACTAACCTGTTAAAAACTACTACTTGTCAAGTTTTGGTGTAGTATCAAAGAAGAATACCCATAATTATCTGAAAAGGCAATTAAAATACTCTTCCTTTTTTCAACTATGTATTTGCATGAGATCAGATTTTTTTTCATATAATTCAACCAAAACAACATATCGCAACAGATTGAATGCCAAAGCAAATATGAATCTAGTTTTCTTCTATTAAGCCAAACACTAAAGAGATTTGCAAAACGTTAAAGAATGCCACACTTTCAACATATTTTTCTTCGGGGAAATAGTTATTTTTCATAAAACTTATGCTATTTGCATTAATAGATAATGGATTTAGTGTTTTCTTTTTCAATAAATAAATAAATATTCTTAAATTTTTACTTTTCATGTTAATATCGTAAATATCAATAAATATAACTAACATAAATTAAAACTCTTTTTGTTTATGAAAACAATAATTTTTAAGAGTGTAAAGGAATCCAGAGACCAAAACAAGATCCACTGCATAGAGTTATTACCACCACTTTACAGAAAAGGAAACTGAGGTTCAGAGAGGCAAAGTGACTTCTCATCAGTCACCCAACTACTGGGTGATAAACGAAGATTTGCACTCATCTGATTCCAAAGCCCACATTCTTCACCATTGCTCTCCACTTTATTGCAGGATATTGGATATAGTTCCCTGTGCTGTACAGTAGGACCTTGTTTATCCATCCTATATATAATAGTTTGCGTGTGATTTTTACTTTAAAAGTACTTTATAATTTGGAATTAGGCTGGTTCAAGTTTGTCACATACAGGAGAGTCCTAGTACATTTAGAAGGTGGGGAGAGTTTATAAACGCCAGGATAAAACACCATAACTGTTTTTGTTCCCCAGAACAATGGGTTGATTTGTAACTATTTGAATAAATTAGCTTCCCTACATTGAGTGATTTGTGTGCTGGAAGACAAAATTTTCATATCATTTCTCTTAGTTTGGGTTCCTCAAGACAATGATTTGGGCGCAAATAACTTATTTGGGACATGATCCCAGGAAACGTGGTGATGGAGTAGAGAAGTGACAGAGGGAGAGGAAAAAGCTGATAAAAGGTCCATTTATGCAGGGGTGACCACTGTGGGCAACTGGGGCTTAATTCCACTGAAGATCCTTGAGAGGCTGTATGGAACATTCCTTAAAAGTGCCCAGCTGAGGGTCAAGGAAGCTGGGGTGTGTTGTTTGGTTGGTTTTTTTTGGCTGCACCATGTGGCATGTGGGATATTAGTTCCCTGACCAGGGATCTAACCTGTGCCCCCTGCAGTGGAAGCGCAGAGTTTCAACCACTGAACTGCCAGGGAAGTCCCAAGCTGGGGTATTTACCCACTAGTTCCCTTCCCTCCTTGCTGAGGATTTCTGCTAGGACAGCAACTCTTAGGACTTCTGACTACCCACAGGTGGGCTGAGAATGACCAGAGAACGCCCTCAGGTGGGGAGAGAGAGAGTAGGCCCCCAGCTTGTAGGGAACTGTCTGCAGGTAACTCTGGCACAGGCTGAAGGGACACGGGTAAGGCGCCGGCAACATGTGCCCACTAGCCACACCATCTATTCCTTTATTCAACTAATCCATTATAGGAGTCTCCTCTGTGCCAGGTCCTGTCCTGGGCACTGGAGCTGCAGAGATGCATGACCACCTCCAGCCCCACCCTCATGAGGTTGCACACGGACAGGCTCTCATGACTGTACTTCATTGAAACAATAGAGTAGATCATGATGCTTTCACAATAGCAACAGTTGTTGGTTGAGTTAATGTATAACAAACACTTAGAAGCAGACATTATTTAATTAAGTTATTTATTTAAATTATGCCTCCGTGGGCCTATGCCTAGGCATTTTATTTAAATGACACACTTGTAAAAGATTAAAGGTTCAATTGAAAAAAGAAGAAGAGCTCCAGGGAAAGGGTAGAAAGAATGCAATAGACAGATATTTAGAGTGTGTCATGATACTAATAGCAGCTCTTTTTTTTTTTTTTTTGGTAGTCAGTGTGATATTTTTATAAATGTAAGAGAGGCTGATGATGATGGTTGTATCGATAAAAGTAATAACTACCATTTTGCTGTCCCCATTATGGGACACTTCGTACACATTATGTCATTTAATTCACACAACAATCCTGAGGGTTGGAAACTGTTAGCTCCACTTTACAGATGAGGAAACTGAGGCTCAGAGAGGTGCAGTAACTTGATCAAAGATATAGCAGCTTAAAATCAAAGTTGATCTAAATCTAAAGTCCTGGCTCTTTTCCCCAGCCATGTGGTAGAAGGAAAGAGTGAAGAAAGGAGAAGAAATGGGCGAGTTGGGGGAAGAGGGAGGAGGGGGAAGAGGAAGAGGTAAAGGAGAGGAACAAGGCAGAAGAAGGAGAACCCGTGGGGACAGAGCCACCTGTTACTTAACAGTTGTCTTCATCTAAATTAGGAAAAAGCACCCCTCTGAGCTGTCACAGCCTTACAAGCATGGCTGGGAGGAACACATTGTGTGTAAAGATAATGATGCCTCTTCCTATTGAAGGATAAAGCTCTTAACAAGGCATGAGGCTTGGCAAACAGAATGAGGGCTGGATTTTAGACATTCTTTGCCCCTTGCTTGGTGACACTGAGGGAGGTGAATCAGAAGAGAAAAAAGCCCAGAGTGAATGGGTTCAAGAGAAGTAAGAGAGCTCCCGAGAGCGGTTGTTCTTGGCAGTCCCTCAAGTAGAACCATGAAGATGCTCAGTGTCTAGAAGTGACAGGAGAGCATTTGACAGAGAGAAACCCAACACCCTTCTATCACCCACACTTCCATCTCCCATCTACCTTATTCACCTACCCACCATCTACACACTCACGTGTGCTTCCGTCTCCTTCCCACCATCTGCGCACCCATCCATTTACTGTTCAGTTACTCCAAAAACCCTTTGAATCCACTCTGTGAACTGTCTGATTGGATTCTGGGGGCCCAGAGGTGACTCAGTCAAGGTCCCTGCCCACCTTACAGTGTGGAGCGGGAGATAGAGGTAGTCAAAAATGGAAGTCCTCAGGGCCTTCAAAGAGATACAAACAATAGACATTAGGAATCAAAGGAGAAAAATAAAGAGAGGGATGGGAAGGGAAGGAGGAAAAGAAAGAGAGAAAAAGAGGGAGAGAGAGGGGGGAGAGATCACAGTCTAAGAGGAATTATGTGGAGACAGGAAGATATGGGAAAACTACATGGAGGAGGTAACATCTGGTCTAAGCTTTGAAGAATGAGCAGGATTTATTAGGGAAATGCAAATTACAACCACAGTGAGATATCACCTCATACCTATTATGGTAGCTACTACTAAAAAAACACAAAATAACAAGTGCTGGAGATGATGTGGAGAAATTGGAACTCTTGTGCATTGTTCATGGGAATGTAAAATGGCAGAGTTGCTGTGGAAAACAGTACGGAAGGCCTCAAAATATTAAAAATAGAATTACCACATGATCCAACAATTTCACTCAAACTAATTGAAAGCAGGGTCCCAAAAAGATATCTTTATACTGATGTTTATAGCAAGATTATTGACAACAGCCAGCCAAAAGGTGGAAGCATCCCAAGTGTCCACTAATGGATGAATGAATAAAAAAATACAATACTGTATACATATGCAATGAAATAGTATTTAGCCTTAGAAAGGAAGAAAATTCTGATGCATGCTACAACATGAGTGAATCTTGAGGACATTGTGCTAAGTGAAATAAGCCAGCCACAGAAGGACAAATACTGTATGATTCCACTTATATGAGGTACCCAGAGCAGTTAAATTCTTAGAGACAGAAAGTAGAGTGGTGGCTGTCAGGGACTGGGTTAGGGGAGAGGGGGAACAGTGAGTTATTGTTTAATGGGTATAGAGTTTCAGATGTGCAAGATGAAAAGAGTTCTGGAGGTTGATTGCACAACAGTGTGAATGTATGTAATACTATTGGACTTTACACTTAAAATGATTAAGATAGTAAATTTTGTGTTATGTATATTTAACCACAATTTAAAAAAAAAAAAAGAATGAGTAGGATTTAGACATATGGAGATGGGGAAGAAGGAAATTCTAGGCAGAGACAATGTTGATAAAGTCCTGGAGGTGCAAGATGAAACCTGAAGGCAGAGAGATACTCACTTTGCCTTCAGCATAGACAAGAAGAAAGAGGCATGGCTAAGACACAGCTTCCTCAAGAACCTGGGTGGGTGGCAGAAAGACGGATTGGATGGAACTGACAAGGATGCAGGCACAGGACCATATCTTGATAGAGAGGACAAAGGATCTATCACTCCTCAGAGACCTCATAACATCTTGGAACCTTGACCAAGTCATCCCAGTTGTTTCCTGAAAGGTGGAGATGGGGATACCTGTGTCATGAGTCTGTTTATGAATATCAATGAAGATCATGGCTGGGAAAGGGTTTTTAATGCCAGAAATTCCTGAAGAAGAATAGCTATTGCTATTATTATGTAGCAGCTAAGCCCAAACCAGAAATTAGAGTCTGGTTGATTATAGAACTGCTAAACTAGTCATCCGTAGCATAGGCTAACATCATGAAATTTTTAGTTTTGTTTTGTGATTGTTGAATAAGAATAAATTATTTTGGATGCAGAGGATCCTAGACAAGAGAGAGTGGATGTTCAAAGACCTCGTATCAAAAGGGACGGTTTTCAGCCCTGTATTAGTCAGTTATTGCTATAATAAAGCTGCATAACAAACAGCCCCCAAACTCAATGGCAAGTGACAATAAGTATTTACTTTTTACTCATGAGTCTGTGGCTGTGCTAGCTCTGCTGGGGCTCTCCTGATGTTGGCTATGTTTGGCTCCAGGCTGCAGGTCAAGTTTAAGTCTGCTCTGTGTCTGTCATTCTAGGAGCAGCAGCTACCCAGGGTATACTCCTCTCATGATGGATGGCTAAGCCCAGGAGGCCAAGCAAACAACAGGAGTACCTTTAAAGCTCTGCTGACATCATGACTGCTAACTCTTCAATGGCTGAAGCATGTTACCAGGAGGCCCAACCCCAAAGCAAGCTAGAATATGCACCACCTGCTCTACTGGGAGGCACTGCAAAGTTGGGTGGCAAAGGGTGTGATTGTGTATTTCACAGAAGCAGTGAAGAGCTAGGAACAATAATCCAGTCTTCTCTAGGCCCCTATGCCAGAAGGATCAGTTGAAGAGACTGAAGGAACTGGGTTTGGGATAGATCCAATGAAGCCCCCGGCCCAGGTAATGCTGCTTCTGAGCCCAGCAGATAAAAAGTGACCCAGACACCCAGAGGTGGAGAAAGGAGAAGCCTGCTTCCCTGCCCACAGCCCCCATTTCTCCTCCACAAACCAGAATGCAACTTGGCTACCTTGAGGGCTCCTGGCAGCAGGGGACAGCAAAGGACATCTTGCTGTGCCTGGCAGGTAAGGGACCACGAGGGGCACCTTCAGCACAGGTGGCTGTTCCTCCCTTGTAGCCTGGCGAATGGCCATGTGGTTCCTGGATCCTGGTGGGAGGATGTGTTCTGGGCACTTACCAGTCCTTCTATCACTGGGGACAAACCGAACAGCTGGAGAGACTGGTGTGGCATGGTTGAAGTCTTGCAGGTGACTAGGCAGAGTTCAGGACCAGTTGGGTCTTGGGGGCTAATGTCAATGGGATGGCATTTGTATTTACAGGCTGGTGAAGTCTAGGGTGGCCAGGCTGCCACTACTATCCTACACTAAAGATAGCTATTTAAATGAAAAAACAAATGCATATGCCCTTTGACCCAGCAGTGCCACTTTTAAATTTAACCTACAGAAATACAACAGAGACCAAAAATATGTGTATAGAAGGATGTTTATTGTACTATGGTTTGTAACTTTTCAAGACTAGAGACAATGTAAACATCCCTTGTTAGTGGGTTAAATTCTTTCTGGGAATTCACCTAATGGGAGCCTAGGGCATGCCACCTAGGAAGGTCACAAACCCCAGGGACCATCGTGGGGGTAAACAGGTGGAAATGTTTGCCCCAACTGTTTCCTTCCTTCCACTCAGGACCTGGGACCATAGCTCTACACATGAACTCAGCTCAGCCCACCACTACCTGGGCCCACCTGGGCTGTGGGACCTTCCATGGGGCACTCAAAAGGACCTGGAAACTGGGTGTAAAAGGCAGGGTCTTTCTCTGGTTTCCAGAAGGATGTCTGGCCCTAGGCAGTGACGTTGTACCTGCAGTACTTGTGCACGTGTGTTCAGTGGTAAAGAGCATGGGCTTTGGAACCAGACACCATATCAAAGGCTGGTGCTGGGCTCTGAAGACCACGCCCTCAAGAAGCCCCCACAGTGCAGGCAGTCAGTCACTGACCCTCACAAGTCAGGTGACAAGTGCTATGACGAGATATACAAGGGCAGCAGCCAGAGCCACCGGTCACTGAGTGCCCCCAAGGGCTGGACATAAATTGTTTCTTATGCTCCCAACAGTCTTGTGACATGTGTTCAGTAAAAGTTATCTTAACTGACCTGCATGTAACCAACTAACCAGGCTATTGGCTGCCCTCCAGTCCCTGGTCAGAAGACACTGATGCTGCCTACCAGCGCTGATGCTCAAGCCTCTATAGCATTCTTCACCCAGCTCGGCTTCCACTGGCTGAATCAGGAGAGTTTGTTCCCCAAAAGGGTTGGCCAATTTGTATTTATTGTTGCAATCATATAATTTAGCTAAATAAAACAAAAATCATGAAATCTGCCTGCAAAAAAAAAAAAGAGAGAGAGAGAGTAATGTTTTGTGAAAAACTAAGTCCGATGCTCTGGAAATATGCAATAAAGATGAACTGCTAAAAATAAATCTGTTGATTTCATTGTGGGAGAGATTCTGGGAGGGACGGGATAATAACATTGTGGAATTCCAAATTCAAACGCCTCACAAGTGTCCTTGCATTCCATTTAAAAAGAAAAAAGAATTGGAAATTTTTAGCAATGCTCCGTGGGTACAGGCAAAACAGACAAAGCAGGACGCCAGCCAGAGGACTTGACTCAAAGCAGCAGCTTTGGCCTATACTGATTGTTTTATGTTAGAACAAAGTGTTTAAGGTATTTATGACTCCATTTTTAATAACTTCCTTTCTTAGCCAACTTTTAGATTACCTGAACAACTACTTGGACCAATCAGGTTAGCTGAGAGGTTTCTACTTGACAATTATGCCCATTTTACAGATGAGGAGAGTAAGGCTGGGAGAGATAAAGTGTCTTGTTCAAGGTCACACAGCCAAGAGGTCCTGGTGTTGGAAACCAGGCTGAGTGACGCCTGAGCCAGGATCCTCCAGTGGGTGGGTCTATTGCATGTGAACTGGAAACAAGGTGAGGATGTGGGTGTGAGAATGAGTGTGTGAGTGTGTATGTGGCAGATGACTGAGAGTGTCTGTGTGTGGCGGTGTGAGAGGGTGAGTCCAGGGTGTGTGTATGAGTGTGTGTGTGTGTGTGCACGTGCACACGCATGTGTTTCTGACACGGGCTCAGTGCCAGCCTGGCTCACCTGAAGTTTCCTTTAACAGTCATGCTCAGACACCAGCCCTGGTCCCACCTGTGTGACCTCCCTGCAGAGACAGGTCTGGATGACCCGAGGGAAGAGGCTAAGGGATCTGGGCTCTAAGAAGCAGGCTTGTACATAAACAGTCAAGACGCAGCCCAGAAAGGCTCCCGGCTCGCCTGTCCTCCTGGCCCAAAGAGGGTGCTCAGCCCTGCCGACTCCTACACCCTAAAGAGGGGCCCAGCCCTGTTGGCTATCTCAAGCCCCTCCCCCTCCTCAGCCCGAGTAAGGATGCCCACATGGGCCCACTAGGGACCAACACCTTCCCAGATGGCAACCTCATCCTTTTCCAAGGGCAGTGGGCATAGCTTCTGTATGGGTTACCTGCAGGCTCAAAGGACCCCAATTTGGAGCCCCTACACTCTGCTATTCTTCCTGAGAGCATGCAGGTCTCACAGCAAATTGGGATGGTGCAGGAAAAAAGCCAGGCAGGCTGGGTTGAACTCATCACTGTCCACTTAGGGAGGCCTGGGCAGCTTAGGCACTTGTCCTTTCCAAGGCTCAGTCTCCTCATCTGTTAAATGGGAGTGGCAGCACCCACCTTACAAAAGGCAGGAAAAGCTTACACTCAGGACTACCTAGGTCCAAACTCTTGTTCTGACACTTGCAAGCTGTGTAAGATTGGGCAGGTGACTTAACCACCCTGTGCTTTAGTTTTTCTCCTTTATAAAGTGGGGATGATAACAGTACCAATCTATTGGGCAGTTGTGAACATAAAATGAATTAATGTGTGTAAAAAACTTAGGATGAGGATGCAAGACACATAGAGCTATATCTGTTTGCTGCTATTATTATCATTATAATAATTATTTTTAACATTGTGGGTGAGCAGGAAGTGAAATGGATCTAACATGGTGCCCACAGGGGCCCAGGACATCTTGGCTGCCCCTCCCAGCCTAGGGAGAAGGTGGGGAAGACACAATGAAAATAGACTTGGGAACCGCCTAGCTCATGAACAAGCCTCTACTGTACTTTCGAGGGCATAAATGTCCTTGCCATGTTCTGTACTGTCTGCTGTGAACTCATTCCATGTCTTCTCCCTCATTTAGTCTAATAGCAGATGTCAGAGGGATTCTCGTCCCCATTTTCCAGACGAGGTAACTGAGAAAGTTTCCAGGGTGTTTTACTGCCACCCAGAGGTTGGGATCCCAGAACGTTCGAGTCAGAGAGACCCTGAGGGCTCATCCACCCCAGGGGTGGTTTCATCTCCCTTGCAGCTGGGGATGACTGGTCTCAGAGGCTTGCTTGAGAAGGATTTGGAGGCTAGACGGAACTTGAGACAGAAAATGTGCTGTGATTGATTAGTTATGTCTTCCACGGATGCAGGCATGTGATCTGGAGATGTGCGCCACCGGTCAGCCTGTTCTCATCCACCCCACTTACTTAGCCTATGGTTTAGAAATGGGAGCCACTTGCCCATGGTCTCAAAGAAGACAGTACACAGTGAAAACAGACACTGCCCAGCCCAGAATCCGTCCCATGCCTGGCACTGGGTCATTTCTACTTTCTTGGGGAGACATTTACTTGGTGCTACTGCCATCTGTGGTCCTGGCTGCTGGGAATCAAGGCATTCAGAGTGGACCGCGGAGCCTGTGGGAGGCAGCCCCTGACTCTGCCTCCGCCACTGCTCCTGCCAGCCTCCTGCTCCCTGTGGGCTCCCACTCTGGAGTTTTTTGTTATCCAGAAAATTCAGGAGCTGCCCCCAGGGAGAGTTATGAAGAAAGCAGGTACTCATCACCCAGGGTCACTGGGTGACCTAACAGGGCTGCTCTGGCCATACTATGGGCACAACGCCAATGTGTACGGCAGAAGATGCTGGCAAGGCAGCCACAGCAAGCAGGAACACGGGAAATGCACATAAATGCACACCACCTTAAGCAAAGATCTGAAATTCACCTATATACACAGATACACATATAGTCACAGATACACACTCAATAACAGAGAACCCAGAGAATATAAAGTAACAAATACCCACACACCCCTACCACCCCGAGTTAACAAATGTAGACAATTCATCATTTTTGCTTTAGACACTTTTAATAAAAGATCAGGTGTTGAAGATTTTAAAATTGAAGTTCTTTTTTATACCCCTTTCCCAGTACCATTCCTTTCCTTACACAGAAGCAACCACCATCAGGAATTTGGTATGCACCCTCCCAGTTCGTCTTTTAAATCCACAAACAATACATAATATGATTGTGTTATAAATTTTTACATAAATGATGTCATACGTATTAATAATCCATTAATCCATCTCATTTCTTTTCCTGTATGGTGTGAGATAGGGTCTCATTTTATTTTGTTTCCGTTTCGAAAGCTTCTCCAAACCCTACTTTTGAATAGTCTATCCTTTTCCCTCACAAATTTGTAATGCTTTTTGATCATATACCAAGGTCCCATATAACTTAAGTCTGTTTCTGGGCTCTCTTTTCTGTTCCATAGATTTATTTGTCTACCTCTGTGCTAATAACCAGGATAAGTTCATCATCAAAGCTTTATAATAAATCGGGATTTTTAAAGATTTATTTCTATCGAGGTAGCATTGGTTTATAATGTATGTTTCATGTGTACAATGTTATATTGTATGTCTGTTTCTGTATACCCAAGAGTGTGTGCCCACACCCCCAAACTCTACTTCTCACCATCACAGTTGAGCCCCTTTACCCATTTCACCCTCCCCCCCACCCCTTCTCCTCTAATAACTGCTACTCTGTTCTCTGTATTCCCGTGTTTGTTTTTGCTTGTTAGGTTTGTTTATTTATTTTTAATTTCAGTGCATTAGCGGAATTTCTGTATTTCCTTTTTTAAATATTTATTTATTTATTTATTTATTTTGTTGCTCTGGGTGTTAGTTGTGGCACACGGGCTCCTTAGTTGTGGCACATGGGCTCCTTAGTTGTGGCATGCAAATTCATAGTTGCGGCATGCATGTGGGATTGAGTTCCCTGACCAGGGATCGAACCTGGGCCCCCTTCATTGGGAGCGCAGGGTCTTATCCACTGTGCCACAAGGGAAGTCCCTGTCCATTTATTTTTGGGTTTTGTTTGTTTTATTCCACACGAGTGAAATCATATGGTATTTGTCTTTATCTGACTTATTTCACTTAGCATAATACTGT
Source organism: Hippopotamus amphibius kiboko (assembly GCF_030028045.1). Taxonomy (NCBI): domain Eukaryota; kingdom Metazoa; phylum Chordata; class Mammalia; order Artiodactyla; family Hippopotamidae; genus Hippopotamus; species Hippopotamus amphibius. The sequence continues at coordinate 11,366,928 of NC_080187.1, forward strand.
CAAGGTCCATCCATTTTGTCACAAATGGCAAGATGTCATCTTTCTTATGATTGAGTAGTATTACATTGTATAGATATACCACATCTTCTTTACCCATTCATCTGTCGATGGAAACTTAGGTTGCTTCCATATCTGGGCTATTGTAAATAGCACAACAGTGAAAATAGGGGTGCATATATCTTTTCAAATTAGTGTTTTTTCAAATTAGTTATTTATTCTTTGGATAAATACCTAGAAGTGGGATAGCTGGATCATATGGTAGTTCTGCTCTTAATTTTTTGAGGAATGTCCATACTGTTTTCTATAGTGGCTGCACCGATTTACATTCCCACCAGCAATGCGTGAGGGTTCCCATTTCTCCACATCCTCGCTAGCACTTGTTGTTTCTTGCCTTTTTGATAATAGCCATTCTAACAGTCATGGGTGACATCTTGCTGTGGTTTTGACTTGCATTTCCCTAATGATTAGTGATGTTGAATATCTTTTCATGTGCCTGCTGACCATCTGCATGTCTTGGGGAAAATGTCTATCCAGTTTCTCTGCCCATTTTTTAAAAAATAAATTTGTTTACTTATTTATTGGCTGTGTTGGGCCTTCATTGCTGCTGACAGGCTTTCTCTAGTTGCAGCGAGTGGCTACTCTCCGTTGGGGTATGCGGGCTTCTCATTGCAGTGGCTTCTCTTGTTGCGGAGCACAGGCTCTAGGCTCCCAGGCTTCAGTAGTTGTGACAGGCGGGCTCTAGAGAGCAGGCTCAATAGTTGTGGAGCACGGGCTTAGTTGCTCTGAGGCATATGGGATCTTCCCAGACCAGGGTTTGAACCTGTGTGCCCTGCATTGGCAGGCAGATTCTTAACCACTGCGCCACCAGGGAAGCCCTTGCCCACTTTTTAATTGGGTTGTTTGGTTTTTTTGTTGTTGAGTTGTATGAGTTCTTCATATATTTTGGATATTTACCCCTGGACAAATATATCATTTGCAAATATCTTCTCTCATTCAATAGGTTGTCTTTTCATTTTGTTGATGGTTCCCGTTGCTGTGCAGAAGTTTTTAGTTTGATGTAGTCCCATTTGTTGATTTTTGCTTTTGTTTCCCTTGCCTGAAGTGATGTATCTAGAGAGATATTGCTAAGATCGATATCAAAAAGCATAGTGTTTATGTTTTCTTCTACGAGTTTTATGGTTACATTCAAGTCTTTAATCCTTTTTGAGTTGATTTTGTGTATAGTAAGAGATAATGGTCGAGTTTCATTTTTTTGCATGTGGCCGTCCTGTTTTCCCAACACCATTTATTGAAGAGACTATTCTTTCTTCATTGTATATTTTTTACTCCTTTGTCATAAATTAATTGGCCATATATGCATGGGCTTGTTTCTGGGCTGTCAATTCTGTCCCATTGACCTACGTATCTGTTTTTCTGCCAATATCATGCTGTTTTGTAAATCAGGGTACTTGTTAGGGTAGGACCCCTACCTTTTCTATCTCAGATTTGTCTTAGCTATTTGTGCACTTTCACCTTTCTGTGTGAATTTAAGAATCAGTTTAACAAGTTTAATGAGAAACTCTATTGAAATTTTAATTAAAATGACACTGATTTTATTAATTTGAAAATTTAAGTATTTATGATACAGTCTTCCTTTCCATAAACATAATACACATCTTCATTTATTCTTATGTGCATGTGTGTGTTCTTCAATAATATTTTGTCTTTTCTCCATCGAGAAACATCTTTTGTTAGTTGATCACTACAGTTTATAGTCTCAAACCTATCTTTTTTTTTGCTACATTTGCATTTTTAATTGGTTATTGCTGATGGATAAGCACACTATGGATTTTCTATGTGGATCTCATATCCAGCAACATCAATTCCTTTCCAGTTCCAACCAGAAAGACCAGGAGCTTTGGACTTGGTAAATCACAGGGCCCAAGGCAGGATGCAGTGTAGGCCATGTATTTAGAGTATGAACTTGGCCCTCTGACAAGTGAACCTGGGTTTGAATTCTAGATCTGCCACTTACTAACTGGGTATGTTACTTAATCTCTCTGAACTAAGGATTACACCCATCCCCTGGGTTATTTCAAGGAATAAGGCAGATAAAAATGCATAAAAGTGTCCAGCACAGAGAAAGAACTGATGCTGATTCTTGTAATTATTACTAACTGGCTTTTCCTGCATAACCAGGGAGATAATTTCCTATAGTAAAATAAATCAATTCCTGCTTCTATTCATCATGGAGAAGCTACACAGAGTTGCCAGTGTTTGAAACAGTTGGATCACAAATTAACCCCCATATTCAGTCACATTCAGTGACTGCCCTAGAGACCGCTGATTTGGAGCTCATATTTGAATTCATTTGTTTTCTCTGTCTGTGCCATTTTAATACATGACCTCCCAATCAGGTAGCAAATGACCTGTCATTGACACCATCGATTTGAGACACCTGGAGGACACCTGACCATCTTTCTGACCCTGCCCCATGCCCCTACATCCTGAACCACTCTGAATAATGTGGTGAACATCAAGTGCTATAGACTGAATGCATCCCACCCCACCCCCAATTCATATGCTGAAATCATTACCCCAATGTGATGGTATTTGAAGGTGGAGCCTTTGGGAGGTGATTAGGTCAAAAGGGTGAAGCCTTCATGAATGGGATTAGTGCCCTTATAAAAGAGCTTTCCTGAGAGCTCCCTCACCCCTTCTGCCACATGAGGACACAGCAAGAAGATGGCTATCTCTGACCCAGGAAGAGGTCGTCACCCAACACCAAATCTTCCAGCTCCTTGATCTTGGACTTATGGATCTCCAGAACTGTGAGAATAAATTTCTGTTGTTTATTAACCATGTAGTGTATGGCATTTTTGTTATAGCAGCCCGAGTGAACTAAGAAACCAAGTCAGGCCATCCCAAACATATCCTCTGAACCATTCATGTGGCTACTTCCTAATAATGTGGAAACAGACAAATGGGCAGACAGGCAATAATATCAATTGTATTGATACTATCAGTAGTATCACTACTACTCCTAATACACTCTAATTAACTCTTTACAAGTCCAGCATCTCTGAAGCCCAGTGCCCAGAAGAGAGCTAGACAGTGGGTGTAGTTGACAAAGGAAGAGAAATGCATCTGAGTGTGAGGCAAAGCTTTGTAAACACGTTCAGAGGAGAACCAGAGAGTACACCTAAAAAGGACTCTGAAGCATCCCATACTGTTTCAAGCTGTGGATAACGCTCACGTGCTTTGTTCGTAGAAACCCTCCCTGGCCAAAGCCCCAGCTCCCAGGACTGCCCCCCAAGGGCAGAGGGAATTGCAACAATAGGATCTGGCATATCATTGCTGATGACACTAAGAGAAGCACTTTGAAGACGTTATCTCATTCAACCTCCCCAATAAACCACAAAGGAAGTGAATATCCTTGTAGAGGAACCATACCTCAGGAAGGGGCAGGGCTAGGATGGGAACCCAGAGCCATTCTGAGATTTTTAGTTTAGTTTCTGGTTTTTTTCCAAACGAATGAATGCTACTGTGGACTGCTAAGTAATATTCCAGGTTTAGCGAGTATCTTCAGCTGGCCCTGTGAGTAGTGCCGCCGGGCTGCAGAGTCATATAAATGCTCTGCTGACTGTTTTCACCAGACCGAGGGGTATTTGATTGGTGAGTACTTCTGCTCAGCTGCTGGGTATGGGGGCAAGTCCTGAGCTCATCTAGGGGTGATCTGATTGCCCAGCCTTAGCCAGGGCCCTGGCTCTAGCATTTCCCTTGGGGTGCCCCCCTGGCAGAACAACAACTTCTTAAACTCTGCACAGCAGCTGCTCTGACTTCATGGAAATAGCTGAGGCTGGCACAGCTCACCGCTTCTTCCCCTGGGTTCCCAGGGAGCCTGAGGCACAGCTGTGGCTTGGGTTGAGGTGGGAGTAGGCCTCTGGGGGCCTGATCACAGAGTTCATGCTGGCAGAAGCTTTGGGGCTCAGGGACCTTTCCCCACCTCTTTAAAACCTGTCAGAGTCAATACTGCCACAGACAGCAGCCTCAGGGGTCAGAGGAAAGAGGCTGAAAGAGAAAACTTCCAGGCAGATGCTCAAAGCCCCCAAAGCCTCAGAAGTCATTGAGTCTACCACTCTCCAGCCCATTGCACAGGTGGGGAGAGTGAGACCCCAGATCAGACTGTTTACAGGAATCTTACAGCATATGCCCTCGAAGACAGTACATTGGGAGAGCTTGTCCTCTCCTCCCTGGGAGGGGCCTGAGAGGACCCAGACACAGCTCATGCCCTCCATGGCCCACCCCCAGTGCCTGTGCTTGACCTTCCCCTCTAGAATCGAACCACACACCCCAGACACTAGAACTGGGGCCCCAGTTCTAGTGGGGATTCACCTCCAATACAATACTCTCTATAGACTCCTTTTAAAGTGACAACAAATCACTTGTCAGTCTTTCCAAATTTATTTTATAACAAAAGTAGTACATGCTTTGCTAAATATACACCTACCCTATGACCCAGCAATTCCACTCCTGGGTGTACACCCGAGACATGAGTGCATATATCCACCAAAAGACCTTTTACACATGTTCATAGCAGCCTTGTTCACAATGGGTCCAAACTGAAAACAACTAAATGCCATCAGCAGGAGACTGGATCAAGGAGTTGTGGTGTATTTCTGCGACAGGGTACTACACAGCAATGAGAAGGGAATGAACCACCAGCATGTGCAACATGGATGAATCACATCTTTATTATGTCATACCAAGGAAGACAGATGCAGAAAAGTACTTACTGTATTAAGCCATGTATATGAAGTTCAAGAACAGACAAAACTATCTGAGATCATAGAAGATAAGATAGTGGTTACCTCTGGGGGCATATATAGACTGGGCAGGGGCAGAAGGGAACTTCCTGGGATGCTGGAAATGTATACACCTTGATCTGGGTGTAGTTACATGGGTATATATACATACATATGTAAAAAAGTTATCAGAGACTTCTAGGTGGCGCAGTAGTTAAGAATCCACCTGCCAGTGCAGGGGACACGGGTTCGATCCCTGCTCCTGGAAGATCCCACATGCTGCAGAGCAACTAAGCCCATGAGCCACAACTCTTGAGCCCATGTGCCACAACTACTGAAGCTCACGCACCTAAAGCCCATGCTCCGCAACAAGCCACACTGCAATGAGGAGCCTGCACACCACAATGAAGAATAGCCTGCGCTCTCCACAACTAGAGAAAGACCTCGGGCAGCAACAAAGATCCAACACAGCCAATAAATAAATAAATAAACAAATTTATAAAATAAATAAATAAATAAAGAGATATTTCAACCCAATGTACATTGGCTTGGAACAGGATTCAAACAAACCAACTGTAAAATATATATATAAATAAATAAATAAATAAATAATTTTAAAGTACATATAAACTGAAAAAAACACAAAAAGTACAGGGTCCCTGTCAGGGAGTAACAAATAATTTAGTACTGCAGAGTCTAGGCTGTATGTAGAGGAGGCCAGAGAATTAGGCAGTTTAGAAAGAATTTTGTTTCTTAAGAAAATAAGAAAATATTTAAATACAGTAGAGTATATTTATTTCATTGCAAAAGCCAGCATCATGCTTTAAGGGAAACTATTAAAAGCATTCCCACTGTAATGAAAAATAAGAGAAATGTGTCTATTTTCAACACTATTATTTAATATAGTTCTGGAGGTACCAGTCCACACAATTAGATAAGAAAAAGAAATTAGAAGTATAAAAATCAGAAAAAAGGGGACTTCCCTTGTGGCACAGTGGTTAAGAATCTGCCTGCCAATTCAGGGGACATGAGTTTGAGCTCTGGTCCTGGAGGATTCCACATGCCACGGAGGAACTAAGCCATGTGCCACAACTACTGAGCCTTCGCTCTATAGCCTGCAAGCCACAACTACTGAGCCCATGTGCCACAACTACTGAAGCCTGCACACCTAGAAGCCCGTGCTCCACAACAAGAGAAGCCACTGCAGTAAGAAGCCCATGTACCGCAATGAAGAGTAGCCCCTGATTACTGCAACTAGAGAAAGCCCGAGTGCAGCAACGAAAACCCAATGCAGCCAATAAATAAATAAATAAATAAAATCAGAAAAGAAAAGGAGGAAAACTGATCATTACTTACAGAATCAACTTTAAAACCATTATAAATAATAAGAGAACTCAGTGAAGTGGTGGGTGCAAAATTTATAACCTGAAATTAATAGTCCTCATTAATACAAAACAGCCAGTTAGAAGAGATAATGAAAGAGAAGTTCTTGTTTATAATACTAGCAAAAAAGATAGATTATTCAAAAATAAATTTCACAAAAATAAAAGGTACAAGATTTATTAGAAATATACTTTAATAAATTGCTGAGGGACAGAAAAGAAGACCTGAATATATGTATATGGAGAGAATAATGTTCATATTATATATGGAGAGAATAATGTGTATATATATATATATTTACCAGAATATGTATATATTCTGGTAAAATACCAATAGGAATTTTAAAGTAAGTGAGCTGATTCTAAAGTCCTTATGGCAATATAAGTAAGGAAATTCTGAGAATTCCGAAAAAGAAGAGTAATGAATGAGACTAGTCTTAGCAGATATTAGAATGTAGTATAAACCTACAATATTTTAGTGTGCATTTTAGACAGATGGATCAATAGAACAGAACAGGAAATTTGAAAGCATATTTGTAGTGGGTAAAACTGTGTCCCCTCAAAAGTTATGTTCAAGTCCGAACCGCTAATACTGAGAATATGACCTTATTGTAAATAGGGTCTTTGCAGATGTAATCAAGTTAAAACGAAGTCATACTGAATTAGGGTCATATTGGATTAGGCCTTAATCCAATGGCTGGTGTCCTTATAAGGAGAGGTTAATTTAGACACAAACACTGAGAGGAGAGGCCAGGTAAAGACCAAGGCAGAGACTGGAGTTATGCTGTCAACCCTCAGAATGCCAAGGGTTGCTGGCAACTACCAGAAGCTAGGACAGACCAATTGGATGGTCTGCTCCACCAGGATCACCAGAGGGAGGCTGGCCCTGCTGCCATCTTGATTTCAGACTTCTAGCCTCCAGAACTTTGAGAGAAAAACTTTCTGCTGCTTGTTATCTAGTTTGTGCTGATTTGTTATAGCATCCCTGGGAAACTAATACAGCAGCTTAAAGCCTACAGGAATTTAGTATGTGACAAATGTAACATTGCTAATCAATAACAAAAAGATGAATTATTCAATAAATAGCATGGGACAACAAGATAGCCATCCAGAGAAACAGCTGAACCCCTACCTCACACTGTACACCACAACAAATTCTAGAAGGAATAAAACCTATGAGTAATTTCAAAAGGATTCTTAGAGTAAGGAAGGCTTTTAAAAGTATAATTTTAAAAAATGAATCCATAAATGAAAACAACTGATAAATCTGGTCACAAAAAATTTTTAATTCTTCATGAAAAATAATGTAAACAAAGCCAAAAGATATGTATATATGACACATCATATGTTATTGACAAAGGGTTGATATTCTTTCTATTTTAAGAGCTCTTACATATCAGGGAGAAAAAAAAAAAGAAACAACCTAATTAAAAATAGGCAAAGTATATAAACAAACAGTTCTCAGGAAAGGAAATGTAAATGATTCTTATTCATGTGAAAACAGGGTCAATCTCCCTTGTAGTAGGAGAAAGGAAATTACAGCTACAAGGTATCATTTTATATCTCGCAGATTGTCAAAGATCAAAAAGTTTGATAACATGCTGTGCTGGCAAGGCTGTGGGAAACAGGCGTTCTCATTCATTGCAAGTGGGAGGGCAAATTGGTACAACCTCCCTGAAGAGCGATCTGGCAATATCTAAGTAAATTAAAAATCTACATACCCTTTAACCCAGCCATTTCCATTTCTAGGAATTTACCACACAAATACGCTTATACAAGTTGGCGTATGGATGTGGCTATTTATTGCAGCTTTGCTTATAATAGCAATAGATTGGAAACAGCCTAATTTCCCATCAGTAGGGCACTAGTGAAATGAATTATGGAACATCTATTTGGTGGAATACTATGGACTGTTTTTGGTATTTTTTGTTGTTGTTTTTCATGGCTGCGCCCTAGCTTGCAGGATCTTAGTTCCCCTACCCGGGGATCGAAGGTGGGTCCCGGCAGTCAAAGTGCTGAGTCCTAACCACTGGACCACCTGGGAATTCCCTGGACTGTTTTAAAAGAATGAAACAGTTTTATATTTACAACGTGGGAAAATCTCTGTGATACGTAGTTAAGGGCGGGGGAGGGGGGGGGACAAAGTGCAGAGCGACGCGGACAGAACAATACCATTCGTGGGAAAACTATTGAAATTTTCTAGACCTGTTTTCATAGGCATAGAATATCTCTGAACAGATACATATGAAACCAGTAACAAAGACTGCTGTTAAATAAGGAACTAAGATGCTGGAGTCAGGAAATGGTATACTTAATACCCTCCAATACTATGTGCAAGTGTTAATCATTCCAAAATATCCAAATATATTAAACACAAGAAAATCATAAAGAAAGCAAAACAGTGAAAGTTTTCATTTGAGATCTGAGTTTAAATGTCAGCTCCACCACTTTCTTGGACAAGTCCCTTCAGCTCTTTAACCTTAGTTCCCCCCCATCTGTAAAGTGGGAATAATATATAGTATTATCCACCTCAAGGATGGGGGTGGGGTGGGGTGGAGAGAGAGAGAGAGAAAGCAAAAGTGGCAAAAGGTTAACAATTGGTGACTCTAGGAAGGTTATGTGGGAGTTCATTGTATTACTACTTTTTCCATAATTTTGAAATGTTTTCTAAATTAAAAGTTTTTTGTTTTTATTTTTTGCTGATACTGTGTCCCACCCCAGACCTATTAAATCAGAATCTCTGGAGGTAAGGCTGGTGAACGAACCTTTTCTCCCAAGCCAGCTGTGTTCTGAGAACCAGCACAAACCTGGGGTGACTGGGGCACCCCAGCATCTCACTGCTGACCACTTTCCTCCCTCTGTGGGGCACAGGTAAGGTGGGCCCTTTACCTGGCGGGCACAGACAGGACCGGGAACTGGGAATCGGGGTCTGGGGCAGAGACTCGCACCCCCTGGTTATCTTGGGGGAAAGGGGCCCTGCACTTTCCCGCCCTGGGATTGGGGGAGAGGTGGGGAGCCCGGTGCCAAGCCCCGACCCCCACCCACAGCCCCGGCTCTCTACGCGGGGCCTGTGCCAGGACACGCAGGGAACCCTGGCCCTGGCAGAGCCCCCATCAGATAAGGCCGCCTCCCCTGCGCTGGCAGGCCTCGGAGCCGGCGAGGAGTTTACGTAAGCCTGTTGCTGATGGAAAAACAAATGCACCAGCAGGCGTTTCCTGGCCTGCTTGGAGCCGTGGGCACCAGACGCTGGCTCACCCCAGAGAGGCTCTGTCCTGACAGCTCCCCTGGGGGCTTGGGCGAAGCTCTGAGGGTCCCATGTGCTGGAAGCCTGGCTCTCGTGGGGCCACCCAGAGCCCCAAGCCCAAGCCCAAGCCACCCTGCACGTGAGCCCAGCATGCAGCAGGTGTTTAATTAATGCTTGTTCTTAACCTCTCTCCTGCGGGCCCTAGCATCAGTCTGGCCCTGGGAGGCCCACGCTCTGGCTCTATCCCCACCCCAGCCTGGAGCCCAGGAGGGGCCTTTCCAGGCATCCATCAGCACCACTCCACTGAGTGCTTGTTGCATGCCTGGCCCTGCTCTGGGGCAGTTCCGGTGATGGGGGCATGGGAACGAAGAAAGAACTGAGAACGGGCATAGCTAGCAGGAAATTAGGAGCGAAATCTCATCTACACATGGTGCCTCTTTTCTTGCTTTTAAAACTAAGGAGAACTAAGGCACACCTTCACAGAGCTGTTGGAAAAATGAAATGAGACAGCTGAGGGAGTCTCTTACCCACTCGCCACCCCGTCCCCATCTCTGCCTGGAGGGAGGCAGACCAAGGTTCAAATCCAGGCTCTGCCAGCTCCATGACCTCATCGCCTTATGCCCAAGTCTCTTTATCTACAAAATAGGGCTAATTCTTGTACCAACCTCAAGTATTGAGCATTAAATGAGACATTTTGAGGATTAAATGTGATAATGACTATATATCTTTTGTTTTGGCCTCACCGCACAGCTTTTGGGATCTCAGTTTCCCAACCAGGGATTAATCCCCAGTTGCAGCAGTGAAAGCCCAGAATCCTAACCACTAGGCAACCAGGGAACTCTCTAAAACTTTTAAATCATAACTACTGTAATGTCAGGCACAAAGCACCACACAGAAGCATATGACAATAGATGTAAATATACTACGTCCACCTGCCCTTTCCATCTCAGCACAGATATCTGCCTTTCAAGGTGGCCTTTCCGGACCCTCACCATAGGTCAGGTGTCCCAGTTACATTCCCTTCCAAGTCCCCCTTCATCCGCTCCTTCTACAGCCCTCCTCACCCATGTAACCACCCCAGATGTGTGTCTCCCCCCATCAGACTGTGCACTCACTGTGTGCCAGGCCCCGTGCTGGCCCTGGGCACCCAGAGGTAAATTGCATTCTGGCTCTGTCCTCTAAGGGGACCCAGCCTGGAGGGTAGGGATAGATGTTTACAGAGAGCAAAAAATCACTATGAGAATATTATAAGAATTACAAAGGCTCATGTGGACACAGTGCTGGCATGCCACCTGACACATAGTGGGTACACATCAAAACTGTAATTACATAAAACGATGCTACTTAACAGTAGAAAGACCTGGAGTCAAATGCTGGCTCTGCCACTTACTTGCTGTGTAACCTTGGGCGAGGCACCTTCCCTGGACCACAATTTCTCATTTGTCAGGGGAGATGATAACATTGAATACCCAACTTAAGGCTTTGGTGGGATTCAAACAAGTTGATACATGTGCAAGCCCTTTCTATCAGAGGTTAACCTTATCAGCTACAAACCATCCTGTCAAGGCTGTTGTGGGGAATATAGCCTTGGACAAAGGCTTTGGTATCAGGCCTGTTCCCAGGACCCAGCCTGGACATCCCCTTGCTTTGCGACCTATGGCTGATGGCTCAGCCTCAGTGTCGTCATCTGTAGAGTGAAGATAACAGTACGTACCTCTGAGGACGCCATGAGGAGCCAAGGAGATCACAATGATAAGAGTTAATGTTTGTTGTACAGTTAAACAATGCCAGGCAGGGTTTTTAAGTGATTTTTGTATGTTAACTCATCAACTGTCATTTTTTTTTATGTGAATCATTTTTTTTAAGTCTTTATTGAATTTGTTACAATATTCCTTGTTTTATGTTTTGGTTTTTTGGCCACAGGGCATGTGGGATCTTAGCTCCCCGACCAGGGATCAAACCAGCACCCCCTGCATTAGAAGGCAAAATCTTAACCACTGGACCGCCAGGGAAGTCCCTCATCTACTGTCATTTTACAGCTGGGAAAATTGAGGGAGGGAGATTTTAAGACCTTGCCCATGGTCACACAGCTGGGAAGCGTTGCTGGGAAATAATCCTGGTGGTCTGGCTGGCACCAGAGCCCAAGGTCCTAACTACCCTGCATCACTGTCTCCCCTGAACCTGCTTAAAGAGCGTAGAAATTGCACATAGTCAGGCCTCAGCCAACAGTAGCCATGATTATGATTCTCTTAATATATGTGTCGATATCATCACGATCTTAATTACTCATCAATCCCTCCTCAGAGCAGAGCAAGCTGAAGCGCTTTGGGCCTGAGTGGGTGCCAGCTGAGAGCTGCCGCCATGATCCCAAAATGCGGGCAAAGCTTTATTTCCTTGTCACACACAATGAGAGGCAGTGCACAGGGCGGTAGGGCGGGTGCGGCAGGTGGGGCAAGCCCCAGTGTTGGACCTGGGTGAGCACGGATGTCACAGGTGGCCCTCTTTGTCCAGCCTGCACTGGACACCCACCTGGCTCCCAGAACAGGGTAGGGCCAGGCTGAAGAGGCCGGGGCAGACACTGGGCCTTTTGTGTCCTACTCCCCACGCAGCCCAGCCCAGAAACCCATCCCCACCCCTGCCCCAGGCTGGGCGCAAGGTGTGCAGTGCCCTCCTGGGAGAGGAAAGAATTCAGACTGGAGTTGGGAGTCCGGCCAGTATCCTGGCTCCACTGCCTTCTGGCTGAGGGTCCTTGGGCTAGTCCCTCCCTGCTCTAGACCTGATTTCTTCATCTCCAAAGTGAGGCAGAGAGAGCTAGACTCAGTACAGGTAGGGTTTAGGGAAGGGGGAGGAAGGGCAAGTAGGGGTCCTGAGGGGCCTGCCACAAGGGGACAGGGCAGGGGCCTGACCACCCTTCTGTTGGGTGCATACAGGGTTAGGGTTTTTCATCCCCTCCTCAGACAGGCCCAGATCACCCTCAGCCCCAACACACACCCCCAACCTGCAGCACACACACAGGCACCACCTTGAACACCTGTGTTCGTCTGAACTCTCATCCCTGTGTGAACACACAGACTTACACACACCCTTGAACAAAGACATGCATGCCTGATCACAAACACACACACACCCTTGATCACAGACACAAGCAGACACACACTCCTAATCATAGACACACATGGACAAACACCCCTGAACACAGACTCACACGCGGACACACACACCTGATCACAGACACACATCTCAAGGAAGACAAAGACACCCCCAAATTAACATACACACCGACTACACACACAGATACACTGACGTCAAAACACACCTCACCCCAACCTACACCCACCCCATCTCAGCGCACACCCCATACCCACCCCCACCCCCCCGACCCATCACACACCAGGAAGAAGGGCTTCAGTCCTCATTCGTGGAGGCCACGGCAGGGGGTGGTGGTGGTGCAGAGTGAGCCCCACACGGAGCCCAGGATGGGTGCCTGGAATTGCACCTCCTCTTCCCTTCCCATACTTGGGGAGTCGCTCAGGCTTGAGACCCACACCCCTGCCCAGAGGCCCTCAGCAATGAGCCTAGAGAAAGGAAGGCATCTGGGGGGACCTACCATGTGCCTATCCCTGTGCTGTGTGCTTCCATGCTGTCACAGCTCCTCGACTCTGC